>NW_026606150.1:4947500-6147500 GCF_029834395.1 Sorex fumeus | reverse complement strand
TTGGGAGCTGAGGGGTGTGAGGCTGGTAGTACCTCTTTAATGGGTCGAATCACGGAAAGATGGGTGTCTGGTAACACTCCTGTTGATTTTACATGTTTGAAATTTTGGGGCCATGCCAGATGCTCAGGGGTTTCTCCTGGCTCTGCACTAGGAATCTGAGTGGTGCTTGGGGGACCATATGGGGTGCTGGGGATCGAACCCATGTTGGCTGGCTACAAGTGCCCTACCCACTCTGGTCCCTGAATGGTAGTTCTTACATGCTTCTGCTGTGTGCTAAGCTGTGTCCTTGCTGGCCAAGACCAGGAGCCCTCTCTGTCCTCGGTCAATGTCCTAGCTTCCTGAGAAACAGACTGTAGGAGCCGTAAAACCAGGAGAGCTGTGGACGCACCAGGACCCAAGAGCAGAGGGTTAGGGTTAGTGGAGGTCTCTAGGTAGCAGACGCACAGGCCCAGCACGTGCTGGCTCACCCAAACAGCTGCGGGGGAAGAGGGGCTTAGAGTGCGTGCAAGGAAAACCGAGGACTTGGCAGCCTCGTGGGGCCGCATTTGGATTCGATCTTGAGACAGTCACACTGCTCTGGCTGTAGCGTTCAAGGACTGATGTTTCACGGGCTCTGGGGTGTCTCAGGGTTCCGGTGGGTGGTCCTGGTTGGGAGGAATGAAGTCACCGAGAGGCAGGTGGGCTTCTGGGATATTAAGGAGGCAAAAATGAGATTTGATTCCCTGGCAACAATAAACGTGGCTACATCCACCTTACGGAAACCCACATGAATCCAGCCTTTCTGAGAACGCGTAGCCACACTCGAGGTGGGTTTGATTTGGGCTTGGGAGGGGCAAGCCCCGCTGCAGGCTGCTCCAGATCCTTCCTTCGGGCAGGGGAGGATCAAGTCATCTCATACTAAACATGTTTACATCCACCAAAAAGTTCACATTGAGCAAAATGTGGTGTTTCCAGAAGCAAGTGCTACTTTGAGTCGTTTTCAAAAACAGGCCGGGCTCTGCTGCTATCCTCACCCTCCGACTCTCTCACGCACACATACACCAAGGCAGAAAAAGTTTTGTTTTCATTTTTGTTTTAAAGCCTTTTTATTAAAAAAAAAAAAAGAAGAAAAAAATGACCCCAATCAAAATATTTCCCATTGGAGGCTATTTCTTTTTTTATCTTTTAAAAATTTTATTACACAAATATCTCCCATTCCCACTGTTGGAGGAAAGATGTCCTTGCTCTTTCTAAAACCAATAATGGAGAATGTTTAGAAAACAAAAGTCCAACTAGCTTCCCTCCTTCCCTGGCCCCCAATAACCCGATGTGTCAACGGAGATAGCATGACTTGTCCCCTTAATGCTTACATTTAATTAAAAATTTTTTTTAGCACAACATTGGAAATTGACTCTAAATCAGCAACAAAAAATATATATTTACAATATTTCTTCGAAAAACAAAAACAAAAAAAAACACAACCAAACCCTTTAAACATAGTGACTTTAGGAGTTTTATTTATGGAGCAGTTATTTTTTTAATCACCAAGTGATTTTATATTAGATATATATAATTTCTCTTCCTTTCCTTTGTGGGTTTTCGCCCCGGTGCTTGGAAAGATGGGAGGCGGGTGGGCTCTCCTGGCGAGGCTGCCTCCAGAGCCGAGTGCAGGAAATGCGATGGAACCGTGGATGCCTGTCCCCAAACTTGCTTTCCTCCACGTGGACCAGCCCTCACCTCTAAAAACCATTCCCCCCTCACAGTCTGAGAAAAGGCAAGCCCAGCCAGGGCGAAGGTCCATCTGCAGCCACTCCTGGGCGCCCTTTCCTGCTGACCAGCTGACGTGCGCGGTAAAAATGCTCGTTTTTCCAAACCCCGAACAATCAAAAATAAAATCCAAACCCCCAAACCAACCATCAGCTTGGAAATTTCTGCGGATGAAATGTCCCAAAGTCAGAGGCACTCTCCCGGCACAATCCCTGCTCTGAAGGGGTCTCTCCACCTCCCCTTTTATACAAAGACAACAAAACAAAACAAAGCCATCTTTTCCGTACTGTCCACAGGAGCAACCAAAAAAGGCGGGAAGCTTCCAATTATAGGTCATGAACAATAATACCAATAATAATAATAAAGTTTTTGCTCAATACCCAGGGTTCTTTACAGAGAAGTTCCCCGAACTGAGGCACTCTGGAATAAGTCACTGGCATTTCCTCAAAGTGTCAGCCCCAGAGTACTGGGGCCTGGAGACCGACGGGAGGGGCGGAGGGGCGGGGAGCAGACGGCTGCTCTGAAGACGCAGCCCAGAGGATCAGCAGATTGGAAGAAACACACACACGCCCCCCTGCACCCCCCAGCCCCAGTTTCCTAGGAGGCCAGCCGATGCCAGGGTCAAAGCTGGGATAGGTGGCGAAGAGGGGAACCCTCTGCCTCTATTGCTTTTGGAAGTGGTGAGGGTGCAGCTGGCGTCTCCCTCTGCGCGGCTCCCACTTCAGACCCCGCTACCTGGGCTCCTTCCCCTCCGCTGTGCAGCTCCGGGGGGCTGAGAGCTGGGACCAGACTGGGGAGAGGGCTGGAGGAAGAGGAGGCGGGCCAGGTTGTGCTATCACTCTCCGGAAGGAAGGACGGACGGACGGATGGACAGACGAATGGGGAGCGGAGTGCAAATCCGCATCTATCACGAGCTCTCACCAGACTGCCGCTCTCGAGCACCTCCCCACGGAAATATTGACCCAAAAGAAGTTTCGACCTTTTTTCTTTCCTTTTTTTTTTTTTTAAAGTGCAAAAAGCTCTCTGCTGCCCTAGAGAGAGGATCTTTGGACAGGCCGTTCAATGCAAAGTAAAAGGGGGCAGCTGCTGGGGGCTCAACACAGGGCGACGGGGTGGGAGATGCCCGCCCGCCCGCCCACCCTGTGCACACGCGCACGCGTCTCTCAGCCACACACACAGAGGCACATGCACACGCCCTCCCGCAGCTGCAGGCAGATGGCAGGCGACTGGCTGCTAAGCAGGAGCCCCTCCTTAGCCCCAAAGGTGCCAGATCGGCGAGCTTTGGGGACCAAACAGGGATGGCTCTGGGGGCTACCGGGAGGGAAGTGGGGGCCCTGGCCCAATTCTCTGCTCCCACTCTCTGCAAGGCCTGGCATCCTGGCAAGCCCAAGTCAGGAAGGGAAGAAGGGGGTGTGGAAAAGGGTCAAGGGGGCAGGGGAGGGTGCTTGCTTCAGAATCTGCCTAGGAAGCAGTAAAACGGGGGTTCCCTGGAGCAGACAGTCCTGGCTCCTCTGCAGAGCCTCACCCCCAATAAGTGCAACAAGGACCTCCTAGAGACGAGTGGAAAAGTCAGCTGGGGTGACCTCATTACAGGAACTACCACGACCCTTAGGCCAGGCTCAGGGGGAGGGCGGAGAAGCGGGAGAGCACAGACGGATGGGAGGCCGGAGCCTCCACAGCACCAGTAGCATCTGCAAGGGGCTGGCGTCTCAGGGGCTGCTGGCCGCTCCTGCACGAGCCGGGAGAGTGTGACGGAGAGACACGCACTGGACACCACAAGGAGAACCTGGCCACGGAGGTGAGGCCATCTTCTTCCCTGGGAGTTAGCTCGGAACCAGACACTGCTGGGGGCCAGGGCGAGGGGAGGGCTCCGGGCCCGGCACACCCGCCAGGCGCACAGACACCCTCAGCTCAGAGCCTGGCCTCTGGGCAAGTGGGCGAGCAAGCAAGCAGGCACCTCGACAGCACACGCCCTGTGCTTTCCCTCAGATCCACCCGCTACTCCCTTCGCGGAGGGAGAGGAGCAGGCGGGAAGCCTGGCGTCCAGCCCCCTCTCTGCCCTGCCTGAAGGGGAAGGGCTCGGGGCAGGAGAGCAGACAGGGAGTGTGGCGCGGGCCTCGGAGCCTGCGCAAGGTCAGGGAGATGCTCTCCTGGCTGGGGAGGCGGGGAAGATCGGATTCCTGTTCAGTCTGGGCCGGGGGGGTCTTAGCTGATCTTCTGTATCAGCTTCTCGTCAGACAGGCAGTAGAGACTGTTGATGGACAAGTCTGAGATGAAGTGCTCGCAGGCTTTCCGAGTGATCTGCTTGCATCCGCGAAGGTCGATCAAGGTGACGTTGGCGATGCGCCGTAGGTAGATTAGGGTCTGGTCTGTCAGTTTATTGCAACCTGTGGGGGCAGTGGCCGTGAGGACAGAGCTCTGTGGCACACAGCCCCAGGGGCCTGCCTCTGCTGTTCCATTCCCCCGCTCTTGCGCCTTGTCCTCTAACTTCCTGGCCACAGACTGGCAGGGCCATAAGGACTGTGGACTCTGCGAGGCCTCCGCTTCCGCACTCCCTGCACCAAAAGACTGACAGAGCTCCCGGGTGCTGGCTGCGCTCAGACCCTAAGATGAAGGGCCGGAGGGCTGGAGAGCGTGCCACAGGCCAGAGCATGCTGTCCATGCAGGGGGCCTGGGTTTGGTCCCCGAGCACTAAGCTGAGAGCAGACCCTGAGCACTGCTGGGCCCAGCCCCCAAACCCAAAGTAACCACATCAAAATGACAGCAACGCTGAGTAGCGAATTGTAGGCCCGGCACCTCTCACCTGCCATGTTGAGCTCTGTGAGGGAGTAACGTGTGGAAGACCCGACAGCCGTGAGCAGATTGGAGGACTGATCTGTGAGGTGGCTGCAGTGACTGAGGTCGAGTCGAGACAGAAGGGGCATATGGCGGATGATGAGGCGAAGCGTGGCATCTGTGATGTCAAGGCCTGCCAGCCGGAAGTCAGTCATGTTCCGGAGCTTACTGCGATTGTCCTGACCTGCATGGGAAAGGCAAGAGCTGAGATCCAAACTCCGGAGTCGAGTTCAGCTGTGATAACACAGGCAGTGTCGGCAGGGGCGAGGCCGAACTGCCCACACCCAGCCCTGCCTGTGGGAATGAGGTGGCGGCAGTGGCGAGGAAACCAGATGCCACTGCTTCTCCGCCCCTGCTGAGACTGCGCCATGGACACAGCGAGGGGGACGTGCAGAATGCCTGCAGCGACCGTCTGGTGAGACCAGTTAAGGGTCCGCTTCAACCTCGAAGCCTTCCCGGACTCCCTCTGTCTGAGAGCCATCCTGCGTTTGGACACGCTCCCCCCTCTGCTCTCTAGCCGCGCTCTCGGCTCCCCCGGCACATCTTTGTGGAGCCCACCTAGGTGCTGAGGACCGAGTCACGTAGAAGGCAAACACAAAGTCAGGCCCACAACATACCCGGTTTATCAGTTGGTGGAGTCAGCAAGTCCCGAATTTGGGGGTCCTTGATTCCTACTGCCCACCGAAGATCAAGGGTCCTGAGAAGGGGGCAGCTGGAGGTGCTGAGGGCAGAGACTGCTGACCAGGAACAGCCCGCTAGGAGGAGGTCTTTCAGCCCTGCATCCAAAGGAAGCCACTCATTAGAGCCTGTCCCCCGCCACAGCCAGAGCCACCAGCAGCCGCTGCCCTGAGCAGGGCAAACGGATTTCCAGTTGAGTGGGAGAGGGCCCATTTCCCAGTCTTAGTCGAGGTCCCGAGGCCCTCCCACGTGACCCCTCTGAGCTCTCCCGGTAGTTCTGAGGAGAGTAATGGAAGCACGACGGACTTCCTGTCTTTCCAAGACCTCGGAATGGTAACGGGAACAAGGACTTCCAGAGTCTGACTCAGCTCAGTGGCGATGCCAAGGCTACCTGCAGAGCTGGCAGCAGTACCTGATTCTGTCCCCCTGCTTAGGGTAGAGACTGGCCTGCCAGTCCAGAGTGGCGCCTTGGGGACTGGCAGTTAAGGTGGCCCCGAGTAAATATCCTGCTAAGCAAAAAGGCAGCAATGGCCTGGGACCGCTGCCCTAAACTGCTCTGAAGCAATTCCACGCAGCACTGCCAAGCGTGGGGCTTTGCCTGCCTCTGCCCGGGTCCCCGGAAAGATGGCTCACCTGGCAGCCGATTGACAAGCCATGTCAGTTGCTTTTTGGAGATGTTGGTCCAACTGAGGTCAAGGCTAACAGGCTGTCTCTTGATGATGCCACTGAGAGCCTGGGGCACGATAGCCTTACACCTACTCAAGTCAATTTTTGTCCAAAGTCTTTTGTCGCAGCACCTATGAGAGGAGAAAAGCGTAGGCTGTCAGTAACAATGGCTGGACTGGCTGGTAGAGAAAGTTCCATCCCCCAGCTGGAGGCTGCTGGGCAAAGGACAGCATCTGGAGGGTCACCCTTTCCTAGGTTCTTCTCGTGGCCCACAAGGAGCTTGGCTCTGCCATCGTGTCTTTAAAGGACAGGGTTTGTCTCTGACGGCAACCCCAATTCAGTATCAGAAACTTGGCGGGTCTGCCTTATGTGAATGGATGGGACTGTTTGAGAACATGGCACACAACATGTAATCTGCAGGAAAGTGACAGGGTTCCTACATACTGTATAGGAGGAAAACTGAAGGGGCCCGGAGCAGCACTACAGTGGCTAAGGTGCTTGCCTTGCATTTGGCCAACTTGGGTTTGATCCCCGGCACCCCAAATGGTTTCCTAAGCACCTCCAGGAGTGATTCCTGAGTGCAGAGCCAGGAGCAAGCGCTAAGCATTGCTGGGTGTGGCCCAAAAACAAAACAAAAAACAGTGGACTAACTTCACCCAGGGGGAGAGGTATTTCAGTGGGTAGGACACTTGCCTTATAAGCAGCACACCTGGGTCCTACCCTTGGCATCACACAGGGGCCTCTGAGCACTGCCAGGAGTGATCCCTGAGCTTAGGGCCAAGAGAAAGCAAAAAAAATAAAACAAAAAACAAAACAAAGCAAAACAAAAAAACAAAGAGAAAAAGGAGACTGACATCTTCTTTGGCTGTCTGTTCTTTCCCTATCAGTCGCATCGAGCTGCTTGACACGCAGGGTGCTGCCAGCAGATCCAGAATCCAGAGACCCTAGTGCCGGGCCTGGGCAGTTCTCTCCACCCTGGGTGTTCTGCTTAAGCACAATCTGTGTGCATTCCTGAGGCACTCTGGACAGGGGCTGAAGCGAAGAGGTCTGCTTCCCCACTGCGGCCTACAAATCCACAGGCCACAAACAGCACTGGGGACATGCAAACGCCTGTTTAATATTTCACAGCCACCGCCCCCAGCCCGGCTCAGAGTCTGGCCGGAGGAGAGGGGAAACGGGACATATGGGAGTCTTAGCCGCCCCGGTCTGGAAACCAAGGGGGCAGAGCCAGGCAGGCCCAGAAGTCCCACAAATAGAAAAATTAAGAGAACGTGGGTAGATCACACACTAATTCAGATTCGGGAAATGTGTGTATGTTTGTAAGAACGGGGTCTTTATTCAAATTGAAAAAACCCGTGCATGTAGGAGAGCGTCTCAGCAGAAACAGCTGAGAAATACCGTGGAGCTCAACCCTGAGGTGCATCTGGACCGCCTGAAAATGCTGGTTCAAAACAGAACCACCAGAGGGTGGGGAGATGACACAGCTGCAGGACATGTGCCTAACACCTCTGGGCACGGTTCCTTTTGTTCAAAAAAGATGGCCAGGCCTATCTGTAGGAATTCAAATACAGGAGGCCTGAGACGGCCCCGAGAAGCTGCGTTTCTAACCAGGTGCTGCACTGGGCCAGGTGTGAGAGCGGGAGTTACAGTAACGGGCCTGATCACTAGGGTCAGGAGCTTCGGACGGAAACCCGTGTGCGTGTTCACCATCTCTAAGGGGTCGAGCCCTTCCCAGTGTCTTCACGGCAGGTCTTGGTAAAAGGGACAAGGCAATCTCGGGAGGCTTCAACACTGGATCCTGCTTTTTGGAGAAAGGAACTCAGGTTTGGGGATGGAAACTCCGAACTATGGGAAAACCACGGGCCCGTCCAATTTTCAGAACAGCCAAAAGCCATGTCCATGCCTCTGTTAGAAGCTGTCGAGACAGGAGAGACTTAACAACGGTCATCTGTGTCACCAGCACCTGCAGTGTGACTGGCGGTAGGGCAGGGGACGAAGACGACAGACTTTCAGCTCTTAGGACTTGGAAGTTCTAACAGGAACTGTGCAAATCCACCTTCCGGTCAGCTTCTGACAAACAGAGCTGGGAGTGGCCGGACAGGGAGAGGCAATGGCGGGCAGCGCCGGCGGGGCCCACTGCTGGGAACAGACTGGCCCGATCCCCTCCTCTGGGACCCGACAAGCCTCCAGATGCCAAGAAACATGCTGTTCTTATACAGAAAACCTGCCACCTAGGCCCGTTCCCCTGTTCCCCGCTCACCATTTATACCACGTCTTGCACACTCGCATACATTCACAAAGTTCTCTGCGGCTGAGGTAGCGGAAGACAGACATCCAGACCTCCCGCTGCATCCAGCTTTCGTCTCCATCCTGAGCCCAACTGCCCCGGCCATTCAGCCTGGCCGCACCCCCCTCCTCTGCACTGTCATCTTCCTCCTCCTCCTCCTCCTCTTCCTCCTCCTCTCCCCCCAGCCCCTCCTCGTCCCCGCGCTGGGGGGTCCGGGCTGGGCAGTGCTGTACTAGCACACGGGGGGTATGGCGAAGGTTGGCAGAGGAGGCCGTGATGGCCTGCAGCTTGGGCACAATGGAGGTCCCGTGGAGCTCTTTGGTGGGCCTCTGCAGCGTGACAGTGAGGTACGATCCCCGGATCTTGGCTTTGTCAACTTCAGACAGCTCCTTTCTGCCGCTGGGGTTGTTCTCCTTTTCCCGTACCATGGTGCGCTCGGTGGCCTGCAGCCGCAGCAACTGCCGCCGCTTGAAGCGCTCGTCACGGCTGGCACTGTGGTGGTCGCTGGGGCCGGCCCCAGGGGAGGACCGAGTCACCACGGCCCGGGGGGACACCGGGTCGTGGATGAGCTGTAGCATGGCGGTGGGCGAGTGAGGCGGGGGCGTGAGCGGCTCGTCGCAGCTCCGCAGGGGCCGCAGCACCTTGGCCTGCACGGACTCTTCATCGCTCTCCTCCATCTTCCGCTTCTGCAAAACAGGCCCCGCAGGTCAGCACCTCCGCCAGTCGCGTGCCCGAGCACAGTGCTCTCCCCAGAGCCTGCACACAGACCCGGCCAGAGTCCGACACGGAGCCCTCGCCCTGCTGACAAAAGCGGGTACGGGCCAGAACCCTTGAAATAGGTCGCCCGGGCAGCTTACCCGCGGGCAAGGCTCCAAACCCACGCACGACCTTATCATCCTGGGTCCCTATTTCCAGACTCTGGCTCCCTGGGTAACAGATATCTCTGAAAGAGGCCACAACTCCGCCCCTGTGTAATCCAGACGTTTATATCCTGTCTGTAATTTAGCGTCTCCCAGAGCGCGGTAAGCAGGACAGCTCTCCCGTGAAGCACTCCGCCCTCTCCCGAGAGACGGCAGAGAATGAGGAGCTCCGTGAGAAGTGACAGTGCCCCAGGGGCCGGGGAGAGCGGGCGGCAGGTCTGAGTCCCAGCACCCCTTGCGGTCGGCTGAGCACAGCGCCAGGAGGAAGCCCTGAGCACTGCCGGGTGTGGCCCCCAAATCGAAACCAAACCAAACCCAAACAAAAATACCCTCAAAGAAATGGCAATGCCGCGGAGGAATCTGCTGAGAGTGAGAGAGAAATTTGGGGAAGTGGGCCTTCCACAAGGGACCACGCCTCTCTTGTCCTATGGCACCTGTCCTCTCCCCAAGCTCACAGGGCCTCTGCTGTGACAAAGCCCAATCACTCACTGTCCACTTTGTGGCCAGCAGTTCAGATTTCTCCTAAGAAGACACTGGAAGGGGCCAAGGAGACAGCTGAGCCGGCTGAAGGCTGATGTGCTGGCTTTGCACTTGGGAGGCCTGGGTGTGGAGCTGGGTTCGAAGCCCAGCACTGCATGGCCCCCAAGCCCAAACACCCCCTCCCCGTGATCTAAGAATACACCTCAAGTCCTGAAGCAGCAATCCTGCTGTTGCTTCTGCTCCTTCTAGTCCCCCAAGGAGACACCCACCCCACCATGGAGTGTGGCCCGGTCACAATGTATCAGAAAGTAATAAACTGCCACCTGCTCCCGAACACAAGCAAGCTCAGGACCCCCACTAAGACGACCATGATGACCAAGACAAATGGAACAGGAAGAAGACAAGGAAGCGCACCAGGTGCTAACACTGGCGCCACTGACTCTAGGCCCCACGCCGACTCTCCATGTGTTCAAACCAGGGTTTATTTTGCTGGACTAAGTAACCAGAGTCCTCTTTGGCCCTCTGACATTACCAGCGACCACTGGCCAACAAACATAGCTGCTCTGGACGAAGGTCGTGGCACTGGTCTCGCCTGCGGAACACATTTGGGCATGTGGGCAGGGTGTTTTCTCAAGGCCACCAATGTGAAGATGACAAAAATGTGATCCTAACTGGAATCGTTGGCATCCCTTTGTATTTATTTGTCGTATTGGTCACTGCATCCCCTCAATTTTCGTTCCTCACCTTATTTATTTCCCCCCAGAACTGCCGAGCTGCACACCCTTCCTATGAAACACAGAGTCTTTTTTGGTTTGTTTCTGGGCCACACCTAGTGATGCTCAGGGCTTATTTCTGGCTCTGTGCTCAGGCATTACTCCCGTCAGTACTTGGAGGGGCCATATGGGATGCTGGGGATCAAGCCTGGGCCGGCCACATGCAAGGCAAGCATTCTATCTTCTGTAATATCTCTCTGGGCCCTATAAAACACATTTTTAAAAAAAAAACACACAAGGGGCTAGACAGCAGGTGGGGTGCTTGCTTTGCATGTATCCAGCTCAGGTCAGATCCCCAGGACCCCAAGATGGTCTCGAGCCCACCAGGAGTGGTCCAAAAACCAAAACCCCCAAAATTCCACAAAAAACCCTCACCCCACCCACACAAAAACATTAGAAACTCTAGTGGGTAGGGTATTTGCTTTGCATGTGGCCGACCCGGTATCCCATATGATCCCCCGAGCAACTGCCAGGAGTAATTTCTGAGTGCAGAGCCAGGAGTAACTCTGGAGCACCACCAGGTATGACCTAAAGTAAAAAACAAACAAACAATGCCCAAAATCTAACAGTGAAACTGATTCTTGGGGGCTGGAGGTTTAACTCAGCAGTAAATCACTTGCCTTACAAATGTGAGGCCCAGAGTTCAACTCCCCACCAGTGATACCATTAGGAGCCCGAGATGTAGCTCAGTGCAGGTGGGAACTCCAAGGTCAGAGAAGGAGCGTGGAGGAAGCTGCAAAGGCAAACACGCAGCTATCTCCCAGCCCTGATGCCTCTTACCTGGGTTTTTTCTGAGCTGTCCTCCTGGTAGCACTTTGGACACTCCCAGCAATTTGGCAATTCCTCATTAAGCAGGCCC
Organism: Sorex fumeus; assembly: GCF_029834395.1. NCBI lineage: Eukaryota > Metazoa > Chordata > Mammalia > Eulipotyphla > Soricidae > Sorex > Sorex fumeus. Next base: position 6,136,256 of record NW_026606150.1, on the reverse strand, counting down.
TCTCCATCCATCTATCAGAAGAGGCAGAGAGGGATGTTAAAAACGGCTCATTATTCAAACAAACAAAAAGCTCTCTGAAACTTCCTCCACCAAATGATCACACACAGTGGTCCCTAAGGGAGAGAAACTGGAGTCACCCCATACCTTCCAGCACTGGAAAACTAGCCTCCCGCGGTCATCGGAGCAAATCTAGCTCTGCAGCGAGGCTCCTAAGCATCTGGATCAACCCGCGAGGTCTCAGGCCACTTTGCAAAAGGTTCTGGACACTCAGGAGCAGTGTCAGCCCTGATCTGATGGCAGGGCATACAGACTAGCTATGGCTGCCTGGGTTCAGAGACTAGTACTCCGGCCTCTGGCTTGGTGGGGTCTCAACCGTAAAACAGGGATCAATAATAAGAGCCTTCTTATAGGGCTGTGGTGAGTAGCATGATTACGCAAAGTGCTTGATCCACACTGAGAAGCTGAAGGAAGATTGAGGCTGAGATCTGAGCTTCCTTATTATGTTTCTCCAAGACAACTCAGGCGCACAGGAGGCCATGCCCAGGCTGAGTGTTAAAGGCTGGGCTGCTCACACCCTGCTCACCCCCCAGGACCCAATCCTAGATGCACTAAGGCATGGAACATTCCACAACACTCAACCGTTTCCACGAAGGCTGGACTCCACACCCTCCAGAGGCCAGGCTACAAGTTTCGGGCGCATTCTGTGAATTGCTCTATCCTCAGCACCCAGCACAGCGCTGACCCACAGTCTGGACAGCTGAGTCAAGGGTCCGTGTTTGATCACCCGTGACCAGGGTCTCTGGTGTCAGATGACTCACTCTCTGTCCACTCTCAGCCGGGAGCTAAGGAGCTCTTGGGGCCTGCCCTCACCTGGAGGCAGCCGGGATGCACAATTTCATTGCAGATACAACATTCCATGAGCTTCTTCTCAAAATCCTGTGTTTCCTCATTTTGATCTACTTCTCCACAGAGGGAACATGTGACTGAGTGAGGCAGTCTGGGCTACAAGAGAGCAGAGATAAAAATCCAACAACAGCAGACTTAGATCCTTATCATTTCAGCTTCTCTCCAACCAAAGAAGGGTCACAGTTTGGTTCCTGTAATTCTCGAGTAAACAGGGAGGGAACCAATGCCTTGCAGAAGACAGGGTTTTGGTAGAAATATGTCCGAGGAAGAATATGGATAGAAACAATTATTTGGGAGACTAGTTTATTTTTCCGTCAATCTCTGGCCTCTTAAGTCCTTTTTTTTGGGGGGGGAGGGGAGAAGAGGGGGGCACACACTCAGCGATGTCCAGGGCTTACTCCTGATTCTGTGATCAGGGATCACTCCTGGAGGGGCCTGGGAGACCATAACGGGTGCTGGGGATCAAACCCAGGTTGGCTGTGTACAAGTCAAGTGGTCTCCCTGCTGTACTATGGCTTTGGCGCCCAGTCCTGCCTTTCTAATCCTTTTTTTCTTTTTTTGGCTTTTTGGGTCACACCCAGCAATGCACAGGGGTTCCTTCCTGGCTCTGCACTCAGGAATTACCCCGGTGGTGCTCAGGGGACCATATGGGATGCTGGGAATCGAACCTGGGTCGGCTGCGTGCAAGGCAAACGCCCTACCCGCTGTGCTATCACTCCAGCCCCTGCCTTTCTAATCTTTTCAAAGAGGAAATAGATGGTCCTGAGTTGCCCTTAAAGCACTGGCCTTTCACTTGAAAACCGGGTGAAAGATAAATCAGAATTAGACACTTTCTCCTGAATTCAGCAAGAGATGAGATGAGGAAGACCCCAAGAGAGCACAGCATTTTCCACTCCACTCCGAAGTCTCTGAGGCTCTGTCCTCTGGTCAGGAGGCCTTTGGTCTTACTATCCCCATCACTCCCCCGTTTTTCACCCAACTGATCACTCACTGCCAAGCACTGCCGGAGGACACAGGACTGCTTCATTCGACCAGGCCCCCCAAACTTCTTCATGTCTCTGCAGTAGTGACAAACACCACATTCTCCTTGCACGCAGGCCTTGCATTTTCGACACCGCACTCGTCTCCGCCTGGCTCCTGATACGATGGGGGAGGCAGCAGCTGGTCTCACGGGTGTTAACCGTGGGGCTGGTTTCATAGTGTGAGGCTTTGTGATGGGGATGGTGGGAACCCGCACCTTTGGCCGGGCAGGGAATTTAAGCTAGGAGAAAAAACAGTGAGATCAAATATATCAGATGGTTTTAAGACTGATGTGTAGAGATGAGGGATGGAGCTCAGTGGGAGCGTATGCCTCACACATAGGAAGCCCTAGATTTGATGCCTGAATTCCAACCCCCCCCCCCAGCAAAAAAATAAATAAATAAATAAAAATAAAATGACAGAAGGTCCATGATTTGGGAAACTATAAAATGTGGACAAATTTGTCCCCTGCTTGTTCTTATAAATGTGAGTTCACTAGAACACAACTACACTCAATTATTAGCTAGCTATGGCTGCTTTCATGTTAAATGTCAGAACTGAGAAGCTGTGATGGAAACCAAATGGCCTCAAACCCTAAAATATATTCAATACTTGGCCAAGTGGGTCAGTGGATCAATGCCAGGGCCCAAGGGTGTGGGGCTGCTCGGGCAGCCATGCAGTGCTATGGATCAAATGGGGTCAGTTTAACCCACAGCACTGCCCCTAACCTTTGCACCCTCTAAGATTCACTAGGCCCCAAGGCTTCCTACATATCCCAGTCACGCCAAGGGCCCTCCACACTTCCTCCTTCTGAACAGCACCACTCAGATTATATCCCTACAGAGAACGTATGGGACGAGGGGGAGATAGGTCGGTTCACTTCTCTGGCACTTATTTCTCCTCCCAAAATGTCCATGGCAGTGCTCTAGGACCTGCAGGGTTACAACTGGCAGTGGGGGAGGGGCAGTGCCAATGACCGAACTCAGTGACTGGCATGTGACCCTGACCTACCTTTCCAGGGTACTCCTGGAATTACTTGGCCAAGGTTCAATGCCAGGGCCAGGAATGAGGAACTGCTCAGGGCCTGCACTTCTGTGGACCACGAAGGTACAACTGATGGTCCTAAGGGGAGTGGGCATGTGCCCCTGGCCCCGAGCCCATCTCCCAGACCCCCTATCATCCTATCTCTCTGCTTTTGCCCTACGTCACTCCCAACAGTGCTCAGGAGACCATGCCATGTAGCAAACCTAGGTCTCTTACAGTCTGTTCCTGCCCCTTGAGCCATCTCCCCCAATCTGACACTGCTCAGAGTTCACCCTGGCACTGTGCTCACGCGGTGTAACTCTTGATGATGTTCTGTGAACCATAAGCAGGGCTGGAGATCAAAAGGGGCCTGGCTGCATTCACAGGAAGAGCCTAAGACCCCTGTGCCGTCTTTCTGGCCCTCGCATCTTTTTGTTGTTTTCGGGTCACACCTGGCTGTACTCAGGGCTTATGGGGGATCAAACCCAGGATGTGCAAGGCAAGCGCCCAACCTGCTGTACTATAGCTCTGGCTCCTCCCTTGTCACTCTTTTCCTTTTCAGGGGGCCACTGTGACAGTACAATGGGTGGGGTGTTTGCCTTGCACGCGGCCGGCCTGGGTTCTATGCCCTGCACCATATATATCTCTTAGCCCTCCAGGAGTGATCCCTGAGCACAGAGCCAGGAGTCAGTCTTGAGCACCACCAAGAGTGGCCCCAAAATAAACCAAAAAATCAAACACGTTTTCTTTCTTTTTTTTTTGGGGGGGTGAGGGGTGGCCAGACCTGGAAGTATTCAGGGTTGACTCTTGGATCTGTGCTCAAAGATCATTTCTGGCGGGCTTCTTGGTGCCAGGGATCAGACTCGAGTCAGGAGAGTGCAAGACAAGTGTCCTAGCTGCTGTACTATCACTCCGGTCTCTCTTATCATTCTTAAGAATGGCACTTGGCATGTAGCAGATACTCCAGAACATTTGAGTGTGGAATAAATATCTCAGGTATATGTTCGTAATTTTACCACTTGTATTCTTAACTTGCTGGTGATCTTTCAAGAACAAAGACCAAGATTTCTACTTATTTAATTTCCCACCATGCCTTAAACACTTTCCTGGCATAAAACAAATGACAGCCAGAAATGACTCGATTGCTCTGCCGCAGTCTCGTGTGGCCAAACGGAATCAAGCAGCTCTTCTCCCACCCTAGAGAGGGGGTTCTTTAAAGGCACCTTGCAGCTGTGCACCTTTCCGTTCTGCCTAAGCACTCTGGGAACGTGCGATGGCTTTGCAAGTTTCAGCAAGGAACACCAATGAAAGGCCTAATTTATTTGCTGGACTCACGTCCATCTATCTTACTTTTATTTTAGAATAACCTTGACAAAGGACAACATGAAAAAAACTATAAAGGACCTAACTTTAGAGGCATGAAATTTTATAACTAGCTAATAATAAGTACTAGCTGACAATGAAAATAAAAAACAATTTCTTCTCTTTTCAATTCAATGAAAAATTTAAAGAGGAAATCTTGTGATTACATCCCAACACAGAAACACTCTAACCTTTCCAATGGACATGATATGATTTTAACACGTTCAAAATCCTTTTGGGCTAAAGGGACAGAACCTGGCTGGCCCCGCACATGGTGGTCTGGCAGGAGAGATGCCCGAACAGGAGCCACCTCCCCAGAGTTCCTTTTCATCCCTGAGCAGGACTGGCAAGCCAGTAAAATGCATCAGCACCTTGGAGATCAGGTGCCCACTTACTTACCTTATCCCTCTTTGGCCACTGTACTATCGGGACTCCAGTGAGGGCTAACTTGGGATCGCTGTTGGCAAGGTCCTCCAGCAAAATCTAAGAGACAAGAGGGAAAAGGCAGCACGCTGTCAACAAGGGCTACCAACCTCCAGACTTAGCCTTCGTGCCATGAACACCAAGGGCTGGCAGCGCTCGCCCCCTCCAGACGGAAGCAACTGCAGAGCAAGTACAGTGAAGACGGACTAGCAGGCGCGCTCGGCCAGCCTGCCAAAGCTCTGAACTGACTTCTGTGCCCAGCTCCATTTGTGCTCACTGTCCTCTCAGGCTGAATACTAGTCGCCGTCCTAGTTCGAGACGACAGTAAAACTTTTTCCTTACCACCCCTTTAGTTTCCTATGCCAGTTAATGAATACTAACAAGCAGGAAGTATTGCCTTCATTTTGCTTTAGTCAAAAAAGCAGAAAACGTTGGCTAACATGGAATTAATAGTATGTACACAACCTTAATATCCTGTATTCATTTGAGGACTTTTTTTAATTCAATCACTGAGATACAGTTACAAAGCTTTCACGTTTGAGCTTCAGCCATACAATAATCGAACACCTATCCCTCCACCAGTGCATTCTCTACCACCAATGTCCCCAGTATCCGCCCCCCTCCCGCCCCCGTCCCAGTCTTCACCCTGCCTCTATGGCAGACAATTCTGAGGACTCTCTTTTTCAACCCTGACAGGAACCTGGAATCATTCTCGCTCTCCCACTACTGCCCACACCACAGACACAGTTACTTGCCTTCTTTTCTTATTAATGCGGCAGGAAGAATCTTAGGAATGATTTGAGGGGCAAGAGTTCTTACGTTTTAACCAACCTAGCTTGAATAGCCTGAAAAACAATGCTACAGCAACTGCCACTTGCGAGAACCACACTGGTTGTGTGTTATTTTGAAATAAACCTTTCAGACAGAAAGTTCCTAAGCCCTAAGCTACCAGAATGAAATCCCTCTTCTGGCCACTGGGGCCCTGAGGCAACAGCAACAGAAACAAAACAGATCCAGAAGGCAGGCGGCTGGGTTCCTTCCTGGTTGCCTTGGGTCTGTAGCTGCCAGAAATGTTTCAGAAGACACAAAACTGCGATCCTGGACAGGTCAGCATGCCATGCCGTCTTTGATAATCGCATTCCTAATCCAGCAGGCCAGGGCCTTTCTGAGCTGGGGACTTTTCGAGTTATGAGGCTTTTCTCTGCTAGTCATACGTACCCTTAATCTAAGGATCAAGTTCCAAATCACCGAGTCAGGTCCCAAGAAGACCCCTGAATGCAAACCCCAGGAGCTCCTCTATGCGGATCCCCTCGGCCAAGTCTCCAGATGCTTCGCCCCCTCCCCCTCGCTGATTTCATCTGCAGCCGTTTTATTTACTTCAAGTTGCTATGGCATCCTATTCTGGAGCCTCCTGTTAGCACCACACTGCGTGGGGGTGAAGAGGCGGGGTACGGTGCCACGTGGGACAAGGCTCTGGTATGGCTCCTAATCTCCCAAGGGTGAAAAATTCAAGTCCATTCAGAATGTGTGCTGGGAGCGCAAGGCTCCCCTCCCCCACTTTGCAGTGCCGAGTAGGACTCTGCCCATTTCCTCTGCCTGCGAACCGAGCTGTCCACAAACAGGGACTTTCCACTTTCGGCAACACAGACCACACAGCGAGATCCGCGACTGCTGGAGCGAGCAGAAAAGGAACCCAACTGTTCATCCAAACCTGCGGGGAGGGAAAGGTAGGTGGAGAAAGTGTCTGCGTGGGGGCTGGGGGCCCGTTCGCAGGCACGCCACTCAGTTGGGGGGGGTCTGTGTGGGTGTGGAGGGAAATGCAGATTTCCTTCCAAGCCTTATTTCACTGGGACCATACAAGCAAGCACGCCCTGCTTTCATCAAAAAAGGCAGACTCCAGCTGAGGCCCTTCCAGAAACCATATAAAGAAGCCGCCACCCTTTACCAGAGGGGGTTTGGGACAGGGAGGGGGAGGGTGTGGAATGTGGAAAGGCGAACGCCTTTCCAGGATCCTGGCATTAGGGAGAACATTCAGACACAAGCCCACACCCCACAGGAAGAGGAAGAGAACGCTGGGTGTCTGGGCAGAGAGGGGGTGAAGGACTCCCCCAAGCCCAGCGACCCAACTGAAAAGCACATCCCACCAGGCGAGGGAGCAAGTGCGGTGACGGCTCGCCAGCAGAGTAAGCTCAGCATTGTCCTGGACTCGCCACAGCAATTCCCTCACCTCTTCACCAGAGACAAAGTCCCGACAGTTACACACACCCCGAAACCAGACCGGGTTTGCACCCGCCAGCCCGCCTGACCTTGCGTTTCTCGCCGCTCGGGAGCTGCCGCGGCTGTTGGTTGAAGTTTCCCCAGCGTCTTTGTTTTGTTTTCTGTATAGGAAGTTGCGCTGAAGGAGTTGGGCTTTCTGCCTCTAGAAAAATCCCGATTTACTTGAAAATTCTGGAAATCGCCCCGTGTCCATTAGGCTGGGCAGCTCTGTTCCGAGCCTCCGGCTGCCGGGAGCGAGCAGCGTGCAAGTGCTCTGAGCTCCTTCTCAAGCCCTTCAGCTCAGCCGCGGCTTCCTGTGCCTGCGAACAATGCTGCTGCGTCACCCACATGCAGCTCCCAGAAATGCTTTGCAACGGAAGATGGCAGGAGGGGGAGCTGAGCTCGAGTGAGCGAACCAGGCAGAGGGCCCAGCCATCCTGCTGCAGAGCAGGGAGGGGGAGGGAGGGGGTGTGCTCAGCTCAGCTCCCGGCTCGCGATTGGAGGGAACCTGCCCGGAGGTGAAGGCTGCGCCCCGCCTTTTCCCTCCCACCACCACTGCAATAGGAGAACCCAGGGCCGGCCCCTAGGGCTCCCTGGCCGACTTCGGAAGGCGCCAGCAGCAGGGAAGGCTTTAACCCGTTCCGCATCTGGCCCCGGGTTTGTCCTTGGCTCAGTCCACACCCTTCCCCTCAGGGTCACCTCTCATTGTTCCAGACTGCACACCCACAATTCTCTCCCCGCACTCCGGTACGGGGGAGCCGGGCACTAGGCCCACCCCCTGGAGTTGTTACCTGCTCTACCAGCCTTCAGCGTCCAGAATCCAGACCCAGAAAAACCAGAATTCAAAAAAAACCCCACAAAAAAGCTCCAGGAACACCAGATTTAAACCAATGCTGACTCAATCCAGTTTGATAGCCGGCCAGCTCCCTAGCCGCCGCCCCCCCCCCCCCCCCCCCCCGCCCCAGGGCTAAGTCAAACTAGCGGAGGCACTTCTGGCCAAGGCACCTTCCAGACCCCTCAGACCGCCCTGCACTCAGGACACCCACATCCCTGTCCCAAGTCGGCTTTGCTGGCCTCCTTCCTGATGTTCCCGAGTATTCAGCCCTGCACCATGGCAAATCCCTCGATGCCACCAATGTTATTCAAGTAACAACGGTCACCCCCTCTCCATGAACAAACCCACGGCTAAGGCGAAGCTCAGACTGAACAAGAATCTCTCCAGCGACAGTGTACCCACTATTTTGGAGATTGAGTTTATATAATTTGTAGACTCACAAACATACCTTGGCTTTTTAGAAATTACAGATGCTGCTCTGACGTAAACATTCCAGGCCACCAAGAACCTCAACCTTTGCAAGGGAGACCTCAATGTCCAGCACCAATGTTTCAGCGCAGGGTCAGAGCCATAATATAGTGGGGAGGGCACCTGCCTTGCACAATGTCTCTGATTTTGGTTGAACCCTTCCTAGAAATGTTTGTAAGGTCATTTGAATCCTAAGTGTCTCACTAATATTTTATCTTAAGACTCAAAGAACCAATGCAATCAGCCAACTATATTTGAAAAACACATAAATGTGAGATCTTCTTGGAAAACATTTATTTTGCTATTAAAACTAATGAGAGATGACAAAGTAGAAATACTTCAGAAACATGATACTCGAGAACAAAATCCAAGTTCATGTTGTAGCAAGTATAAATTCAGGAGGTCACCAGGAAAGGACCAAAAATGATGACATTAAGAAACTACTCCCACCCCCAGCAAAAAAAAAACCCATGTAAGTTTCCAAATCACAGATTAAACTAGGCCTAATATTTTTTCTCTTATTAAGAATAAGAGGTAAAAAAGATCAGAATTAGTAAGCATATGACATTACAAAGGAATATAAAAGCCCCCCCCCCCTTTTTGGGTTTTTTGATCTTGAACCTGGTAGTGCTTGAGACCTAGGCGAGCTAATAAAGTATTTCTAGCTCTGTGCTGGGGGAACATATGGCCTGCAGGCTTGAATGAAGGTCGGCTACAAGCAAGGCAACACCTTAACCCCTGTTAGTACTCTGAGCCCAAGAATCTATTTTTTCTCCCTCCCACCCTCCACCCTTTGGGCTATGTTGGTGGTGCTCAGGGCTTAATCCTGATTCTGCTCAGGGGTAACTCCTGGGGGTGTTTGGGGGTACGTTATGAGGAGCTGGGGATTGAATAAAGGTGTCAGTGATTGAACTTGGATTGGCTGTAATGCCCTGACTATTACACTATCTCTTTGACCCCAGAATATAAATTTTTTAAAAGAATTGTATTGATTTTATGGTGCCAGAGACAATACAGTGGGTAAGAGTGTTTGCCTTGCACGGAGATGGCCCAGATTCCATCCTTGGCATCCATATTGTCCCCCAATTCTGACAGAAGTGATCTCTGAGCACAAAGCCAGGAATAAGCCCTGAGCTCTGCCAGGTGAGGACCCCAAACCAAAAAAAATATATAAGTAAAGTAAGTAAAGGCCCTCCCGTTGTTCATCGACTTGCTCGAGCGGGCCCAGTAACGTCTCCATTGGAGATTTTGTTGTTACAGTGTTTGGCATATCTACCAAAAACAATATGTATTTTTTGACTTGGGAGCCACACCTGGCTGTGTTCCGAGCAAACTCCTGGCTCTGTGCTCAGGAATCAGTCAGGGGACCTTATGGGCATTTGGGGATTAAACCCGGGTCAGCTGCATGCAAGGCAAATGCCCTACCCACTGTATTATGACTCTGGCCCTACAATATGTCTATTTTAACCTCATTGTCTATACCTCGTAGTTAAATTGGAACTTTCTTTTTACCTTTTTTGGGGGAGTCACATCTGGCCAATGTTCAAGACTGACTCCTAGTGGTGCTTAGGGGACCATATGGGTACCAAGGATCAAAGTTTGATTGGCTGGATCAAAGTGGTATTGGCTGTGTGCAAGGCACAAGTGCCTTACTCATTTTACTAGTAACTCTCTGGCCCCTGAAACTTATTTTTTGTTTTGGGGCGACATCTGGCTGTGCTCAGGATCTATTCCTGGCTCTGTGTTCAGGGGAGCATATACAATGCCAGGGATCAAACCTGGGTTGGAAGCGTGTAAAGCAAGCGCTTACCTGCTATCCTATTTCTCCAGCCCCAAGTCCTGTAATGTTCTACTTAAAAAAGAATGTGTGGTTACAAAAACATTGGCTAAAACTGCAAATTAAGTTTTATATGTACAGCTTGCCTTTCAACTCCTGCTCCACCCCAAAACTGGCTTAATGGAGTATAAGATCTAGTTACTGAATCCTCTGAATCCTCCATTTTCCTTATTTCTTTATTAGTGTCAGAAGAGGAAAATTTCTTTCCTTCCCCTCTCCCCTTCCCTTCCCTCCGTCTCCCTCAGTCTCTTTTTCTGTATTTGGGCCACAACTAGTGGTGCTCTGGGCTTACTCCTGGCTCTATGCTCAAAGTTCTCTCCTGGTGGTGCTCAGGACTATACGCAGTGCCATGGATCAAACTGTATATGGTCTGCTGCATGCAAGGTGAATGCCTTAATATCTCCACTTTCTGGCCCTAGAATACACCTTCTTAGTCCACTGAAAACCCAGGCCCTCATTTGCGTATTTACCCTAACACACAGTCTGGTTCCTAGCAGTGACAGGCATTATTCACGCAGTGGAATAAGTTCATTAATTTATAACATCATTTTATACTGTAATAATGATACTGCTTCCGCCCCTCTCGGAGAGCCCGGCAAGCTACCGAGAGTATCTCGCCCACATGGCAGAGCCTGGCAAGCTCACCGTGACGTATTCGATATGCCAAACACAGTAACAACAAAGTCTCTAATGGAGACGTTACTGGGCCCGCTCGAGCAAATCGATGAACAACGGGAGGACCGTGACCGTGAATGATACTGTTTATCCTGCCCCCAAGCCACACACAGTATGTCTACTAAGTTGGTCAAAGTGTTTAAAAAAATTACAGGATGTGTTTCATTCAGTGACTTGTGTAGCCAAATATATCGACAAATTAAAAGCCCTTCCGGTCTCTGTGCAATAATATACATAAACATTTATTTTATTTTTTATTTTTGGGCCACACCCAGCAGTGGTCAGGGGTTACTCCTGGCTCTGCGCTCAAGGATCATTCCTGGTGGGGCTTGGGGAGAATCATATGTGGTGCCAGAGTCTGAGCCTGGGCTGGCTGTATGCAAGACAAGTGCCCTGCCTGTTACACTTTTTCTCTGACCCCCTAAAGACCTTTCCCCACTACACTCTGTCCAGCATAAATAAATAAAATACGTATCTCAAGAATACAATCTCCGAGGGTTTTTTGTTTTTGGGGTCAGACAAGGTGACACTCAGGGATCCATCCCCTCTGGCTGAGTTCCGGAGACCGTATGTGGTGCCAGGGAGTGAACCAGGCAAGGCAAGGGCAGCAATTGGACCCGCTGTACTGTCGCTCCAGTCCCTAGAATACAAGCCCTGAGTTTTAGAAATATGAGAATATCTCACATAAGCAAAACTCCATTTTATCTTCCGTTCACTTTTAAAAGTCAAAGTTACCCATAAGGTTCTCAATGGGATTCAATTCAGACCGATTACCTTCCCCTGAACTTTACCAATTAAGTGCTAGGCTCAGGGATCACGCCTGACGAGGCTCGGCTGAGCCATATATGGTGCAAGAATTGAACCCAGGTGGGCCCCGTGCAAGGCAAGAGCGCTCCACCTGCTGTCTTATCCCTGTGGACGGCGAGTAAACACTTTTTATGTTTATTACAGGTTTTATTTCTGGGCCACACCTGGCAGTGCTCAGGGCTTACTCCTGGCTCTGCGCTCAAGGATCATTCTTAGCTGGAGACCCAATGTGGTGCCAGGGATTGGATTCGGGTTGGCTGTGTGCAAGGCAAATGCCCTTTCCCCTGGTACTATTTCTCCTGCAGCTAAAACCTTTATTTCTTCAGGGGTCACACCTGGCAGTGCTCAAGACTTACTTCTTGCTCTGCACTCAGGGATCACTCTTGGTCAGTTTTTGGGGACCACATGGGGTGCTGGGGATCAAACCCGGGTTGGCCATGTGCATGGCAAATGCTCTACCTGCTATACTAGTGCTCCAACTCCGGAAACCATAAACTGCTGAACTGAGAAGAACCTTCCCCCTGTCCAGAACCATTTTTTTCCCTCAGAACTTTGAGACTTCCCAAGCAATTCAGAACTCTGGAGATAGTGGACACAGGGTGGCACACAGGCCTGGTATTGGTCACCTCTTTCTAACACGCAAGGGAAGCGTCTTACCTGCTACACTCTCTTGCTGGCCCCTGGTCAACACTTCGTTGGTGGTGCTGTTGGTTTCTGGGCCATTGTGTAGCTGTGCCCTGGGCTTACTCCTGGCTCTTTGCTCAGGGATCACTCCTGGCAGGCTCGGGGGACCACAGGGAATGCCGGGGATTGAACCCAAGTCAGCCAAGTCAGTGTGCAAAACAAACACCCTACCCGCTGTGCTCTCTCTCAACCCTCCGAGTCAACACTTACGATGCCCCCTTTCCATCTAACTCATGATTCTAATATTCTGGGGTCCTTTCAACACTGTTGAACTTAACACACCAGAATCTCCAAAGTCCACTTACCATGCCACCAAAACAGCCGTATCTTCATTGAATTTTGGCTACCTCACTTGCCTTCTCACCCGTGGGCTACTTATTGCGAGCGCTGTTGCCGCCAGGACAGGAAATAATTCCTCCCGAAGGAAGGAGCACTCAGGCTTGCTTTGCCTGCACTGCAGTGCAGCCTCTCCTTACACTGTACTCTCCAGCTGCGCAGTGATTGGGCATGTACTCTGGAACCCAATGCTTTCTATCGCGTAGGTGATGCTGTTTCACAGTACTCGACCCCTAAACTCACTGTCCTAGAAGTCTCTGATTAAACAGCTGGTCAGGTGCAGGATTTTGTAACCCATTTGATCTTAAGTGAAACTACCTGCAGAGGTGGTTCTAAATCTGCCTCTCCTCCAAGCAGCTGCCTCTGACTATGGTAAACAAGAGAAGGTGTGGACAGTCCTGCAGGGAGAATTCAAACACTGTCAGTCTCTGCAGCCATCCACTGGCCTCTTGTCCCCTGTGCTCTGGCCTGCCTTCCCCAGTAAGGTGGCCATGCCGAGAAACAGAAGAAAGCTCTCTCCGGCACTCCCTACCGATGCTCCTAAGACCCAGTCTCGTCTGAACTTATCCCCCAAGCCCCCTTGCAGCCACCTTTACTGTCTTTTTTTCTTTTTTAATTAAAAAAAATTGAAGTGCCTCAAGATACTGAGTTACAAAGCTCTGTTCACGGTCAGGTTTCCGTCATACTCATACAGTGTCCCAACACCCATCCCCCCACCAGTGTACATTTCCCAGCACCAGTGTCCCCAGTTTCCCTTTTGCCCCCCCGACCCCAGCCTCTCTCTATGGCAGGCGCTTGCTCGCGCTCTCTCTCTCTCGCTCTCCCCACCCCCCATTTGAGCATTATGGTGCAATACAAGATACAGAGAGGCTGTCCTGTTTGTTCCTTTACCTCCTTTCAGCACGCAGTTCTTATCCAGAGTGATCACTTCCAACTATCATTGCCAAAGTGCTCCCTTCTCTATCCTAGCTGCCTTCTCCCCCAGCACTCGAAGCAGGCTTCCAACTGTGGACCAATCCTCCTGGCTCTTGTTCCTACATAATATTAGTCTCTCATATTATGTTTTTTATATTCCACGAAAGAGTCTAATCATTCTATGACTATCCCTCTCTCTTTTTTTTTTTTTAATTTTTGGGTCACACCTGGCGATGCTCAGGGGTTACTCCTGGCTCTGCACTCAGGAATTACACCTGGCAGTGCTCAGGGGACCATATGGGATGCTGGGAATCAAACCCTGGTTGGCCGTGTGCAAGGCAAACGCCCTACCTGCTGTGCTGTCACTCCAGCCCCTATCCCTCTCTTTCTGACTCATTCACTCAGCATGACACAGTCCACATCCATCCATTTATAAGTGAACTTCACAATTTCATTTTCCCAAACAGCTGCATAATATTCCGTTGTGTAGCTGTACCACAGTTTCTTTAACCAGTCATCTGTTCCCGAACACTTGGGTTGTTTCCAGATTCTGGCTATTGTGAATAGTGCTGCAATGAACATCGAAGTACAGGCAGCATTTCTGCTGTGTGTTTTTGGGCTTCCAGGGTATATTCCCAGAAGTGGTACCTACATGCAGAAACTTGACAGTCACATGCAAAAATATGAACCAGACCTCCTTCTAATGCCAGGGACAAAAGTCCTATCAAAATGGATTAAAGACCTCAATCTCAGTATCAGACCTGAATCCTTAAGACACATGGAGGAAAATATGGGCCGAACTTCATAACACTGAAGCTAAAGGAATCTTCAAGGATGAACCACCACTCACTGACCAAGCAAATGGAAGCAAAGATAAACAAACTGGACTACATTAAACTAAGAAGCTTCTGCACCTTAAAAGAAATGGTGACCAAGACATAAAAAACAGTCCACAGATTGGAAAAGTTATTTATGCAATACCCATTTGATAAAGGGATTAATATCATACACATACACACACACAGCACTGGTAGAACTTTACAAGAAAAAAATATCCAACTCCATCAAAACATAGGGAGAAGAAATAAACAGAAACTTCCTCAAAGAAGAAATACAAATGGCCAAAGGACACATGAAAAAAATGCTCTACATTGCTAATCATCAGGGAGATGCAAATCAAAATAACAATGAGATATTATCTCACACCACAGAGACTGGCACAGATCAAAAAGAACAAGAGTAACTAATGCTGGCATGGATGCAGGGAGAAAGGGACTCTTCTTCTTTGTTGGTGGGAATGCTGAGTGGTTCAGCCTTTTTGGAAAACAATGTGGGCATTCCTCAAAAAGCTAGAAACTGAGCTTCCATACAATCCAGCAGTTTCTTTACCAGTTTAATATTAGGCCCCACTTTTTTCCACATTTCCCCTTAGTATACCTCTTCTCAAAAGTCTGTCTTTACCACTTAAGTGAGTTTGCATATTTATATCATGGTACTTGACCTCGTACAACTAAATGGTGGATTAAAATAAGACTTCCTGCCACTGGATTCACAGGCATCAAAGTGATCCAGAGACACGCAGGACTAAAAGGATAGTTTTCTTTACATGAACTAGAAATATTGATACCTGTGTCAAAATAATGCTAGTGAGATATAAACTTAGAAACCTTTCTTTCATTGTGAAGTTAACAAGTCTCAAATTTAGTTTGTCACAATTTTAATGTTTAATATTAGAAAATTACAATTTGGGACTAGAGATAGTACAACAGTAAGGCACTTGCCCTACATGGTGGCCAATCAGGGTTCAATTCCCAGCACCCCATTTGGTTCCCCAAGCCCAGCAGGAGTGATTCTGAGTGTTGAGCCAGGAGTGACCCCTTAGCACTACAGGGTTTGGGTCCAAAGCAAGAGTCACAATTTAATATTTCCAACATGGACCTATGATGGAATAGCTACAGAAAAGAAAAACAAAAACAAAACCTTTTTTCCTAGGGGGAAAAACCCTATAATCAAACTCTCAGTATCATACCCTTAACAGATGTCCTATCACAATGAAAAACAATAAAGTAATGTCCTTGGTTCTCTCAAAATTGGGAAGTGAGGTAGCACCCGATGACGTTTAGGGTTACTCCTGGCAGTGCTGAGGGAACCATATGGGACGTCGGGGATTAAACCTAGCCATGTGCAAGGCAGACGCCCTACCCTCTGTACTATTGCTCTGGCCCTGTTGTTTATTATTATTACATTCAAAAGGTTTCATTAAGTATTTTTGGGTCATACCTAGCTGTGCTGGGGGCTATTCCTGTGCCTGTGCTTAAGGGGTCACTTCAGGAGGTGTTCAAGGTATTACGCAATACCAGGGATTCCTGCGTGCCAAGTATCCCATATGGCCCCCTGAACACCGTCAGGCGTAATTCCTGAGTGCAAAGTCAGGAGTAACTCCTGTGCATCGCCGGGTGTGACCCAAAAAAGCAAAAAAGCAGAAAAAAGAAAAGTCTATTAGCTGTGCTCAGGTCTTACTCCTGGCAGGATTCTGGGACCATACCATATGCAGTGCCAGGGATTGAACAAGGTTGGCTGCACGCAAGGCAAGAACCCTACCTGCTTGTATTATCTCACTGGTTCCCAAAGTATGTTTACCCTTGTTTTGTAGCACATTAATCATCAGATTAGGAAATAGGACTACACCTACCTGAAACTTTGTCTTTTCCTCCCCTAAATAAAAGACAAATGGCACCACCTGCCTCTTCTAGAACAAACACTGTAAAATGAAACACCCACTTTTTATCACTGTTGGAGAACCAACCTCAATAGGCCACTACCCTTTTCTCATTTGTTTACCTTTTCACTGACGCGTAAAGAGAATAATAGAACGACAAAGTCAACTACCGAAAGAAGAAAGTTCAGGGTCTATGCTGGTCTCTGGAATCATTCTGATGAGCACCTCAGTTGGTAATAAGATGGCAAAGAAAAAAAACTTGAATCTGAAATCAGGGATAAGACCTACTATGAAATATTCAGCTCACTTCCCCATAGGTCACACAAAATTATTCCCTAAAATGTAGATTTATAATAATTTATATTAAAGTTTAAACATACGTTACAAATTGAGAACCTGCTTTCTAATATACATTCATATCTGCACCCAATACATAGCACCGACCAATGATTACTTATGAGGAAAGACTTAAAACAACTCCCTTTAATTCAGAAAGCTCAAGTCTGGATTCTTTAAAAAATAAGTCTATGGAACTGGTTAAAAAGTTCAAGAGAGAGCGTCTTCTTCTTTGAAATCAAAAAACATAAGGGAGAGGCTAGGCTCTAAAAATTACTAATATTAGGAGACTCATAAAATGTGCAAAGAAACGACATTTTCTCAAAAGTTGTTTCACTGTATTAAGTCAAGATACATTTAATTTGTTTGGTTTTGTTTTTGGGCAACAACCAGCAATGTTCATAGGTTATTCCTGCTTCTGCACTCAGAAACTACTTCTGGTGCAGCACACAGGGGACCAAATAGGATGCTGGGGATCAAAACACGTGCAAGGCAAGTACCTTACCTACTGTACAAGCTCTCCAGACCCAAGTCTAGATACATTTGAAATTAATATGCTAAACTTACTCAACATAATTCAATGTAGAACAATTTCTTTTGTCTCAATCTGGTTAAGGTGATTTTTTTTTGTTTGTTTTGCTTTTTAGGTCACACCCGGCGATGCTCAGGGGTTACTCCTGGCTCTGCACTCAGAAATTACACCTGGCGGTGCTCAGGGGACCATATAGGATGCTGGGAATCGAACCTGGGTCGGCCGCATGCAACACAAACGCCCTACCCGCTGTGCTATTGCTCCAGCCACAGAGGTGATATTGTTGAGACAATTTTTGATGTAAAATAGACCTCAGGATAACTTAAGTATAAAGCACATCTTTTTTGTTTTTGTTTTGGATCACACCCAGCAGTGCTCAGGGATTACTCCTGACTCTGTGCCCCGCGATCACTCCTGGTGCTGGGAATAGAACCAAGGCTTGCTGCATGCAAGGCAAGAGTCCTTCCCACGGTACTATCTATCACTCTGGCCCCTAAAGCACTATTAAATGCTAACATTTTCTCAAAATCTCATTATTTTTAGGGTTAGTGTGAAACCTGTGTTCTTAGGACTAAACTTGAGTCCATACAAAACATACGTTAGTATTTACCCAACGGAAAATTAACGCCACCCAGGAAGATGGACATTATGCAGGCAGTACAACATATACGTGCATGTGGTCATTTTCAGAGTCCTCACGTCTTCTCTAGAATACTGAAACTGAGTGCTCTAGCCAGATCAGTAACCGTCACGCCAGGACCATCCCTTACCTTGACATCAGCAATGAGGGCATCTTCGTCTTCTATGCCCGTGGGGACACATTTCTTATGCAGTGGCAGAGACTCCAACTTATCTACAAGGCAGCGAAGGCCTTCAAGCTCAAAATGGGTTAGGTGCACCTGCTTGTCCTTGCGGGGGCTACACTGTGGATCCCACACTTGGCCATTGTGGGAACCTCGGCTGGAGTCTGAGGGCGAGTCCCCAGACATGCTTTTCTTCAGCGTCGGAAGACTTCGGCACGTCTTGCCCATCCCATCATAATCCAGGTTGACGCCATTGGCTATAGGGCTAGTGAGAACGGAACGTCTACTGCTCAAGCGCCGTGTTTCTCGATCCAAGGCCTCCTCATCCCCGTTTCCAGAGTCCAGGCCGTTTAACTCCAAATCTGCCAGTATGAAGATAAAAAAGCAGTGAGAATGGGGGCCAGAGCAATTGTACAGGAGGTTAGGAGGTTTGCCTTGTAGAAGGTGGTCCAGAGTTAGATTCCTGGCACCCCATGTGGTTCCGTGAGCATTGTCAGGAGTAATTCCTACAGAGCCAAGAGTACCCATGAGCACTGCCAGGGTGGTCCCCCAAAAACAAACAAGGCAGTAAGAATATACCTGATTGGCTATGTGATCAGTGAAAGTAGGCATGGCATGAGGAAGGGGCCACGATGTTAATGTAATATAGAGCATTTTGGAGAAGTCTTGTAAATCAATAAACCAGTACTACAATATGTATGATGGCAATGATCTCTTTTTCCCAATCTGTCTACTTGGATATCAGTTAAGGGGCAAAAGATATAGTATAGTCGGTAGGGTACCTAGCCTTGCCTTGCATGTGCCAGGCAAGATTCAACCCAGGCATCCAATACGGGTCCCCTGAGTTACACTAAGAGTAATTCCTGAGTGCAGAGTCAGGAGTAACCACAGAGCATCTCCAGGTGTGACAACCAAGACCCCAAAACACCCCCAATAAAGATGCCAGTTAAAGAATAGGATCCCAATCAAAAGGATAATAATGATGATTGTCAACTGGATTTTCAAAAACTGGCAAGGGCCCACTCTTTGAATTTCACGTTTCAAGTTTAATATATGGAGTTATAATCTCACACTGTGCTTTAAAAGCTTAAACAATAAAAATCTCTCCCCCCCCCCCCCCCCAGTCTCATAGATTTAAGGCCTTTTCCTCTTGAAGAAACCTGTGTTCAAAAAAATATTTCAGGGGCCAGAGAGAGCTCAAGTGGCAGAGAACATAAGTAGCATGCGCAGGCTCTGGGCTCAACCCCCAGTTCTGCTGTGTACCGCCCCCCCCCCCCCCCCCCCCCCGCTAGGCTGATTCCTGTGGGAGTGGGTAGGGCCCCAGCACTGTTTCGTGCAACACCACTGCCCCCTGCCCTGTGCTGGTTTGATTCCTGTCAGAGTGGGCGGGGCCCAGCAATGCTGCTGGGCTCCCTATGAAAAAAACGGTGCGAGAGTGGTACAGGGGTCACAACCTATGACCTGGTTGTGGTCAGCCCTAGTTTGATCCCCAGCACCACAGCCTTAGGCTTGTGCCCTAAACCACTGGCCTGGCTGGAGAAGAATTTTTGGGAGGTGTCCCAAGGCCTCGTGAGCACCATTTGGGTGGCTCAACAGAGGAGAGAGGAGGGCCAGAGAGACAGTACAGTGGGTAGGGCTCTTGACTTGCACATGGCCAACCCAGGGTGAATCCCTGGTATCCCACTGGCCCCCAGAGCACCAGCAAGAGAAATTCCTGACTTCACAGTCAGGAGTAACCCTGAGCATTGCTGGGTGTGGCCCCCAAAACAAAAACAAAAAAAGGAGAGAGGAAAGAAGGGGAAAGGGAGAGGACAGATTTTAGAGTTTTAGCAATCTGGTTCAAGGGTTTAGGGATTTTACACTTGTTAACTATAAGATCACAAACAACATTAAAAGGTAAAGGCCCTCCCGTTGATCGTCGATTTGCTCGAGCGGGCCCAGTAACGTCTCCATTGGAGACTTTGTTGTTACTGTGTCTGGCATATCGAATACTCTCGGTAGCTTGCCGGGCTCTCCGAGAGGGGTGGAGGAATCGAACTCGCGTCGGCTATGTTGGCCGCTTGTAAGGCGAACGCCCTGCCCGCTGTGCTATTGCTCCAGCCCACAAACAACATTATTTTATCTTATTTCACCTCTATGAGCAACAATGTGCCAATGTGCAAAATGTGAATAATGACATTTAACTCACAATAATAACTTTATATGTATTAATGTATTAACCAAATTTATATTCTAATATCTCTATTTAAAAACACATATACAAGCAAATATCTATATATATCGCTTATAAAGGAAAAGGCCTTAAATCTGTGAGGTGTTGTTTATTTATTTAGGTTTGTCTGTCTTTTGGACTACTCCAAGCACTGTGTGGTCCAAAAACCAACATATAGTTTGCTTAATCTGGAATTTTTTTGTTTTGGCCACACGCAGCAATGCTTAGGGGTTATTCCTGGCTCTGTACTCAGCAATCACTCCTGGTCAGCTTGGGGGACCATATGGGATGCTGGGGATCAAATGCAGTTGGTCATGGGCAAGGTAAATGCCCTACCCACTGTACTATCTCTCTGATCCCTAGTATGGAATTTTTTTAGTCTGAAATATTTTAACAGTTAGTTATTATGGAGCTGGAGCGATAGCACAGCAGGTAAGGCGTTTGTCTTGCATGTGGCCGAGATGGCCGACCTGGGTTCGATTCCTCCACCCCTCTCGAAGAACCAGGCAAGCTACTGAGAGTATCTTGCCCGTACAGCAAAGGCTGGCAAGCACTCTGTGATGTATTCGATACGCCAAACACAGTAACAATAAGTCTCACAATTTGTTATGAGATGTTACCGGTGCCCACTCGAGCAAATCGATGAATAATGGGAGAACAGTGCTACAGTTATTATGATATATTCATAATTTATGTTGTGCCAATGGCCATTCTTTATACACCTTTTCTTTTGGTTGTTGTTATTTTGTATTTGGGCTAACCCTGGCATTGCTTTGAGTTCATTCCTGGCTATGTCACAGATCACCACTGGCATGCTCAGGGGCCATATGGTGTCAGATATCAAACTGGGGTCTGCCACGTGCATTACCTCTCTAGTCCCTAGCATTAATTTATGTAGAAAATTGTAATTTTTTTCCTCGTAAGTTATATAGGAATAAACTTATTTTATTTTTGGGCAATACCAAGTGACACTCAGGGATTACTCTTGGCTCTGCTTGGGGGACCATATGGGATGCTGGGATAGAACTTGGGTCATATGTGTGAAAGGCAAGCACCTTACCCACTATCTCTATGGCTCCTTTATAGAAAGAAGTTTTTGAGTGTTCCCAGACTCCCCAAAATAACTAAATCATACCAGACAGGAGCTGGAGGAGATCTATACTTCATTCAATCTAGTAATTCACATTTGGGAAGATCACCTATAACCAGTGCTCAACTCCAATAAATAAATTTGAACCTTCCAAGTAGGTACGTACAACGGCAAAATATAAAAGCAAAGATGTACAGGCTATATGTGCACTCACACTCAGTTGTCTTGAAAGTTCATGTTAGGAGACCACTTACCCATGTTAAGGGACTCTTTCTGAAATTCCTTAGTTAGGTGGGAGCGGTTGGTTATGCAGTAAACATAGCGCTCCAACACGTACCAACACATCTCATAGTAGAACGGATATCGGAACTTATTTGGAACCTACAAAGGAAAAAAATAATGAGAAAAGCAAGCTGATAATTTTCAAGGAGCATAAGTAAGACAAATCAAGTTGCTGCAATAATTAGTCCATGAAAAACTTTGTCAGTCTGCAAACGCAGTTTGGCATTTGGAGCAGTAAGTGACTCTGTCAATGCAGAAAACGCTGGCCTTGGGAAACAGTGACTAAAGATAAGAGGTACTTGGAAAAACTATTCAGAACTACCAAAAAAGTTGTTTTTCCTTCAAAAGTGAACAACCAAGTAAGCCAAAGGTATAATAGAAATTTTAGATAAAAAAAAAAGAATGATTTCTAAAAACTGACTTTCAGATAGAATCTCATAGGACATCAAGAGTGATTTTGAGGGGCTGGAGTGATAGCACAGCAGGTAGGGCATTTGCCTTGCAAGCGGCTGACCCGGGTTTGATTCCCAGCATCCCACATGATCCCCCAAGCACTGCAAGGAGTATTTCCCGAGTGCATGTGCGAGGAGTAACCTCTGTGCAACACTGGGTGTGACCCAAAAAGCAAAAAGAGTGATTCTGAGTTAAATGAGAGTGTTTTACTATAAAAACTGTGTCTCTTTTGAAAAGTGTCCTGGAGCGATAGCACAGTGGGTAGGGCGTTTGCCTTGCACGCGGCCGAACCAGGTTTGATTCCTTGGTCTCTTTCGGAGAGCCTGGTAAGCTACCGAGAGTATCCCGCCCGCACAGCAGAGCTTGGCAAGCTCCCTGTGGTGTATTTGATATGCCAAAAACAGTAACAAGTCTCACAATGGACGTTACTGGTGCCCGCTCGAGCAAATCGTTAAATAATGGGAGGACAGTGCTCTTTTGAAATATTTAAAATGTTTTTATTACAATTTCAAATTTCTAAAGTTACCATCTTTTGCAATTTTATTATTTATTGCTTTTTGGGTCACATCCAGTGATGCACTGGGGTTACTCCTGGCTCATGCACTCAGGAATTACTCCTGGCAATGCTCGGGGGACCATATGGGATGCTGGGAATCGAAGCTGGGTTGGCCGCGTGCAAAGCAAACGCCCTACCTGCTGTGCTATCACTCTAGCCCCAATATTATTATTCTTAATAAGCAGAAATGCACTTATTTGTTTTTGAGCCACACCAGGTGGTGTTGGGGGACTATTGCTTGGGGGCGCCTCAAAGACCCCAGGGCTGGGGACCAAGCTCCACCCTCCTGCACGTAGAGCATACACTCCAGCTCATTGTGGTATCTCTCTAGTTGAGAAATTAACTTTAAAAAAAATATTTAAAATATACTGCTTCCTCTCTTACTGTTATTAACAGGACAAGTCCCTGTAACTTCATCTGTCCTTCATCTGTCCCTGTAATACCCGTCTTGTGTTTTTCAGATAAGCCCTAAGCCAAAAGTAAAGTTTCTAAACATAGGTAGTAAAACAGTTAACTGAACATATAGAATAAACAGGTCAGTTCATTAATTGCTATTTTTAAATTTTCACTTTGTTTTTGCTTCCAGAATGACATCAACTATGCATCATCTAGAAAAAACTGAGAAAATAAGGTAAAGGTAAAGGTAAAGGCCCTCCCGTTGATCGTCGATTTGCTCGAGCGGGCCCAGTAACGTCTCCATTGGAGACTTTGTTGTTACTGTGTCTGGCATATCGAATACTCTCGGTAGCTTGCCGGGCTCTCCGAGAGGGGCGGAGGAATCGAACTCGGGTCGGCCATGTTGGCCGCTTGTAAGGCGAACGCCCTACCGCTGTGCTATCGCTCCATACAGATTTTGCTTTATGAATCACACCCAGCAATGCTCAGGGGTTACTCCTGGCTCTGCACTCCTGGCGGTGCTTGGGGGACCAAATGGGACGCTAGGGATTGACCCTGGGTCAGCAGCATACAAGACAAAAGACCTATCTAACCACTCTGGCACCCTAAACATATTATTACAGACCTTAGTTTTCTTATGCAACACCACAACTGAGAAGGCAGTACACATCTTTACATAATGAAGCATGATGGTTGGAGTATTAGTTATCAATTAAGAAAAATATGCAAATTTAAAGTTGTACACCTTTAGCTGATAAAAAGCACTATACCAAATTATCCTAAAAACGTGAAAATGAAAACAAGGCTGAAAAGAATTACATGCTCTTTCACTTTATAAAAATTCAAGATACCAAAGATTTATAAGAACCAGAAGTTCCACAACCAAACAGGTAGATTTTGTTAAAATTTTCTTATCAGAGTTCCCAAAATATTAGATTTTAATGCAAAGAAAAATGCAAGTTTTAAAAAATAAACTACTGGCAAGTACTTACCCGTGTCCGATCTTCAATGTTGTATATTTTTAACTGCATAGGGATATTGAAACTATGCAAAAAATTGCCTCCAAACACTAATGTATCTGTTGGAGTGTACACAGCATGAATCCAGCCTAGAAGAAAAGGTATAAAGGGGACAGGCGATCAGCGCCCCTGGTAACACGGATCTCGGCTAGGGTGAGGGCTCAGAGGGCTGGATTGCACACACAGCACGCAGGAGGACCTAGGATCAATCCCTAGCAATGTATGCACCCCCTTCCGCACTGCTGGACGCACCCCAGCACCACCAGGCCTGTCTCTCTTCTCCCCTCCCCGAATGACATCTATCTAGATATTTAACACAGCTCTCTCAGAGAAGCAGTAGGAGATCCCCAAGGTCACATCTGTCACTCTGATCTTGCCTCTTAATGGTTGGTTGATACACTTAATCTCTTGAAGCCTCAATTATCTTCTATAGAACAAGCAAAAATTATACTTGATATGGTTGTTTGTAAACATTAAATGATAAAACATATGTAAAGAGTCTAGCATATAGCATTTACTATACGCTGCTTCAATTTACTGGAGCACCTACCATGAATAATAAATACAGAAGAGTTCACATGTATATATACTTAAAAATATTATCATTATTATTATTTTTGAAATGAATAGATTTTATTTGAAGGATTTTTAAAGTGTGGAGAGTGAGAGAGTAACATACTCAAGAGAGAACATGGGCTTCTCCAAGGGCAGAGAGAGCCCCTACACACATCCTAGCATTAGACACAAAAGCATGAAAGTGCGCACCTCAAGAGGGGAGATGCAGGAGACACATGTGCTCGGGCACCACATGTGCTCGGTCACGTGGGCGCAAAGCAGCACATGGGCTCAGGCAGCATATGCGCCTATACTTTATTTTTTTATTTTTTTGTTTTTTGGGTCATACCCGGCGATGCACAGGGGTTACTACTGGCTCTGCACTCAGGAGTTACTCCTGGCGGTGCTCAGGGGACCATATGGGATGCTGGGAATTGAACCCGGGTCGGCTGCGTACAAGGCAAACGCCCTACCCGCTGTGCTATCTCTCCAGTCCCTATACTTTAAAATTATTATTATTTATAATATATATTTGGGGTAGGTGGTTGGAGCCACACCTGGCGGTGCTCAGGGCTTATGACTCTGTGCTCAGGGATCACTCCTGGCAGGCTGGGAGATCACATGAGATGCCGGGAACTGAACCCAGGTTGGTAACGTGTAAGTCAATTACTCTACCCACTGTACCATCACTCCAGCCCTGAGTTTACATATAGTCACACTGACATCCCACAAAAAAAAAAAAAAATGAAAGTGGTATTTAGTACGTAAATGCATAGACAAAACTGTAATATAGATCTGTGACTCTTTCTAAGCACTTATTTTAGATCCAGAACGTTCTTAGTTTATTTTGGATTAAAAATATATTACTGATTCAGGGGCTGAAGTATCTGAATATCGAGGTGGGTTCCAAATAGACTGGTAGGAAAAGCCTCTATTTCTGGTATATACCTTTAGTAGAAAACCCTTATTTAATATTTTCAGGGTTTTTTTTTGGGGGGGGGGGGTGGGACACACTAGGTGGTGCTTAGGAGCTACTCCTGGCTCTAAGCTTTGGGGGGGAGGGGTGGGTTGTAAGGGGAGGGTCGCTTCTGCTGGTGCTCAGGGAACCATGTCACGTGGCACCCGGGATCAAACCAATGTTGGCACCTGCAAGGGAAGTGTCTCAATCCCAATACGATCTCTCCAGTCCTTTGTGTTTTGGGACCACACCCAGCAGGGCTTACTTCTGGCAGGGTTCAGGGGACATAAGCAGTGCTGAGTCAAGCTCCTTACCCACTGTACTATCTCTCAGCCCTTTCTTTTTTCTTTCTGCTTTTCGTATTTTGGGCCACACCCAGTGGCACTCAGGACTTAACTTCTAGCTCTACAAGCAGGAAATTACTCCTGGTAGAGCTAGGGGAGACCACACGCAATCCTGAGTTGGTCACATGCAAAGAAAAGTTGTACCTCTTACCTGCTGGACTATCTTTCCTTCCTTTTTGTTTTCTACCCACACCCAGCAATGCTCAGGGGTTACTCCTGGCTCTGAACTTAGGAAG
Source organism: Sorex fumeus (assembly GCF_029834395.1). NCBI lineage: Eukaryota > Metazoa > Chordata > Mammalia > Eulipotyphla > Soricidae > Sorex > Sorex fumeus. Next base: position 6,110,218 of record NW_026606150.1, on the reverse strand, counting down.
TACTCCTGGTGGTGCTCAGGGGACTGTACAAGATGCCAGGGATCAAACCCAGGTTGGCCAGCCACATGCAAGGCAAACAGCCTACCTGCTGTACAATCTCTCTGGCCCCATCCCAATTCGTATTTTGGGCCCTTCTATTTTAAATACATTCCCAAGATGTACTCCACAGCAACAGAAAAGTACATCACTGTTCATTATCCATCCCAACACCGCAACCTGTGTGTAACTCAATCCACTCTTTCCTTATCCTTGAAGAAAAGCAAGTGGCAACAGTAGACAACTCACTTTTCTCCACTGCTTACCTGAGGGAATGACGAAGGTATAGCCCTGCTTGAGCTCAATGCGCTGACAATCTGACACCCGGTCACCCAGAAAGATGTCTCCCTGTTTCCCTGACAGCAGCCAATTCTCGTACAGCTCCAGGTTGTGGGCTGTAGGGGGGATGAGCCAGAAGACCTGTGAGTTAAAAAACTTCAGTCTGTTAACAGCCATTGACATGACCCAGTCGTCTCCCTCAACTGCTAAGTTACCAAGTTACGAGGGATAGGCAGGGGAGGGCCAGTGATGCTCCCGCCCATGAGCTTTACCTCCAGGGAAATTCTAGAAGTAGGTCTTTTCAGTCCCTCCCTGAATCTGATAGTATCGGGGCATCTGTGAGGTTTGATTGCAAAACCCAGCACCCACTTATGGCTCAGAGAAGAGGAGCCTTTGGCTTGCTACCTAGGTAGCCCTTACTCCTGGCTGTCTGACCTCTGCAGGCCTAAGAAGCATGTTAGCTGGGATACTATTTTCAAGAATCAGACCAGTGTCTTTGTTCAAAGATGGTAGCCAAGACCAAAAGCACAAAACTTAAGCGCTTAAAGAAACTGACCCAAAATAAAGCAAATACAATTTTAATTTGGAGGTACAATTGTTAGAACTTAGGACCTCACATTCTAAAGCAGTTTTTTTTTAAAATTCCAATTCTACTTTTCTTTCATAAATGCACTCACTACGAGTAAGGGAAAAACAAGTTATCTAAGCCTCTGGTATTAATTCCAGGCTTTCATTTCTACACAGCATAATATTCTGGATAAGATGGGGCGTATTTTTTAAAAAATGGGGCATAATTTTTAAAAAATGAATCAGCATAATCTTTATGTATGTGTAAATCCTGGGAAAAGACTTAGGCTGGGTTTCTTTTAACCAGAACATTTCAGGCCAATACTCCTTCTATACAGGGAGAAGAGGTTTGCATCCTAATTTATTGATTTGTAAATCTATCCAAATTTGGGTTCCCTTCTACTTAAGAGAAATTATCTTTTCCTCCTATAGCCTCTTCTGTGCCCTCATTAGGTTCCCTCTGCTTTAGGAGTCTAAAAAACAGGACTGTTTGGTTTACCAAGTACTGTGCAAACAGTGGTGTAATAGCAGTGGGTTTGGTGAATTCTAATTGCTACTGAACCTTTGCCAAGAGGGAAACTTAATCTATGATTCTCTCTAGGTTAAGTATACTTTTAGGCAAAACTGCCTAAAAAGATTCATTTCCAGGATTTATTAAGCATGCATGAGCTGAAGCAAGGCCACAAAACCAGCTTCATATTCCAACCCGACAGGAGCTATGACCGTACCTTTCCCCCTTGGTGGATGTGATACCAAACAGAGGTACCACCGAAGTCCACATGGAAGTCAGTATAGCAGCCTCGAACACTCATTAAACAGTACCTGACCCAAAAAGACAACAGTATTAATGCACTGACAAGAAACGCCAACCAGTCCCAACCAAGGCCGCTCTCCCTGTAAATCCTCCCCGCTGTTCTATACCTAATCAATTCCCAGTCACAGAGGAATATTATTTTAAGTGACTGCATTAGCAGGAGACCCCCTCTCCCCCCCCCCACGTCACACTTCTTTTAACAATGGACTATGAGACTCTAATATATACTCTTCCCTTCAGAAGTGTAAAGGCCACTCCTTAAAAAAATTATCACTTTGATAATTTTGGACTGGGACCAAGGATGCAAAGATGTTTGATGAGATCATTCTGGTCTCCTGTAGCACTGTAAGAACAAGTGTAGCACCCTAAGAATTGCTTACTTCTGCACTTTAGGATACTGCATCTCCAAGATGGCATTGGTTGATTCCGTCTGGCTTTCCTTCAAATGTCTTGGCCACATGTTGTCTACCCAGTCAATGAAATCCACCTTTGAAAGGAAGGAAGAAACATTTAAGCTTCAAAGGAAGTTGCCATTAAAGAGAAAATTTTTTGTTTGTTTTGGGGCCACATCTGGCAACGCTCATGCCAGGGATCAAACGTGTGCAAGGTAAACACCCTACCTGCTACACTATCTTCTTGGCCCCTAAAGAGAAGTTTAAAGTCAAGAAAAATAAATTTCTCAAAATAAACACTGACTTATTTAAATAAAAGCAAATAATTTGTTCATCTTTTTTGTGTGTGTTTGGGCCATATGCAATGCTGGGGATTGGACGTGGGTCAGCTATTAGGAAGGCCTGTGCTGTCTTTTTTGTCCCACTCCCCCTTTTTAATTTCTGGACCACACCCAGCTGTTCTCAAGGCTTACTGTCTGACTCTGTGCTCAGGGATCACTCCTGGCAGTGCTCAGGGGACCCTATGTGGTGCTGGGGGTACCTGGGTTAGCCATGTGAAAGGCAAGCACCTTACCCACTGTACTCTCTTTCATGCCCCATTGGTTAATCTTATTAAGGTCAACGAACAAATTTCTAGAAACAACTGTTAAATGAGAATAAAAACTAATGGCTCCATCAATGGGATTTTAAATACAGAACTGATCAGGGCCGCAGAGATAGTATAGCAGGCAGCACACTTCTTTTAAGCTGAGCCCTACCAGGTGTCGCTGGAAACTAAAATCAGAACCATAACTAAAACCAAGAACAGAACAAGACAAAACACTCCAATGAAATAGGGCTGGAGGACTAGGGCAAGGATTAAGGAGAGCACCTTGAGCACTGCTGGGTGTCCCTGAATATAGCTGGCAGCCCCCAGCATCAGCAGGGTGGCCTGGGTAATTCCCAGTACCATAGTGCCCCAGGCGAACTTTACCCTGACACTGCATTCTGGCCAGTTAGCCAAGAATCACAGGGAGAGGCCCGAGGCCACACTTCAAAAGCAATCCCTTCACAAAAAATAACACTAATTATAAAATTAAAACTATTTTATCAGAGTTTAAGAATTTCTTTTAAACTGTATGTGTTGAAGGAAATAAGAAATAAAGTAATATAAACCTACTTGAACTTTGCACAATAAATTAGGAGCATACCTATGCTTCTGAACATCTGAATTCAACCCTGAACTCTAAGACCCAGACTGAGACAGATTAAATGAGAGCCAGCCACCATGAAACCAGGCACAGCACTGATGATGCAAACAACTAACCTCATTTCTGCCTTTTTTAAAGAAATTTTGGGGTCACACCCAGCAATGCTCTGGGGCTTCTCCTGGCTCTGCACTCAGGAATTATTCCTGGCAGTGATCAGAGGACTTAAGGAATGCTGAGGATGGAACCTGGGTTGGCTGTAGTAAGGCAAGCGCCCTACCCGTTGTAGTATTTTCTCCAGCCCCTAATTTATGACTTAAAAAATTAAAAAAACATTTATCAAGCCGGAGAGAGAGTACAGCAGTGAAGGCCCTAGCCCTGCATGTGACCAATCAGAGTTCTATCCCCAGCAACCTGTCTGGTCCTGAGCCTGCCAGGAGTGATTACTAAGTACAAAGCCAAGAGTAACCATTGAGCATTACCAGGTGTGGTGTGGCCCCAAAACAAAAATAAAACCAAACAAAACCACTTATATTTGGGCTTGAGAGAATACAGGTAAGGCACTTGCCTTTCATGCACCTGCTCTGAACCAAACCTAGTTTGTTCCCCCGAACAACATATGGTCCCCTGAGCAACTCCAGGGGTCACTCCTGAAGAGTGCAGCTGGCCCATAAGTACCACCACGTGTGGCCCCAAACCACCTCCCCACAGAGTAAATAAAGAAACTAGAGATGAAATGGTATAAAAAGAAGTATCATAAGTTTTGCCACAAATCTATGTACTCGATCATTTGTGTCCCTACACACAAACACATGCAACTCTGGAATAAATCCCAACATGCAGGATAAAGCAAGGAAGGCAAGAGAAACTGTCGGAGTTAACTTGGGGCTTTATTTCAAAGAATAATTTAGCTGGTCAGGAAGCCAGCAGCTACTTGTTTTTGTTTTTTCTCTAGGGGGGCACACCCACCTGTGCTCAGGGATCAATCCTGTGCGAGACTCGGACCATGTGTGGTGCCACAGATCAAATCTAGGTGGGCTGCATGCAAGGTGAGCACCTTATCTACTGTACTCTCTCTGACCCATGGAGGTCAACAATTTTTTTTTTCTTTTTGGGTCACACCTGGCGATACTCAGGGGTTACTCCTGGCTCTGCACTCAGAAATTACTCCTGGCAATGCTCAGAGGACCATATGGGATGCTGGGAATTGAACCCGGGTTGGCCCCGTGCAAGGCAAACGCCCTACTCGCTGTGCTATCGCTCCAGCCCCGGAGATCAACAATTTTAACCAAGCATCTACTGAGTTTAAAGCACTGAATGAGTCCCAAATTATTTGTTTCCTTCCAAGAAAATTTATTCTCTGTTCTCTCTCCTTGCGCCCCCCCCCCCAACCCTTGGAGGGAGGTGAGGGGTCCTTCCAAGTGGTGCTCAAGGTCTCGGGGGCATGGTTGGCACTATCTGGCTAAAAGTGTTGGTGGTTAAGTGCCAGAGCTCAAAACTTGGGACTCTGAGGTGCCAGGGATTCTTCAGACCACCATGGCAGTACTCCAAGGCTTCCATTGCCACACCTGACAACACTCGGGAGGCTTCAGTGCTACACCCAGCAATGATCCAGAGTCCAGGTGGGCCAGTGACTGAACCCAGGTTGGGTGCATGCAAGGTATGTGCCCAACACCCTGTACTGCTGTTTCCCCAGCCCCTACCTTCTGTTCTCTTAATGTCATGAGCAGCATCTCTCGGTACTGCCCTCAGATACTTGTTCAATACCCTAAGACTTTGGGGTTTTTTAGTCACAAACGGTGGTGACCAGGGGCTTGGGGATCCAATACAGACCTCCAAATGCAAAGCAGTCCATTGCACTCTCTCTCTCTGGCCCTCAGTATACTATAAATTCATGTCTGAATGTGGAGAAAAAGCATAGTAGAAATTCAGGAGTAATACTGATCAGGGGTTCATTTAGAGGATGTTAACGTTTATTTCCGGGCCACATCAGGTGGTGCGCTGGGCTTATTCCTGGTTCTATGCTGAGGGATCACTCCTAGAAGGCTCAGGGGACCATGTACGATGCGGGGGATCGAACCCATGTTAGCTGTGTACAAGGCAAGTGCTTTACCTGCTGTACTATCGCAACTGATGCAGAATTTCTCAGGCTAGATTTCCAGCCTCATTCCAGCCTCCCTTCTTTCAGTGTTGTCAGGTCTCATCTTCATCAACGGAACAGTGTGCTAAAGTGCACATAGTCCTTTGTAGGATTATCTTTACATACGGATAGGTCGCCGTGTAATCCCATCAACGGCCAAGACTCAGAGACTATAAAATCCAGTTCCTATCTGGACATCTTTTTATGACATCTTATTATGTCATTCCTACTTTGGACAAACTTGCAGGCTATCGAATGTAGCCTGCCCACAGGGCAGAGTCTGGCAAACTCCCCGTGGCGTACCAAATATGCCAAATACCAGTAACAATGATGGGTCTCATTCTCCTAAAGAGCCTTGAATATAATCTCAGGGTTAGGATGAAAGAGATGTTACTGGGGCCTGCTCGAGGCAATCGACGGATAGGTCTTACATGTCAAGTCTCCAGTAGAAACAATCACCAGTTTCTATTTGCTCTACACCAATACTAGGCAAGACATTCAATACTCACGACTTAACCTATTCTCTGCAAAAACAGCTCCTGGCAGTCCATGAAAAAATTTCTTCATCACCAAACAAATATTCATAGTGTATCTATTATCTTTTTAAAAACCTACATTTGGGCTGGAGAGATGGAGAGACACTACAGTGGGTAGGGTACTTGCCCTGCCCATGGCCGTTCCAGATTTGATCCCGGCACCACATATGGTCGCCCTAGTCCAGTCAGGATTGATCCCTGAGCACAAAGCCAGGAGTGAGAACCACTGGATGTGCCTCAAAACAGAAAAACTATAAAATACAAATAAGCCTCCCACAACTTCCCTTTTGATTACTGCTGAAATACCAGCAGTAATCTCTCCACATAGCAGAGAACTCAATTTTATACTAGTACCTAAGCACTTAAAAGTTGCCTACTAGGGGCCAGAGCGATAGCACAGCAGGCAGGGCGTTTGCCTTGCACCCGGCTGACCTGGGTCCGATCCCCGGCATCCCATATGATCCCCCAAGCACTGCCAGGAGTAATTCCTGAGTGCAGAGCCAGGAATAACCCCTGAGCATTGCTGGGTGTGACCCAAAAAGCTAAAAAAAAAAAAAAAAATGCCTACCAGACAAATGGTTTAACAACTATAAATATATATATATAGCAATTCCTCTTCTGGGTATAGACTCAAAGAAGTTAAAAAAAGATTTTGGCATATATACACATATGTGAATCAATGGATAACTGGAGAAAAAGATGATATACAGGGGTAGAGGGAAAGGGGAGGGAATCTGACACTGGTGGTAGGATTGGTACTGGAACATTGTATGCCTAAAACTCAACTATGAATACCTTGAAGATCACAGCACTTTAATGAAATTGAAAACAAGAAAATGTACATATGCACAATGGAATGATATTTGGCCCCAAGGAAAGATATCCTACATTGGTGAAAACGTGAACAACCTCCAAAGCACCTACCAGACAAAGCAAGGTAAGTGAGACAGAAAGATTAAATTCCGACTGGGGCTGGAGAGATGCACAGTAGGTAAGGCACTTGCCCTGCACACGGCCGACCCAGGCTGGATCTCCAGCATCCCATATGTTCTCCCAAGCACCTCCAGGAGTAAACCCTGAGCAGTGCCAGGTGTGGCCCAAACTCCCCTCCCCACCAAAAAAAGGGGAAGAAAAGATTAAGTACCATACAAATCACTAATATGTGATAGTACAGTGGGAAGGGTGCTTGCTTCCCACACAGCTGACCTGGCTTAGATCCCTGGCATCCCAGATGATCCCCTGAGCATTGCCAGGAGTGCCCCCCAACCCCCACCAAAAAAGACAGATAAATCAAGGGAAAGTACATAAAGAAACACTTAAAAAAAAAAGAATGATCATGCTACTAACATAGTAAGGTCACCAAAAATTTACTTGCTTTCAGGACATAGTAATAACCCACTTGTTTTTTCTGGCTATGTTTTGGGCCAGAAAATATGGGCCAGGTGCAAGGTTGGGGGTGTAGCTTAGTCATAGAGTAACTTGCCTCACATGTGTGAGGCACTGAGTTTGATCCCAGGCACGGGGGAGGGGGGAAAGGGGGGGATGGTGCACCGTGCTTATGCCTCCTAAAAAAAACTTTAGTCCTTTGATAGGTTCTAGCCTTCCATTTAATGGCGCCATGCGGTTCCTATTATTACTATTATTATTATTGTTGTTAGTTTTTGTTTTGGGGCCATTCCTGATAATACTCATGGGTTACTCTGGCTCTGCACTAAGGAATTATTCCTGGCAGACGTGGGGAACCCTATGGGATGCTGGGAGATCAAATCTGGGTGGACCACGTGCAAGAAAAGTGCCCTATCCACTCACTGTACTAACACTTCGGCACTTAAATTTAAATTAAATGTAAATTTAATTTTCATAAAATGGGGGTAAAATAAGACTGATACAAAGAAATCTTAATGTGTGCATAAAACTTCTTTATTAAGCACACATAGGACAAGTCTGAGACCATGAATTCAAACTCCAGTGTCACCATGTGTCAAGTGTGATCACGGCACCAGAAATTGTTTCCAGCTGCACCACAGCCAGGTATGTATAAGCACAACTAAAGGCACGGCTCCTGGTGGACACAACCAGGAGAGAGTGTGATCTGCTGCCCTCCCTGATGAGCCTTATGGAATGTGCTGAATCACAACTGAAATGTGCAAACTGGCTCTAAAGGATAGAGAACAGGTTAGGTTTCTTTTTGGAGGGGGGATACCTGGCATTGCTCAGAGATTACTACTGGCTCTGCTCAGAAATCACTCGTGGCTGGCTCAGGGGGGCATTGGGGTTGCTGGGGATCAAACCAGGGTCAGCTGCATGCAAGGCAAGTACCTTACTCAATGTATTATTTCTCTAGCCCTGAGCAGCTGTTTCTTCTGGGCCATGTCTGATGGTGTTCAGGGCCCCCTCCTTGCTCTGTGCTAGTTCAAGGAACCATTTTTGTTGCGTAGGATTGAAGCCAGGTGAGCGGTGTGCAAGGTCTGCTGTGCTATCTATCACTCTGGTCACAAAAGTACGTTTTGCATGAGAGAGGCCCAAGTCTGACACCTAGCAAGGTCCCTGCGTACTACTTAGTCCCCCCTATGTATCACCAGATGTGACCCCAAAACACTTGCTTTGGCCATGGCCAGTTCATGGCTGGACCCTGAGCACCAGGAGGAATTATTTCTATGCTAAGAGCCAGGAACAGCTCCTGAGCGCTGCCAGATGTAGCCCAAATCTCCCTACTACGCCCCCCCCCCCAAAAAAAAACCCACCGTACAAAAAGTAAGCTAACAAAGAAAAAAACCCAATGTGCACTAACAGCACAACTGACCAGTGGCACAGCAGAAGTGCAACTCCTGGGATCATGTGCGCAAGCTCACAACTAAAGGAGCAGAGTCCCTCAGGGGCAATGGGCCGGGAGTCAGCACCACAGATATGTGTGTCCTGGTCATTTCAACAGCATCACACAGGAAAGGGAGTTCTTTTTAAAGGGGCTGGAGTGATAGCACAGCGGGTAGGGCGTTTGCCTTGCATGCAGCAAACCCGGGTTCTATTCCCAGCATCCCATATGGTCCCTGAGCACCGCCAGGAGTAATTCCTGAGAGGAGAACCAGGAGTAACCCTTCTGCATTGCCGGGCGTGACCCAAAAAAAAAAAAAAATAAAGAATACATAAATATACTTAATGAATGGAAAAATTTTGAGGCTGGAGAGATAAGGCAGCGGGTAAAGTGCTTGCCTTCCACATGGCTGACCTGGGGCTCATTCCCTGAGCACTGCTTTGGATAACATAAGAATATGACGGTGGTTCTCTTGCTTTAATAGATACAATAATGTTGAAGGTGGTGGGTAGGGGAAAGAGAGGGCCAAGCAATGCTCAGGCGGCAGGGTCCACTTCCCTGTGATATTTAGCGGACTAGGCCAAGCCAGATGGCTCAATGCTCAGGTCTGATGATGCAATAACACCACTTGGCCAAGCAGTGCTGGGATCAGCACAGTTAGCACCCCCCACCCCCAGCAGTGCGAATGGGGCTGGTGCGTGCCAGACTGACTCTAGCCCTTTTGAGCTACCTCCCTGGTCCCAAGAAAATGACCATATACAGTTTTGGGGGTGGGCAGACAGCTTGGGAGCCAGATGGTGCTCAGGGTTATCCCTGGCAGTGCTCGGGGGCTGTATGCATTGACATAAATCAAACTGGGGTAGGCTATATGCAAGGTGAGCGCCATAAGCCCTGTAATATCTCTCCAATCTAACAGTATATTTATTTTATTTTTTACTTCATTTTTGAGTCACCCCTGGAGGAGGTCAGGGATCATTCCTGGTTTTGCACCCAGGAATCACTCCTGGCAGTGCTCAGGGGACCATACAGAGTGCCTGGAATCAAAGCAAGATTGTCAGCATGCATTGCAAGCGTTTCACCCACTGTTCTATTATTCGGGCCCCAGAATAATTATTTTAAAATTAACATTTTAAAATATTTAGTGCACATTTATAAACGATGTTATTTTAATTGGGGGGAGGGGCGTGTGGCACACCCAGCAGTGCTCAGGGCTTACTCCTAGCTCTGATCTCAGGGATCACTCCTGAAGGGTTCAGGGAACCATGTGGGATGCCAGGGATTTAACCTAGGTCAGCTGTGTGAAAGGCAAATGCTTAATCTGTATTACTATGGTGGGGCGGAGTGTGTGTGCTGATCAGTGTAATTATGCTCAGGTAACTACCCCTCGCTCTATGCTCAGGGATCACTCCTGGCAGGACTGGAGACTATATGGGATACTGGGGATCGAACCAAGGTCAGTCGTGTACAAGGCAAATACTCTACCACTACCACTTTGGCCCCTGTAAAAGTTTTAAATGAGAAATTATATACGTAGCTACATTTCTAGTAGCCAAAGGCAATACAAAAATAATTATACTGTCTATTCAAATAACAGCGAAAAAATTGCATGTATGAGGCTCTGGGTTATATTTCCGAAACCAAACAGAACATCTCCCCCATGCAAAAAAAAAAAAAAAAAGCAAGCAAGCATGCATCCAAAAAAGAAATCAAATCCTGAGAACTTTTGCATATACCAGTAAGTTAGTGCTCATAACAGTGCAACTTACTAGAATCTTGAAGGTGTATGTATAATTAATGTTATTATAAGCAAGTTCTGTATTTCATCTTTGAAAGTTCATATTGGGGTTGGGGGCTGGAGCACACACTTTGCATACAGGATGCTCAGATTAAATTTCTGAGACCACATGATTCCCTGACACCACACTGCCTCCCGAGAACCAGCAGGACAATTCTCAAGCACTGAGCTGAAAGTAACTTCTCAACGCTGCCAGGGGTGGCCCGCCATAAAAAAAACCCAAACAGAAAAGAAGGTATAAATAATTAAGATAATTTTTTTTTTTTACCTGGGGCTATACTGGAGATGCTCCAGGCTTACTCCTGGCTCTGTGCTTAGGAGTCACTCCAGGTTGTACAGGGCAGGATTGGGGTGTTTGTGTGGACACACTGTGTGCCATGCCAGGGACTCAACCCAAGCACTTTACGTGCTATACAATATCTCAGCTCCAAATCAAGAATAATGTAAATGGAGAGAGGTTAAAAATACTGAAACATTAGTTTTTTTTGTTTTGTTTTGTTTAGTGGGGGCTTTGGACCACAAGAGTACCAGGGATCAAATGGGTTGACCTCATGCAAGAAGGCAAGCACCTAATCTGGTGTACTACTGACCCATTTTAATAAATATTTTTAAACTAAGGTTTTGGGGGCTGGAGTGATAGGATAGCAGTAGGGTCCTTGTCTTGAATGAGGCTTACACAAGTTTGATACCCAGCACCCCAATTAATCCACTAGGAGTAATTCCTGAGAGCAGAGTCAAGCGTAAGCTCCGAGCACCACTGGGTGTGGTCCCCAAGCAAACATCGACCAAAAAGTTGGGCCAGAGAAGGTTGGAAGGCATGCATTGCATGTGTCAGGCCTTGAGTCTGGTCCCTAACATCATAGGCCCCTGAGCTCTAGTGGCACAGTTCTGGTGACACCAGCACTGCTAGCACTGAGCTGAGCTGCAAGGCCAGCCGTAAGCATGGAACTATCTGACCCAGCTGGCCAAGTGCTGCTGGCAGTGGACCCTGGTCCCCTTGAGTACTGGGAATCCCCCGTCCCCAAATCTACTATAACATTTCACATTTTGCTAGTCTGGCTGGAAATACTAGACTGAAATTAGTCTAGAGTCAGGAATTAAACAAAGAAAATGATCCACAGATGATAATCACCCTCAGGTGATTTCAAATTTCAAAATATCGTAGACAGTCACCACAATGCCAAAAGATAGTAATAACTTGTAGAGACTTAAGTCTTCTGTAGAGCTATCCATTTGCTGCTACTAATTGTAAGTAGATTCACTACCGAAACCATCTCAGAAAGCCATCACCTAGAGGGAAATAAAGTTTTCTCTCAGTTTCTTGGCAAGGACAAACCTACAGGATGGAAGCTTGCTAGCAAGTTGGGTAGTCAACTCCAAGGGCTGGAGTGCATAGCTGGCACACGGAGGCCCTGAGTCAGATTCCCAGCACCCCCATGTGTAGCCTCTAAGCATTGTCAGTTGCCAGGGTAATCCTGCTAGCCCCAGTACCACTGGGCTGAGCGCTGAACACGTTAGCCCACATATTCAAGCTGAGTACTGCTGAGAATGGTGCCTGGACCCCCTTGGGCACTGCTTAGGAGACGAAGCAATGGGAAGCCTGACTACTTTCAAGTATGAGGTCCCCTCCTCTCCAAACAAGAAATTCATTAAGCAAACTTCCTATTCCAAGTTTATGTAAGGAGCAAGAGGGAGACTCAATGTGCTGAGTCCATGCTTTGAAGCCCCTCGAAGTGACTCTTGAGCAGAGAGCCAGGAGCAGGCCCTGAGCACAAAAGACAAACCAAAAAAAAAAAAAAAACCCCCACAAAGAAAAAACTCACCACCACCACAAAAAAAAAACAACCCAAAACAAAACAGAAGTTTAAAGTTCATATGCAAATACATTTTTCCATTGTGTGCCAAGGCCATTACTATGACAATCACTGATGATGCCCATGAGGGGGACCCCTCCCTACACACGGGACTTGGGAAAAGAATAAACAAGTATCATCATATAGTCTTGTTCATCTTTGTCTTGGTGTGTACAAAAAGTTAAGGCTGAAACGACAGCTCAGCAGGCTGAGTGCGGCATGCCCAGCTCGCCAGGGGCCCGGCTTCAATTCCCAGCAGCACACGGTCTTTTGAGCACCACTGGGAGCAGCGCTAGTGCTCATGTCAAACAATCCTCCCCCCACCACAAAAACAGACTGACCAACAAAAAGCTACAAGTTCTTCCAGTGTATAAATAACCTTTTTGGTGACGATGCTAATGTGGAGAAAATTATTTGACTAACCGTTGAGGGTCTTTGCACCATGTTCTCCAGCCTGGTGTGGCTAAACTCTAGGCTGATGACATTATAGAGTTTTTCTCGCTCCTCCTCCGGAGTCTCATAGTAGCGTGTCCATTGAGCCATGGTCATTTCAATGCCTTTCTGTGTGTTCACATCCATGACATCCACCATGCGGCGACTCCCTGCCATGAAAGATGCATTGATCATCTCTACTGAGTCACTAACACCCTGAAATATCTTAAGAAAATAACACAACTAGAGGAAAAACTTTCCTTATTTATTTAGCCTGTTATTTTTAGGATATTCAGAACAGACAAGGTGACACTTGTCACTTGAGATGGGTAATGAACAGAAAATCAAATCACAGAGAATGGGAAAGAGGCAACATCAAGAACATCCATCCTTTCCAATGGCAGGTGTACTACGTGGTCAGACATCAGACCTCTGTCAATACCTTTCTCAATCCTAACAAGTATAAATGCTAAGCACTAACATCTATGTCATACAGAAAAGTAGGTGCTAGGTAACTCAGGACAAGAACCCAGATTGCCCAACTCTGGTCAAAGCTCAATGCAACAAACTCCATTGCCCTGACGCAGGTAAGAGGATGCAGTGATCTGCTGATCTAATAAGGGGTCTACAGTTTAGTGAGGACTAGATTAAACGTGACTCTGGCCATTTTTCTCTCTCCCTTTTAAATATGGGCTATCCCAAGAGATGCTAGGCCTTCGAGCTCAGTGCTCAAGGCCACCGGGCTACACTGAGCCATACTGGGAGAGAGGCAGACAGTGCCAGAGATGGAAAGAGTCTCACACAAAATGCCATGTACTCAACCTCTCTACCCCCATTGAGGGTCCCTTCCAAAAAGGGGGGGCTACTTTCTCATAAACCTGTTGAGTGTGTCTGTTAAACACTCCTCCCCCATCACATCTACTGAAGCAGGAACACACAGGATGAACACAAGCTCTATCAGTTTCTCAGTCAACAAGTACAATGAAAGGCAGAATGCCACAGAGATAGCATACATTTAGCAGGGGGCAGAAAGCTCTACTCTAGTACTAGACCTCCACTCCAATACTACTTGGGCAAATCTATGAACATCAGTATCTTTTTCTACCACACAGGAATAACATTACCATGTGACCCCCTGTGAGGATTTAGTCAACGAAACAATATTTAGCACACAAAGGTACTGAAACTATAGTAAAATGAGAAGAGGGCTGAGTAAAGCAGAGTAGGTGAGGCCCTTGCCTTGCATATGCCTGATCTGGGTGTGATACAAGAGTGATCCCTGAGTACAGAGCCAGGAGTATGCCCTGAGCACTGCTGGTGTGGCCCCCCCGCAAAAAAAAAAAATAAAGTGAACGAAGCATGTGTATGTCTACATGTGCTTTTTACTAAACTGACTCGAATAAACTTAGGAAAAGAAAGTGAAAAAAGGGCTGAGATGACAGTCACTGGGTAGGCTGTTTGCCTCGCACGCAGCTGACCGGGGTTCAATCCCCTGTATCCCATGGAGCCTTATGGTCCTCCAAGAACTGCCAAGGAATTATTTCTGATTGCAGAGCCACGAGTAACCCCTGAGCATTGCTGGGTATGCCCCTCCCCCGCAAAAAAAGAAAAGAAATATTTAAGTCTTGAAGAATAAGAGAATTCCAAACAGAGACAAGGAAAGAAGAAAGGAAGAAGAACTACAGCTGTGGCTGAGGGAGTCAGAGAGAAAGAGAAAGAAATGTTGTGGAATATTAAAAGTACTGTTGAGGGGCCAGAGATAGTATAAGGGGGCAGGGCGCTTGCCTTGCACGCGGCTGACATGGGTTCGAACTCTGGCATCTCAGATGGTTCCCTGAGCAGGCTAAAAGTGATTCCTGAGTGCAGAACCAGGTATAACCCCTGAACGCCACCAGATGTGGTCCCAAAACAAAAATGAAATTACTGTTCCGGGGCTAGGGATATAGCTCAAAGGGCAGAACAGAAGACTCCAAATGTGAGGCCATGAGCTTAATTCCCTACCCACTGTACTATCTCTTAGCACTCCCCTCCTATTTTTTAATTTTAAAGAAAGGAGAATAGTCAAATCCTGGAAGAGAATGAGAGAAATTAGAACCCGTCAGACTTCACTGCAGAAACTGAAAATGATATAGCTGCTATGGAAAACAATCTGGCAATTCATCCAATAATTAAAGAATGACTGCATGGCGAGCAATTTCACTCCAAGGTTTACACTAAAAATAATCAAAATCAGATGTTCAAAAAAACCCTGTACATTAATTTTCACAAGAGCTCACAATAGCCAAAAGGCAGTTAACAACCCAAAAGTCCAACAACAGAATAAAGAAAATGTGAAATACCCATACAATGAGTGTACTACAGATTACTCAACCATTAAAAGAGGAAGAAAAGGGGGAGGAGGAATAATAAACTTATTTGCTACATGCAGAAAAGAAATGAATACATTCTTATGAAAGAAACAAAGCAACACAAAAAAGGTATATACTTAATGATTCCATTTATATGTGATATCCAGAAAAAGCAAATTCAGAGAAAGAGAAAAATAGATTAGAGGCTGCCAGGGCCTGAGAGGCAACAGGCATTGACAACTTAATGGGTATGGAGTTTCTGTCTGGGGTGATGAAAAGGTTCTGAACTAGATATCAGAAAGGAGTATACTTAATGCCACTGAATCATGTAGTTTAAAATTATTATAATGATAAATTTTATTATCTGTATTTTACCACAATAAAAATAAAATGCTCTTTCAAAACACATATCAAAGAAAAAGCGGTTTCATTACGCCCATGCGTAGGGCACTTAGGAGAAAAAGATGAGCTTAGTAACAGATAACACTTCCTGAGTATTTACTATGTGTTCCATACCGCCTATGCATTAGTCACTGAGGTAGCTTTTCCAAGGTTATACAGTTAGTAATCAGTGGGCCTGGGATTTGAACCTAGAGATGTTTAGCCACACATAACATCAAGGTCACAAGCTAAAATGGTTTTATTCTTTTTGGAACATGAACTGACACTAGAAGTAAAACTCTACATAGAAAAGATGACTGGATGCAATGAAAATGGCAGCTGTTGCTAGAAAAGATGAAGTCATGAAATTTACATACAAGTGGTACTACATAGAAAGTATCATGTTAAGTGAAATGAGTCAGAAAGAGAGGGATAGACATAGAAACATTGCATTCATCTGGGGAACATAAAGTAACAAAATAGGAGACTAACACCCAAGAGTGGCCCAGATTAGTACCAGGAATTTTACTCCATGGCTTGGAGGCCAGTTACACATGCTAGGGGAAAAGGGAGCTCAGATAGAGAAGGAAGCACCAAATAAAGGGTGTTGGGAGGATCCTCCTAGGATGGGAGAAGCATGCTGAAAGTAGACTACAGACCGAATATGATTGCCACTCAATGCCTCTTTTGCAAACCACAACACCCAAAAGGAGAGAGAGAACAAAAGGGAGTGTCCTGCCACAGAGGCAGGGTGGGATGGGGGGAATGGGGGGTGGGAGGGATACTGGGATCCGTGATGGTGGGAAATGGGCACTGGTGGAGGGATGGGTATTTGATCATTGTATAATTAAAACTCAAGCACAAAAATCTGTAAGTCTACAACTGTACCTCATGGTATCTCACTAATAAAAATTTTTTAAAAATTTAAAAAAAAAGTATATCACCTTAAAGATCAAAAAAAACAACAAAGAAAAGAAAATGGCAGCTATAATCAGCAATAACTTTAATCACTGCTTTCTGACAGTCATTCATCACTTAAAGGAAAAAAAAAAACAACTAACGTCAGGCAGGGGAGCTGGGCAGGGGGATAGGGTGCTTGTCTTGCACACTGGAGCCCTTGTGGCCTCCTGAACAACATAGGAGCAGGCCCCAAGCACCGCCCAGTGTGCCACCCCTCAAAAACGATCTGGGGCTGGAATGGTAACACATCAGGTAGAGCTTTTGCCTTGCACATGGCCAACCTGGCTTTAATCACTGGCATCCTGTTTGGTCTCCAGAGCCTGCCAGGAGTAAGCCCTGAGCACAGAACCAGGAGTAAGCCCTGAGCACCACTGGGTGTGGCACAACCCCCCCACAACAACCTGCCCCACCCCACCAAGAATCCAAACTTCAGGTAACACAGACCTCAGCTGAAACAAGCCTGTTAGGTTAGATACAATCAAAACTTGGTTTTCCTTTTATTTAAGAGTCTCTCCAGTATCACTGGAGGCTATCAGGGGGCCATGCAGTGCCAAGGATTAAACCCAAGCGAGCCTATGCAGTCCATATATGTACTCTAATCCTTTGAGTATCTCGCAAATCCCACTGTTCTATTTTATCTTATTATTAAAAACATATTTTTATTGTGCTGGCGAGCTAGTGCAGCAGATGACGCTTTCCTAGCATTCAGCTGACCCAGGGTCGATTCCCAGCACATATGGTTCCTGAGCCACACCAACTGTGATCCCTTAGCACACTGGGCTTTAAGGCCACACCAGCTGTACTCAGGCTGCTATTCCTACCTCTGTGCTCAAGGGTCATTTCTCTCTCTCTCTCTCTCTCTCTCTCTCTCTTTCTTTCTTTTTGAGTCATATCCAGCAATGCTCAGGGGTTACTCCTGGCGGTGCTTGGGGGACCATATGGAATGCCAAGGATTGAACTCGGATCGGCATGTGCAAGGCAAACACCCTACCCGCTGTACTACGGCTCTGGCCCTCAAGGGTCACTTCTGATAGTGCTTGGGGAACATACACAGTGCTGGAGATCAAACCAGAGTCAGCCACATGCAAGGAAAGAGTCTTATCCGTGAACTATCTCTGAGCCGCCCCCAATGCTTTATTTTCAATCAAGGCAAAGACATCTGTGATCATCCACAGATCTATTTAAAAACACAGGGTTGGGCTGGAGCAACAGGACAGCGGGAGGGCGCTCGCTTCCCATGCAGCTGACCTAGATTTAGTCTCTGACACCCCATATGGCTGCTCAAGCCCCAACAGGAGTGATCCTCGAGTGCAAAGACAGGACTAAGCCCTGAGCATGGCCAGGTGCTGCCCAAAAATGAGGAAGAGGAGAGGAGGGAGTGGGGAGGGAGGGAGGGAGGAAGGAGGAAGGGAAGGAGGGAGGGAGGAAGGAAGGAAGGAAGATAGGGTTACAAAGGGCTTCCTAAAAAAAAAAAATGATTACTAATAGTAAACACATTACTGAGGAATGTGTTTAAATGCAAGCTAGCCCATGAATGTTAAGGATCCCGGGAACCCCTGTCTTTAGAGGTCTATTAGAAAGACAGGGGAGGCCAGAGATACAGTACAGCCAACACAGGCTCGACCCCCAGCACTGCTGTATGAGCTCTAACAAGCCCCACTAAGACTGAGAGCTGAGTGTAGAGCCAGGAGTAAGCCCTGAGCACTGTGGCTATGGGGGGCGCGGGGGGGGGGGGGGGGAGAGAGAGAGAGAGAGAGACAGAGACAGAGACAGAGACAGAGACAGAGACAAAGAGCTGACCCAGACTTTACCCCTGGCATCACATATAGATCCCCAAGTACCATGAGGAGTGATCCCTGAGCATGTCTGGGGTGACCCAAACCCCACCCCATATAAAAATAAGAGAACAAATAATAAAGACACACAAACTTTCTGGGGGCGCCTGTGAGAGCCCTTCCTTGTTAAGAGTAGAACAGTATTTTCATTTTTCAACAGCTTTCCTGAGCAATGACTCTAGTCCAGGGGCTGTGAGACCTCCTTGCACTGTGACAGGAAGTGACTGGGATCTAACTGGGAGCAGAGAGGGAGTGAAAAACAGGGAACCAGAGAACTCTCCTCTACCTGACTTTCAGCTCACCAACAAAGAGAAGGGAATGGGGTGGGGGTGGGGAGGCTGGGGCCATACATGACAGTTCTGGGGGGCTACTCCATGGCTGGGGGATCACATCTAGTGGTGTCCGGGGACCATGCGGATGCAGGGACCAAAGCTGGTGGTTCTGCACTGACAGCAGAAGCTCTTAGTCATTTAAAAGAGCCCTCAAGTGGTGAAGGGACAGCAGCACGTACGGAGCTTGCAAAGCAAGAGCCGGACTAGAGCACGTCGTGCTGTAGGGCAGAGCGGCAGGAAACTGGTTTCCTGTCCTGTTGCAGACATTTCTCAATGATCTTAATCCATACCCTTGTCCTATCATGTATAGCAGTGACCAGCTCTGACTGAATTCTTAAGAACGCTGCTTGTGTTTCAACACCAAGGGCTGACAGAAAGGTGAATTAAACTTATACAATCCCCAGGAAGCTTTCCTTTCTTTCTCTTTTTGGTATTGTTCTAATTTTTTTCTTTCCCTAAATCTCTCTCTCTCCCTCACTCTCTCTCTTTCTCCCTCCTCTCCTCCTTCACTCTTTTTCTCTTTTCTCCCTCTCCCTCAACCCTTTTCTCCCACACTCAGCAATGCTCAGGATTTACTCCTGGCTCTGCACTCAGAACTCATTCCTGGTGGTGCCAAGGAGACCGTATGAGATGCGGGGGATCGAGCCTGGGTCAGCGCATGAAAAGCTAAACACCACCCCACGTACAAGCCCCTCCCTCAAATTTCAATATAATAAAAATCAAAGTTACCCAGTCACTAATGAAGAGAAATTTTAATGTATTTCTCAGATTACAAAATTTCAAATCTTAGACAAATTACTAAACAGTCTTGGTGAAAATCTAGTAATTTCTCCACTGCTTCTAGAGAGAGAAATCACAGAAATGAATGAATCCTCATTTTAGGCCCAGAGAGGAAAATAAAATCGTCACTTAATTGGTAAGAAGGCACGCTCTTCACGGAGAAGAGTGATACACAGATTAAAAATGCTAGGCAGAAACAGAGTGACAGTACAGCAGGTCGAGTGCTCTCCTTGAATGTGGCAAACCCAGGTTCAAGCCCCAACACCCCATCTGGTTCCCGAGTCCTGCCAGGAATGATCCCTGAGCACTGCCGGATATGACAAGAAAAAAAGTGGAAAGAGAAGAAGGACTTATATATTCTATGTATATACTTCAAGGAGTGTATACTTCAAATATATATCTCAATGTTCTAAAACGCTGCATCTCAGTATGAGATAAAGGATTCAATCCTAAGTCTGTGTCTCAAAGAACAAAGGGTAACGCCTAATACTCACCCACACACATTTTGACGTCATTCACAGTGAAGTCTGGATCTGGCATCCTATAAAACAAACATGAGTAAGTACACATGAAAAGAACAGTTTCTCTAGCAGTGTGCTCCTTTCCCTTAGAAAACTAAGACCATTTGGGTGTCAAAGTAATAGTACAGTGGGTAAGGCACATGCCTTGCATCTGGCCAACCTGGGTTCGACCCAAACCCCTAGCACCCCATATAGTCTCCAGAGCACTGCCAGGAATTAATTTCTGAGTCAGGAGTAACTCTTGGGCATCGCTGGACATGGCCCCAAAACAAATAAGTAAGTAAAACTAAGATCTCTGCATCAAGATACAGCAATCTCCATATTAAGTTTTAAAACCGGGGCACAGAGAAATAGTTCTGGAGGTTAAGGTGCTTGCCTTGCATGTGGCCAAGTCACGTTCACTCCCTGGCACTGCATATGGTTCCCCAACCACTGTCACAGTCAATCCTGAGCACAGGCAGGAATAGCCCTGAAGTACTGCTAGGTGTAGCTCCCAAACAAACTAGAAAATACGTGTGTATGTATGCGTGTGTTTGTCTGTTGAGTAATAGGGGCCTCTCCCCACAGTGTGTGGCCCAGAAGTGTAAGTGTCATAATTCATGCTTGAAGGCTACCAGGGCCACCCTAGTAATGCTGGGAAAGAATGGGGGGGAGGGGGGAGCACACATGCAGTGCCAGGGATGGGACTCAGGACCTAGCACACAAGCATGCACTCTACCACTAGGGCTCTTTCCCTGGCCCTTAAAAACAAATTTAAAATATAAATGAACACATCTACACCAAAAGGTTAATGATGAGAGGCAGGGTAGGATGTTTGCCTTGCACGTGGCCAACCCAAATCCGATGCCTGGCACCTCCTATGGCCAGAAGAAAACCCTAAACTCAGAGAAAGGAGTAAGCTCTGAGCGCATGAGCACAGCCAGGTGTGACCCCACTCAAATGTAATACTGATTACTATCTCAGAGTAGTATTCAGATTTATTTTTAGTTTCTTTTTCTGCTCATCTGTATTATTTCATTGACTTGTAACAACCATCAATGGTTTTATAACAAATAGAAAATATACACATTTTAAATCTAAATAGAAAGGCTATTTTTATCTCTGGGGTGGTAACAAATGTTTGGCATAGTAACTGCCTCAATGTCTTAGGTGTAACGTTATCCTTTTACAACAATACTCCAACTGGGCCGTGAACACTTACTTTATTCCAAGTCCATCAGAGTTCTTGAAAATCAGAGGATCTCTTAAGCCACCTCGCTGGATATATTCTACATTAAAATCTGTCATGACAGAAAAATAACTGTTAGACAAGAGATTCTACAAAATGACAAACTGGACATAAAAAGGATTCTAACAAGGAAGAGATGGTGCCTGCTCTTCCTGTGTATACAGTTTTGTTCCATTAAACAATACATGTTTGTCATTAAACACTCTTGCCAATAGACACTGAGAAGGTAAGAGATTTCTATGCATTTCCACTGTAATTTCAGAACTTAAAATACATGAAGTGCCTTAAAGAATTATCTCATAAATCCTAAGAAAAACTATCACCCTGTTTTATTTACTTTCCCTCCCTTCTGGTCCTTCCTGCCTGCCTGGGACTGGATCCAGGGTCTCACACACATGCGGCAAGCGCCCTACTGAGTTCCATACATCCCTGGGCCTCTCTGTTTTATTTTAATAGGGACTACATGTGGCTCTGCTGGGGAGGTGGGCGCGCACCACTAGGGCTACCTTACCACATGTCCTGTCTCTTAACAGAAAATAAATTTAATTCTATTCATTAAATTGCATACCAGAACATCCTTGTCCATCTGCTGAGAGCAAAAGCTGCATGGTACATAGGAAACCCCCCTTCAGTTTTTTTCTTTAAGAACCATTCTTAATTAGACTCTAACCAAGGGATGGGATGGGAAAGAAGACTTTAGGGGGCCACTCCAACAGCACTGCTGCTCCAATATAGCAGAGAATGACTCACAGGGTGGGAGGCTGGGGCGGGAGACAGTGCATGAACAGCACGTGGGACAGGAATTGAGAAAAAGAGCATGCGGCATTGAGGGGCTCTTGCAGTGTGCGAACACTGAGCTACAGTCCCCAGAGCCTGAGGCTTCCTAAACCAAGAGCTGTAGGTCTCAAAACAATACTGACCTTTTCCCTCCATAAAAGTAACAAAATTTGCATTGTATTTGTTGGTGTGGAGTTTCTCTTCCAGGTCAAAAGTCCTTTTCCCTTCAATTTCATCATCTGAGATACCATCATCTTCATAGCGCCGCCTCATGGTACCACGCTGGGGAGAAAACAAAATAAAAGTGAAAATCGTGGTCTTTTTCATGCCTATCATAGCTTCCCTTACACCTATAAAGTGCGTCTTTCAAATCCAGTTACTACATCGAGCATTAATATTTCTACTCATAGATCTTTCTCTTCATTAAAGGCCAGCTGCTCTCCCCAGTGTACAGACTGTTAGTTCTGATGAGGCTAAGTTCCCAACCTGTGCACTTTACCAAATCTTTGAACAGAGAAATACATATGCACAAAAAAAGTCATTTCAAATACTGGCATTTTAGATATTTTAGACAAGGATACAAAATATAATTACTGATCAGGAAACTATATCTGGATTAGTTTTCTCAAACAACCTTCAAGAATAGACTAAATCTGAGGCTGGAATGAAATATAGCTGATAGAGCGTTTGCCTTGCATGTCGCTGACCCAGATTCAATCCCCCGCATCCCATATGGGTCCCCCCTGAGCAACAAGAGGAGTAATTCCTGAGTACAAAGTCAGGCTATGCTATACCTGAGTATAGCTGATGTGCCCCAAAAAAGCCAAAAAACAAAATTAAGAAGAAAAATAGACTAAATCTGGGGCTGGAGCAATAGCACAGTGGGTAGGGTGCTTGCCTTGCATGCTGTCAACCTGGGGTTCACCCCCAGCATCCCATATGGTTCCCTGAGCTCGTTAGGAGTCATCCCTGAGTACAGAGCCAGGAGTAAGTCAGGAGCACTTCTGGGTGTGATCCAAAAACAAAACAAAAGAGTAGACCAAATCTGATCAAGGAGATAGCTAAGAAGGCTGGGGCACATGCTCTGCACAGAGAACCCCGGGATTCAAGTCTTGGCACTATCCTCTGAGCTCCCCTGGGAGGATCCCTGCGCACCAAGCAGGAAGTAGCCCTCAACACTGTGTATAGTTCCAAAAAAACAAAAACCAAACCAGAAAATAAAGCATTCTGAGCAACAGAGCACCGGCATTTAGGGCTCAAAGATATTTCCCAAATGTCCAATGAGCACATGAAAAGATGTTCAATATCATTAGTCATTAGAGGAAATGAAAATTAAAACTGCCACTTCACAGACAATGGAATGATCATTATCACAAAGACAAACAAAAATAAGTGTTGGTAAGAATGTAGGGAGATTGAAACCATCATACTCTGCTGCTGGGAACATAAAATGTTAAGGTAAAATGGTGCAACCATGTTGGAAAATAGCTTGGCAAGTACTGGGGTCAGAGAGATGGTACAGGGGGAAGGAGCTTGCTTAAGATGTGGTTGACCCCGATTTGATCCGCGGCACCATGTATCCCATAAGTACCATCAAGAGCAAACCCTGAGCAAGGAGCCTGAGTGAGCACTGAGCACAGCTGGATGTGGTCCAAAGGAGGATAAAAAATAGTTTGGCAGTTTCTAAAAGTTAAACATAAAGCTATGTAACCTGAAAAATCTACCTTTAGGTATGTATTTCAAAGGAAATAGAAACTTTCATAAAAAAATGAAAACAAAACCAAGCCACATGTTCAAAGCAGCAATCTTTATAATAGCCAAGAGGTGGACCAGTGACGGACAGCCTGACAAATGGGGTCTCGTGAACCACTCAGAGGACAGGACTCACAATAGGCTACCCCATCCAGCCAAGATGGGGAGTATGCTCTATCATCTGGCAATGTGTAATTACATTCTACAACATTTGCACAATGAAACTGTCTAAAAAGGCATTTCTCAGAACATACCCCTTTGTTAGATAACATGCATATATACACACAACAGAATAGTATCTGACCATAAAAAGATAAGTCCTGATGTGTCCTATAATGCAGATAAACTTCAAAGGTTCTAGGCTAAGTGAACGAAGTCATACACAAAATATCAAGTACTATGATTACAAAATGTCCGGAACAGACTAATTCATAGAAAGTGAATTAATTACTGCCAGGAACTGGGGAGTACGGTTAAAAAGAATGTGGCTGGAATGATAGTATTCAGCAGGTAGGGCATTTGCCTTACGCATGATTGACCCAAGTTCGATCCCCAGCACTCCATATGGTCCCCTGAGCCCTCAAGGAGTGATTTCTGTGAGCAGAGCCAGGAATAAACCCCCGAGTAATTCCTGAGTGCAGAGCCAGGAGTAACCCCTGAGCGTCTCCACGTATCGCCGTATGGCCCCAAAACAAAAAATCTAAACAAACAGAAATAACACAGAAGGAACATGATCCCTGGTAAGCCCGACTAATAGGTGTGCAAGCACCACAACAAGGAAGTGTGGCCCCTGGTGAAAAGCTGTGTGAACATCACAGTGAACACAATGAAAAGGCAACCTTTGGTGGGCACCACGGTCAAGTGTGTGACCCCCTGGTCATCAGTCTCAACTACAAAGGAAAGGGAAGGTGGGAAATATCTATAAGAAAACAAAGGAAAACTAAGCAGCAACATTAAAAGAAGCAAAACTGATTGCACCAAAGAACAAAATTCAGCCCCCAGTTTTAGTTAGAAACACTGAAGGACATCTAACGGCTTTACCATATTTAGCTGCAAGGTTTACAACACTCCTACTGAGCACCACTGCTACCATAAATAACAGCTCAAAAACCAAAAGGCCTAATTTTGGTAGACCATTCACTTATTCCAATAATGCCATATAGTTAAAAAAATTTTTTAATTACTTTAAGAAGAGAGGGTACTCTTACTTACAATGTCTTACACCCCTAGATTATTGATTTTGGGTTCTTTTTTGGTATAGGACACTCCTAAGAGACGCTGAGAACCATGAGGGCTCCACCTTTCTGTGCCTGGTAGCCAAAACTTCTTTCTTTCCATTTTTTTATTACATGCTTTCCTTCTTCCTGTCCTTTCAATATGGAGAGTCTAAGGACAGAGAGAAGGCTGCTTCTTCACCCAAGTCGTGTTCACTTTTTTTTTTGAGTCTTACAACTGGGAAATCAGCAATAACGTAAAAATTACCTGTGTCATTTTTATTATTAGTTTTTTTCATTTTTTGGTTTTTACGTCCCACCTGCACTCAGGAATTACTCCTGGCAGTGCTTGGGAGGACATATGGGATGCCAAGGATCGAACCCAGGTTGGTTGTATGCAAGTCAAGTCATTATATGCGGTCTGGCCCGACTATAATAGGTAAGTGAAGAACAGATGATGATGCACAAACAGATAGCAAAAAGTATCAATCACTACACAAAAACTGGCATTCTTTATCTCAAGGTTTTTTTTTTTGGGGGGGGGGTGTTTGTTGCTTTTTGGGTCACACCCAGCAATGCTCAAGGGTTACTACTGCCTCTGCACTCAAGAATTACTCCTGGCAGTGCTGAGGGACCATATGGGATGCTGGGGATCGTATCTTGCTTGGCTATGTGCGAGGCAAATGCCCTACCTGCTGTACTATTCAATCCTCCCCCCTTTTTAAAGGGGAGGTAACGTAAAGGGTAGCACTGTAGCACTGTCCTCCTGTTGTTCATCGATTTATTCAAGCAGGCCCAGTAACGTCTCTATTGAGATTTGTTGTTAATGTGTTGGGCATATCGAATACGTCATGGGTAGCTTGCCACGCTTTGCCATGCGGGCGAGATACTCTCGGTAGCTTGCCGGGCTCTCTGAGAGGGGTGGAGGAATCAAACCTGGCTCAGCCGAGCCGGCTGCGTGCAAGGCAAACGCCCTACCACTGTGCTATCGCTCCAGTATTTTCTCAAAATGTCTTTATGTAATATAGCCGAAAAAGTAAAAGGGAAAATAAGCCAGGAAATCAGGAGTTTAAGCAGAGAATATCCACTGATGACAACAACCATTTGCACCTCTCAATTACTTGGAAGAGATGAAAAGAGGAAAAAACATGTTTCTGTTTGTTTGGGGGCCTTACCCAGCAGTATTCAGGGCTTACCCCTGGGTCTATGCTCAGGGGACAACCTGTGGTGCTGGAAATTGAAAAAAGGCCCAAGGTGTCTGCCCTGCTCACTGTACTATCTCTGCCCCCCAAAATTATTTTTTGAAGGTTAGCTAAAACAGTACTTGTCCCATAGAAAAATGGCCAAAACCCAAAGCTGAATTTGTTGACTATAATACGACAACATACTTTTACAACAGCACTGAAAACTAAAATTAACTGCCTATAAACATGTTGCCTATTAATACAGCATTGCTTTTTAAAATAGTGCATAGAAAAGAAACGCTGAACTTTAGAGTCTGTATTTGTTGACTTTCAGTGACAGTGTTCAGGTTCTACGCTTATCACTATAAAAGTAATGTGAAAGAATAAGGGACAAAAATCATGTCATCTCGGGGCTGGAGCAATAGCACAGCAGGTAGGGCGTTTGCCTTGCATGCGGCCGATCCAAGTTCGATTCCCAGCATCCCATATGGTCCCCCTAGCACAGCCAGGAGTAATTCCTGAGTGCATGAACCAGGAGTAACCCCTGTGCATTGCCGGGTGTGACCCAAAAAGAAAATAAAAAAAAATCATGTCATCGCAATAGGTGCAGAAAAAGCACTTGACAAAATTTAGCATCCTTTCATGATGAAAGACATTCAACCTATGCAAAATAAATGGAACTTTCCCCCAGACGATAAAAGGCAACTGCCAAATCCCACTACTAATATCTTACTTAATGGAAAAAGACTGAAAGTAAACTTCCTCCTGAAGAGAAAAAATAAGGCAAGATTATCTGCTCATATCACTTCTATTCAATACTGAACTGGAGGTCCTAGTCATGGCAATTAGGCAAGAAAAACTTAAGTTTGGAAATGAAAAGGTAAAACTAGCTCTATTAACAAATGTCATGCTCTAGTACACAGAAAATTGTTTGGAGTGACAGTACAGTGGGTAAGGCGCTTGACTTGCATGGAGCGGATCTTGGTTCAATCCCCGGCATCCCATATTGTCCCCTGAGAAAGTAAGGAGTAATTCCTGAATGCAGAGCCAGGAGTAACCCCAGCACTGCCAGGTGTGGCCCCCCTCCAAAAAATTAAGGATTCACACACAAAATTGTTTTTATTAACTAAAGTAATAAAACCAGTTGCATTTTTATATATTAGGAACGATAAATACAAAAATGAAGAAAACTGATTTAGAATAACATGTCACTGTCACTGTCCTACTGTTGTTCATCGATTTGCTCGAGTGGGCCCAGTAACGTCTCCATCATGAGACTTGTTGTTACTGTGTTTGGCATATCGAATACGTCACAGGTAGCTTGCCAGGCTCTGCCGTGTGGACGAGATACTCTCGGTAGTTTGCCGGGCTCTCCAAGAGGGGCGGAGGAATCGAACTAGCAACCGGTGTTGGTGTGGATGTGGCGAGAAAGGGACCCTCCTTCACTGCTGGTGGGAATGCCGACTGGTTCAGCCCTTTTGGAAAACAGTATGGACGATTCTCAAAAAATTAGAAATTGAGCTCCCATTTGACCCAGCAATACCACTCCTGGGAATATACCCCAGAGAGGCAAAAAAGTATAGTCGAAGTGACATCTGCACTTGTTTGTTCATTGCAGCACTGTTTACAATAGCTAGAATCTGGAAAAAACCTGAGTGCCCGAGAACAGATGACTGGTTAAAGAAACTTTGGTATATCTACACAATGGAGTACTATGTAGTTGTTAGAAAGGATGAAGTCATGAAATTTACATACAAATTGTACTACACGGAAAGTATCATGCTAAGCGAAATGAGTCAGAAAGAGAGGGACAGACATAGAAAGACTGCATTCATCTGGGGAACATAAAGTAACAAATTAGGAGACTAACACCCAAGAATAGCCGAGATAAATACCAGGAGGTTTACTCCATGGCTTGGAGGCCAGCCGCACACTCTAGGAGTAAAGGCAGCTCAGATAGAGAGCAGAGCACCAAACAAAGGGTGTCGGGAAGATCCGCCCAGGATGGGAGATGCATGCTGAAAGTAGACTATAGACCAAATGTGATTGCCACTCAATGCCTCTTTTGCAAACCACAGCACCCAAAAGGAGAGAGAGGTCAAAAGGAGTGCCCTGCCACAGAGGCAGGGCGCCTTGCAACATCCAGCCCAGGTCAGCACCATTACATGATTCCCTAAGCACAACCGGGTGTGGCTCCAAAACAAAAACTATACAATTACTGGGAAAAAATATTTGTAAATCATGTATCATGTATCTCATAAGGACCCAATGCCTGGCATGTATCAAAAAACCCCTCTTGGGATTGGAAAGATTGTACAGTGGGTAAGGCACTTGCCATGCATGTAGCTGACCTGGGTTTAATCCAAAGCCAAGAGTGACACATGAGCACCACCAAAAATGAGAAGGGGGGAAGACTATTTGAAAAATGTTCTTATAATTTAGTGATAAAAACAAATTTTAAATGGGCAAAGAATTTTAATAAGTATATTTTAAGAAGTATCTCAAAGATATACAACTAGCCAATAAGCAAACGATATATTAGCAGTCATTAGCTTACATTTATATATACACATCATTAGTCATTATATTATTGGTTATTAAGGAAGTGCAACCAAAATCGTAATGCAATACTACTTCATTTCACTAATCAAATAAAAAATGTTGGTGAGGTTGTAGACAAAGTGAAAAAGTTCCATACTACAAGTCATGGAACACAGGACAGTATAATCCCTTTTTGGAGAAAACAGCTTGGGATTTCCTCAAATAGTTAAACTGAGTTATCATTACAACATAGTAATTCCATTCCTAGTTATCTACTCCAGAGAATAAAACCATGCTCACACAAATGTGCATAGCAACATTATTCGTTACAGCCAAAGGAAAGAACAACCCAAGGCCCATCAGCTATTAGAATATGGTATATCCATACAGTATCATTAAGCACTAAAAGTTAATAAAGAAATGGTACATGTTATAAAACATATAAACTCTGAAAACTATGTAAATGAAAAAGCCAGTCACAAAAAAATTACATACTATATTATTAAATGTACATGACATGTCCAAAACAGGCAAATATAGAGACAGAAAGTGCAGTGGTGGTAACTAGGATTAGATGGAAGAGAGACAGGGAATACTGCTAATATGTACTAGACATTTCAAGAGTAATGGAAATGTACTGGAACCCTGTGAATACGCTGAAATCCTACATTATGGGGTTATCTACATTATGGAGTTGTTTGTGTCTCAGTCACAGCTAGCTGTGCTTAGGGCCTACTTCTAGTGGGGCTACAAGACTATATGTGGTGCTGAATCTGGGTCAGCTGTATGCAAGGTAAGGACCTTACCTGCTGTACTATTTCTCTAGCCCCTGAACTGCATACTTTTATAAAGGTGAATTATATAGCATATAATATTATACCTCAATAAAAGTAACTGACAAGTTATTAAAAAAAAGGATAAGGCAATACATATGTTTAAGTAAAGAAATTTGGGGGTGGAGCTGGGGCCAAACTCAGCAATGCTGATGGCTTATTCCTGGCCTGATGTGCAGGGACTGCTACTGGCAGTGTCTGGAAAGCTACATGGATTAAACCTTTGTAACCTTTATAAAACATACCAAATCAGTACCCGATAGCTTTATACGCACTAATACACCTTCATTTACTTTGGGTTTCCCATGAGGTGCTCAGGAAGGGACTCTGGGCCAACAGGTTCCACGTGAGCACAGGGTGCTGCAGATTTCCCAGGTCACTGTGAAGGTGCCCGGGGCCCGCCAGAGCTGCACTCATCCTGTGATGCATGGGAGACCCCGTGGTGTTGCAGGACCCAGTCAATTGTTAGGCACGCACCTGAACCCTGGCACTATCTCTCCAGCCCCTATTACACTCTTCAGAGAAATGCAGGCTCTCACTCTGCCCTCTTCAAAACATTATAAACATGCACATTTTTTTGATCAACTGTCTTTGGGCTGGGGTAGGGGAGAGGTTTAGGACATACTTGACAGTGCTCAGGGATCACTCCTGTCAAGGTTTAGGGGGACCATGTTTGGCTATGTGCAAGGCATTAACCCCTGCACTACCTCTCCAGTCCCTCCACTAAAATTTATAGTGACACTTTCTCATTTTCTTCCCACATTTTTGAAAATCCAACATTATTACAAGGTCACACAACGGAGCACATATAAATAGACACCTGCCTACCCATGTGTGTGTATGCTATAAAAAAAATTATTGGGGCTGGAGTGATAGTGCAGCGAGTAGGGCATTTGCCTTGCATGTGGCCAACCCAGGTTTGATTTCCAGCATTCCATATGGTCCCCTGAGCACCGCCAGGAGTAACTCCTGTGCATCGCTGGGTGTGACCCAAAAAGAAAAAAAAATTATCATCTGGGGTTTCAAAGCCAGCTCAACAGACTAGAGCAGCATGTTTTATATGAGACTGACCAGGGTTCAATCCTAGGTATCACATGGTTTCCTGAGCACAGAGCCCCTAAACACGAGATGTGGTACAAAGGTTTTAAAAAACCTGAATACTTACTCATTTACAAAATGGGGACACACTGAATATGGAACAAAAATGCCTGCATGGATGAAGTTAGTCTAGTCCTAGGACTCAAAAACACAGTTGGCCGGTAGGGGGAGACAAACATGTAAATAAATGATAGAAAAAGAACTCAATGTGTGATGTATTAAGATAGTTAAATACAAATGTTACTGAGTCCAATCCCTTCATTAACAGAGAGGGATTTGCAAAGGCTCACCAAAGGAACTGATGTCGGGGCCCAGGAACTAGCTGGAAGGGCCGGGGTGTGTGCTTTGTATAGGGGAGAACTGGGTCTGAACCCCAGTTCAGCATGGCTCTATGAACAGCAGGCGGGGAGTAGTGCCTCGTAAGCACAGCTGGGAGGTGCCCCCAAAACAAAATTAATTTAAAAAGCAACTGATACCGAAGGAAATACTTAATCATTCTTACTTTATGGAATTCCAAGAAACAAGGATACAGAAATCTCTTCAAACAATTATGCTTCCTCACTTCCCCCTCACCTCTAAATATTTCAGTATATCCTCATTAATGAGAGACTGACACATACAGACGTGTAACATTACAGACATGTAACATTAAAAGGCTGTGTGTAATCTGTGCAGAGAAAATTTTTTTCATTACTTCTTACAAGGGCTGGAGCGATAGCACAGCAGGTAGGGCGTTTGCCTTGCACGCAGCCGAACCCGGGTTCGATTCCTCCGTCCCTCTCGGACAATCTGGCAAGCTACTGAGAGTATCCCGCCCTCATGGCAGAGCCTAGTCTCCATTTTGAGATTTGTTGTTACTGTGTTTGGCATATTGAATATGTCACGAGTAGCTTGCCAGGCTTGCCACGCGGGCGAGATACTCTTGGTAGCTTGCCGGACTCTCCGAGAGGGGCAGAGGAATCAAACCCAGTTCTGCCAGGCTGGCTGCATGCAAGGCAAACGCCCTGCCGCTGTGCTATCACTACAGCCCGACAGTGCTACATGTTATAAATTTTTGTTGTTTTTGTTTGGGGGCCACACCCAGTGATGCTCAGGGGTTATTTCTGGCTCTGCACTCAGAAATTACTCTGGTGGTGCTCAGGGGACCAAATGGGATGCAGGGATGAGACCTCGGTTAACCATATGCAAAGCAAGTGTTCTACCTGTTGTACCATCACTCCAGCCCCTTCACAAGAAATTTTTGTTGGGTGTCACACTCGTCTATGCTCAGAGCTTGCTCCTGGCTCTGCACAAGCAAGGGAAGTACTTTAAATGCTATACCATCTCTCCAGCCCCCTAATGAGAAGTTTTATTTATTTTTTTGTTTTTGGGCCACATCCTGTGGTATCTGGGTCTTATTCCCAGCTCTGTACTCAGGAATCACTCCTGAGGGGGTTCAAGGAAACATATATGAGGAGCTGGGGACTGAACCTAGGAGAAACATGACTGTACCTCTAGCCCCCCATGAGAAATTTTAATGAGGAAATCAAATAGTGCAGAAAAACAGTGAGACTCATGCCTTACAAATGATTAAATTAGAATCCTTTTTTACCTTTTGATCTGGGTAACATAAGTTGCCCCTGAAACCATAAGAGGCACAAGGATAAAGGAAGAATATGCAACTTTTCACTTTTCATGACTGTGCTGGGGATTGAACCCAGGACTCACACATGCATAATGTGCATTTTACCACTCAGCTATAGCCTCAGCCCACATATTGAGTTTTAATATAGCTGTTTTAGTATGCTATACAGAATATATATTATATATAATACTAAGGCTGGAGCATTAGTATGGGGGTAAGGCGTTTGCCTTGCATGCTGCCGGCACAAGTTCAATTCCTGGCACCCCATATTCCTGAGCACTGCCAGGAGTGATCCCTGATCACTAAGCCCAAGGAAGGCCTGAGCACCGCTGGGTGTGGACCCCCACACACCCAAAAAAAGTATGTTATACAGAATATGTGTGTTGAGTATTGACATGGCTGAAGAAACTTTTCTGTCGCTGAAAGTTCAGCTCATTCAATTAGTAAGTTTCTGAGATAACTTACTTCAAACAGCACAGAACACTGTGTATGAAAAAGTTCTGTAGATCAGTTATTTCCATGACAGTAATCCATAGAAGGTGTTATCACACAGGAAAAAACAGTACAGGGGTTAAGGCCTTGCACGCAGCTGAGAACATGAACACAGAGGCCCTGAGCACTGCTGGGAGTGCATCCCCCCACAAAAGAAACAGACATTATCTATAAAATTTGTCAAAAAGATCATTCACAGCTAATTTTTTGGTTTCTTCTTTGGCAGGGGTGTTCACTCCTGTTGGTGCTCAGGGGACCATACAAATGCAAGGAACTGAACAAGTGTCCACCATATGAAAGACATGGCCATCCAATTTCTTCACTGTTAAAACAAACAAACAGAATACAGAAAAGGCAGACAAGGGCCAATGATATAATAGAGTAGAAAGGGCTCTTGCCTTGCACATGGCTGACTGGGGTTTGAGTCCCCACACTCCAACTGGTTTCCCAAGCATCACTAAGGACTGCAGAGCAGAGCCATAAGGAAGTCCTGAGCATAGCCCAGACCACCCAACTCCCCAAAAAGAGAGAGAAAGAAAGAAAGCAACTGAGAGGAAGAATGCTAGAAAGAAGAATATACAATACAAAGTGAACTTTTCCCTATCAGTTTCCCCAAAACTAGTGTTAAATGCCTACTAAAGAATGATCCTACAATTCTCTGAGAGTCAGGATACAGTCACCCTGACCACACAAATAGGCCCTCCACAAACCACTGGAAAGTGAATTAATTGCTGAATTTCTTTCATCAACATTGTCTGCTTTTCCTTTCTTCCTTGGGGGGTGGGGGGCAGAGGCACATCCAGTTGTACTCAGGACTTACTCCTGGATCTGTGCTCAGGGATCACTCCTGGTACACTTGGAAGACCACAGGGGTCAGCCACATGCAAGGCAAGTGCTCTATGTGCAATACTATCACTCTGCTCCCAACACTGCTTTACTACATACTGCTTGGTATAATCAATTGTTCATTGTGTGCTCGCTGCTGCGTGGTATCACTCCACAACTGTGCAAAGAAAAACAAATCAAGTAACAAAATTACCCTCTGAAATTCATTCTGAAAAGCGTCTCAACATGGTACTGAAGAGAAATGAGTTCAGATATCATGTCAAAAGTACATTTTTATTAAACTCAAGTGTATTTATCAGAATATACATTTATACTCTTTTCCTTAGATACAAGCAAAAGAGAACACAGAAATGTTACATTCTCTTATCAGTATGCAAAAAGTCAATCACTGTATCCTCCAAAAGCAGGATAGTAAAGCCATCAGAGAAACTGGGAAAAAGCAACAGCAATGGTCATTACAGAAGAAAGACATCCTTGGGGCAGGAATGATAGTACAACTAGTAGGGCATTTGCGTTGCACAGCTGAACTGGGTTCAATTCCTGATATCCCATAGGGTCCCCCGAGCACCACCAGGAGTAATTCCTGAGGGCAGAGCCAGGAGTAATCCCTAAGCATCACTGGGTGTGACCCAAAAAAGTAAAAAAACAAACAAACAAACAAATAAAGGGCTTAAGGAAGGAAGGCAGGCAGGCACTCTGGGATTATATTTCTTGAGTGACTAGAAAGTCAACATATGTAATTCTGCATTCACAACCTTTCCGTACCATTCTTTCAAATCTTCACTTCCTTCTCTGTAACTTCAGAAAAAATTTTAGACCTGCATTCTTACTGACATTTTTCTAAAAATGTGATTTCAAGTGAAATCATATCCAAAAAACATATGAAGCATTTGCTTTTTCTAATTATTCTCCTCCAACAATAGAAGAAAAGAAAGGTTGAAAAAGGTCTACTCTTAGGAAAATAATCTTTAAATTACCCACATGCAGCAACTGAAAAATCACCCTCCAAAACTGGAAACAATAATAAACTCAGAAATACTGTTTCTCCCTCAACTCAAACTATCTATTTTCATTAGTCAATAAATATTCACTGAGATTCAAATACTCCCTGAACAACTTCTGTTTACTGCCTGATTTTTTTCTATAGCAACGGACACCTAGTGAGAAACAAAAATAATGGCTAGTTGGTTTTCCACCATCTTCAGTGGCTGATACAACTCTAAGTCCTTATATGACACATGAGGTAAGTCCCAGCTTCAGTCTTCTGCGGGCAGAAGGACAGTAGGATACTAGCCAGAGGAGACTGCTCAAAGGGCATGTGCTTTTCATGAGAGGAGAAAACAAGATTTTTTTTAAGCAAAAAACAATTTATATTAGGCAACAACTATTTATAATTTTAAAAAAGAAAAAGTCCCTGGAAGTTCCTCTTAAATATAAAGGGGAAATAAGAATGACTTTCTGCCAGTCACTCGGAAAGGTACTGTGAACCTTAAGGAAACATGTTCTGAAGAACATCAACTCTACAGATACTCAGCCGACGATATAAACCACGCTCGTGTCACAAATGCTGCTCGCCCCAAGTCTTCAGATGAATTTACAGAGAGTAGAGTCCCTGAAGCCAGAGGAAAATTTGTTTCTCTGCCCATATTTCTAGCCCTGCTACATTCCTCATCAGGATGCTTTCCTCTCTGAACCCTCTCTGCAGGGAGCAAGGCTGTGGTGGCTTCGCAAAGGTCAATCTCAACAAACAGGTAAGCTCTTTTTCCAATATCAAGTGAGTGTGCACATGTACACCTGGTATTCCAAAGTGCTCCCACACACACATGTATTTTCCTCCTCTCTCCCTTATGAAGACTTTATAAAAGCTTTCTGGCAAGACCTCTCTCCCCTAAGCTTTCAGTTACCCCTCTGCAGCAACTCAAATTAAACCAGAGAAAACAGGCGCCAGGGAGAATAGTACAGTGGGGATGGTTCTTGCCTTGATCCCTGACATCCATAAGGGTCCCCTTAGCACCACAGTAGTGATTACTGAAGACAGAGTCAGGAGTAACCCCCGAACATCATCAGAGCATCACCAGGTATTGCCCCAAAATAGGGAGGGAGACTAGAAGTGGATGTGTCTCACCATGCCTATTCAGTAGAGTGTAGAAAGTCCTTGCCGTGGCAAGTAGGCAAGAAAGAGATATTAAGGGCATCCAGATAGGAAAAGAAGTCAAACTCTATTTGCTGACAATATGATATTACATTTAGAAAACTCTAAAAATTCTACAATGAAGCTTCTAGAAACAACAGACTGATAAAGTGGCATATAAAAATCAATATGCAGAAATCTATGGCTTATATATATGTAAATAATGAAACAGAAGAAAAATAATTTTTGAATCCCGGTCACAATTGTTTTTTAGAAAAATCAAGTACCAAAGGCATCAGCTAAATAAAAGAAGTGAAAGATGAATACAAGAAAAACTATAAAGCACTATAAAAAAAAATTTAAAGGGACATGAAATGGAAACACATCCCTGTTCATGGATTGGATAATCTTGTCCACAGCACTATACAGATTCAACACATTCCCTTATAAAAAATATCCATGACAAGTGTTTAAAATATAGATCAAGCAGAGTAAAGATTACATGGTATAATAACCCCCCTGAATAGCCAAAGGAAACCCAGGTAAAAAGAATGATATCGGAACTAAATCCATAAATAATATTGAGGAAAACCTATAGAACACTTCTTGACATTGAAACAAAAGGTATTTTCAATGACTCAATGCTACTGGACAAGCAAACAGAGGCAAAGATAAACAAACAGGACTATATCAAACTAAGAAGCTTCTGCCCTGCTAAAGAAACAAGGATCAGAATAAAGACACCCCACAGACTGGGGAAAGTATTTGCCCCCCCACTCATCTGATGAAAAGTTAATATGTTAGATACATAAAGCACTGGTAGAATTTAACAAGAAAAAAATTAAAAATGGGGGGAGCATGTAGGGAGTTTGCCTTGCACACGGCTGACCCGGGCCTGATTCCCGGCATCCCACATGGTCCCCTGAGCACCGCCAGGAGTAATTCCTGAGTGCAGAGCCAGAAGTAACCCCTGAGCACTGCCAGCTGACCCAAAAAAGAAAAAAAAAAGTGTGTGTGGGGGGGAGAGATAAGTAAAAACTTCCTCAAAGAAGGCATACAGATGGTCAAAAGAAAAGTCTGCATTATTGATCATCAGGGAAATACAATCAAAACAATAATGCAATACCTCAAACCACTGAGACCGGTACACATCATGAAGAACAAAAATGACCAAGCTTAGCGTGGATGTGGGACCCTCATCAAGAAAGGAACCCTCACCTGCCCCCAGCACACAGCAGCGAAGAGGACCACAACTCCCAGAGAATTCTCCGGGCCCCACACTGAGCCAATATCACCAGGAGGTCCCAGATGGGGTAGATGCTGTCTCCCCACCTTCCCCAGATGGAATCCCGGCGACCATGAGCTTCTACAAGCATGGCTCCAGTGTGCGGGTACCAAGACGATTTTCCAACATTTCCTGATATGCAAAGTGATCAATGGAAAGCAAACATCTAGCATTTGTCTTTGTCCCTGAAAAACAGGCATAAATGGCTGTGGGAAAATCTGAGCAAAATATAATGCCCAACCGAAATGTATCTGGACAGTGCATTTAACTATGGTGCTATGCTGCCCTGGGAGGGGAAGGGTGTCTGTCCCTCCGCCTTTTCCCCCTTGTGGCGACAGCATGGTGGCCTGCATCTTTCAGAACCTAATGAACAGCCAGGTATGAGACTGCATTGACGAGGCACACGGGACCGTGTGGGATGGGGGGTGAATCGGCCCTGCTCCCCACCATGACAATATTCCGGGTTGCCACCCTCAAATGCCTCCTCCGACTTCTGAATGACCATGATCCCAGAGGCACACAAACTAATCTTGGAACCCAGGGGCCTTTGGCAGTAATCCCTCTAGATTTATTACTAAAATATCAGAAATCCAAATTCGCGTGGCCGCTATTTTGGCCACACGACATCATATGCTTTTCATAATCGGCAACAGAAAACAAATTATCTAATGATGTCTTTTTGGAGGTCTGAATGTTGGGGAAAATCCCAAATAATAACGTTGGGTCTTTTGTTGTAATATTGAATGTGATCAACATAGAGACAGAGTAAAGTGGAAATCTGCCATACAGGCGGGGTGTGGGTGGAAGGGGGTTATACTGGGGTTCTTGGTGGTGGAAAATGTGCACTGGTGAAGGGATGGGTGTTTGATCATTGTATGACCGACTGAGACTTGAACTGAAAGGCTTTGTGACTGTTCTCATGGTGATTCAATTAAAAAAAAAAAAAAAGGAAAGGAACCCTCATTCACTGGGAATGTCTGTCCTGGCCGTTTTGAAAAACAATTTGGGCACTTTCTCAAAAAAACTATGTTACTGAGTTTCCATATGACCCAACAATTCTACTTCTTGGCATCTACCCCATGAGTCCCAAAACTCTATTCAGAAAAGACATTTGTGCTCCTATGTTTATGGCAGCACTGTTACAACAGCCAGAACTGGAAACAACCCAAGTGTCCAAGAACAGATGACTGAATAAAGAAACTATGTACAATGGGATACTACTCAACATTAAGAAAATATAAGGGGCTGGAGCAATAGTGCAGCGGGTAGGGCGCTTGCCTTGCATGCGGCCAACCCGGGTTCAATTCCCAGCATCCCATATGGTCCCCTGAGCACCGCCAGGAGTAACTCCTGAGTGCACTGAGTGCAGGGCCAGGAGTTGAGGATCTCTCTCAGTACCCTGGAAAAGGCAGTTCTGCATCTGCTGAACTGCAACAAATAGAAACAGCACCTAGTGAAAGGTAGAGTCTTTATAAATCACCAGCTGAAGCTCCACCACAGCCTGGGCACAGTCCATGATACCCTGAGGTCTCAACAATGTTCTCCCTGACAAGCTGCAAACACAAACCCTCCAGGAGGCAGAACACATCTCAGCCTCTTCTCTATCAGAGCTCATCTTTAGATTTTAGTCTAGAAAATTTCCCAAAAAGTTTCACTGTACCAACAAGAAACCTAAGAAAAAATTACATAATCACATATACTTTTTGTGAATAGATTATAATATGTAAACAGCAAAGTTTCATCATTTAAACCATTTTGAAGTGTACACTCGGGAGCATTTAGTACATATGCATCGATGTAATCATACCCACACTACTCATTCCAGAATTTTTACACGATCCCATTCTGAAATTCTGTATTTCTACCACATACTTTTTCAATGATTCTCTTTTTTTGCTTCCAATATACCTAAACCCTAGCTTCTCCTCCGCTGCCTGCCCTTTTTTCAGCAATACCCAGCAGTGCTCAGGGGTTTACGCCTGACTCTGCACTCAGAAATTTAGTCCTGGTGAACCATATGTGATGCTGGGTTTAAACCTGGGTTGGCTGCATGCAAGGCAAGCGTACCCACTGTATATCTCTTCAGTCCTGTTGACTTGTATGTCTTCTATATCCAAAATCATGTAAAAATTCTCAGGGATAATTCCTGAGTGTAGAGCCAGAAGTAAGCACTGAGCATTGCCAGGTGTAGCCCAAAAACAAAATAAAGGGAGACGAATGATTAACAAAATGTGATATAGCTACACAACAGATTATTCAGTCATAAAAAGAAATAAACTACTGATACATGATACAATGTGAATAAGCCTAGAAAACATGCTGAGTAGAACATAGACACAAGAAAAGTCACATATCCTATGATTCACCTATGTGACACATTCAAAGTAGGTTAATCACTAGAAACAAAACCAACAACTAGTACATACCAGGAGGCAAAGTGGTGGAAAGGGCAGCAGGAAAGAACTGTGAAACATAACAGGCATGGTGGGGTTCTTCATGGGCTATGAAAATGTCCTGAAGTCATTTTTAGATAATACGGGGCTGGAGCGATAGCACAGCGGTAGGGCGTTTGCCTTGCACGCAGCCAACATGGCCGACCCGAGTTCGATTCCTCCGCCCCTCTCGGAGAGCCCGGCAAGCTACCGAGAGTATTCGATATGCCAAACACAGTAACAAGAAGTCTCCAACGGAGACGTTACTGGGCCCGCTCGAGCAAATCGATGATCAACGGGAGGGCCTTTACCTTACCTTACCTTACATTTTCCTTGTATGTAGTCAGCCCGCGTTTGATCCCTGGCATTCCACAGAGTCCCTCAAGCACCTGCAGGAGTAATTACTGAGTGCAGAACCAGGAGTAAGTAAGACCCAAAACACACACACACACACACACACACACACACACACAAATACAAATGTCTTGAGGGGGCCAGGGAGATAGTACAGCAGGAAGGTTGTATTGTAAACTGTACTATAACCTCTGAGACAATTATTACACAACATATTGGATATACTAAACAGCAAAGAACTGTATACTTTATTTTGTTTTGGATACATACTGTTAAGTATTTGGGAGCTACTCCCAATGGTGCTCAGGAGACCAAGTGGTGCCAGGGATCAAACCCCAAGGTTCCCAATGCAGAATATTCACTCCAGCACTTTGAGCAATCTCCCCAATCCCATTTTGTATATATTTAGGACCCTGAGAGATAATACACGGGTTAGGCACTTGCCGTGCATGATGTCAACCTGGGTTTGGTCCCCAGCACTGCGTATGAGCCCATGAACAGAGGCCAAAAATATCCCAAGCACCCCCAAGCAAAACAAAAAATATACATTTTTAGCTAGTTGTGATTTTGTTACGTGAATTTCTTCTAAGTTTTAAAATATGATATTTAAAAAACTATTCTTTCTTACTCTTGTTTTTCTAAGCCACACCCTGCATACTCCAGGACTTACTCCTGGCTCTGCACTCAGGGATCAGTCCTGGGAGGCTCAGAGAACCACACGGGGAGCCAGTGATTGAACCAAGGCAAGCACCCACCTGCCAAAATAACTTCGTAACAGATAAGGTAAAGGCCCTCCCGTTGATCGTCGATTTGCTCGAGCGGGCCCAGTAACGTCTCCATTGGAGACTTTGTTGTTACTGTGTCTGGCATATCGAATACTCTCGGTAGCTTGCCGGGCTCTCCGAGAGGGGCGGAGGAATCGAACTCGGGTCATCCATGTTGGCCGCTTGTAAGGCGAACGCCCTACCCGCTGTGCTATCGCTCCAGCCCCGTAACAGATAGTCTTTAGGAAAAGATAAGGCTCCTGGGTTGTCCTACCCCACAATCTCTATACAAAATCTGAGTCATACCCTGACTGTTAGACATACAAAATTTAAGAGTAACAAATCAAGGTATATAAATTATTTTAAAATAACTTAAGACCCTAAAATGTATAGTAATAAATATAACAACCTCTTAAAAAACAAACGGGGAAACTAAGCAAATGATATACAGATTACTATTATACTACTTTAACTTTTTCAATTATACGACTGTTTCAAAAATTTAGACAACATATAGTTCATTAATGCACAAAACCAACTCTTAAACAACTTAATACAAAATCTGATGATAGAAGGTTGGAGTGATAGTACAGCAGGTAGGGCATTTGCCTTCCATGAGGTCAACCTGGGTTCAATCGCCAGTACCCCATTTGATTCTCCAAACCCATCAGGAATGTAGAGCCAGAAGTAAACCCTGAGCACAGTTGAGAGTGGTCCAAACAAAAAAATGATATATTTTTTCCCTTTTCTTTTTTCTCTTTTTGTCACATTCTGCAATGCTTAGGGGTCACTTCTAGATCTACACTCAGGAATTATTCCTGGCAGTATTTGGGGGACCACATGGGATGCTGAAAATTGAACCCAGGTCAGATGCATGTAAGACAAACATCCTATCCACTGTACTATCACTGGTCTTCACCTTTTCACTTTTTTTTTGGTTTGGGGGCTACACCAGGGAGTGTTTGGAGTTTGCTACTGGCAGTGCTTGGCACACCATGTGGTACCATGGATCAAACCCTGGCTTCCCACATGCAAAGACCTCACTAGAGTACCTTGAGCTATTTTTCCTCATATTAAACTGAATAGCCCTCATTTCTTAGAAGTTCTGGCTCTAGGATCCTCTTTAGGGACAGGCTCATTAACCAGATAAGAAAAGAGAGAGATAATACAGAGAGATAATACAGAGGGAAGGGCAGTTGCTTTGCACTAAACCAACCCAGGTTCAATCCCCAGAGAGCTCACGTGGTTCTCAGCACCACTGGGAGTGATTCCTGAGTGTAAAGCCAGGAGTAAGCCCTAAGCAACACCTAGTGTGGCAAAAAAAAAAAAAAAGATCAAAACAAAATCAAAACTGGTGAGGGAATCAGAAATAGTGCCATAGGTAAGGTGCTTGTTGTTCATATGGCAGACCCTGGTTTGATCCCTGGGATGCCGTATGGTCCCCCTTGCAATGCCTGAAGTGACCCGAGTGCACAGCCAGGGAATACGCCTTGAGCACTGCAGAGTGTGATCCAAAAAACAAATAAGACTGGCAAGATTTTCTGTTGTGGGCATGGATGTGATATAAGATGCAACAAAAGCACTGTAAGAGGACCTTGGGAAACAATACAAGCAAACAAGTGTGCACATATGCACAGACTCAATTCAGCACTGGAATCCTATATTCTCACTAACTTATAAAATCAAGATTTGCTCTTCCCATCCAAAGGAAAAAAAATCTGATTATAAGTTCAACGTGGGCTGGAGCGGTAGTACAGCAGAGAGGGGTTAGCTTTGTATGCAGCAATCCAGGTTCAATCCCTGGCACCTCCTAAGTGGTCCCCTGAGCCCTGTCATGAGTGATCCCGAAGTACAGAGCCAAAAGCCAGGCCTAAGCACTTCCAGGTGTGGCCCAAAAAACAAACAAAAGTTAAATGCTTGCAATAAGCATTATTACTCAACTATATGAAATTCTATAATAAGAGAAAAAAACTGACCTCCAACACAGGTTTAGATCAGCAGAGGTGAACAGATAAATATGAGCACCTAGTAATTTTTCCTGTAAGTTCTGTCAAAGTAGAATTACTTTTAATGACATATTTTAGGGACCATAAAAACAGCACAGGGGCTTAGGAAGGGCCTGCCTTAAAAGCTTTTGGTCACAAGCTCAAATCCCCAGTACCCAACATGTACCAAGCACAATCTGAGTTCTGCTATCTGTGATCCCTGGTGCTGCAGGGGATTCCAAATGCACTACAGTCAGGTGTGTGTGAGAACCACAAATAATAACAGTAAAATTTTTTTTTATTTAATCCAATAGATCAGTTCATACAAAATACCATTCCAGGAGGTGTGGAGAGATAGTACGGCATGTAGGGCACTTGTCTTGCAGGAGGTAAATTCAATCCCTGGGATCCCATATGGTCCCCAGAGCACTGCCAGGAGGGATTCCTGAACGCAGAGTCAGGAGTAACCCCTCAACATCACCAGTGTAGCCCAAAAGTTAAAAAAAAAAAGAAAGAAACAAAAGCCATTCCAATGTCAGGGAAGTTCACATTCTTTTTTTTTTCACTGTCTTTAAGACTCAGCGTTAATTTATACTCACCTTAATTTAAATACATTTTATGTGCTCAA
Organism: Sorex fumeus; assembly: GCF_029834395.1. Classification (NCBI taxonomy): domain Eukaryota; kingdom Metazoa; phylum Chordata; class Mammalia; order Eulipotyphla; family Soricidae; genus Sorex; species Sorex fumeus. Next base: position 6,067,050 of record NW_026606150.1, on the reverse strand, counting down.
TATCCAAATATTCCTTACTATACTGCATAGAATACTAGGCTTTAAGAAAGCAAACTGGGGCTGGAGTGATAGCACAGCGGGTAGGGCGTTTGCCTTGCACGCGGCCGACCTGGGTTCGATTCCCAGCATCCCATATGGCATCCCACACACGAAAAAAGTCAGATACCATATGAAGCTCCCCAAGCAAAATGACTGGAACTTGAACTTTGAATATTTTCATATGATAATCAAACAACCACTCATCCAGGTAAAACCTGCAAACTAACTCAATCCCTGATCTGGCCTCTTCCATATTCTCCATGCAAAGCTGGTTAGCACATCTCTATTCAAAAGAGAGGTTATTACTACTCACCCCTCATTTGGGAGCACTCTGGCTTTATCACTAGTATCAGTCTGCAGACAGAGTGTAAGAGGAGGCACAGAATCTTCTGCTGCACACTCCACCACAATAGTTGGAAACAGTCCCATTTTAATCACAGACTTTTTTTTTATTAGTGAAAAACCATGAGGTACAGTTGTAGACTTACAATTTTTGGGCTTGGGTTTCAATTATACAATGATTGAGTACCCATCCCTCCACCGGTGCCCATTCCCCACCTCCAATGCTCCCAGCATCCTTTCCACCCTCCCACCCACCCCTGTGGCAGGGCATTCCCTTCTGCTCTCTCTCTCCTTTCGCGTGCTGTAATCACAGACTTTTGCTTTCCTACCTACCTCTCCCCCAATTCTGTTCCACTGACCTGACCCAGAATTCCCCAGAGAAAAAAGATGTCAGATCTGTTTTTCCAACTCTCAGATCCCTGCTCACAAAGTGAGATCTCTTTTTCGTGCCATTCTCTAAAAAAAGAAATTTCTGGGGGCCAGAGCAATACTGCAGCAAGTAGAGTTCTTGCTTTGTAAATGGTTGACCTGGTCTGGATCCTGGGCCCCATCTGCGGTACAAGCACAGTCAGGAGTCATCCCTGAGCACAAAGTCAAGAGTAAGCCCTGGGGGCCACAACTAAAGCACAGTGGGTAAGGTGCTTGCCTTGCACTCATCCTACCTGGGTTCCACCCTGGCACATCATATGGTCCTGAGCTCCGCCTGTGCAAAGCCAAAAGTAAGCCCAGAATACCACCAGGTGTGACCCAAAATCCAAAAGATAAAAATAAAAAGGGCTGGAGCAATAGTGAGAGGGTAGAGCACCCTTGAGCACCCCCAGGTGTGGCCCCGAAACAACAAAAAATAAAAAGGGGATTAGGGCTCAATGATGTGGGATATGGTTCAGTGATGTGGGATATGGCTCAGCGACATGTCTCACATGTGATGGCCTAAATTTAATTGGAAGGAGAAAAGGAAACATCATTTCTTACAGACTAGCAATATGTTTGACCCTTAGCTATAGAAGGTAAGGTATCCAAAAGTCCAGAAGAGTAAATGTGTCTTTTTTGAGCTAAACAACTGAAACTATGTTTCTTTTCTTTCTTTTTTTATGGGGGAGGGGGTCATATCCAGTGGTGCAGAGAGCTGACTCCTGGCTCTGAGCCCAGAGATCATTCCTGGTGTGCTCAGGGACCATATGGGGTGCCAGGGATTAAACCTGGGTCAGTTGGCTAAATGCAAAGCAAGCACCTTTACCTGCTGTACTATCTTCCTGTCCTAGAATATGTAATTTCTTTTTTTAGCATCTTCCCTCTGAGTAAACCTTTTAGAATTATAAAGAATTCTGTAATTTGGCCCAAGATCATATACTATGCATTTAATGTTGCTATTCTTTAGTGACTGAGTATAAAATATAGATTTTCATAACCACTGGTTGGATTATTTGCAAGCTTACTACCTTCTCTCCTACTTAACAAATGTGTGTGTACATGTGTTATGTACAAGAACAAAGAAAAAGATATGCAAGGACACAGAACTGATAAAATGATTGCCCCTGGGAAAGGGACCAAGATTAAAGAAGTAAAGAACAGGGCTGAAGAGAATAAAGGGTAGGGCTTTTGCCTTGCATATGGCTGACCAAAGTTCCAGCACCATCAGGAATGATCTCTGGGCTCAGAGACATGAATATGTACTCTGTACCCCAAATAAAAATAAAAGGAGGGGTTGGAATGATAGCGCAGCATGTGGGGCGTTTGCCTTGCACGTGGCCGACCCAGGTTCGATTCCCAGCATCCCATATGGTCCTCTGAGCACCGCCAGGGATAATTCCTGAGTTCAGAGCCAGGAGTGACCCCTGTGCATCGCCGGGTGTGGCCCAAAAAGCAAAAAAAATAATAATAATAAAAGGGGCTCTTTAGTGTCATCTACAATACCTTTTCACTTTTGCCATGGCTAAAGAGCTCCAGGAGGAAAAAAGTGCTCAGTTTTCTGCCTGTAGCAGTGAAGGAGGCACTTCAGTACAAACAGCTGAAGATGGTTATTTAGTCCTAGAACGGCTGAGAGTTTAAAACAAACAGAATCGTAGTGTCTTACCAGTCTCTACCTCCCTCAGCTCTTCTGGTATCTAAATAAAGTACAATAAATAACTTCAACTAACCATACTTTTTGGTATGATTATGCTTCTGAAAAAGAAAAAAAATTATTTACAAAAAAAAAAATTCTCCTTTCTTTAAAAAGACAGCAGTAGGGAGTGAATGTGGCCAGCAGGTCAATCTATACCTGTGGGCGAGTGCATCAGCTGCCTAATGGTGCCTTCAAGCTTCCTGATACCCCGAAACTGCCACTGTGCCTCTGGTAGAACCCCAACTACCCACCTCCCCTGTACTATATCCCTCCACCTCTCCTGTAATTCTTGGAAGCCTCTGCAGTCACGTCCACACCCCAAAGCTCCCACCCAGTTAAAGAAGCTACTCCAGTCTTACTTTCCTGATAAAAATACTGAATGACCACCTCAACAAACACAATGACCTCTTAGTATCTGTATTGCCAAGCATAATGCACAAAAGGAGAAAGAAGAAAGTGCCTGCCATAGAGGCAGGCGGGGGGTGGGAGTTGTTGGGGATGGTGGCAGGCAAACAGGAGACACTGGTGGTGGCAAAGACACACTGGTGGAGTGATGAGTTTTAGATCATTGTATGAATGAAACACAACCATGAATAGCTTTGTAATGTTCTATCTCATGGATATTCAATAAATTTTTTAAAAGACAGCAACAGAGGTAAGTACTAAATATAAGTGCTTAAGCTAATCAAAAGTGTGCATTACATCCATTTATTTACATTACCCCTAGAAAATCAGTTAGAAGCAAATCTATATGGCTAAAGATAATTAATACAATCTGCAAAAGTCCTTGATCCGTGAATTTCTCTTTTGTTCTGACGTTAACAAGATGTGAGTAGGTTCAATGATTCCTGAACTTCAGCAGAAGTCATTTCCTTTAACCAGACTTTTTCCGGGATGGCACAAGGGATGCGGTTAAACCTGGATGAAGTATAAGCAAGGCTTATTTCTATCTTCAAACACTAAATCCTTTTTGCCTTTTTATTTTTTTTGCTCTTTTTTCTTTTTTGGGTCACACCCGGTGATGCACAGGGGTTACTCCTGGCTCTTGAACTCAGGAATTCCTCCTGGCGATACTCGGGGGACCATATGGGATGCTGGGAATCGAACCCAGGTCAGTCGCATGCAAAGCAAACGCCCTACCTGCTGTGCTACTGCTTCAGTCCCTCCTTTTTGTTTTTTAAGCTAAGTACATACTATGGACTGATAAGACACTTTCATAAGTCTTAGTTGTTTCAACTTTCATCTTGCACAGTTTTTCTATTTATAGGAGGAACGATACATTTGTATTGTAGTGGCCAAATTAACATTAATCTTCAACAAGGTTCCAAGAGGGTATTTCAAACATTAACAAGGTAACAGAAAGACACATAACTGAAAAGTTACAGAAAATACTTGTATTCTCCAGGTAAAAGATAACAAAAATCACTAAAATTAGAGGAAGAAAGCACATAATAGTATAATTTATAACCAATATCTGGAGTTTTCTAGAGCAAAGATGAAAATCATTACCTTGGTATGGGGAGTTAGGGAAGGTAGGCCACATCTGGCAGTACTCAGGAATCACTTTTGGTAGTGTGCCGGGAATCATATGTAGTGCCAGATAAACCATGATAGGCAGCATACAAAACCTTAATCCCTGTACTATCTTTCCTGAAGCGATAGCACAGCGGTAGGACGTTTGCCTTATTTGGGCTTGGGGCCACACCTTGCTGTACTCAGGGCTTCCTCGTCGCTCTGTACTCCATGCTGCTTGTTTTGTATCTCGCAGATTGAGTACACAGGCAACATGCTGTTTCAAGCTCTTTTCCCAAATTTTATTCCAAAGGGCTGGAGCAATAACACAGCGGTAGGGTGTTTGCCTTGCACAAGGCTGGCCCGGCCGAGCTGGGTTCGATTCCTCCGCCCCTCTCCGAGAGCCCGGCAAGCTACTGAGAGTATCTCGCCCACGCGGCAAAGCCTGGCAAGCTACCCATGACGTATTTGATATGCCAAACAGAGTAACAAGTCTCACAATGGAGACGTTACTGGGCCCGCTCGAGCAACTGAATGAACAACAGGAGGACAGTGCTATATTGCTATTCCAAAGTCTACAACCTTTTCAAACAAAAGGCCCCATGACTGATTTTATTTATTACATTAAAAGCTTAAAAGCAGTTCTGTTAATATCTTCAGGATGTAGTTCAACAGCAGAGCACTTGCCTTGCATTTGAGAGGCCCTGTGTTCGATATTCAACACCAAGGACAAAATAAATAAATAAACCTTAAAAGTTGGGCTGAAGCGATGGCACAGCGGGTGGCACAACCTACTCTCATTATTAAGGTATATTCTCACCTCTTACTGATTCTCAGCAACTTCATACAGAGTTCAAGACAACTAAGTTTCATTATGTGATTTTCTCCCTTTCCTTTCCAGAATTACAATTTTTCTGGTTCTCTGACCTTATTAATTCAAGATCCACTATTTTCAAAGACATCATTTAATCCTGATTCCTGAATCAAAACCCAATCAGTTCTAACTATTTATAACCATGTAATAATTCTTCCCATTTCTTTGCCACTTTATACCGATCCTAATACTGTCCTGAAAAATGTCTGCAATTGAATATTACATTCTGCTGGTGGCTGTTTTAAAAGAATACTCAGAAAAAATTAGGTCAAATTGTGTGTTCTAGTAAAGTGTAACAATTAAAACAGAATAATTCTTTGACATACTTGCAGAATACAGTTATAAAATAATTCTGAAATTACAAAATTATGAAAGGAATAAATGTTCGATGGTACATTTAAACGTTTCTTTTGAAAGCACCTATTCTTCTCATCCCACAAATTACTTCTGGGAGCGAGGAGGGGCTCCCATACTGTGCTCAATGAATCCAGAGGCCACTCCCACCAATACCCAGTTAATGAGACCATTAGCTCAGTGCATTATTTGTGGCGTTATTTAGGCCTTCAAATACTGGGGGTTATCAGAACCATCTTTGGCAGTGTTCAGGGCCTTCAGAACTATTATGTGGCACTAAAGATTAAACCTGGATAGACCACACAGACAATAACTCCTATACTATTTCCCCAGACCATTCCAGTTACTAACTAAAAAAATTATATATATAATAATATATACACATACATGCACATATATTTATTTTAGGGCAAGAGATAACTCAAAGGGCTAAAGTACATTTTTTTCACATGGGAGATCTGAATTTAAGACTTGACACCACACAATTCCCAGACTACCACCAGGAGTCACCCCAAAGAAACTGAACCAGGAGCTAACCCCTAATGAAACAAAACAAAGTAACCAAAAATGTGATCAATGCTAGAAGTGAAATTTGAATACAAGATAAATGGAATTTAAAAATAAATAAATGGAATTGTATGCATCAGGGGTACCTAATACAGGCCAACTTAAAATGTGCATGATGGAAAAGCACGAAGACGGTGCAGAGAAAGAAACTCAAACAAAAAACTTAAAGGGGGCCAAAAGGGGTCAGAGTGGTTTGTCTTGCCTACAGAAGATTCAGGTTCAACCCTGGCACCCCATCCAAGTATTGCCAGGAGTCATCCCTCTGCAGAGAGCCAGGAGTAAGTCCTGAGCCTGGATGTGACCCAAAACAAAACAAAACAAAACAAAAAATCCCCAAAAACCTTAAAGGAACTCTCAAACATGTGACATCAAAAGCACAAAGAATAAGGGAACTGCAAAGGTGTTTGCTCCATGACATAAATTATATAACGAAAAGTGAGCAAACGCTGTTTAAGTTGTTTAAGTTTGAAGCACCGTTTAAGTTTGAAATAGAGAAAATATTTTGGTATTCATTGCTTCTACTGTTTTAGTGTATAAAATACTGGGGCTAGGGTGGACACGGGCTTTCTGTTTCATGGGGGCTATACCTGGCAATGCTCAAAAGCTACTCACAACTGTGCTCAAGGGTCACTCTCCAGTGGTTCTCAGGGGACTCTATGGTGCCATGGATCTAGCTCAGGCCTCCAGCATGGAAGCACCTAGACTTTTGAGCAATCTTTCTGGCATCCAAATATTACTTAGCTTTCACTGTCACTGTCCTCCCGTTGTTCATAAAGCGGGCCCAGTAACATCTTCATTGGAGACTTTGTTGTTACTGGTCGCTTGCCAGAGTGCGGGCGAGATACTCTTGGTAGCTTGCTGGGCTCTCCGAGAGGGGCGGAGGAATCAAACTCGGGTCGGTCATGTTGGCTGTGTGCAAGGCAACGTTTTTTAATTCTCTTATATTCAGTTTTTGTTTTAGAGCCACACCTGGCAGTGTTTAGGGTTTACTTCGGACCTTTGTGCTAAGGGATCATTCCTGAGAGGCTCAGAAGACCATATGGAGTGCTAAGGATCGAACCCAGGTCAGCACATGCAACGCAAGCACCTTACCCACAATATTATCTCTTAGCCCTTCGTTTCCTTATATTTATAACCAACAGTGGAGATGATCTGAGTTTAGTTTTTTCTTTTTTTTTTGAGAGGGTTGTCATGTGTCATGCCAGGCAGTGTCTAGTGGCTAGTCCTACCCAATGCTCAGGGCTTGCTTCTGGCAGTGCTTGGAGAAAACATTTGATGAGGTATTAAAGCAAGGCCTCCCAGGCTGGAGAGATAGCACAGCGGGTAGGGCGTTTGCCTTGCATGCGGCCGACCCGTGTTCGATTCCCAGCATCCCATATGGTCCCCTGAGCACGACCAGGAGTAATTCCTGAATGCAGAGCCAGGAGTAACCCCTAACCCCTGTGCATCACTGGGTGAGACCCAAAAAGCCAAAAAAAAAAAAAAAATTAATTAATTAAAAAATAAAGCAAGGCCTCCTGTGTGCAAAGCATGCATTACAAACCATTAAGCTATCTCTTCAATCCATATTGTGTCTACTTTTAATTTTTCTATTTTCTGGGTCATACAGGTGGTGCTTGGGCACTGCTCCCAATAATGCTCAGGTGACCAGGCAAGTGATGGGACTCAAAGCCAGACCACCATGCAGAGCATGGACTGTGGTGATGAGCTGAACTAACTCAGTACTGGTCTGTTTTCAGAATTTTTACAAAACATTGTAAAGGACAAACTGTAATTTTTCCATGCCCCTTTATTCCTGAATACTTAAATGTACATTTTGGGGGAGTGTGTCCTCCAGAGTGTTGTGCTGAGGGGGGGTCTACAATGAGAGCAGAGTGTGCACTCCCCTGTTCTGAGTAAGACCCCTGACTCTTTCTCTTAAATGCGTATCTCATCAGACTACATAATTCACCTAAGAGGGGCTGAAAAGATCCCTTTCAGAAATTCAACAATCATGAACGGAATACTGTGCTACACACACACATACACACACACACACATACACACACACACACATTTAATAAAGTACATCACAGGGTTTAAGTACATAATACAAAACCATATCACAAATGAAGAGAATTATTACATTGAATTATGTTTTTAAGTATCTACCATGTGTCAGACACTATCAATACTCTGGTAAATAAAACTAGCATGCCTCTTGCCCTCAGAATCTAGAGAGACTAGGTGGAAAGACAATGAGGCTATTGTCTGCTGTGAAAGCAGAAAAACCTAACATTAAAGAAATGTGGTGGTGGGGGCTGGAGCTATAGCACAGCGTATAGGGCGTTTTCATTGCACACGGCCGACCCGGGTTCAATTCCCAGCATACCATATGGTACCCTGAGCACCGACAGGGATAAATCCCCTGGGCAACACCAGGTAAGACCCAAAAAGCATGTTTGCACTGTCCTCCCATTGTTCATCGATTTGCTCCAATGGGCACCATCTCACAATCTCACCATCTCAATCACATCTCAATCACAAAATCACCATCTCACCATCTCAATGGGCACCATCTCACAACAAATTGTGAGACTTGTTACTGTTTTTGGCATATCGAAAATGTCACAGGGAGCTTACCAGGCTCTCCGAGAAGGGCGGAGGAATCGAACCTGGGCCAGCCGCGTGCAAGGCAAACTCCCTACCTGCTGTGCTATTGCTCCAGCCCCCCAAAAAGCAAAAAAAAAAAAATGTGGTGGCAGGAGTACCTATGTAGTCAAAGTATTTTCCCAAAGGATAAAACATATAAACTGAAACCTAAGGATAAAATAAAGAGGAGGGAAAATGCTCAACTTGGAGGTGGAAGAAACAAGCCCTGAATCTAAAAAAGTCAAAATGTAAAAGAGGGCTGGAGTGATAGCACAACGGGTAGGGCGTTTGCCTTGCACGCGGCTGAACTGGGTTCGATTCCCAGCATCCCATATGGTCCCCTAAGCACCGCCAGGGGATAATTCCTGAGTGCAGAGCCAGGAGTAACCCCTGTGCATGGCCAGGTGTGACCCAAAAAGCCCCCAAAAAAAAAAGAGGGCAAGAGGGCACAGAACTTTAAAAAAAGAGAAAGTAGCTGAATACAGTATCTTCTGAAGTAAAGGGGAAAGAGAATGAAGAATGTGGTGTAATGGAAAGAAATTCAACCTGGTGTAAAAGAGCTTGTTTCCAGGCCCTGCACTACCATTCATTAGTTGTCTAACTTTAGGGACAAACTAAGTTTACTTCTCTAGGCCTCTATATCCTAATGAGCAAAATGGGACGCTACAGGGCCAGGGAGAGCCCAAAGGGCTGGACTACATACCCTGCATGCATGAAGCCCCCAGCTCGAGACGTAATACTACAAGGCCCACTAAGCAGTCCCTGACAGTAACCTTATGGTCCCAAAGCAACATTGGGTTCAAGCAAAACTGTATCTAAGATCCAAGCACTGAACTGTCCATCCCAGCTGGCTGAATATGGCTGGGTGTGGCCTTGAAGATCATTGAGCACTGCTTGGATTAAAGTTTCTAGTGCAACAAGGCTCAACCTTTAACAACGTGTTAGTAATCTCTTATACAAGGGCTTAATGACTCCAGGGGGAGAGACAACAATCTTCACATACTTTTCTATAAGGAAACTTTTTTGGATCATTTTTAGCAGATTATTCATAACAAACAATACAAAATAAATTATTTAGAACCTATTTTGGGGACAGACTCTGGGTGTCGGGATGGAAAAATTCGAAATATGGTGTTGGGAAGGTGTAATGGCGGTGGGACTGGTGTTGGAATACTGAATTAATAAAATTATTGTGAACAACTTTATAAAAATAAAATTAAATTTAAATAATAAAATAAAACTTATAGTGCACTACAACTAAATGTGTGACCTCTGGGAGCACTGCAAACAAGTATGCATCACAATAAAGGTAAAGGAAAAAAAGGTAAATGAAAATACTAAAATGTATCTTTAAAACAAGAGGAAGAAAGGAATAGGGGGGCCCCAAGAGATACTATTGAGGGTAGGATACTTGCTTTGCATGCTGCAATGTGGTTTCAATCACTGGCATCCCATATGGTCCCTCACCAGAAGTGATCCCTAAGCTCGGAACCAGGAGTAAGTCCCGAGTACCCCCAGATGTGGCCAAAAAAAATACAAAAAAAGGGGGTTGAGGAGAGATAGTACAGTGGCTAAGGCACCTTGCCTTGTACTTAGTTAAGCTGGGTTGAATCCCTAGTACAACATATGGTCCTGAGCACAGTACCCAAGAGTGATCCCTGAGCACAGCACCAAGAGTTAATCCTGAGCACTGCCAAGTGTGGCCCCAAAACAAAACAAAACAAAAAAACAAAAAAAGAGACACACGGGGAGAAAGGAGCACATTCTGACTCCACAAATCCAAAAATCCCGAAATAACAACAAATACATAAGGCCTGGGAGATGGCACAACGGGCTAGAGTACATACTTTACACTAGAAATCTCAGGTCCAGCCACTGGCACTGCAGAGTCCCACCAGGTACCACCTGAAGCAAATCCTAACCCCACACCAGCACTGCCAGGTGAGGCCCAAAACCCCAAAGGGAACAAAAGCAGGCAGATTCACTTGTGATGAAAAAGTCAGCTACAGAGGTAGAGTAGGGGCACATGGTAACATCCCATGCAAATAGAAATATCCCCCACCTAAATCTTGATTTGAATAATGATTGCACTGTCAAAACTCACCAAACTGAACACAAGACACAAGTAATTATTGTATGATACCTACATCTCATTTTTGTTGTTTTTAATAGAGGTCAGAGAGATAATACAGTAGGTAAGGCACTTGCCTGGCATGCAGTCAAGCTGGATTGAATCCCCAGCACCACATACAATACCCCTAAGAATCACTAGGGGTCACTCCTGAGCACAGAGCTAGGAAAAGCCCAAAAGCATCCCAGAAAGGGCATCAACTCGTGTGTGTCACTAGCAGAATCCAAAAATGGGAAATAGGGGCTGGAGAGATAGTTTTTTAGCAGAGCATAGTATAGTAGGGCTCCTTCGAACATTCAAAACTTGCTATAGAAACATTTATGAATACATAAAGAGAACTTTTTGTTGCTTTTTGGACAATACCTGGCTGTGCCCAGGGCTTACTACTGGCTCTGCATTTGGGGTGACTCTGTAGTCACCCGTGGCATATGGGGTGCCAGGAATGGAACATGGTTGTTTGCAAGGCAAGTACCCCACCTGCTGTACTATCACTCTGCGCCCCCTCCCCCCACTTTTTTTAGAGGTCTGAATATAAATCAGACAAGATTCAGCCACATGTATTGCAGAGTCAGTAGTAAGCCCTGAGTACAGCTAGAGGTGGCCCTAAGAAAACAGAAGTTCTTTTATGAATTCATAAATGTTTCCATAGCAGGTTTTGAATATTCACAGCCTTAATTACTACTAAAAATAAGGATATACTCAGAAGCATAATAAACACAAATAAACTCATTTTTAATGGTTTTTTTAACTGACTTACTGGTTTACAATATTATAGAATTTTAGTAGTTTTGTTTCACACATCTGTGTGAGTGATTGTCACCATTCCCACTCTCTTATTTTGCATGTTTTAAATAAGAACCACACTCAGAAGTGTTTGACCAAGGAGGGTTGAGCTGACAGTGTTCAGGGACCATCAGGACCATATCCAGCATCCAGCCCACTTATGCTTGGGGACACCTATGCTCAGGGCCACCAAGATCACACTTAACCATGCCTGAAAGGACATGTGGCTCTGAGGACCAAAGCCAGGGCCTTGCACTTGCTAAGTATGTGCCCTATCACTTGAGGTCAATTTCTGTGTTTTTATGTTTAATAAGCCCCCAGAGTAGATACAACTAAACATTCAATAAGGAGAAAAATATAGGAAGTCAGCATAACAGGTTCCCTCCTTCACTTCCTTTTTTGTTTTACAATAACCAGTAGCCACATAAACACCTTGCTATTGTACTTGTCCATCTCTCTCTTTTGCCAGGGGCTGCCAATCTAGTTGCAATGTTTATACACTTGGCTGTAGTGCTTGCAGGGGATCACACTCCTTTCGTTCTGGTACTCATGCACATGCGCCAGGATCACCATGGCACTTACACATGTATTCACCAAGGGTCACACTTCATGGCTGTGGTGCTCACACCACAGACAACAGAGCTGCCGGGCACAAAGAAGAAAGCCACCACAGCCATGCTCAAGAGCTTGCTCAGGGTGTGGGGAGCACCCGGGATCCTCATGCTTTTAAGGCTGAGCATTAAGTCCCTCAACTATTCCCCAGACCTCATAGCATAACTTTTACAAGATTTTTTAGAAGAGCTTTCAGTGAGATGAAAAATAATCATAGTAATTTTAGAAACAAGATAGGAAATTGTTATCAAACATTATCTGAGCTATGTAAAATGCTTTTATGGATGAGGAAAGATGTAAAGAGATATGCTACAATAGTAGTGATATTAAGTCTAAAATTATGAGTATCTTAATTTCTTTGACTTTCGTCTATTTTTCATAATTAGCCTATGTAACTTTATCACTAGAGGGAAGGAAATCCTTTAAGTGTCTTCCTTACCCCAAATATGGAGTCTTCACTTACCCAAAAACTTTATCCTTACCTGAATTATTGACTCTCACTTACTCAAAACATTGGGTTTATCAAAGTTAAGGGGAAGAGCAAAAACACTAACAAACTGTGGAAGTCATCAGTTTACATTTCAAAGGACTAATCAGTATGAGAAAAAAAGTAAACATTTCACCCATGTGAGTATCTTACTGACTTTTTCTCATGTCTTTTGTAATATCCCTGTGTTTAATTATCACTCCAATAGTATTTAAATATTAAATTAATCCCATAAAACAACCAGTCAATAAACCATCTTTAGAACTTAACAGCAGATATCCAAAAAACCACCACCTTAAAAAAAAAAAAGGGAACTACAGAGTGAAACCAGTGGGCTAGAATACGTGCTTTGCACGGAAGGCCAGATAGAGTGTTGAGACTCTAAGAGTTCCCACAAGCAAGTGCAGGGAGCAATCCCCTGAGCAACGCATCAAAAGGAGTACCAGAGCACTGATCAGTGTAGCCCCAAATCAGAAAGAGCGAATGAACAAATTATTTCACACCTAAGTCAGCATTGCTAGTTTAAAGTCTTGTAGCAATAACTCTATTAGACTCTTGTGAAATGAACGAAAATATTCTGATTCAAATGGACCTGTGTCAGTTTGCCATTCCATTTCCATTAGGGTTTTAACAGAAACCAGTGAACATGATTAATAGGAAGAAGCACATATAAGTCAATGACTTATAAAAGAACATGACAGAGAACTTCTGTTTGTTTTGTTTTAGGGTCACACCTGGTAGTACTGGAGGAACACATGGAAACAGATTAAATCTGGGACTCCTACATACAAAGCATGTACTAGTCCTTTCAGCCCTGGTCCCAAAATTGAGGGGAAAATTTTTAAGTAATGCTGGTTCTTCAAGTCCGCGATCTCCCTTGAACACTACCTCATTTGCTTGTTCTCTGCATGGTTATTTTTACTGTGGAGAGGTCCAAGTTGAGAGAGAAGTACATGTCTCTCTTGGACATGGATTTCTCCCTTTTTCTCCCCACACATCTTATTAAGTTTCAATTAAAAACTATCTTGCACTGGGGCTGTAGAGGTAGTACAGCAGTTAAGGAACTTACTTGCCTTGCACGTGGCTGACCCAGGTTCAATCCCCAGAATCCTATATGGTTCCCTGTGCACCGCCAGGAGTAATTCCTGAACTCAAAGCCAGGACTAACCCCTGAGCATCACATGTGTGCCCCACACTGGCAAAAAGAAAAAGAAAAAGAAAAAGAAAGGAATTAGAGCCAGTCACTTGCAAGGCAAAAAAAAAGAAAGAAAAAACTTAGAATCTTGAGAGAGAACGTTCTTAGCACAGGAATGGCTCAGTCAGAAGCTAAGAAAGCTAAGAAGCTAAAAGCTTCAGTTTTACTCAGTGGAGTTTCTTGGCTCACAAACGGTAGTACTGAGAGCCCCTCAAAGTTCCAACTTCGCTAAATATATCAGAGTGGTTTTCGCAAATGTGCTGCCATACTGGTGACAGGAACTCCATATAGGGAGAAACTCAAAAAATGTAATTATAAAACTATCTAAGGCCTCGGGGACGGAGCAATAGCACAGCAGGTAGGGCGTTTGCCTTGCACGCGGCCGACCTGGGTTTGATCCCCAACGTCTCATATGGTCCCCCAAGCACCGCCAGGAGTAATTCCTGAGTGCAGAGCCAGGAGTAATCCCTGAACATCACAGGGTATGGTCCAAAAATCAAACAGAACAGAAAGATTCTAAGGTTCTCCCCTCCACCTGTACTTACCTCTCTTTACCAAAAAATGAATAAATACAATACAGAATCTGGTAGAATTTTGCCAAAAATATTTAAGAACAGAAGTAAATGGTAATCTCCAGATGTCTGTGTCCCCCATGTTTGGGAAGTTTACTATTGTTTTGTAAATAAAAACAGTAACAGGGACAAAAGTGATAGTAAAACAGATAGGTTGTTTGCCTTGCATGGAGCTGACCCAGGTTCAATCCCGACATCCCCTTTGGTCCCCTGAGCACTGCCAGGAGTGATTCCTGAGTGCAGAGCCAGGAGTAACCCCTGAGCATCACCAGATGTGACCAAAAAAAATTTTTTTTAATTAATGATGGATTTTTCTTTTTTTCTTTTTTTTTTTTTTGCTTTTCGGGTAACACCTGGCGATGCACAGGGGACCATATAGAATGCTGGGAATCGAACCCGAGTCAACTGTGTGCAAGGCAAACGCCCTACCCGCTGTGCTATCACTCCAGCCCCTCAGGGCTTCTGACTCTGCACTCATGCAGGGTTCATGGGACCATATGGGGTATCAGAGATTGAACCTTGGTTAGCTGCATGTAAGGCAAGCTCCTCCCCTACTGTAACAATCTCTCCAGTTCTGCCCTACCCCACACACACTTTTTTTTTTTTTGCAGCACCAGCAATTAAGCTCAGAATGTCTCCTTTGTAAGGCATGTGTTCTACCAATGAGCTGCACAAGCTCCATCTTCAGCTTAGTTTTCCTTTATTCAAACAAAGTATATAAAAATTCAGGGTAATTTCTGGAACAATAATATAGTGGGTAGGGAGCTTGCCTTACACATATGGCCGATGCAGGTTCAATCCCCAGCACCACATGTGCGGTGCCACACCAGCAATGCTTCAGGTCACTCCTGGCTCTACACTGTAATTACTTCTGGCGGGGCTTAGGTGACCAGATGGGATGCAGGGAATCAAACCTAGGTCAGCTGCTTGCAACAAAAGTGCCCTACCCACTATCGATTCACCAGCCCCATAAAAAAAAGAAATTAAAGGAGGGTGCGGGGGATGAAACTGAAGGAGCCTGAGAGATAGCACAGCATGCAGGGTGTTTGCCTTGCACGTGGCCAACCTGGGTTCAATCTCCAGCATCCTCAATGGTTTCCTGAGCCCACCAGGAGTGATCCAGTACTGAGCCAGGAGCAAGCTCTGAGTAAGTCACATATGATTCAAAAAAACAAAGTAAATGAATTTTTTTAAATCAGAGTATTTAGGCAAAACAATGGAAGAAGTAGGTCATATATAGAACACTTAGCCAAACACAAAACAGACATCTGAAATAAGCTATTTATGGGATATGTTACTATTACAGTCTGTATCAGTACAGTATACAACTACTTCCACAGGAACTACCAACAATGAGTACCAACAGTGAGTATCAACAATGAGTACTGTCCAGTCCACAACAACACTGCCCTGTCACAAGTATTACTGAAGTAAACACCGACTGCTAAGAAGCATCTCAGTATCAAAGGCAAATAAGTGTGTTTGTATATACGTGTGTATATAGATACATAAGTAGAAGACACATATATAAGTATATATGCTACTGCCAAACAGAAGTCTCTGCCTTTCGTTCTTTTTATTCTGCCACACCATTCAAGTCTTCCTAGAAAGACCTGTACTTTCCCTTTCCTTAATCATTCATAAACTTCCACAAAAAGTGCATTCACATGCTATATTCACATATACATAACGACACACATAAGCAACACGAAAACACATACACCATTTACCTTTATGCAATCATCACTGAGAAGCAATGATTATTTTCAAATACTGGGGATTGAGAGGTGAGGCTATACTCGATTTAGGGGCTACTTCTGGCTCTGCACTCTGCGGCGGGGTGGGTCACTCCTGGCAGTATACAGACAACCGTCCAGTTCTGGGGATCAAACTCCAGTTGACCACATGCAAGGCAAAGTGCTTAGTTCTTGAGCTATCCACTAGCCCCATGATTCGAAGACGCCCTGTTGTGCCAGAGAGAGCTTAGCAGGCTGAGCACGGCTCTACAAACAGAAATGCTTGGGTTTGATTTCCCTATTCTGCATGTTCTTCTGAGCACTGAACCAGGATCAGTCCACGAACTACACATAAAAACTACACACACAAACACAGGAATCAGATAGCACAGCAGCTAAGGCATCTGCCTTGCATGTGGCTGACTGAGGCTTGTAACCTGGCACATGTGGTCCCCCAAGCACCACCAAAAGATTCCTGAGCACAGAACCAGGAGTAAGCCAAAAGCACTGCCGAGGTGGCCACTACATCTGGTTGACCAAACACTGCCAGAAGTTACCTGAGAAAAAACTAAATGTCTAAAAGATAGCTCAATGGGCTACAGCGCAAGCTTTTTATGCTGGAGCCCCGGATTTAATCCCAAGCACTGCATGGACCCCCAAGCACCACACTGGAAGCAACCCCTGCAAACCTCTGGATGTGATACTAAACCCATAACAAAGAAAAATAATAAAAAAAAAACACATTGACACTAGCACATACCACTGGTGGCTCACACTTAAATGTGGCTTTATTAGCACAAACTGCAGCACCAGTGTCAACATATTAAATTAGGATAGCTCAACCACTATGACAATAATAGTTGGAAATGATTAATCTGAACAAGAACTGAGTGCTGAAAGTAGGTACAGAGATATACATGATAACCTTTCAGTACCTACACTGCAAACCATAATGCCCAGAGTGTGGGGGGAGGGGAGGCCAGAAGGGGAGAGGGAACAGGAAGAGAGGGAGAGAGAGAGAAGTGCCTGCCATAGAGGGGGCAGGAGGGAAACTGGGTATACTGGTTTTGGGAAATGTACCCTGGAGAAGGGAAGGTAGTGGAACACTTATGACTGAAATTCAATCATGAACAACTTTGTAACTGTGTATCTCACTGCGATTCAATTTTTTAAAGTATAACTAAGACAGTTCACTTTGTTGGGGGCTGGAGAGACAGTACAGCAGACACTTATCTGCATGTGGCCAACCTAGGTTCCATCCTTGGCATCCTATATAATCCCCAAATAGCCAGGAGTAACCCCTGAGCATCAAAGGGTGTGACAAAAAAAAAAGCTCATTTTGTTTGATTCTGGTTTGATTCTGTGGGTCACATCCAGCTCTGCTCAGAAATCACTTCTAGCTCCGTGCTCAGGCATCACTCCTAGCAGTGCTCAAGAGACTGTATGGTGCAGTTAGGGATCAAACTCTTTATGCAAGGCAACTGTCTTCTCTACTGTGCTATCTCTCAGGCCCTGAACTTTGTTACGGAAGACACACAAAAAAATTAATTCTAGTTATTCCCAGAGCACCTAAATATATCAAAATTTTCTAGGAGGATTACTGAAACAAAGCCCCATTCCGTGTGTGTGTGTACAGCTCTGGTCCCACTCAGTGTTTCTGATTCAGTAAGTTTCTAAATGTCTAACAAGTTTCTAGATGACATATGCGGACAGCAACCACAGTTTAAAAATAGTCAGAATACAGAGACCTTTATGTTTTTAGGAAATGCACAACACATTTTTGGTCACTTTAATAGATCTTCTCTGCTTTGGGCCATAGCCAGGGGTACTCAGAGGTCACTTCTGGTGATGCTCAGGGGACTACATGCAGTGCCAAGGACTGAAATCCAGGCCTTCGACACACAAAGCATATGCTCCAGTCCGTTAAGTTATCTTCTCTGGCCCCAGTAGGCATTTTTGAGCACCTGAATAAGGTATGTTCTTTGTCTTAAATAGTCTACTCTTAGCCACGTGAAAAAGAGATCATGGTCAAATAATTAAAACACAAAATAACTGGCCCCACAATAGAAATGCATTTGAAGTATCCTGGGAATGTAACTGAAGAGCAGTCAATAGGAAAACATCTGGAGGCCTTGGAGAATAATGAGTTTACCAAGAAGAAAGAATGAGAGTGGCAGTAAGAGCAAGTTAGATGTACAACTTCACAGGAAAAAAAATTCTATCAAGGATCTACTGTGAACCAGACACTGCAACAGCATTATAAAATGTGAAGAAAAAGTACTGCTTATGCTTTTAGAATATAAGTATCTTAGTGATACTTATATACTGTAAAAGCAAAAAAAAAAGGGGGGGGGGGAGCAGAGCCATAGTGCAGCAGGTGGGGAGCTTGTCTTGCACATAGATCAACATGGTTTCAATCCCAGCATCTCATATGATCCACCATGCAGGGCCAGGTTAAGCCCTGAGCAGCGCCAGGTGTGCCCCAAAAGTTGAAAAACAAAGTGGGTACCACATGGAATCAGAGTGATAGTACAATGGGTAGGACATTTTCCTTATACATGGCAGACCTGGATTCAATCATCAGCACCTCATATGCTCCCCACAAGTCCACTAGAAGTGATCCCTGAGCACAGAACCAGGAGTAAGCCCCGAGTAGCTGGGTGTGCTATCCCCCCCTCCTCCTGCAAAAAAATTTGTTTTTGAAGTAGCACTGTCCTCCCATTGTTCGTAGATTTGCTCAAGCAGGCACAAGTAAAGTCTCCATTGTGAGACTGGTTACAGTTTTTGGCATACCCCATATGCCACGGGAAGCTAGCCAGGCTCTGCCGTGGGCGGGATACTCTCGGTAGCTTGCTGGGCTCCTGAGAGGGACGGAGGAATTGAACCCCGCTCGGCCACATGCAAGGCAAATGCCCTACCCAGTGTGCTAAAAACAGATTTTATTTGGAGGCTTTTTAAGGAAGGGGAAGGAGAGAGAGGGGTGGGGGTTTGGGGGCTTGCTCAAAAGAGAACTTGGGCTGCTCCAAAGGCAGAGAGAGCCCCAGTACACATCTCAAGAGAGGAGATGAGAGTAACATGTGCTCAAGCATCAACATGTGCTTGAGCACATGAACAAGAGCAGTACGTGGGCTAGGGCAGCATATGAGACAAGAATAACTTTTTAAGTGGGAGCTGGAGGGACATTAAATGGTGTATACATGCACTGCATGTGACTGACCTGGGTTCAACTGCCAGCATCCCCCCAAGCCCATCCCCTACCATGACTGACATTACTTAGTGGTGGGATGAGCGGGAATCTCACAGGATGGGAACAATATGATCCGAACCCTAGAGCCCAACACAAACAATGGAAATGGGGCATGGGTCGAGCAGTAATACAGCAGATAGGGAGCTTGCCTTGCAAGCTGCGTTTGCTATCCAGCCCCTGACCACTGGCTGGTATGACCCAAAACCCCCCCAAGAGCGGCGTGGGAGGAATGATACCTACCTCAAAAACCTAACAGAGGCTATTGCAATAATATAAACTAAAAGTGCTAGTAGGGCTGAAGAACTAGTATAATGGGTAGGGCACTTGCCTTGAAAGCAGCTGACCCAGGTTCAATCCCAGGTACCCCATATAATTTTCTGAGCACAGTCAGGTGTGCCTCCTACCCCAAAGAGAAGGAAACTAAAAACAGAACTCAGAATAGTGAAAGAAATACATCACAAATCCAGTGGATTCCAGCAACCGTTCAAATACGGAGAACAGAGTGAGGAGTAAAAGTTGATAACATTTAAATTAAAAAAAATTTTTTTAATGGAATGGTCTTTTCAAAACCAATGAAAGCTCTTCTGGGTCCTTTAACTTAATAGCTCTGAGGTGGTTTCCCCCTTTCCCTTCACAGTCAAACTTCCCCTAAACTTTTCTTTATTCAGTAAATGTTTACTCTCCTGTTTATTTTGGAGAATGTTGCCTGCCCCCACACAACACTGATTCTACTATATAAAAAAATCACCAAAAATTCTGAGGCCAGGGAGCCAGCTCAAGAATAAAGAGCATGACTAGCATTTCAGAACCCAAGTCTGATCCTTAGTACTGCACAGCATCTCAGAGTGTGGCCCTAGTGACCCCCAAGCACTTCAGGGTATAAGCAGCTCAAAAAAGCATCTCTAGAGTACCCCTGTCCAGTTCTGCTGGGTGTGGAGAAAATAAAGTCACTTTAAAAATTTTTAAAAAGAAAAGAAAATCACTTATAATAACCTCTAGATTATCGAGCCCTCTGGAAATCTCTGTCTTCTTTACAGTCTGACCAGATGGGTCAGCCACTCCCTCCTCTTTGAAATATTGCGGCTATAAAGTAATATAGAATACAAACTGGAACCAGACAAACCTGCATTCAAAAATAACTTATCCAGTTATTACTCAGTGATCTTGAGCAAATCACAGGCTCTTCATGTGTTGTTTTCCTGATCTATAGACTAGAAAAAGTAAATACGCTTATTTCATAGAATAAGGAGCATTGAATGAGCAAAAATACGCACACCAGAACTTTAGAACAGTAAATAAACAAGCGCAGCAACAATCTCTTTGCTTCCAAGTCACACCACATTCCTCAATAACTCTCTGGTCCCTGCTTCAGGGAAGGCTACAGATGGAGTAGAACAAAATTTTTTTTCTCTTTTGTTTATAACGTCCCACCCCCACACCCCCCATACAGTCAGGTATCAAAGCCAAGGTCTCACATGCAAGGTTAAAGTACTCTAGTACTCCACATATAACACATATAAGGCCCCCAAAATACTACTGCATACAAAGGTAAGAGTGTCATTTTGTTTTCTTTTTAGGTCACACCTGCAATGCTCGGGAGTGACACCTGGCTCTGCACTGAGTAATTACTCCTGGTGGTACTCGGAGGACCATATAGAATGCTGGGAATCGAATCCGGGTCAGCCGCGTGCAAGGCAAATGCCCTATCTGCTCTGGCCCCTTTTATACAAAGTATTAATGAGTACTTAAATGTATAAAGTGAAACAAAATTAAATCATTCTTACTGAAAAAGGTAAACATGCTCATCAAAAGCCATAGAACAGGATAGTACAGTGGGTAAGGTGTTTGCCTTGCACGCGGCCGACCCAGGTTCGATTCCCAGCATCCCATATGGTCCCCTGAGCCAGGAATAACCTTTGTCCGGGTGTGACCCAAAAAGCAAAATAAAAAACAAACAAAAAAAGCCATAGAACAATCACTTAACTTTAACAGTCATTCAAACACAAATGAAGATTTCCTCCAGATTTTAGGCGCCATCGAGCATTAGAAAGCATGAAGGTGAACTGTGTTCAAAGCCGTGGCCTACCCCAGCAGTAGAGATGGGAATACAAAGCAGGCTGCTCCCCAAGTCGAAAGTGTGAGAAAGCCACTAGCAAGAGTGCACCCTCTTGGGGCTGGAGAGATAGCACAGCGGGTAGGGCGTTTGCCTTGCACGCAGCCGACCTGAGTTCGATTCCCAGCATCCCATATGGTCCCCTGAGCACCGCCAGGAGTAAATCCTGAGTGCAGAGCCAGGAATAACCACTGTGCATCGCCGGGTGTGACCCAAAAAGAAAAAAAAGAAAAAGAGTGCACCCTCCTCCAGAGGGGTGAGGAAGCTTCACCATTACAGGCCAGCCTGTGGCAACGCAAGAAACTGTTAACGCTTAGTAGACTGAACTTCTGATTCACAAACTTCCAGGGTCTGGTGTGAGAAATTACTCAGGACTTCAAAACAGGCTTCAAAATCTGTGCTTCTGGTAATAATTAAAACAGCATGGTACTGGAACAAAGGCAGAACTGCAGACCAATGGAACAGGGTTGAATACACTGACATCTCTCCTCAATCATATGCTCATCTAATCTTTGATAAAGGTGCAAGTAATGTGAAGTGGAGTAAGGAAAGCCTCTTTAATAAATTGTGTTGGCATCACTGGACGGCTACATGCAAAAAAATAGGCTCAGAACTCTGCCTAACACCATGTACAAAAGTAAGATCAAAATGGATTAAAGACCTCAACATCAGACCAGAAACCATAAGGTACATTGAAGATAAAGTTGGCAAAACCCTCCATGACATTGAAGCTAATGGTATCTTCAAAGATGCCACGCCACTGGCCGAGCAAGTGAAAACAGAGATAGATAAATGGGACTATCTTAAACTAAGAAGCTTCTGCACCTCCAAAGAAACAGTGACCAAAATACAAAGACAGTCTACAGAATGGGAAAGGATATTCACCGAATACACATCTGACAAGGGGTTGATATCCAGGATATACAAAATACTGGTTAAACTCCACAAGAAGAAAACATCCAACCCCATCCAAAAATGGGGCAATGAAATGAACAGAAACTTTCTCAAAGAAGAAATCCGAATGGCAAAAAAGCACATGAGAAAATGCTCTACATCATTAATCATCAGGGAGATGCAGATCAAAACCACAATGAGATACCATCTCACACCTCAGAGACTGGCCCAAATTCAAAAGAACAAAAGCAACCGATGCTGGCGTGGATGTGGCGAGAAAGGGACACTCCTTCACTGTTGGTGGGAATGTCCACTGGTTCAGCCCTTCTGGAAAACAGTATGGACGAGTCTCAAAAAATTTGAAATTGAGCTCCCATTTGACCCAGCAATACCACTCCTGGGAATATATCCCAGAGAGGCAAAAATGTATAGTCGAAGTGACATCTGCACTTGTTTGTTCATTGCAGCCCTCTTTACAATAGCCAGAAACTGGAAGAAACCTGAATGCCCAAGAACAGATGACTGGTTAAAGAAACTTTGGTACATCTACACAATGGAGTACTATGTAGCTCTTAGAAAAGATGAAGTCATGAAATTTACATACAAGTGGTACAATATGGAAAGTATCATGCTAAGCGAAATGAGTCAGAAAGAGAGGGATAGACATAGAAAGATTGCATTCATCTGGGGGATATAAAGTAACAAAGTATGAGATTAATACCCAAGAATAGCTGAGATCAGCACCAGGAGGATTACTCCATAACTTAGAGGCCAGCCGGGTATCCTAGAGGAAAGGGCTATTCAGATAGAGAAGGGAGCACCAAATAAAGGATGTTTGGAGGATCCTCCCAGGAGGGGAGATGCATGTCGAAAGTAGACTATGGACTGAACATGTTTGCCACTCAATGCCTCTTTTGCAGACCACAACACCCAAAAGGAGAGAGAGAACACAGGGGATTGCCCTGCCACAGAGACGGGGGGATGGGGGGATGGGGGTGGGAGGGATATTATCCATGGTGGTGGAAAATGGGCACTGGTGGAGGGATGGGTATCTGATCATTGTATAATTGAAACCAAAGCACAAAAAATTGTAAATCTACAACTTTAAAAAAAATAAAATAAAATAAAGGGGGAAAAAAAAAAAATCTGTGCTTCTGAAGTACAGTTATTGGGGCTTTGCAGGAAGTGAGTGAGGCCTATCTGGCTGGCCTTTTTGAAGATATCCACCTGTGTGCTCGCCATGCCAAACATGTAACAATTATGCAAAAAAGACATCTAGCTAGCACAGTACACATGTGAACGAGATTTCCACTATGATGGGAAACATTTCTTTCCCAGATATTTTTTTCTTCATCCTGTTATTGGTAGTTACGAACATTAAATCCTGCGCCCCCATGGGGTCAAAGGTACCTAAATATAGGATTGCAAGTGAAAATTATGGGACAGAAATCAGATACTGACAGTTTTTTCATTTTTGTTTGTGTGTGATTCTTTTTTTTTTTTTTTGGTCCCAGCAATGCTAGGGGTAAGTTACTCCTGACTCTGCACTCAGAAATTTCTCCTGGCGGTGCTTGGGGGACCATATGCGATGCCAGGGATTGAACTTGGGTCGGCCGCATACAGAGCAAACACCCTACCCACTGTACTATCGCTCCAGCCCCATTTGTATGTGAATTTTTAATACAAATGTGGAGACATAAAGCATTAATGGAAATCAAAATGTTTCAGAACAAGTTTCAGCAATTCCACCTTATAACAATTATAAAAGAACCTGTCAAACTTTTCCAGACAATGCCAGCATTTTGATTTTGTTTTGTTTTTCTTTGTTTGGGGGTCATACAGCAATGCTAAGTCTAACCCCTGGCTCTGTGCTCAAGTAGTAACCGCATGTGGTGTTGGTCAAACCCAGGTCTGCCACATGCCCGTCCATTAATTTTTTTTCAAAACAAGTAAATTTCTTATTGATGGCAACTAAAAAATGATAATAGAAATCTGGGGCTGGAACCACAGCAGTGCCAGATGTAGTCCTGCAGGCCTTGGCACTGTCAAGGTGGCAAGGGAGTCGCCAGCACCAGAGTCCATATAGTAACACCATCTCCGGCCCTTACATTAAACCAGTGGCCAAGCTGGCCAAATCCCAGGGGGGGAATATGTTTTCCAGGCATCCTGAGCACTTTTTTTTCTTTATCTCACTTTTTTTTTTAACAAGTTTTTTTTTTTTAAGTGAAACACCATGAGTTACAGTTGTAGACTTACAAACTTTTCATGCTTGGGTTTCAGTTATACAATGATCAAGTATCCATCCCTCCACCAGTGCCCATTCTCCACTACCAATGAACCCAGTAGCCCTCCCATTCCCCCCACCCCACCCCACCTCTGTGGCAGGGCATTCCCTTTTGCTCTCTTTCCTTTAGGGTGTTGTGGTTTGCAATAGAAGCATTGAGAGACCACTGTGTTTGGTCTATAGTCTACTTTCAGCATGCATCTCGCATCACAAGCAAGTCCTCCAAACACCCTTTACTTGGTGTTCCCTTCTCTAGCTGAGCATCCTGAGTACTTCTTGAGAGCACCTCACACTCCCAACAAATAATCTTTAAAAATTTACCAGTCTGGGGGCTGGAGTGATAGCACAGCGGGTAGGGCGTTTGCCTTGCACGTGGCTGACCCAGGTTCGATTCCCAGCATCCCATATGGTCCCCTAAGCACCGCCAGGAGCAATTCCTGAGTGCAGAACCAGGAGTAACCCCTGTGCATCTCTGGGTGTGACCCAAAAAGGAAAAAAAAAATTTACCAGTCTGGAGAGACAGCTCAATGGACAGAATGCATGCTTTGCATGGAGGTTCAGGTTCACAAACTCCACCATGGCACAGATACCCAGCACTGCCAGGAGCAACTGCCCAAGAACAGAGCTGGGAATAGTCCCCAAGCACAGTCATGGTCCAAAAATCAAAACAAACACCCATCTTTTCCATTCTTGTTTTTCTAGGCCACACTCAGCTGTGCCCCAAGCCTATCCTCAGGAGGTCCAGGAAAACCATACAGACCAGGATTTCTGCAGGCAAAGCATGCGCCCCAGTTCTTTGAGCCATCTCCCCGACCTAGTCCATTAATCTGCACCCACATTTTCTGCGTGTGATTAGATAGCTGAACTTTGTTTCATTTTTCATGTGGCACTCTCCAAACAAAAATATTATGTACATGGTATATGTATATACCGTTGGTTGTGGCGTTGTGAGTTGAATATCCTCTGGGTGCCCATAGTCCTTCCAAAGTACAATGACAAATACGCCCTACACAGCATACAGAGACTTCTCACTCTGCCTCATTTTCCTTTGTAGATTCCAAGTCTTCCCAACTCAACCGCAATTACCAGGCAAATGATGGCACTATACCCCACCTGTACCCTGCAAACCCTTCTTGAGGTCTAGGTTCATACCCAGTTACCACCTCAACAGCTCGACCAGGGTGTCTCCCACGCACCTCGCATTACCCTATCCAAAATAACTCAAAACCAAACTAACATCCTTCCTTCAGCCTCCGAACCTGCTCCCCCTTCTCTGCATCCTAATCCTACAAAAGAACTGCACCACAAAGACTCACCCTTCAAGTTTCAGTTCTAAAGGATTTCTCAGAAAAAGTGTTCTCTGGTGCCTCCTCCCTCCCACTCCTAAAGTTTAGGTTACCCTATTATATATTCTCATTAGATATGTTTGGTTTTTTTTGTCACACCCAGTGGTGCTTAGAGCTTACTCCTGGCTCTGTGCTCAGGTATTACTCCTGGCAGTGCTCAGGGAACCATATGGGATGCTGGGAACCAAATCAGGGTCAGGTCACAAAAACCCTATCCACTGTACTATCACGCCAGAACCTCTCATCAGATCTTATATCTGACCTCTGATTAACCAAAATTATCATTCTGTGTAGAATTATTTAATGTCTGACATCCCCATGACGACTGCAAGCTTCAAGACAAGACGGACCATGACTGTATCTCAAGTGCTCTGGCATGGTGCTCAAGGGACCCCTAATGCAAAGTGAAATGTACTCTTTTCTCATTCCTACTACAGGAATCTATATGTACTGTCTAAAGCACTCAACCCAGATTTGGGCCCCCTAAACCCTTAAACTTCGCAAGGCTGGCTCCTCAACACTGAGGTCTGCTACAAAATTTCTACTCAAAAAGTTCTATTAATCACCAATCTCAAGGAGTGATTTCCATCCTACATTTATTTCATCAACTTTCTGATTTCTTCAAAGCATTCAGCACAATCTAAAAGCACAGTATTTGAAAAATGGGAAGGCCCAAGGAAATACTTAGCATTATGTACGCATTTGTCAAAAATTTAAGTTAGGGGCTGGATAGACTATAGACCGAACATGATTGCCCTCAATTCCTCTTTTGCAAACAACAGAACCCAAAAGGAGAGAGAACAAAAGGGAATGCCCTGCCACAGAGGCGGGGTGGAATCGGGGGGTGGGGGGTGGGAGGGTGGGAGGGCTACTGGGATCATTGGTGGTGGAGAATGTGTACTGGTGGACGGATGGGTACTCAATCATTGTATAACTGAAACCCAAGCACAGAAATCTGTAACTGCACCTCATGGTGTTTCACTAATAAAAATTTTTAAAAATTAAAAATGTTAGGGGCTGGAGCGATAGCACAGTGGGTAGGGCATTTGCCTTGCACGCGGCCAACCCGGGTTTGATTCCTAGCATCCCATATGGTCCCCCTAGCACCGCCAGGAGTAATTCCTGAGTACAGAACCAGGAGTAACCCCTGAGCATCGCTGGGTGTGACCCAAAAAGCAAAAATAATAAATAAAATTATTAAAAAAAACTTTAAGCTAATCTCAAAAAATGATAATAAAAGGTGAGATAATTCCCAGAGAAAGAAAGAGATGACTTGGACAACACCCTATATTTCATCAATAGAACATTTACAAACTGCTCCACCGAACCCAAAGGAGAGGCAGCACACTACAGCCGCCCTGGGCATCGCCCTACCTATTTTACATCTTGGCTCTGACCCTGTTTAACTGGTTAACCGAGACAAGTTAGTCAACATGTCTCAGTTCCCAAACCAGCAAAATAGGAATCACAGAACATACCTCAAAGAGCTGCTGAGGATTAAAAGTTAACTGGGGTGGGGGCACACAAGAATTATAGCTCAATGGTATATACTTTCCATGTATGAGGTCCTAAGTTCAATTCCCAGCACCAAAAAAGAAACTCAAGGAAGCAAATAATGACTCAAAAAGTAGTACAGCTGGTAAGGTGCTTGCCTTGCATGCAGAAAATCCAGGTTCGATTCCTGGCACTGCATATGTCCCCACCAAGCACCGCCAGGAGTGATCCCTAAGCACAGAGCCATCAGTATGCCCTCAATACAGCCAGGTGTGTCCCCAAAACAAAAAACATTATAAAGAGCCAGTATGAAAAGCATATCAGGGGGCTGGAGCAATAGTGCAGTAGGTAGGGCATCTGCTTTACAAGCAGCCAACTCGGGTTTGATCCCCGACATCCATATGGTCCTCTGAGCACTGCTAGGAGTAATTCCTGAGTGCAGAACCAGAAGTAACCCCTGAGAATTGGTACGTGTGACCCAAAAACCAAAAAAAGAAGAAAAAAAAAGAAACCTCAATTTATACTAATATCCACTAGACTGGGCTTTTTTCCCTGTCTGTGATTCGAGTCAAGAAACAGAGATCATATAGATTTAGATATATGAATGGCATCTTCTAGAATTTGGCAGTTCCAGTTCCAGTCACCTCCCACCCCCACCCCTGAAGTATGGTGATCAATCAAAAGAGCAAGATGACCAAAATACAAGAAATAAGGTAGAGAAGAGAGAAGATGACTTGAAGGACTGGAGTGCATGCCTACAGTACTCCTGGCTTCTCAGTCTGGCATTGGAGTCCCCCAAACAAGGCTGAGTATGATTCCCACCCCAACCCTCTAACACCAAAAAAAAAAAAAAGAGAGATATAAGAAATCTATGATTTTCCTCATGCTGGAGCTTCAGGATCAATACCAGACACGACATGATACCCCAAACAATGACAGGTAATGGCTCCCAAAACAAAAACAAAAACGGGCTGGAGTGATAGCACAGCAGGTAAGATGTTTGCTTTGCACGCGGACGACCTGGGGTCGATTCCAGCATCCCTTCTGGTCCTCTGAGCACTGCCTGGAGTAATTCCTGAGTGCAGAGCCAGGAGTAACCCCTGTGTATCGCCAGGTGTGACCCAAAAAGAAAGAAAAAAAAAAAAGAAACCCTGTAACTTTAAAATGTTCACTATGGGGCTGGAGATATAGGGCAGTGGTAGGGTGCTTCCCTTGCACACAGGCAGCCCGGGTTTGAGCCCCACAATCCCATATGGTGCCCCAAAGCACCGCCAGGAGTAATTCCTGATGAGGCCAGGAATAAGCTCTGAGCAACGCCAGGTATAGCCCAAAAATAAAAAAATGAAACAAAATAAAATGCTCACTACATTAGAACTCCAGAAATGGTTCTATGGTAAAGCTCCTGTCTTAGGGGCCGAGAGACAGTACAGCAGATAAGGTTCTTGCCTTGCATGCAGTTAACTCCCAGCAGCACGCGCGCACACTCATAATCACTGTATTATTGAATCTACGCTCTCTTAAGGTCGGGGGCGGGGTGGGCAGTGGAGGCTGGCCAAATTACTGCCCTGACACAAAGAGTTCCTAATCTCTGTAATGTCTGTAATGGGAGAATATAAAGAATGAATTACGGTTAGATATTTGAACTCATACTGAGGACCACAATCGGCTCATGAGGTTTCTCAGGAAAGATCATAGCAGTTTCAGCTACAGGACAATTCATAATAGCACAACATTTGCTCATATTAATGTAGTTCTTAAATCTCATTCTTTCCATAAAAGAGGGAAAAAAAGGGAAAATTTTGTTATAATATTTTTGCTATCAAGACAGTTAACATTTGTGTTGGTTACCCAAATAAATTAATTTTAGGCTAAGTTAGAAGGAGCGCTGAGAAAATCTGTGACTTGGTTGGGGATCCCCCATGCCCATAAAGTTAGTTTTGAAAAACTCGACAAAAGATTTTATTTGGAGGCCGGAGAGCTAGTAGAGTGGAAAAAGGTGCTTGCCTTGCATGCAGATGAACTGAGTTTGATTCCATATGGTCCCCAAAGCAGCATCAGGAGTAATTCCTGAGTGCAGAGCCAGGAATAAACTCTGAACATCACCGATGTATTAAAAAAAACTTTATTTGGTTCAACAAAGCCCTGGATACATAATAATGCAAAAACAAACCAAAAAACAAAACAAATAATGTACTTACATTCTCTTCTCCCACTTTCAAAAATCCCTCCCTCTTATCTTCCTGTAACCCAGACATAATCCCAGAGTCCACATTAAATTCTTCACTTGCTTTCCCTTCCAAAATCCTCAGAAATCATTTACTACCACTCCATCAATGACAATCAGTGCTCTTGTTCAAAATCACAGTTGCTGACCGGATGACACCCTAGTACTTGGGACTCTTGATTCCTCATCAAGCACTCCTCAAAGGTAATATGCTAATATACTGCCATCCCCTAGTCACCTGCTTTTGTCAGTCCTTCACTGCAAAGTCTCTATCTTTTTTGGGGGTAAAGGGAGCTTGTTTGGTTTGGTTTGGTTTTTGAGCCACATGCAACAGTGCCCAAGGCTTACTTTTGGCTCTGAGCTCAGGGATCACTCCCAGTGGTTCTCAGGGGACCATATGGGATGCTGGGGATCAAACCCAGGTTGGCTGTGTGCCAAGACAAATACCCTACCCACTCTATCCCTTTCTTGCCATTTCTACAACCAATACCCAAAGCAGAGGTTCTCAAACATGTGCATGCCATCATAATCACCTAGCATATTGAAACACCAATTACTAAATCCCAACCCCAGAGTTTCTGATTCAGCAGACATCGGGAAGGATCCCAAAAGCTGTATTTGTAAATTTCTCCAGCTACGAGCGATAGCACAGCGGGTAGGGCGTTCGCCTTACAAGCGGCCAACATGGCCGACCCGAGTTCGATTCCTCCGCCCCTCTCGGAGAGCCCGGCAAGCTACCGAGAGTATTCGATATGCCAGACACAGTAACAACAAAGTCTCCAATGGAGACGTTACTGGGCCCGCTCGAGAAAATCGACGATCAACGGGAGGGCCTTTACCTTTACCTTTACCTTTACCCAGATAAAGTGTTTGCCACTGTGAGGACTATACTTCAAGAACCACAGTCCTGAAGTTCAGGTACTTAACACCTCAAGAGATAACCCATTTCATCATTCTTCCTGACCTAAAACTTCAAAAATATTACTCCTAAAATGCCACTTTAATCAAATTAGTAACTTCACACTAAAAATAAACCACAAAGGTCAGGAATATGGCTCAAGTGGTAAAGCACATGCCTAGAGAGTACAATGCCCTAACTTCAATGACCAGCACTGCATGTCCCACCCCAGTACTTCCAGGAATTGCCCTGGTGGCCCCCAAGCCCTGCTAATTATGATCTCTATTTTTTTTTAAAAAGGGGGGATGAGAGGGAAAAACAGAAATAGTACGGGGGGGCAGACCGGAGTGATAGTACAGCAGGCCAGCATGCTGCTGCTGACCCAGGTCTGATCCCTGACAGCCCAAGATCCCCTTGAGCCCATAAGTGATCCCTGAGTACAGAGCCAGGAGTACCAAGTTTGGGGGAGCGGGAGGAAGGAGAGGGAAAGGGAGAAGGGGAAGGGAGAGAGGGAGGGCCTGAGACGGGGCGGGCGGTTGGGGGGGGAAACAGAGAGACTAAGGTGCTTGCCTGGCATGAGGTCAACCCTTTCAGGTCCCACCACCACATGTGATTCCCTGAGCACCTCCAGGAGTAACCGCTGAGAAGTGCCCCTAGGTAGGGTCCCAACCACCTGCCTAAAAAACAGAAACTTCTAATAGCTCTCAATTATCCATAATTTGTTTCCCAACTTGTTTAACATTGGTATCCCACAAAACAAATTTACTATTTTAGCCCTAATAATATTTTTTTATTTTTGTTTTCCTTTGGGCTTGGAGCCATACCTGTCAAAGCTCAGGGGCCACTCCTGGATTTTTCTGTACAGGGCTACTCCTGGTGGTCTTCAGAGGACTATGTGGTAACAGGGACTAAACTCTGGCCTCCTACACACAGAGCAGCATGCACTGCAGTCCACTGGGCTACTTTTGGCCCCACAGTACTAATAATCTAGTGGGTGCCCTCAAAGTAGGCTCTCTGGGTTTCCCATCCATTGGAAGGCTTCCACTGTCCTCACCTCCTGCAAGGCCACCCTCTCCCCTCCTCCTCTCTACCTACCTGAAGGAAGCCTTCACCACTGTATCTGTCAAAACCACTCGTTTGGTCACTATCTGCTGCCTCTTATCTTTCTGGCTTAACTTTTTACCAAGTACTCACAGATAAAGAAAACCCCCAAGTACCTAAAATTTAAAACAGAAAATAATTATATAAGTGACATACATAAATAATAAAAAGTCTGACACACAAAATACTGCTGTTTTAACAGGTCAAGTACATTAAGTTCAAAGTTCACAAAAATTTATCAACTTTTTTTTGGGCTTTTTTGGGGGGCCACACCCAGCGATGCAGAGGGGTTACTCCAGGCTTTGCACTCAGGAATTACTCCTGGCAATGCTCAAGGGACCATATGGGATGCTGGGAATTGAACCCAGGTAAGCCGCATGCAAGGCAAACGCCCTACCTGCTGAACTATAGCTCCAGTCCCAAATTTATCAATTTTTAATGCGATCAAACACAGATGTCAAATATGTGCAGCATTTCACCTAAGATGCTAAATAAGTATTAGGAGAGATTTTCTTTTAAACTTTTTTATGGTTTTCTTTTGGTTTGGGGGGTCACACCCAGCACTGCTCAGGGTTTACTCCCAGCTCTATGCTCAGGGGACCAAACAGGAGGTCAGGGATTAAACCCAGGTCAGCAAATGCAAGACAGGTGTTTTACCCACCGTATCATTCCAGTGCCCTGAGTGGGTTATTTTTTCCCTATGAAACAGGTGACAATAGAGAGATAGGTGTGAGAGAACCAAGATAACATTCAAGATCTGTTATCATGGCTTAACTCAGCCAGTGAACTTGAGCAATTCAAGGCTCCTCCCTATGCCTCCCTTTCCATAATTAAAAAATTAAAATTTGGAGCCAGAGAGACACTATAGCAAGTAAGGCACCAGCCTTGCACCAGTCAACTTGATTTGACTCCCTACACTGCATATGGTTCCCCACAACCAGCAGGGGTGAACCTTCTTAGCACAGAGCTAGTAAACCCTGAGGACAGCCAGGTGTGGCCCAAATACTGTCCCCAAAGTAAAATTAAAGTTTGAAGCTATCTTACAGAGTGATTATAAGGATTGAATAAAGCAACGTGCATAAAAGAACCTGACTTAGCACTTGGCAAGAATGACAAAAAAGTTTTTAAAGGCCTTAAAATATTGAATGGATGTCCGCCTGCATGGTATTATAATAAATGTACACTGACATTCATTCCTTAACAGCCAAAACCAAGATATAAGAAGTAATAAGAGCACTATCACTTGTAACTTCACAACTTTAAGGTTGTCAAAAAGTCAGCAAAAACCTTGATACAGATGGTTTAGCACATGATTTAGAGGTAAGAAATTTTTTAATTCAGACTGAAGGCCAGAAAGACAACAGGGTGGAACATGCTTTGCACGTAGGAGGCTGGTTTGATCTCTGGCATCATATGGGCCCCCAACATGACCAGAAACGACCCCTGAGAACAGTCAGAAGTCTGAGAACTACTGTGCATGGCTCAAAAAACAAAACTAAATAAATATAATTCATACTAAGGCGTTTAACTAGACATTTTCTTACATGTTCTAATGACCCAAATACTCCTAATGTGCTCATCTGAAGTAAGTTATACTGTGTGAAGAACATGCTGCATTTGTTTTAGCTCAGACCTTCTGGTTCTATGTACAGTACAAGACCCGAAACCTAAATATTTTGCTCATTTCTATACACCAAACTACCCTCCACTCTGCAGTCTAGTCCAAGGAAAATATAGACTAGTCTGCACTCAAGGAAAGTACAGCAAAGAAAATTTTTATTAGAGCTTTGTCAATATCAACAAATTACCTAAGGATCACTTTCTATGTTGGAGACTGAGTTTTTTTTTTTTTTTTTGGGGGGGGGGGGGAAGGCTTTTTGGATCACACCAGTGATGCTCAGGAGTTACTTCTAGCTCTGTACTCAGGAATTACTCCTGGCAGTGCTTGGGAGACCACACAGGATGCTGAGGACTGAACCTGGGTCTACCGCGTGCAAGGCAAATGCCCTACCTGCTGTACTATCTCTCAAGCCCTAAGTACTTTGTCTTGTATTGAGCACTATGTGTCCAGCACTAGTCAAAGTATCCTCTATGTACATAGGTTTATGTACACATGTACACATTACTTACACACACATACACATACGCATTATAGATTAAAGTATACCCAAGTCCCAAGAAGCTCACACGCTAATGGAGAGAAATACACAAACTAACAAATATAGTAGTCATTAAAGCTCAGCAAAGTAAAAAAGAGAAAGCAATAGGGCTTAAATGTAGTCCTCATGCCGAATCCCCAAAATACAGCTTACTGTTTAAGAGTAAAGCATTAGCTCCCTCACTAGCAGTGTTTTTAATCACCAAAAAATGGGCAACAAAATTTTCTACATCAACTAAAAGACTGTGACACTCAGAACAATTCACCTTCACCAACAACTGAAGATTTAAATCTGATGAAATAATAAGCAAATTCAAGAAAGATAACTTTGTTGCTGTAAACAATATGGAGAAGGAAAAGTATGGCTTAATGTTAAGATTTTTATTTTGCCTGATCCATTCATTGTCAGAAAGACCTTATGGTAGAAGTTATTTAAAGGGGAACTGTTAGTAAAAAGAACAATCTCTGAGAAATTATTGCTAAATCTGGGGAGATCATTTTTAAATATAAATTTAAAAAGGTAAGCAGTCAGGGAAATGGCTTAAAGGGTTGGAGTGCATAGTTTAGATGTGGGGACCTGAGGTTTGATCCCCTGCACCATATGGTTCCCCAAGCATCATCAGCAATAACCACCCACCCCCACCCCTAAACACCATTCTGGTAGTAGCCTCCATACACTGCCTAGCTTTGTGTGACCCAAATAACCATGCCCCACCCCCACCCCCCCCAACAAAGAGGGTCAGGGAGACAGCTCAATGGCTGAAAACATACTTCAGATGCTAAAGGTCCAAGTTTGATCCCTAGCATCACGTAGTCCCAACCCAAAACCGAAAGTGATGCCAAAGCAAAGTTGGAAGCAGCACCTGAGTATTTCTGGATGTGGTCCAAGGCCCGCACGCCACCCCCTCAAAAAAAAAAAAAATGAGTTCATCAGCACTTGAGTGCAGTTTCTTAGAAGAGGTGCTTCAGCTATTTCAGAATAGTATATGTAGGAACTGGCACTCAGTCGACTCAGGTTCAATTCCCAGGTTCAATTCCTATACAGCCCTCCACCACTACCAAGAATGAGCACGTGGCCAGGAATAAGACCTGAGCAGCACTCAGTATGCCCCCCCCCAAAAAGAAAAAAAAATGCTATGTAAAACACATAAACAGGACTAAATATCCAATAGCAAATAATAGACTATAGAAAATTTCTTAATCATAAAGATCCATAAGTAAACCGAACTCTCAAATAAAAATCTCCTTCAGAGGGCTGGAGCAATAGCACAGCGGGTAGGGTGTTTGCCTTGCATGCGGCTGACCCAGGTTCGATTCCCAGCATCCTATATGGTCCCCCGAGCACCTCCAGGAGTAATTCCTGAGTGCATGAGCCACGAGTGATCCCTGTGCATTGCCAGGTGTGACCCAAAAAGCAAAAAAAAAAAAAAAATCTCCTTCAGGGGACAGAGAAACCAAGAATTAAAGCACTAAGGCACTTGCCTCATAAACAGTCAACCATAGCTGACTGGGTGGAGGCGGAAGGGAGACACAACCTCTTCAAATAGCACTGCTAGGCTTATGCAAATTCGAGAGGAAAAAAATATTCAGCTACATAACTTCTTTGATAGGTAGGGGCTTCCCAAATGTTGCTGAGAGAGCTCAAGGTCCCTTTTTCCAGCAATTCTCAGTCAACAGTTCCACACTAGGGTCCAAATAAGAGGGCACACTGGATTCACACAAGGATTGTATGGGCAATACATACTGGGCATACAAGGATTCACTGCAATGCCAGAGACTACCTGAGCCATCCCAGCAGTGTTTGGGCTCTGCAGGACCACGCCAAGAGGTGCTTGGGGCCTCTAGGGAGCACCAGGATATCCTTAGGGACAATGTGGAATCAGGATCAAACAAGGGTCAGTTGCTGGCAAGGTATATGCCTTAGCCCCTGTAAACTCTCTCTAGCCCCTCAATACTTCTTTTATACCGTTGAGTACAGACATATTTTTTGCCCTTGATTTTCTGTGGCAGTAAAGATTGCTCTGAATAAGCATGATTCCAATAACTAAGAGATGATCAACTATCATTAATTACAAAGGATTTAACATTTTTGGGGGGTGGGAGCTTGGGCCACATACACTGGCTCTGTCCTCAGGAATCACTCCCAATGGTGCTCAGAGGACCATACAAGATACCAGCGATCAAACTTAGGTCAGCCATGTGCAAGGCAAGTGCCTTACTGGGGGCAACAGCCAGTATCTGCTGTACTAGTGTTCTGGTCCTATTAAAAGTTTCTTCACTGAAAATGTTAATTAAGGGGCTGGAGTGATAGTACAGCAAGTAGGATACTTGCCTTGAACACAGGTAACCCAGATTAGATTTCTGGGATACCAATGGTTCCCCAAGAACTAACAGGGTTGAATCCTGAGTGCAGAGCCAGGAGTGACCCTGAGCACTGCCAGGTGTGGCTAAAAAATATTTTTAAATTTTTTTTTTAAAGGAACAAAAGAAGAACCTTTAAGACATGATAAACAGTCCCTACAATTATGGGGGGCTGGAGCAATAGCACAGCGGGGAGGGCGTTTGCCTTGCACGCAGCCAACATGGCCGACCCGAGTTCGATTCCTCTGCCCCTCTCGGAGAGCCCGGCAAGCTACCGAGAGTATCTCGCCCGCACAGCAGAGCCTGGCAAGCTCCCCGTGACATATTCGATATGCCAGACACAGTAACAACAAAGTCTCCAATGGAGACGTTACTGGGCCCGCTTGAGCAAATCGATGATCAACGGGAGGGCCTTTACCTTTTTACCTTTACAATTATGGGGGGTTAGGGAAGGGAGGGTCATATTCAGCAGTGCTCAGGATTTATTCCTGGCTCTGGGCTCAGGATCACTCCTGGTGGGCTCATGAGACCAAATGAGGTGCCAGGGGTCAAGGCCAGGGCAGCCAGTGTAAGGCAAACACTATATATCTGGTATCGCTCCAGCCCCTGGCCTATAATTTTATTTGTGTCACACCCAGCACCAGAGGTACTCTGGGGCTACTCCTAGCTTCATGCTAAAATCAAATGAAGAAGAAAATTTTCCTTCTGTAGTACCTATCTGTTTTTCTCAATAAAGTTCTAAATCTAATTTTACTAAATTAGAGCTACGGGGCCAGAGCAATAGTACAGCAAGTAGGGCACTCGCCTTGCACGCAGCTGACCCGGGTTTGATCCCCGACACCCACAGGGTCCTCTGAGCTTGCCAGAAGTGATCCCTGAGCACTGAGCCAAAGTATGCCCTGAGCACCATTGGATGTGGTCCAAAAGATAAAAGAAAATAGAGCAATAGGGCCAGAGCACTAGTATAGTAGGTAGGGCATTTTTCTAGCACAAGACCGACCCAGGTTCAATCTCCCAGAACCCCACATGGTCCCCTGAGTTACACCAGTATTTCCTGAATGAATGCAGGAGTAATCCTTTGAGCATCAACGGTTGCAAAAAAACCAAACCAAAGAGAGGAGAGGAGAGCAACAAATCATCTGTATCTCAGGGCCAATTTAGTCATGAATAATGATGCAAATATTCAAAATAAGTTTATGACATATTGAATCTAGCATTACGCTAAAATGAGTATAACATGAACATCTGTTCATTTATTTCATGGATTTTTGTTGGGATTATCTTCATGACAAATATTATCTAAGGATACAGTCTTCGCAGGTGGAGCAATAGCACAGCGGGTAGGGCATTTGCCTTGCACGCAGCTGACCCGGGTTCGATTTCTCCATCCCTCTCAGAGAGCCCAGGTAGCTACCGAGAGTATCCTGCCCGCACAGCAGAGGCTGGCAAGCGCTCTGTGGCGTATTCGATATGCCAAAAACTGTAACAAGTCTCACGATGGAGACATTACTGGTGCCCACTCAAGCAAATCGATGGAATAATGGAAGGACAGTGCTACAGTACAACAGTGCTACCTCAGGGCAATCAAACATTCATCTGTTATCAAAACTGAAGCTTCTGGAGGCCAATGAGATAGGAAAGCGGGTAAGGAACTTGCCATGCATGAAGCTGATCCAAGTTCAATCCCCAGGACCCTATACTGTCCCTCAATTCCCACCAGGAACAATCCCTGAGTACAGCCAGGAATAGTCCCAAAATAAGAACAAAAGTGAAGCTTTTATTCTTCTCATTTGGAAACCACAAGTACATCAACTTCTCTTAGACATCTGACTTTGTTCTAGGGATCTATGCACAAAACTACTTTCCTCTTATTTAAAAAAAGAAAATATAGGCTAGAGAAGTAGTTCAGAGGGTAGGGCACTTGCCTCACACACGGCTGACCCAGATTCAATCCCTGGCTGCCCATATGGTCCCCTGGCCCACCAGAAGAACCCCGAGTAAGAAGACGCAGAGTAATAGAAGTAAACCCTGATCACCATCGGGTGTGACCCCCCCCAAAAAAAAACAAACAAACCTGAAGTGTGATAGTGCAGCAGGTTGGGCACTTGCCTTGCTGACCCAGGTTCACTCCCCAGTGCCCCAAATGGCCCCCTGAGCACTCCAACACAGTGATTCCTGAGCACAGATGGGAAGTAAGCCCTGAGCACTGCCAGATGTGGACCCCCCCAAAAAAAATCTATGTTCTGCTGGAGAAAAGTCAATTGCTTAACAACCTCCCATCTCCTTTCCTCCACTATAAAGTCAGTTTTCTGGGATAGAGAGATAGTACAGCTGGTGTCTTTTGCACATGACCTTTCCAGGTTCAATTCCCTCACCAATGCTCCAATTCAACACATATCATCCTTTAAAGGTATCGTTTTCTTCCAATATAATAATTGGCAAAAAACAAACTATTCTTTTATAAACCAGGTATTTCTGGGTCTGCAGAGATAGTACAGCGGGTAAGGCGCTTGCCTTGCACACAGGTAAGTGCTGTACTATCACCAGGAGGAATTCCTGAGTGCAAAGTCAAGAGTAACCCCTGAGGAGCTGGAATGATAGTACAGCAGGCAGGGCGTTTGCCCTGGACATAGAAAAATTAGAAAATCCCAGGTTTTATCCCTGGCACCCCATGTGGTTCCCTGAGCACCACCAGGAGCAATTCCTGAGCATACAGCCAGGAGTAACCCTTCAGCATCACCAAGTGTGACCCAAAAACAAACAAAAACAATCCTTTTGAGGGGCTGAAGCAATAGCACAGCGGGTAGGGCGTTTGCCTTGCACGCGGCCCAACCCGGGTTCGATCCCCAGCATCCCATATGGTCCCCTGAGAACCGCCAGGATTAATTCCTGAGTGAA
This sequence comes from Sorex fumeus, assembly GCF_029834395.1. Taxonomy (NCBI): domain Eukaryota; kingdom Metazoa; phylum Chordata; class Mammalia; order Eulipotyphla; family Soricidae; genus Sorex; species Sorex fumeus. The sequence continues at coordinate 6,028,093 of NW_026606150.1, read as the reverse complement.
GAGCCAGGAGTAACCCCTGTGCATCACCGGGTATGACCCCCCAAAAAAAATCCTTTTGAATCTATGGCCAATGACAGCAAAAGTTTCATATTTTGATCGATTTTAAACAGTGTTAAAACGTACAGTTAACTACTATTAAAGCACAGCGGGTAGGGCGTTTGCCTTGCACGCAGCCAACATGGCCGACCCGAGTTCGATTCCTCCGCCCCTCTCGGAGAGCCCGGCCAGCTACCGAGAGTATCTCGCCTGCACGGCAGAGCCTGGCAAGCTCCCTGTGACGTATTCAATATGCCAGACACAGTAACAACAAAGTCTCCAATGGAGACGTTACTGGGCCCGCTCGAGGGAGGGCCTTTACGTTTACCTTACCTAACCTTTATACTTTAATTAAGACTTCTAATTTCTTGGGGCTGGAGCGATAGCACAGCGAGTAGGGCATTTGCCTTGTACGCGGCCGACCCGGGTTCAATTCCCAGCAACCCGTATGGTCCCCTGAGCACCGCCAGGAATGATTCCTGAGTGCTGAGCCAGGAGTGACCCCTCAACATTGCCAGGTGTGACCCAGAAAGAAAGAAAAAAAAAGACTTCTAATTTCTCAACCAAGATTCAAGTTAATCAATAAAGATTTCTCTTATATGAGCACTCCATAGAGGCAGAGATAAAAAAAAAACCCTTTGTTATGTAGACTGCCTCTCAACTTGCCCACCAATATGCTCTTGGGGCCAGGGCGGGAGAGAGAAGCAGAGGAGAGTGGGGACTGTTTAGTCATGTGCCTTACATGACTAGAAATCTGGTTTGACCCTCCCTTACCACATATGGTCCTCCAAGTACAGCCAGGAGTGACCCCTGAGCAAAGAGACAGGAATAAATTTTCAAGAACCACTGGTACCATCCAAAACAATGTACATATAAATTTGTCGTGCAATCTACAAAAGATATGTCACCCTAAACTTATGTCATCCTAAACTTATGATTACTTTTCAAAATATATAATATACCCTATGATAAAACGCTGCTACAATATCCCAAACTATTAAAAAAAAATTTCTTTTAACTGGAGAGAGGGAGGATTGCGGGCCATATCCAATAGTACTTCAGGGCTTACTGTTGACTCGTGCTCAGGATTCACTCCTGCCAGTGCTGAGAGACCATACAGAGTTCCTGGAATTGAACCCGGGTTGTCCTCAGGAAAGGCAAGCACCCTACACACTGTATTAGGGTTAGAAGAACTTGTTTTGTATTTAGCTGACCTCAATTCAAACCCCAGTACAGTACAGCACTGTCCCCCAAGCAACACCAGAAATGACCCCTCAACCCAGAGCCTGGAGTACCTAGACCCCTAGTACCACCAAGTGTGGCCCAAAGCAAAAAGAAGGAAGGGGAAGGAAGGGAGGGAGGGAAGGTGGGAGGGAGGGAGAAGGTGGGGCTGGAGCAATAGCACAGAGGGTAGGGCCTTGCATGCGGCCAACCAGGGTTCGATTCCCAGCATCCCATGTGATTCCTGAGTACAGAGCCAGGAGTAACCTCTGTGCATCGCTGGGTGTGACCCAAAAAGAAAAAAAAAAAGAGAGAGAGAGAAGGAGGAGGGAGGGGGAGGGAGGGGGAGGGAGGGGGAGGGAGACAGAGACAGAGAAAGAGAGAGAGAGGAATGGGAAGGGGGTGGGGAGAATAACAAACCTGGATTTTAAAAAAGGGTTGAAAGAAGAGCAATAGTACATTGGGTGGGGTATTTGCTTTGCATGTGACTGGCCCAGGTTCAATACCCAGTATCTGATACAGTCCCCCTGAGCACTGCCAGGAGTGATCCCTGGGCACAGAGTCAGTAGTAATCCTAAGGATCTCCAAGTTTGGCCCAAGAAGCCCCATAAAAAAATGGGGTGGAGGGGATGATATGTGCAACAGGTAGCAATCAACTTTAAGACAACAACAAAATCTTAACAAGGAAAAGGTAAAAAAAAGTCAGATTCCTTGGATATTCTTACTATTATCTCATACCTCATTGCTTTTGTATGCTTGGTTGTTTTTTGTTTTTGTTTTTAACATAAAATCTTAGGTCTAGGGATAATTCAGTGGCAGAAGAGCACCTGACTTTCAGGTACAGTACAAGGCCCAGAGTTCAATCCCAGGTATTGCCCCAAACGTAGAACAGTTCTGGCAGCGCTGCATTTGTGACCCCTAGCACTAGGACATACCACACCACAATCGAGTATGACACCCCCAACGAGAATAATACCAAATCATACAAGTATGGCGACCAAGTGTGACCCACTCATCACAACAACAAAAGGGAACAGAATTTTAAAATTAACCCCCTTCTAAAAAAGTGTAAATCCTTTTACTTGCTCATTCTTTGAAGGACTGGATTCCAAAATGCCCTGATATTTAGCTAACAACTCAGCAACTCTACAAGCAATAAATACCCTAAGGAATTCTGTAGCAGCCTTTCTTTTCCCAAAGAAAAGTTTAATTCAAAAAAAGTCAAAGTCAATGGGGCCGAAAAGATAGTATAGGGGTAGGACGCTTGCCTCGCACACAAGATGACCAGGGTTGGATCCCTAGTACCACATGTGGTCTGTGAGCCCACCAGGAGTGATCCCTGAGCACCACCGGGTGTGGCCCAGAAACCAAAAACTAAAAAGTCAAAAGTCAAAACAAAAAAATCAATCCCAATACACAAAATTACACCATCAACATGCTCAATTTCTGAAAATTAGAAATCAATGAAGAATTATAACTTCAACACATAGAATGGGATATGAGGCAGATAGCTGAAGTTAGTGTTGTCATAACACGTAACTGCTGAGCAACAACACACTCTCCTCAAATGTTTTAACGGTCATATTAAAAACGAAGTAATCTTTTCTCCAAAAAAGTGGAGATCATCAGCAAATGGATTAGAGACTCATTTTTTTTCCTTCCAAACTTTAACATGAAGCGCCAAATAAAACCACCATAAATTCCTTTAGTAATTTTCTAGGTCTTTCGGTTCTTCAAATTTCACATAATACAAACAATTCTGTGGCTTCGCTCATACCCACTCTACAAATATAAATTCGAATTTCTGAAATAAACATATGGTAAGAATATTAATAATGCTCTCTTTGACTAGGGAAAACAAAACTCCAATTCTTAAACTCCAATAAGAAGTTTAAGAGGAAAACTTAGGAAACCATAAGAGGAAAGTGGGGCCTAAAGGAGCAAATATTCATAGAGCTAATTCCCTAAGCATCAATACTAAGTAAGAAAAAGTAATCACTAAGTACTACATACAACACTCTCAAAATATAAAATACGGAACTTGATTGGTATCCAGTACTCTATCTTTTATCAATCCCGGAAACTCTCCAAAACTACCAAAGTGATTACATGCCTCAAAAACAAAGAATCTGTAAGTTCTACTATTCGGCTCTATAAAATAAAACTTTACATAACTGAAAAAATTATATAGAACTATCCACCCCCTCAAAGCATTTTGGCTCTTAAATTTACACTCTAAACTTAATCAATTGGATTAATTATTAAGTATTGCAGAAGTAAGCACTTATCCTATACTAATCCAGTACATACTTTGATTTACAATGTTTACATAAAAGTGACATGTTGAAGTCCATTCCAAAAAAGATGACGGTTTAGGCTGTTGTTACTAGTTAGCGAAAGCATAAATGAGGTTTTCATATCGACCTTCCTTTCCTTCTCTAGTACACAAAAAAGCCACGGGGAAGTTTTCTTGAAAGCACGTTCACAAATGGCAACAAAATCGTTATTCTGATTCCAAATTGAAAAAAAATAAAAGGCGAGAAAATACGAACCAATCTCTGGCTGTAACGAATTCTTTCTTCTTCAGGTTCCATCTCTCACTCTTCCTTTTCAATTACAGTTAAGAAACCACTCCAGGGCTGCCTTCCTCTTCCTCCTTAGTAACCAGATTGCAACACTAAAGAATAACGATAGGAGCAGAGATAAGAACTCATCCTCAAATCAAGCTCTCTTTTCTCTTAAGTACTATTCGAGATGGTGCAAACGAAAGGCTTGGGGGAATCTGGTTCCTCCCCACCTCTCCGGGACCACTTTCCCCCAGGCCCCGGCAGTCCAGGGCAAGTGGTTCCAGGTCAAGATCAAAATCACACCCCAGTGGCAGTGGAAGGCCGCGGCCAGGAAGGCCGGTTTCAGTTCCCGCGGGGGGCCGACACGACTCCTTTCTCCCCTTGGGGTCACACTGAGCAAGGCTCCCTTCGAGGGGGCATCGGGGAGTGAATAAAAAAAGCCTGGGGGCGGGGGGGCTGGGGTGGCCGGGACTTTCATCCCGGAGCCGACCGGGAGAAGCAGGCACTGGGCTAAGCCAGTTCCTAAGCAAATCAGCCCTCACCTCAGCGGAAGAAGGGCCAGGCTGCATAACTCGAGAGAGCACGATCCCAAGACACACTCCGAAACAATTCCCCGGCCGCTCTCCCCGGAGAGCCCCGCACGACCGCCGCCTGCCTTCCGAGTCTCCGAGATCTTTTCATCCCCCCCGCCCCCGGCCGACCCACCACCCTCCAGCCCAACACAAGGCGCGGGGCAACTCGGAAACAGACCCACCAAAGTTGCAAACCCGGGGCCAAAATTCCATCAGATTCCTCCGGGCAGGGCAGGACGGGGAGGGGGCTTCTCTGTGGCGAGCGAACCCATCCCTCGCCCCCGAACGAGAGAGCTCGCCTCGCGCGACGATCGGTTCCGCCCAGCGAGCGCGGGTTCCCTTCCTCCTCAATATTCTCAGGGATAATGGCTTCCACAGGGAAAGCCGAGCCCCCCCCCCCGCCCCCGTCTTCTTTTCCGAACTACGCGGCGACCCCCTTAAGAGCATCCTCTCCAAAGTGCTGCGCGCCCGAGGACTCGGTGACACGGTGAGCGAGAGCTGGGGGGGGGGGGGGGGGGGGGCAGGGGGCACGCCAAGCCCTCCTGGGGCGAGTGTGTGTGTGGGGGGGGGGACGACAACGACTCCGCGTCTGCACCCCTCGGGCGAGCGGCGCCCCGACTCCAGATCCGACTCCAGAGCCGCCAGGGCCCGGCGGAAAGAGCGGCCGAGCTGGCCGGGCCGCCCCCCGCCCCCCGCCCCGGGCCCGCGGACGCGTTTCAATGGCCCGTCCGTCCCCCCACCCCCCCACCCCGAGCCCGAGCAGAGAAATAGAAACTTTACATCCAAGTCTTTCGGGGACGCCGCGAAGCAAACTTCCGAACGGGGGGTGGGGGGCGGGAGCGGGAGGGGGAGGCTCACCGGGGATCTCGCTCGCGAGTTCTGGTCCAAGTGAGAAGTGAAAGATTCCAAAAACTGGGAGGGCAAACGAAATCCCACACGTCGTCTTCGGGTTTTTTTCCGTGGAGCCACCCAGGATCCAGAAGCGGGTCAGGGCGACCCGGGCGGGCGAGGAAACAGCCGCGGGGTCCCGGCGGCTCGCGGGGGGCGTCGGGGGCGGCACGCGCGGGGAGCGCGACCCCTCGGCGCCGAGCCCGGGGCGCCCCCGCCTCCGCCGGGCCGGCGGTCAGCGGCCCGAGCCCCGGGCCGGCCCCCGCCGCGAGGTAGCGCCCTCCGGGCCGTGCCCCGGGCCGGCAGCCGGGCGGCCGCGGCCGATCAGCTGAGACCGGCCGGCCCGAGGCTCCCCGCGCCGCCCCGGCCCCCCGGAACGCGGGCCCCGGCCCCGGGGGGCGGAGAGGGCGGGAGCGGCGCGGCGCGCCGGGCTGGGGGGCTGGGGGCTGGGGGCGCCCGGGTCCCCTCGCGTCGCCCCCTCAGCCCGGGCTGCGCGCGGCGGGACGAGCCCCCGGCGACTCCCCAGTCGCAGAAGCGGGGTTCCGGGGGATGGGCCCCCCTGGCGCGGCCCCTCCTCCCGGAGCGCCCCCCGCCCCCGAGAGACAGCGCGGCGACCGGCCCCGCCGCGGGGAAGGTGCTCGGCGAGCCGCCGCCGCCGCCGCCGCCGCCGCCGCTGCCGGGGAGGGGTGTTGTTTCCCTCACACAGGAGGAGCCGCTGAAGCAGCCGCCGCCATTTTGAACCCGTCAGACTCTCACATACACACAGCGCCTCGGCGGCGCACTGCGCAGGCGCCGCCTCCCCCCGCCGGCGCGCCGCTCCACCCCCCACCCCCTCGGCCTCCCTCCGCTGCTCACCGCTCTCCCGGGCGCACGGGAACGCGCACGCGTCACTCCCCTCCGCCGCGGCGCCGCCGCCAGCGCGCGCACGCGCAGACGCGCCGGCCTCGAATCGCCCGCGCCCGGCGACGCCGACGCGGCCCCCGCCTCCCCCCGCCGCGCGCCAGCCCGCGCCGCCGCCCCCGCGCGCCGCCGGCCGGCTTCCAGGGCCCGGGCCCGGCCCGCGGCTCGCGCCTGCGCGCAGGGCCCCGCGCCGCCTCCGCGCGCCCGCCCCCGCCCCCCGCCAGCCCTGGCTGGAACTCACACGCTTCGCCTCGCTGACCCCGCCCCTCGCGGCCAGCTGCGCCGCCGGCCCTCCCCCACCCCGGGGAGGGTGGTGACCCCCGACCCCCCACCAAGCACCGCCACCGCCCCGCTCCCCCGCCGCGGGGCCAGGCGCCCCGCTCCCCCGCCGCCGCCCCGGGCCTCGGCGGCCCGTCACGGTCCCGCCCGCCGAGGGCCCGCGGCCTGCGCCCGGGCGGCCCTGGCCCGCCTCCCCGCGGGGTCTCCCGGGGTCAGGCGGCTGGGCCCCGCCGGTCCGACCTGGGCGCCGGGCTCGGGCCTGCCCCGGGCCCCCGGGGCCGCGGGCGCAGGCCCGGCGCCTCCCCGCGGCCGCCCGCCCCTCGCGCGCCGGCCGCTGGGCCGAGGCCCGCCTGCCCGCCATCCCCGGGCAGGCCCCGGCGCCCCCGCCGCCGGGCCCGTCCGGCCCGGGCTGGGGGCCGGGGCTCCTCGGCGCAGCGGCCCGGGCCCACCTCACCCGCTCCTCGCCGCTCCGAAGGGGCAGGAAACGGGAGCAGCATGTCTGTCCGGGGCTCGGCTCCCGGGGGGCGGGGGCCGCTGCAGGCGCTTGACCCGGGCGTCCACGGGTCCCCGGCGCGGCCGCGCTCTCCGCGACGGCCGGGGGGCGGCGGCGGCCGTTGCGCCCACGCCGGGCCCCGGGCGCCGCGGGAGGTGGCCCGGGCGGCCCCCGCGCCCGCCCCGCTCAGGTTTCCGTCGCGCCGGTGCCCCCGGCGGCCCGGGTGGGACGTGACCCCGCCCCCGGCGAGTCGGGGCGCCCCCCGGGGAGGGGGGCGCGGGCGGCCGGCCGGGCCCGGGCCCAGCCCGCCGCCCCGGGCCGCGCCGGACGCGGGAGGCCTGGCCGGGAAGATGTCTCCTCTCGGTGCGCGCCGCTTCGCGCGAGGGTCAGCGACGGGGCAGCGGCCGCCCGAGCCGCGCCGGCCCTGCCCACGAACGGGCTCCCGCCGCTCGACACCCGCCCGACGGGCGGCTCGGCCCGGATCGTCGACGGAGCCGGGCCGCAGGGGCGCAGCCACGCCATGCGAGCGTCTCCCCAGCCGATCTCGTGCTCGGGGCCCGTTTGAATGAGAAATCCCGTCAAGGACCGTGATGGGGCGTTGCGCCGCGGGCTTGGCACTCGTGGCTTCACCCCGCTCCGGCCGAGAGGTGGCCCCCCAGGCCGGCGGCCCCTGCCTGCCTTTCCCACGCCTTCGGCTCGGCTCCCTGGGCTCCGGGGACGGAGGCGAGGAGCCAATGAGCGACCTAAACTCTTGCAGGAGGACGTGGGGGAGAGCCTCGCCGCGATGGGCTCGGGATCCGGCACCACGTCCGTTTCTGGCGCAGTTTGAACCCGGGGGCTGGAGGCACTGTGGCAACACGTGAGGGCGGTTCCTGCCGCGCGGCCAGGGTGCTTCCGAGTTGCAAACTTGGGAGTTGTGCTGACAGCCTCGCCGCCCCGTGTTGCAGCGGCCAGGGGAGACCAGCTTAGGTGCCCAGTGGCTTTGCAGAGCGCTCGTTTTAACGCCGGACAGTGGAAAGGTGGAGAAGCTTGTGTCGTTAGAGGGGCGGCCGGCGATGCAATCAGTGAAACTCACACTGCAGAAAAGGTTCGTTCGTATGGTGTCGCCTTCTTGCATTCCCAGCACTGGGACATGATATTCTTGATTCTCATGCCAAGCTGCTTCCGACCTTTTAGATTTTCAGAGCCCTGATACACAGATATCGTCACCAGACTTGATCAAGGCAGGGGGGAAAAATGCATCCTCCAGACTAGGGTAAAATGCATTTTTTAATAACAGCTTTTCTCTGGCATTTCCAGATGTGGTCCCACGAGGAGCTGACTCTTGGTGGGTGTAGAAAAAAAAAAAAGGCAGGCCCTCCAGGGAGAAAAGACTTTAGTCATCCTCAGTTTGAGAATTGGGCCTCATTGTTCTTTGCAGAGTAAATGACTTTCTTTTCCACCGCCTGTATAGCCCACAGGCTATTTGGTGGAGAGATAGACACTAGCTGGGCTCAACTTGGTCTTGCTCTGGGCTTTTTATTTTTGGTGGTTTTCTGTTTGCTTGGTCATTTTGGGTGTTGTTTTGTTTTGTTCTGTTTGTTTTTGGGCCACTCTGGCTGTGCCCAAGTCTCCCTCCTGGCTCTGCTCTCAGGGATGGCTCCTGGCAGTACTGTGGGTCATGAGTGGAGTGGGGACCATACGTGTGGTCCATCCCAGGTTGGTCAAGTGCAAGGCAAGTGCTCTCCCAGCTCTCCTATTTCTCAGGCCCCTGCTCTGTTTCTTTAGGTCCAGATGCCCTTAAGTAATTAACCCTTGGGAGCCTGGATTGTTCATCTTCAGCTCAGGGCTGCCTGTCAGGTCAGTATGCTGGGGGCATAATGGTCATATCCTTTTTTTCCAATTTTTTTTTTTTGGTGATGCCAGGGATTGAACAAGAATTCATAGCCTAACTTATGCAATGCAGGCACTCTACCACTGAGCTATATTCCTGGTCCTCTTCATATTTGGGGAGGGGGCAGGGAGAGCCATACTGGACAGTGCTCAGGGGATCACTTGGTATAGAAATTAAATCCAGTTCTAGCCCTTTCAGTCATCTCCCCAGATCCTTCATACTATTATTTTGTTCCCGTTTTTGTTTGGGTGCCTCTCCGTGAGGTGGTCAGGAGCTTTCTTGGCTCAGTGCCAGAGGTCACTCTGAGGACCGCGTTGTGCTGGGGATTGAATCCAGGGTTCCCACACACAAAACATACACTCCTGGGGCTCCCTAACACAAAGCTTACACTCCAGCCTTTAAACCATCTTCTCCCTCGCCCCTTCTTTCTTTCACTCTCTCTCTCTCTCTTTAACTTTGGGCCACACCCAGCAGTGCCCAGAGGCAACTCCCAGTGCTTGGGATCAAACCCAGGCCTCCTATATGCAAAGCCTGCACTCAGCCCTTTAAACCATCTCTCTCTGGGCCATATTTATTTTGAGCAGGACTGCAAGTAAAGGTTTATCAGATGGCAACCAGGCTCTTCCAGAAGAAAGCCATTTAACTAGTCTGTGTTGGGGGAAATGGCATTTAAACAGATAGACACAAAGGTTTCTCCACAAGCAGGCTTGTTAATATTCCAAAGCAGATGTGCAGGGTAAGATAAGAGATAGGCAGATGGCTAGTGATTCCCACCCCCACCACACACACACGGAATCACAATGGTGCTGGTTGGCGAGGGCATATGGTAAGGCTCACTGCTTTGCCCTAAAAGAGCCATTTTCAAGGTGACTGGAGCTTGGGGGAGTCCCCAGGAAAGCCTCAAGGCTCTGAACTGTATGGATTCAACTGCTACTGCAGCTGCAGAAAGTGAGAGTGGGGAATGGGAGGGAGCGAAGGAGAACTTTCTCCTGGAAGCACGCCTTGGGGCTGAAGCCATGGTACAGCGAAAGCCGGTAAAGCCTTGTCTTCATGTGGCTGACTTGGTTTTGATCCCCAGCGCCCCATATGATCCCTTGAGCCCACCAGAAGTACTCCCTAGGCTCAGAAACAGAAGTAAGTCCTGAACACAACCAGGTATGACCCTAAAAATGGGAGAGTAGGGGAGGGAATACCTATCTGCAATAAGCTAGGACCTTAATAGAGATTAACAAATCTCTATCCTCTTCAGCATAGTGAGACCCAGCAAATGCTCAGAGTCAACACCCAGGCCCCCCTTTACTTTGAGAGACTGTTGTGGGTGAATGGAAAACGCTGGTCTGGTCAACTCAGTTTAAGAGGGTCTAATTTCTCTGCACTCTTTTAACTACTAAAGAGGAAGTAGGGGGCTGGAGTGATAGCACAGCCTGTAGGGCGTTTGCCTTGCATATGGCCATTCCAGCCTCAATTCCCGGCATTTCATACGATCCCCCGAGCCTGCCAGGCAATTGATTCCTGAGTGCAGAGTCAGTAGCACCATCGGTTGTGGCACTGTAGCACTGCACTGCCCTGTCCTCCTGTTGTTCATCGATTTGCTCCAGCAGGCCCAGTAACAACAGTGTGAGACTTGTTGTTACTGTGTTTGGCATATTGAATATGTTACGGGTAGCTTGCCAGGCTTTGCCGTGCGGGCAAGATACTCTCAGTAGCTTGCCTGGCTGTCCGAGAGGGGCGGAGGAATTGAACTCGGGTTGGCCGGGTCAGCTGCATGCAAGGCAGATGCCCTATAATAAAAACAAGGAGGAAATAGGGATGTCTGGAACAGTGGAAGCCTAAAGTAAAACAGAAAAGTTGGTCTTGAAGATCCTCTAGGAGGTATCGTGACCAGTGGTTGGAAAACTGTGGCCGCACATTGAGGGGCTGGAGCAATAGCAAAGCGGGTAGGGCGTTTGCCTTGCACGCAGCCGACCTGGGTTTGATTCCCAGCATCCCATATGGTCCCCCAAGCACCACCAGGAGTAATTCCTGAGTGCAGAACCAGGAATAATCTCTGTGCATCGCCAGGTGTGACCCAAAAAAGTAAAAGGAAAAAAAAAAAACTGTGGCCGCACAATCTGAACGGCTCCTCTGTTGGCTACCTGCTCCTTGGACCTGGTGAACTCTGCAAACTCAGTTTTTCACCAGTTCTCCAGATCAAATCTTACAGCTTAGTGTCTGGCACATGATAGCAGCCACACATGAGCGTGTTCTGAGTTTCTCATGGAAGCTTGAATTCTTAAGCAGGTATTTTATAGAGCCTGCACAGTGACATTCCTAATTTCGGCGTGTGTCCCAGGTCCGAGTCCCTCTTTCTTCCCCCACTTCTGTTGTCTCAGCACCACTTTCTTCTGCGCTGTCATTCTGTCCATCCACCTTGCTCACCCACCTCCTCAGGTTTTTTTAAGGGTTTTTTTCTTTGCATCCTTCTCACCCTCGCTCTGCTGTCCCAGCCTGGGCCCTTGTCCTCCATTCTGTCATCAGCAGAGTAGACCTGGCTTGTCCACTTCCCATTCACCACTGTTTGATGCTCGTAAATACAGGCTATTTTTCTTACTTAATCATTTCTTGAACCTCTCCTACCCCACTTCCACTAGACACTTGATTTGCTCTAGCAGGCACCAGTATCATCTCGACAATAGGGTTCTTGTTTTGTTTTTTTATTTTGCTGGTCGATGCACAGGGGTTACTCTTGGTTCTGCACTCAGGAATCACTCCTTTTTTTTTTTTCTTTTTTTGCTTTTTGGATCGCACCCAATGATGCTCGGGTTACTCCTGGCTCTGCACTCAGGAATTACCCCTGGAGGTGCTCAGGGGACCATATGGGATGCTGGGAATCAAATCCAGGTCAGTCACATGCAAGGCAACTTCCCTACTGCTGTGCTCTCACTCCAGCCCGACTCTAGGGTTCTTTAGGCAGGGATCAGGCTACCTTTGTGTGCCTCCAAACACCTTTCAAAATCAGTCTCACGGACCTACCAGGTCGGCCGCCGATGGAATGAAAACTGGGTATGCGATGGGATGATTCTGTGAGTGAAGGGACAGAGTGTCCTTTTGCACCTATAAGTAACACCAAGTCCATCAAGGATAAAGAAGCCAGAAATGCCTTGAAAGATCTTTAGACCTGGGTAGACCACGAGGCTCATTTGTTTTTTTTCTCTTTTCTTCTTTTTTATTATTTTTTGCTTTAGCTAGCGCCACCAGGGCTGTGCCTGGTGGCACTTGGGAAGTCATGTGATCCCAGTGATCAAACTCTGCATGCCAGGTATGCAATCCAGTTCTTTGGGCTACTTCCTGAGCCCAGTTTCCTGGCAGAAGATTGACCATTTCTTCGAAACTGTGACCTTGGAGCCTTCTTGGCCTGGCTCCTCCTCGCCAGCGTCTCTTCCAGCATAACCTTCTTGGGTTTTGTCATTGCAGTGCCAGGGATTGAACCCAGGGCCTCACACCTGGGAGCATGTGCTCCCCACTGAGCCACTTCCCTGGCCCTGGGCAGCAGCCTTCCTCTGTACAGACCCACCCGAGAGATTTGCATTCAGCATCTGGAATCGACCTGCCCTCTTAGGGGCTGCTGACTCCCCTTGGGGGCAGCCACCCTCACTTCCTGCCCTTTGACAGTGGGACCCGAAATGCAGAGCCCTGTATCTCTGCTTTTATGCTCAGCTGAGGCAAGTTTCTGGGTTTGGGGTATGCTGACAGTCTGGTGCACATTCTTTGGAAAGACTGATGATAGCAATGGGGTGCTGTAGCCAACTCCCCAAGGGGCCAGTTCCACCCCGACCTGTTCATTCAGCCTCCCAGAAGGGCTGAGCTCCTTTTCTTCACAGCCCTTCATGGCCTTTGCTCCATCAGACCAGGCTGGATTCTCCCATAGCTCTGCGAGGGATTCTTCAGGCTGGGTACGGCCAGCCCAGCCCGCCAGCCTGGCAGGAGAGGACAGACTGTGATCCCCGCTCAAGAAAAGTACAAAAAGGAAGTCGCTGGAGCAATAGCACAGCGGGCTGGGCATTTGTCTTGCACACAACCAACCTGAATTCGATCCCCAGCATCCCATGTGGGTCTCTGAGCACCACCAGGAGTAATTCCTGAGTGCAGAGCCAGGAGTAAGCCCTGAGCACTGCTGGGTGGGACCCAAAAAGCCAAAGAAGAAAACAACAACAAAAAGGGGGGGGAAAAGTGTGATCCCTGTTCTATTTCCTTGGCAGACCAGTGTGGAGCCCAGTGGCCCAATGCGGGCAGGAACTGGGGGACAACCTGTTTGCAAAGCGCTGCTGTTTGTCCAGTTCTTTTACACCCACAAAGAAATGTTTTGTCACGGAGTATGTGTGCCCAGCCCTCATTTAAAGGCTTGGAGTAAGATGGGGCTGGAGTGATAGCACAGCGGGTAGGACTTTTCCTTGCACACGGCCAACCCGAGTTCGATTCCCAGCATCCCATATGGTCCCCCAAGCACCGCCAGGAGTAACCCCTGTGCATCGCTGGGTATGACCCAAAAAGAAAATAAATAAATAAATAAAGGCTTGGAGTAAGAAAGGAGATTTGAAAATTTAGAAACTGCGGCTTTTACTCCCTTGAAGACTTCATGTCATGGAGCAGTGACCATGAAAAGATGAGGTGACATTATCATTCCAGTGAGTTGCTGGGAGAGAGTGTAAGAGATGACAGCTGGACATACCAGGCCACTTGGGTGCAAGTCCCATGGAACAAGAAGTTCCCTTCAGTTTGCCGCTGTTTTTGCTCCTTGGCAGCTGCTGAGACAGCGTCCAGGCGCTCACCCACCCAGGCAGAAACAGGCCCTTCATTGGGGCATGCAGAGAGTGGAGGGCCTTGCAGGGAAGTGGGGTTCGCTGGAGAAAGAGAGGCTTGTGAATTCTGGAGCAGAGGATTGATGTCATAGTTATTCCAGGTAAACTGTCACTGCAGCTGTCACAGCAGCGGGGAGAGAGGCAGCCGATCAAAAACCCCCGACCGCCCCACAAGCCCAGTCAGGAATATAAGTGTCAGGCCAAGTTGTTCCCGGAGTTTCTTTCTCCAGCTCCCCTGTGACCTGATCTCTCGCCTCCCCTCAGCTCCAGTTGCTGGGGGTATCTTTAGAGTCCTGTCAGCACCCAGCTTGTGATTTGATGCAACAGTGTCACTCCTCAATTTTCTCTTTCCAGAAATGTTTTAATTTTCTTGTTCATTACATTCAAAGTGTATATAACGTTCTGTTTGGGTTTTTTTTTTTTGGAGGGGGAGTCATACCCAGCAGTGCTCAGAGCTACTCTTGGTTGAGTCCTCAGTACCCAGGGGTCACTCCTGGCAATGCTTAGAGGACTGTGTGGTGTTGGGGATCTAACTTGGGTCTCCTGCTTGCAAAAACCTGCACTCCTGCCCACTAATGATTTTTGTTTGTTTGTGGGCCTCACTGGCAATGATTAGGGGTTACTCCTATTCCTAACTCAAGAATCACTCCTCATGGTGCCGGGGGCTAGTCAACCACATGCAAGGCAAGCACCCTACCCGCTGGACTGTCACTCTGACCCTGCTCCAGCCCATTGAGCTCTCTCCGGTCCAAAGTGAGCAAAATTTTTTTTAGTTTTGGAGCCACACCCCACAGTGCTCAGGGATTACTCCTGAGCTGTGGGATCACGCTGTGCTCTGGGGTCACACTTGGCAGTGTTCAGGAGACCATTTGTGAGAAATTAACCTTTTGGTCATGTATAAGGTAAGTGCCATACCCTGTACTATTTCTCTGGCCTGAAAGCATGTAATTTTTAAACGACTTTTTTCTTTCTAAAAGAAAGGAATGCTTTTGAGGGGCTGGAGCAATAGTAAGCGGGTAGGAGTTTGCCTTACACGTGGCCAACCTGGATTCGATCTCTGGCAGCCCATATGGTCCTCCAGTAATAATACCTGAACGGTCCTCCAGGCGTGATAACCTGAACACAGAGCCAGAAGTAATCCCTGAATACCACCTGGTGCGGCCCAAAAATAACCAATGGAAAGAAAATGCTTTTGAAAGAGGCAGGAGTAGGTGTGGGGGTGGGGCTCAATAGTCTTTGCCTTCACATGTGTAAAGTCTTAGTTTGGGTTTTTTGCGGGGGGTGGGGGGCGTAATTCTAGGGCCACACCTGAGTATCTCAGGGATCACGCCCAGCGATGCTCAGGGGACCATACGGAATGCCAGGGATCAAACCCAGGTTGGCCATATGCAAGTCAGGCGTCCCTACCCGCCGTACTATTGCTCCTGCCCCATATGTTTGAAGCCTTGCTCAAGCTCTAGCACTACAAAAAAAAAAAAATTCAATAATTGCTAATTATTCAAACTTTGAAATGCATGGAGTCTTTTTCATTTTGGCTAAATCTATTTTCATATCTCCTGGGAGTCTACAAGAAACTACTGGCTATACTAAAGTTGAGATTTCCATGTTATATTTTTTGGCAATTTTACTTGATTTTCCACAACTTGGAGTTCACATTTTGATTTAGTCATAATCACTGGATGTGCTACTTCTGTTGGTCTCATCGTCTGATTCGGTAAGCTGAGTATACTTAGTTAACTTTCTGTTCCAGTTTCATTTCACTGGCATAAGGAATATTGTAAGCCCTATGCCTCAACCTTAGCCCTTTATTACTGAATTAAAAGATTAAAAGATTTCTTTATCTTTTTAGTCTGGGGGAAGTGCTCAAGGGTTACTCCTGGTTCTGTGCTCAGGATTGTTCTCAATGGCTCTTAAGGGACCATGCAGCACTGGGCATCAACCCTGAGCCTCCTACTTGGCAAGGCATATGCCAACCTATTGACATGTCTCTCGGGACCTCAAATCGGACTTTTTTTTTTTTTAACGATTTTTTGGCTGTGGGTCACACTGAGCTGTGCTCAGGGCTTACTCCTGGATCTGCACTCAGGGATCACTCTTGGCAGATTTGGGGGACCATATGGGATGGTGGGGATAGAACCCAGGTCATCTGTGTGTAAGACAAGCAGCCTCCCCACTCTACTGTCTCTCCAGCCCCTTAAGTGAGACTTTGATACGTATGCTTGTATTCGTGAAGATTTATCTTTTGCAGGGCTAGAGCGATAGCACAGCAGGTAGGGCGTTTGCCTTGCATGTGGCCAACCCAGGTTCAATTCCCAGCATCCCATATGGTCCCCTGAGCACCGCCAGGAGTAATTCCTGAGTGCAGAACCAGGAGTCATCCCTGTGCATTGCCGAGTATGACCCAAAAAGAAAAAAAAAAAGGATTTATCTTTTGTGTAAACGCTGTCATTTTCTATGGTATATTTTAGCATTTTACATTTTATTAATTTACTATTTCATATATATGGCAGAGCCTGGCAAGCTCCCCATGGCATATCCGATATGCCAAAAACAGTAACAAGTCTCACAATTGGAGACATTACTGGTGCCTGCTTGAGCAAATCAATGAACAACGGGAGGACAGTGCTACAGTGCTACTATTTCATAGATGTTGTTTCAGTTTTTGTTTGGGGGTCACACTCAGCAGTGCTTGGAGTGTTAGGGATTGAACCTAGGGTTCCACCATGAAGATATATGCTACAGCCCTGGGATTGAACCTGGGGTTGCACCGTCAAGATATATGCTCCAGCCCTCTGAGCTACCTCTTGGCTCTACTGCCTATACTTTAGGCATTTCTATAGGGAATGAATTTAGAAAAGCAGGAATATTGAAAAAAGCAGTTTTCTGGTTGGAAGAACTACTACTGACTTTTTTTGCTTTTTTGGGGGGTCACACCTGGCGATGCACAGGGCTTCCTCCTGGCTCTGCACTCAGGAATGACTCCTGGCGGTGCTCAGGGGACCACATGGGATGCTGGGAATTGAACCTGGGTTGGCCACGTGCAAAGCAAACGCCCTACCCGCTGTGGTGCTATTGCTCCAGCCCCTGATTTTCTACCTCTTCTCGTATCTTTTTCAATATGCATCTAAGTTGCTCCTTAGCAAGAGTGCTCTTGATGGTCCAGCAATGCCCTTATTCCACTGTGTTCTCTTCTTTCTCGTGTACTTTTTTTTCCTGGGGATTACTCATGGCAGTGCTCGGGGGATCCTGCTGTGGCAGGACTTGAACTCGGGTCTTCCACTTGCAAAGCATGGGCTCCAGCCTTCCAAGCTGTGTCTAGCCTCTCTGGTGTATGTGTGGGTAAGCCTGCCACCCACATCTTCCATGAACCTCTAGAGGAATATTATCTGAATCCACAAAATCCATACCTCTTTGTTTACCTGCTGCATCCTCGAGATTTATCTGATAAGACTTAACTATCTTAAACCCCTGACTTTTTGCTTTTGGTCACATCCAGCGATGCTCAGGGGTTACTCCTGGCTCTTCACTCAGGAATTACTCCTGGTGGGGCTCAGAGGACCATATGGGGTGTGCACGGCAATCGAACTGCGTGCAAGGCAAGTACCCTCCCCATACTATTTCTGAGAGATAGCATGGGGGGTTAGGCACTTGCCTTGCACACAGCCAACCTCAGTTTGATCTCTGGCACCCCATATGCTTCCCTGAGCATCACCAGCAGTGATCCCTCAGCACTGCCATTGTGCCCCCACCACACCCCCCAAAAAAAAAGACAAATACTCAGTCCCTAAACTTTGCTTCAGGTGCCATCCTGCAGGGACAGATGACAGCGAAGTAGAGTTGGAGAGCAGAGAAATAAACACAGCAGGTCCCCGCACAGCTCCTTGCCTCCATTCTCCAGGACGCCCAGGGCTGGGCGTTGCCTTCTGTGACTCGGACTTCCTCTGTGGAGTGTCTGCTGGGTCCTGTTCTAAGGCTGAATCCCAGGACCTTCTAGCTGGTCTGGAGCACTGACGTCATTTCCTCCAGCCTGCTCCTTTTAAACAGTCAGCTGTGTGGGCTTGGGGGCCAAGAGTTTCACTAAAATAGCTTGGCCAGGGGCCGAAGCGATAGCACAGTGGGTAGGGCGTTTGTGTTGCATGCAGCCGACCTGGGTTCAATCCCCAGCATCCCATATGGTCCCCCAAGCACCGCCAGGAGTAATTCCCGAGTGCAGAACCAGGAATAACCCCTGAGCAACGCTGGGTGTGACCCAAAAGGCAATAAATAAATAAATAAAATAACTTGGTCAGGCCCCGGAGCTAGTTTAGTCCTGAAATCAGGACCATGTAGCATGTCTACTGAGAGCTGCCCTGTCTGCCGTGTGTTGGGCGGGGGGAGTGAAACTTCTTAACCATCGGATCAAATGTTCATTCATTCCTCCCTTCCACAGAAAGAGCATCTGTGCTTGGCACCACTAGGATTACAACCCGAGGGAGGGAGAGCATCAGGTGACCTGGAAATTGGCCTCCAAACAGACTCTTGGAAGGA
This sequence comes from Sorex fumeus, assembly GCF_029834395.1. Taxonomy (NCBI): domain Eukaryota; kingdom Metazoa; phylum Chordata; class Mammalia; order Eulipotyphla; family Soricidae; genus Sorex; species Sorex fumeus. The sequence continues at coordinate 6,009,899 of NW_026606150.1, read as the reverse complement.
GTGGAAGGGTCTGATAGAGATGTACGTTGGTGTGAACCACGACCAATGCCATGATGGCCATCACTTTTATGAAGGCCATGGACACAGTTTGCTTTGGACACTGTGAGGTCACAAAGGTGGGAAGGGCCAGTTCTGGATTGGGAGGAAGGGAGGTGTCCTTTAGCCAAAGAAGGCTTCTTGGAGGAGGGATGCTGAGCTTTTTGATGACCTCCAAGAAGACCAGATGGATGGGCACTTCCCAGCTCTGGCCTGTTCTGGACACAGCAGAAGCCAACAAGCACTCAGCTCCGTCTCCTGGAGGGCCTCTTCTGGCACTGTCCACAGGCAGATGGAGCAGTGTCCGTTGTGGGGATGGGTGTGGGGTGGCGGAGCGCCTCAGATGGATACGGTAGCAGGACATGTGGAGGACCTGGCAGCCCCTCTCTGAGAGAACACACGGCAGTGCACGCCAGCCAGGTGCCACCTTGCCCGGCCCATCTGCTCTAGGGCCTTCTCTCTGGTGGAATGGCAGGAAGCCTGTCCTCAGAGACAGCGGATCTGCCACGCCCCGAGAGCGGTACTGTGCAGTGCCTGGCACACAGGAAGTCCCGCCTCATTAAGTTTGTTTTCTTTGGGGGCCACACCTAGAGGTGCTCAGACTTACGCCTGGCTGTGCAATCAGGGATCATGCCCGTCAGGGATTGGGGGACCCTAGGTGGTGCTGGGGATGGAACCCAGGGTCAGCTGCGTGTAAGACAAGTGCCCTCCTCGCTGTGCTCTTGCCCCAGCCCCACATCAAGTTTGTGAAATGCGGTTGATCCCAGAGCTTGGGAGAACCGGCACAAGCAGTCTCAGACATTCTAGAAAGGAAATAGGGGCTGGAGCGATAGGACAGCGGGTAGGGCGTTTGCCTTGCACATGGCTGACCCGGGTTCTATCCCCAGCATCTCAAGTGGTCCCCCGAGCACTGCCAGGAGTAATTCCTGAGTGCAGAGCCAGGAGTAACCCCATGTCACCCAGAAAGCCAAAAAAAAAAAAAAAAAACGGAAATAGGCCTTCTCCAAGGAGGTGATGGTAGTGTCAAGACAGAGTCAAGGAGGTGACACAAAAGAATGGAGCACAGGCTTTGTGTGCTGGAGCCCCGGGTTTGATCTGCAGCCTCCGTGGTCCCTGAGCACCGCCAGGGGCGACCCTGGAGCAAGGAGCTCAGGTGTAGCCCCAAGAACCATCCTCCCTGCGAAAGAAAAGGAACCTTCTCGGAAGGTCACACCTGGAGGGAGAAGGTCCTAGCAGAATGGGCTCCCTGAAACCAGAGCAGCAGCTGGGCTGAGGAGGAGTGAGCTGTGAGTACAGTCCCCCTGTCTGCATCCCTGGTCCCTCGCCCACCCGTATGCCTTGCCCTGCATGTCCCAGAAATCACCCGGACAGACCCCAAAGGCGGGGAAGCAGCCCCTGGTCACCCCTGCATTTGCTGAGCTCCCCCAAAGTGGGAGAGCCCGGAGGGTGCAGAGGAAGAGGTTCCCCTGGCACTGGGCAAGGCTGAGGGGCTCCTGGGGAGAGCCGGTTAGTGCTGATTTGGGGCCCCAAAGCCAGAGGAGGGCGGACGTGGAGGAGGAGGCAGCGACCAACCCACCCATCCTGGCCCCTGGGAGTTGTCCTGCAGCTGCAGGAATAAGAGCGGTGGTGGGGCTGCGGGAGGGGGTGGGGAGGCACTGTGACATCAGGGGTGACCTTTGATAGCTGTGCTGGCACGGTAGGGAGGGAGTGGAGAGTGAAGGCAGAGGGACGCCCTGCCCACCAGCTCCTTCCAGGAGGGGAAGCCGGGCTCAGGGAGGATGGGGGTGGCCTGCAAGAGGTGTGGGGCGAGGGGAGCAGGAAACAGAGCTGGAAATGGGGAGGAGGAAGCAGGAGATTGTGGGCTGGGACAGCTGAGCTGAGCCAGGCTGAGGGACATGCCTGGGGTTCAGCGGCAGGGGTAGACCCGAAGGCAGAGGAGTTCCCGTTTGAACCACCCAAGTCTTGGGCACGGCAAAGGGCAGCCTCCCTTCAGTGAAACCTCTCCCACTGAAACCACGTCTTCCTGTCCTCCTGCCCTTCCGGCCACTCCTGCACCCCAGAGTTGGGCACAGATGCAATGGGGAGCAGAGCCCACTGGACAGGTGGTAGCCCTGTAGAGGAGCTGAGGCCGCAGCAGGCGCCTGTCTGCCGCCCCTCCCCCCACACACACTGGGGCGTCCAGCCTGCAGGCCCCATTGAGTCCCCTCACTTCCCGTAGAGTGACTTCCCCCAGAGAACGCCAGGGACTTGACCCTTCCCCACCCCTGGGCCAGACCTGGTTCTTCCTTTCCCACCAGTTCAGACTCTGCCCCCTGCTGGGCCCGTGGACCCCCACATGGGCGCGGTCTCAGCAATAGCTGCGTGCCCCCTGGAGTGGCAAGTCCCCATGAGGGAAGGCCGGAGAGACAGTTTAGGCTCAGTGGGTGGGCTCCTGCCATGAAGGTGTGAGGGGCCAAGTCCCACCTGCCTGCCGCAAGTGCCTGCAGCTCCTCTGCCTGATTTCCCCTGTCCCCGCACTGCTAGAGGGTCCCCAAAGCACCACCACCATTACTGGGGCTGGAGCAGCGGGGAGGGGAGGGTGTTTGCCTTGCAAGGACCGGCTTACCCAGGTTTGATCTCCAGCATCCCATAGGGTCCCCCCCCACCCCCGAGCACCGCCAGGAGTAATTCCTGAGTGCAGAGCCAGGAGGAACCCCTGAGCATCACTGGGTGTGACCCAAAAAGCAAAAAAAACCTCATCGCTTCTGCCTTGTGCCTGCTCCCTCCGCTGTATCTGGAGAGGTTTGGAAACTTGAGAGACACTGACTGATGCAGGGGCCCATCGCCCAGCCGGCCACCAGGAGAGGGGCGATTTCAGGAAGCGCTGGCCCAGCCGGGTGACACGGGCACGCGGCGCGCACTCCCTTTGCCAGGAAGACCCAGCGGGCAGGAAGGGGCAGGAAGGGACGCAGGGCAGCGGGCGTGGGGCGCCCAGAGCCAGATGGGGAGGGCTGTGACGGGTCGCCAGTGCCTCAAAGGGCTCCACGGGATGGGAAAGACCCTGGCACCGCCCTAGGTGCCTGGCTGGCAGCAGCTGGGGGCAGGAGGGTGGGGGGGGCGGAGGCAACGGGGCTGTGCTGGGGGCTGGGGGCGGGGGGGGGGGGGCAGCTGGCGGAGGCGCCAAAGCCTCAGGCAGAGAAAGGCCAGTTTGGCAGAGGCAGGAGCAGGAAGGGCGGAGCAAGCCACCAGCTTGGCCCCGTGGGGGGAGAGGTGGAGGGACATTTGCATTTCTTGGCGAGGGCCCAGCCAGCCCCTTCCAGGGGGCAGGTCCTACGCAGTTGGGAGTGACCCTCAGCCTTCCCTTTGGGGCTGGGGACTCCAGAGACCTGCGGCGAGCATGGGTGGGGGCTGGTGCCTCAGGTCAGTCTACCTGAGCGCTAGTTGGGGCCACAGAGCCCCCACTTTCCACCAAACACTTCTAAGAACCTCTTGAGTAGTGTAGGAGAGCAACGCAAGCACGTGCACACACACACACACAACACACACATACACACGCACGCACGCACGCGTGCACACTCACGCGCACACGTGCATTCATCTGTGGGAACTGAGTTCAATGAAGCTGAAGCGCTAGTACAGTGGGGAGGGCGTTTGCATGCAGCTGACCAGAGTTTGATCCCCAGCATCCCCTATGGTTCCCCGAGGGCCACCAGGAGTGATCGCTGAGTGCAGAGCCAGGTGTGACCCAAACACCAAAAAAAAAGAAAAGAAAGAAATATCAGGTTTGCTCCTGTGCGAGATGGAGGGGACCGAGGGGGCTGAGGGCAAGTCCCTCGCCTCACTCGTACGGGCCCTGGGTTTGATCTGTAGCATCACAAAAATAAAGAAGGCGGAGCTTGCTGTGGGTTGCTCTGAGTGTCGGCAGGCCGTTGGAAAGAAAGTCGGGGTGATTCTGTGAGGCTTTGAGCTGCTGCAACCGGATCTTGGGCTGTGGCCTAGACAGGAACAGTTTATGCAGGTTGCAAGTTGCGAGTTGCAGGGCGGGGGTATTGAACCAACCTGGAGGCCAGGGTTCAAGTGGAGGAAGCTCGAGAGGGGGGAGGGGGCAGTGCCCCAGGAAGGGTGGGTCAGAGAGAAAGAGAGAAGACTGGAAGGGGAAGGACGCGGGGCGGGGGCACCTTCTTCAGAGCTCTGGGCCCTGAGTCTGCCGGGCTGGGCCGGGGTCCCCCTTATTTCTGCCGGCTGAGGGTTGCCAGCTCCCTTTCTGTTCTTTGTGTGCAGGGGTGCGGCTGTGCAGCTGGAGAGAGCAGGGAGGGCAGAGGCAGGCGGGGTTATGGGCAGCCTCACAGGGAGTGATCTGTGTGGGGAGAGGGACCGAGAGCTTGAACCCGTGGGCACGGGAAGGCTGGGGCAGGGCGAACCCGCCGCACCGCGCCAGGCGGCATCCTCACCAGCCAGGGCGATGGGTGAGGCAGGAGGGAGGGGGTGGGGTGGGGCAGGGCGCTCACCCCCTCACCAGCAGGCTCCGCTCCTCCCGCTCCTCCTCCCGGGGGCGGCTCTGTCAGCTGCCAGAGACAGCCTTCAAGCCCTGCGTTTTAAAAGTTTATTTTGAATGTTTTTTTTTTTTTTATTTTGGGTCACATCCAGCGGTGCTAAAGGCTCACTCTTGGCTCTGTGCTCAGGGATCGCTCCTGGCAGGAATCAAACCCAGGTTGGCTGTGTGCACGGCAAACACCTTAACTTGGGTTTTATCCGACCTGAACCCGAACGCAGCTTTTAGCCCGGCAAGCTACCAAGAGCATCTCGCCTGCACGGCAAAGCCTGGCAAGCTACCCATGACGTATTCACTATGTCAAACACAAGTAACAACAGGTCTCAAAATGGAGACATTACTGGACCCGCTCGAGCAAATGATGAACAACAGGAGGACAGTGACAGTGATTTATTTTTTTAGCCCAGCGATGCTCAGGGGTTACTCCTGGCTCTGTACTCAGGAATTACTCCTGCTGGTGCTCAGGAGACTACATGGGGTGCCAAGGATGAAACCCAGGTTGGCCGCGTGCGAGGCAAACGCCCTACACTGCACTGTCTCTCCAGTCCCTGAATGTGGCTCTTATCGAGGCTCTCCTCTGGGCCCCACTCTGAGCCCTAAATCCCCACTCCAGAGACCCTGGACCTGTGGAAAGAACAGGTGAGCACGCGGGAGTGTGGGAGATGCACGCAGGTGAAGGACGGACAGCTGGGGAGGAGAGCCCACAGGAAGCCCCTGGGGAATACAGATCAAGCCTGGGGGGAAGGGAGCCCCACCAGCCGGGCGAGGGAGCCGTAAGGGCGGAGCATGGGATTTAGATTCTCCAAGACCACTTGGTGGCCCCCAGACAAAATCCCCTGAACAAGCCACCACACAAGACTGAGGGAGGTGACGGCCCGGTCCAGCGGGACAGGGAGGGCCTGACTCCTGCTATGGTACAGTGTCCACTCAGGCCCCTGGTGGGAGGATCCGAGAGGGAGCACCCCCAGCTCCTCCGGGAGGGTCCTGGTGACCAGCACCAATGTGAGGACAGGGCCCTTCCTAAGGCTCCTGAGTGAGGCTGGGGGCTCGGCCCCGCCTCCAACTCTCCCTCCACTAGGGCACATGCTTTATCAAGTTGGGGTGCAGGGGGACACCCAGCAGTACCCAGGATGGAACCCACATGGACCGCATGCAAAGCAAGTGCTCCCCCACTCACTCCCACCCGGTCACAGTTACTCAAGACGCTGCCAAGATCTCTCCTGCGGAGTAGGGAGGGGACACTGCTGCCCCAGGGGGTATGCGAGTGTCCTGGACCCTCCGACCTCAGCTTCCAGCTCCTTGGGACAAAGTGCTGAGAGTAGTTTGAAATCGCTACTAGTCGGGGTGGGCACCAACCCGTGAGCTGCCTGGGCGGCCCCTCCCCCATCCCGGGGCTGGGGTGACAGGTACCCTGAGTGCGAGCCACCCCCCTCCAGCTGTTTACATTCCTATTGTTTTTCGGTTTGTTTAAGCCCCTCAGAGGCGGGAGGCCTGTGGGGGGCAGGATGTGCGCAGGCCACTGCTCCACCCATCACGGCTTTCTGTGGAGGAGGGAGCTCCAGCTAGTGCTGCAGTGCCCAGGGGTCACGGCGGGTGCTCAGGGGACCATCTGCAGTGCTGGGGACAGACGGGGGTGGGGGGAGAGTTGGCTTGTGACTATGACGGCAGCCCTCTTAATCCCTGCACTCTCTCTCAGCCCCTACCTGCATTTGCATGGGTCTAGCTTAGACTAGGGGATGTCACTAAGGTTTGTGGGACAATGCCCGGATGACAGGGTCCTGGCCCCAGCAGAGAGAACCAGACAGCCAGTGGTCTTGGATGATTTTTTGTTTTCTTAGACCACACCTGGTAGTGCTTGAGGCTTACTCTTTATTTATTTATTTATTTATTTGTTTGTTGCTTTTTGGGTTACACCCGGCAATGCTCAGGGATTACTCCTGGCTCTGCACTCGCTACTCCTAGCAGTGCTCAGGGATGGGATGGGAATTGAACCCGGGGCGGCCGCGTGCAAGGCAAACGCCCTCCCTGCTGTGCTATCGCTCCAGCCCCTCGAGGCTTACTCTTATCTGGACACTCAGGGATCACTCGTGGTGTGAACTGCTCGGGGAACAGATGGGGTGCCAGGGATCGAACCCAGGTCAGCCTCATACAAAGTCAGCCCCTTACACACTGCACCCACTCCAGCGCCCCCGATGGTTTCTTCTGAAGAAACTCCAGGCTGTCACACACAGCGTCCCCCATCTGGGATGGAGACACGCTTTGGACCCGTTTCCTTTTACAGGGAAAGTGCTCACTGCAGAGTCTTCATTACCCTGCCTGCAGCAGCAGGGAGGGACCTGAGCAATAGTACATGGGGATGATCCCCGCACCCATAGGGTCCCCACCCCACCCCCCAGCACCGCCAGGAGTGATTCCCGAGCCAGGAGTAAGCCCTCAGCATCGCCAGGTGTGACCCCGAACCAAACCAGGCCAGGAGCAGCAGCTCAGACCTCAGCACTCCTGAGCTCCCACCGAATCTTTGCCTCGTCTGCGCTGGGGTGCCCTGCTCCCCGGATCTCACTCAGAGCATCCCATTTGTGGCATGCCTCACGCCCTGGATGGTGGAGGCCTGGGGCAGTTCTGGGGCTCTGCCCTGCCTCTGTCTGCGGCCCCTCACCTAAAGGTTCTGGGTTCTGGGTTTGGGGAGGGAGATCGATCGCAGAGGTAAAGTGCTTTGCTAAGCTTTGTGGTTTCGTTCTGGGGGGCAACACCCAGCTACGCTCAGGGCTTACTCCTAGCTCTGTGCTCTGAGATCACTCCTGGCAGGGCTCGAGGGGCCATATGGGGTGCTGGAATTGAACCCGAGTTGGCCGTGTGGAAGCAAGAGCCCTCCACGCTGTCCTATGGTTCCAGCCCCTAAAATAGAGTTCTTGGGAACCGGAGTGATTGCCCAGTGCACTGAGAGCATGCAGGGCACAGGACAACCCAGCGTCTCCAGGAGTGACCCCCCAAACCCAGAGCAGGCAGGGATCCCTGAGCACCACCAAAGTACCAATACACTGAAGGAAAATCCTTCCCCCTGTTCCTTCTCCCTCCCCCTCCATCCCTGGCTCCCTCCTAGCCTTGCTCTGGGCTAGAGCACCTGGGGGCAGGGCACTCAGTGGGCAGAGAGGGGGAGGGAGGGTATCGGTGTGTGCAGTAGAGGGGTCTCCCACCCCCAACTCACTTGCCTTCCAGGAGCTCAAGTCCCAGGAAATCTTCTACCATAGGCTGAAGGCATCCCTGCTTGCTGGGGGCTGGGAAGGGCCGCCAGAGGGGGTGCCTGGAGGCGGCCCTAGCTCTGATGGATGGGTGTCACTAAGCTCCAGGACTCTTCCTGGGGGGCCATTAGCACCTCATTATCCCGAGGAAGCGGCAGGGCACTTTATCTGGCTCTGACGAGGAAAGTGTGCGAAGCAAGAAAGTGGCTGCCAGGGCCCGAGCATAGTACCGCAGGGATGGTGTTCATCTTGTACGCTGTGACCCGGGTTCAATCCCTGGCATTCCCCAGCACCATCAGGAGTAATTCCTGAGTGCAGAGCCAAGAGTAACAACCCCTGAGCATCGCTGGGTGTGACCCAAAAAGAAAAAAAAAGTTAAGTGGCTACCTGGACCTTGGGGAGTCACTTCCTGGAGCCCCAGGACCTACTCAGGGCCCCTGCCCAGCTCCCTTATCTGCACACCAGGTGTGTGTGTGTGTGTGTGTGTGTGTGTGTGTGTTAGATGTTATCTGTGTCATGTGTGGTGTGTCAGTTATCTGTGCTGTAAGAGGTATGTCTGTGTGTGTGTGTGTGTGTGTGCGCGCGCGCACACGCATTACCTGTGCTATGTGTGGTGTGACCTTGTGTGTTACCTGTGCTGTGCGGTATGTCCTTGCATGCGTCATCTCTGCTGTGTGCGGTTGGTTAGTGTGCTGTTGCCTATGGTGTATGTGGGTGAGGGTCGGGGTGGCTGTACTCTGGACTTTGATTTTTCATGTAACACCCAGAGCATGTGTTGTTTCCGGCTAGGCTTCAAAGCAGGCAGTTAGAAACAATGCAAAGAAATAAAAGGCCCACAGACAATATTTTTAAACCCGTTTCAAAGAGCCAACGAGATGACCCAGGGCTCAGGACGTGCCTTGCACACAGTTAGGACTCCAGGGACCCTTGAGCACAGAGCCAGGAGTAGCCTCTGAGCACCGCAGAGTGAGCCAGCCCTCATAGCTAGACCATCCCCCAGGTAAATAGAGTCACTGTAAATATGACATGAGTGTAGCAAGGCAGCCTGGGCAGGCTCTGGGACCACTACAGGGACTTTACGGGCAAAACTGTTGAAGTCAAATAAAGTTTGGAGTTTAATTGTTCATTTCTTTTGTGCTTTATTTGTTGTGTTGTTGTTGATTTCTCCATACCAAAAGGTGTCAGGGTCTACCTGGCTCCGCACTCTGGGATCACTCCTGGCAGGCTTAGGGGACCATATCACGTGCTATAAGAGCGCTCTGTCCCCTAATTTCCTAGATTTGATAAATGAATCTTATCTTCTGGGCTCTCTGTGGTAAACCAGTGGACATCTACAAGGGGAGGAAGTAAGGGAGTGCGGAAAAATGACAAATGGCCAAAAGCAGCTGGGGGCTTGCCAGCATGTGTTCCCCTGGGGTTGATCCCTGGGTCCCCCGAGCACTGCCAGGAGTGATCCCTGAGAGCAGAGCCAGAGTAAGCCCCGAGCGTGGCCGGGTGTGGGCCAGAGAGCCAAAATAAAGGGGAAAGGAAAAAATCTCCCTCCCCCACCCCTCCCTGCTCTCTGCGACAGCGGCTTGTCTTTCTTCTTCCTCAGAGCCTGCACTGTGGAGTGGGGTGCCGGCTCCCGTCTCCCCGCTGACAAACACAAACACTTGCTGAATCTTATCAGGTGCCAGGCACAGGAGAGCACAGAGCTGCCTGTCTTCTCTGGGCAGGCTTGTTCCATAGTGCAGGGCACTAATGCCAACCAAACAGGCGGGAAGGGGGCAGAGAGAGAGCACAGTGGGGAGGGCGCTGGCCTCACACACCGCCCTTGGGGTTTGGTCCCCGGCATCCCATCCGGATCCCTGAGCACCACCAGGAATGATTCCTGAGTGCAGAGCCTGGAGGAACCCCTGAACATCAACATGTTTGGCCCCAAAACAAACAGGCGCTGGGACCCAGGGACCTCAGAGTGCCCTTGGAGGAGAAAAGTGATGTAGGGAGACAGGAGTGATGGGACTGGGGGGTGCACAGAGAAGATTCTCCAGGAAGACCAGGTGTGAGCATCCTGAGATCTGAGCAGGCAGAGGAAGAGGGGCATATGCAAAGGCCCTGGGGCAGGGCAGGGAGGGGAGTATTACAAAATAAGAAAAAGCTCAGGGGAAGACAATGACGAATGTATGGGAACTCTACGCACATTTATTAAGTTATTTTTAGGGGGGAGCCACATCTGACTGTATTCGGGGCTCACTCCTGGAGGTACTCTGGTGGTGCACCATATGTGGTGCTGAGGACTGGGACCCAGGGCGGCTGCACGCAAGGCAAGCACCTTACCCACTGTACTATTTCTCAGGCTCTAATTTAATTTTTCTCTTATTTATCCTTCGGTTTGGGGGCCACACCCAGTGGCTCTCAAGGTTTACTCCTGACTCTGTGCTCACAGTCACTCCTAGTGGGAGTCAGGGAGCATATGGGGTAGGTGCAGGGGCTAGAACGGGGTCCAGCGCTCGCAAGGTGAGCGTCCAGCCTGCTGTACTATCTCTCTGGCTCCCAGACGGGCTGGGTAGTTTCATCAGGAAGGGTCCCCCAGCCCCAGGCCCGTTACGGCTGCCCACCAGTGTGGAAGCAAGCGTTGGAATCCCAGCGCATTCCAGACCTCGGATGAGCTTCCTCGTGAGTAATGGGGCGGCTGCGGGCGGGTTCCGAGCACCACGGGAAGCGTGCTGGGGCGCCAGGGCATACCCCTTCAGAGAGGAATGGCTCTGGGGGTGGGGGTGGAGGACTGTCTTCGAAGGAGGAAGGAGCCTCATGCTTCCCCTTCTTTCTGCCCAGGGGGACCCAGGAGCTGGGGATGGATCCCGGCTCTGGGCTGGGCGGTGGAATTTAGTAGGTGCTCAATGCAGAACCCTTGGATAAAGGGAGGAGCTGAGCATCGCCTCCGCCAGTCGGGGCTCCGGGCTCCGCAGAGGGCTGCTGGGAGGAGCAGCAGAGGGGGAACTGCATGGGCCACGCGGCTCCAGGGCCCTCACACATGCCTCTGGCCCGACGGTCGGGTGCTTGGGCCCTGGGGATCAGGAAGTTGAACGCAGAGGGACGCGGTCAGTGAGAGGGAACAGCCCAAAGTGCTCCTCTGTCCATTTCTTGTCTTTCTTTGCTTGTGTTGACCCCCGGGGTCACTCCTGGCTCTGGCGGGCCTCAGGAGATGGAATCCCGCTCTGCTGTGAATGACTCCCAGCTCTGTGCTCTGAGGTCCCTCCCAGGGGTGTGGAGGACCACGACCACGTGTGGTGTGGGGGTCTAACCTGGCTCCACGGCTTTCTATAATTAGTGCTTTAACTCTCTACTTTCCTGACCCCCCATTTTTTTTAATTTGGGGTACAGAGGCCAGAGTCCAAAGCGGCCAGGTTGGGTACTCAGAGTGTCAGGGAACCCAGGGGACCCCCGCACTACAAAAGGTGGCCCCTCTCAGTTGCTCCCCAGCAGGATGAAACATCAGGTTCCTCACACCGTCCTCCCCGCCCCCTGCCAGCCCCCGCAGGATGGGTCTAGCTACATGCCAACCCCCCAGGTACGCCAGTAAGGCTGGCCCCAGGGGGTCACTGGGGGCAATCGCAGAGGTGTCCTGAACCTTCTAGAAGGCTCATATCAACCCTCTGAATTCTGCTCCAAATTCTGGGTATGGTCCGAGCAGAACCCTCAGTCCCAAACCCGCTTCCCCAGCGACAGCCAAGAGGAAATGAGGTGGGTGACAGTGCAGGCGGGTCCCGTAACTCCCCTCCAGGCGGCAAGGCCGCGTTAGAACCCCGGATTCTGCCCTAGGCCCTTCCAGGTTTGCATCTACCCAAGGGAATGGCCAAGTCACCGGGAGCCTCGGGCAAAGCGTTGGGGTGCGCGGGGCTGGGACGCGGTGTCGGAGCCCCTGAGGGTCCTGGCGGGGGGCGGCGCTGCGGGGTCCTTGCTGCCCTCTGCTGGCCGGTCCGCGTGTCCGTGCGGCCCTGGCTTCCGACAGCTCTGGAAAACTGGTGGATGTCCCTACTGACACCTGGGACTGACGCCACCCTGGGGGCTGCAGGAAAGCGCGTGGTGTTCTGGGGACATTACTCCTGGCTCAGTGCTCAGGGGTCACCCCTGTTGGGGCTCCAGGGAGCGAACCCAGCTTGGCAATGTGCAATGCAAGTGCCCTACCGGCTGCATTGTCGCTCCGGCCTCAGGTGCCTTTCACTGGGGGCTGGGGGGAGGGGGCGAGGGGAGGAGGCACCTGTCTGCATCCCCAGTTCCTCTGATGTCCATCTCATGGCCTGAGGGGGCTGCCCCGAAGGCTGTCTACAAGGGAAGCTAGAGGGTGGCAGTGTGGCTGGCCAGGACCACAGCAAGACACACACACACACACACACACACACACACACACACACACACACACACCTAAAGCCAGCCAGCATGGGGAGACTGGGAGTAGATGCCTCCTTGGCTGGCCCAACAAGCCCCGCCTCTAGCAAACAGCCCCATCTGGACAGTCACTCAGCTGGGGTTCCCTCCCCTGCCCCCTCCTTAGGGAACTACCACCAAGCCCTGCAGTACTGGTGGACATGGACCATCCGGTCCACTAAACTCAACGAGCCCCCAGGGGGCTGGGCGGGCTGGGGAGAGAAAACTTCAGTACAGTGGCGGTAGGGTGCCTACCTGGCGGGGGGGGGGAGGCAAGATTTGACCACAGGCGCGCGCACACACACACACACACACACATACACACACACTTCCAGGAGTGATTCCTGAGCACAGAGCCTGGAGGAAGCCCTGAGCACCCACCCGGTATGCCCCCCACCATTGTTTTTATATGAGCCCAGGAGCCGGTGAGATATACAGTGGGGAGGGCGTTGGCCTTGCACGTGACTGAGCGGGGTTCAACCCCCACACCCGCTATGGTCCCCAGAGCCCACCAGGAGTAAACCCTGAGTGCAGAGTCAGGAGTGGGAGCTGGGCGCCTCTGGGTGTGGCTGAAATGCCCGGCACCCATATATGTATACACACACACACACACACACACACACACACACACACAATCCCAGTGGCCTGCTGGTGCCGTCCTGGCAAGCACAGCATGGCATTCGGGCAGCTCTGCCCACGGCCACAGCAGCACAGGGAGCGGGAAGCGGCTGACGGCTTAGCACACCTGAGAGCACTAAATTCCTTCCCAGGAACTCCGGCCCAGGACGAGGGGCCAGTAAACGGCAGAGCCTGGGTTTGAACCCAGGACACCCCCGTGCTTTCCAGACCAACCTACTCATCATCGGGGAAGCACTGCGTGGCATGTGGGGTGCGGGGTCAGCTGCTCTGCTGTTTTTGCGGGGTGGGGGGGCGCACTTCTTTGTTGCTGTCCCGGTCCTGACCCCTTGCTGACTTCTCCCAAAGGAAAGCCCCGAGCACAGGTGAGGTCGGAGGAAGAGACCGTGTGGCGCAAAGGGGCGAGGCACCCCACCACTCTCCCTCCCTGCACCCAGTCTGGGGCCCCGGGGGCGGTCCAAGGGAGGACGGTGACTTTGTGTGAGTCAGAGGGGCGGCCCCGCCCCCACAGGATGCCAGGGAGGGGCCGATCCCGGGAGGACGCTGGGGATCCCCACCCCCCACCCCTGCCTTCCCGGCAGACACCCCAAGGCAGGGCGTCGGCGGCGCTTTGGTGTCTGGGGGCTCCGCCCGGGTTGTGAGGAGAGGGCAGAGCCCTCCCGCCCCCCACCGCTGGATCCTCCCTGGGCGGGTGTCCCAGGTCCTGGGAAGGACCCTGTCTGGGCCGGTTTCTCCCGGGACTGGAGGAAGTCTGCCTGCGTGCTTCCTTTTCCCGGTGCCACCCTGCAGCAGTCTAGCCCAGCCACCCACCCTCCAGGGCGTGTGGTGGCTTGTTCCTGGAGTCCGGACGCCTGTCTGCAGCAGCCAGGCGGGTCTCTGGCGCTGCTTTGTCCTCATCGCAGGCAGGGCAGGCCGCCTTCTCCGGGAAGCCCTCCAGTCTTTCGCCGGGTCCTGGATCATAGCTGGACCCCCGCCAAGGCACCAGGTCGCTTTCTCCCTGTGCCGGCAGTGAGATGGGCGCAGCAGCGGGGATGTGTCTGAGCTGGACCCTGAAGGACTGAGTAGTGGCGGAGGGAGAGAGGGTTTGAGTAGGGGAAAGACAAGCATGAAATGCAAGAGGTAATGAGTACAGGCTTGGGGCCCCTGTGTTTTGGTTTTGTTTTGGGGTCACACCTGGCAATGCTGGGAGCGTCTGGGACTCGGTGCTAGGGTGGGAAGTGTCGCTCCCTGCGATGCTTCAGGATCAAGGGGTGACAAGGCGCGACCCCGGGGCTGCTGTGTGCGATGCGGGCGCTCCGCACTCCCAGTACCGGTGCAGGTGGCCCGGAGGGGTCCCCCGTGGGCAGAGCTCCCGGTGAGGGGCTGCGGAAGGGGGCTGGCGGGGAGGGGGCCAGGCGGAAAGGGCTGAGGGTGGCCCGAGTCACCGCCAGGCCCTTCGCCCAGCGCCCAGCGCGCTCCCCGGCACTCACCTGGCAAGACGCGCTATGGAACTGCCAATCAGGGGAGACAGACAGGCACCCATCCAATGGGAAGGCGCCCCGAGTCGGCACGGGGCGGGGCTTGCAACAGCCTAGCTAGAAAGTCCCTCCCTCTCGGGTAAGAGAGCGAGTACAGGGAGGAGGGCTCTACTTTGGCACATGGCAGACCAGGGTTCGAGGCCCGGTATCCCATATGGTCTCGCAAGCACTGCCAGAAATGATTCCTGACTACAAGCCAGGAGTACACCCTGAGCACCTCCGGGTGCGCCTCACCCCCTCCCTCCCAAAGTCCCTCTCCCTTTTCTGAGCTGGTCTATCTTCCATTAACCTAGCACAGGGCTCTCTTCCTCCTGGAAAGAGGCTCCAAAAGTCTCTCCCTTATCTGCACACTTCTGCCCCTCCCCTCCCGACCTTGACCTCCCAGTAGGAAACCTCATCTGGAAATGCTTCAACTGATTAGGCGAGGCTCACCCATTTAGCCCCATCTACTGGTTACTGGTTTCAGGTTAGACACATCCGCCCAACAGCTGTGCAGCAATACCTGACCTGCGCAGAGGAGAGACTCAGTCTCAGGCCTGCCCTACAGGTTCTGGGCTTGTCAGCATTCAGGATATTGCAAGCCAGAATTCTATAGTTCCAACTGGAAACCCTGACTAATGGCCTGATCCCGTATTATATGTTGTATTAATCCTAAAGGACACACCCCAGAACCTTCCAGCCCTGATGCCCGGCCCGTTAAGGTCTTCGGATGTGTCTCTGCCTCGCTTACGCATCTAACAGCTGGATGACGCAGCCCTGGGTTGGTTCCATATTGTAGATTAAGTCTAGAGGGTTCAAAGTCATTTGCCTACTGGGTTTGGATCCAGCACCCACTTGGGATGGAATTTTAAGTGTCATGGGTCATATGTGTAAGATCGTTTCGAAACAAGAGGCATGGCACCAGGGACAGTCATTTTGTTGTTGCCGTTACCACGGAAAAGGGCGGGAGCAGAGGGGCGGGAGGTGCCTGAGGGGCTGCAGCTGGCCCCACCCGAAGGGTGCAGTTCCGAGAATAGCCACAAGGCGGCGCCAGGCAAGCCGGGGTGAGCGGTCCCCGGCCAGGAGCGATTCCAGGGGACTCCAGGCCACTCCTGCCTGGGGCGTGAGCCCAGAGAACCCCAATCCTGGGGCCTCGGTGGGGTCTCACTGCTGTTCAAGGATCCCTGCCCTGGGGCTGGGGGCCTGTCCTTGAAGGTGCGCGTCTGTTTTTGGTGCTGTCTGGGGGGCTGGGTCCAGCCCAGTCGTCCAGAGGGTGAGTGCCCAGCTCCTGCCTGACCAGCTGTCAGGACATGGCACAGAAGATCTGGGTCATCCGCCGCCAGATGTTGCGACTGCGGCTGCTCAGGGCCACCTTGGCGGCCTCCTGGAAGACAGCCTGGACGTTCTCCTGGAGCAGAGCCGAGCACTCGAGGTAGGCCACGGCCCCCACCGACCGCGCCATCTCCTGGCCCTGAGGAGAGGGGGCGGGGCTGAGTGAGGTTGGGGCGCTCAGGGCCCCCCAACCCCCACAGCAGCGGAAGGTGAGTTAGTCTAAGGCACCCGCGGCTCCCGCCTCCTCCATCCCTAGTTCTCGGCCTTGCCTGGTTTCATCTCCCAGCTGGGTCTCTGCCTTTCAAGGTGCCAACTAACTTTCTCCCTGACCAGGTGTATAACAGAGCTGGGGGCTAACTCAAGGGCTCACCCTTCACTGGTTGGACCTTCCAGAACATTCTAAGTTTCCTTCCTAGACACCAGTGGGCAGGCTGGGGTGTCCCCTCCTCCCGGCGCCCTCCTCCCCTGGGCTGGGGCCCACCCTGTGGTACGTCACGGGCTCCAAGCGGTTTTTCCGCAGCTTCTTCACCAGGATCTTGTCCTTGCGCAGGTCCGTCTTGCAGCCCACCAGGATGATGGGCACCTTGTTGCAGAAGTGATTCACCTCCGGGTACCACTGCAGGGGAGGAGTGAGGAGTGAGGGCTGGCCACTCGGCCGGACACCAGCTCCACCCACGTGCAGAGAGGGCATCTGATTGGTTTTGGTTTGGGGGCCACAACCTGCTTGTTCACGGCTTGCTCCTGGCTCTGCACTCAGGAATTACTCCTGGAGGGGCTCTGGGGACTGTATGGGTTGCTGGGATCAAACTGGGGACGGCCGTGTGCAAGGCAAGTGCCCTGCCCACCTGCACTCTCTCCCTCTGGCCCCAGAGAGGGTGTCTGAGCCGGCGCTGACAGCATGATGGGCTCTTGACAGCATTCTGGTCCCTCTTGTACTGGCCTCACCCTTCGCCCGCCCGCTCCATATGCTGCTCTGTGAAGGGCCGGCACTTCCCAAACGGCCCCGGAGAAAACATTCAGAACCACGTAACCAGAGGCAGGGAAGGCGCTTGGTGGGGCAGAGAGAGGGCAGTGCTGAAGGTGAAAGCCGGAATGTGGTTGAGCACTGCTAAGTACCACTCAGGAGCACCCCGGAAGAAGTCAAATCACCTGTAGAAGTGGCCCCCAGGGAGAGAGCAAGCCTGCCTCAAATCCATGAAGCCAAGGCTGGAGCGATAGAACAGTGGGTCGGGCGTTTGCCTTGGATGCAGATGACCTGGATTTGACCCCAAGCATCCCACATGGTCCCCCTGAGCATCGCCAGGAATAATTCCTGAGTGCGGAGCCAGGAGTAACCCCTGAACACTGCCAGCTCTGACCTAAAAAGTCATAAAGCTGCGTATATGAATTCATGTACATGAAGGGTGTACATGAAGCATGCACATGAAGCATGTACATAAGGTCGTGTACAAAGTGGCCTCAGCACGGGGCTGGAGCAGTAGTATAACAAGGAGGATGTTTGCGTTGCATATGGTGGACCCCTGGCATCCCATAGGGTCCTCCGAGCACCTCCGGAAGTATGAGGCCAGGAGTAATCCCCGAGCATCACTGGGTGTGACCCAAAAAGCGAAAAAAAAAACACCCCAAAACCAAAGTGGCATCAACAGCGGTAGGTGGGGCTTCCCCCTCTTGTGGTTCTCTCTGGGGTGTGAGGCCCTGGAGGGGGAGGGGGAGGAAGTAAGTCCTGGAAGCAGATGTCCTGCCCCATCCTTTCCCGGGAAGGCCCCCCTTGACTCCAGCTGGAGGAGTGAGCAGTGAGTCCCCAGCCTGATCCCCAGCCCTGGCACCCGACCCTTCTTCCTCCACATGGTGACACTCCCCTTTACACCCCACTCCCCCACTTTCCTGTCCCCACCCCAGCAACAGTGACTGGGGCCCCAGGGCCAACATCAGTACCACATGGCCCCCGAGTCTGGAGCAGCAGATGTGCACTGCTGGCTGTGACCCCAAACCAAAGAAGCCAGAAAAAGAACCTGGGAGTCCATCTTGGCCATGTTGTGGCCAGAGGCGGCGGAAGCAGACACTCAGGGGCCATGTCCTGATCCCTGGAGCAGCCTCACGGACCCCTGACATCACTGGGGGGCATCCCAGGAGGCCGCTGAGAGGCAGCAGCGGCCCCGCAAACAGAGCTGAGAGCTGCCGGTCCACCCCACCCTAGGAACAGGTTCGGTTCAGGCAGTCTAGAGCAGGTGCGGAGCCCTCAAACTCCCCTGGGGCTCCCAGCAAGTCCTTGTCCCCCACTCCCGCCTCAGTTTCCCTAACATGCCAAGAGGGCCCAGCCCACGCCACCCAGGACCTGCTAAGCTGTGCCATCTCCTATGCTGGGTTGGGGGCTGACACAGGACAGATGATGGTATTGCCCTGCGGGGTGTCCCTACCCTGCTGCAGATTGGCGAGTATCTGCAGGGCACCACCCCTGCCCCTACACAGCTGGGGATTGGCTCCGCCCCCTACATCTAAGGACTGGGGACGGCCCCGCCCCCTGCCCCTACAGGGCTGGAGATTGGTGGTTGTCTGCAGAGCACCGCCCCCTGCTACTGGGGATTGGTGGGTGTCTGCAGGACACCGCCCCCTGCGCAACGCAGCTGGGGCTTAGCTCCGCCCCCTACATCTAAGGACTGGGGACTGCCCCGCCCACTGCCCCTACGTGGCTGGAGATTGGTGGGTGTCTGCAGAGCACCACCCCCTACCTCCTACGGGGGTGGAGATTGGTGGGTGTCTGCCGGGCACCGCCCCCTGCCCCTACTGAACTGGAGATTAGCGGGTGTCTGCAGGGCCTAGACCCTTCCCCTACCCGGCTCGAGATGTTGTGGAAACTGCAGGGGTTGGTGACGTCGAAGCACAGGATGAGGACACAGGCGTCAGGATAGAAGAGTGGCCTCAGACGGTCGTAGTCCACTTGCCCTGCACAGAGAGGGGGTGGGGGTGGGGTCAGGGCCCATCAGCACCTCCCACACATCTACACTTCTAACTGGATGGGGGTGGATGCAGGCTTCTGCCTCAGGTGCCCCCCGGGGCTCTGTTCCATGGCTTTCCCAGGGGCGAGCCAAGTCCCCTGGCTGGGCGCGGCTCATTGACAAGGGAACCCCCGTTCTAGGAGGAATCAGGCAAGGTCGCGCTGGACCTGGGGCTTCCATGGCCACCATGCGGGGGTCTGCTCTGCCCTGGGGTTGAGAGTGAGGACAGGTGAGACCCTCACAAGGACATTTTTGCTGGGGTCCCCCGAGATCAGCTAAGGTCAGGAGACTGTGTGTGTTGGGGGCAGAGGTCAAGGTGAGTCTGGAGCCTATTCCCCCCCATAAGACTGCCCTGGCTGGGTGCTTGGGCCCCAGCCTGGAGGCAGATGCCCCCCACCCGTTCAGAAGGGATGGAGGCCACTGTCCCCCCACACCAACCTGCTGTGTCCCAGATTTGGAGGTTCACGGGCTTCCCCTTCACCTGTAGATTCACACTGAGCCGCTCAAACACGGTGGGAGTATAGCTCTGCGGAGAAGGGGTGACAGGGAGGCTGCGAGGCCAGTTTCAAAGCAGGGCTAGACCCATGCCCAGGCCAAAGCGGGTCACACCCGCCACCCTCTCAGGGAGTGGCAGAATGTGGGCACTTCTGGGTTTTGTTTGTTTGGTTTGGTTTGGTTTGGGGCCACACCTGGCAATGCTCAGGGCTTGCTCCTGGCTCTGCACTCAGGAATCACTCCTGGCGGGACTTGGGGGACCATACGGGGTGCCGGGGATTGAACCCAGGTGGGCCGCGTGTAAGGCAGGTGCCCTACCCGCTGTGCTTTCTCTTCAGCCCCAGAATATGGGCACTTCTGGTTTGGTTTGTGGCCAAACCCAGTGGTGCTGGGGGCAGGGGGTGATGGCGGGGTGCAGAGCTGGGGATGGAACCCAGGGCTCCCCCATGCAAAGCCCACGCTCAGCCTTCGGGCCCTCTTGGGCCACACTGGAGAGAAACGGGACGCAGGCTGAGCTCTGAGTCAGGGTTCCTGGGAGTCCCCTGACTACTGGTTCTGACTAAGGCACTCGGCAAGGTGCGCCTGGGCAGGCCGGATGGGCCTTTCCACATGCCAGGAGTGTTCAGGGGTCACCAGCCAGGCTGGGGGACCATATGTAGTGCCGGCGATGGAACCTGGCCGGCCGCTCTGAAGCCAAGTGCCCTGCCTGCCGCACTATCTCCCTGCCCTGCCCTCCATGCGGAGAGATCGTTCGTGGAGTCTTTGTAATTTCCAAGACGCTTCCTGTGGCCGCTTCTCCTGACTGACAGCAAGCTACTTGCTTAGTCATTCATTTGTTCATGAATTCAATGGAGAGGGGCTGGAGCAATAGCACAGCGGCGGGTAGGGCGTTTGCCTTGCAAGCGGCCGACCCGGGTTCGATTCCCAGCATCCCATATGGTCCCCTGAGCACCGCCAGGGGTAATTCCTGAGCGCAGAGCCAGGAGGAACCCCTGTGCATTGCCGGGTGTGACCCAAAAAGCAAAAAAAAAAAATCAATGGAGGGGGACCTCCTCAGTAGAGTCTGGGGTCGTCGGGGATTGAACTTGGGTGTCACCTTCGAGCTGTCCCCTGTCCCCTGCTCATACATTCATTCTGGTTCCATCGGTTCATTCATCCATCCGCCTGCCTTTTCCCTTCACTCATTCATTGAGCAAACGCACCTTCTCAAAGTTCAGTGTTAGATCCTGGGGAGCTAGAAATTAGCGAGACTTAGTGCCTGCCCTTGGGAGGGCATAAGGAGTTTTGGGGGTGCTGGAGCGATAGCACAGCAGGGAGGGCGTTTGCCTTGCACATGGCCAACCCAGGTTCGATTCCCAGCATCCCATATGGTCCCCTGAGCACTGCCAGGAGTAATTCCTGAGTGCATGAGCCAGGAGTAACCCCTGTGCATCGCCATGTGTGACCCAAAAATGAATAATAAGAAAAGAGTTTTGGGGGGCTGGAATGATAGCACAGCGGGGAGGGTGTTTGCCTTGCACACGGCCAACCCAGGTTCGATTCCCAGCATCCCATATGGTCCCCTGAGCACCACCAGGAGTAATTCCTGAGTGCAAAGCCAGGAGTAAACCCTGAGCATCGTCGGGTGTGACCCAAAAAGCAAAAAAGAAAAGAGTTTTGGGGGTCTGTTCTCAGCATGTCCACCTTTCATATCCAACCGAGACTGCCTCTTGCTGGATGGTTTTCTGGACCTCCCCATACCCATGACCCCCACTTCTGCTTTTTCAGCCCATCTGAGGTCATCAGGTCCCAGGCCCTTTGCCCCTGGACCTCGGGGGACCCTCCACAGAGCCCAATGACTGGGTTTTATATACATATTCAAGAATGGAGAAAGGGGAGCAGAAAGACAGAACTGGGGTAAGGTGTTTGCCTTCTATAGGGCCAACCTGGGTTTGAACCCCATACCCTATGGTCCTCGAGCCCTGCCAGGAGTGAGCCAAGGGAGGAGTAAGCCCTGAGCACTGCTAGATGTGGCCCCCAAACAAAACCAAAAAACAATGAAAGGGAGCTTCTGCAGATGGGGTCCCAGAAATCGGTGGAGTGCTCAGGAGAACCTCAACACAGCCGCTGCCCCAGGGCACGCTGGGCTGGCCAATGCGGTCCCAGCTAAAAGCGGGGGGGACTCGTGACGTTGGGCCCCAGGTGCTGGGAGGCAGACCTGAATGGGGTTCATGGTGGCCTCTGATCCCGGGGGGGCCACAGAGCTGCAGTAGGGGCCGGGGCAGCTGGAGAAGCAGAGGACAGCCGAGGCTTGGGGGTCGCCTGTCCCGCATTCCGTCCCCATCAACCCCGTCAGGACACTGAGCTCCAGGGGCAAACACTGGGCCTGGGAGCAGCCCCCACTTCTCCAGCTCCCTGGGACTGGACGGCCCCAGCCTGGTGACAGTCCCACCCCCCACTCTGGACCGTCAGCTTCTGGGCTGTCCTTTGACCCCCCCCACCTGCCCAAAAGGCCAATAAAGATAAATCTCTTGTTTTTCTTAGACCACACCTGGCTCTGTGGAGTCCAGCCGTGGGGCTCTGAGCGGACTCCCGAGGCCAGGCGCGAGGCTGGAGCATTGCATCACCGGCAGGATAAAGATCAGCGCAGCCTGCGGGCTGCCTGGGGCTGGGGGCCCAGGAGTAGCCGCATTGTCCCTGGGGCAGGGTCCAAGGGCTCTGGGCTCTGTTTCCGGAGGGGGCTGGAATCCCTCCCTCCCTCCCTTCCTCCCCTGCCCTGGGGATGGTTCCCCCCCCCCCCCACAAGCAGCCTGGACAGGTGCCAGGACTCACCTGGTCCCCATGTCCCAGATGTGTCTACCCCCCTTCCCCAGCTCAGCTGTGTCACCCTGTCCCAGCCAAGTCCCCCCTTCCCCCCCCCGGACCTCCCCCAACTCAGCCGAGTCCCCTGCCTTCTGCCATGGGCGTTCTCTACCTCCTGCCTGCTCTGACCGCAGGGTAAGCCCCAGAGAATGAACGCGCCCCTCTAGATCCCAGCCTGCTCTGCCCTCCACTGTGGGTGGGAAGCCCAAGAATTGAGACCCCCAAATCATGTAGCTACAGGCACCTGGGGCTGGGAGGGCTGCCTGGAGGAGGAGTCCATAGCCTAAAGCAGACCAGGGCAGCTGGGCAGAGCACTGGGGGCTGCACAGTGCTTGGGTCTAGGGTGGGCAGGTCAATCTTTTGTGTGTGTGTGTGTGTGTGTGTGTGTGTGTGTGTGTATTGGGGCCACACTTGGCAGTGCTCAGGGTTTACTCCTGGCTTTGTGCTCAGGGATCAGGGTCACTCCTGGCTGGTTTAGGGGACCTTATATGCTGCCAGGCACTGAGTCTGGTCAGCCTCATGTAAGGCAAGTGCCCTCCCCACTGTACTAGGCTCTGGCCCGTAGTGAATCTTTTTTTGAGGGGCGACCAGAGGAGGCCACCCCCACTCATGGTCAGGGCTCACTCCTGACAGGAATGGGGGGACCACACGGGGTGCCGGAGATTGAACCTGGGTAGGGTGCGTGCAAAGCAATAGCCACCCCTTGGCACTATCTCTCTGGTGCCGTCAGGCGGGCAGATGTGGGGTGCAAACCACACGTCCCGGTGGGCTCCTGAGGTGAAGCTGCCTGTCTGGGTCACTCCCATGGAAACAGGCCCCAGACATTTTGAGCCTACTTCCTTCTTTCCACGGAAAAGAATGCCACTCAGTGATCCCTGGGGAATCTACCATTTCTTTTGTTTTTTGTGCCACACCTGGTGATGCTCAGAGGTTACTTCTGACTCTGCACTCAGGAATCACTCCTGACCGTGTTTAAGGGGACCCTATGGGGCACTGGGATCGAACCCAGGTAGCCGTGGCAAGGCAAACACCTTACCTTCTGTGCTATTTATTGATCGGGCCCTGAAATCTACCTTCTTTAAAAGAAAATCAGGGGGCCGGAGTGATAGCACACCAGTAGGGCGTTTGCCTTGCACGCGGCCGACCCAGGTTCGATCCCTGGCATCCCATATGGTCCCCCGAGCACCACCAGGAGTAATTCCTGAGTGCAGAGCCAGGAGTAACTCCTGAGCATTTCTGGGTGTGACCCAAAAAGCAAAATAATAATAATAATAATAAATAAATAAAATTTAAAAAATCAGGGGAGGGTTTGGGCCACGTGGAGTGCTGGGTGGCTGGTGGGACCCTGTGGTGGCAGGGGTCAAACTGGGGTCTCTGGGGTCTCCACATGCAAGGGAAATGCCTTAGCCCATGTGCCAGCTTTCTGTACCCTGGAGAGCCATCCCTCCTATTTTGGGTGTTTTTAAGGCTATACCTGGCAGTGCTTGCTCTGTAATCAGGGATTTTTCTGGTGGGGCTCGGGGGACTTTCTGGGGTGCTGGGGAATGAACCCGGGTGGGCCGAGTTGCAAGGCCAGCGCTGCTATGGCTCCAGGCCCTGGAACTCTCCCTCCTCTCTGTGAATAAATCACCCCATGAGCTGAGGTACCTGGCTCTCCGCTCGGACCCAGCGCCCCAGAGGCTGGGTCATCCTTCTTGGAAATGGACCTGAAGGAATTCAAGGACCCCAACAACAGCCGGCATCAGCACGGACCCCGCCCTGGCCAGCCTGCCCCCCCCCCCATTCCAGCCAGGGCGGGATGCCCAGAGCTGGTGTGAGACGGGACGGCCTCCCCATCCGGCCTCCCCATCGAAGCCTGGGGATTCCCACGCTGGTACCAGGGCGCCGGTCCTGGCCACAGTCTGCCCAGTGCCCTCCCGCTCACCCTGGCCCCGCCATGCAGCTCCATTCTTGCACCATAATTGTTGGGTTCACATGGGCAGCATCTGGGGCCCCGGAAACCCCGTACCCCCCAACTTAAACAATGTGACTGGCCTGGGAAGGTGACGTCAGTTCCATAAACCACAGGAATCGGCTTCCCCACCGCAGTGGAAAGCCAGCGCCCCCTCCCCCCCATCCCAGTGTCACCAGTTTCCTCCAAGGGGCCAACCAGGCTGCCCAGCCCCCCAGGGCCTGCCTGGCCTGAGGCAAGCGCAGACTCCAGGGCTGGGGGCACATGCTGGGGGGGGGGGGGGTCACGGCTTTGGGCTTGGCCTGGAGCTAGCCAGTGAGTTTAAGGCCCACCCAGGAGGGCCAAGTGGAGACCCTCCCTCCCAGGCCCCTTCCACTCCAGGTAAGGACCAGAGAGACCAGAGGGGGCTCTTGAGGACCCCCAAAGCAGCTGGAGACCCCCACCAGGCAGGTTCCCGGGAATAACACGGGGTGCGGGCAGGGCTTGGGGCAGGAGCCCCCGTCCCCGGAGGAGAATGACATCTGCCTACAAGTTTTCAGGGAGCCCTTCCCGTTGCAGGAACAGCGACCCCTGACTTCTCAGGGCGTTCCTCCCCTCCTACCCCCCCCCCCCCCGCCCCGCGCCAAGGTGACTGGGCGGCACCGTCATGGGGGGGGGGGGGGCTGTGGAACCCGCACAGAGAGGGGCGGGGGCTGCCCAAAGGTGCACAGCGGCCGCGGGCGGCGCGGCTGGACGGGAGCCCAGCGCTGGGCCCGAGACTCGCGGGTGTCCCGGGCCGGGCGGCCTGATTCCCGGGGGACCCGCGGAGGCCGGGTGGGCTGATCCCCGGGGGACCCGCGGAGGCCGGGTGGGCTGATCCCCGGGGGCCCCCTGCCCGCGAAGGGGCCGCTTCTGGGCGGCTGGGGGTGGCAGCGTCGGGGCATCCCTCCCGGGGCCCAGCCGAGAGCCCTGCGGGGCCCCGCGCCCGCGCTCACCTCGGGGAAGGCCCCGGCGGCGAAGACCATGAGCAGCGACGTCTTCCCGCAGCCGCCGTCGCCCACCAGGACCACCTTGACGGCCCGCGCGCCCGCCGGAGCCTCGGCGCCCGCGTCCTGCATCGCGGCGGCCGCGCTGGAATGTGGGAGGGGCGGGCCCGACGGACGGGGCGGCGCCCAGGTGAGCCGGGGAGACCAGCCGCGCAGGGACAGCCCCGGCCAGGCCGGCTGACCGTCCTCGGAGGGGACAGCCGGGCCCCCGCTGTCCACGGCGCTCCAGCTTGCAGCTGGGCCTTTTGTGTTGTTTTGGGGCCACGCCCGGCGATGCTCGGGGGTGGTTGCTCCCTGCTCGGCGCTCAGGAATTGTCCCTGGCAGTGCTGGGGAACATTTGTGGTGAGGGGTGGGGGGTCGGGGGATCGAACCCGGGTTGGCCGCGTGCAAGGCAAGTGGAGCTGTGCTGGACACTACGAGGGCCTCGGGCGGTCAGCTTGGACGGAGCTCAGGGCGGGCCTCCCAGGCCTGCACTCCAGCCCTTGGGCTCAGCTCTGTTGTCCCTTTTAGTGTGTGTGTGTGTGTGTGTGTGTGTGTGTGTGTGTGTGTGTAGGGGTTGGGCACATGGGCAGTGCTCAGGGCTACCTCTTGGATCAGTGCTCAGTGATCACCATGTGTGATGCTGGCATCAAGCCAGCGCTGCTGCATACAAGACAAGCACCTTAACCTCTGTACTTACTACCTTCATCCTAAGAACTGAAATCTTTAATTATAATTATTTTGGTTTGGGAGGTCACACCTGACAGTGCTCAGGGCTTACTCTTGGCTCTGTGCTCAGGGATCACTCCTGGTGGGAATTGGGGGACCTTAAGGAGGTACCAGGGATCGAACCTGAGTTTGCCATGTGCAAGGCATGCGCCTTACCTGCTGTACCATCTCTCTGGCTCCAAACTGAATTAATTTTTTTAAAAGGGGGGTCACAGCGATAGTCCAATAGTAGGGTGTTTGCCTTGCAAGCAGCCAACCGGGTTCGATCCCCAACATCCCACAGGGTCCCCTGAGCACCACCAGGAGAGATTCCTGAGTGCAGGGCCAGGAGTAAGCCCTGAGCTGTGTGTGGACCAAAGAAAAAAAGAAACAAAGATTGGGGGCTAGAGTGATAGCACAGTGGGTAGGGTGTTTGCCTTGCACGTGGCCGACCCGGGTTCGATTCCCAGCATCCCATATGGCCTCCAGAGCACTGCCAGAAGTAATTCCTGAGTGCAAAGCCAGGAGTAACCCCTGTGCATCGCCAGATGTGACCAAAAAAGCCCCCCCAAAAAAATAGAAAGAAAAGAAAAAGAAACAAACAAAAGGGCCCTGGGACCTCCCAGACCCTGAATTAATGCATGAGGCTGGGGCCTGGGTGCCGTCCGAGGGTGCTGTCCCTCCTAATGGCGTTTCACACAAAGCAGTAGGGTGGCCCTTGGCCCCCACAAGCACCGCCCCTCCTGCTCTGAGGTGGGGCCTGACACCCTCCTGCCCAGGAGGTAAGATCCTAAGACACCCCTTTTTTAGCAGCCCCTGGCTCCCCGAAACTGCCCTAGGGGCCGGGCAGCGACTTGCAGGACCGAGCAGGGAGTGGAGGGCAGGCCCCACCCGCAGTCATCAACCATCAGCCCCGGCACCCGGGCACCAGCCCCTGGGTGGCAACTGGGGCCTCGCTGGGGGCGGAAGAGCCAGAGAGGCAGGCCTGTGGCGTCTGGCCTCGGTTGCTAAGGGGATAATCTCGCTAATGACACCCTGGGTGCCCGTCAGGATCTCCAGTTTCACTGAGCATTTCCTAATAGCGGCGCCCACGGGGCCTTGATCACGGTGTGTGGCGCCAGCAGCCCATTCTACAGAGCAGGAAACTGAGGCCCAGAGAGATCAGGCCCGGGTCTGAGAGCGCAGCTGCTCCGTGGGTGGAGAACCTGCACTTGGAGCTGAAGGTGGCGCCAGGCCTGCCGCCGGCCGAACCCCTCCCTGCGTCCTTTCCTCTGTTCTGATGGAGAGTGGACAGTGCAGGGGGTCCACAGGCCCCACCGCCTACAGACCTGGCCAGAGTCAGCACCGTGGAACTCGGTTCTCCTGGGATCCCGGATACCGTGCCGTGGGGAGCTGGCGGTCATGGTTACTGCCCGCTGACCTGGAGCGGAGTCCTCTCCCTTCTCCTGCCCTAGCCCCACCACACTCCCTCGGTTTCAGATGAACCTCTGCCGGGACCCTGCAGACCCCGGGATGGCAGAAGTGGTCACACTGGCTTTCCAGCCACACAGAATCCCATTGGGGGCTCCAGGAGGGCAGGCAGCAGCCTTGGGCACCCGGCGGGCAGGGACCAAGGTCGGCCCCTCTTGAGAGAAGCAGCGCCGCGGGGTGGCCCCCAGCCCTGACTTGGGATGCTGTGGTCAGCTGGCAACCTGCCTGGACAATCCCAGGAAGGGAAACAAGGGCGCAGGGAGCAAGGCGGGCGGAAGAAACGAGCGCCAGCAAATAAAGCAACGGGGGTGGTGTGCATGAGTGAAGGCCATGCACCCCGCGCGTGTGCAGGCAGCAGAGAGGGGACCACCCGCCAGCCCCCAGCTGCTACCCCTGATCTTGGGACCCGATGGCTGGGAAGCCCCTGCAGGCCCAGGCGAGTCTCTGCTGCCCTCGCGTGGCCACTCTGCTCCCTGCAGGTCCCTGCTCAGGGCCGCCAGCTGGGCTGGGGGTGGATGTGTTGTGTTACCCCCAGTCTGAAGAAGCAGGAAGCAGCTGCCGACCGGGTGGAACTTCAGAGTCCCATCCTGCCCTGTGAATTCCTCGGGGCTTCCGAGGACCCCTCCCTTCCCTTTCTCCCCAAACACGGATCCCTCCAGCTACACCTTGGCAGCTGTCTCCCTCGAAAACCCCCAACTCAGGTCCAGGGGCTGCTTCCTACGTGGAGTGCATCACCTCATTCTGTCCTTGGACGTCTAATTCTTATCTTCTCTCGACAAACGGAGAAACAGGCCTGAAGGGGGCCACTGCTTTGGCCAAGATCCCATGGGGTGGAAGCTGGCACTTTCTTTGGGGTGGTGGGGCACGGTCAGGGATTGAAGCCAGGATGCCCACTGCAAGGCGAGTGCCCTCCCCGCTGTGCTGTCTCTCTCTGGCTCCAGGATGCACTTCTAACCCAGGCATTTGGCACACAGAGCCAAAGGCAGGCGTTCAGGAAGCTTTAAGCCCGATACCCAGTTGGTTCTTTCTCCAGATGGGGAGAGGGGCCCACACCTGGCGGTGCCCAGGGCTTACCCCTGACTCTGCGCTCGGATCACCACTGGCGGTGCTCCGGGGTTGGCTGTGAGCAGGACCAACACCCTCCCCGCGGTCCTGTTGCTCCGGCCCCAGAAACTGAGGCTCTGAAGGCAACAAACTTTGCTCAAGGCGAGTGAGATCCCCAAGACCCAGGTCTCACTAAGACGGAAGCCACAGGCCGGGAGCAGGTCTCAATACTCTGGATCCTTCCAGGCGTGACTAGTGGGGAGAACCAGGTGAGGCCCAGATTGGGGCATGGAGGAGCCCGGCTGGCCTCTGAGGTGGACAGGCAGTGAAGCGGCGCGTTCCTGGCACCGGGAACGGGAAAAGGCAGGCGGGACACACGTGGGGCCAATTTGTCCACTGACTTAGAACTCAGGTAGGAAAGGGTGGGGAGGAGGAGCCAGGAGGAAGGCTCAGAGGGCCAAGGCCCAAGAGCAGTGAGTGCCGGGAGCACTGTCCCAGGTGCAGGCATTCTCCTCAGCCCAATTTGCAGATGTGGAGACTGAAGCTCAGAGAGGTTAAGTAACTGGCCAGAGGTCACACAGCCAAAAACATCTCAGAGCTGGGATTTAAGCTGAGGCTGTCTGTCTCTCAGTCTTAACCCTTAGGTCCCACTGCCCTTTCCCCAGCTCCTCCAGAGCGGGGCAGGGGAGAGAGGAGGAGGGGAGAAGACCATCAATGCCAAGAGGCACACCTCTGACCTGGTCACTGCCCACCACTGGGCCTGACTATGAAGCACATCTGGCCACCCCACCTCCAGTACTGAGCAGGTAGAGGTGATAAATGAGACAGGCTGCCGCAGGAACCCAGGAAGAGTGATGATCAAGGAGGGCTTCCTGGAGAAGGTGGAAATATGAGCACTGACCTTCCTGAGTAGGAGGTCTATACAGGAAGGAGTAGAGCCGAGCCCCCAGGAAGGGATTACCTGCTCAAAGATGCCCCATGT
The DNA here is from genome assembly GCF_029834395.1 of Sorex fumeus. NCBI lineage: Eukaryota > Metazoa > Chordata > Mammalia > Eulipotyphla > Soricidae > Sorex > Sorex fumeus. The sequence goes on along the minus strand of NW_026606150.1, from coordinate 5,980,730 downwards.
GTCTGGTGTCTGGGAGCCACAGAACACTGGGAAGCCTTCCTTGGTAGGCCCGCCTGTCTTCCTCCTCCAGGAAGCCTTCTTGGTATGCTCCACCAACCTTCCCCTCCAGGCCTAGCTCAGGTGTCCTTCTCTGAGTTTCCCAAGTGTGTGCGGCTCTCCCCTACCCCCGAGGTGGGCACCCAGTAGTAAGCCACATTGGCGTCAGACTCCCTGATTCCTGGAGGAGATGTGAGGAGGTCCGGGTTGAGCTGGGCTCCCCAGGGCCCCCTCCTTCCTGCTCCAGCTTTATTTTGGTTTAGAATCAATCTTCAGCACACTCGTCCCTGCCACACCCCTCCTGGCCAGTCAACAGCTCATGCAGGGAGGAAAAGGGGGGAGGGTGGGTAGGGGCTGGGGGGCCCCCCTGGCAGCAGACCCGGGGCGGAGCAGACCACTGGGCTTACGGTCCGCTCCTGGGAGGGCCACGCGTGTGTGCCACAGTCCTCGTCGGTCTTGTCTACAGTCGGGGCCCCCCATCTGCCCCCCTTTCCCATATCACTGGGACCTCTGACAGGTCAGCTGTGAATGGGGCGGGCTCCCCAATGCCAGAGAGAGCCACACTCAGTTGTGGGGGTCCCACAAGTAGTGACTGCATTATTCCTATACTGGCTCTGAGGCCCGGTAGGGACCCCCCTGCGCCCAAGGGTGCAGTTGTCGGCTGCTGGTTTTGGAGGCACCTAGGTCAGTGATGCCTGGGGGTGTGATGGACGCCCCCTCCCCTCAGCTGCTTGCTTCTTGGTAGCCCCCTGGGGTATATCCCACCTGAGAAATCCGAGGTTACCCTGCTAAAGGGCCCCCCTTCCAGAAGCCACCAGGAGCAAGGACTTCCCCTTCTCGATGCTTCCAGCCACTCTTGGGGCCCCCTGACCAGGCGCCTCCTCTCTGAATCAGCTTCCAGAACTGGTCTGGCTGCCCCCTGCCCTCCATGGGCCGAGTTCGGGACTCTGAGCCCTGTGCCCATGCGATGCGGTCAGGCTGTGTGTCTGCCCCACTCTGGGGGGGGGGTGCTTGGCTTCTCCCACAGCATGGCTCCCACATTCCTGCTCCCACAGGGCAGTCCTGAGATCACCAAGCACAGAACCTGGTCTATGGGACCCCCGTGGTCCAGTCACCATTCCCCGTTGGGGTGGGGGGAAGGTGACTCAGCCTCCAGAAGCTTCCCCCAGGCCAGTCAGAGACGTGTGGGGCCATCAGGATGGGAGTTCGAGAGGTCAGTGCGTGAGGACCCTGCAGGAATCCAGAGTCGGTGGCCCCTGGGGTTCTGGCCCCACTGTGCTGGTCCTTTGGGCCAGGGGCCCCAGGCCCCCAACATCTGGCCATGCCTGCTCCTCGTACCTCTGAAAGAGGGACCCAGATGACAGGGAACTCCCAGGGGACTTCAGCATTCACTGTGTCAGCTGGTCGGGCACCGGCTCCAGGCAGCTCCAGTGCCCCCTGCTCGTCCTGCGGCTAGTTTCGCCGGACAGAGTGCCACATGGACACGGGCCGGCGCAGCGTGGCCAGCATCTGGTTCCAGTGCGTGGTGCCCATGCCGCTAGCAGATGGCCCGATGATGACGTGACCCACGTTTTCCCCGCGGCCGTCGCTGCTGTTTTCAGCCACCGTCACACGGAGAGACAGATCCTGGCAGGAGGGAATATGGGAGCTCCAGAGGGCCGTCTCGGCTGCTGGCCCAGCTGGAAATTCCGGGGTTCCAGGTCGGCTCCCTGACGCTTCAGCTCCCATCTGCCTATCCCATATCCAGACGCCCCCTGCTTCCTTACTGGGCAGCGGCCAAGGGCAGCAACGGAACCCAGATCTGCCCACTTAGCCACCTCCTCACCGGAGTTACAATCTTAAAACCTGGGAACTCTACGTCGTCAGAGGACTGTGGGGTCCCGCGTCCCATGACCATCGCTGAGCAAGGGGGAAAATTGCTTGGGCTGAAATAGATCCCATCTGACCGCTCCATCCTCGGAGACAAGCTGTGCTCCCTGTCCCTTACCTGGTTCCATCCTGTGCCCCTCTACCGGCCTGTGCCCTGACCTGGCCCCGGACCCAGTATCCCCCCAACTCCTTACACTCCCTGCCTGCCCACCGTCTTTGCCTGGTTTCCTGGCCCCACCCCCAGGTACCGCCCACTTTATTTCCTGGACCCGCCCCGCAGCAAGGCCACGCCCTTTACAGCCCGCCCAATGCTATTTTTTGACCACGCCCACATCGTGGACCCACCCCTCATAGCCCCGCCCACACAGCGGCACTCCCCTTCACAGCCCAGGCCTAATATCGTGGCCCTGCCCCTCAAAGCCCCGCCCCACACCGCGGCACCGCCCCCTCGCGGCTTGGCCCCGCCCCACTGAGCCCCGCCCACACCGTGGCCCCGCCCCTCGCGGCACCCCACACCTGGAGCACGATCGCCGGGACTGAAAAGATCATGGCTTCGTTGAACACGGGGTTGGGGTCGTCCCTCTTCACAGCCGTCTTCTTCTTGCTCATCTTTCTCCCATCCTGCAGCAGGTACACCTTGACGAAGGGGTCTGTGGAGAGGGCCAGAGATGGATGGCATGGGACCAGGGTCCTGCCTCCCCACCCCCGACCCCCACGGCTCCGAGCTCCCCAACCTCCCTCTGATCCCTTTCTCCCGCACTCCTGCCTAGGTTTGTCTGGCTCCGGATCAGTGCCCCACGGGAGTCACCCCGCGGTGCTCAGGAGAGCATGCAGTGTTGGGGACCGAACCCGGGCCTCCTGCTTGCAAGGTTTGCGCCCGGGCGCTTTGAGCTCTCTCTCCTGCCCTTGGTGCTTCTCCTGCTCCCAGTTTTCAGCTGGGAAACAGGCTCGGCACGGGCCGGGAGGAGCCGGGCTTTGGACTCAGCGCCGCCTCTCGGCACCCACCCCGCCCCCCAACTCTCCTCACCCGACCCTGGGGGAGCGCGCGCCCCCCCGCCCCGCCCCCGCGCTCTGTTCTATAAACGGCCGAGCAGACGTCAGCCTGAGTCACCGGCGCCGCCGCCCAGCGCACTGGGCCACGCAGCTCCGCCGTCTGCTGCACCTCCCGCCCCCTCGTGTCCTTGCGGGCCTCCCTGGCCGGGCCCCCAGGTGCCCGCTAGGTTGAGCTCCAGCCCGGCCCGAGGTCTGGGCTCCCGCCCGCCCGTCCCGCGCGCGCCCCGCCCCCCGTTTGGGGCCGAGCTCCGGAACGTGCCGCCTCCGGGATTCCAGCTCTGGGCCGTGGGCGCCTCCTGCTCCCGGGCACCCCACGCACCGGGGCTCCCTGTGCTCGCTGTGGTTCCCCGCTGTCGTTTGCATCACTCTTCCTGCGGGGAGCGCGCGGTGGAGCAGCTGGACCCTGCGGGAAGCAGGTTCTTACCCGCTGTGGGCTTGTCGTTGGTCCAGACCAGGTTCTTGGCCTTCACCACCACCACGGTGAGGCGCTCGGCGGTGGGCAGGTAGCTGAGAGAAAGCAGGATCTCACCCACCGCGTCAGCTGCCTGCAGAGAGAGGGCGCTTAGCCGGCCGCCGGCACTGGAGGGGCCCAGGGAGAAGCCTGCAAGAAGCTTCAGGTGTCCCCAGTCGAGTCTGGCGGGATGGAGAAACGGGGCTGCTCTCCCCACTGCCCCCCACCCGGGTGTGGGTGCTGCGTTGGAAGGAGGGTGAGGGGCCCACTGCATCCTGCCCCCTCCTCCCGGATGGGGGCTGTGGTGAGCGGCTCCTTTGCAGAAACAACCACGTTCTGCGTCAGGCTCTACTGCACACAGCACATCCTCTGTGGAGGCAGCGCCCGCGGGCCCAGTGAACAGCGGCTCTGCAGGGGCTGTGCAGACCGTGAGGAGCACAGTGGGGGCCCCGGGGAGGGCGGCGGACGTGCCTTGTTCTGGTCCTGCAGGTAGAGCCAGCCGCTGAAGGGCTGCAGCGGGAGGTCGAGGACGGAGAGCTTGAGCTCCACCACCCCCGTGCTGACATTCCGCTCATCCTCGTCGATGCCGAACACGGAGAAGCGCAGGCTCTTCTCCTCCAGGGCGCCGGGGTCCAGCGGGATGGAGAACTTCTCATCGAAGAAGATGGAGTAGGCGCTCCGCTGGATCTGCCGGGGGCAGGGTGGGAGAGGGAGAGGAGCTGGTACCCCGGGCAGGGACCCAGGCAAGCATCCTGGCACTGCTGTCCACATCGCCCCAGGCCAGCACTGCCATTGGCGGCTCAGCTTGAAGTGGGACCAGGGTCCCAGCACCCATCCACCCATATACCCATTCATCCACTTACCCATCCATCCTTCCACCCGCTGACCCACCCACTCACCCATCCATCTACCCACCCATCCATTCATTCACGCATCCATCCATTCATCCACTTACCCATCCATCCTTCCATCCCCCCACCCTCCCATCATCCATCCATATATCCATCTATCCATCCATCCTTCTACCTATCTGTCCACCCACTCACCCACCCATTCACCTATCCATCCATACGCTCACCCACCTGCCCATCATCCATCCATCTATCCATCCAGCCATCTATCCACCTAGCCATCTATCCATTCATCTATCCATACTCCAATGGGTATTGAAGGACTCAAAGGACCTTTATTCTCCTTTCAGCCATGGCCACTGTAAGGACCTGTCATGTGAAGTGGCACAATTTGACCCCAACTCATCCCCACAGCAGTGCCCTTGGTTCCACAGAACTTCCTGGAGGTACTGGCCAAGAGCTGGTCTCTAGCTTTCTTGAAGGCATCCAGGTTCAGCTCTCGACCAGGTGTGTAGTGGGTTACCCCATTATTGTGATGCTGATGGTCATTGCTGTCCCACCCCTGCAGAGCCTGGCCAAGAACTGTCTAGTGTGGTGGGATGGATGGATGGGGGGGTGATGGATAGATGGATGGATAATGGAAGGATGGATGGTTGGGTGGAGGGATGGATGAGTGGATGGATGGATGGGTGAGTGATGGGTAGATGAATGGATAATGGAAGGATGGATAGATGGATGAGGTGATGGATGGGTAGATGCATGGCTAGCTGGCTGGGTGATAGGTAGATGGATGGATAATGGATGGATGGATGGTTGGGTGGAGGGATGGACAGATGCATGGATGGATGGATAAGTGGGTGGGTGATGGGTAGATGAATGGATAATGGAAGGATGGATAGATGGGTGGGTGGATGGATGATGGGCGGTGATGGATGGTCTATAGGTAGAAGGGTGGATGGATGATGGCTGAGTGATGACGGTTAAGTGGATGGGAGGGTGGACAGAGATAGCTGGGTGGATAATAAGTGGATGGGTTCATGGCTGAATAGACAGAGTGATTATTCTCTGGGAAGACTCATTCCAAGCCCAGTACTGGCTGGTGGGCACCCTGGCCTCCTCCCAGTAAGCCGTGGGCAGGCCCCCTGGAAGACGCAGTACTCCTGCTCCCGGAGGGGGTTGCCTTAGTCACTGCCTTGGCAGTCTGTAAGGAGAGAAGCTCTCCTCACTGGCACCCGGCCTGGGAACAGTGCCCACTAGCTGGAACTGGCAGGGCTGGGATCCACAAAGCCTGCCTTCTTGGGAAGAAACCTCTCCAGCACCTCCCAGTGCCCCAGATCACACTCTCCAGTTCTTGTCTGGGCCATGGGAGGCTCCCCTGGCTTGCATGGCCCCCGGGGAGCTGCCTTCCCCACCCAGTTGCTGGCTTGAGAGAGGATTGAGGCCCCCCCGGGAACGGGGGAGGGGTGAGTGTGTGCGAGCGAGCAGCAGAGCCACAAGCTCCATCCGCTGTCTGGAACCCCGCGGGGGTGCGACACAGCGTGAGAGGTCAGAGCACGCGACAAGGGTGGGGATCCTAGTCACCGGTCACTGCAGACTACAGCAGAGGGAAGGGCGGGGCCAAACTAGGCTCTGGGCTGTGCCCCTGCCCACGGGGTTTGGCCCCCTGAACCCCATTCTCTGTGTCACGTGGACAAAGATCACAGGCCCCGGGACTCGAGTCGGGGGTCTGCTCACTTGTCTGGAGCAGAGCCCTTTGTCGTGCCTCAGTTTCCTCCTCTGTGGGAGGCCCTAAGAGCCCATGCTATTGGGGCTGATGAGGGGGTCGAGGGGGTGGCTCCTGTGGCCAGGTTCTTGGCTCAGCTCAACTGTCTTGGCTGTGACTGTCCCTCTTGAGGACGAGTCCAGGACCAGCGCATGCCTTGCGGGCAGCCCCGTCTGCAGGCACAGGGCCCCCAGGCTCCATCATGGGCCCGAGAGTCAGAGACTGCCCTGGCCTATGCTCATTGATCATCTTGAAAATCAAAAATCATGGCTGGGGCTGGAGCGATAGCACAGTGAGTAGGACATTTGCCTTTCACACAGCTGACCTGGGTTTGATTCCCAGCATCCCATATGGTCCCCCTGAGCACTGCCAGGAGTAATTCCTGAGTGCAGAGCCAGGAGTAACCCCTGAGCATCGCCGGGTGTGACCCAAAAAGAAAAAAATGAAAAAAAGAAAAGAAAATCACGAGGCGGGCCTCAGAAGATGGCGCCGTGGCTTAAAATGCTTGCCTGGCAACCGCAAGCCTGCGAGTTTGACTCCCAGAGGCACCCACACGTGCAGAGGCTCAGGACAGCCCTGCGACTGGGGATCCCCAGGGAGAAAGGGCCGAGAAGCACCCCGGAGAGGCAGGAGGCCCTGTGCCAAAGGCGTTTACTGCCTGGCGCCATGAGGAGGCGGGCACTAATTCGTGGCACTGATCAGTGTCGCCACCCGGGCAGCCGCTGGTCAGTGCCACAGTGATGGGGTGCAGGCAGGGACGCAGCCTTTGCAGGCGGGGGCCCAGTTTGATCCCTGACCCTGTGTGGGGACCACTGGGTCCGGACCCCAAACCAAAGGCAAAAATAGTGAAGGGGAAGCAAGGGGGGACTGTGGGGAGGGTCAGAGGCACCCCATCAACGGGTTTGTGGGTCCCCCCACTGCTCACTCAGGCTCTATTCCCTGTTGCCAGGGACCCAGGAGGGGAGCTGGGGTGGGGCTGCTTCACCCCTTGGTTTCTACTGCCTGCCCTTCCTGCCACCCCCCACCCCAAGAGGTGGCAGCCCCAGAGGCTGCGTCCAGGACTGGGATGGGGGTGGGGGACCTGCCTTAGGGCAGCCGCACTAGGCAGGGAGGCTGGGGTGCAGGGCGCCCCTCTCCACGCTCCTGCCCCTTGGGGTCCTCGCCTTTCCCTTCGGGTCATCTGCTACCCCCAAGGTCCCTGGGCCCCCACCCAAGCCCAGAACCCACCCCCAATTAGCCACCCGAGCAGGTCACCCCCTTTCCTGCTGGGACCTCAAGCTGACGCATGCGTGGTGATGGAGAGCAATCGAGTCCCGGATCCACGGGGAAGGATGGGGCGGGGGTGAAGCCGGCCGGCCCGCACTCACCCGGGAGATGCCGACGATCTGCTCGTCGGGCAGCAGGCTGACGCGCACGAAGCAGGACTGGAAGGCGGCGTCCTCGCGCTCCAGCAGGTCCTTGCCCTGCAGCACGGCCACGCGCAGCGTGTGCGAGGCGGCCGCGTAGTCCAGGCTCACCTCCACCTGGCCCAGCGTGAAGTCCTGCCCGAACGTGTTGCTCACGGACGACACGGAGTTGAGGGAGTCGGCCGACTGCGACTTGCGCAGCGCGCCTTCGGGCACCAGGTCCAGCCCGCGGCCCATCAGCTCCAGCGGCCCCAGCTCGCCCATGCTCTCAAACGTGTCCTCCACGCTCAGGCTGCCCTTGCGGCTGGGCGCCCGCGAGGTCCAGCCGGGCACTCTCTGCGGGGGCCGGGGGGAGAACAGCGGGACGATGGAGCCGTGGCACACCCCAGACACCCGACCCCGTGAAAGGCCTGAGGTCTCCTCGCGGTGTAACTTCCTGCGGCCGTTTCTCTCTCAGAGGCAGCCAGCAGTGCTGGGGGCCACCAGGGCCATACCCTGGCATGCTGGGGCAGCATGCAGCGCTGGGGCCTGAACCCTGGCCCTGTGAGCCCTGGGCCATGCCCCTAGAGCAGTGCGTAGGAGGATGGGCTCAGCAACCTGCAGGCCCCTGCAGAGGGCCTGAGAGATAGTACAGCGGGGAGGGTCTTACACATGGCCGACCTGGGTTCGATCCCCGGCATCCCACTGGGGCCCCTAAACATCGCCAGGGGTCATCTCTGAGTGCTGAGCCAGAAGTAACCCCTGAGTTTTGCGTGTGGCCCCAAAACAAAAACCAAACAAACCAAAAAAGAGAACTAGCTTGTCTCTGAGTCCACAGCCTCTAAGGAAGTCTGCAGAACGGCCCCAATATGGGGGCGTTCTCCTATGGCTAACATGCTCTCCCCTCTAAGCCGACTTGGAGCTTGGGGAAAAGCACCGGCCGTTACAACAGCCTTGGCACCGCTGTATGGCAGTGCCCCGGTGCCCCTGAACAGGCCTCCCGCCTTCGTTAATCTGAGGACTCTGCTAATCTGAGGACTCTGCTTGCTGGATATTGCTAATTTTTCACAAGTATTAAGCAAGCAACAGCCTTCTTGGAACCCCGGCTCAGTGGACACAGCGGGTGGAAAGCTTTAGACGCCAAAAGGCTCTTAGGAACTGCTGGGCCAATCTGTAGCCTTGCCCGAGAGACTGAGTCCCCAGCTGACCCCACAGAAAACGCCTGGGGGGTTGTCCTCTGGTCACACACGGCCCGAGGGAAACGCTCTATGTGCTGTCTATCAGTCCAGAAACAGCAGTCTCCAATGGATGTCCTGAAACGTTTTGTAACCCCCGAAACAGTCATTTCACATCCGGGCATCTATTCAAAGTATATGATCCCAAACAAGGGTGATGTTTCATATCTAAAACATTCGCACCCCAGGGGCCGAGGACATGGCTCAGTGTGGGAGCACTTGCCTGGAATGTGAGGGCCTGAGGCTGAATGTGAGGCTCAGCACCTCATGGTATCCTGAGTCCTGCTGGGATCAACCACCAAGCACAGAGCTGGGAGTAGGCCCAGAGCATCACTGGGTGTAACCCCCATCCTCCCCAAACAAAATAATATTCAGTGCATTGCTGACAATGGCACATAGTAAGTCAGGGCACATGTACAAAAGGCTCCTACCTAACCCCTAAAATGGTGCTCATGAAACATCACAAACAAATGCTTCTTTAAACGAGATGCAAGAGCTGGGTAGAACACCCTGTGTAGAAACAACACCCACCGTATAAAAACTGCACGCAGGGGCTGGAGCAATTGAACAGCAGGAAAGGCACTTGCCTTGCACATGGCCGACCAGGGTTCAATCCCCGGCATCCCATATGGTCTCCTGAGCATGGCTAGTAGTAATTCCTGAGTACAGGAATAGTCCCTGAGCATCTCCAGGTGTGGCCCCCAAACAAACAAACAACTGCTTCCCTGCGCCCCCCAAAATAAAACTGAAAAATAGTCTGGGGGGGGGAAGGGAGATATTTAAAATAATAAAAGGTGGAGTTGGAGTGATAGCACCATGGGTAGGGCATTTCCTTGCATGTGGCCAACACAGGGTTTGATTCCCAGCATCCCATATGGTCTCCCGAGCACTGCCAGGAGTAATTCCTGAGTGCAGAACCAGGAGAAACCCCTGCGCATTGCTGGGTGTAACACCCCCCACTCTGAAAAAAAGGAAAATATTGGAAAGAAATACTTCAATCGTTAGTATTTCTCAAATATCATAGTTACAAGACTTTTTCCTTTCCTTATTTATATTTTCCTGTGTTTTTCCGCAAGTTTCCTCCTGACCCATCCAGTTGAAAGTGTCTTTTATTCAATGATCACCGGCATGGGGTCAGACACAGGAGGAGGATAAGGGTTCCTTTTTCAGAAAGAAACTTCCCCAGGAGAGAGGAGGAGGAGGAGCACGAAGAGGAAGAGAGGGTGGGGGGAAGAACGAAGAGGGGGGTGGAGGGAGAGAGGCCTAGGGGGTGGGGGCTAGAGCCTCACCTTCTGCCTGGCCTCCGCGTAGGTCTCCCCGTACTTCTGCTGAAGGTACCGGTAGTCATAGTTTGGGAACGGGGAGGGGCTGGGGAAGCTTCCCGAGCTCCAGAGTTTCCACAGGCTCACAGCAGTGATGCCCAGCAGCGCCAGGGCCCCTGCGGCGTAGACACCCACCTCCCAGCCCGGGGGGCTCCTGATGACTGCAAAAAGAAAGAGGGGGTAGCCTCTCAGGAGTGTGGTGGGACCTCCCTCTCCCTGCCGTCACCCCTCCCCTCCAGGGCCCAGGGCTCACTCACTCTCTAAGGAATATTCACACGTGTGCTATGTGCCAGGCGGGGCTGGGGGCCAGGGACCGATGGGAATCAGACACGTTTTTCTCTGTGATTTCTGCTTCTGTCTTTCCTGCCCAACGTCCATAGAGATGAAGAGCCGAGAGCACCACCCAAATACTCCTTAGACTTTAAACAAATAGGAATTTCTTTTTTTGGGAGGGGAGTGGGGGAGGTTCGTCACAGCTGGTGGTCCTTGGAGGTTACTCCTGGCTCTGTGCTCAGGGATCACTCTTGGCAGAGGTCCGGTGCCAGGGATCGAACCCAGGTTGGCCATGTGCAAAGCAAACCCCTACCCCCTGTACTACAACAGGGATTTCTTCCTTTTGAATTTTTTGAACCCCATAACCTTCAGAGGACTCTTGCTTCTGGATAATCAAGGCAGCACTTTGGTTCTTCAGAGAAACGAAAGAGAAATATGGAGGCTGGAGAGGTAGAACAGGGGTTCAAGCCTTTGCCTTGTATGCGGGCAAACCTGGTTGGTATCCCCAGCATCACAATATGGTCCCCAGATACAGCTAGGAGTCACTCCTGAGCACAGAGCCAGGAGTAAGCCTTGAATACTGTTAGTTGTGACAGAAAAGAAAGAGCAAGAAAAGAGAGGGAGAAAGACAGAAGAAAAAGAAAAGAGAAAAGCAAAGGAAGGAAAATAAGAAAGGAAGGAAGGAAAGAAGAAAGAAAGAAGGGAAGGAAGGAGGGAGGGAAGGAAGGAAGAAGGAAGGAAGGAAGGGAGGGAGGGAGGGAGGGAGGATCTGGAGTGGTTCCCTTTGGCCTCAAACCTCATTTAGAGTAACCCCGTATCTCTGCACTGAGGAGGGCACCTTCTGATTTTAGCCCCCTGGTCCTCGGGAAGCCCTGGCCATCCTCACTGGCCCCACGTGTGACGACTCTGGGCTGTGTCACAACACCTTGACAACAGAGTATTATTCAGGGCAAGAGGAATGAGGTTCAGGAGGAAAACAAGGGGCTAAGTGAAAGGAGCCGCTCGCGAAGGATCACGGGTGTCGTGGTTCTGTTTCCGTGGGAAATGCCCGTGGAGGCCTGGCCACAAGGACAGAAAGTACGTCAGTGGCAGCAGGGGCTGGAGCGGAAGCAGAGCTGGGCGCTCTGCTGGGCCCTGCGGTAGAGGGGGGAGCTGGGGGGTGAGTTTCTCCCCATAGAGCTGCCCCGCACCCCTCCCCCAATTCCCAGAGGAAGTGAGAGGAGAGGGGGTTTCAGCTGTGCAGAGCTTGACCATAAGCACAGATGTGAATTTTCCTTCTCTGACTCCTATGTGTATGTGACACGCACATCCACAGAGACACATGGCGCACAGGGCACACACATGCACATAGGCACATACACAGACACACAGCAACACACCTGCATACAGGCACATACTCAGAGACACACGGCACACACACGTGTACACAGGCACATACATGTGCACATAGGCACATACACAGACACGTCACATACACATGCACACCTGGGCCATGGGCACCTTCAGACTTTAGCCCCCTGGCCCTTGCTGAAGCCCCAGCCATCCTCGCTGGCCCCACATGTGGGGACTCTGGGCTGTGTCACCCTTGTAAGGCCGCACGGAAGCTGGGGCCAGCCTGCGCGCCTGTGGTTTGGAGTGAGACCCGGCGGGGGGTGCCGGAATGGGGTCCCCACTCTGCCCTTGTGCTCAGGATCTGGGTGAAGGGGTGTGGGGACACCTGGATCTGTGATCTGCCCTGGGGTACTCCTGCCCTTCCTCCCAGCTTTGTGGGAGAAGGGGGGTGCAAGAGGGAGGGGCTTCTGGGACCCCTCTGTGACATGGGGGAGGTGCCAGGGGACCCCTCTGTGACATGGGGGAGATTTCAGGGGACCCCCTCTGGCATGGGGAGGCTTCGGGGGACGGCCGCTGGGGCGCAGAGGCCCGCTTCCCAGTCCCTGAGGGAGCCTGGGCGCGTCACCCTTGCAACCCAGCAGACCGTGACCGGTGCCCCTGGGCACTCACCGCTCAGGTGGTATTCAGCCACGTCCACGGTCATGGTGCCCACTGCAGCAGCTGAGACAGAGCAGGAGAGAGTCAGCAGGGAGGGTCAGGGGCTGATCGAAGTCCCCAACCCCAGTACGAAGGGACCCCTGACTCGGGGTTCCATGCCCACCATCAAAGCAGAATGCCAAGGCTATTGAACTGTGGGAAGGCCGGGCTGTGCATGGCCAAGCCCAGTTTGAACGCAGCACCACCCCCAACCCCGCCAGGAGCAATCCCGGCTGCAGAGCCAGAGTGAGCCCTGAGCTATCACGCCCCCCCCCAAAGACCACACTTATAAACTGTTATTAGGGGTCTTTGAAATTCTCTTTTCCTTTTCTGTTGCTCTCGGGGGCACTCCAGGCCGTGCTCAGGGCTTACCCCTGCTCTGTGCTCAGGGATCACTCCTGGTGGGCCATGGGGACCATGTGGGGTGCCGGGGATCAGCCAGGGTCAGCCGCTCTCGGCCCAGCACCCTCCCCGCTGTCCCACGGCTCCGGCCCCTGGACTTCTATCATAAACTACCCGATTCCAGGCTCACAGGGGCCAGAGCGAGCCAGGGAGTCAAGTGCTTGCCCTGGCTTAAGCCCCAGCCCACATATGGTCCACTAAGCACTGCCAAGGGTCACTCCCGAGCACAGAGCCAGGAGTAGCCCTTGGGAACTGTGGGTGTCACCCGACCCCCTCTTCCGCCTCCCAGTCTGTTCTTAGTGTGGGTCTGGCCCCAATGTCGTGGACACGCACGGAACAGGCGTCTGTGGTTTGACTGAAGCCACCACTGTTTATCAGGCTGACGTGACCTGGGGTTCCAAGTGACTTCCTAGAGCTGGTTCTGCCTTCCCCAGCGGTCACTTTGGGTTCTCTGAACTTTCCTCCCCACCCCCTCCATGCCCAAGGTGGAGGAATGGAGGAAGTTCTGACAACGCTATTCTAGAAAGGTCTGGGCCCTCCTACAAGCCTGAGCCTGGTGGCTGCTCATTGTCCAATCTTGTTGCTAAGAAGCAGGTGTGTTCCTGAGGGGGACGGGGGGCAGTTCCTGCGTGTCTCAGTGTCTAGGGCCAGGACTGAACAGCACTTGGCGCTGACCATCAAGCAACACTGCCTGGTGAGGAAGGGGGATTTGGAAGCAGGGAGGCTTGGGATGAGCTCAGCTCCAGGGACACAGAATGACAGGAGGTTCCTAAGTGGCAGAAGAACCCCAAAGTGGTTACAATCAGGGGACCCAGAGGGAGACACAATTCCCAGAATCTTGAGTTGCTGGGTTTACACGGGGCTCTGTCTTTGGGGCTCACAGCACCCCTAGTTGTGCTCAGATTGTTAACCAGCCCCAGGATGATCCGTTGGCCCCCTTGAGTGACTTGTTGGGATTTGAACCCAGGACCTCACTCACACTGCCCTCTGTAGTTTCCAGTGCACCCCTGCCCCCCTGCACACAGGTGACCCCAGACCCTGATGAAGCCCTCAGGGCACCGGGTTAAGGGACCCAGTCCTGTTTCCCAGCGCTTCCGGGCGTCTGGGGTTCGCCACCACCTCTGACTCTGGGGCTCTTGACCCCTTAGAGGTTTGGCCAGCTGCAGGGGGTGGGGGCAGGGTGCGGTCAGCACAGGGTGGGGGCGGCGGTCCCAGTGCAGGAAGCCTCAGCAGCTCTCCATGCCCGGCAGGCTCCTTGCTCCTCGCCACAGCGCCAGTGGCGCCCCCCCTCACCCCACTCCCACGCAGCTGTGCGGTTGTCATGGAAATGGGGGGCGGCACCAGGGAGGGCGCCCCTTTGCAGGAGCCAGCGGGCTGAGCGCTCCCTAACCTTGGCGGAGTCTCGCCCGCCCCCGCCCCTGCGCAACGCTCCACAGCCTCAGCTCTGCAGATCCAGTAAGTCCGCGCCGAGACCTCCCCCCTCCTGCCCCCGGCAGGGCGGCGCTGGGGGCTGCCTAACTTTCCCGGCCGGACCCCCCAGGTCCTGGCAGAAGCGGGCTGGGCCTTTCCAGGACTCTGCTAACCCCTGACAGTCGGTGGCCAGAGTGTGGCTGGGGACACCGTAGGCAGGTACTTCCTGTCTCCCCTCTCCACCCCCCACCCTCCTGTGCACCCTCCCAGGCTGGCCCAGCTCAGATCCTCAGACCTGACCCCCCACCCCCCATCCCAACTCCTGTCTGGGAGTTGGGATTTCTGTAAAGGGGTGGCTTTGGGTACAACTTCCTGCAGCAGCCCCCCAAGACCCCCCCCAACACATTAGGAAACCCTGCAGAGGGAAGAGGAGGGGCGGGAACCCCCCCTCACATTTTCCCCTCACAAGCCCAGAGCCTCAGAGATTCCCAAGTGGTAAGTGGGGCCCCACTGCTATGCTTACCGGACTGGAGGGGTCCCCGAAACCCTGGGCCCTGGTGTGAGCTGGGAGAGTGTGCACTGACCGGCCAGTCTGCAGTCCTTATTTCATTTGTCTTCAAGTCGCCAACTTGGAAAACTTGGGCGATTTCCTGATAGAAAGCGGCTTCTTGGGTCTGAGAGATAGGACAGAGCGTAGGGCACAGAGCCAGGAATAAGCCCCGAACACCACTGCGTGTGACCCCCCAAACCCGAACATCTCCCCACCCTCCAAAGCAGAACGTGAGCACTTAAAAAGAGAGCATGAACCTCCAGGTTCCCTTTAAGGTGGGGGGCCTAACTGGCACCTTTCGTCCCCTCCCACAGGCCCCTGGTCGCATCGGTGTCACAGAGCAAGCCCTGGGTGGCGGGCAGCTCAGAAAGGGACTGGCCCAGAGCCACCCAAATACAGTGACGGCGCTGGACCTGGCAGCCACTGGCCCCTCGCTGCCACGAACTTTCCACCTTTTCCTAGGAAGGCGGTGCCGGGGGGTCAAATCCTGCTGTCATCCTCCACCCCTCGGAGGAGAAAAGTGAGGTGCCCACAGGGGCAGGGGCTGCGCCCAGAGTCACCCACCAGGCCTGGGGAGCTGAGAGCGAGCTCCTGCCTCAGCCCAGCGGCGCCCGTGGCAGCAGCCCCAGCCGGGAGCGGCGCCAGACTGAGGGGCTGCAGCGTTGGCTTAAGCAAAAACGCTGATGAGGCGCGTTGGAGGCCAGTGACCTGAGCTCCCCAGCTTCTGATCCACGGAAAACGTGGTACAGTGTGGGAGCAGTGCTGCCACAGCCCTCCTTTCAGTTCCTTGATGATCCCACCCTTCCTGGGACCCCGGGACCCTCCCATCCCGTCTCTGTTCTGGCCCTTGTTCCCAAGCCTGACCCGAACAGAGAGCACCCACCAAAACAGCTGATGGTGTGAGGGGGTCGTGCTGGCCCAGCTCTGCACGGATGGGCAAAGCATGCTACCTGCAGGGGCTCGGGGGGGGGGCCCTGGCATGGGGGGCACCCAGAGACTGAGACAGAGTGGAGAAGGGACCCCCCTGCATGCAGCAGAGGGCTGGAGTCAGGGACCCCAACTCTTAGCTGGGCGCTGCCTCCTGCCTAGGGGCCTTGGGGGGCCCAGGTGGGCGGGAAGGACCCCCATCGCCTTCCTGGAAGTGGACCCCAGTGGAGGCTCCTGGGCTTGTTAGAACAAAGGCTTTTCAGGAATTTTGTGCCTTTGCTGGGGACAGTGGCCAGCACCTCTGCCACCAGGGACCCCTTTTCCTTGCTTACTGTATCCCCATAACACATCCTTGGCCAGGAGTGGGCTCCTCCCCCTTCCAAGGCCACTGGATTAACAGGAAGTACATTTGGGGATCCCTCCTCTTCCAGACCGCACACCTCCTTAGCAAATGCGTTTGGGGGAGGGGGCTCCCAAGTAGTGCCGGCGGGGGGCGGGGTTCAGGGGCCTCTTCCTGATGGTTCCCAGTCAGCCAGCCCCGATGGTTCAATGCCCCGGGTGATGGGTCACCGGGCAACACAAGGCTGTGTGTTGTGTGTTGTGGATGGGGGTCATGCATGGCTGGGGACTGAACTCGGGTCTCTATGTGTTCGGGGTGCATGCTCCTGAGCCCCGAGCTGTCCCCAAGACCCTCTTTAGGCCCTGTAAGCTTGAAATCATTTCGCAGGGCCCCCAGCTCAGAGAATCACGTCATTGGCATGTGTTGGGCGCCGCCTGCGTGCCAGGCAGGACACTGAGCACTTGCCATGTGTTATTTGGGCAGATTCTCTCTGCCACCCTGGGGAGGGGCCCTTGTACCCGCAAGAATACTGAGGCACAGGCCAGATATGGCGCTCATCCGGGAGCACTCAGACAGGAGCACTCAGCCTTGAGCACTTGCCAAGCAATGCTCTGAGTTCGGTGGCCAGTGCTACAAAAATAGAGGGGAAGAAGAAGAAAAGAAAAAGACTCCCAGGAGTCCCCAGAGGGGTCTAGGTGTGAACCAGGCTGGGGACCTTCTCAGCTCAGGGCTGTGGTGGGGCTGGGTGTGTGGGGGGTCCTCTGAACTCGCAGCCCCCCTTGCCTTCCTGCAGAAATTGGGGCAGCCCCTGCCCCTGTTCGGCTGGACGTGCAATTCCAGGCACCTAGGGGTGTGAAGTCCTGGCCTCCTGGCCTGAGGAGGGGTCTCTGCAGTGCCCCGCAAGTCTGGCCCCCTCGCAAGCCCCCTTCTGTCCGAATCCCCCCGCAACCCCATTAGCTTCCTCTCCCAAAGACAGCCAGCGGCAAGAGTCCCAAAGGGACCCTGCAGGGCGACCCCTACACGGGACAGACGCGTCAGAACCTCTTGGGGGGCCCGGTACCCCCAGGGAGGAGGGGGACGTGCCCCGCAGGATCAAGTCATTCTCGAGACTCAACAGCCCGAGCTGGGGTCCCCCCACCCGGCGCCAACGGGAGCTGGGGTGCAGGGGGGCGGACCCTGGAGCTGGAAGCGGCGCGAGGCGGCCAGGGGCGGTGGGGACGGTCGGGGTGCCGAGTGCGAAAGTGAGGGGCGTGCGCGCCGCGCGGGCGCCGGGAGGCGTGCGAGTGGCCGGGCGGGCGCGGGGGTGGCGTGGAGGGGTGCAGGGGTGCAGGGGCCGGGCGGGGGCCAGGGGGTCCGCGGCGGTGCGTACTCACCCGCTCGGCCGAGGGGCGCCGAGCCCCGCCGCTCCCTCCCTCCCGCGCCGCCGCGGCCGCTGCAGTGTGGCCGGCGCGGGCTGGGCGGGCTGCGGGGCCGGGGGTTTCGGGGCGCGGCGCCGCAGTCCGGGCACGCTCCCAGGAGCCCGCCGCGCGCGCCCCGCTCAGTTTCAAGTGCCAACGCCGAGCGCCGCGCAGCCTCCGAGCCCCGGACCCCGCAGCGCACGCGGGAGGGAGCCCGGGGTGGGGGGGACCCGCGCCCGCACCCGCAGGCCGCGGTGCGGGTGGGGGCCGAGGGCGCGCGGGCCGGGGGGCGCACCCGGGCCTCTCTGCCTCCCTGCGAGGCCGGCCGGGCCCGGGGCGCAGTCCGCAGGCCCGGCCTGGAGCCCCGCCGCGGCCGCACCCGGGTTCCCGCGGTCCCCGAGGGCCTCAGTTTCTCTTTCTGTCCGGCGGCGGCGGATGCTGCGCACCAGCGAGGAGGGGCGCCGCGGGCGGAGCGGCGGCGGGTTCGCCTCGCCGGATGGATGATCCCCCTCTGCAGGCCGGCCTGGGCGCCCGCACCCGCGCCCGCGCCGAACCGGGTCGGGGCGGTGGTGCGGGGGGGGGGGTGGTCCCTGCACTTTCGACAGGACCCGGAGGCGGTGTTGATCTTCCCAAAGGCCGGAGCCGAGACTTGAACCCAGCTCTGGGGGACTTGGAGCCGCGCACCCCTCGCCCCTTAGGGGTCGCACCGCCTCTCCCAGAGCAATGAATGAATCATTCAGGAGCCATTTACGACGCCCCCGCCGGACTCTGGGCCCGGTGCCAGGCGTGGGCGCGCTCGCATCTTCCGGGAACAGGGGGACAGGGGCCCTCCCTGCCCGCGCTGTCTGGGAGGCAGGGAGGCGCGCGCCCGGGAGCAGGGGCCACGTGCGGGGGGCAGGGAACAGGAGAGCAGGCTGGGGGGGCCGAGGGTCCGGGGCGAGGGCTTCAGGAGGGGGCGAGGGTGCAAGGCCAGCGGCGAGTCCCGGAAAAGGGCCCTCTGGGGCTTGGGGGGTGCCGGGAGCAACTTCATGGGCACTGTCCCCTCAGCAGGGGCCGAGTCCGTGTTGGTCTCGGGATGGGGCGCCCCTGGGCAGGATTTCGGGGAGCCAGGAGTGCAGTTCGTTGCATCGCCCACATGCAGTTTGTGCATCGCCCGCAGGGGGCGCCCTTGTCGCATGTTTTTCTGGGCCCGGAGAGCCGCGGCCTTAACCGCGCTGCGGGACTTATGAGGGCTGGGGGGCGCAGGGCCGCAGGGCCGCGGGGCTTTTCTCTGTTGTTTCTCATTTAATGTTTTCTTTTCAGCTTTGGTAGGAGTCCGCCCATTTACCAGCTGGGGACGGAGGCCTGGGGAGGGAGGGAGGGAGGGAGTAGAGAGGTCCTTGCCCCCCGAACTAGCCCGGTTGGACGAGGTGCGGGTGCTGTTGTCCGGGAGAGCTTGTCAAGTTCCCCGGGGCGACCCCTTCAGTGAACAGAGAGCGGGTGGGATTGCAAATGCCCCTACACGGACAGTGGCACAGCGCCCAGGGCGCACGCACGGCAGAGACGCAGTGGCACGTGCGCACAGGAGGGGGGATTTCTGGTGTGGAGCGCGCAGGGGAGAAGCGGGCAGGGCTGGACTGACTCCCACCGGCATAAGCTTGGAAACCCGGCGGGGCTCCTCAGCTGTTAGCAGTGGGGGTGGCGATGAGCCTGGGCGTGGAGGTGGGGGGCCCCGCTGGAAACTGCTCTGCTTTAGAGATCAACCAGGTTTTGGGGGGGAGGAGGTTTCGCGCCCTGGAAATGCGCCGCGATGCGCGTTTGGGGTTTGGTGCTCTTCTGCCTGTGTGGTCTGTCCAGTCCTCTCACCTGCTGTTCCCTGCACTGGAAACGGAAGGTAAGCTCCTTTCTGGGCGCTGCGACGACACCTCCCCCACCTCCAGTCCCTGAGGCCACCCTCCTCTGCTTATCCTCCACCCCCTCCCCAGCCTTCTGTTCCTGACACCTGCCAAGCCAGTGACCGCCTCAGGGAGTCTCTTGGCCAGTCTGTTGGCCTGGAAAAGTGCATTCTCCTACTCTCACTGAGAAGTTCGCAAACCACTGTTAGCTCCGTGAAAATCACCAGGAAAAAAGAAAAAGATAAAATCATCAAGAAGAAAGATGCAGGACTCTGGGTGATGGTAGAGCCGTTGGCTCTTGCCTTGCACGCGGCAGAACTCAGTTCGGTCCCTGGCACTATGTGTGGTCCCCCGAGCACCATCAGAAGTGATCCCCCCTGAAGGGACAGTCTCGACTGAGACCCACAGTCCTCAGGGCCAGCAGTTGAGAGTCGGGGGGACATTGGCAGGGTCCACTCATCCCTGAGCAGACTGGGGAGGCAGCAAAGAGAAGACGGGGTGGGTGGGTGCCCTTCTCCAGGGTCCCCCCAGGAGTATGTAGCCAGAGGTGGGAACGTGTGAGCCCCCCGCTGGAGCCCCCTAGCAGGCTTGGCTCTGCTTCTCGCGTGGCATCACCAACCATGACCTTATCTTTGCCATGAGGAACAAGAATGGAGCATGAGGGTGATCCGGGGAGACGTGTGAACCCCAAGATCGGCAGCTGGGCGGGGTCCCAGGAGGCTGTACCTGGGATATAATTTTTCAGGGGGTCTGGACTTTGGGCTATGCCCAGCAGCGCTCAGGAGAGACTCCTGGCTCCGTGCTGGGGGGAGGAGGGGACTGTTCCCAGAGATGCGAAGGGACCAAACCAGGTTCAGTGGCGGTGGCACAGGAGGCCAATGCCTTAACCCTGTACTTTGTCTCCCGGCCCTTGGCATTTGTTTTGTTTTGGGCTACACCCTGGGGCTATTTCCAGTCTAGGGCCTGGAGGTTGCTCTCAGGGATGCTGGAGGTCGCACGGTGCCGGGATCAAAGGTGTAGCACCCACAGGTGAAGCTGGCACACCAGCCTCCGAGCTGGCTCCGCTGCCCCCTGCTGGCATGTTCAAGTATAGCAGGTCCTTCAGTATGTTCCTCTCAACAAGGCTTTGGTGTGATATTGATGAGGAAGAAAAAGATTCCTGGGTGGGACCCACTGGAGTGTGGGAGGGTTGGAGTGTGTTCAGATCGGCTTCTTTGGGCATCGTTTGTGGAAAGTTAAAGTTTCTGAGAATGGGTGTGATGTTAAGAGCAGATTCAAACTGGTCCAACATTATCAGATGGAGGTAGCTCTCTGAACGTGACAGACTCCTTGCTTGGAGCTCAGTCTGAGAGAGGAGGCTAATTAGGAACAGAGACTGTATGAGGCAGGATAAGGGAATACAGGGCATCCAGACAGGATGCCTTACCCAGTCGGATGGTGGAGGCCTTCCGAGTGAGCTTCCTGGAGGAGGTGGCCTCTGAGCTGAGACCTGAAAGTTGAACCATGCATAATTCAGGCAAAGGGGCTGGAGGAGGCATTCCCGGCAGAGAAACGGGAAGATATCTAGAATGCACCATTTGCTAGACTGTGAGCTCCAGACAAGCAGGGAGGGAGGTTGACCCAGTGACAACCCCTGTCTCACACAGAGAGTATCACGGAATAAAATGTCATCGGGAGAGAAAAGGGACAAGATGAAGAACAGGGAGGCAGGAGGGCCAGGCAGGGCTGGGGCTGAGCGTGGAGCCCAGCATGAGTGTGTGCTGGAAGCCGAGGGAACCTGACTCGGGTTCACCTTCCCTCCATCTCTAGGCTAGGAAGTTGGATGTCTTAGGAAGCAAGTAGGCGTGCACTGATTAAGCACCTGCTGCATACCTCAGCTGCATGGGGAGAGAACTTCCTGGCCCCTGGCAAGAATGCTGATTTAGGGGGCCGGGGCAATAGTGCAGGGGATAAAGCACTCCCATGCATGAGGCTGACCCAGGTTCAATTCCTGGCACCACATATGATTTCTCCAAGCACTGCCAGCCATGATCCTTGAGCACAGAGCTAGGAGTAATCCCTGGGAACCAAGAAAAAAAAAAGAAAGGCTGATTTTTTTTTTTGCCTTTCTGCATCACACCCAATGATGCTCAGGGGTTACTCCTGGGTCTGCACTCAGGATTTACTCCTGGCGGTGCTTGAGGGACCATATGGGATGCCAGGGATTGAACCCTGCGTCGGCCATGTGCAAAGTAAAGGCCCTACCCGCTGTACTATTGCTCCAGCCCAAAGAAATGCTGATTTTACAGGATGTTTCCTGCAGAGACAGTCCTCCAGACAGGTTTTCGGGGAGCAGACCCAGAGCGGCCCCCAAATAAAAAATTTAAAAATAATAAAGTTAACTAGGGCCAGATTACCCAGGTAGGGTTCCCAAGCTCTGGGCAGCGCGGAGAGATGCCAGGCCTTTGCTGGCTGATTGCTGGTGGCCAAGGGACACATTTGAGGGGTGACAGATGTCCCCCAGAGGGGTGCTGGGCAACTAACACAGCTGGAACAGACCCTGGAACGTGAGCTTGGAGCCAGGCAGGGAGCCTGGGGAGGGGGAAGGGGACTCCGCCGGTGGGATTTGCCACCCATCACGGTGCCAGCCATCTGGACACTGACCCTTCCGTTGGCCCAAAGCTCCTCCCTTAGCCTCGGGGCCCAGCACATCAGGGCAGGGGCCCGGACTGGGCAAGGCCGCTAGTTGCAGAAATGCTGGCAGTGCTCCCCTCCAGGGAGCATGGGGAGGAGCAGTTGTATGGGCTCCCTCGTTCAGGGGAATCCCTAGGGACCGCATTCTCCCTTCGTTTCCCAGTTGGGAGGAGGCCAACACTATTCTGGAAATGTCTCAGCAAGTGAGCAGTCAGATGCAGTGTCTTCCTGATTATGTTCTCGTGGACCACTTCTTTCCATTTTCTTGTCCTTAACAGCCCTTAGGACACAAGCTTCTGGCTTTGGCCAATATGCCTTGCAAGCTAGTCCCCCAAAACACTGAGCCATTTGTTGCTGCCAAGCTTTTGATCTATGCAGTTGGTCTTTTTTTATTTTTGGGGTCACACCTGCGATGCACAGGGGTTACTCCTGGTTCTGCACTCAGGAATTATTCCTGGCAGTGCTCAGGGGACCATATGGGATGCTGGGAATCGAACCAGGGTTGGCTTCGTGCAAGGCAAATGCCCTACCCGCTGTGCTATTGCTCCAGACCCTATGCAGAGCGTCTTAAGTGAAGGGAATGTCCTCTGTCAGCTTGTCTGCATGTAAACTTCTCTTCGTCCTTCAAAACCCTCTCTTGGGGCTAGGATGATAGTACAGCGAATAAGGCAAGTGGTTTGCATGCGGCCAACCTGGGTTCAATCCTCAGCATCCCATATGGTCCCCCAGCACTGCCAGGAATGATCTCTGAACACAGAGACAGGAGTAGGTCCTGAGCACAGCTGGGTGTATGCCCAAAACAAGATAACAAACCAGCAAACCTCTCCTGTGCGCTGTGCTTTCTGTCAGTCTCCCATGTTATATGGAACCTGTCCTGTGGTGCTGTTTCTTTTTTAATATATTTTTTAAATTTATTTATTGAATCACTGTGGGAAAGGTTACAAAGCTTTCAGGTTTAGGTCTCAGTCATGCAAATATCAAACACATTTCCCTTTACCAATACTTATTTTTTACCATGAAGAACCCCAATAAGACCCCACCCCCCCACCCCTCCCAGTCCCTGTGAGGCAGATGAATTCTAGTTAACACTCTATCTGCTTTGATTAGATTCATTGTTTCATTAAAAGATTCACCACTATTATTTAGAGTTTACCCCCCCCCCCAAATCAGACATGCTGAAAAAGCATTGTGAAGTGATTTGCTTTCTACAGCTGGGTTCAAGAATTAAATGTTGGTTTTGGATTTCTGCTATTTTACTTCTTGACCCTGGAAGTATTTCTACTGAAAGTCAGATAGTTAAGAAATTGGTTTCTGTGCTCTGGAGTCGTGGCCGTGCTGGAGAGCCGCTCGTGGGGGGCAACTGGTGGCCTCGGTAGGGCGTGAAGGGCGGACCGAAACGCCCCCCTTCCCATGAGGTTTTAGTCGCCCCCACACCCCCGGCTCATATCTGCTGTCCACAAGGCTCCCATGCGGCAGCCATCTTTCTTTCCAGGGAGGAAAGGGCGAATGGGGCAACACCCTTTCCCCTCCGGACAGACATGATGGCCTGGATTAACACATAGTCCGTTCACTTTTCTGCTCCAAGCTGCCGGGTTCTGCATTAAGTCCTTGTGCTTCTGGGGCCGTGGCTGTGCTGGAGAGCTGCTCGCGGGGGGCAAATGGTGACCTCGGTAGGGCGTGAAGGACGGACCGGAACGCCCCCCTTCCCATGAGGTTTTAGTCTGTGGTGCTGTTTTTCCTACCCATCCCTGTATGAGGCAGAGAGGCAGAGCGAATGTCGTGTTTTACGGCAAAGCAGGCAGTGCATAAGTCCGGCTTTGGCAGCATTTAAATATGAAGAACCCGCGCTAGAAAACAGAAAAGTGTTTATGCACTTGACCTGCCAGGGATCACTCCTGAGCACAGAGCTGGGGATAGCCCCTGAGCACTGTCAGGTGTGGTCCCAAACCCAAACAAAAAATCAAGGACCTGGGGGCAGAGAAAAAGCAATAGATGAGGTAGAAGCTTCGAAAGCTGAAAAACAGGACCCCCAAGAACAGGGCTGTGAGAAGGCCCCCCACCAGGCCATCTTGACACATTCAGAAAACCAGGGTCCAGAAAGGTTAAGGAATGTGGCCAGCGAGAAATAAGTTGAGAGGTCAAAGAGAGAGAGTATAGTGGGGAGGGTGCTTGCCTTGCATGCGACCGACCCGGGTTCGATCCCCGCATCCCATGTGGTCCTCCAAGCACCATCAGGAATGATTCCTGAGTGCAGAGCCAGGAGTAAGCCCTGAGCATCACCAAGAGTGGTCCAAAAACCAGAAACAAGGGTGTCCCTCTACAGATGAATGGCCAGGAGGACAGGAGGTAGACACGGAAATGTACAAGAGATAGGACAGCCGGAAGACGAAAAGCGCTGTCTACTGCCAACCCTGGTTTGATTCCTGGCACCACATACGGTCCCTGGGGCACCATCACGAGTGATGGGCACCACCAGGAGTGATTGCTGAGCACAGAGCCAGGAGGGAGCCCTATGCATAGTTGGGTGTGCCCCCCAAACCAAACAGAAAAGGGCCAGAGGAACTCCTGGGATGGGATGTGTGGGGGGGGGGAGGCGGTGAGATGGGCAAATGCTGCCCAATCCCCTACCCTCCAGGCCTCAGAGGAAGCCAGAGAGGAAACAGGATACAGGGTGAAGCAGCCTCCAGCCCAATATTTGGGGAAGATGTCGGTTCGAGAGGTATAATTTCGCCTTACAAGGCACCTGAATTCTGGCATGTAGATGGTGAGTCTAGTTCCCTGGGAGAGAAAAACAACACTGCACTGTGTGCTGGAAAGTCACAGGTAAGCAGATCACCACAAAATAGAAACGCCCTGCCCCCTCCACCTTGCATGCAGCTGACCCGGGCTTGATCCCTGACACATGCAGCACTTGATCCCTGACACCACGCCACTGCCAGGAGTGATCCCTGAACGCAGAGCCAGGAGTAACTCCTGAGCATTGCCAGGTGTTGCCCCCAACTCCCCCCCCCCCACCAAAAAAGAAATAGAAATGGTAATATTGCGAGGCCTTGGGGGTGTTAGCTAACATCTGGGTTATTTTGCAACATATAAATGAATCCTATGGACACTTGCTGCAAATCATACCCTACATCCCTCTTTAACTGGGGTCAAAGAGTGTTTTCAGGACTTGTCCCTTCCCAGTGCAAAAAGACACCTGCACGATCACAAAGGGACAAGGTCTGAGGGGGGTGGAGAAACCCTCCCCTCGGTGGCTGCTCTTTCTCCTTTCCATCTGTAGCCTCTGAGAGGAAAGGACAGGTAACCCCCAACCCCGCTGCCCTCCAGCGCAGATGCTAAAATCCCAGGTGGGAAATGGGCACTAGTGGAGGGATGGGTATTTGATCATTGTATAATTGAAACCCAAGCACAAAAATTTGTAAGTCTACAACTGTACCTCATAATGTCTCACTAATAAAAAAATAAATAAATCTCAGTCATGGAAGAGAGCTGTGATTGGCTGGTGTAGGTCAGGTGATCCATCCTGCTCTAATCCACGGTGTTCAGGAGTGTCATGTGATGCATATGTGGCTCCCTGGGGTTGCCCTCCAGGATATGGAGCGGACTGGACCACATATGGCAGTTGCCCACTCCTTCATTCTCATTCTTCCTGCAGATTGAATGTCTCCACTTGTATTTGCTGCATTTCCTTGGCAGTAAATATCTCCCGTCTCTTCTGCTTGGTCCTTTTTTTTTTCTTGCTTTTTGGGTCACACCTGTGATGCTCAGGGGTTACTCCTGGCTCTGCACTCAGGAATTACTCCTGGCGGTGCTCGGGGAACTACATGGGGTGCTGAGCACTGAACCTGGATCGGCCGTGTGCAAGGCAAATGCCCTCCCCAGTGTACTATCACTCCGGCCCCATCTTCTGCTTGGTCATTATGTTGGTCTTGTGCAGCTGAGCCTGTGTGAGAACCCCAGCTTTCAAGGGCCCCTGTCTGGGATCCTGAACCTTGACAAGTGGCCAAGAGATCTGTAGTAGAAACCAGAAGAATTCTAGATAAGGACACTGACCTTGCTTTTTTCTTTCCTCCAAAATGTCACCTTACTTTGTTTATGTTTCAGAGAAGATGACAAAATGGTCTTGGGAGCAGTCCATGAGGGCTTTATTCTTTGTTCTGGTGCCTGTTGGTCTCAGCCCGCCCTTTCTGAGAACACCGCTGTTCCTTTACTTTGTGAAGACCCCCTTCTGCTGGGAGGCAGGGTGGTCACTTTGAAGAGATGAGTCTGCCGTCTTTCACCCTGCCAGCCAGTTGCCATTAAAGCTCTTACTTGACCATCCCCTTCACTGTCACCCTGTGTCTCTGAAGCGGGCAGGTGTGTGTGTGTGGGGGGGTGGGGGTGGGTGGGGAGGGGTGTGGGAGGGTTTGACGATGAATTTCAGGTAAATGTCATAAAGTCAGAACCAGCTAGACTACTTCAAAGATCCACCCACCAATGAAGGATTTCCTCCCTGACACGCCCTAGCAACAGATTCCATCTTAGATTATTTGGAGACCAATTTTATTTATTTACTTATTTTTGGCTTTTTGGGTCACACCTGGGCATTGCACAGGGGTTACTCCTGGCTCTGCACTCAGGAATCACTCCTGGTGGTGCTCGGGGGACCGTACGGGATGCCAGGGATTGAACCCAGGGCGGCCGCATGCAAGGCAAATGCTCTTCCTGCTGTACTATCACTTGGGCCCAGGAGACCATCTTTAGAGACACCAGCAAGCGATGAATTCTCCATCCTGCCCAGGAGTCGCCCATCCCTGTCTGTGCCGGGGGTTACTACTGTTTCTTTGACTTTATGAGGTACACACCGTTCCTGGGAGTCACCTGCATACCAACGTAAGGTTTGCTTGGACCAAATGGGAGCCAGCTGATGAAATAGTGGCATTCTCAGAATCAAAAATCACCCTCCCCCTCCCCCCCATACGTCAGAAGACAGGACGTTTGGCCCATCTGGCAACAGGAAGCCACCAGGCTGCATTCCACACAGCCATCCGCTACAGATAACAGAAGACCAGACCAAACGCGCACGGGTCCCACTGGTCTCTGTTCTCTTTTCCCAGCCAGAACAGCTTAAAATCCCTCTTGGTTTCTCCCAGGATGCGGCTCAACCCCAGCCTCGCCAGGGGCCTGTAGGGTCACCCAGGAGCACACACCAATAAATTTCTCCTATTTCCTTACTTTTCTCTGCACCGACCGAGATCGGCAATTTCTCAACCAACTTCAGCTACGCAAGTTCTTTACGACACTGTTTCCTCTGGAGAAACCATGCTCACTCTGGAATGCATCCATTTCTCTCTTGCTCTCCTCTCCTGCCTCATATTTCCTAAATAAAATTCATTTGCGGGGCTGGAGCAATAGTATAGCAGGTAGGGCATTTGCCTTGCCCGTGGCCGACCTGGGTTCAATTCCCAGCATCCCATATGGTCCCCTGAGCACCACCAGGGGTAATTCCTGAGCGCAGAGCCAGGAGGAACCCCTGTGCATTGCTGGGTGTGACCTAAAAAGCAAAAGTAAAATAAAATAAAATAAAAACATTGCATTGTCTTTTGACATTTGGCTTCTCCCAGTCCATTCCTTATGCCCAGGCAGTGAATCTGGACATCTGGTGGAGGGCAGGACTGCAGTGTCCATCTCCCTGAGGTGGTTGTGGTGGACCATGCCTCTCCACTCTGGCGCTCCCTTCTCAGCTGTGGTTCCCCACCCATCACCCTTATGGTTCTTGGTGTAGTGATGAAACCAGAACTTCACAGTAACAACTATATTTTTTGCCTTCTTGGGGTCATACCTGACGATGCACAGGGGTTACTCCTGGCTCTGCACTCAGGAATTACTCCTGGAGGTGCTCAGGGGACCATAGGGGATGCTGGGAATTGAACCCAGGTTGGCCGCGTGCAAGGCAAATGCCCTACCTGCTGTGCTATAGCTCCAGCCCCCTGAAATCTTTTTTGTTTGTTTGTTGCTTTTTGGGTTACACCTGGTGATGCACAGGGGTTACTCCTAGCTCATGTGCTCAGGAATTACTCCTGGCAATGCTCGGGGGACCCTATGGGATGCTGGGAATTGAACCCGGGTCAGCTGCGTGCAAAGCAAATGCCCTATCTGCTGTGCTATTGCTCCAACCCTCCACAGTTACAACACTTCCAGGCGGACTCAGGAGTCTAATCCAGCCTGGATGCCAGAGCTCCCTGCCACCGGCCCACAGCACTCTGTAATGTTTGTGCCAAGGGGCCGGTGCTCTCATTTCACACAGGGTGCTGCAATGACATAGCCAGCCTTCCTCCATCCTAGACCCACCTGCAGATCTGGCCACCTAGGCCACCTAGCATGGCCTACCATGACAAAATACTCCAGACTGGCGCATGTTGACAAGCAAAAAGAAGTTTGTCATCGTTAGGAAGGGCAAGGCCCTGTGGAGCTGGCATCCGGTGACACATCTGTGTGTGGCTTGCAGGCTTCCTTTCTTTCTTTCTTTCTTTCTTTCTTTCTTTCTTTCTTTCTTTCTTTTCCTTCCTTCCTACCTTCCTTTCTTTCTTCCTTCCTTTCTTTCTTTCTTTCTTTCTTTTCCTTCCTTCCTACCTTTCTTTCTTTCTTTCTTTCTTTCTTTCTTTCTTTCTTTCTTTCTTTCTGGCTTTTTGGGTCACACCCGGCGATGCACAGGGGTTACTCCTGGCTCATGCACTCAGGAATTACCCCTGGCGGTGCTCAGGGAACCACATGGGATGCTGGGAATCGAACCCAGGTCACATGCAAGGCAAACGCCCTCCTCGCTGTACTATTGCTCCATCCCTCTCACTGTACTTTCAATGGGCCCATGGAGGGAGCACCTTGTTCTTCCTTTTTTGATAAGGACTGAAGGCATCAGACTTACCCAATTAGGGCCTCACCTTCGTGAACTCATTTAACTCTACCTTCCTGTTGGCCCTGTTTCCAAATCCAAAAGCACAATGCTTCTATTTGGTGTGACTCTGGTAGGTTATTTTGCGGGTCTGGGAACACTTTCATTTTTTTTCCTCACACAAGTTAACAGTGAAGACCTGCATCCCACAGCCAGGCTGCTAAGACTCACAGCCCAGTGCTACAGGTCCTGGAGTTCCTGCAGAGTATGTGGCCACGTGCCACCTCCAAATTCCGCAGCACTGACAGCCCAGTAGGAGCACACTAAACTAGACAGGAAAGTAACATAGGAGCCAACCAAGCTCAAGAAATAAAAAAAAATAACACAGAAGGCTCAACTAGCAGCAAGCAACTCAGTAAATCCTCAATGACTTTAAAGACTCCATGAGAGAAAGAACAATTTTTTTTTTGATTTTTGGGTCATACCCAGCGATTCACAGAGGTTACTCCTGGCTCTGCACTCAGGAATTACTCCTGACAGTGCTCGGGGAACCATATGGGATTCTGGGAATCGAACCTGGGTCGGCTGCCTTCAAGGCAAATGCCCTACCCACTGTGCTATCATTTGAGCCCTGAAAGAACAATTTTCACAGTTTCTTTTACTGAAGTATTTTTTGATAATTCCATTAGCAATTTTGTTGGATTAAGCAACATAAAGTATTTTGTCTCTGCTAAGGGGACAGACTTGTGGAGTGGGCGGGAAACGGGACAGTGATGGAGGGAAAGTCACACCGATGGTGGGGTTGATGTTGGCACATTGACGCACCTGAAACAATTGTGTTAGGAAGAACTTTGTAAAACACAGTGTGTGAATACAGCTAAACATATAAATTAGCAATTACAGGAGAGCCCAACCCCAAAGATGACCCATCAAAGCATACCCATAGCAATATTCTCTTTGCAGACCCTGTGGGCTGGGGGGCAGGGAGCCAGGGACGTGGCTCAGTGGCAAAACAAAAACCTTACATGCGAGACACCTGGACTGGATCCCTGGCGTTGCAAAGCAGCAGAAACAAACCAGCCTGTTTCGCCTGGAAGCCCATAGCCACAGTGTGGGTAAGGGCTTAAGCATGCACAGTTTGGGAGGCATTTGGGAGACGCAATCCAGTCCTGAACTCTGATGGTCTGTTCCCAGCCCTTCTGCTGCATGCCTCAGACCCGCACAGGAGCTGTTCCCTGGGGTCACGCCTACCGTTTCTTTGGCCCATCTTGCCTTGCCTTTCGCCCTGGACAAGCACCTAGCCCCACCCAGCTTACCCTTGACCCTGTTTGACAGTCCCCAGAGCCAGGCCCTCTAGGCTTGGAGATGATCAGGCAGACGAGGGCCCCACGTGGTAGGGAGCACTCCCCCAGAAGAGGGAGCACTCCCTCGTGGCAGGGAACCATGCCTGTGCTCATACCCTCAGACACTTTTTTGCCTGCCTGGTGTTCTCCCTCCTAGAGGCGCCCCTGAATCCTCCATATCCTGTCTGCCCCCTTTAACCACCCCCAAGACAGCATCGGACTTCCCACCATCTCATAGAATGGTGGCCAAATCCTGCTCTATTTTTGTTGTTGTTGTTTTCTGGATCATACCCAGCAATGCTCAGGGGCTACTCCTGGTTCTGCACTCAGGAATGACTCCTGGCTGTGCACGGGGGGGGGGGGGGGGGGCGGGGGGGGACCATATGGGATGACGGGGATTTGGTCACAGGTAAGGCAAATGCCCTACCTCCTGTACTATGGCTCAGGCCCCTTCCTGCTCTTTTTTCTTTTTCTTTTTTTCTTTTCCTTAAATTTTTATTAGTGAAACACCATGAGGTACAGTTGTAGACGTACAAAGTTTTGTGCTTGGGTTTCAGTTATACAATGATCGAGCACCCATCCCTCCACCAGTGCCCATTCTCCACCACCACCAGTCCCAGTATCCCTCCCATCCCCCATCCCCCTATCCCACCCTACCTCTGTGGCAGGGCATTCCCTTTTGTTATCTCTCTCCCTTTGAGTGCTGTGGTTTGCAAAAGAGACATGGAGTGTCAATCTTGTTCGGTCTATAGTCTACTCTCATCACGCATTTCCCATCCCGAGAGGAACCTCCCAACACCCTTTATTTGGTGCTCCCTTCTCTATCTGATTCCTGCACTTTTTTCAATGTCTGGGTCTCTTGTCCCCGTCTTCAGCTCTGTGCCTTGCCCAAAATTGAAACAAAGCAGGACACAGTAACGGAGGCAGAGTTAGCTGGTCGCCTTTGTTCCCCCGACTGGCAGTGCCTGGGAGATGTGATGTTGTGATTAACCACTCCCCCCCCCCAGTCCCCCTCCCCGACATACAGAGCCTGGGGGCCTGCCCACTGAGCCCCTCTGACTTTTTCCTTTCTTTTTCTTTCCTTTTTTGTTTTTTGGGCCACACCTGGCAGTGTTCAGGGCTCTGCACTCAGGGATCACTCCTGGTGGGGTTCAGGGACCATGTGATTGAATCCAGGTGAGCCATGTGCAAGGCAAGCCTCTACCCACTGTATTATCGCTCCATCCCCCGGCTTCCTTTTCTTAATAAAGCCTGTTTCTGCCTCGCCTTGGACCTTCTGCATAAATCCTTTATCTCACAGAGACAAGGGCAGAGCACATATTACAAGGATTCTTTTGCAGTCGAGTGCCCGTTTGGGACAAAAGCCTCCATCTCGTTCCCTGTGGCTCCGAGTGTTGGAATCCTCCACCCCCTTGGCCCCTGCCTTCCTGCCTGTTTCTTAATACAAAGGTGTGTTTTCATATCTGGGTGTTGAGTGTTAAGCCCGAGTGAAGCAGGAGTCAGTGATGGATAAAAGAAAGCGAGATCTCGGGGGCAGGTCCCAGGCACCTGGCAGATGGAGAGATGGTGACTTCAAAGTAGTTCCTGGCAGCGGTTCCTCGTTAAAACCTCTGACCCCGGCCCGCTGGCCCCGAGACTGCCTGTTTCTCCCTCCTGGGGTCCACTGAGACTGGGAAACGGTGCGTGTAAGTGTGACTGACTTATAGATGCCCTGAATTGCAGGTTCTAGAAAAAGTCACCTTCTTGGTTTTAAAAGGATGTTCTCTTACACAGAGGTCACCATTTTTTTGAAGTGACATTATGATCTTTTGTCCAGAGTTCATATGTAAACACCCTAAAGGGACAGAACAATGAATTCTGTCCTGGTCACAGGCAAGAAAATCCGGGTCAAAGGGCCTGGTGACTAGGGAGATTTCCAACTAATAGAAAACACAAGAGAAATCCTCCTCCCCTGCCCCTTGAAGGGTTACAATTGCCGTGGAAGGAGACTCAGAACCTGGCAACGCCTTGGCCCTGGGAATTCCCAGCCCAGTGTCTTCCTTCTTCCTGAAAAAGCAGGAAGGGTCCGTCCCTAATTAACTTGTCTGTCCCTATTCTGTGAGCTAGGTACAGGAGTCAGTTGCTCTTTGGAGGGGACCTGCCCTCTGCCTTTTTTTTTTTCTTTTTGGGTCACACCCAGCGATGCACAGGGGTTACTCCGGGCTCATGCACTCAGGAATTACTCCTGGCGGTGAACGGGGGATCCTATGTGGGATGCTGGGATTCGAAACTGGGTCAGCCACGTGCAAGGCAGACGCCCTACCTGCTGTACTATTGCTCCAGCCCTGCCCTCTGCTTTTTAGTGTGCATGAGGTGATTCTAAAAAGGCGAGGGAGGGGCTGGAGCAACAGACACGGCAGACCTGGGTTCGATTCCCAGGATCCCACATGGTCTCCCGAGCACCACCATGAGTGATTCCTGAGTGCGGAGCCAGGAGAAATCTGTGTGCATTGCTGGGTGCGACCCAAGAAGCAAAAAATAAAATAAAATAAAAAGGCGAGAGAGTGACGAGGCCTACACAACCACCAACTGCTACGCCCAGAGTAAGAGGGGGCTGGGGACTCTGTTGACACTCGGTGCGTCTTTGTTCCTTCTCTTTCCACCCCACAAAATGTTCAAGGATTCTCTGGGGTTAGAAAAGCTAAACAGACTCTGCAGCTCAGATAGAGAAGGGAGCACCAAAGAAAGAGTGTTGGGAGGATCCTCCCAGGATGGGAGAAGCATGCTGAAAGTAGACTATAGACCGAACATGATTGTCACCCATTGCCTCTTTTGCAAACCACAACACCCAATAAGAGAGAGAACAAAAGGGAGTGCCCTGCCACAGAGGCAGGGTGGGATGGGGGGAACGGGGGATGGGAGGGATGCTGGGACCCGTGGTGGCGGAGGATGAGCCCTGGTGGAGGGATGGGTACTTGATCATTGTATAACTGAAACCCAAGTACAAAAATTTGTAAGTCTACAACTGTACCTCATGGTGTTTCACTAATAAAAATTTAAAAAAATTAAAAAATAAACAAAGTCTCCAGGGACAAGGTCTGGAAGGCAAAGGGTGTTCTCTCCCCAACCCCCCAGGAGAAGCTGCCCCGGTCCCTCTTGCCTCAGAATGGGCCAAAATGGAGCCTCAGGACACTTTTGCATGAATAGTGCACACAGGTCACGTGCATGCCTTCTCTCTCTTTCCCCTTCCTCTTCTTCCTCCTGCTCCTCTTCCTCTACACCTGGCAGTGCTCAAAGCTAACTCCTGGCTCTGTGCTCAGGGATCACACTGTGGGGTTCTGGGGATTAAAGCCTTTCCGCGGTGATGTTTCGCAGGCTCCCACGGATTTGATTGACTGAGAGTCTGTGGTGGAGAGTCTGCGAATGACGTTCTCCCGTGTACATAATTCCAACACCACAGACGTCACCAGTGTACCCGCCTCCCTCCCTCAAGGCACCCAGTGCTCTGACCTTTTACCCCCACCCCCACTCAATTGGGTAGGCCCGTTCTGTCGTTCTGTCTTTGGCGCTATGCTGTCTTTGACTCCCTTGTTGTGTGTATGCCGAAGTCCCACATGAAAGATAGTTCTGGACCGATCCGTTCCTTCCGACTGGCTTCACTCTGCAGGACACCCTCTGGTGTTATTACAGAAATCTGACCAAGAGACAGACAGCACCCCAGAAATATGAGGGAGGCACCTCAGGTTTATTGCACAGGCAGATTCCACCTGCCTCGTGCCCAGAAGGCTGAGCCTCGAACCCAGTTCACCAAGACCTTTTACAGGCTCCAGATGGGCAACACCGTTGCTTGGGAAATGCTTTTCACATCGCGTTTACAATGGTTGCCAACATGCTCACTAACGTTTACAGTGATCAGCACAGTCGGCAGTTAACACAGTTGGCTGTAAGTTCCACACAGACGTTTCCTCATTGTTTCTGGGACCCTGTTCTATTCCTGCTCAGGCAGCCGGACCAGTCTTGCCCTGCTGGTCTGTTCTGGTGATTCCTTTGTGATGTGTGACCTTGTCCTCTTTGTCCTGCTCTGAGAATGGGTCACTCAGAGATCCTGCCTCTGGTTTCCTGCCTCTGCCTCAGTGCCTTCCATTGGCAGCAAATTATATGATTTGGCTCTTTCTCAGCTGCATAGTATTCCATTGTAGATTTATACACCACAACTTCTGATCGCTTCATCTGTAGTTGGAAGTTTGGGTTGTGTCCATGCCTTGGCAATTGGACTGAACACTGTGGTGACTGTGGGTGTGTATAGATCCCTTTGAATTCGTGCTTTTGTATTTTGGCGACAGATACCAAGAAGTGGTATTGCTTGCTCACCTGGAAATTCTATTCCTGTTTTTGGAATAGCTTTCCAGGGTGGCTGAACAAGTCAAGTTTTTCCCCAATAGCGGGTGAGTTTTGTTTTTCTCATTACAACCCAGATAAGCTGCTTTCTTTGCATGTGGCCGGCCCTAGTCTGATCCCCAGCACTGTATTTGATCCCTTGAGCCCCACCAAGAGTGATCCCTGAGCACAGAACCAGGAGGAAGCCCTGAGCAGAGCTGGGCATGGCCAAAAAGCAAAAATAAGAACATTTTTTTTCTTTTTTGCTTTTTGGGTCACACCTGGCAATGCACAGGGGTTACTCCTGGCTCTGCACTCAGGAATTACTCCTGGCGGTGCTCAGGGGACCTTATGGGATGCTGGGAATCGAACTTGGGTTGGCCGTGTGCAAGGCAAACGTCCTACCCACTGTGCTATTGCTCCAGCCCCAAAATAAGAACACTTTTGCACTGATAAGACCCCCACGCGCAGAGGGCCAGTGCTGATCGAGGGCGCCTGTGCACTAGAACCCATTTCAACCTCCTCTCTCCTTGGTCTTCATCACTAACCTGAAATATTACTCCCATGGATGCTTCTCTGCCATTTTCCTGTGTGTTCTTTGCAGGCCCCTCAACTGTGTGTGCCCGATGTTCTTGCTCATGGATATGAATACATTTCCTGAAAAGCTTCTAGAACGTGGAGAAATTGTTAAGTTGCTCTACCTCTGTGAAGCATAGACCCAGAGCCTCACTGACCTTCACTTCCTCCCTTTGAAACTGCCACCCAGCTCGTGCTGGGGTTACCCATCCCCAGTGACACGGCTTTGTTGCAGACACAGTTCCACTCCCAGTTGGCCGATGCTCAACCCTCCATCTTCTCTGGCTGCCGGAACCTGAGTAAACCACCAGTCCCTGGATCCGGGGGTCCAGTATCTGCAGAGGCCAGCTCCTGGGCCTTGATCAACAAGAGGTCCCAGCATGGTGGCAGGACCCAGGAGTCTCAGACATTTGAGATTCACTGGGGCCAACACCAGCAAAAGTGCCTGACTGCTTCTTCCACCTGGGCACTGGCTGAAACCCTCCCAGCGGAGGGGTGGGCCTGGCTGCTGCCTTTGAATGTCCCCCACCCAGGGGCTGCTTCTCTGCTCTGCTGGCTTATGGAAGTCTCATTTGAAACCCTAAGCCAGGGGCTGGAGCAATAGCACAGCAGGTAGGGTGCTTGCCTTGCATGCGGCTGAACCAGGTTTGATTCCCAGCATCTCACATGGTCCGCTGAGCACCGCCAGGAGTAATTCCTGAGTGCAGAGCCAGGAGTAACCCGTGAGCATTGCTGGGTGTGACCCAGAAAGCAAAAAAAAAAAAAAAAAGAAAAGAAAAGAAACCCTAAGCCAAGCATCTGTTCTATATCCTCTTCCTGGGGGCCCAGTGTTTGGGGGGCAGGGGGAGGGTGGGAGAAACTGGCAGTGAAAGTGAAAGGAAAGAACCAACAAATCAGAAGGATGCAATTTTACAGATTTCCCCTACAGAAAGCAAGCGCCTCTCTCTCCCCAGCTCTGGCCCAGAAAGGCGAGGTAGGGCCCAACCTCTGTCGGTGCATTTGTGTAGACTCTGTGTGTGTGTGTGTTTGTGTGTGTGTGTGTGTGTGTGTGTTCCTGCAGTTAAACGCCAAGTAACTTGAGTTCGAATCTCCTCCCTTCTCTCTGCTGAGGCGCCGAGCGTTGGAAAGTTCCTTGGCTCTGTGGGCGCAGGCCCGGAGAGAGAACAGTAGAAGGGACACTTGCCTTGCATGCGGCTGTGACTACAAAACACTGGAGCCCTGCCAGAACTCGTGTGTGTGTGTGTGTGTGTGTGTGTGTGTGCGCGCGCGCGCGCGTGCCGGGAGTGATTCCTGAGCACCGCTGTGTGCAGCTCCCAAGCCAGAACAAAGAAAAGCGTTATGCTGGGCAGATGGTCCTGTCATGTTGTGGGTGACTTATGTGAAGGGGGCGGAAAGGACGGCGTCCACTGCTGCTGGAGCGGGGAGAGGCCGCTGAGCCCCTGCCCTGCACAGACCTCAGTGCACAAGCCCCAGGGTGGCCGTCAGTCCGCATCTGACATCTACTTGTTCTGCCCTGCTGGAGATGACCCCGGCCACCCGACTTGCTGGGGAGCTGGCGGCTCGAGAGGAGAGCGGTCCTGGCTCCATCACAGGCCCTCACTGAAAGGGCTTTGGGGGACTCGAATAGTGAAGTAAAAGTTTTTGTTGTTGTTTGGGGGTCACATCTGGTAATGCTCAAGGGTTACTCCTGGCTCTGCACTCAGAAATTGCTCCTGATGACGTTATGGGGAACATATGGGTGGCAGGGATCAAACTGGGTTTGACTGTGTGCAAAGCCTCCCTCCTTCCCTTCCCTTCCCCTTCCCCTTCCTTCCTTCCTTCCTTCCTTCCTTCCTTCCTTCCTTCCTTCCTTCCTTCCTTCCTTCCCTCCCTCCCTATCTTTCCTTCCTTCCTTCCTTCCTTCCTCCCTCCCTCCCTCCCTCCCTCCTTCCCTCCCTCCCTCCTTCCTTCTCTCCCTCCTTCCCTCCTTCCTTCCTTCCTTTCTTCTTTCCCTCCCTCCCTCCCTCCCTCCCTCCCTCCTTCCTTCCTTCCTTCCTCCCTCCCTTTCCTCCTTCCCTCCCTCCTTCCTTACCCCCACACTTGTGGGGGCCTTAGGAGCTCCAATGGCACCTGAAACAGTGCTCGGGAGAGCCCCGCCCTCTGCAGAGTCCTTCAGCCTCCCCTCCCCAGCTCCCCGGGACTTGGCTCCCTGCTCGCTCCATGTCATCGGTGATGAAGCAGAACCTGACAGCCGTGAGCCTTCCCAGGGGAGGCCTGAGGCAAAGCCAGCCCTGGTCGCGACAGCTCAGAAGTGGCCACCGATGTGTGCATCCCCTCAGCAGGCTGGTGGCCTGTCCCTGGCACAGCCCCGGGGCTCCACCCCACTCCCAGCTGCTCCCTCTTCACCTCCTTGGCGTCTGGACATCTCGTGGTCACTGGGTGGGGACATTGGCCAGGAGCTAACACCGCCTATGGTTTCCCAACATACACATTCCTCCTCCCAGGCGCCGAGTCCCAAACATCCGGCTGCTCCACTGTGGGCTCTGGGTCTTGGACAGTGACCGTCTCTGAACCCCCAAGTGGCCTCCCTGTCCACATCAGGGGCAGCAGCAAGAGTGGCCACAGTCGCAGCCCCTCTGGGCACATTTCTCCCCCTTTCTGGATAAGTCCCAACCACAGGGCGGTGACGCGGAGGTTGTGGGGCACCTTCAACCCCTCTGCGGCTCCTGGCCAACAGTGAGGACTGTCATTCCCAAGGCCCAAGGCACTGCCCGGGCTGTAGAAATAAAGCAGAGCCCACTGCTTGCCTGCTTAGTCATCAGCGCTGGGTGCATCTTCCGACTCCCTTCACTCCCCTTCCCTTCACGACTGCAGTACTCTCTTTTTTTGCTTTTTGGGTCACACCTGGCGATGCACAGGGGTTCCTCCTGGCTCTGCACTCAGGAATTATGCCTGGCAGTGCTCAGGGGACCATATGGGATGCTGGGAATCGAACCCGGGTCGGCTGCATGCAAGGCAAATGCATTACCCGCTGTGCTCTCTCTCCAGCCCCCCCCTCTCTCTTTTTAATGCTTGAAACTTTATTTAAACATAGGGGCTGGAGAGATAGTACAGCAGGGAGGGCTTTTGCCTTGCATGCAGCTGACCTGGGTTTGATTCCCAGCATCCCACATGGTCCCCTGAGCACCGCCAGGAGTAATTCCTTAGTGCAGAGCCAGGAGTAACCCCTGTGCATCTCTGGGTGTGACCCAAACAGAAAAAAAAGGATTATGATTTAGAAAGTTGTTCTTAAAACAATTGTGTCAGGCCAATTGTTCTCACACCAATCCAACCCCCAGTGTGACCTTTCCTCTGCTACAACCTGATGTGTGCCCCCCGCCCCCCACCGTGAGTACCACAAACAGATCCTCTCTTCATGGTCACCT
Organism: Sorex fumeus; assembly: GCF_029834395.1. Lineage (NCBI taxonomy): Eukaryota > Metazoa > Chordata > Mammalia > Eulipotyphla > Soricidae > Sorex > Sorex fumeus. The sequence continues at coordinate 5,942,342 of NW_026606150.1, read as the reverse complement.
CCCAGCACTTCAACGTGTCCCCTAAACAGAAACCCCTTAGTTCCATTGTTTGGAGGTTTTTATGGAGATTCCATTAGGCAGTGTAGCCAGCAGGATTACTCTATTCTAACTCCTGGCTGGCTTGCCACCAACACTGCTGGTGGAGTGAGTGCCAGGAGGTCAGCATTGGCAGAGGCTGCACCAGCTCTGGCTGGGCATGGTGCAGTATTAGCATTCTGCCAGATTCACTAAGCTAGCAGTACCCAGAGCCCACCTGACCCACATGGCACGGGAGCATGTCCCAGGGGGCCATGATTCTCAGGCTGGGCCAGGTTATACTCTCCTTAGGAAAGGCGAAAGTCAGTCCTGAGTTCTACCTGTATTTTTCCTTTTTCAGATTTAAAAAATTATGATTTGAGATCCCGGCAAGCTACCGAGAGTATCTTGCCCGCACGGCAAAGCCTGGCAAGCTACCCATGACATATTCGATATGCCAAAAACAGTAACTACAAGTTTCAAAATTTGTTGTGAGACATTACTGGTGCCCACTTGAGCAAATCGATGAATGGGAGGACAGTGCTACAGCGCGGTGCTGCTTTTTATTATTATTATTATTTGTTTTTATTTTTGGGGAGGGCTTTGAGTCATACCTGGCAGCACTCAGGGGTTTCTCCTGACTCAGCACTCAGGAATCACTCCTGGTCATACTCAGGGAACCATATAGGATGCTGGCAATAAACCTGGGTCCGTGATGTACAAGCTCTACCTGCTGTACTATCATTCTTGCCCCACTACCTACATTTTCTGAGTTGTCTGTCTAGGAAAAATTGATTACAGGAGAAGACAAGGAGTGAACTGAAATGATTTTATTTAGGAAGTGTTAAGCTGCCAGCAACCAGACCGGACTCCGCAGTGAGCGAGAAACTTCATTAGAAAAGGCTGCTGGGTATGCGCTGAGAATGGGGTGCCCTTCTGGGAAGGACTGGGCGGGTAAAGATTGCAGGTGTCAGCTATGTGTATAGGTCTTGATGGAGGGGGTTTTCTTGCTTAATCAGACCAATAGCCGGACTTATTATTATTATTATTTGCTTTTTTGTGGGTCGCACCCGGCGATGCACAGGGGTTACTACTGACTCATACACTCAGGAATTACTTCTGGAGGTGCTTGGGGGACCATATGAGATGCTGGGAATCGAACTCGGGTCCGCTGCCTGCAAGGCAAATGCCCTACCTGTTGTGCTATCGTTCCAGCCCCCAGCCGAACTTCTAAGTTTATTGAGGGGAGTATTTCTAGGAGTGCTAGGTCCCTTTGTTCTCAAGAAGCATGCTTTTCTGAGCTTTAACATCCGGCGAGATGTCCAAGCTGCCCTAAATCTCATCCACCAGCTGTCTGAGCAGTGGAGGTTTTCAGTTCTGCCTTCTAGAAAATATGAGCAAATCTGGCGCGTGCGCGCGCGTATATGTGTGTGTGAGCTTGCATGTGTGTGCATGTGAATGTGTGTTCATGCATGCGTGCATGTGTCCATGTGTGCTTGCAAGTGGGTGCACGTGTGCATATGTGTGTATGCACTTATATATGTGTATGTGTGCATGCATGTATATGCATATCTGTGAGCGCATGTATGTGCATGTGTGCGCATATGTGTGTGTGCATGTGTGTGTATGTTACTGGAGCTGGGACTCGAGGGCTTGCGTGTAGAAGGTGCCCTCTGCTATTGCACCCGACCCCAGCTTTTCTATAGGGAATCCCAGAGGCTGTTTTTTATTTATTTTTTTGCTTTTTGGGTCACACCCGGCGATGCACAGGGGTTACTTCTGGCTCTGCACTCAGGAATTACTCCTGGCGGTGCTCAGGGGACCATATAGGATGCTGGGAATTGAACCTGGGTCGGCTGCGTGCAAGACAAACGTCCTCCCCGTTGTGCTAATGCTCCAGCGTCCGGAGGCCTTTTCCTACTGCTTCCCTGGTGCTCCGTGCACAAGTTAGACTCTGGTGGTTTCCTTCAGGCCCACTGGGGACTTGTCCCTGTTGGGTGTTTCCTGAGTGGGTCCAGCCTTTGGGCCTGGGCTGAGTCACTTTCAGTTCAACATCTAGGGCTGGGGCAGGACTGGATATTCCTTTGATTGTGTGTCACACCCCGCTCCCAACTCTGCTGGGGACCACTCCAGGCTGAGGGACTGGAACGGGTCTCCTGCGAGCAGAACAATATACTCCAGCCCACTGAGAACTCTCCAGTCCGAGAAGGTTCCTTTCCAGGCCACAGATTGGTTTCGTTGAAGTGGGGAAATTTAGAAGCAGAGGAGGGAAACTAGAGGCAGGATCTCTGAGTGACACATTCTCAGAGCAGGACAACGAGGACGAGGTCACACATCACAAAGGAATCACCAGAACAGACCAGCAGGGCAAGACTGGTCCGGCTGCCTGAGCAGGAATAGAACAGGGTCCCAGAAACAATGAGGAAACGTCTGTGTGGAACTTACAGCCAACTGTGTTAACTGCCGACTGTGCTGATCACTGTAATCGTTAGTGAGCATGTTGGCAACCATTGTAAACGCGATGTGAAAAGCAATGGTGTTGCTGTACGGAGCAATGGTGTTGCCTGTATGGAGCCTGTAAAAGCTCGAACTGGGTTCGAGGCTCGGCACGTTTGGGCATGAGGCAGGTGGAATCCGCCTGTGTAATAAAAATGGGGTGCCTCCCTCATATTTCTGGGGTGCTGTCTGTCCTTTGGTCAGATTTCTGTAACTTTCTGACTTCCTGATGTTTGTTGACAAGGTCCCTCCCTCCCTGACAGCCCTGTTCAATGGGATTGGCTGATTCAACCGTAGCTTCTAGGGAACGGTCCCATTTTTGGCCTTGTCCCATCTCTGGATGTGTGTGTGTGTGTGTGTGTTTGTGTGTGTGTGTGGATGTTCGGCTGAAAGTTTCAGACCGCGAGTCATGTGGGAGGCTCCTCTGGTGGCCCTTTTGCAGCTCCCAAGATGACCAACCACCTTAGCGTGTCTTGAAATACAGAGAAAAGATTCTTCTTTTTTTTTTCTTTTTGGGTCACACCCGGCGATGCACAGGGGTTATTCCTAGCTCTGCACTCAGGAATTACTCCTGGCGGTGCTCAGGGGACCATATGGGATGCTGGGAATCGAACTCAGGTCGGCCGCGTGCAAGGCAAACACACTATCCGCTGTGCTCCAGTCCCTCTTTTTTTTTAAAATTTTTTTATTTTATGAGGTAGCTCACAATATTTGATTACATTTAATATTCAAATACCAATCCTACCCCCATTACACTTTCCCACCACCATATTTGGATTGCTTCCATTCCAAACCTCAATTCCTGTCCCAAAGCAAAATCGAAATAATATATTTTGTATTCTCTGTCATAAAAAAAAACGCTGAAAATGCTACAAAAAAAGTATTCATAAAGGTGACAGTGTGAAGATTGTTCTATTTTGGCAGAGGCCATTAAGACATTCAGCTGAAAGATTCTTAAGAATGGGGGCTGGAGCGATAGCACCGAGGGAAGGGCATTTGCCTTGCACACGGCCAACCCAGGTTCGATTCCCAGCATCCCATATGGTCCCCCGAGCACCGCCAGGGGTAATTTCTGAGTGCAGAGCCAGGAGTAACCCCTGTGCATTGCTGGGTGTGACCCAAAAAAGAAAAAAAAAAGATTCTTAAGAACAACAGAGAGCCCACGGATGGGACCACTCTGGAAGTTCCCAGGGTTTTAACTCTGGGCTGGGACCCAGAGACAAAGCTTCACTATTATTCCCGATTCAGGCCTAGAAGTCAGATTCCATCAAGACAACCACAACCTGACCCCATTACCGAAGATTTAGATCATCTTGCGCTTTCCCCAATCATCCTGAGTTGTTTTCCAAAGAGACCTTTTGAGACCGATTTCCCAAACAGCTGCTCCTCATAAATAATGTACAAATTGGTGATATAGTTAATTATTTTTTCATTTTATGTTGATCAAAGCAATTTGTGTTCCGTTTTAAGAAATCAGTCCGAACTTGTGAAGAAAATCATGAGTCTTACCCCCACCCCACCCCACCCCGGGACCGTCTCCAGCATAGGAATTTCCTGGGATTCACCTCCATTTTTGTCAATAATACAGATCAAAATGTCTTGGTGTTTGAAATGTAGACGTCAGCAAGTGCCTTCCTACGAAGGAAGATGAGAGTGACAGTTCTCAGCCTTATGGCCACATCCTGGCTCGCCTCCCACCCATCACCCTTTTCCAGTTCTCCATTGCTACATCAGGAGTTTTGGTTCAGTAAATGTCTGTTGATGGACTGGAGAGATCGTACGGGGCATACGGTGCTCGCGTTTGCAGCCAGCCCAGCTTCCATCCAACTCTTGGCACCGTGGAGAGTCCCTTGAGCCAGCCAGGAGTGGTCCCTGAGCACTGAGCCAGCAGAAAGCCCTGAGCACAGCTGGGTGAGGCCCCCAAACAAACAAAAAAGAAAGAGGACCCTCGGAGATAGCACAGTGGCTAGGACCCTTGCCTTACACACTGCCAACCCGGGTTCTGTCTGCGGCATCCCTAGCACTGCCAGGAGTAAGTCCTGAGCATTGCCGGGGGTGGCCCCCAAACAAAGATGAAACAGTGGTAGAGCTCTTGGTCCTGCTTCTCTGGGGAACTCGGACTAACTTTCTGTGCGTGGTTCCTGGCCCACCCAGGGGACATTAGGAATCGAAGAGACCCCAAGGGAGGCAGGAGGGCAGCTTTGCATGTACCGAGCCTGAGATCTCCACCAAACATCGAGGTGCAGGGAGTAGGATAGAAGAGCCTGAGCTGGAAGCAGCTTGTGGGAGGTCATGTGACTCAGCCAACTGACGTAATTTCTTCTAATGGCTTTGAACAGTCCTCGGAGACTTTTCCAGGCTCCCATGTGATTTCTTGGGACAGGAATCCAGACCTTATCAGTGGAACCTTGCCTGGCCATCTGAGCAATTGGGCCAGAAATGCCACATGGGCGAACACAGTCTACTTTCCCTGTGGCCTCAGGTTAGAAGGCCTGGGAGCCGCTGCGGCAACACGAGAAAACGAATCTGAGAGGAAAAGGGGTGAGGGAAAGACAGAGACAGACGGACCCTAGACATGGTTGTGAGCCTGATCGAGCTGAACCTGAAGCCGTCTTGACATCTCAGTTACACGTGTTAATAAATTCTCATTTCCCTCAGTCTCCTTTGGATTCAGTTTCCTATTAATTGAGACAGGAAGTGCAGTCCGGGAAGAGCCAGCCAGTTCTTTCTTTTGCCAGATAAAACTTGCGAAATCCAGAAAAATGAAGACTTCCCAGGTCACACAGCTGCCGAGCAGAGGGGTAACCCAGCCCGTTGAGCAGATTCCCTAGACTCCCTTTGGCTGCTGTTGTTTGGGGTGAGGGACCCCGAGCAGAGGAGCACGGGAGTTGGGGGGGTGCACTGGGAGCTAGGCACTGGGCCATCCTACCGTGTCCACCCTCCACCCGGGACCCCGACACTCTCATCTGCAACAGGGGTCACTCCCTGAGCCGGGGCTCCTTGGAGTCTTCAAAGCTGCCCCTCCCTCCTCTTCTGGGTGCTTCCGGGCCCCCTCACCCCCACGTGCAAACTCCCCTCTGTGCCTGGAGTACTGACCCTTGTCCCCTGGGTGTCCTCCCCTGCGTGGCTCCCACCTTCCCTTTCCAAGCTGAGTGATAGGGGTCGTCCCAAGCATTCACAAATGTCCCCCAGCAGGCCCCCCAACTGTTTTTTTTTTTTTGCTTTTTGGGTCACACCCGGCGATGCTCAGGGGTTACTCCTGGCTTTGCACTCAGGAATCACTCCTGGCAGTGCTCGGGGGACCATATGGGATGCTGGGAATCGAACCCGGGTCAGCCGCGTGCAAGGCAAATGCCCTACCTGCTGTGCTATCCCTCCAGCCCCGCAACTTTTGTATTGGGGTGAAGGGCTGCAATGCATCCTCAGGGGGCCCTCTCCAGCCACCAGACACCCCAGCCTGCAGTCGGCACAGTTGGGCAGGGGCCCTGGAGGCCTGACTGGGGAGAGGCTTGCTCAGTCTTGGGGATGCTGGCCTGAGGCTCAGTGCCCCAGGCGGGGGGTGGTGGTGGTGGTGGGCAGGGCTCCCTTCTGTACCCTTCTTGCCAGAGCCCAAGGGAGTGGCCGTCTGGTGCGCGGCTGGTCCGCTCTCCTGGAGGCGGGTGCCAGGCCCCTGCCAAGGCCCAACCGGGCCAAGGTGAGCTGAGGACACGCTGCCCTGGGTGCCAGGATTTCCCCAGGCTCCTACTCACTCTCGGTGCTCAGCACATGTGTGCTTGGCCCATCCTGTGCCCCTCCCCCCATGTCCCCCCCAACAGGGGTTATTATTAGCACCCCAGGGGACAGGACCTGCCCTGGGCCACAGAACATCCTGGAACTGGCAACGAAGCACCAAGGGCAGAATGCTCTAAAGGGCTTTGAACAGACAGACACGGGGAGCAAAGGGCTCCCTGAGGAGGGACCCAACTGATTTCTTTTTTTTTTTTTTTGCTTTTTGGGTCACACCCGGCGATGCTCAGGGATTACTCCTGGCTCTGCACTCAGGAATTACTCCTGGCAGTGCTCAGGGGACCATATGGGATGCTGAGAGTTGAACCCTGGTCAGCCACGTGCAAGGCAAATGCCCTCCCTGCTGTGCTATTGCTCCAGCCCCAGAGCACCGAGTTCTAAGTGTGGGAGAAGTCAGGTGTATGGAGTTGGGGGGGTGGTAGGGGGAGGTCTCAGGGTGGATCCCCCAACTCCAGGCTGAGACCCCAAGGTCTGAGCTGGGTGAACTGGGTGGCTCTGGGCAGCCAGGAAGTTGGCTTGTTTTTATGACCCAGGATGAGTTTCTGTAGCCTCTGTGTGTGTGTGTGTGTGTGTGTGTGTGTGTGTGTGTGTGTGTGTGTGTGTTCAAATAGAATCCTCTGCAACTGGGCATTCCCAGCCCTGGGAAAGGGCAATTAAAACTTGGGCCTCACGAGGCACCCACAGTCCAGGTTGTGGCCCTGAGGCAGGAAAACAGCCAGTGCGATGAGGCCACACCTCGCCGTGCGGACAGAGTCTCTGCACAGATGTGGCAGAGGACAACGTGACCAGGTTTTGTCTCCCCTAAGTGATACGTGCATGCTCATTAGCTCCTGTGCTGTGGTTTCCTGTGCTGTGTTTTCTTCTCAGTCACGGTGACTATGGGAAGGGGCACCTCAAGGGTGGGGACAACGAGGTCTGGGACCCACTGGAACCCAAGATCTCTGGAGTCAAGAACATTCAGTACAGAGGAGCAAGTGACCAATGAGGGACTCCGGGCTCATTATCATATCATTAGAATAAATTGGCATAGAGGAAGTCCCACCCATACCACAGCTTGTGGCAGGGTTATGGCAACCGCAGGAAATGACCAGAGAGGGTTAGCATCTGCAGGCAGTTTGACTCCGGGCAATTGTCCTACCCCAAACCTCCTTTTTGAAATACGAGAAAGATTCCACCCCTCGTTATCTGACCATCATTCCTGTACCAAGGCAGCTGAGACACTGGGCAGAAATGCCCCTTCTCAGGCCATGCACCCTTTTGGTAAACTGCTCATTCTTCCTTGCTCAAAGCGTGGCTAGACATTCTGTTTTTTTTTTTTTTCCCGTTAGTTTTGGGACCACACTTGGCAGGCTCAGGCTCACTCCTGGTAGTGCTCAGGACCTTGTTTGTGGTGCTGGGGATCAAACCCGGGACTCCTGCGTGCCAAGCCTGTGTTCAGTCCTGATTTTTTTTTTCTTTCAATTTCTATGAAGATTCTGTGATTGGGCCAGAACGATTCTACAGGGGTTGGGTGCTCGCCTTGCGCACAGACAGCCTGAGCTCAATCTCCTGAACCCCATTTGGCCGTCTGAGCCCGCCAGGAGTGATCCTGTGCACTGAGCCAGGAGTGAGCCCTAAGCACTGCCGAGTGTGGCCCCAAACAAAGTAAAATGCACCCTTGATTTCCAAAGTCGTTCATAGTAAGTGGGCTGGAGCGATAGCACAGCGGGTAGGGCGTTTGCCTTGCAAGTGGCCAACATGGCCGACCCGAGTTTGATTCCTCCACCCCTCTCGGAGAGCCCGGCAAGCTACCGAGAGTATCTCGCCCACACGGCAAAGCCTGGCAAGCTACCCCTGACGTATTCGATATGCCAACCACAGTAACAACTGTCACAATGGAGATGTTACTGGGCCTGCTCCAGCAAATCAATAAACAACGGGAGGACAGTGACAGTGATAGTTCACAGTAAGTTGTTTCAGGCATAAATATCCCAACACCAGTCCACCACCAATGTCCCCTCTCCCACTCGTGTCCCCTCCCCCAACGTCCCCTCTCCCACTGGTGTCTCCCAGTGCTCCCTCTTCCCCCAGAGTCCCTTTCCCCCATTAGTGTTTCCTCTGCCAGAGTCTCCTCCAGCCCCTGTGTCCCCTCCCCACACTGCACTCAGTCCTTTGGGCCACCTCCCTGTCCAGCGGCATTTCTTCAGTGTATCCTATTCTCTAGAAAACCTTTTTCTATACTTTAGTTTGTTTATTTGTGGGTGCTGACCTCACAAATATGGGGCCCACATCAATTTTCCAACCCCCATTTCTCCAGCCTGAATTCTTTCTCGTTCACCTCCAATGGTCCTGGACCCTATGGGTCAGACAGAGCCAAGGGACTTTCGCTGAGGCGGGCGCTTCCTACAAAGACCCCAGGGGCTATGGGTACCCCACTGCTCCAGGACCTCTCTTGCTCCCAAATGGCCTGACCAGGGCTCAGGAGCACTGAAACACACCCATATCTGGAGGCTGGAGGCCTTCCGGGGGCCCCCAGAAGAAGCTGATGGCCTTTGGGGCTCAACCCTCTTTCTCTGTGTGGGGGAGGGAAACCCCCTCTCTGGCCCTCTGAGGGGACCTGTCCTGGGGTGAGCTCAGGGAGGGCTGAGTGTGTGTGTGGGGTGGAGGACTCTTTCCCTAGGGGCCTCGGCAGGAGCAATGGCAGGAGTGGCCCATCTTTCAGGTGGCCCGGAGGAAGGTGGGAGGCAAGTCAGTCATCAGGTACCCCAATATTCTCAGTTCCACAACCTTTATTCCTGCATCCCGCCCCAGCGGTGACTCAGGGTGAAGCATCCAATAATTCCTGCCCAGGGCCAGGTTTGCTCGTCATCCCTCTTCCTTCACGGCGTGAAGATGGAGCAGCAGACAGTGTGCACGTCGGTCCTGCAGGGGCTCATGGACCGTGGGGGCACCCCAGGGCGTGCTGGGAGCTCTCAGCCACGTCTGACTTCATGCACCTCCTTTCCAGATGGTTAAGCTGGGCAGCACTGGGACCAGGCCCCCCTCCCCGCTCTGCGGACAGTTCGGTAATCTGAGAACGTCATACGTGCCACCGTGGGCGTGGGTGAGGGCACACAGGGGACAGAAGTGACCGGGAAGCAGAGCGAGGCGGCCACGAGCGTCGGAGCTGTCCACAGTCACCGTCCGCAAGGGTCCGAGACGTCGCATCCGGGCGCAGCTGCAGCTTCCTTAGCTGGTGGCGTCTAGCGGGGGCTCCGGGGACACTGGCCGGCTCAGGGTCACGCCGGGGAAACTGGCCACGAAGCTCTCCCAGCGCCTCTTGACCTGCGGACACGTCAGGGGTGGGAGCGCCGCGCTGTGGCTGCAGTTCCACCGACAGCCGCGTGGCGGTGCTAGAGCCGGCGGCAGAAGCGCTGCAAACTCGGGGCGCCCCGGGACCCCAGGGAGCGCCGCCCGTTTCCTGCGGGAGGGGGACGCAAAGCGGTCCGCGGAGGTGGGGGCAGGAGTGGACTTTGCATTGACCGAGCTCTTTGCCTGGGCAGCATTGATCCATCCAATCCACTTCCAGATCAATGGCCTTAGCGCTCCCCGTGACCGCCCAGCGCCTGTGCGGGAAATCCCGCGCGCCTGACTCGTCTGCGGGAAGCCCGGGTTCCAGCCCTGGCACCTCAGGGTGCCCCCAGCACCATGGGAGCTACTCTTAGCTCCTCTAAGTGTGCCCCCCCCCCCAACAAAACAGAGCGAAACATAACAAAAGTCCTGGGGGCCGAAGAGGTGGCACAGACCTTAAGGCGCTTCCCTGATGCCCAGTTTGACCCTCGGTACCGCATAGGGTCCCCTCGAGCCCAGCCAGGCGTGATCCTTGAGCACGGAGCCAGGAGTAAGTAAGTCCTGAGCACTGCCAGGTGTGACTCAATCCTCCCCCTTCCCCAAAATAGTCCCTGATGTCTCCGCTGAGCTCTGCCCCCTGAGTCCTCTCCCCCCAACCTCACCTCGGACGGCCCATCTCTTTCCTGCCCCCGCGGCCCTGGTCTCCTCTCGCTCCTTGCCTTTGCCTCCCAAACCTCTCCCTGGAGCCCCCAGCAGCGCCCCCCTTCCCACGTGATGTTCCTCCACCCTCCGACCCTCCACAAACCTGCTGGCAAGACTTCAGCCACCGCCGGCCGCCTCGGTGCTGCTCCTCGATCAGCTTCTCGGTGTCCCCCAGTGCCCCGGGGAGCCGCTCCGGAGCGGGGGTGTCGGGGCTCGCATCCACGGGCCTGTGTTTCTCACCCCGCTCCCTGAGGCTCAGGGACCGGCGCAGGCGGCCCCCCGAGCATCGCCCGCAGGGCTCCTGGAGCTTGCCGTAGGAGGAGCGGGACCCGCGCAGGGACTGGGTGCGGCGCCCCGGGCCCATGAGTCTGGAGGCTGAGGCGGCTCCAGCCCCTCCGGCAGCTGCCACCAGTCCTCTGGGACGGTTCTGAAGCTCCACCCGGCTGCCGGGAGCTCACCTGGGGGCAAAGGTTGGTGCTGTTGAGGTGGCCATCATAAACCAAAGGGCAAGTCACAGGGGCCGCCATCCCTGAATCATCTGCCTCACCTTCTAGGCTTCTTCTCCTCCTCCTCTTTCTCCAGGCAGCCTACCTGGGTTACCCAGCCCTGCAGCCCCACAGTCCTGGTTGTTTGGCTTCATTCCAATGGCCCCACCACAAAGCAGGGACAGAGTCTGAAAAGATGGGGCAGCTCTGGGCTAGAGAAATAGTATAGCGGGTGAGGCGTCTGCCTCGCAGGTGGTTCCACTCCTAGCATACTCATATATTGACCGAAGGCTGCCGGGAATGATTCTTGAGCACCATTGGGTGTAGGCCCCCTCCCAGTCTGCCCCCCCTCCAAAAAAATAGGGCAGCTCCAACCTCAAATTCATAGAGTGAGGAATGAGGTGGAAGGTTCAGGGTGGGGAGGATGGGGGTGTTCACCGTGAGCCCCAAATTTTGAACTGTTTATTTATTTATTTATTTATTTAATTCCTTTTTTATTTTTTGACCACACCCAACAGTGCTCAGGGCTTCCTCCTGGCTCTGTGCTCAGGGATCACTCCTGGCAGGGTCCGGGGACCATATGGAGTGCCAGGGATTGAACCCAGGTTGGTTGCGGGCAAGGCAAGTGACTTACCAACCGTTCTATCTCTCTGCCCCCCAGTAAGAAATACTTTCAAAAGATAGAGGACTGAGTCAGGAATGCCAGCTTAGCTCCCAGGCCGAGGTGGTCCCCAGGCGGGGCTCTGTTCTGAAATTTCCTCAGGGAAGTGGTCAACAGCTCAACCTCTGTAACCAGGGCACCTCCTGACTGCTCCCTGGGTCCCCCTGTGTGCATAGGACCTGACCCGGGGTGGGGGGAGCTTAGGTAGGGGGAAACCCCATGGAAGTGGTGTTTATTTTCTTTATGGTACTGAAAATATACTTTATACAATAGCTGTCAGCAATATACTGGCTCCAGAGAATAATAAAAAGGTTTCATTTTTTTCCAAATAATTCTAAAGAAAATACTCTAATTCGGTCCAAAACTATGATTTGGAAAAAAGTTAAAAGTTAGTCATGATGAAAATATAATTGTGATGACCAACATTAATAATCTGTAAATTATCAATGCAAAGTTTTAAAAGTTCACATCAGTAAGTGGTGTGTTCTTTCTTTTTTTGTTTGCTTATTTGAGCGACCCCCTGAGGTGCTCAGGGCTTACCCCTGGCTCTGCTCACTCAGGGATCATGTGGGGTGCCGGGGATTGAACCCTGGTTGGCCACGTGCAAGGCATGCGCCCTCCCTGCTGTGCTATGGCTCTGACTTGGGTGGCGTGTTTCTTAGCAGAATCCCTCCTGGGCTAGTTAGTACCTGTCGTGTGTGTTCTTGCGGTGTGAATGTGGCAGCCCCAGGACTCTTGCACAGGAGCCTGGGAAGGCATTTGGGGGTGGACTTGGAGCTGGAGGCACGGTAAGGTCCCCCCAACACTGCTGGGAGTGTCTCCAAAACCAAAATTTTAAAAAATGCATGTAAGAAGAGATGTGAGGGTCAGAGGGTATGAGGGCTGAAAGGGGTCTCTCTTCCTCTTTTATTTTTTAAATTTTATTTATTTATTTATTTGCTTTTTGGGTCACACCCAGTGATGCTCAGGGGTTATTCCTGGCTCTGCACTCAGAAATTACTCCTGGAGGTGCTTGGGGGACCATATGGGATACCGGGGATCGAACCCAGGTTGCCCGCATGCAAGGCAAATGCCCTACCTGCTGTGCTATCGCTCCGGCCCCTCCTCTTTTATTTTGAAACACTATTTTGGAGCATGTTTGCCATTTCTGGAGCTTTTCTTTCTTTTTTTTGGGGGGGGGGGATGAGATTTGGCCCATTCCTAGTGGTGCTCAGGGACTAGTCCTGGCTCTGTGCTCAAGGGCACTCTTGGCAGTGCTATGGGGACTGAATGTGGTGCCAGGCATGGAACCCGGGCCAGCCGCGTGCCTGGCAGGCCCCTTTCCGGTTCTATCTCTCCTGCCCTTATATTTCATTTAAACCTCACGAGAGCACTATGAAATGTCCCCACTCCATCCTTTTCTGGTTCTGGGGCCATACCTGGGAGTGCTCCGGGGGCTGGATGGTGCGGAAGGTGGGACCCTGACTCCCACACCTCCCCCCTGCATACCAGCCCTCAGCGCCATCTCCCTGGCCCAGTTTCCCCGTCTTACAGCCCAGGAAGGTGAGTGCCCCAGAGATCACTCAAGTCCGGCAAGTGGCAGGCCAGGGACAACCCCCTCTGCCCGCGGTCGGCCTGACTTTCAAGGTCCCCCAACTGCCGGCCAGCTGCCTGGGGCTGAGGGTCAGGGCCTGCCTCTGACGTTTGGGAAGCATCAGGGCAGCCGGTGTGGGGTAGGGAAGCACACGCTGCAGCTCTGGTTCACCCAGGCCCTCCACCGCAGGCTGGGCCTTGCTCTCTTTCCTCTCTGGAAGTTTTCTGGACCTTCCTGGATGAGGCAATCTCAGAAGCCACTGCAACCCCAGCCAGGCGGGAGGGTCCGAGGACAATGGGAAAGGGCCTCAGCCTGTCCTGAGTGCTGTCCCCAGGCAGTCAGGGAATCTGGGTCCTGTGCACTGTCCAGCAGGTGGGATCCTGCCAGGAGGCATATGGGCTTCGGGCATCGGGCACTGGGACCGCCAGTCAGTCTCCACCCGACCCCCTTTCAGCTCAGCGACGCGGCCGGCCATGGTCCCACCCCGCCAGCCTGGGTTGAGGGACCCGTCCTTGTCCTTGCTCCAGCTCGTCCCCTGTCCCCTAATGAGGCCATTCCTGCCGCGTGCTGGGCATCTCTGTGCTCAGGCGGCTCGGCAGAGCTTCTTCAGTCCTGGCGATGAGTCACTGTTGACCGCTGTGCAGCAAATCACCACACCCAGCCTGGACCACAACCGGGTGTTTCCTCGGGTGCGACCCAGACCTGGAGGAGCTCAGCTCGGGGGCGGGGCTCAGGCGGCTCTAATGGAGTTGAGGGGCTGAGGGCACCTCCCAGGTCCTGGGGGATAGTCTGCCTCCAAGTTCCCTTGGCAATTGTTAAATGGGGGGACCGGTTTCCTTTTCCTTTTCCCTTTTTGCGGTGGCGGGGTGGGGGCACTGTGCTCAAAGCTCACTCCTGGCTCTGCTCTCAGGGGTCACTCCGGGCGGTGCTCCTTAGAGGGAGCCGGGGTTGAAACCTGGGTGGGCCGCAAACCACGCCTGCGCCCTCCCCCGCTCTGCTAGGCTCAAGGCACAGCTTCCTTTTTCTTTTCTTCTGTTGGAGTGTTCGGGCCCCAGGTGGCAGGGCCCGGGGTTATTCCCGGTTCTGTGCTCAGGAGTGACCTCTGGTGGCGCCTGGGGGATCATGTGATGCTTGGGCCATGATCTACAGGGCTGACAGCTCCTTTTGCATGTGGCAATGCTGAGTCCCATCCCTGGCACCACAGTGTCTGCTCAGCGCTGCCAGGCAGAGCCCGAGTATCGCAGACGGGGCTAACAGCCAATAATGCAGGGCCACAGGTAGGCATGGGTGGGTCGTGTGCTCCTTGGAGCACTCAAGAGTCTGCACCCGTGGATCAGTGTATGCAGAGGAGGGTGTTGTCATTGTTTAGGGTGGGGGGCACACTCAGACGTGCTCAGGAGACCTTGTGGGCTCCGAATTGAACCCCAAACCCTGCATGAAAGGCTCCCGCCCACTGGCCCCCTCAACCCTAACTTTCATCTGAAATCACAGAGATGAAGCAACTTACCCAACGACACACGGTTTACAGGAAGTGAGGTCTAAAATCTAGTCCCGCAGAGCCAGTCTAAGACTCAACAGTAAATATACGTTTCTCTCCCCCTCGCCCCATCCCGCTTGGTCAAGTCTGGGTTTTCATACACCTGCAGGATGATCACAGAACTGCAGCCTAGTGGTTATGTTGCTGGGATTTTCCTGGAAAAAGGGCTATCTGGGCACCCTCCATCTTGTGGGAGAAATGCCCCAGAGACATGGCTAGGGCATGCCACCCAACCTTCCCAGGGAGACTGGATGGGGCTGAGAACTCTGAGGCCTTCTCAGAACGGGGGCGGCAGCTTCCACTGCTTCCTGAAGGCCCAGCAGACCGCAGCCACACCCGACACCCTCCAACCCAGAGCCTGCCCTGCTCCACACGGGGCCTCATCAAGCTGACAAGCCAAGCAAATCGTCCCAGACCCACAGCTCCTGGAGTGCCTCCAAACCCTACAGCCAAGCAGGATCGCAGCAAATCTGATGCGAAGGTTGTGTAGAAGCCACCCAGCTCAGCGAGCCTAAACAATGGTTCAGCGGGGGCCAACGGGCAGCTGAGATCTCAGACAATGACTTCCGCGGCACCATCATGAGACACAACCTTCACGAGCCGACTTTTATTGATCTAAGGTTTGATCATTTCATTTGCCTTTGTGTGGTACAAACAATATAAAGTAGGCTGGGGTGGTGGGTGGGAGGCGGGGGACATGGGTGGAGGGACAGGCACACTGGTGGTGGGATTGGTATCAGAACATCGAGTACCGGAAACAACTGCATTATGAACAATTGGTCAATCATGGTGTTACAATCATTTTTATTTTTATTATTTTATTTTATTTATTTTTTTGCTTTTTGGGTCACACCCGGCGATGCTCAGGGGTTACTCCTGGCTCATGCACTCAGGAATCCCTCCTGGCGGTGCTCGGGGGACCATATGGGATCCTGGGAATCGAACCTGGGTCGGCCATGTTGGCTGCGTGCAAGGCAAACGCCCTACCCGCTGTGCTATCACTCCAGCCCCTCATTTTTATTTTTAGAAAGAAAGAAAATACGATATCTCTCAGAAGTGAGGTGAGGGTTGTGGAGATGTATGCATCTAATTGAGCACTGTTTTTGGAGCAGGAGAGGGCTCAAAGGGTGGAAGCACGTGCTTTGCATGTGAGGACCCCAGGTTTGACTCGGCATTACAAAGGCACTGCTGGGTTAGACACCCTCACCCCAGGACTTCTAGGTGTGCCCAAAGTCTCAAAATAAGTAAATTATTTATTTATTTTTGCTTTTTGGGTCACACCCAGCGATGCTCAGAGGTTACTCCTGGCTCTGCACTCAGGAATTACTCCTGGTGGTGCTTGGGGGACCATATGGGATGCCAGGGATCGAATCTGGATTGGCCACATGCCAGGCAAACACCCTACCCGCTGTACTATCGCTTCAGCCCCAAATAAAAAAAGTTGGTTTTGACTGCAGTCACCCATGCTTGGGGTCTCCTCCCGCCTCTGCACTTGGTTCTGGGGAGCAGGCCTTTGCTCTAGCCCTTTGAGATATGGCTCAGGGGGTAAATGTGCCTCCCGCCCCCCTCCAGATCCTCCCCCCTTTTTTTCTGTCCCCATCCTTTATCCCCAGAATCACCTTAGTTCTTTCACCAACATTCATTAGTTTAGATTCGCTGCTGTGTCTGCCTGATTTTATAGTAACCACATAGGTGAGCTCATCTGTGTTCCACCTCTAGCTGATTTTGCTTTGCACCATCCCTTTCAGTTCCTTCCCTTTGACTGCAAATGACAAAATTGCTTTCTTTCTTTCTTTCTTTTCTTTTCTTTCTTTCTTACTAACTGAAGAGTAGTGGCTCGTGCTTTGTTTCGGTTTTGGTTTTTGGGCCCCACCTAGCCATGCCCGGTTCCTCCTGGCTCTACAGACAGGAATTACTCCTGGTGGGCTTGGAGAATCATATGGGATGCCGGGAATCGCTCGGGTCTCTGACGTGCAAGGAAAGCGCCCTCCCCGCTGTGCTCTCTCCCGGCCCACAGGGGCTGGCTTTGTTTCTAGTTTTTTATGTCACAGCCTCAGCAGCTCTTATAAGACCAGACCACTGGAGGAACCTGTTTTTTATTTTTTTCCTTTTTGGGTCACACCCAGCAATGCACAGGGGTTATTCCTGGCTCTGCACTCAGGAATCACCCCTGGCGGTGCTCAGGGGACCATATGGGATGCTGGGGATCGAACCCGGGTCGGCCGCGTGCAAGGCAAACGCCCTACCCGCTGTGCTATAGCTCCAGCCTCTTTCTGCTTTTTTTTTTTGGGGGGGGGGGCATCCCTGGCCATGCTCAGGACTTCCTCCTGGCTCTGTGCTCAGGGATCACCCCTGGCAGTGCTCAAGGGACCCTGTTGTAGAGTGTTGGGACTTGAACCCGGGACGGCTGCATGCAAGGCCAACTCTCTCCCATCTGTACTGTCTCGCCTGCCTGGAACTTTGTTCTTTCACTTCAGAATAGCGGTTGCAGGTAAACCCACTACTGGGATGCGCACTTCCCCACGAACAGCTGGAACACCAGCTGCTGCCTCAAGGCCAGATTTCATCCACCTGATCACTCCGAGGAGTTAAAGGGGCGCTAAATCATACTGTGCCGCGGCTTCTGGAAGCTCACGCAAATGAGCTCTTGCTGTGCTGCTTTCTGGAGCTCAGGGGCTGATGAGCTTCAGTTTAAGGTAAATCAGTGGAGCCCAGTTGGTGCCGCCCCAGGGGTGCCGGGCATACATTCAGATCTGGGGGGCAGGGAGGATGCAGATGATGACGATGGCGGAGGGTCTATGACCTCCCTTATCTGTGAACAGGGAGCCTGTGCCTGCCTGTGGGATGGCAACCCAGGCAGCCTGTCTTGTATCTTGTGAGAAATCTTGGGAACATAATTGCTCAAGGTCCTTCCTGCCAGAGGATGGTGATCAAAGGTTCAAATTGCAAACTTCAGTCTTACGGACTTGAGAGACAGCTCAGGCGCTGGAGCGCGTGCCAGGACATGCGACACGCGCAAGGTCTGGGATCAATCCCTGGCACCACTTGGGTCCCCAGAGCACTGCTGGGAGCAACCCCCTAGCGATAAGCCAGGAGTGGCCTCTGAGCACTAGGAGGTATGAACCCCAAACTGTACCGAAACAATGACAAAGTCAAATCCATCAAATCAAACCAGAGGCCTTTCTTGGAAAAAAATAAAAAACCCAGTTCTGTATTTATTTATTTATTTATTTATTTATTTATTTTGGCAGGGAGCACATCTGGTGGTGCTCAGGTCTTACTTCTGGCTCAGTGCTCAGGAATCTGGTGCTCTGGGGACCAGATTGGGTACTGAAAATCAAACCAGGGTTAGCTGTATGCAAGGCCAGGTCCTAACCGCTGTACTATTTTTATGACCCAGTTTTGCACATTTTGACCTTTTGTTCCCCAAGGCAGTTGGTATAGACGCCAGAGCCTAGTCCAGGGTCCTGTGTTCCCCCCACAATCTCTGTGATCTTTGAGTCTCAGTGCTCATCTCGGCAAAATGGACAGAGAATCCCTGCCCAGGAAACGCGGGAGGCCAGGGGAGTGACAGATCAGGGTGAGGAAGAATCTTCTTTCGTCCCATCTCAGCTCTTTACAGCGACAGAGGCAGTGACCTTGACACGAACCAGCATGGCACCAAGGCTACTGTCAGACTATCTTATAGAGGGGTCCCAGAATAGGGGGCACCCAACAGAATTTTCCAGACTGCGTGATTTGAGCAGGAAGTGGAAAAGACAGAATGGTTTCCTGTTCATCACCCCACCTGTCCCCAGGTTGGTGAACCTGGTGACCAGAGCGGGGAGAAGCGTTGAAATATCGGCTTCCCACAACTCACACACTTGGTGGCAGAGCATCGGTCTTGCAGGCCTGAAGTCTCGAGTTTGATGCCCGGCGACGAGTGTGACTCCAACAGCATCACCATCTGGGGTCCCTGATGCTGTGGTGGAGCATCTGGTCTCAGTACATTGCCCCTGGGCATATGAGCCCTTCAATGAGCCTGGTCTGGTCTCTGTGACTAACCCAGTGCGTCCACGCCCACCTTTGGGGAACAAAAAGCAAAAGAAGGTCTGGAGGGATGGTACAGAGGGGAAGGCGTTTGCCTCGCACACAGCCTACACGGGTTTGATCCCCGACATTGCATAAGACCCCCTGAGCTCTGCCAGGAATGATCCCTGAGCACAGAACCAGGAGTAAGGCCTGAGCACTGCTGTCCCGGGTGGGCACAGCTGGTCAGGAGACTGCTTGGGAGTGTGGAGGGAGGGGGACCCATGTGCGGGGTGACCCAGGGAAGTGCGAGGGTGCTTGGGAGCCTCTTTTATGTGGGAGTCACCCTGGTGGCTGTGGAGGTGCGAAACACCGAAACTGCATCTGCAAAACTCCCCACCCCCACCCCCAGGCCCCCAGCCTGCTGAGAGACAGTTTCTGTCATGGGGTTCAGCTACCTCCCTGTCCTCAGGGTTCAACGTCTGAGGCATCACTGCCAGGATTGGGTCACGAGAAGCCATGGGCCTCTCTTTGGCCACCTGAGGGCAGACCAGGCATTCGGGCTGTGCTGTGACCTTCAGTATTCCCCTGAGGTGGCTGGGTGGACCCAGGTCTTTGGAGGGGCTGGCTTCTGCCACCTGAGCTCATGCCCCCCCCCCCCGGGTTTATTTTGGGGCCCCGGGGCCTCAAGCTGCAACACCTGAGCACTTACAGTGCAAATTTGGAGGGTCTCAAAAACCCATTCGCAGGACTAGAGCGATAGCATAGTGGGTAGGGCGTTTGCCTTGCACGCGGCCGACCTGGGTTCGATTCCCAGCATCCCATATGGTCCCCTGAGCACCGCCGGGAGTAACTCCTGAGTGCAGAGCCAGGAGGAACCCCTGTGCATTGCCAGGTGTGACCCAAAAAGAAAAAAAAAAGAAACCCACCCTCGAGGTTGACAACCTGATCCCAAACACAGCTAGTCACAGACTTCTGGGGTGAGCCAAATCCCTTGCTGAGACGCTCTCCCCAACTGATGTGGACCCCAGCAAGGCAAGGAAGGGGTGCTTTCGTGCACTGCACTGGTGTAAATGTTTTTCTCATGGAGCGGGGGCCTTTCTCCAGGTCACTTGAGCCCTGATCCACCTTCCTCCCTGCGGAGAAAGATTCTAGTTAGCCTCGAGGACTCAGGAGATCTGGAAGGTTCCCAAAGTCAGAGAGGGGAGAAGAGACAGTGCAGGGTTTATCGTGCCGGCAGGAACCAGGGCCTTTATTGGCAGTGGAGTCATGTAAGCTGGGAAGTTTGTCCATCAACATGAGCTGGAGATGGGGCTGGAGAGAGCACAGCAGGTAGGGTGTTTGCCTCGCACACGGCCGACCCGGGTTTGATTCCCAGCATCCCATATGGTCCCCTGAGCACCACCAGGAGTAACCCCTGTGCACTGCCGGGTGTGACCCAAAAAGCAAAAAAGAAAAAAAAAACCAACAAAAACCAACCAAAAAACAACAGGAGCTGGAGAACAGCTTTGAGACAGGGAAAATCAGGTCTGGGTTCAAGCCCAGCAAGATAGAGGAATGCAACAACTTATTTGCTACAGTTTCCCAGGAAGCTCATACCTATTCATGAGGGAGAATGATGAGCCTGTTCAGTCGAAGAACATACCATGGACACATGTGACAAGTAGGGAAAATGGTGGAGAAACACACAATGGTGTGAACTGTAGGATGGAAATAAAGATCAAGAATGGGGGACAAGGGCTCCACTGCGCAGTCTCCACTGGCCGCTGCTGTCAGAGGGGCTCTGAGGTCTTAAGGTGGGCTGAGCATGCTCAGAGAAAGCAAGGAGGTCGCTTCTCTCAGGGGGAGTTGAGCCCCCCAAGCCCCCAGACACAACCAGCCTCGGATCCATCTGTTTTGACTTTTCCTTATCTCAGAGTCCTTCTACATTTTTTTGGGGGGGGGGAGAAGAAGGGGCAAGTTGCCCAAAGTTTTGATAAATCCAAATCCGGGTCCTCACTGGGTGATTTGCTTCATGCACAGTGCTCTCTGTTGCTGTTAAGAGGGGAATCACAGCTGCTGTGTTCACACGCTGAAGGGTCTGGTGGTGGGAGTTTTGTTTCGTGTTTGAATTCTTTTTTTTGGTGGGGGGTCACACCCGGTGATGCACAGGGATAAATCCTGGCTCTGCGCTCAGGAATTACCCCTGGTGGTGCTCAGGGAACCATATGGGATGCTGGGAATCGAACTCGGGTATGCCAGCCCCCTTGCTTGAATTCTTTTTTCTCCCATTTATGCTGTGGGTCAGGAGCTCTGCAGCTGAGCTTGCGTCCTCCAAGCGTCTGTTGATCTATAGCGTGAGTCAGAACACCAGGGACTGTTGGTTAATATGGGGATATGCTTGAGTTCTACAGGGCAAGGGAGTCTGTGAAACCGGCCCAAAGAAATGAGAAACAGCAAACTCCTAATTTGTCTTTGTCTGATATGTCCTTGTCTTACTTTTGTCCCTTTGCCCAGAAACTTAAAGATAAGACTGTGAGCCTCTTTCTGTTCTTGCTTTGTTTGGGCATGCAGATAAGCCGCAATGTGTCTCCAGCGACCAGCCCACGGGGCTTTTTCTGCTCTGGAGCCCACGCTAGTTAACTCTCTCTGCTGTTCTCTTTCTCCACGAAACCTTCCTGTGTAAGCCTGAGAGATAGGACAAGGGTTAAAGGCACTTGCTTTGCTGACATTGGTTTAATCCATGGTACCACATATGGTCCCACTAGCACCCAGGAATGAACTTGGGTGTGGTCTTCCTCCCTTGCCCCCCCCCACTTAAGTTCCCCCTTTTTTGGTTTTGGGCCACATCTGAAAGTGCTAAGAGCTTACTCCTGGCTCGGTGCTCAGGGGTCACTCCTGGCATTGCTTGGGGGAGTATATGTAGTGCCAGGCATGAACCAGGACTGGCTATGGGCAAGGCAAGTGCCTTCCATACTATCTCCCTGGCCCTAAAGATTCCTCCTTGTGCTCCTGTAGGCAAGACGGTTGCACTGAGGACACATATCCCTTATCATCAGCCCGCTGTATGTCACTGATTTTCTCCACAGCTATTGTAGACCGGAACCTTTTGTGGCTACACGTGTTCCCAGAAGTAACAGGATTTGGTGGGGAGTAGGAACTCCTGGGCTTCCGACTTCACCACGCAGTACTGACTGATCCCCCGATTCACCGGGAAGGCAGCCAAGAATCTCAAATTTCTTAGGCTTTGGGAATTCCTTGGAGTTTGTTTAACTAACTGGTGCAGGTCACAAACTGGTCTCCTTCCTGAAGGGCAAGCAGGGCCGGAAGCACTCTGGGTAGACAGTGGGCAGGTTGAACGAAGCATGGAGAGGCCGGGCAGCCGGCTCAAAGGGTCACAGCGCATACTTTGCATGTGGGAGTCTGCAATTTAAGGTCCCCTGAGTATTGCCAGGTGTGGCCTCCGAAAGCCAGGAAGCTTGCTAATGAGTCTGCTTTGGGGTGGCTAGATCAAGCAACGATGCCTGATCAATCTCCAAGTTTTGAGGCCTACGTGGGTTCAGCTTACAGATGGGTTCATGATCTCAAGCTCCCGGGGGCGGGGTGAGGGGGTGAGGCAAGGCGCGTGGAATGCACATTCCCAGGATGGGGCGGGGTGAGGATCCCAGTTCTCTCCACGGGCTCACATTCTTTCCATGAAATCTTCCCCAGCACTAAACTAACAAACAAAGAAGACCCTTGGACCCCAACCTAGACTTTTGGAACTGAAGGCCAGAGGTTCCAGGGGCCGGAGCCATCTGTTTGGCTTCTAAAGCACCCGGGGCTTCTCAGGGAGAGTGAGGAGTGGCTCCTTCGGGCCTCCAACCGGCTGCCCACCGCACAACCATCTGGAGAGGATGAGCACTGCAGTTCCTGCTCCCCAGGAGCAGAAGAAGAAGCAGCCTCTGGCAGTGTTGGCGTATCTGTTGGTGTGTGTGCGCGTGTGTGTGCGCGTGTGTGTGTGCGTGTGTGTGTGCGCGCGCATGTGTGTGCATGTGTGTGTGTATATGGTGGTCAGGGGTACATCTGGTGGTCCTCAGGGGATCACGCCGTGACAGGAATTGGACCCGGCCTCCTGTTAAGTTGAGCTCTCCTTGTGCCTCGCCCCCCAACTCCCTGCACTGCTTTCATCAAGGCAGCTCATTTTCTAGTTCTCAATTCTTTAGTTTTCCTTTGGCTCAGACCTCCACCTGCTGGTGTTGATGTGGGAGTTACTAGAAGCCGGTGGCGCCCTCTGCCCTCTGTTCTAGATCTAGAAGTTCACCAGGACCAGCCCCGTTGAGTCAGCCAGTCTAGCCACCGCCCCCTGTGGCACGGCTAGCCCTCAAGCCTGGCCTTGCCAGATCACCCAGGCAAGACTCGCTGCAGGGGAGATAAAATTCAGGCAGTGGAAGTGTTGAAATCACAAGATAAGCACACACTAGGAATGTAATAGGGACAAATAAGATGATGGGCTCAGAGTCCATCAAGTCCCGCCCCTTTTATGTGGTAATTTAGTCCAGAGAGGGCAGGGACTGGCTCAAGGTCACACAGCTTTAACTCTGTCCTGTGTATAGAAAGCTGTGAGGTAGAAACAGTCCTTGGACTTGGACTATTCTATTGGCCAGTCAATAGAATGCGAGCTCTAGGACAAACTGGGCTGTGTCTTTTTCACCAGTGTCTGTTAAACAAACCAGCATTTGTTAATATGACTCTGGAAAACTGGGATTTGAATCCTTGTTCTGCTACTGAAAGAGATGTACTGCATTGGCAGCGTAGGAGCTCAGCTAGAGAGGTGGAAGGGTAAGGAGTTGGATACACACCAGGCACTAGTAGAGTACTGAGTTGTAAGGTCTCTATGCTCAGTTTCTAGCTAACAAGATAGTCCTTGCTCCTGACTGGAAGCAGATTATTATTTCTTTAAAGCCCATGCCCTGATATATCGTATTAAAAAAATTTTGGCCACACTCCAAGGGTAGGGGTTCAGGCGTTACCCCCGGCTTTGCACTCAGGAATCACACCTGGAGGGCTAGAAGGGACCACATGGGGGGTTGGGAATTGGACCCCTGTTAGCCCCATGCAAAGCAAAGGCCCTACCGCTGTACTGCTACTCCGCCCTCTTTATTGGTTTATCTTCTTTCTTCGCTCAGAAGAAAGTTTGGATTGTTTTGGTCACTCCTGGTGCGTCGGCTGGCAGAGAGCCCAGTTTATGAAGCTTTCTGTTCAACCAAGCCTTCTGAACCCTCTAAGTCCGGAGTGTCCTCGATTTTTAGATTAGGAAACTGAGGCCCAGAGAGCTGAGATTGCTTGTGCAAGGTCACACGGCGACAGACTTCTGCCCATCACCCCATCTCCTTCCCACAGCTGCTAAAGGACACATGCACGTAAATCCGTGCGGCGCAAGCGTCATCTCTTCCTCCTGCCCTTTAGAGAAGCTTTCGCTGTGACTTCGTCTCCAACCACTCACGCGGATCCGCAGCTCGCAGGATTCGGGAGCCCCCCTGCGCTCTGTTATGCTTGCGGCTCGGGGAGACACGTGCTACTCAGGTGAATGAATCGCACGTCCCCACCCCCGCCGACAGCCAATCACAGTGCGCCGGAGCCGGGCCCTTCCACCCAATGGCAGAGCGCCTCCCAGGCCCTGCAGCCCACGTGGGTCTCCGAAGACAAGGGAGTAGGCGGCAGCGCTCCGGGGGCGGGCCCTCCCCGCCTTGTCACCAATCAAGGGGTCCGCCGGGGACGCGAGGGGCGGGGCTGACGTGGGGCGCCAACGCTTAAACGTGACGGGCAGGCGGACGTGGGGCGGAGTCCGAGGTGGGGGAGCGGTGAGTGACGGAGCGCTCTGCCCAATAGCAGGAGGGGTTGGGCTGCCTAAGCCAATAGAAAGTCGGTGAGGCGGGGCCGAGGCTGCAGCAAGTTCGGTTGCGCGGAGACCGCAGCTGTTCCCTGTCAGTGGAGGCAGCGACCGTAGAGGCGGTGGCGACGACTTGCGGCGGCGGCCAGGAGGTGAGTGCCGGCGGCGGCGGCGCTCCGCACCTTCCGCTTTCCACGGCGGCTTGCAGTGGGTGGGCGTGCGCCGGCGCGGCCGCCGGGGACGCTTATGTAAGGGTCGCGCGCGCCGAGGCGACGCGGGCTCCACGAGTGACGGCCTGAGGAGACGGCGGCGGGCGCTGCGCTGCGCGACGCGACGCGACGTGCGCCGCCCCTCCCGCCCTCCCCCTCCCGCGGCGGCGGCGGCGGCGGCGGCGGCGGCGATGCGGACCCGCCCCCCGGCTCCTTCCCGGGGGACCCCGAGCATCCCTCCCGCGCCCGCCTCCCGCTCCTCGCGCCGCCCGCCGCCGCGCGCGCGCGGCCTTCGGCTCGCTCTCGGGCCCATTTTGCAGATGGAGAAACTAAGCCCCTGAAGTCCTGGCCCCTGAGGGTTCGAGTCCGAGTCGGGGGCTCCTCCAGACTCGGCCGCTCCCCGGCACCGCGAGCCTCCCGGTAGCTCCGCGGGGTGCCCCGGCGGCGCGCTCAGGAGCTGGGGCTGCCTCGGGCCCGTTACCTGAGCGGTTAGTTTACGGGGTGCGCGGGCCTGGCACCCAGAAACCGGCTCGGGACCTGCCGCGCTGCTCCTTCCAGGTGCCGCTCGCTTGGTGTGCCCCGAGTGAGTTGTTCCCCCCCTGGCGAGCTCTTTTCCTCAGCTGCTTCTGCTGGGCTGGTGCTAGACCCCCCGCCCCCCCCCCACCCCCACCCCCCGTCTCGGGCGGGCGAGTGTGGGGGGGGGCTCTGCTCGGGGCTTGCTCCTGATGGAACCCGGGGCTCCCGGCTCTTTCTCCCGGAGCCTGTTGAGCTCCTTCCTGTCCCGGTTTGAAGTTCTTGAGAAGTTGTGCTGGTCTGTTCGTTTTGGGGGAGTAAGGCTCATTATCCTCATTCTGTTTGTTTATGTTGTGGGGGGGGGCACACCCAGCGGGTGCTTAGCACTTACCCCTGACTGTGCACTCAGGGATCACTCAGGGGACCCTCTGCGGGGTCAGGGATGGAACCCCAGTCCGCCCCTGTGCCAGGCAGGTGCCTTCCCTGCTGCCATATCCCTTGGACCCTTCATTGTTCTCATCCTGCAGCTGGGAAGACAGACCCAGAGGGTGGTTGATGGTAACCAGATCACAGCCCGAGCCCTGGATTTTCTTGATCAGGTGCCTCACCAGCCTCCTGGTTTCCCCTGTCACCCTTTTGCCTGTATGTGCTGCAAAGGCTTGGCAGGGAGCGGACACGCTTCACCCTTCTCTTATCTTAACTCTCCAACTCTTCCTGGTCTGTTTCTACACACCTGCCTGGGGCAGAGCCCTAGCTGGGAACCAGCGGGTGATCCGTGCCCCATAGCTGACACCACTGTTTGGGGGAGCAGGGAATACACAGTTGCTGCAGCAAGTAAGATGTTTGTACAAGTGTGAGCCTTGAGGTGAGGTGTGGCCTGAGGAGGAGGAGGAGGAGGAGGATGAGGAAAGAGGAAGTTCAGTGAGGCCCATAAATCTGGGCAAAATTCCCACAAAGCCAGGCTGGGCTGGGGCTAGAACACGGAAGGCTTGGTGGGTGGGTCCATCCAGTGCCTCTCAGGACCCCCAGGGCCCTGCAGGGCCTAGAAGTGCAGTGATTGGCTTGCAGAAGCTGAGGTTTGATTTGGGAGGTGAGTTTGCCCCAGGAACCTGTAAGAGGAGGGTGGGAGGGGGAGGTGGCAGCAATGGTCTGTCCCAGCTGAGCAGAGAAGGCTGACTGGCCCCAGTGAGGGGCTCCCCCAGGAACAGGAGCAGGGTGGGGACATCGGCTGAGATGCAGCGAAGTCAGACGTGGGATCTGATGGCTCAGGGGGGCTGCAGTAGGCTGAACGACCGGCATGTCCAGTCCTCTGCGGGCTCGGCACACTGCAGTTGCCCAATCTGCGGTGAGTCGCCTTGGGCTGCCAGCCAGAGCTCCCACAAAGCACTCCAGATCCCCCTCTGTACCTTCTCTCCGGCCTCCCTCAGACCTCTGTGGGCCAGGTCTCCCCGAAGGCCCCCTTTAGGACACTGTGCCCTTGGTGAATCCCTGCCACCTGCCTCCGAGGTGTCAACACCGGTGGCCTTTCCTTTCTCATGTTCCTGCTTCCTTGCCCCACTCCCAGCCCCAGCGGCCTGGGTGCCTGTCCGAGCACAACTCCAGGAGGCCCAGGTCAGTCCTAGGTTAGTTCTTGGTGGCCCCTTTCCTGTCCCAGAAGGAGTAGCTGCTTGGGAATTTTTGGGACAAATCAGTAGAAATCAGTGAGGAGGGAAGGGGGAAGGTGGCGGACTGGGACAGTCATTACATCCCACCTGTGGGTGATGGTCAGATGGGGGGGCCACCTGGGTAGACCTGGACTGTCCAGCTCTGGCCTCACTCTGAGTCTGGAAACCAGCTCAGTTGGGCAGAATAAGAGGAAAGGGTCTGCCCAGAACAGGATCAGGACGGGAGGCAAGAGTTGCGGGCTGCAGAGAAAAGCCTGGTCTGGGGATCGGGGCAGAAGAGAGTGCCGTGGAGCCTGATGGAAGAAAAAACCCAATGGGGCAAGACCTTCTGTCTTTTATCCAGCACGTGAAAGCAGTGGCTGCCCCTTCGCCTTTGTTCTCCCCAGACACATGCGGGTCCTTCAGTTATGTGCGGCCAAGCGCCCACAGCCGAGCCTCGGGAGGCAAGTGAGGGGTGGACAGTTGGGCCCAGGGGTGTGGCCCAGAGCTTCAATTCCACACAGCAAGTCTTGGGATGGAAACAAGCCCCAAATAGACAGTTCTCAGGGCATGAGGCAGGAGAGGGGAGCCCGTGGGAGGCCCACACTCACCTCTAAGAAAACATCCAGGCTGGGAGAGTCCTCCAAAACTGCCCAGGGAGGACCCAGAAACGGTAACTTCAAGTGACCTCAGTTGGATTTGAGTTCTCTCTTAGTAGTAATAACTGGTTTAAGGTTGTTTATAAGAGCCAATTTTATTTTTTAAACTTGGATTTCTATTTATTTTACGTCCAGTGTATTCCCGGGCCATAAGTTTTTGTTTCTTTGGTTTCTTCTGTACAAGCTCCAGTTCAGGCTTAAGAACAATTCGTTCTTTCAGTCAGGATCATCTCAGTGTGGCCGGGAGAGCTCATGTTAAGGTGTTAATCCACCCAGGAGCCCCGTTAAGGCTTTTTGTTGTTTATTTTTGTTTTATTTTCTGGCAGTGTTCAGATCTAACTCCTGGCTCTATGCTCCAGAAAAACTCCTGGGAGGCTCGAGGGACCATTTGGGATGCCAGGGATTGAATTTGGGTCAGTTGCATGCAAGGCAAGGGCCCTACCTTGTTCTGGCTCACCCTGTAAGTTCTAAGGTATGTCTGGGTGCTTTGTTTACCAGGACATGCTCAGTGAATCCGCAGAGTCTACATCTAAACCCTTCAGTGCAGAATTACTCTCTGCATTTTTAAGCATGTGCAGTAAGAATTCAGCACTATCTTAGGGCCACTGTCCTTATGTCTAGCCCCACTGTTTGGCCTGGGCTTACCTACCAACATTGCCACAGTAATGCCGGAAGGGAACACAGTGCTTGTGCAGAGTAACATCCTTCACAACTCAGTGGCTTTTTGGATACGTGCCCTTGGTGGCCAGAACTGTTTCCCGAGTGTTCTTGAAGTGAACGTGAAGGTTCAAGCTTCTGGACTTCGTCAGTTTTTTGGGGGTTAGCAAATAGTGCACCATCTCAGGACTCCCTACGGCTGCTCAAGCAAGAGAAAGAGTGATCTAAAGGCCAACGTTGACCAAACTCTTCCCGATATGGTTCATAACCTACAGCAGCGGTCCGGTGAGGTCCCGTCCACACATAACTGGGAAGCTTCTAGGCACCAGCAATAGATTGCCACGGTCCCCCTTTCCCTCTCTGTCATAGCACCCAGCCACTCTCGTTTTGCCTCTGTGGGGGCAGAGCCTGTCTGCGGCCTTGGGCATTGTGCATGTTCAGTGGATCTTTGTCTGGAATGTCCCACAGCGGCCCACCTGAACCCGCTTTCCAAGGCTGAGCTTTGATTGTTTGGCATTTTGGGCCACAGCTGCTGGTGCTCAGGAATCACTCCTGGCAGGGCACGAGCCACCTACTCTGGGTTGAGTGCCTTACCCATTGTACTGTTTCTCTGACCCCTGCTTGTTTTCCTGGAACTTGAATTCAGCCATCTTGGCAGGCTATGTGGACAGTGTATGCCTGGGGTGATGTGGGGGGAAGTTCTGGGGATACCTTGTGACATTAGATGCTCAGTGAAGCTGCAGGGTGTCGCTGGGAGCCACCCTGGTGGTGTTCATGTGGGACTCTAAGCTTAGGGCTATCTCCCCAGCCTCTCACCATTTTGTTGTTTGGTGACCTGTTGCTTGAATCAGCTGCAGCCTCAGGAAAGTGGGGGGACACTGGCTGTGGGCCTAGAGGATCTGAGTGAGGGGTTGTCTATGGGTACAAGGGGGTCTGCAGAGTCGGAGATAAGGACCCTCCAGGATATAAACGAAGATGTGTCATCTGACTGTGCCTGCAGCCATTCAGGACATGCCTGTCCACCTGGGGGCGGGGGGGGGGGGCCTCTGGGGACTGGCAATGGGTGGGGGAGAAAACACCTCAGCGCCCCAGTATGGTTCTGGAGCCTCTGGAGGAGACAGTGCTGGGAGGACTGCACGGGTGCCACTCTGCCAGGTGCCGTGCCAGCTGGGGTTCCTCGGAGCCCTCTGAGTGTTCTCCCCATTGCACAGATGAGAAAGCTGGTTGGGAGCGATTAGAGGAGCAGCGGGGACTCCCTCTCTCCCGGTGCTGCCTAGTGTCCTGCGCACACCAACTCCCCTGATGGGAATGGGAACAGGTCTCGGGGGCCGCAGATGAGCTAATGCTGCCTGTTCTCTGCTTTAGGGAGCACCTGCCCCGGAGAGAGATCCCCGCCCGACGGTGAGTCCTGCGCCTTGAGTCCAGACCTGGGAGCACGTGTGTGTGTGTGTGTGTGTGTGCGTGGTGGAATTCATGAGGCTAAGTTCCGACTGGGGTAGTCTTAGTTTTGGGGGTTTGGTTCTCTCAGGAAGGTGACATCCTGGGGGAAAGCCTCATCAGGGGTCCCGGATTAGCTGCTGGGGAGGGTAGAGGGGGGTGCGGGACTACTTGGGTCACGGAGAGGCCCTGTGGTCAGCAGGGTGGACAGAGCAGGACGCTGGGCCCGGCATCTAGCTCTGTGGGCATTTGTGAGAACCCTGCTCGCCTTTCTAGACCAGCATGCAACTGGAATAGAAATGAGAGGGGCCAGGCCAAGCCCCTGTGTCCTCCCCCAGTGCTCAGGCAGCCCTGCCCGTGCCTCTCGCCCTCTCAGCCTGAGAATCCTGGGCCTGAGCCCTGGGCGGGGGTGGCCATGGCCCGCCACCTGCTCTGTCCCCATCTTGTGTTCTCCGGGGGCTCCCTAAATGCACTTCCCTGGTGCTGCTGGGGTGAGGCGGGGTGGGGATGGGGTGTGCGCCTGCGTGTACCAGGGGGTGTGGAGCAGGAGGGGAGCAGAGGGCCCTGTGTTAGCTTTCAGGGATTGACAACATGACCCAGCCTGTCCCCCATCTTGAGAACTTCTCCGAGTGTGTCCTCTTGTCCTCGGCCAGGCCTCCCCATGCTATTTCCCCCGCCCCCACGGAGGGGCCTGTTGACAGGTGTGGGGTGGAAGGGACCCCCCATTTTGGGGAGTCCCCCTCCACCCAGTTCCTCTGCTCACCTCATCTTGTTCTTTGTCCGCCGGCTAGAACCTTGTTTCTCTTCATTGCACAGAGGTGGGGAATTGAGGCGGAGCATAGGTGGGTCTGGCCCAGGGCAAGACTCGGTCCGTTTGTGTGAGAGTCGGCTCTGATTCCGGAAGGGAACGTTACTCAGCTTGCGGCCTCATTCTCCCAGGCCAGCTAATTAGTTCAGGGCCCTGCTGGGTCCCCAGAGCCATTAGTTACCGTTACCAGGACGAGGGTGGAGAGTGGGGGTGAAGGCTCTGCCCTGCGCTCCTCTTTGCCATCTCCTTGGTGATCCTGGGGGCGGGGGATGCCCGTAGCGCTCATTGGCTTTTGTGTCTCATGTTGGAAGGCACAGCCGATCCCCCACTGCCCCTGTCCCTCACCTCCTAACCTGTTTTCCTGCTGGCCAGCAAGCAAGGGCAGGGCCGGGCGAGCCGGGGCTCTCAGAGGCCGCCCTTGGTGGTGTGAGGAGTGGGGGCCAAACCCCACATGTGGCCGCTCCTCTCCTGCTCCACGCCCGCCCCTGGCAGAGGCCTCGGGAAATTCCGTGATCTCGCTGTGCTGAGTCATGCTTGTGTGGGTCACTTTTCGGGTGCCTGTCACCGGGTGCTCAGGGTGTGGAAAGGCCACGGTTCCTTGGAGGGAGGTAACACTGCGAGCACCTTCAGATATGTCTCTGGTGCTTTGATGAATGTGTTTGTTTAGCAGTGTGAAGTCTGTCATTTTTGGGCTTGGGAGCCACCCCTGCCAGTGCTCAGGGCGTACTCCTGCCTCTGCACTCAGGGGTCACTCCAGGTGAGGTTTGGGGGATCATATTTGATGCTGGGGATCAAACCTGGGTCGGCCATATGCAAGGTTCGCGCCTTACCCACTGTGCTATTGCTCTGGTCCCAGCTGTGTGAAATCTGTAGATGTGATGTCATTACAAAGCAGCCTGTTCATCTGTGGACTAGGAGACGGGTTTATAGGGAGTAACTGATTTTCTGAGGGCACCGTGTGAGTGGCAGGGATAGGGTATTGTTTTGTTTTTTTCAGTGCCTGGGGCTGCTCCTGCCTGAGGATGCTGTTTGGCCTTCAGTTCTGGGGGGTCACCAGAACCCTTCTAGTGTATTCAGGGCCCTCCAGTGCCACATCCAGCAATGCTCAGAGCTTGCTCCTGGCTCTGTGCTCAGGGATCCCTCCTGGGTCATGCTTGGGGAATCATGGGTGCCAGGGATTGAACCTGGATCTCCTGCATGCAAAGCTTTTGTATTCTCTCTGCCATCTCTGCAATTAAGCTATGTCTCTGGCCCCTGTTCTCCAAGAATTGTTTTTTTTTTTTTTTAACTTGGGTCTTATCTGGCAGTGCTCAGGTCTCATTTTGAACTCGTGCTAAGGGATGATTTAGTTTTTTTTTGGCCACACCTGGCAGTGCTCAGTGGTTACTCCTGGCTCTGCGTGCACTTAGAAATCACTTCTAGCAGTGCTCGGGGGACCATATAGCGTGCCAGGGATTGAACTGAGGTTGGCTGTCTGCAAGGCAAGTGCCCTACCAACTGGACTCTTTCTCCAGCCCCTCCCTCTTGGCAGTGCTCAGGGAATCAGTTGTGCTGGGAATTGAACCTGGGTGGGCTGCCTGCAAGGCAAGTGCCTTCCTCACTGGACTCTCTCTGGTGCCTCTGCAAGAGTTTTAGCTCCAGCCTCCTCTTTGGTTCCGTACCTTCTTTAGGTGGTGAAGGAGCCAGCCTCTTCTTATCTTCGGTTCTGTACCTGCTTTAGGTGGTGAAGGAACTTGTGCTAGGTCCTGTGTAAGAGACTATTAAATGGTGACAGTGATTTCCCTGGGTGGCAGAGTCCCCTTCGAAGAGAGGAGAGTGTGTGCCCCCCTATTGTGAGGGGGATGTGAAATGCAGGGGATATAGAGAAGTTTCACCTGAACTTAATGGGACCAGAGAGACAGGGCAGGGTTAAGGTGCTTGCACATGACGGACCCTGGTTTGTTCCCCAGCACCATATGACCTGGTCCTCTGGGCACAACTGGGAGTAACCCACACCCCTGACCCCATGCATACTAGATGTGGCCCTGGCACTGCCCCCAAAAAGAAAAAATGAAATAGCCTCCCTCCCCCTCCACCCCCCATTGTATAATGGGGCAAGCTGGCCAGCTTACTAGGCCATTGAGAGCGGCATTTCTATATCTGGAAATGGGGAAGCACAAAATAGACTTCGGAAGGGATTGCTACATATGTAACCTGTTCAGTGAGTCCGTGAAGCAACTTTGAAACAGAGTGCTCAAAGTTTCTCTAGACTTACCACCACAGCACAAGGACCACCATGCTTTTACACCAGAAAGACACAGTATCAAACAATTTGTAACATCTTTTCCACTTATTTTGGAATTACACCATCTTTTCATTTTTTTTTTTTGGTTTTCATTTTCTATCCTTTTTTTTTAAAATTTTTTATTAGTGAATCACCCTGAGGTACAGTTACAGACTTACAAACTTTTGTGCTTGCCTTTCAGTCATACAGTGGTGGAGTACCCATCCATCCACCAGTGCCCATTTTTCACCACCAGTGGTTCCAGTATCCCTTCCACCACCCCCACATTTTGTCTTTGAATTTAAAGAATAATATATATATATATATATATATATATATATATATATATATTGCTTTTTTGGGTCACACCCAACGATGCACACGGGTTACTCCTGGTTCATGCACTCAGGTATTACTCCTGGCAGTGCTTGGGGGACCATATATGCTGGGTATCGAACCTGGGGTGGCCACATGCAAGGCAAACGCCCTACCCGCTCTGCTATCACTCCAGTCCAAGAATAATCTTTTTAAATAGAGAAGGGTGCAGGGCCAGAGTGATAGTACAGCAGGTAAGGTGTTTACCTGTATGTGGACAACCTGAATTTGATTCTTGGCATCCCATGTGTTCTCTGAGTTCACTAGGAATGAATCCTGAGTGCAGAGCCAGAAGTAAGCCCTCAGCACAGCGAGGGCTTACTCAAACAAACAGTTTGTACCTCAAACAAACAAACAAACAAAAAACCCCAACATGGGCAATAGAGAAGAGTACAATTTGTAATACTGATTGTGGCTTAAGATCAGGGTATTTAGCGATCACAGTTCTTTAATACTTCTTTGAAAAATTGGGAGGAGGATGGAAACCTCTTTCTAAATGCTGTGTGAGAGCGAACTAAGGAGTGGTGGATAAAGGTGAGAGGGTTACGATAGTCTTAATGCTTATCATATTCATGTGAAAAGTCACTGTACCGCACCACCCCTAAAGTGCCCCTGACCCTGTATCAGCCCTGGTTTGACCTTCCTCCATCTCTCCGTGCTCCCCACCCTAATTTGTTGATTGACAGTTATGGGGATTTGTTTGTTTTGGGGGCATGCTTGGTGTTGCTCAGGGGTTACTCCTGGTTCTGTACTCAAGAATTAGTCATGGTGGGCTTGGGGGAATGCCAGGGATTGAACCTGGATCAGTTGCGTGGGTGGTAAGTGTCCTACCTGCTGTACTATCTCTCCAGCCCCAACAGTTTGTTTTTTGATACATACTATTACCCACCTCAGCCACCACCCAGGTGCTCCACACCCTCCACCTATGTTCCTGTTTACTTCTATCTGCCTCATCGTTCACTCCTGTAACTCCTCCTCCATAACTGGGC
Organism: Sorex fumeus; assembly: GCF_029834395.1. NCBI lineage: Eukaryota > Metazoa > Chordata > Mammalia > Eulipotyphla > Soricidae > Sorex > Sorex fumeus. The sequence continues at coordinate 5,908,366 of NW_026606150.1, read as the reverse complement.
ACTCTAAGGCCTGTAATCCAGTGTCTAGCGTTTATTATCAGTTAATATTTTCTGTAGCCTTGATTCATATCTCTGTGTACCACAATGAATGAGATCATTCTGTATTTGTCCTCCTGCTTCTGGCTCATTTTGCTCAGCATGAAACCCTCCAATTCCGTTCAGGTTGCTGCAAATTGCCTGGCTTTGTTTTTTCGTGGGGCCGCACAGTATTCCATTGTGCACATAAACCACAGCTTCTTGATCCATTCATCTGTTGTACATTTGGGTGGTTTCCATATCCTGGCTATTGTATGAAGAGCTGCAGTGAGTATAGGTGTGCTTAACTTTTTTTTAAATGTTTTTGAAGCACGATAAATTTTATTGAAAAAAATTTACTTAGACTGAGGGAAGAGGAAGATAGGGGGATACCTATTCAAGAGAGTACACAGGCTTCTTCAGAGTGGGAACAGCAGAGAGAGACAGGTATGTGTTCAGGAGAACATGAACTAGAGAGGAAGCCTCTTTTGGAGTTCAAGTTTTTGTGTTTTGGGGGTAGATGCCTAGAAGTGGGGTAGCTGGGTCAAATGGGAGCACCACTCTTTCTTTCTTGAGAAATGTCCATACTTATGCCATAGAAGTTGGTCCAGATGACATTCCTGTCAACAGCAAACAGGGAGTCCCTTTTTTGTCACACCCCCACCAACATTTTGTTGTTCTCAGTATGTCTATGGGCTGGAGCGATAGCACAGCGGTAGGGCGTTTGTCTTGCATGCAGCCAGCATGGCCAACCCGAGTTCGATTCCTCCGCCCCTGTCAGAGAGCCTGGCACACTACTGAGAGTATCTCGCCCTCACGGCAGAGCCTGGCAAGCTACCCGTGATGTATTCGATATGCCAAACACAATAACAACAAAAGTCTCCAATGGAGACGTTACTGGGCCCGCTCGAGCAAATCGATGAACAACGGGAGGACAGTGACAGTGACAGTATGTATATGCCATTTTCATTGGCGTGAGGTGATACTTCATTGTTGTTTGGATTTGTGTTTCCATGATACTAAGTGATAATGAGCACTTTTTATATGCTTGTTTATCCATATATACTCTTCATGGAAGTGTCGATTCATTCTTCTCCCTATCTTGAAAAAAAAAAAGTTGGAAGGCAGTGCATTTCCTGACTTTCTGTTGTAAAGCTAAGATCATGATCACTATTATCCTGTTGTTCGTCGATTGCCTCGAGCAGGCACCAGTAACGTCTCCTTCGTCCTAGCCCTGAGATTTTAAAAAGCCATATTCAAAGCCCTTTCAGGGTTAGGAGAATGAGACCCATCATTGTTACTGGTATTTGGTATATTGGGTACGCCACGGGGAGTTTGCCAGACTCTGCCATGCGGGAGTAGCCTGCCAGGTTGTAAAGCTACAGTAAACAAAACAGAACTGGAGTAAGGATGGGCTGGCAGAAGTGCTCTTTTCAATGTACTGGAAAAGATGACAAAAATGAAAATAAATGAGATGAAGTTTATTTTTTTACTTTTTTATTTTTTTGCTTTTTGGGTCACACCCGACAATGCACAGGGGTTACTCCTGGTTCATGCACTCAGGTGTTACTCCTGGCAGTGCTCAGGGGACCATATGGGATGCTGGGAATCGAACCCGGGTTGGCCACGTGCAAGGCAAACGCCCTACCTGCTGTGCTATCACTCCAGCACCAAACGAGATGAAGTTTAAAAGCTTTTGTATGGCAAGGAGACTCAGGCTAAACTAAAAAGACACCCCAAAATAGGGCCAGAGAAGAAGTACAGATGTTAAGGCACTTGCCTTTCCTTCGGTGCAGCCATGGCAGTGGTCTGAAACCCAGGCACCGTATCTGGTCCCCCGAGTACCACCAGGTAAGGCCCCTGAGCTGAGCTGGACGTGGCCCTTCCCTCCCAAAGGAAGAAATAAAATAGACATTTCACAGCATTTTAGTGAGTGCTTGGGATAGCAGAATGGGATTACAGCACAGAACAAGTTTGGTTTCCAGAGGTGAATTTAATCTCTCCCTCAAGGAAGACAGACAGGGAGTAACAGAGCCGCGTGTGGCCTCTGCTCCTTGGGACCAGGGTTTCCACAGACCCGGGCCTTATCTCAGCACAGCTCCCCTGGGCTGCTGCCTGTTACTGCAGCGGATAATGTTTTATCTACTTATTTATTTGCGGGAGGGCGGGGCATGCGGCCACATCCAGTCGTGCTAGGGGCTCTTCATGGCTCTGCACTCAGGGATCAGGCCCGGCGGGATTTGGGGGACTCTATATGGTGCTGGGGATTTGAGCACGGGTTAGCCACCTGCACGGCAAGTGTGTTACCCGCGTACTGTCGCTCTGCCTGTGCTGGATGATATTGCACGGACACTTACTTTACAGTGTGATCACGCCATTCTCTCTAAGCCCGTTTGTGGTCACTGCACCAGCTGGCAGAGAGTTCCAGTGCTCGTCCCATGCCCAGTACAGAGCAGACAGAATCTGGAGATGGCAGTGCCGGTGCCCATCTCCAGCTCTCCCGGCTCTTCCCCAGGCTGAGCAGCCAACTCCTCATTCGCTGTTTTTCATCCTTGCGCTCCTCCACCCATGCCTGCAGCCGTGTGCGGGTTCTCTCAGGCCTGGCCCCTCTCTGCCACTCCACCCAGGAAGCCTTGCGGTGTCCTCAGCCTTGCTGCGTTTGACTGCTGCATTTCAGCAGGCTTCCTGTGCCACAGCCTCACTTCTGAGACGAAGGATTTGTTTGGTCTCTTTCCCTGCTCTGTTTCTTTATATCCCACATAGGAGTGAGCTCAGTGGTGCTTGTCTTCCTCTTTCTGACTTACTCTGTTTTGTATAATACCCCTTAACTGCATTCATGTTGTTGTGAATGGTGAGAGCCCATCATTTCTAATAGCCGAGAAGGATTCCACTGTGTGTATATAGTACTTTTATTTTAGCAGTGCCGGAAATCGAACACAGGGCCTCAGACTCACTAAGCAAGTGCTCTGCCATTGAACCTGGCTGTACCATATCTCCTCTGTCCACCAGCCACTGGCGGCCACTGGGGTTGTTTCCAGATCTTGGCTGTGGTAGATCACACTGCAGTGACCAGCAGATTGACAATCTCTCTGTGAATTAGTGTTTTTCTATCTTTCAGATAGAGGCTGCTGGATCATATGTTGTGTATGCAGCACCCTGAGAAAGCTGCATGCTGATTTTCAGTGTGGCTGACTCAGTTCACTGTCTCCCTGACAATGCAGAGAGGGCCCCTTCCCCAAGCACCCCCATGCTAGGCCGAGCTTCTGGTTCCTGGGAGACAGGCCGTCGTCATGGGCATGGTCTGGGAGTTCATTTGTGCTTTTGATTTGCAGTTTCTTGTCCCAAGTAAAGGTGAGCAGTGGTGGTGGTGGCTGGGGCACTGAGACCACAGCCAGCAGTATTCAGGTGCCACATGGTGCCAGGTTTGGAGCCCAGGGCCTCATGTATTCAAGGCATGTGCCTCCCTCTCAGGTCATGTCCCCAGCCCATGATGAGCATATGTATGTGTGTGTGTGTGTGTGTGTGTGTGTGTATAAATTTTTTTTTTTTGCCATACCTGGCTGTGCTCAGGGCTTACTCCTGGTTCTGCACTCAGGGATCACTCCTGGGGGGGTTGGGGGTCTGTATGGGGTGCCAGGGATCGAACCTGGATCAAGGCTAGTGCCCTTACTGCTGTATTCTCTCTCCAGTCCCAGGCATTTCTTTAGGAGCCTGTTGGTCCTCTGATTGTATTGGTGCGGATTCTGTTTAGCTCTTTTGCTCTCTCTTGGTTGGGATTATTGTAGCTCGCAGTTCATTTGTTGATCTTTCAGCTTCCTTCTACTGTCAGTGCTTCTGTTACAGTTTTTCTACTTTTGGGGCTATTCCTAGCAGTGCTCAGGGGCTGTTCCCAGTATGGCGCTGGGATGGTTTCCCCTGGTTTTATTCAGGAGCCCATGTGGTGCTGGGGATCAAACCCAGGGTTCTTGCATACAGAGCCTCGCTCTAGCCCTTGGAGTCACTACTCCTGATCATCTACTATTTTTTTGCGGGGGGTAGTCACTTTGGGCTGTGCTCTGTACTTATTCCTGGCTCAGCACTCAGGAGTTATTTCTGATGGGCTCAGGGGACTATATGGGGTGCTGGGGATTGAACCTGGGTCAGTCATGTGCAAAGCAAATGCCCTGCCCACTCACTGTACTATCATTCCAATCTCCGTCTATTATATCTTAAAGTTTCACAATACCCCAAATAGTTTCTTTTATTAGGGTGGGCATCCCTGATAGTACTCTAGGACTCTTGCTGCCTTGTAGCTCAGGGATCACTCTTGGTGGTGCTGGGGTACCATAATACAGCAATTGGTATGTTTGCCTTATACAAAACCGACCTGAGTTCAATCCCTGGCACCCCCCTATGGTCCCTGGAGCCTGCCAGCAGTGGTCTCTGACAGCAGAGTCAGAAGGAAGCTGTGAGTACCACTGAGTGTGGCCCCAAACAAAACTAAACCCAAGAAACAAAAAGCCCTGAGCAACCCCTCGGCCCTCCACTACCGCATTGCTCAGCCCCGTGAACCTTTCAGGCCCCACCAGGTCCTCAACGAGGTCTGGCGCCCTCCTCCGCTGTTCTGATCCCAGTGAGCATCGTCATTACCATTCCATTTTAAGAAATTACAAAGTGGGACTGGAGTGATAGCATAGCGGATAGGGCGTTTGCCTTGCACGTGGCCGATCTGGGTTCAATTCCCAGCATCCCATGTGGTTCCCAGAGCCAGGAGTGATTCCTGAGTGCAGAGCCAGGAGTGGCCCTTGTGCATCGCCAGGAGTGACCCAAAAAAGAAAAAAAAAAACTTACAAAGTAAAATAGTTTACAGAAATTTACTTAGAGCAATGTGGAAGGGGGGAGAGAGAGAAAGAGAAAAGGGAGAGAGGGAGAAAGGGAGAGAGAGAAGGAGAGAGAAAGGGAGAGGGGAGAGAGACAGAGAGAGGAGGGGGAGGGAGGGAGAGGTGAGTGTGCACCTTGCATGTGCAGACGCGGCCATTGCCAGGGTGGGGATGAGCGGAGGTAAGAGCCGAAGTGCCTGTGTCAGGTGGAGGCTGCACACCACACCCTTCACTGCTGCTTGGGCTTGTTGTCCAGTAGTCCGCTTGGTTCTAGAAGGGTGAGGGGCTTCCCATGTCTTGTGGCGATGCCCTGTCTCTGCGTTAGGTGTGATGCTTCTGAACGGGCTGAGACGGTCCTGTGTGGAAGCTGAAGGCTGCAGGATCCGGGCACTTTGCTGTGTGGGCTGAACCTTTGTTTCCCGATGAAACGCAGGAGCCCTGCACCCCGTGGGGTGGGAGGAGATGGAAGCCAAGACCCCCAGTGCAGGGTCTGATATGTGAGCACAGGGAGGTGCCAACTGTGTGCAGTGCCTTCCTACTCCCATTGCTCCTGGGCCCCTCTGCAGGTGCCTCTGAACTCCCTGGGGGAACTGGCCAACACTGTAGGTGGGGGAGCAGCAGGGAAGGAGCTTGAGGCAGAGCTTGGGTCAGATCCTTTGCATGTTGCTCTTTGCCAACATTGTCTTTTCTGGAAAGTTCCTCAGCCTCTCTGAGCCTCATTTTCCTCAAATGTAAAATAGGGCCAATAGAAATCTTGCTTCTGGGCTCTTGGGGTCACTCGATGTGAAGATGTAGGTCAGGTGGCAGCCTGAGTGGTCATTTTTTCCTCTGTGGCCCTGTGAATGGTGCCCAGGGCAGAATGCCTATCCCCTGGGAGCATGCCCAGGAAGAACTTTGCGGGGGAGCTGCCCTGGAGGGGCCCTTGGTGGGTACCCAGGCAGTGAGCAGTGCATGGGGACGAGAAAAGCCAGGCCTAGGGACAGTGCCGGCCACCTGCTATTTGCATGGAGTCTGTTTGTAGCTGGGGTGCAGGAGGGTTGGCTTGTGGCATTTTCTGGGTCCCAGGGAGGACATGTTCGGAGAGGGGGTTCTCCTTGAGTGCTCTGGGTTCTGGGTTCCTCCTGGTGACCTGGATTTCATGGTCCAGGTCTTTTGAATGGCCTCTGGAGTTTGTTTCAGGTCTGAGCTCCGGGGCAGCCCATCTGTCCAGCTGGACTGGGTCTGCCCAGTGGACCGGGTCCAACTGAGGGGTGTCTGGGGTGGTTTGCATGGTGGTCTGCCTAGCACCTCAAGTTCTTTGCCTCGTGTCCTGCACTTTCTAACATAGACCACCCAGAGGCAGTGTGGACCCCCCAGGGTCAGAACTGAGCCCCACAGCCCTTTGACCAAATGGCTCAGGGCAACCCTTTACTTCTGCATACTGATTCATCATCAGAGATGTCACATAAGGCATGAGTGAGCAGCCGGTTCTGAGCACAGGGCCTTCTGTGCCTGTGGACTCCCCTGCCACCCGCCCAGTGCGTGGACATGCTCCGCAGCGGGGCCTGGCTGTTGCGGGTTTACAGGAAGTGGAGAGATGAGGAGCCGTCTCCAGCACTAAGGACTGTGTAAGGACGTGGGTTTGACCCTCCTGGGGCTCCGGGCCACAGCCCAGGGAGTGAGCTTCTGGGCACCCCCATGAGCACTCTGGCCAGGTGAGTGTCAGCCCAGGAGCACCCAGCCTGGTGAGTGTCAGCCTGTCATTTTAGCAACTATGACGAAGGGGATAAACAAGTAAGCAAACAATTATTTAAGGGGCTGGAGCTATAGTACAGTGGGTAGGGCATTTGTCTTGCATGCGGCTGGCCTGGGTTCAATCCCCAGCATTTTATATGGTCCTCGAGCACCACCAGGAGTAATTCCTGAGTGCAGAGCCAGGAGTAACCCCTGTGCATCACCAGATGTGACCCAAAAAGCAAATAATAATAATAATAATAATAATAATAATAATAATAAGCCCACAAATACTTAAAAAAAAGCAGGCCTGCACCAGGAATGAGACCAAATTCCTTGGTGCTGTCACATGCAGGCTTGGGTCTCTCTGTCTCTTGTGGTATCACAGTGTCCAGAGCCTTCATGGGTGATGGGGGCCTGGGGAGGAGCCCGGTAGTAAAGCCATTTGAGACAGCGGGGTGTCATCTGCTGGGACTCAGGCCTGGTGGAGGGGTACCTCAGGGGGCCAAGGAAGGCCAAGCACCATTCAGTCTGTCTTGAAACTAACCATTTTATACCAGGTTGCCAGGAGTTACCCAAGAGGTCAGGACTTCCTGTTATAAAGGGACTTTTGTAGCTGATACCCATGTCCAGTACAAATGCTTAACCATACAGCATCTCCTTTTGCTCATTTGGTTTTTGGGTTTATTTGGGGTGGGGGTAGGGGGTGAGAGGCATAGCTGCCAGTGATTGGGAGCTACTTTTGGCTCAGTACTTAGCTTGCCCCAAGCAGTGCTCAAAGTGGGTAGAAATCCAGGACTCTGGTGTGCAAAGCCTATGCTCTTTCCTCTCTTTGGCTAAAACAATTTTTGTTTTGGGGCCACACCTGGTGGTGCTTGGGGAACCGTGTGGTGCTGGGGGAACCCTGCAGTGCCAGGAATTGAACCTGGGCTCCTGCATGCAACGCCTGTGCCCAACCCTATTGGCACCCTTTCCCTTTTTGACCTGTGTGGTTCAGTCCCCCAACCCTGCAGTGAGAGACAGGAGGACATGTCAAGAGAAAGAGCGTTATTGGCGGCGTGTGGGCAGGTTGAAATATGACGACTCAGCCTCCAAGCTGTCATCTTGCTTACACAGTTACATAAGGTGCTTTGGAGGCGGGGGGCATTGGGCCTACTCCTTGAGGGGGTCTGTGCTCAAGGGTGAGCTGTGGTGGTGCTTGGGGGACAGAGAGAACCAGGGCTGCCAAGTGACCTCATCCAAGGCAAGTGCCTTATTCCTGTACTCTGTCTTGGGCCACGAAGGGGCTTTGATAGTGAAAGGAAACAGGGAAACAGTTTTCAGAGGGTGAGGACGGTAGCCCGGCTGATCAGGGCCTGGCCCCTTGGGGCACGCTTAATGTGTGACAGTAAGATTTCCGATGCAGCCTTCAGTCCTGTCCTCTGGGGAGAGAGAAGCGGGTTGTTCTGACATTCTCCCCTCCTCTGCCCAGCCAGGGTTTTGGGGTCTGTGCAGAATTTGCCTCCTCTCCTGGGTCCTTCTTTTGCTCCTTCCCCTCATCCGACTCAGAGTGGGTCAAAGCAGTGTTTCTCGACCTCTTCCCAACTCCGTCCCCTTCCTGTGTACTCCTGTCCTGCTGGCAGGCCCCGTTGTCTTGTGCTGTGTCCCCCACTGATATCACTTTCATCTGTGGCCCCTTTGGAATATCCCGGGGACCAGAGGGGCCCTTGGACTGAGGAATGCAGGGTTGAAGGAACTCATCTGTCCTTTTAGAGATGATAAGTGCATTTAAAATAGGAATCTAGGGGCCGGAGAGATAGCACAGTGGGTAGAGTGTTTGCCTTGTACGCGGCCGGGTTCCATTCCCAGCGTCCCATTTGGTTCCCTGAGCACCGCTAGGAGTAACTCTTGAGTGCAGAGCCAGGAGTAACCCCTGTGCATTGCCTGGTGTGACCCAAAAAGCCAAAAAAAAAAAAAAAGAATCTATTTAAAATACAAACCTTGGTACATTCCCCTGGGTGTCAACCTGAGCTTTGCACTCCTTTCTTTCACATATAGTGGAATGTACCCTAACTCTCCCCTCGGGGGGAGCCCTTGGTCTCTCTTGAATGCCTCACTTCTCTCATTCCCTCCATATAGCTCTCTAAATGAAACTATTAAAATAGAGATGTACATAAACATTTAAACATTATTATCGGGTAGGGCGTTCGCCTTACAAGCGGCCAACATGGCCGACCCGAGTTCGATTCCTCCGCCCCTCTCGGAGAGCCCGGCAAGCTACCGAGAGTATCTCACCCGCACGGCAGAGCCTGGCAAGCTCCCCGTGACGTATTCGATATGCCAGACACAGTAACAACAAAGTCTCCAATGGAGACGTTACTGGGCCCGCTCAAGCAAATTATTATAATTACTAATTTTGTTTTGGGGGGGTCATACCTGGCAGTGCTCAGGGCTACTCCTGGCTCTGTGCTTAGGGATCACACCTGGTAGTGCTGGGTGTCCACATGTGGTCCAGGAGATTGATCTAGGGTTGGCTGCATGCAAGACAGATACCCTTTGAACTCTACTGTCTCTCTGGGCCAGATGTGCGTAAATGAAAAATCCCAGTCTCGTTTTCCTCCTGCAGCTTGTCCCTGCCCCTGGTCCCCTCGGTGCCCTGACCAGTACCAGTACGGATGCGGGCGCTGCTCTCCCAGCCATGTGGCAGTCATCACTTGTCCCACAGGCTGGCACCTTTATGGAAGACATTTTTATTTGACTTTATTACTGCGTTTTGTGGGGCTGGGTCTCCTGAGTGTACACATGCACCTACGACCAGCCACATCCATCCCCAGCCCCAGGAGACAAGTTTAGCATACAAGCACACCTTCAGAAGAAAACAGCACGGGGCGGGGGATGACGCAAAGGCTGGAGCTCATGCTTTGTATACCCACACTCAATTCCTGCTCCACTGCTGCCCTGAGCTTTGTGCCAGGGTGACCCTTGAGTACCACAGGGTGTGTTTAAAAACCCCTAACCACCACCAAAAAAAAAAGAAAAACCAAAAAAAAACTAAGTGAACCTCTGTGTTCTCCCCACATTCCTTAGTCCTTCAGGCTAAGGAGGAGGTTAGGCAGCCCCAGCACTCCAGGCTGTCAGCCCCCAATAGCTATTGTAATATTCAGCTCTTGACTTTCCTGAGTTTTACCCCTCAGGCTGTCCTGAGTTGTTATTGCTTGGTTTGGCCTGTTTTTGACCCTCTCATCCTCGGAGAACTCCTGCGGGCAGCTGTGGCTCTGCGCTGTCCCACGGGGCCCTGTGTCCATCCTGTCGACCTCCCAGAAGCCTTCGGGCTCTTTTGGCGCTCTTGCTCTAGCGAACGTTGGAAATGTTCTTGTCCTTGTTGGCGGCTCTGGGAGCTGAGGAACAGGAGTTTGCCCTGGGAGGAGACAGGGAGAGGTTTGTGGGCCTCCCTGGACCCGCAGGCCCCGTCCCTGCAGGGGGGTGGGGGGCAGGTGTGCTGCTCTGCCTCCCTCCCTGTGCTGCAGCTGCCACCTGTTCGGAATGGGTCTCTTTGATCCCTCCTGTGCGCTGTTGTTTGGAGGAGAGAGATGGGTCTGGGCTTTCTGGCCCACGCTGGGGTTCAGGTCTTTTTACATCCCCACCCTCATGGGCCCAGAGCTGTGCCCTTGGGTGTCCCCTTTTTGTTTCTTTATTTTGGGGCCCACCTGGCAGTGCTTAGGCTAATCCAGCTGCGTGCTAGGGGTGCGGGGGATGGGCCAGCTGTGCCAGTGACCCAGCCTGGGCTCCCAGGTCGTAGACTCACTCCAGCCTCTTGAGACACCGCCCCAACCCCAGGCAAGCCCTGTTTTTGGACACCCCCCCCCACCTCACCCAAGGAGAAGGCTTGTACTCTGTTCCTGAGCCATACCCCTGGGCACTGAGTGTAAACCAGACACAGTTAAGATGGTGAACTGTTACATGTTTGATCACAACTGCAAAAGGGAAGAAAAGAAATGAAAAGAAATAAAGGAAAACTGGTCGCCTTTTAGGATTAGAAACCATTAACATGTTTCAAACTGAAACAAAAACCAGGGCCTAGAGAGATAGTATAATGGTTAGGGTACATGCCCTGCTTCTGGCTGACTCAGGTTTGAGCTCTGACACTACATGGTTCCCCAAGACCACTGGGCATGGGCCTGGAGGCCCCCAAGCACCACCAGGTATAGCCCTGGAGGTAATGCCCAGCCCCGTGGGCCAAATCGGCACAGTATTCTGGGAGTGGCCTCCAGCTTGCCCTCTGCACTTGCCTTTAAGTTGAGGTCTCATTGTCCATTCCTTTCTGCCTCCCCTTAGGTTTTATCCCCATTCTCTTGCTTTAAAGAATGATTAAAAAGAAAATTACATTCACACGTGTTTTTTATCTAGCATTTTCTGAGGGTGGGTGTTTGTTTTGTGGTCCTTCCCAGTGGTGCTGGGAGCACCCCCAGCCTGCTGGTTTGGTACTTGGCCGGTACAACCAGCCAAGTGGTTGGTGCTGCTTGGGCCCAGAAATGTTGGGGCTCCAATTTGGGGCCCCATGCTTGCAAGACATGCTGCACTGGCCCTTTTGAGCAGCCTCGCTGGCTAATATCTGGGTTTCTTCTTCAGTTTTTTTTTCTTTTGTCCTCGCCGCTGGGGCCCCTTGGAGGGGAGCAGGTTGAGCTTTCCTCCCCGCCCCGACCAGGGCTCCGGCAGCCAAAGACCTCCAGGACCAACCACCACCATGCTGAGACCACTCTCTGCACACATGAAGGTACTGGCAGAGGGACAAAGTCACGCGGGTTCCGGGGCCGAGATCTCCAAGCCTACTCGGATTTGGGCCAAGCATCCTCCACCCAGATCCTCCAAATTCCAGTAGGCAGGGGTCACACCCACCAACTGGCCCCCTGGTGCCGTGTAATCCCATCAGCGGCCAAGACTCAGAGACTATAAAAACCAGCTCCCGGAACCACGCGGCCGCATTCGCATTCACGGCCGTGCGACATCTTATTATGACATCTTATTATCTCATTCCTACTTTGGACAAACTGGCAGGCTACCGAATGTAGCCTGCCCACACGGCAGAGTCTGGCAAACTCCCTGTGGCGTACCCAATATGCCAAATACCAGTAACAACGATGGGTCTCATTCTCCTAAAGAGCCTTGAATATAATCTCAGGGCTAGGATGAAGGAGACGTTACTGGGGCCTGCTCGAGGCAATCGACGATTAACAGGATGATTTGTGATTTGTGATTTTGTTTTATTTTTGGACCACACCAGTGGTGCTCAGGGGTTGCTCCTGGCTCCGCACTAAGATCACTCCGGGTGGTGCTCAGGGGACCGTAGAGGTGCTGGGAATTGAATCTAAGCCGGCCCGGTGCAAGGCAAGTACCCTACCCTGTACTTTTGCTCCGGCTTCCCCCTTCCCTTCGCTTCGTGGTGGTTTCTGCAGCTGAGGCTCACACACTCAGTTGCTGCGTCACAAGCCCTTGGCTGCAGCGGGCCTGAGGTGGCTTACTTTAGGGTTCCAAACGGCAGGATATTTGTGCAGGAATCATACCTGGGCGTGTGTGGCGGTGCCAGGATCAAACTCCTGACCTCGCTGGCCTCAGGCTTGGCAGTGTTGTGCTTTACCGCCTGCCTCTCCCAGAGCCTCTTGGTTTGGGTTGTTCACAGCTGGAGGGAGAGGTAGTCTCTGAGCCTGGCTGGAGCTTAACTCTAGAGCAGTGCTCTGTTGACAGCACTCTGGTGTTCCTAGGAATGTGGCTTCCATTTTTGGGGGGGTCCTGGCTCCCACACTTGAGGATTAACGACTTAGGGGAGAGGTGTGGCCACTCCCACAGGAGCATTGTTACTGGCCTGGGTCTCTCTCTAACTTACTCTTCTAATGCATGTGATGCTGCTTTGTCCCAGAGGCCCCTTGGCACTGCCAGAAGTAATGTAAAAATGTAATGGGAGATGGAGTTCCTGGGGTCCCCCCCTTCTGGCTTCTTCTACCGGGGGTTGGTTGGCCCGTCTGGTGCAGGGCCGGGGGGGTGCCTTAGCGTTCTTGTTCTAGGGTTGCGGGAGCAGGAATAGCAGCGCAGAGGCGATTATTAATAGATGTCTTCAGGGGTTCTTATGATGCTCTTATCCTATTTCAGACCCTGGCTCCCCTGGGTCTAGTTGCAGATTCCTCCTCTCACGTGGTTCTTTTTCTAAATGTTTTGCCCTTTTGATTCCTGAAATTCCTCAGCTTGCTCACATGTTTTGCCTCAGTGGGGGGAATTGTGAGAGGCCCCCTCATCATTTTACCAGCCAGGTCAGTCTCAGTGGGGGTTCATTGCAGGCTGCATCTTGCTTTTGTTTAAAACTTGTCCTGACTGTGCTTCTGTGATTTGAATTCAAAAGGGGTCCCCTATTTTATTTTGCTCTTGCATATTTCTTTTTTCCTTTCCGTTGGGGTTGTGTAAAACACATGTAACATGAAAGTTCGCGTTTCCAACTTCTGGATCTCAGTCCAGGCCCCTCTGGTGTTGTAAACTGGAAACTGCTCTCGCCACATTCTCCCATTCCCCAGCCCTCCAGGCCCGGCAACCGCTATTGTACGTTCTCTCTTTTCAGGGCTTTATGGCCATTCATGCATCTTTGGAGAATCTATTCAAGTCCTCTGCCCAGTTTTGAATCATTTGTGTTCTGTTGTTCAGTTGTAGGGGTCCTCTGTATATTCTAGGTGCTAATCTTGTTATATTTATGATAGGAAAGTATTTTCCTCATTTTGTGGATTGTCTTTTCATTCTGTGAATAAGGTATTTTGTGCAAAATTTAAAAAATTTACAAAGATTTGTCTGATTTTTCTTTTCTTACCTGTGCCATTGGCATCTTGTCACTGTATTTGTAAGTTTTGATATGTTGTGTTTATTTCTGGCTTTGGGGCCATACCTGTGATGCCCAGTGGCCAATGCTGGTGGGGCTCGGGGAACCATGTGGTGTGGATTTTGGGTATGAAATTACATTCCAGGGGGCTGGAGTGATAGCACAGTGGGTAGGGCATTTGCCTTGCATGCGGCCAACCTGGGTTCGATTTCCAGCATCCCATATGGTCCACCGAGCACTGCCAGAAGTAATTCCTGAGTGCGTGAGCCAGGAGTAACCCCTGTGCATCGCTGGGTCTGACCCATAAAACAAAAACCAAAACAAAACAAAAATTACATTCCAGCCAGATGCTGGGCAAGCACCTTCACCTTTAGGTTCTCTCTCTGGCAGTGTGTTCTGTTCTTATTTTCATCCTTCTCTGAGTATTTTCTTTTTTTCCTTATGATTTGTTTTTTGTTTGAAAACTTCTTGTTGAACAGAGATTGTTCAGGGATGGTGGTGCATGCTTTGGGTGGGTGGGAGTGGGGTGCAGACCCACACTTTGGTCCCTGAGTGCTGCCAGGTGTGGCCCTAGAGGCCCTGATTACTGTCACGGGACCCCAGCACCTCAGTATCTGAGCTGTACCAACATCCTTGGGCCCTTGTATTGAACCACTGGCCGACCATACTGAGAAGCAGCAGGAGGGACCCCTGGGCCTATGAGGGCTGCTTGAGGTACCCTCCACCCAGAATATTTTTATTATTGAATTTTCATAATTTTGTTAATTTTCTATTTCCCGTTTGTCATTGTTATTGATTTAGAACTATGTGTATTGAACATGGGTCAGATGCATTCTCCTACTGGGCCACATCTGGCCATTTGATTTCTAATTTATCCCTTTGTTGTCCAGAAGGTACTTTGTGTGATCTTTAAGATCTGTTGAGGGCCCAGCAAGATAGTACAGATTGTACAGTGTTGACTATACAAATGGCAGACTCGGGTTCAGTCCTCATCACCCCATATGGCACTGAGAACTCCACTGAGTAAACCGCGGGTAAAGCCAGTGTGCCCGAAATAAAGTAAAATAAAATAAGTCTTTGAGACCCGATTAGAGGCCTAGCATATGGTTTGTTTGAGAAGATGTCTATTGAGAAGAAAGGGTGTCCTACTGTTAGCTGGAATGTCCTATCACCTTAGCTTTTATTTATTTATTTATTTTTGGCCACACTTGGCAATGCTCAGGAATTACTCCTGGTGGTGCTTGGGGGACCATCTGTAATGCTGGGGATCGAACCCTGGTCGGCTGCCTGTAAGGTAGACGTCTTACCTGCAGTAGTTATCCCTCTGGTCCCTGCCCTGGCTTTTAAACTGTGGCTTCCAAACCCACAACTGCATGTAAGGTGCACAGAAAAGTTGCAACAGTGAAAGGTCTGTGAACAAAATTTAATTCAAAATCAACTGTGTTTTGAATTGAGGTATATCTTGAGCCTGGTGTGTCTTGTGCTCATTCTCTGATACAAAAGGCTTGTAAGTGGGAAAGACCGAGAAGCCCAATTCTCTGCTCTGTTTGCTGGGTGTAGTGAAGGTGTTGCATTGGGTCTGTCGCCTGTTTCCTTACTTCTTTCAGGCGGTTCTCTCCATTCCTGTGAGTGGACATTAAAGACTCCAAATAGGGCTGAAGATAGTACAGCCAGGCGCCTGCCGTGTAGTGCAGCCAACAACACTGGCCACTTTCCCCAAGCACAGCCAGGGGTCACTTGTGAGCACAGAGCCAAAACTAGCCACCAATCACCACTAGGTGAGCCCCCTCCCCACCAAAAAAAAAAAAAAAAATCAACCAACCACTGTAGCACTGTCCTCCCATTGTTCATTGATTTGCTTGAATGGGCACCAGTAACGTCTCCATTGTGAGACTTGTTGTTACTGTTTTTGGCATATCGAATATGTCACAGGGAGCTTGCCAGGCTCTGCCATGCGGGCGGGATACTCAGTAGCTTGCTGGGCTCTCCGAGAGTGGCGGAGGAATCAAACCCGGGTCAGCCACGTGCAAGGCAAACGCCCTACCTGCGGTGCTATGTCTCCAGCCCACAAACCAATCAAACAACAAAAAAATGCAAAAAAGCCTGGAGAGATAGTACAGAAGGTAGGTGCTTGCCGTGCACGCATTCAGTCCATTCTTGGCACCACATGCGGTCCTCTGGGCACTGCCATGAATGATCCCTTAGCCAAGTCAGGAGTAGGCTTGAGTAAGCAGGGTGGGTGTGACACAAAAACAAAAACAAACAAGCCCCAAACCCCAACTATCTTATTGGAGAATTGTTGTATTTTTCTCACTTTTGCTTCATATATTTTGGTCATCCTTTAGTAATAGTAGTAGTAGTAGTAGTAGTAGTAGTAGTAGTAGTAGTTTTTCGTTCATACTGAGCAATGCTCAGGGGTTACATCACCCAGTGATGTTCAGGAATTACTCCTGGCAGTGCTTGGGGGACCATATGGGAGATGCCGGAGATCGAACCTGGATTGGCTGCATGCAAAGCAAGCGCTCTGCCTGCTGTACTATCTCTCCAGACCCTCAATTATATTTTTTTGCTATACATATTTTTTATTATACATAATATCTCTTTCTATCCATTATAGACTTGGGGTAAATCTGTTTTAGCCGAATTACGAGTTAGTACAGCTATTCCTACCCTCTTTTGGTTACTATTCAGTATCTTTTTCTCTCTAGTCACTTTCAACATTTTTTTTTTTTTTTTGCTTTGTGGGAGAGCCCGGCAAGCTACCGAGAGTATTTGATAGGCCAGACACAGTAACAACAAAGTCTCCAATGGAGACCGTTACTGGGCCCGCTCGAGCAAATCGACTATCAACGGGAGGGCTTTTACTTACTACTTACTTACTTACTACTAAAGAAACTACAGAGGTCAGAGAGGTAGCACAGCTTGTAAGGCCTTGCATGTGACTGACCAAGGTTTAATTCCCGGCACCCAATACAGGGTCCTCTGGGCCTGACGAGGAATGATCTCTGAGCCCAGAGCCAGGGATAAGCCCTGAGCACTACCAGGGCCCAAAATAAAAACAAAAAAAAGGATGTTGTAATTAGGAAGACTTCTCTCTTGTGCTATTTGTTTTCTGTATGGATACAGTCTTCTAATTTGTTTTGCTTGGGGGACCTGCCTGGCAGTGCTCAGGAGCTGCTCCTGGCTTGCTTTGGGTGGGGGGAGGAGTAACTCCCTGTGGGGTGCCTGGGCTGGAATCTGGGTCTCCCGTCTGCAATGTACTCAGCCCATTGAGCTCTCTCTGACCGAACTCATGGCCTTTTTTGTATTTCATTTCTTACCTTTCTGTTTTATTATTTTTTTGCATAGTTGATTTATTTTGTTCAGTTTCATTTTGGGTCTTATTCAGTGGTGCTCAGGAGTGACCCCTAAATGCTTGGGGGACCTTTTGGTGCGCCAGAGATTGAACGGAGTGGGCAACATGCCATGCAATCACTTTACCCTCTATACAGTCTTGCTGAACCTGTTTAGTCAATTTCTTTGTTATGAAAATGTTTAAATTCCCTTTTCATTTCCTTTTGTGTATATTCTATATTAATTTTCTTTATGGTTGCCATGAGAACTTCATTAACAACCTAAAGTTATAACATTGTAGTTTGAATTGATGTCAACTTAAACTTTATAGCTTACCACAAAATGTTCCTTTAGAATTGCTTTCAACTCATATCACACAATTACATCCTTATAGAGTGCCCCCAAATGTAAATTAGTGATCATTTTAATTAAATTAGTCTCTAAGTCATGAAGGAAATAAAAATACAGTTTCAAATTTTTGTTAAAATTTGAGAGCTGAGGGTATAGCCTAGCATTAGTGCACTTGATTAACACATGTGAAACCCTGAGCTTGATTCCTGGCACTGCAGTAAACCCACAAAATAATAACCAGAACTGGGGCAGGAGTGGTAGTACAGCCGGGAGGGCATTTGCCTTGAATGCGGCTCACCTGTATTCGATCCCTGGCATCCCATATGGTCCCCCTGAGTATCGCCAGGAGTAATTCCCGAGCACAGAGCTAGGAGAAACCCCTGAGCACTGCTGGATGTGGCCCAAAAGTCAAATCAAAGAAACAAAAATATCAATACTGTATTTTATAATTCCCCACTTATTTCTTTTGCTGTCTTTTGAGGGCATGACTATAGTGAATCTTTGGGTCTTTTTTAAATTCATTTGGGGGCAACAGCTAAAGGTGCTTTGGGGGCTACTACTGGCTCAAGGCCCAGGGTCAGTCTGAGTAGTGCTTTGGAGGATCACGCAGTGTTGGGCATGAACCTGGGGCTCCAGCATATGATCCAGCCTTTGAAGCGTCTCCCTGCCCCAAGGTCTCTAACTTCATCTTTACTGGGAGTTCACTGAGCCTCTTGGATGTTTATACCATGATTTTCATTAAGTTTGGGGCATTTTCAGCCAGTTTATTCAGAGACTCTGTCTCCCTTGTTCTTCCCCCTGGACACCCCCAGGGGTATGCTGAGTTGCACGACTGTGTTCCTTGGTCTCTAGTCACTCTTTAGTTCTTGTTCTTTTCGTTCTTCGACTTGTTGATCTCCATGTCCAGTCCTCAAATTCAGTGGTTCTTTCTCTGCCTGTTCACATCTGTATTTGAACCCCACTAGTGACATTTCCTTCTAGCTTCTGTCTTTTACATCTCCAGAATTTCTTCTGGGTTTCTCTTGTTCCCTGACTTTACTGAAATTTCCACTTTGGTCACGCATCATTTTCTTGTCTTTTCCACATCCTTCATTCATTCTTGGAGAATTAAATTTTGAGACAAATATTTTGAAGTCTTTGTCTAGAATATATGTCATTATGTCCTTTGCAGTGATTTCTGTTGAATGATTTCCTCCTGAGAAATACCCATGCTTACCTTTTCTTGATGCCTGTGTTTTGTTGTTGTTGAAGTGGCGGAATTGGGAGTCGAGCTCTGGGGCTGGAATGTTGGATTCAGCTTTGACTCATTAAAGCATGAGCAGGGAGGCCAGCCTGCATGATTAAGTAGCATGTATTTAAAAATGTCACCGATGTATGAATATTCATAACAGCATTATTCATAATGCCCCTAAAGCAGAAATAGCAAATGTCCATCAGGGGCTGAAGAGCGGCAGAATATGGTCTACTGTTGGGGTGTGACTCAGCCTTGATGGGGAAGGAAGGGCTGACACATACGTGAACGTTCTGCCCAGTGAAGGAAGTTGGACACACAAGGCTACACACCACAGGAACTTTCTATGACAAAAGCAGGGCAGACAAATCCAGAGAGAGACAGGAAGTGGAAGGGTAGCTGCCAGGGGTGGGAGGGGGTAGGATGGAGAGAGTGTGTTGCTTGGTTTTTGTGGGGAATGATAAAATATTCTAGAACTAAATAGTGCTGGTGTTCCACACAACTTTGAATATGCTAAAAACCACCGATTTGTACACAACCCAGTCGTTGAATTGATGAAAAAATGGTTTAAGTAGGGCCAGGGATCCAGCTGCCTTGCATGTGTGAGGCTGGATTCAGTCACTGGCAAAACACATGTACGCACACACACTCACACTCATTCTGACACACACTTACACATTCACACATACGTTTACAGATTCACATCCTCACAACTCTGACAATCAGACACTCAGACACACACACATTTATACACCCTCTCAGTCATGCACACTTACACACTCACACATTCGCACACTCTTGTACATACACACATTCTCACATAAACTCACACATTCACACACACACGCTCATATGTACATACACTCACACAATTATGTAGCAAACTGAAAGTCTCATTCACGTGAGACTTGTATCACCTCCTTGTCAGTGTCCCTGTCCCTGGCATTTACATGATACCCCACCAGTATTTGTAATTTGTTTCTTGTTTATGTGGTGTGGGGGATCAATCTAAGCCCCCCCTCCCCCCTTACAGCTCAAGCCTCCCTGGGCCTTGGAGTCCTTAGTGAGTGACTGGCTGTCCTCGCTAAGGACCTATTATTTCAGGTTGTTTAAACAAGATAACAGCCCCTTTCATTGGGAGCTCTACAAGGCATGTTAGTAATCTGGGCGTATTTTTTCCAGAAGAAACTCGCTTGCCTCTTCTAACTGCCGAGGTGCTGTGGGTCCTGGGGATTCAGGGCCAGGTCGTGTTTGAGCGTTCGCTTTCAGCGACCTCCAGACAGTTCAGTCTCTCTCCCCGCAACCTTTTCTGCAGCTCGAGCGTGCTGGGCTCTCCCTGGCTGAGGGACAGCTTCTTGGGGAGCAGAGGACTCCTCAAGACAGAAGCACCCCACTTGTGGTCCAAAGGCTCCGCCACCGTGTTTGCAAATAAGGAAGAACAGAGGGCTTGCCATGTTTTGTCAAGTCTGAACTCTACTCCCTGACTTCTCTCTCCTCTCCTCCTCCTTCCCTCTTTCCTTCTCTACCTTGTGATTTCCTGTGACACAGAAGCTGTGTTTTTCTGTGACCCACTTAAACTCTGGTCCGTGACATGGCTTTTGGAGGAAAGGAGGCTGCGGCCTTTTGAGATTCTCTCTCGTTTCGGGTCATTCGTTCCGCTACTGGCCTCTGGCTGTCTCGTTGCTCCCCTGTCCCTGCTGCTCTCGCTGCCCTGCTACCTCAAGCCGCGATGCAGTGACAGTGGCAGACAGTCTGTGTCTCTGAAACTAAGACGTGTCATTCTAGAAAAAATGCAGGAACAACCAGAGAAGGGGGCTCTGTTGGCAATGAAATGGCATCCGCCTTGAAGGAGGTGCCAGCAGGGCCTGGGCAGCAGCTTCAAAGCGAGTAAGTGGGTCTGGTTTATCGGCCCGCAGAGCCAGTGACCGAATGGCATCTTCATGTTCTAGAGGTTTTCAGGCCACTCAGACGTCTCCATGAAGGAGGATGACGGGTGTGCACAATTGAGGAACATGCAGAGAATATGCACCACATGTACAGAAAGCAGCAGAGAAGTGCTATCAGGGCTGTGTGTTTTAGGGTGGTGCTGAAGACCAAGGAGGCTAGAGGTCAAAATGGGTTTTACAGGGGCAGTGTACACTGGCCAGTCCTGTTTGGCCAGGGGCCTTATCGGTGCGAAAGTGTTCTTAAAGTCTCCGCTTCCTGTCACAGCCAATCAGAGCCCAGAGAATGCAGCAGAGCAGCTGGGGGTGGGGGGTGGGGGTGGGGGGCGGGTACTGTCATACCTCTAAGCCACAAGCCTCCGGCCCATCTGTTTTAACTTTTCCTACGCTGGAGAGTCCTAGATTTTTGAGGGGAAAGAGAAGTGACAGAATTGCAAAAAAACTTTGCCAGGTGGGAGCTCTCTGCCTCCTTTTGCTCTGGAGAGCTAGTTCTTTTCCAGAATGAGATATTCTCAGAGCCCCCGCGTCTCTGTCCGACTGTCTTCGTTTGCTAAGTGCCATCTTGGACAAGCCAGTGCTCGGAGGCAGTACCGATGGCGCCCCTGGGCAACAGTAGGCACTCACACGCGCCTGTTCACATCAGCTGCAGCCTCACAGGGATGTGGGAGAGATAGGAGCGAAGGGACAGGGCAGGAAAGACCAGAAGACCAGGCACCCTGAAGCTAGAGTGGGGTGGGGTGTTGCCTCCCCCCCGACCCCTTTTGCCTTTATTCTGTTTCTCTTGGTTTTAACCCGGAAGTCTTGTCCCTGTGACTGCAGTTCCCACTTTCCCCGCCCTGAGACCCCTTTCCTCCCCTGAAAGCGTGTCTGAGATGGTAGATCCAGGGGGCCTTATGCAGACAAAGGAACCCCAGTCTCCACGGACATAGGACAGTGGCAGTTGGGGAAGGGACCCTATTGTGAATGAGGTGGGGGAGGCGATTCCCGCTTGTAGATGGGGAGAGACCCCCAGCACCTGGGGAAGGCTGGCCGTCTGAGTTCTTGGTTGGCTCTGCATTCACTGCTTTCTTTGTCCTCAGCCAGAGTGAAAATGATGTAAAAGGATGCGACAGTGAGAGGATAGTACCCGTGAGAAGGACCACTACAGCCCTGCTCGGCTCCTCCCCTTAGGACCCCCTGGAATGCCAGATGCTACAGAGGAAACGGGGGCTCCAGCTGGGAACTGAGGCCCCAAGTCATCTGCCTGCCTGCAGAGCCCAGAGCTCAGGTTCAGACCTGTGCCTCAGTGCCCGTGTGCCTGGCAGCGCCACTGCCCATAGAACCCAGCACCCCGATCTGTTCACGTGCTTCTCCTCCGATGACCCGGGTTCTGTCACTCCTGGGCCCTTGTCTGTCACCAGAAGCCTCTGGCAAGATGGGCCAGGGGCAAGGGTCTCTGCTCAGGGCATTATGCTTCGTGTCCACTCTGCAAAGCCCTCCCTGGCCTCTGTTCTCCATTTCACTCATTTTTTCCCACATGGAGAACTGACAGACTCTTGGGGTTCACGAGTCCATGTGGACGGCTCCCGGCAGTGGGCAGACAGGCCTCTGTCCCCATTGCCACCTTGACCACCCATGACTGTAGGAGGCTGGGAGGCTGGTGGGGGGTCACCCTGTAAGGAACTGGGGAGCAAGACCCTCGACCCCAAACAAGGAGACCTGGGATGGGCAGGGGCAGAGGACATCTGTATGTGTCACTGTGCCCAACTCTGTATGGCACTGGGGGTCTGGTTGGTCCCATAGACCGTGGAGCCCGGAAGACATCATGCTTGCAGCCAGCTGTGGGCTGAGCCCATCTGAGCTCTTGTTCGTGATTCTTCCAGCTGTTCTGGGTCCCCGTGGATTTCTCTGCAGATTTTAGCATCATCTACTGACTCCTGAAAATAAAGGCAGCTGCAGTTCTGATTGGCCCCGGGTTACTGGAATGTCGCCATCGCAGTCGTGCTTGCAGCCAGCTGTGGGCTGAGCCCTGATTTCTTGCTCCAGGTGCCTCTCCTTGAACAGATGCTTCAAGCCACCCAAGGTCCCTGCTCTGTCCTCAGGCCCCCAGCCTGTGCCTGCAGGTCCCCCTCTGAGCTCTCCAAATCCAGACAAGGAGCCCCGGCAGTCAGCCTGCTGAGGGCCCTTTGGTCCTTCCTGTGCAGATGTCCTGCGGGGCTGTCCTAGGACCCCACATCCACACCGAGGGCCGCTGTCCTAGGACCCCTTTCTTAGAGGCCCACACGGATTGGCTCCTCGAAATGGGGCTCACCCTCCTTTGCGTTGCCCGGGGGGAGTCCCGCCTGGGGGGCTTCCCATTGAGCCCTCCCACTCTCCCGGGCAGCCTGGCCTGGGCCGAGGAGCGGACAAGGGCCTATTGTTGGTCCGGCCTGAATGGAGCTTTGTTTCCTGCCTGCAGCTCTGGCCCGCTCCTGTGGCCTCCACTCTCGCCTCTTTCGCCTCACAGCCCAGCTCCCAGGGTCCCAGTGCTGGCTCATCCTGCTGGTGCCCGGGCGGAGGGCCCCAAGCCAGCCTGGGCTCTGTTGGCAAAGCTTGCAGGAGCTAGTAAGGGGGGGCAGGGGAAGGAGAGAGACCCCTGCAGGGCTTGGTGGTGGGGGCCAGGCCTGCTGGGGTTGGCCCGGAGGTGGCGGTGGGAGTGAGAGGGGTCTCCTCACCTACCCCAGGTGGGCAGAGAACCCTCCTCAATCCCTGACCATACTCTCTTGCCATTCCATTCTCCTGGGAGTGGGGTCTGGCGGCACCCCCAGATCTCTGAAGGTGCCTCTTCGCTGTTGAGCCCTTGGTGTCTGACTTTCTTCACTTTAGGGAGCCTCAGGAGTTGCCCATTTTGTCACAAGTACCAGCGTGCCCCACCTTTGCTTGTTTGGGCCACACTGGCAGTGGTCAGGACCACTCCGTGCTTTGTACTCGGGGAGACATGGCTTAGGGGGCCAGCAGTGCTGGGATCCAATCCTGATCCCTCATGCCATCAAGTGCTCAGTCTCTTGTTGCCTCCTGGCCCTCTTCATTCTGAGGTTACGCTGGTCTGTGTTTTCTGCCATGGCCTAAGCAGGGCCTCCGGGATGCGGGTTTATTCTGAGGATCAGCATCTGGGTCTGTGGTCAGCATCTTGTGCCTTCTGTTCCCTGAGGGGAGGGGGGCTTGTCCTGTTGCCGTTCAGGCAAACCTGGATTGTCCCGATGCCCTGGTGGAATAAGAGTTGACTATGAACATGAGGATTATTTCTGGGCCTCAGTTCTGTCCCTCTGATCCGTCTGTCTGTCCACACCCCAGTGCCATGCTGACTCAATTATTAGAGATTTGCCATGAACCAAAAGTGCCAAGGCTGCGACTCTCCAGTTGTTGCTCTTGTTCTTGATTGTCTCAGTTGTTCTTGGTCCCCGTGGATTTCTCTGCATCATCTTGCCGATTTCTGAAAATGAAGGCAAATGCTGTTCTGATGGGCCCCATGCTGACTCTGGAATGTCGCCTGCACAGTAAGAAGTCTGACCTGTGGCTGTGTGGCGCTTTTCTTGTGTTTAGGCAGTTACTTATGTATTGGTTTGGGGGCCATGCTAGTGAAACTCAGGAGCTACCCCCAGCTCAGTGGTTGGATGTCACGCCAGCAGTGCTCAGGGGCCCATGCAGTGCCAGAGCTAGAACCTGGGTTTCCTGCATGCAGAGCAGATGTTCCAACTCTTGGTGCTGCCTTCGTTCATGATACTCATTTGTTCCTGGTGTGCTCATTGGCATTTCTGTTAGTTCTTTTCTTTTCCTTTTTGTGTTTTTTGAGTCACACTCAGTAGTTCTCAGGGCTTACTCCTGGCTCTGTGCTCAGGCATCATTTCTGGTGGGGCTCGGAAACCATCCGAGATGTTGGGGATTAAACCTGGGCTGGCACATGTAAGGCCAGTGCCCGCCCCTCTATACTATCACTCTGGCCCCATCGTCACATGGATTTTTTTTGCAGTTTTCTTCTTCTTTCTTGTTTTTTGGTCACCAAAGGCAAGGAAGGGGGCATTAATGCTGCTGTTTTAGTTTGCTGGAGCCAGGGGTGGAGCCCAGGGTCTCAGACAGGTGACACATCCATCCGCTGAGCCATGTGCCCTGCCCATCTGGCCTGTTAACAGTCAGAAAAGTGCTCCATAGCATTAGCCATAGGGACATTCCAGCCAGATCCACAGTGAGAAGCCCTCCCCCTGGAGAGTGTCTGCGGTGGACAGGAAGGCGAGAGCAGGAAAAGGAGCATGTGGGTGACCGTGCCGAGAGACGGGGTGCTGGGGAGCTCCTGGTCAGCTTGGAGGGTCATTGCTGCTCAGGGACTTCAGAGAGCAGGCGTGGTACCAGGGGACAGTTTCGGTGTCCGCACACATGCCTACTGTGTGCTCAGCCCTGGGTCTGACCCCTGGCACTGCTGGCCCCTGCTGTCCCCCGATACTGCCAGACCCGAGAGTCGCACGTGCCCTACCTTTGCTTGTCTCTGACCTGAGTCACACGTGCAACCCTGAAACAAGTCAAAGTAAGTCACCCTGTGGCCTTCAGTGACCCCTTGGCCGGAACACAGACTCTGGGCACTCGAGGCCTAACTTTCCTCCCAGACCCTGGGTGATCCCTTGAGCGCTGCCAGGAGTGACTCTTGAGCACTGATCTGGGAGATCCCTTGAGCACTGCCAGTTGGAGTCACCAAACCACCCTTCCCCCTAAAAAGATCGGAAGCAGGTTCTCAAGGAGATTCTTCATACAGCCATGTCAGAGCTTCTTACACCTCCGCCAGCTGAGACATGGGAGCAGACCCGGTGTCGCTGAGCAGCGGATGCACGAGCAGAGCGCGTCGCTTTCTCGGTTGGGGCCGCATGTGCCCGTGCTCCGGATTCGCTCCTGGTGGTGCTCGGGGGACCATGTGGTACTAGGGATTGAACCCGGCTCCTGTATTCTTGTGGCTTTGTAGAAGTGCTCAAGCACAGGCCCCCGGGGCGATGGAGAGTCCCAGGAGGGTTGTCTGCCCCACCCTTGAGTGTCAGGCGCAGTCTCCTGTGGGTCACACCCCACGCGCAGGGCTGCGCTCAGGAGCGCACGGGTCCTTTGCAGGTGGCTGCTGGAAAGCCGCTGCCTACGTGCCAGGGTCAGCAATGCTGTCCCACGGCACTCTGGGCTCCAACTTTGCTTTGGTATCACTGGGGCCTCACCCACGCCCCTGCTTGTCCTGGGGTCAGCCTGTCCTCGGCGCCTGCCGCAGTTGCTGCATCTCCCGATACCGACTGTTCTGCTTCCCGTGAGGGCAGTGGGCCTGGTGGCTGTCTCTGCGGCAGAGAGGGTTTAGTCTGCCCGGCCCCCTCCACCTCCCGCCCCAGCCTTCTTTTGGCCCCTGGGGCCCTACCCATGCCCAGCTGCCTGGCTGGTGACAAACAGAGCCAGGTGGCACCCCTGTTCCTGAACTGCTTCCCACAGCTCCACCTGCAGGCCGCCACCTCCTCCCCTGACTGTGAGCTCAGGTGCCTTCCTGGACCCCCATCCTGCTTCCCCCCTGCAGCTTCCAGGCCCTCTCCCTCCTGGCTGGCCTTCCCTCCTTCCTTCCCCCGCCACCCCCCCCTTTCTTCATCCCTGTCTTTGATCTGGAAGTGGGTAAACTGATTATAGAGATCAGAGAGATGGGAGGGAGATGAGGGAGCAGATGGGTTAGATCCAGGAAGGCCCTCCCCACCCAGTCCCGTCAGAGCAAATCCAGAGCTTCTAGATGCTTCTGTCCAGATCTGCAGGGGGGCAGCTGAGCAGGTCCGTGGTGGGGAACGGGTGCGGTGAGCAGATGCCAGGAGGGTGGGGCCTGCCATGGGCACCAAAGCCCCCTGAGACCTTCTTGCCGGTAAATTATGAGTGGGGAGCACAGAGGGAAAAGCTTTAGGCCCCCCCACTCTGGGTGGTGCCCCTCGACAGCTTTTCCTTCTCTGCAGGCTGGGCTCAGGTTGGGCCTTGTTGTCCCCTGGCCTGGTGCCATGGACACAGGCAGACTGCATGGGGCCACAGGGCACATGGTGCTGTCACGGGGTAGTGTCCTGGGCGCTGTCACACGGCAGGCAGAGCTGAGTCAGACCAGGCCAGCTTCGAGAACCCACTTAGAAGGTCCCGGGACCTTTGCGCACCATGCGCTGGGCCCTGCGGGGTGAGTAGGAGCCACTGAGCCAAGCCCTTGTATCCCCCCGGCCTCTGGCTCTGCTGATGGAAAGGTCCCACTCACCCCAGAGCGCCACTGTGTAATGCTCTCAAGAGTATGAAATGGGGTGTGTGTGGGGTGACTACAGTTCTCCAGTTCTGGTTGTCTCTTGACAGCCCTCAGGGAGAAGCGTTTTCTCCAGTTGGACTGGCGAGGGGACTTTCCTCAGAGCTGTCTGGCATCAAACGGTTTGGAATTTTCCTCACCATTTGCCCTCACTCTGCAGATGCCAGTGGGGGTCTTCCAAGTCCGTTCGGCCGACTGGCCAGCTCAGCCCCCTAGGTTAAGGGTTCAGACCCACAGGCCCTCCCCAACTTTAACCCCCCAAAAAGTTGATCTCTTCTGATGTGGTGGGTCCCGTGTCATGCAGGAGCCACATTTATTTATTTTTGGGTCACACCCTCAGTACACAGGGGTTACTGCTGGCTCTGCATGCAGGAATTACTCCTGGTGGTGCTCGGGGACCATATGGGATGCTGGGAATCGAACCCGGGTCAGCCGCGTGCATGGCAAGTGCCCTCCCCGCTGTGCTATTGCTCCAGCCCCAGGAGCTGCATTCTTACCTTATGGAGAAATCCAGAGAGGCTGGGTCAGGCAACATTCCCACAGTGGCTCGTGAGCTTCCGGTATGGGCACATTCCCCACCCACACTGCGTGTTTCCTGTATGCCATTCTCGCTGACATTTTTTTTTTTAATTGCAAAGCTGCTTGTAACACTTTGGGATGAGCCCCACAGGAATAAAAAACACTGGGAAGAGGTCGCCCTCTGACCTCTGGGCGAGAGAGGCTTCCCGAGGGGAAGGAGGCACCACAGGGACCTGCTGCAGACTCGGGTAAAATGCTATTGGTGCTGGGGCCTGGGAGCACTGTAGGAGGAGACGCGGGCATGGTGGGACCAGCTCCAAGCATATGGACGCAGGGTTGAACACGAAGCCACAGAGCTGTTGGGTTCACCTTCTCGTTTGCCTTTTCTGCGTCTGCTGCGTGATCTCCCAGCCCCTTTGCTCGCGGCGACAGCAGGAAGCCCGTCCTCCCGGCTCTTCCCCTCACTGCTGTGAGGCGCCACTTCGTTGTCGTCTGGGTTTGTGATTCCCCTGGCCCTGAGCACTTTTCCACATATGTATTGGCCAGACGTATGTCCTGTTCATAGGCGTGTCTGTTCATCTCTTCTCCTGCTTTTCGATGAGGGTTATTTTAACTCTTTTTTTTTTCTCATCTTGCTCTCTGAAGTCATAAATTCGAGATTGTTCTATGTAACTATTAAAAAAACTTCCAAGATGCAGAGACATTTCTTGCTCCTTGTTTGTCTTAGATCTTGGGTTGTGCCCGTGGGGGGGAGGGACGCACAGTTGGCAATGCTGGGGGCTCCTCCTGGCTCTGTGCTGCAGGGTTAGTGCTCCCAGTGGTGCTCGGTCCTCCTGGCTCTGTGCCGCAGGGTTCATGCTCCCAGAGGTGCTCGGGGACCAGGTGCCAGGATTGAATCGGAGTCGGCCACATGCAGGGCAGCGCCTTTGCTGTCTTCTTCAGCCCCACACGTGTTCATCTTATTAAACAACAAGATACGTTCCAAGAATGCCCACCGGTTTTGCTACTAAAGCTCCTTTGACGATCTTTGCCAGGCTGGGGAGAGATCACTGAGCACGTGTTCTGCAAGTAGGGTGGCCCCTCCCCAGAGTGGCGTCTGGCCCCACAAATAGCAGTACAGAGGGGTACGGGGGTACAGAGCCAGAGGCAGAGGCGAGCACTGCCCGCTGTGCATCGCGCCCCCCCCCCATCAGTTCTTTAGGGCGGGAAAGGTGCTTGGTGGGGGCGGGATCATTTGTTTGAGCTTCTGGAGGCTTCTCTATTGGCAAGACCCCTTCACTCCTTGGAGTCTGTGCCACGTGTCCAGCCCCCGTGCCCTGGTTGGTTGCTTGGGCAGCCAACCCACACTCGGGGTTCTCAGGCCCCCAGAGGCACCACCTGAGCTCACACTCAGCTCTGCCAACTGCTTGGGCAGCTCCAGGCGAGCTTGGAGCTCTGTGCCAGGGGCCAGGGGCAAACTCAACAGAAGTTTCTGCCAGAACAGGGATCCCGCCGTCACAGTGGAACAGTGAAGGTCCCAGCGGTGCTCACGGCCAGTCAGAGCTTCATTGGCATCTCTGGGCAGCTGGAAGGTGGCAGAGTCGGTTCCTTACATCAACATGGAGCAGTTTTCAGAAGAAATGGCACGGGTGGCACATGCGTTTCCTCCCCCCTGCTGATCCCGCAGCCCCGCTCCCAAGGAACCGGCAAGTTGAGAGGTCTGGGTTGGCTGGAAAGTTGGTTTGGCGGCCACATTCTGTGGTGCTCAGAAACTGCGCCCTGCTTTTTGTTGGGGTCGCTGCCATGAGGGGCAGGAGATGGAACTGGCCTCCAGCATCAAGGGTCTGCGCTTGGCCCACAGAAGTGGCTCTGGCTTCAGAGTAAGGTTTCCAGCCGCCCTTTGCTCTACTGGCCGGGATGCCTCAGGAGATGGGGCTGTTTAGCATGTTGGGAGCGACCCCCCACCCCCAGGGGGAGTTCCACTGCCAGAGGTTGCCCCAAAACAAAACCAAGGAGGCAGGAGGTAGGTGCCCTGGGCAGTTGGAGCTGCCTGTGCCCGGAGCAGTTTTCTGGCTGACCAGGAATCTGTTTCCCCCAACAGAGACCTCCCCCTTTTCCTCCCCCCCAGCCCCTGGCCGCATGTCCCTTCCCTTCCAGAGCTCTAGGGATGTTGACATAGAGCTGCAGAGATGGGACCCAGTGCGGGACCCCTAGTGTGGGTGTGGACAGGGGTTCAGAAGTGGTGCTGGGTGCGTGGGCAGCCCTGGTAGTGTGTCCTGCCATGGGCAGAGTCCTTGCCATTGATTGGGGGTGGGCTGTGCAGGTGCCATTTCTGGCTCTGTGCTCAGAGATCACTCCTGGTGGTGCTCAGGGGACCACATGGGGTGCTGGGGATCAAACCAGGGCTGGCAGGATGCAAGGCGAGCACCCTTGCGGCTGCACTAAGCAGTGTCCATTACCATAGCCCACAAACTGCAGAGAAAGGCCATGGCGTGAAGCTGCAGTCGGTGCCACGGTGTGTGAAGCGGACCCGGCCCCACAGTGCTCGGAGCTGCGGCTCATTCCCATGGTTCTCACAGGCCCGACCTTTCCCCTCACGCTCAGGTGGGCGGCTGGCACCCAGCAGGTGACTGTTGGGTTGGGACAGAACTGGGGAAAGGCATTTTGCCACCTGGGGCTCCCTGCTCAAGCCCCTAAACCCTGGCTTCCTGTAAGGTCCTGCCAGTCTTGGCCCCGGTGCACCCGCCCCCGGACGCTTATGGTCCCAGCCGCCCGGGAGAAACGAGCTCGATCAAGTGTGGCCTGCTCAGGCAGAGAGGAGATGCGGGTCCCTGCATGTCAGGGCTCAGTGTCAGCGGGGGGTGGCCAGCGCTGCAGGCAGGGTGCCCACTCGGCTCCTTGCCGGGCACACTGTGGGGCAAAGGCCGCCCTCAGTCTGTGGGGGGACCCGGCCCTTTCTGCAGGACTCAGGCCCAGGAAGACACGGCTGCCCACTGGCTGGCATCTGCGGATGAGAAGGGTTGGGAGCTGGCTGGCAGGCTGGGAAGGTGGGGTGTCAGCCAGTAACCTGGGGTATGGTGCATATTCTCATGTTTATTATGTTTGGGGGGTTAGGGCCATGCCCACTCCGGGCTTCCTCCTGGCTCTGTGCTCAGGGATCACTCTTGGGAGGCTGGGGGTTGAACTTGGTTGGCCCCTCGCAAGGCAGGTTCCTTTCCCCTGCACTATTGCTCCAGTCCCTGTTTCTTTCTTTCTTTTCTTTCCTAGGCCACACCTGCTGGGGGCTCCTCTGGCAGGGCTCAGGGGACCCTACATGCAGGGGATCGAACCCAGGACCCCTGCAGGTGGGGCACGTGCTCCAGCCCTCGAGTCAAGTTCCCAGCCCCTGTAGATCATTCTAGAGATTGTTATGGGGCCCACACCGGCCAATTCAGGACTGGGACTCCTTCAAATCAGAATTGGTTGCAAGTGACCAGGGAAGACCCCTTGGCAATCAGTTTTGAGATGCTGTGAAACCAGGGTGAGTTGAGGAAAGAAGCTCTGCTTCCGCTCCCTTCCTGCAGGCTGGACTCCCCCAGCCTCCCGCCGAGCCCCCAGAGTGGACACAGCAGGAGCCGAAGCCCTGGTGGCACCCACAGTGAGGAAGCTGCGCAGCCTCAGCAGTTACTGGCCCACACAGAAAGCCCCACGCAGCTGCTGTGTAAGGGCTGCCCTTCACACTCGGGCCTGCCACCCCCATCCCCACTGGGGTGTCTGATCCCTGTTACCCCTCGCACTCGGGCCTGCCACCCCCACCCCCACTGGGGTGTCTGATCCTGTTACCCCTCGCACTCGGGCCTGCCACCCCCACCCCCACTGGGGTGTCTGATCCTGTTACCCCTCGTACTCGGGCCTGCCCACCCCCATCGCAACTGGGGCTGTGCATTTCCTTTGTTTTCCCTTTATAGGGGTCTCTCTCCACTCTCATACTTCCTAACCAAAACTATTTGACTTCCCTGTCATCTCCCGAAATTCCTTTTTTTGGGGGGGGGGTGTGAGGATGGTGGGGCACACTGAACAGTTCCCAAGGCTTTCTCCTAGCTCTCAGCGCAGGGATCGCTCCTGGCAGGTTTGGGGGACTATATGGGGTGCCGGAGCCTGAGTCTGGATTGGCCATGTGCAGGCTTGGGAAGGCAAGTGCCCTCCCCGCTGTGCTCTCGCACCAGCTCTTACCTCCGTGGTTCTTTTCTGCGGTGTAGGTCTGAGCCTGAGTTGGGTGGGGATGGGATTGATTTTCCCACCAGCCTGATCTCCCCATGCACATGCATCCACCAGCAACACCAGTGCCAAGTGCGATGATCAGGGATATTAAGGAAAGAAGGACGGTTGCGGCACAGGAGGAGGTGGCAGAAGTGTCTGCTGCTGAGAGTGTCCTGTACAAGAGCACCTCAGAACCCCCTGAGAATCTCAGGGAACTGGGGTGCAGGACACAAAATCAATAGGGGAAACAGCTGGGATTGTTTTGTGTTTTAAATACTGCAGCAGCGAGTCCCCTGAAAACAAAGCAACTTATTTACAGTTGTGTCAAAAGGAATGGAGCATTTAGGAGTTAATTTAATAAGAGAAGCAGAAAACCTGTGCTCTGAGAACTGTAACAATGAAGGACCTCAGAGTGGACGCCACTCCCTCCCCATGTGGAAGATGGAGTATTGCTAAAATGACAATAGTCCCAAATCTACATTTTCCGTGGAATCTCTCCCAGTTCCACCTACCTTGATTTGTAGACGTTGACAAGAGGAACTTAAAATTCACTTGAAATTCAGGGGAACCAGAACAGCTGAAAGAATCATGAGAAAGAAGAGAACCGCTCCCTGAGTTCAGGACTTTCTCCTGGGCAGCAGAGGCCCTGGCCGTGGCCGCCCAGCGGGCAGATACGAACTTGGACCAATGACTCGTGTTTACATACAGTTGGCCTTTGACAAATGCCGAGGCTCTTACAAGAAAGTGGGAAAGAAGGACTTTCAGCCCACAGCTCTGAAGCCCAGCCCCACACAACCCGGTCTGCTGGCTGAGAGCCTGGCCCAGCGCAGCTTCCAGGGGAAACCCGCAGGGCCTATGGGAGGAGAAGCAAGAAAATAAAACACAGATACGGTGTGTATGCAATAGTATTATGAGATAGAGGAAGTAGACCTTGTCAATGAAGGCGTCTCAATGAATGGGAGAACATTTCACAAACCCCTTTAGAGAAGGAACTTGTACCTGGGGTATAAAAAACCCTTATGACTCATCTGTAACCGAGAAATAACCCAGACCAGAGGGAGAGAACTCTCAGTGAGCTGCAGTGGCCAGACTCAGCCCCGGGCAATGCGTACCCCTGTGAGCACTGCCAGGAGCAGCCCCCAGGCATTGCTGAATATGACCCCCCAAAAATGTTAAAAGTTCTTAAAGGAGAAAAAAGAATCCAATTTAAAAACTAACAGAGAGGGGGTCCTGGCTTCTAGCCCCAGGACTGACTCCGCCGCCGCCCCCAAATGGACAAATATTCTCAATGTACGTTTCTCCAAAGGAGATATACACGTGGCCAACAGTCACATCAAAATATCATTAGCTCTTGGGAGAAGCAAAATGAGAAATTAAGAGATCTACGCATAGCGTGTTTGTTAGCTAGGGTAGCAAATACAAAAGACTGATGGGGCCTAGGAACCGCTCGGTAGTGGAATACCTGCATTGTAGGTGAAAGACCCCTCATTCGATGCCCAGTGCCACCCCACATGCCAAGTGCAATCCACCCACTGTACTGTGGGAGATCCTGGGCACCGCCACGAAATTATTTCTTGTCCAATCTACCCACTCCTGTGTGCGAGAGCGAGAGAAAGGGCACCACAGCTATGTGTGGCCTCCGTGAGCCCTTGTGAGCACTACAGTCAGGTGTGTGAGCACCGCCAAGTTGTGTCAACCCGGTTATTACAACACCAACAAAGAGAAGAAAAGGTGGGATGGGGGGTGAGAGAGATTCACAGGGGCTGGGAGGACGGAGAGCGATCGGGGTTCTCAGGCAGGTGGTGGGCTGGAGAGATAGCCGGGGGTAGGGTGCTTGCCCTGCTTGCGGCTGATCTAGGCTTAATATCTGGCATCTCATAGGGTCCCCCATCACTGCCAGGAGTAACCCCTGAGTACTACCGGGTGTGGCACCAACCGAAACGCAAAAAAACCACCGACAATAAAAAACAAACCAAAATAGAGTAGCTGCTCTGCAGAGCTGTCAATTCCTTAAGCGGTTAAACCCAGCAACACCCCAAAGCCCCCTCCTAAGTATAGAACCAAGAGAGTGAAAATAAACACCCACGCCAAGACTGGCACATGAAGGCCAGGGACCCAAAGAAACGACCCAGCAGCCATCAACTGATGACTCATGAACAAAATGTGGCCTCTGGACAGTGGCTGTTATTTGGCAATTGAGGAAATGAAGGGCGCCACCACATTGGAGAAACTTGCCGACCTGCTCAGGGAATAATAGACCTTAGAGCTGACACTTCTCTCTGGGGAAGCTCTGGGCAGGCACAGCCGCAGAGATACCCGAAGAGAGTAGCCAGGTGATTGCCCGGGGCAGGGGCCTGGGGGTATACGGGGGAGGGGGAGACAGGGAGGGGGTGGGCAGGAACACTTTTTTTGTTTGAGGGCCACACCTGGCAGTGCTTGGGGCTTTCTCCTGGTTCTGGAGTCAGGGGTCATTCCTGGTGGGGTTCGGGGGACCATATGAGATGCCGGGGATTGAACCTGGGTCAGCTGCGTGCAGGTCAAGTGCCTCCTCGCTTTATTATTGCTCTGACCCCAGGAGCACATTTCATAAGGGCTGTCGCAGGCGATGGGCCTCTGGGGACATGCTGCAGGCTGAGGAACTGCACTGTTTTGTTTTTGGTTTATGGTCCACACCTGGCAGTGCTCGGGGCTACTCCCAGCTACCCCCAGGAGCTCAGGGGCCCATGTGGTGCTGGCATGGAACCCGGGCCACCTGCGCTTCAGCCTTTGGGCAATGTCACTGGCCCCTGAGGTGGACAGTGGCTGTGTGATCTCTGCATCAGGGAATCACATTACCACACGGCTCTGCAGAAACAAACTGAAACCTGCCGCCTTGGCCTAGGAAGACCCCGACCTTTTCACTCAGGACCCCAACTTTTCACTCTAGGCTAGCTTGGTTCACGCCCCTGGGAATGAGATGCCGAGGTGGAGTGGGGGGGGGGGGCGGGGGGGGGGGGCGAGACTCCAGCAACAAAGCTTGGGCTGGATGAGTCTTGTTCGGCGTGTCCCGCGGGCCTGGGAGTCTTCTTTCTTGTCAGGGAAACGAGGGAGGGTGATCCCGGGGGACTGTGGTGGGATTGGGCCTGTTGGGAAATGAGTTTTTCCCCACATGCCGGAAGCAGGTTCCAGACCAGACCCCATCTGCCCCCAGGAACTGCATGTCCAACCCTCAGTCCAGGGCCAGGAAGGACTTGGGGGTCAGCTGGGCACCCGGCAGGCTCCTGGGGGAGGGTCCCCTGTGCATATTTAAAGGCTTCCACACCTCTGGGGAGCCCTGGATAGTGCAAGCAGCACCCCTGTAATGTGTGTTTACCCCCAGGGTGGGCACTTCCTAAAACGTCACGCCGGGGCCACCCGTGCTGTGTTCACGGTCTTCTGAGTGACCGGAAACCAGAGACAGAACCGGGAGACGTTCAAAGGGTGGGAGCACGGACCTGATCAGCAGCACCTCACAGCCCCTCCGAGCACCAGCTGGAGGATGTCCCCTTGGGCACCACCAGTGTGACCCCTAAATCACCACAAACATAAAGTCTGCGATGCAGATCCGAAGGGCTGAACGGGGGAGAGGGCCTCCCCATCTCCGCTCCCCCAGTCGCCGGCTTCTCCGAGGCCCGAGTGTGCGTGAGCTGCAGGGCGGGGCGTGAGCTGGGGGATAAGGGATTGAACCTGCGGCCTCATGAGCCTCATGGGCCTCAGGCTGGCACGGCGGGCGCCCTGGGCCCTCGAGGAGGGTTTTGGAGAGCGCGTGAGCCTGCGCACGTTGCCGCCGTTCTCCGACCAGCCCGTGGCGTGTGGGCCGTGGTTGGCGGACTTCCGCCCTCCCCACGCAGGCAGGGGCAGCCCATGCAGGCCGGTGCCGGGGGAAATGAAAGAGGAAGGATGTGGAGGAGAGGTGACCAGGCCCCTCTTGACTCATGGTGGGTGAGGGAGAGATGGAGGTGACCCCACACTGCTGAGGCGCTGGGTCCCTGGGGGCAGCTCTGGGGGGGAGTATGTGTCTGTCACCTCTCTCTCTCTGTCACTTCTCTCTCTTCTCGCTCACTCCCAGGAGGGGAGGGGGCGGTTCTGTAGCTCAGCAGACATTTGACAAGCACATCCAACAGCAATTATTTTAAATCCTCACACTTCAGCCTGCAAGTGACTCCTAAGTAAGAAAGGGAGGGCCACGAAACCGGCCTTCGAACCGGAAGAAGCGGTTCCCGTCATTGAGATTATCAAAAGCGCCTGGTTTTTTTTTTTTTTTTTGATGTTGTCCAGGTTAATTAGCCCCGTCATATGTGGCGGGTGCCTAATCCATTTCTTCCTCTCGGCTCCTGCTTCTGGGGCGGGATTAAACGCACCGCCAGGCCTTCAAAGAGAAACAGAGGCCTCTTTATTTGGTTCTGTAGCCAAAAGGGAAAGTGGAAGAAGGGGCACCGTCCCCCAGCCCCCTTTCTTCCTGTCTGGGGCCCGGGAGAGCATCTCAGCCCTCTGCCACAGTAGCTGTTTGGAGGTGAGGACACGGGCCTGGTGGCTCATTGACCAGCGGCTGCTCCATCGGTGGCCCCACAGGGGCCAGTTCCAGGCCCCTGAGCTGCCCTCTGGCTGTGGCTGGCAGGGGAGCGGCTTTGTCACCTTCTCTGACGTGCTCTCACCAAGGGGGCTTGAAAGCCTTGGGGTGCTGGGCAGCCCCCCGGGCCTTGCGGCGGGCCGGCCTCAGGCCCACGTCCCGCTGATGCTAGGAGCAAGCACTTCTTCATTGCTGGGGATGCACCAGGGCTGCTTCCGGCTCTTCCACTCGTGATGTTTGCCTGGGCCCCACCAGCATCACTAGCCTTGCCGCTCATTTTACCTGTGAAGAAGTCGAGGCCCAGAGGTTGACTGATTCACTTAGCCTGAGGGCTTGGGGGGCCATGATGGGAACCCAGGTTGGGCTCCTGAGACTTGACTCCTGCATGCTCCCGCTGGGTCCCCTCAGCATCCAGGCATCCTGTCCACGTCTCTTTTCTGCAGGCCCAGCCTGGCTGCCAGGCAGAGCGAAGCGACAAGGGATTCTGATGTGGCCCCCAAATATGGCCTGGGATGTGCCTCCTTCCACCTTACAAACATTGCTGTTTTGCGGGGAGATGGCTGGAAGGTTCCCCTATGTGACTCCCCGGTTCCAGTGAGGCGATGGTGTGAATGCCTCACACGTGGAAGGTTCTGATACCAACAATCACAGAAAGAGCACTGCTTTCAAGAATAATTTTAAAAAGACGGCTATTTATCTGAAATTCTGCGTTTCACACAACCGTTGGCATTTCCGCGGCCTGGGAGGGGAGAGGAACAGCACACTGCCTCTCCCTCTGCGGCCTGTAGCAGAGCACGTTTATAGGAACATGCCCAAATGCAGGTTGGAAATGGATTTGGTTTTCCAGTCTCCCCGGTTAAGAAAAGCCCAAGAGAATTGGAAGAAGTCTCTTGTCTACCATTCTGCTGCTTCCAAAGGATCATTTAATCCAAGCCCATCCATTCGGAAAGCAATTCTTTTAAAACTCCCTTCCCTGGGCCTGCAGTGGGACCCGGGCAGTGCGGCTGACGCTGCTTTGATCTCCAGCAACACATGTGGTCCTCCGAGCACCATTGGGAGTGATCCCTGAGCCCTTCCAGGAGTGATCCATGTCCCCCCGCCCCCCTCAGAGAGTGCAGTGCTCCCCCCTTCTGCCTCTCCACTGGGGCAGCCTGAACTCAGTACCCAGGTGCCAGGCGCCCTGGGGCAGGAAGGCCCGCCGGCTGCTCGCTGCTTTCTGTCGCCATCCGGATGGGTCGTGTCAGGCGCCAGAGCCTGGAGAGAATGCAGAGGTGGCAGGGGTTCCTGGGTCCCCGCGGGGCCTGATGTGGGGATATTTTTTTACAACGGGAAACCCTGGAAAATGTAGACACGCGGCCAAGGAGGAAAGAGGTTCTCCCTCCGTGTCAAGGCCACTGTCCCTGGGGGGGTGGGGCCTCAGTCCCCTCCTGTCTTGCTGTCATGGCACACCCCACTTCCCCATCCCGTCCTTCTTTTAGACCTGCTAGCCACCATTTTCTGCGGCGGCGTTCAGAGGAAAACGAACTCCCACTGAGCCCATCGAGATTTATGATCTCGCGGTAAGAAAACGGTGCACGGCCCAGAGAGTCGGGGCAGCCAGCCTCCGCACAGGCTGTCCATAGAGGGACCTGCCACTCTCCAGCCATCAGGGCCGTGAATCCTGGCATGGGAGACCATGTCACACTCAGCAGACATCCAACTCTGACCATAACATAAGAGTCTGGCAAGAGAGGGGCTGCCAGACTCTCATGGGGACAAGGAAACCTGGTGGTGTTTCTGTGGGCACACAGATGCTTAGGACACCTGCCCTGGCCAGACAGCCCAGAGTGTGCTGGGGCCTTTGACGGCTTCCAGCCCCCAGGAGCATGTCTGCCCATCCAGTCAGTGTTGGGGGGGTGAGAGAGAGAGAGAGGGAGAGAAGAACCCCATAAAGTGAAGAAAAGGACTCGCCCCAAATTGGGGGGCAGGCAACCTCATAATGAAAGTACACCTCATTCTCAACATTTTTGTGGGGAGTTTAGACCACAACTATTGTGCTTGGAGATTACTCCGATCTCTGTGCTCAGGGATCACTCCTGGCAGGGATCGGGACTATAACTATATGGGGTATTGGGGAATGAACTGGGCTTGCCACATGCAAAGCGAGTGCCCTACCCACTGTCCTATCTCGTCAAACTTCTACATCAAAATTCTTAATAGCTAAGATTCAGAAACGGCTGAAGAGAAAACGCAATGGACCGAGTGCATGCTTTGCACATCGGTGGCCCAGGTTTGACACCCCCATTCCACCTAGTCCCCCAGCACTGACCTGGGTGTAGCCCTAATATGACCCCAAAACAGCACAAAGTTTCATGTCCTTCATAGGGGCGTGAGTAGCCGTGAGACAGTTACTGAAATCAAGGAGCGCTACGAACATCCATCTAGATGGATTCCAGAAATACACGGGCGGAAGGGCGAGTTGACCTTGGCAGGAAAGGGAGCACAACATGTCCGTGTGGTAGAGGAGCCGTGGGCACTCCACTCCCAGCACCAAACCCACGGAGTACAGAGAAGGAAAGAGAACTGGCAGCGTCCCGTGCACGGGAAAGTGGAAAGCCACGTCTGCGGTCCGTAAACACGTCTCTCATCAGTGCAAATCATGACTGCAGCCTCAGGCAGGTGTGAAGACCAGGGGGCAGCCTCGGGGAGGGGGGAGGGAAGGAGGCGCTCTAGGGAGATGCCGGTGGCCACCTGCCTGCCTGAAACTGAGGCTGCACTCAGCAAGGACCCCGCCCCCACACACACACCTGCCTCCACCTCCCCAGAATGCCCCGGAGGGTCCTGCCCACCTCCGTCGCCCCAGCCCAGCTCTCCTAGAACTGCTGTAGCTGAAGTAGATTTGGGGTCTCGCCAATAGCCATTGCCCCGCTGCCCCCCAGGAGGCATGTCTAGTCCCACTTTTTTGTGTGTTAAGCCCTGAGCCAGCTTGGGAACGCCTCCCTGTCTTCTGGCCTCTAGTCACCTGGGCCTGGCTTCCTGGACTGCTGCCAGGTACCTCCGCATCCCCACCCTGGGGAGTCCCTGCACCCCCAACTCCCCAGCGCTGCCTTTCCCGGTGAGCGCGGGCCTGTCTGGAAACCACCTCCAGGGGGATCAGGGCTTCGGGGCACATCAGCTCCTAATCCTCAGGGACCATGTCAAGCCAAGGAGCGAGCCTCAGTCTCCCCCGCTCTCTGCCCCTCGCACCCTCTCTACAGCCGGTCTAGAGGTGTCCCCTTTGCCCCCTGCTGCCCTTTGGTCCAGCTGGACACACTCCTTAGGCCATTTCCCCAGGAGGGGCTCAGTCTCACGAGCCCGTCTTCTCTCTAGAATGGGGGCAGGTCCCCAAAGGGACCAGGTGGGCAAGGGCTCTGGTGTGTGTGCCCGTGTTCGTGTCCCCAGTGCCCAGGAGGGTGGCTTAGATCAATCAGAGCGAGGGCCGCGAGCCTGGTGGGCCCCTCGACACCGTTGCCTTAAGCTCCTACACCTGCAGGGTTCACTGCAGTAGCCTCAAGAAGCAGGTAGGGTCTCGACCATTTCCGTGTGGGGCCTCGGGCACTTTCCAGGGGATCCTTCCAATCCCAGGTGCTGCCCGCATTGGCTGGCCTGCCTGCCTGCCTGCCTGCTTGTCTGCCTGTCTGTCTCTCTCCCTCTCTTTTTCTTTTCTTTCTTTTTTTTTTTTTTTTTTTTTTTTTTTTGCTTTTTGGGTCACACCCGGCCATGGACAGGAGTTCCTCCTGGCTCTGCACTCAGGAATTACTCCTGGCGGTGCTTGGGGGACCCTATGGGATACCGGGGATCGAACCCGTGTCGGCCGCGTGCAAAGCAAACGCCCTCCCCTCTCTGCTATCGCTCCATCCCCACTCTCTCACCTTTTCTATTTGCCACATGCCAGTCTTTTTGTTATGCTCCTGGGTAAGGGCCTGACTGTCTTCTAATTCCTCTATTTATTATGTTTAAAATGTCTGCAACTCTATTTTTAATTTCCTCGAGCTCTTTCTCGTTGCCTTTTTAAAATAGCTGCCGCCTCTACGCCATAGTTCCTCTTATTTCTCCGAGGAGATTAATTATAGTTTTTTTTCCTTCTATTACTTTGATTATTTTTCTTCTCAGTGGTCCCCGGGTTTTAATTCCAGTTTATTGGGGGGGGGTCTTGGCCACCCCCTCCCACTGCAGTGTCTGGTGATCTCTGCTCTTGGGGATTAGACCAGAAGTGGGGTGCAGGGAGCCTGGCCTGCAGGAGGAGCCCACTTCGCGGGTACCCCGAGTGTTGCCTGAAGTGTTCATGGCTGTGCCTTCCCCAATGAGGGGCCCTGGCTGGCTTTTGTCCAAGCCCCTTCCCTCGAGACACTGAACATGTCACGTCAGCTCTCCTGCTTGTGGGGCTACTCTGGGGATGCTCTTTTTCAGTTTGGGGCCACACCTGCTGGTGCACAGGGTTGGGGATTGAACCCCGGGCCTCTAGTCCAGGTGCCACCACTGAGGTCTGGGGACACTTTCTTATCAGCTCACTCATTCATTCGGTCACCCACTTAGTCTCTCATTCACTCACCCACTGAGTCTCTGGTTTACTCATTCATTCACCTATTCCCACGCAGTGTGGATGCTCAGCTGGGGAGAATTGGGGTGACAGTGGGGGACAAGGCGACCCAGAGTCTCATCGGTGTCTGATGAGCTTCCTGTGGTGGCAGGGCCCCCCCGGAGAGAGGGGGCAGCGAACCCACCAGGGCTGGCGCTCGGTGCTGGTGGGTAGAGGCTTCCAGAAAGCCTTCCAGTGTGGGTCCTAAGGGCTGGATGGGGTTCACAGGGCACCCCCCCACCTGGCCCAGACCCAAAGTTCTGGGCAGGTGGGCAGCAGAAAATATTGCCCCTGTGCTCCAGAGGGCAGTGTCCCCCGGTCTCGCTGCCACCCAGCGAAGCCAGAACAGGGACCCCAGCCATTCCCCGCCGCCTGGTCCCCCTCATTCCTCCTCACTGGTAGTCGAGGCACGTTTCCTTGTCTGTCACCTCCTGCCCAGATACCTCAGCACGGCGTGTGCTCTGGGGCACTTGGGGTGCCTTTCCCTGCCCCCGTCCCACTGGCTGGGGACACTGGGTCGTGTGTGACACTGCAGAGCTCCGCGACGGTGCGCTCGGGTCAGGGTCCAGCCAGGCCCTTCCGGCCCTCTGGCCTCTCCCACTCCGGTGGCTTTGGGGGATAGGGCAAGGGGAGGAGGGCGAGTCGGGGTTCGGCGTCCCTCCCTTCTCAGCGGTTCCGCTGCCCACACCAGCCATCTGGGATGGATGGCCCAGGGCCCAGGGGGCCTCCCCATGGGAATGTCCACGCCCACACCAGGCAGCCCCGGCTGTCTCCCTAGGGCCCTGTGGGAGATGCTGGCGAGGAGGTGGTGGAAGTCACACTCACGCCTGAAGAACATTCCAGAGTCCTGGCAGCAGCTCTGGCAGGGGGTGGCCTGACAAGGGACTCTACAGTGCCTGGCTGTTGGGCACTGTGGCAGCGAGGCAGCTTACACCCACCGGCTGCTTGGGGCGCCCGGTTCTGACTGCCGGCCTGCGCTCTGCCCGGCGTGCTCTCTCGAACTCGGGGGATCCTGGGTGGGAACCAACATGGGACCTTCCGCTCGAGGTCGTTTCCAGGCGCTGCTTGAAAGGGCCTCGCCCCTTGTCCCTGAGGGTGGTGGGTAGTTTGCCTGCAGTGACCCCCTTCCTGGACAGGGGTGCGAGCCTGTGGCCAGGCCTATGGAGTGGGACAGTGGAGGCTGCAGGGGCCATGCCAGGGCTCTCATCACTGGAGCCTGCGCAGGGGTGCGGCTGGTGCCAGGAGGGTCTCTGTGTGCAGGCACCCTGCCGGCTCCTGGTGGCACCTGGTCAGGGGGTCCGGCCAGGGTGGTCACCTCAGTTCTGTTGGGAGCAGCCTCCGAGCCCCCTACAGCCTTTGGGGAGGGGCGCAGGGCAGCTCTGGGCCCGGAGTCTCCTGCTGCCGCACGCCCCACCCCTGCAGCCAGGCCACCAGTGGGGGAGCAGCGCTCCTACACCCCTTCCCCTGCTTTCAGCCTTGGCCGCTGCCCAGCCTCCGGCAGCCTGGGGCGAGAACTTTGTAACCTGGGCAGTGGCAGGGCGGGGTGGCCACTGCAGCCTCAGCAGAAGCAGCAGGTCTGGTGGCGCGGTGAGTCTGGGGACCCGGCGGCCAGCTGCGCCCTGCACTCCCCGACAGCAGTGGCCTGGCCACATTCCCCACAGCGGTGGGTCAGCCCGGGGGCTGCGGGATGATTCTGGGGCCACTGAGGGGTGTGGGGTTGTGGGAGAATGAGCCCCCCTGGGGCGGGGAGTGTCGGGGGACGTGTGTGTGTGTGTCGGGGAATGTATGTTTGTGGGCATGTATGAGGGTGTATGTGGATGTGTGTATGGGGGATATGCGTAAGTGTTCGTATGTGGGGACATGTGTGTGAGTATATGTGTGTACAGTGGGGATACGTATAAGTGTGTATAGATGAGTGTATGTGAGGGGGTGTGTAAGTGTGTGGGCATATATGTAGAGGTATGTGTCAGTGTGAATGTATGAGGATATATTGTCTTTGTATGTGGGAGTGTGTCTAAGTGTATTTGTGAGCTTGTGTATGTATGCAGGTATATGTGTGTAGATTAATATGTATGTGGGGGGTGCGTGTATGTGAGTGTATGTTTGTGTGGACATATACCAGTGTGAGTGTGGATATATGCAAGGGTGTATTGTGTAGACATGTGTTTGTGTGTGTTGGGGCAGACATGTCGCGGTATGTGTGTGAACATTTACTGGGGGAGTGTGTACATGTGCCAGTATGTGTGTGTGTGTATGTTTGTGTTGAGGCAGACATGTGGTGGTGTGTGTGTGTGTGGACATGTGCTGGGGTGTGTGTGTATGTGGACATGTGTTTGTGTGTTGGGGCAGACGTGGCGGTGCATGTGTGAACATGTGCTGGGGAATGTGTGTGAGAATATGTGCCAGTGTGTGTATGTGGACGTGTGCTGGTGTGTGTGTAGACATGTGTTGGGGTATGTGTATACGTGTGGACATGTGCCATGTGTGTGAGTGTGTGTGTGTGTGTGAACACATGTGCCGGGTGTGTGTCTGTCTGTGGGTGTGTTGGGCAGAGGAGCCGGGTGGGCACGGGCCCAGGTCCATTCGGCCGGGCCGGATGGAGTTGCCCAATATGGAAATGGGCAAACAGACCTCAGGTGCCGGCTGGCAGGTGGGGTGGTGGCCCGGGGCAGCCCGGCCACTGACAGCAGCGCTGGCAGACTCGGTGCCCTCTGCCCCACTTTCCCCACTGCAGGGGCCCCGACCTTTCCTCCAAACACCCGCCTGGCTGGCGCCGCCCCCCGGGACTGGCGGGCCGCTGCGCGTGGGGAGTCAGCTCGGCCTGGAGCCCCAGCTGGTGTGTGGGGGTCTGTGGGGCAAGGGGCTTCAGACGTTGGGTCCTGACCATGCGGTGGAGCTGCCGGGCCCCCCACGACCCCCCGCTCTGTGGGAGGAGGGAGTGGGAGGGGGTGGGCATGCAGACCCTGAGCAGGCTGCCCCGGGAAAAGGGGGGCATCCGGGCTCCTCACTGGCCCCCAGGGGTCCTGTGGAGGGACCCCGCTGTGGGAGGCGGGGAGCTGGTTCCTCCACATGCCAGCCCCGGAGAAGGTGCTGGTAACTTGGCTGATTGTTTCGAGGTATTTCCCGTGTCTGGTGGTGTTGCCTGGGGTCTCCAGTGTCTTGTGACAGAAGCCGCTGTCCGAATGTGTCTGCGTGGGGTTGGTGCGGGGTGGGGGGTTGGGGATTCTCCGAGGCTGAGACTGGCCCACAGGGCATGACAAAGGCTGGAGATGAGTTTGCAAACGTGTCAAGGGCCAGGGTGCAGCCCGTGTCCTGGAAGGCTCCCTCCCGCACTGCACCCTGTCTGCTGAACAGGAGCTGTGTGGCAGGAAGGAAGGGCTAGGGGTGTCCGTGCCCAGGCCAGCTGTTAGCTTCTGTGCTCTGCTGGGCTCTTTGCTTCTCTGGCCTCAGTGGACCTCTATGTCCAGAGTGGCGTGAGCCTTGCGCCCTCTGGCATGGCGGGGGACCTTCAGGGCCACCCCCCACCCCAAGAGAGCTGCCTGCCCTTTCTGTGGGCGGTGCCGAGCAGGCTGAGGGGCTGGAGTTCATTGCCCTGGGTGAGGTGTGAAGCAGAGGGAGCCCAGCCCCCAGCTGCGCGGCGGGTTCCGCTCCTCACGGGGATTTCGACACTTGCAGGCAGGCGGACGGGCAGCTGCAGCCGCCGGACACCTCTCCAGTCGCCCCAGCGCTCCTGAACCCGCGCGCCGGCCACGTGTCTCCCGCCCGCCTTGGCCCTCCCAGAGCTGCCCAGAGTAAGTAGCAC
The DNA here is from genome assembly GCF_029834395.1 of Sorex fumeus. Taxonomy (NCBI): domain Eukaryota; kingdom Metazoa; phylum Chordata; class Mammalia; order Eulipotyphla; family Soricidae; genus Sorex; species Sorex fumeus. The sequence continues at coordinate 5,864,070 of NW_026606150.1, read as the reverse complement.
AACGATCCCGGGCTGGGGCGGGGAGGGCCCCCCAAGGAGGGATCGTCGCCGACTCAGCCCCACCTGGCCTGGAGCTGCCTGAATCTGCTCTGTGTCCCCCCAGCACCCCAGCAAACGTGGGGTGAAGGGGACTCCCGCTGTCCCCTGTGGGCCTCCCTGTGTCCCAAGCCTTTGGCAGGGGTGTCCATGTTTCATCCCCTGCCTCCGGTCAGGAGGTGCTTCCCGGCACTGTGGGCCCGTTAAGGCGCCTGGGACTCGGAATGTGACCCCAATGCTTGGGCCTTGGCAGCTTCCAACCCCACAGCCACCAGCACCCCATGTTCCCTTTGCCCCCACAAACGGCTCTGTCACCCACGTCAGCAGTTCTTCCTACCTGGCATCTCCCAGTTCCCCAGGCCCCCGTTCCAGCCTGGAACTTTCTGGAACATATGTGTTTGTCCCTTCCTTCAGCGGGGGGTCCTCCCCTGTGGCCTCCCCGACCTCTGTGCACCCCACGAGGCCTGGTCTGTTTTTGGCAGCGCCCTCCCCCCCAGATTCTGGGAACGGCCTGTTCCCTACTGGAACTGAGTCTGACCGGAAGTGGCCTCCCGCCCGCCCCTGCCCACCTTTGCTCTTCTCCTCCCTCACCCCTGGCTTCTGTTTATTTCTCCTCTTGGCTTTTCTTTCTGTTCTGGCTCACGTCCCTTCCGTCGGGTTGGCCGTAACTCACCTCGTGGTTTCTGCCACTTGGGCTTTATTTGGTGAATATATTTTTAACGTTCCCCACTTAAAACAAGGTGCTTGGAAACGCACCTTTAAAGCTTTCCTCAGAGATGAATCAAATGGTTCGGTGATCCGAGGCCCCGGGGCGAGGAGCCTGCGGCACTGCACACTGTTGGGGGTTCCCTGCTGCGGGGCAGGGAGTCCTCTCCCTTGGGGGCGCAGTCACCCTCAGTTGTTTATTTTCTTTGAAGGTGTTGGAGCCGAATCAGGCAGTGCCCAGGGCTTCCTCCTGACTCTGGGCTCAGGGATTTCTCTTGGTGGGGCTCAGGGTCGGTCTGCGGTGCCCGGGATTGAACCTGGGTCGGCTGTGTGCAAGGCTGGAGCCTGAGCCCCAGTACCCTCTCTCCCACCCACTGGTTTGTTTGCTCTCTCTTTTCTCCCTCCCGTTGTTTATTGTCCCGCCCATGGGCTCCCCTGCCTGGCTCTGGGCACGGCCTCACGGCAGGCGTGTCTGCACCCAGCGGGCCTCAGGCCGGCTCAGGAAAAATTCTTGTTTTTAAAAAAATTTTATTGAATCACTGTGAGATAGTTATAAGCTTTCATGTTTGGGTTACAATCACACAAAGATCAAACACTCATCTCTCCACCAGTGCACATCCCCCACCACCAGTATCCCCGGTATACCCCCCCTTTCCCACCGTCCCCCTGCCTCCATGGCAGATATGATTCCCCATAATCTCTCTACTTTTGGGCATTATGGTTTGCAATACAGACCCTGAGGCGTTGTCATGTTTGGTCCTTTATCTGCTTTCTGCACACATCTCCCTTCCCGACCGACTCCGCCAGCCATCTTTTTCTTAGTGATTCCTTCTCTATTCCAGTTGCCTTCTCCCCTTTACTCATGAGACAGGCTTCCAGCTATGGGGCAATCTATCTGTCCCATGTATCTATTATCCTTAGGTGTGAGCCTCATGTTATGTTGTTTTATACTCCACGAATGAGTGCGGTCCTTCTCTGTCTGTCCCTCTCTTTCTGACTCATTTCACTTAGCATGATACTCTCCATGTCTATACTGACAACTGCATAGTATTCCATTGTGTAGATGTACCAAAGTTTCTTTAACCAGTCATTTGTTGTAGGGCACTTGGGTTGTTTCCAGATTTTGGCTATTGTGAACAGTGCTGCAATGAACATATAGGTACAGATGTCATTTCTACTGTGCTTTTTTGCATCCTCAGGATATATTTCCAGAAGTGGTATTGCGGGGTCATACGGAAGCTCACAGTCACGGTCACGGTCCTCCCGTTGTTCATCTATTTGCTCGAGCGGGCCCAGTAACGTCTCCATCATAAGACTAGTTGTTACTGTGTTTGGCATATTGAATATGTCACGGGTAGCTTGCCAGGCTCTGCCGTGCAGGCGAGATACTCTCAGTAGCTTGCCGGGCTCTCCGAGAGGGGTGGAGGAATCGAACTCAGGTCGCCATATTGGCTTGTGTGTAAGGCAAATGCCCTACCACTGTGCTATCGCTCCAGCCCATATGGAAGCTCAATTTCTAGTTTTTGAAGGACTGTCCATATTGTTTTCCAGAAAGGCTGGACTAGTGGGCATTCCCAGCAACAGTGAAAGAGTATCCCTTTTTCCCCACATCCATGCCAGCACTGATTGCTTTTGTTCTTTTGAATGTGTGCCAGTCTCTGTGGTGTGTGGTGATATCTCATTGTTGTTTTGATTTGCATCTCCCTGATGGCTAGCGATGTGGAACATTTTTTCATGTGCCTTTTGGCCATTTGTATTTCTTTTTTGAGGAAACTTCTGTTCATTTCTTCTCCTCATTTTTTATTGGGGTTGGAGGTTTTTGTCTTGTACAGTTCTACTAGTGTCTTGTATATCCTGGATATCAATCCCTTATCAGATGGTTATTGGGTAAATATTCTTTCCCATTCTGTGGGCTCTTTCTGTATTTTGGTCACTGTTTCTTTTGAAATGCAGAAGCTTCTTAGTTTGATGTAGTCCCATTTGTTTGTTTGCTTCCACTTGCACGGTCAGTGCTGTTTCATCCTTAAAGATGTTTTTAGCTTCATTTCACATCTGGGCGTGGCTCTGTATCAGGCAACTGCCTGGCATGTGTCAGGTCCTGGGACCCATCCCTGGCACCACGGAAAAGACAAGGTGGAAAAAGAATTCTCTATTTTATGTAATTTTAAACTTTTTATATATTTTGAATGTGGGTGGACTGGAGTGATAGCACAGTGGGTAGGGCATTTGCCTTGCACACGGCCAACCCGGGTTCGATTCCTCTGCCCCTCTCAGAGAGCCCGACAAGCTACCGCGAGTATCTCGCCCACACAGCAGAGCCTGGCAAGCTACCGGTGACGTATTCGATATGCCAAAAACAGTAACAACAAGTCTCACAATGGAGACGTTACTGGTGCCCGCTCAAGCAAATCAATGAACAACGGGAGGACAGTGGTACAGTGCTACATTTTGAATGTGGGTATGTCTAAAAGTTTTTAATTTAAGAGGGCCGGAGCAATAGTGCAGCAGGGAAGGCATTTGCCTTGCACATGGCCGGCCCGGGTTTGATCCCCAGCATCCCATATGGTTCCCTGATTACTGCCAGGTGTAACTCCTGAGTATTGCCACGTGTGACCCAATACAACAACCCCCCCAAAAAAAAACAACCAATAAACACTTAAAACATTTAATTAAAGAGTGGCTGGAGAGATAGCTTGCCTAGCATGCAGCTGACCTGGGTTCAATCCCTGGCGTCCCATATGGCCCCCCCAAGCATCGCCAGGAGTGATTCCTGAGTACAGAGCCAGGAGTAACCCCTGAGCACTGCAGATGTGGCCCGAAGCCAAGGAAAGAACAAACTTAAGAACCATGATTACAAAGTTACTGATAATTGTGCTTTAGGCATATATTCCAACATCAGCCCCACCACCCGGGTCGGCTTCTCTCGGCCAGTGCCCCTCCTCCATCCCGCCCCCACGCACGCCGGCCACCTGGGCGTTATGGAGTTTGGTCATAGCTTAGTTCTCGGGTTTTCTGTGTTGTCGAGTCTCTGGCTCGGCCACTCCCCCACGTCACCAGCATAACAAGTCCCGCCCCCTGCTCCTGTTCCTTCCCTTTCTCATCTTCCTCCTCCTGGCGATTTCTTTGCTTCTCCCTAAGCTGCAGGGCCAAGGGTGACAGGCATCCCCGCCTTACCCTTCTGCTTCTTCGGCCCGTTATTCTTCACAGCAGATTCGCGAGATCAGCCCGTGTGTGTCTTTCTTCTCCCTCACTCCACTCAGCACATCTCAGACTTCTAACCAGGTTTTCGCAAATGGCACGATTTCAAGGCTGCTCGCAGCTGTATAATATTCCACCGCGTGGGCAGGACGCATCTTCATACCCCCCTCCCCCCCCAGTGTGGCGGCTGGTTCCATGTCAGTCAAGCAGCTGATACTGAGTGTGTTTTGTGGAGTGAATGTTTGTCCTGGGGGTAGAAGCTGCAAGTGGAGAATTCTTTATTTTGTATAAAACACGTGCCACAAAGTTGCCGTCGGGGCTGACAGTCCAGCAGCAGAACAGGCTGATGTAGGTCCCCTGAACCCTTCCAGGAGTCATCCCTGAGCACAGAGCTAGCAGTAATCCCTGAGCACTTCAGAGTGTGCCCCCCCCCAGACAAAAACAAAACGTCGCCATCCACCCATTTTTTTTGTTTATGCAAACAAAGTTTTATTGGAACAGAGCTATGTATGTTAATTTATACACTTTCCATTCTTTTGTCTAACAACAAAACTGATTTATAAAGATAGATATTTTCAGGCCCATGAAGACTGAAATATAACCATCCACCCATTTTTAATAGTGCCCCCCATGATAGGCTTGTGAAGGGTCACCCACATGAGGCCCTGCAGTGCTCAGGGGGCAGACGGGGCGCATTTGGAGCCTGGCACAGGCCAGGCTGCACCCCGCCCCTTGAGCCCCCCCCAACCAATGGTCAGAGTCAGCTCGGGCCTCAGTCCTGCCTGGCCTGGGGTCTCCGCCTCCCCTGCACCCTGCTGCAATCCATCAGGCCCTATCCAGTTCCACAGTAGAAGCTCTGCTCAGGGCCCATGTGCCCACCCCAGCCCCCTGTCTAACTTGGGTCTATCACTGGCCTGTGGCCCCATGAGTCACGGAGCAGCTCTCGAGGAAAGGGGGTGCAGCTGTCAGAGTCAGGGTGTCAATCCTGAGCTTTCCCCAGGGCACCCAGATGCCCTCCCCCACCACACCCACTTCCCTCGAGCTGAAGCCACCACCTGAGAGGGACGTGCAGCCCTGGGGGCTGTGGCTGAGTGTGGGTGCAGGCCCAAGTGGGCAGCAGGGCGCAGAGCTGCCGGGGGTAGGTTTGCATCGGCTCCTTTGCCCACAGTCCCGAACCCCTGGGAGCGCCAGGCTGGGCCAAGAGAGAGAGAGGAAGAGGGGGCCCAGCTTCCTCCAGGGCCAAGCTGGGCCTGGGTGCTGCGCCAAGACTGTCACTGGGGTTCTTGCTTCCCCCAGATGCTGAAGTTCCGAACCATCCGCGGGGGCCTGAGGCTCCTGGGTATCCGCAAGACCTCGTCTGCCCCCGCGGCCTCGCCCAATGTCCGGCGCCTGGAGTACAAGCCCATAAAGAAGGTCATGGTCGCCAACCGGGGTGAGCGCCTGCGCGGACCAGGGCTTCCCTCTGCTCGGTGCTTCTCTTAGCCGGCCCGGAGCTGGGGCTGGGGCTGGGGCTGAGAATTCTGACTTCTCCTCCTCCGCCACCCCAGGGGAGATCGCCATCCGCGTGTTCCGGGCCTGCACGGAGCTGGGCATTCGGACAGTGGCCGTGTACTCAGAGCAGGACACGGGCCAGATGCACCGGCAGAAAGCAGATGAAGCCTACCTCATTGGCCGTGGCCTGGCCCCTGTGCAGGCCTACCTGCACATTCCGGATATCATCAAGGTGGCCAAGGTGAGTCAGGACAGGCGGGGGGCTTCTTGGAGGGCTTCTGTGCCCGTGCTCCTCTAGGCTGGCCTTACCGGTGGGTAGGTGAGGGAATCAGGACGTAGGGTTGGGGGGATCCGTGGAAGGATGGGTGGGTTGGTGGATGGGTGGGTGGGAAGATAGATGGATGGGTAGGTGGATGGGTGGGAAGATGGGTGGATGGATGGGGGGGTGGTTGGGTGGGTGGATGGGTGGGAAGATGGGTGGATGGACGGACAGATGGATGGATGGATGGATCGAAGGATAGGTGGATGGATGGATGGATGGATGGATGGATGGGTGGGGAGATAAATGGATGGACGAATGGGTGGGTGGATGGGTGGGTGAATGGTGGGTGGGTGGATGGGTGGAAAGATTAATGGATGGGTGGATGGATGGATGGATGTGTAGAAGGATGGGCGGATGGATGGGTGGATGGATGGATGTGTGTGGAAGGATGGGTGGATGATGGGTGGATGGCTGGATCTGTGCATGAGTGGACAATTGTGGGAGTGGAAGGAAGCAGTGAGGTGGGGCAGTATGAACCACAGGATTTGGTCAAGACCTGTGGGAAGTGATTTGAGGATGTGCTTTTCACGCCCCCCCCCCCCATTCCCCCAGGAAAACAATGTGGATGCCGTGCACCCTGGGTATGGGTTCCTGTCAGAGCGTGCAGACTTTGCCCAGGCGTGCCAGGATGCTGGGGTGCGGTTCATTGGGCCCAGCCCAGAGGTGGTCCGTAAGATGGGCGACAAGGTGGAGGCCCGGGCTATTGCCATTGCTGCAGGTGAGGGCGTGGGGCCGGGGCACTCAGTCCTCAGAGCAACCCCGAGGGGCTGCGCGGCTTGGCGGGGCCGTTGGGCGCTTACAGCAGCCCCCGCCATGCCCGACAGGTGTCCCTGTGGTCCCCGGTACCGACGCCCCCATCACATCACTGCACGAGGCCCATGAGTTCTCCAACACCTACGGCTTCCCCATCATCTTCAAGGCGGCCTACGGGGGCGGTGGCCGAGGCATGAGGGTCGTGCATAGCTATGAGGTGAGGGGGCCGACCCGAGGGGGGCTGCGGGCGGGATCCTGGGAGCAGGTGGCCCCAAAGTTCGCTGGGCCCCGCAGGAGCTGGAGGAGAACTACACCCGCGCGTACTCAGAGGCGCTGGCGGCCTTCGGGAACGGGGCGCTGTTCGTGGAGAAGTTCATCGAGAAGCCGCGCCACATCGAGGTGCAGATCCTGGGTGAGTGGCGGGTGCCCTCCCCAGGCGGGGGGACCGGGGGCTGCGGGCTGTGGGAGGCCTCAGCCCCAGGACGGTGCGCTGTGGCCCGCAGGGGACCAGTACGGGAACATCCTGCACCTGTACGAGCGCGACTGCTCCATCCAGCGGCGCCACCAGAAGGTGGTGGAGATCGCGCCCGCCGCCCACCTGGACCCTCAGGTGCGCTCCCGCCTCACCAGTGACTCCGTCAAGCTGGCCAAGCAGGTGAGGACACTGCGGGCAGTGGGCAGGGAGGGCCTCTCGGGCAGGCCTCAGTGGCCCCCGATCCCGCTGTGGGGGGCGGCGGGGGTTCTCCTTGTGAGTGGGCACACCTAGCGCAGGCCCCGCAGCTGCGGAGCGCCCACTGAGTCACGGGGGCAAAGGAGTGAGGCTAGTCACAAAGCACCTGGTCCCCCAAATACTCCGACCCCGCAGCTCCCCAAATACACAGCATGTGGCCCTCGCTGCACCCCAACACCACTGTGCCTGATCCTACAGACCCTGAGCCTACAGCCCCTCGACCCCGCAGCGCCCCATAGCCCCCAAGCCCAGAGCCCCCTGACCCTGCAGTCCTCCCCCTCTCATCTGCTGGGTGGGGAAATGGGGGGTGGGTTTGGAGCCTCGGAGCTGCTCTCTGCTGTATGTGTGGTGCCCCCCGACACCCCCGCTCCATCTCCCCTAGCGGTGGGCGTGGGTGGCTGGTTGGGAACAGTCTGGTGGGGTCTGGTCTCATCTGGTGGCACTGACGTCACCCTGCACCCCAGAAGCGGCTCACTGGTGGGGGTCTGAGGGGTGTTGCCCTGTCCCGGGAGGGGCGTCCTGAGGGTTGCGGATGCTGGTCCCTGTTCTCTGGACTGAGCTCCTGTCCCCGCCAACACCCAACACCGCCAGGTGGGCTATGAGAACGCCGGGACCGTGGAGTTCCTGCTGGACAAGCACGGGCGCCACTACTTCATCGAGGTCAACTCCCGGCTGCAGGTGGAGCACACGGTCACCGAGGAGATCACCGAGTGAGTGTGGGGACGCCTCCGGGGCACTCCCTGGGGGCCCTTGTCCCTTTGAGGTGCGCTCTCTGGGGCCCCAGGGCCTCGTAGTGGTTGTTCGTGCCAGCACGGGGTAGGGGGTAGCTGGTAGGAAGGGGCAGGGGACCCCAAGCCCTGGCAGCTGTGAGCTCTGCAGGTGAGGAAACTGAGGTTGGTGCATGGGGGCTGGCAGTGGCAGGGCTGAGCTCAGCAGGTGCCCTGCGTGCGGCTCCCTGTCCTGCATTTCTTTGGCCATAGAAGTGGCCAGACGCTGCCCGGTGCCCTGCGGGGCCGTCCAGGCCCCCATGTCTGCTGCTCCGTGGTGGCCTCCCGTGAACCTGTGTGGGGCTCGTGTCCCTTTGGAGGGTGTCGGGATGTTTGTGCCCGAATCTGCGTCTCCGTCTGGGGGTTCTGTGGGAAGCTTTGCGGGGTTCCCTGAGCAGAGACGGCCTCGTGCCTCACCAGCGTCTGGATTTCCTCCCACAGGCCCAGTAGATGCAGGCATGAAACTCCCCGTTTCATTTATTTATTCATTTATTTTGGAGCCACACACAGCAGTGCTCAGGGCTTTCTGCTTGCTCAATGCTCAGGATCACTCCTGGCGGGCCTGGGGACCCTACAGGGTTCTGGGGATGGACGCCAGTTGGCTGCGTGCAAGACAGGTGCCCTGACAACATCACCCGGCCCCCAAACCTCCCACTTACAAAGCCTCGTTCCTCAGTACCCAGCTGTGACGCTCCCTCTGGGGCTGACACCCAGAGACCCCTGACTCCTCTTTGTTCTCTTGAGCTCAAAGTTGGGGGCTGCCTGCCGAGGGGCTCTGCTCACTCCTGCCAACACTGGGAAGTCACAGGCGCCTCTTGACAGGGCTCGGGACTCGGGCGTGATGGTGGCCTGGCCACAGCGTCTGACGGGGGTGGGAGGGAGGGGGCGCATGACTCCGGCTTCCCCCAGCCACAGGGGCTGGACCCCAACCTGTGGGTGCTGAGTGGCTGCTCCCCCTGTGCTGGTGTCTCTAGGAGACACACTGGGGCACAGGAGCCCTTGGACTGGGGTGGCGGTGGGGAACGTGGTCTGGGCTGCACCCCTGGCCCCAGGAGCGCTCCCGACCTCAGTGCCACCACGTGGCCCCAGCGTCATCCTCTTGAAAACGCGGGGTCTGAAGCACCAATCTCGGGCGTTCCCCAGGCTGCTTTGGGGGGCAGGAGGCGGAGAGTGGCGCGCCGGGCACCGCCGCTGCCCCTCCGGGGGTCGATGGCTCAGCCCCTTCTGTCCCCCGCAGTGTGGACCTGGTCCACGCCCAGATCCACGTGGCCGAGGGCCGCAGCCTGCCCGACCTGGGCCTGCGGCAGGAGAATATCCGCATTAACGGCTGCGCCATCCAGTGCCGAGTCACCACCGAGGACCCCGCGCGCAGCTTCCAGCCAGACACTGGCCGCATTGAGGTGGGGCCCGGGTGGGGTGGGCTTGTCCTGGGGGTCGGGGCAGGGGGAGGCTCAGCATGCGCTCACGCTCTGTGGGGGGCCCTCGGCTCTCCAGGACAGGGCAGCTGAGCAGGGTGGGGACTGGACCGCCACCTGCCTGGCGAGCCCCGGGACAGCTCTGCGGGACATCTCCCCTAGATCCAGGGAGGGTCCCAGAGAGGGCGGGGATCACCCTGAGACAGGGGACATGGGGCCTGCAGAAGGAAGGGGCTCCTGGACCGAGATCCCCCAGGGATTCCATTTCTGGAATGTTCCAGTGGGAGCAGGGAGGTCATCAGCCCAGGGCTGGAATGCAGCCCCGGGACGGGCACCTCCATGCCCCGGTCACCACAGAGTATTTTTAGCCGCTGGTTCCTGCTCATGGCTGAGTCCACCTTAAATATTTCATTAAGTTCCTTCCCAGTGAGCCAGCCGCCCCTCAGAAGTGAGGGTCTCCCTCCCTGACTTATCTCTCGGCGGGGGTCCCCAAGAGCATCCTTGAGGGTGCTTGTGATCCAAATACCCTAGACCCCAGCACCTGAGTCTGGGTGGTCCGCCCCGCACCCCACAGTCTGTCTCGTATTTCCTCTATGCCCCCCAGTATCCGCACTGGGCACAGGGGTGAGGGGGGACAGGAAGCCGTGTCAGCGTCAGGTACAAGCCCCGTCACTGGTCCCTCCCCGCAGCAGGGCCCTGCCCGCTCCCCATGGCGAGAGCTGGGCAGACCCCGGGCGGGCACCGTGCCCCCGAGGCCCCCAGGAACAGCCAGAGCGCGGGCGGGCCAGGCGGGGACCTCAGGCCACTCTCGCGCCCCAGGTGTTCCGGAGCGGGGAGGGGATGGGCATCCGCCTGGACAACGCCTCGGCCTTCCAAGGCGCCGTCATCTCGCCCCACTACGACTCGCTGCTGGTCAAGGTCATCGCGCATGGCAAGGACCACCCCACGGCGGCCACTAAGATGAGCAGAGCCCTCGCCGAGTTCCGGGTTCGAGGCGTGAAGGTGAGTCTCGGGGTGGCTGGTGTGGGGAGCCCCACGCTTCCTCCCCCCCAAGGTGCCACTGCAGGGCCTGGGCCTTCCCAGGGATCCTGGGCTGCCGGGGGCCCGTGGGCGCCCCAGCCTCGGCTTGCCGTTATGTGCTGGAGCTGTGGGGACGCAGCATGTGAAGAATGTTCTGGGCTATGTTCTCCCTCTGGAGAGCACGAGGGCTGAGCACAGGCTGCGTATGCAGGAGACCCGGCTTCACCCCCCCATCACCGCTGGGGGTAGCCCCCTGAGCAAGGCCAGATGTGGCCCAGAAGGAAAAAGGGAAACATTGTCAACCAGGACCCCCCCCCCCCCGAGTGGCACAATCCCCCACCCGCTCCTCAGCCGCCTCGTGGCGCCGTGACACCCATGCAGCCAGCCACGGCCCTGGGCCCACCCCCTCAGCCCCCACGGCTGGACCACCCATCCGCCCGCCCTTGGAGGCCCACAGGAGACCAGAGTGCACTGGGGTTCCCCACCAGTTTTATTAGAAATCAGAAACTCCCGCTGGGCGGCCGCAGCCCTGTGTCCGCAGCTGTGAGCACCGTCAGGGCCGCGGTGGCCCCTGTCCTGCCACGGGAGGGGCTTGAGGTACGGTGGAGCAGGGGGGCTGCTGGCAGTCCGGCCCCCCGGCCTGGTGGCTCCTTCCTGTCACACCACGCTCTCTTCGAGCCTCTCGGCGCTGCCCCCGACCCCTCGGCACCCCGCCGCCAGCAGCCCCCCGTGCACAGAGTGACTCCGCCGGGCCCAGGCCCCTCCGAAGCGCCGGGCGTAGCCGTAGCAGCCACCGGCGTCACCCAAGTCCAAGGAGCAGCTGCGCTGGGGGCGCGGCGGGGGGCTCCGCGGCGGGTGGCCCTTAGGTGTGGGGCTGGGGCCGCCGTTGGTCTGAGACTGGACGTGGCTGAGCTTGAGGGGGAGGCGGCCATTCCCGGCCCCCCGGCCCCGAACCAGCAAGGCCACGGTGAAGACCAGCAAGGCTGCCACCAGCACGCCCCCCACGGCCACGGTCAGGGTCCCGCCCAGCACGTGGGCCTGCAGGGCATGGCACAGGGGTGTGGCCGGCGGCGTGGAGAAGTGGGCGCAGCCCAGCAGCCGCGTGGCCGTGAGGTCGGAAGGGCCCGCGGCAGGGGACAGGGCCAGCAGGCAGAGATCGTAGTCGGCCCCGGGGACCAGGTGCTTCAGCAGGAAGTGGTGGCTGGACGCTGGCACGATCCTGCAGGCAAGGGGGGAGCAGAGTCACACCGGGGGCCCGCCCCCTCTCCCCTGCACCCCGCCTCCTCTCCCCGGGCCGGACCCCCCTCGCCCTGCAGCGCGGGAGCCGAGGAGGGGTGCGGGGCGCCCCGGAGCAGCGGGCGTCCTCACCGGTAGATCAGCGTCTCGTCCTCGCTGCTGTTGTACTGGATCTGGAACATCCACACGGGCTCCCCCGGCCGCCCCGGCCCCCAGCTCACCAGCCCCGAGGTGGCCGTCACCTCCGTCACCTGCACGGTGGGCTCCGACTCCGGCGTCCCCTCGCCCTCCGCAGCGGTGCGGGCCGAGGCGGCGATGTCCGAGGGCCCAGGGCGGCCCCCGTCGGCGCTGCCGTTGCTGCCGTGGGGCAGAGCCAGCACCCGCAGCTCCACGCGGGCCGTGGCCTCGCCCGCAGGGTTGGTGGCGATGCACGTGTAGCCCCCCGCATCCCCAGCGCCCGTCACCCCGATCTCCAGGGTCCCGTTGGGGAAGGCGCGGGCCCGGGAGGAGTTGCCCACCAGCCGGTCATCGGGGCCCACCCAGTGCATGGTGGGCACGGGGTCGCCCAGGGCGCGGCAGCGCAGCGTGGCACGCTGGCCCTCCAGCACCCAGAGGCGCTGCGTGTGGCGGGCGATGAGGGGTGGCTCGCACGAGAACTCGGCCTCCGGCACGGCCCAGAAGTAGCGGCCAGCCAGGCCGGCGGGGGAGGCGCACGTCTCCAGGTCGTCGGGCCGCGCCAGGCGCCGCAGCCACAGCAGCTCGCAGTTGCAGTGTAGCGGGTTCCCGCTGAAGCTCAGCACCAGCGGCGCGGGGGAGGCGGCGGCGTCGCGGCCCCGCGAGAAGAGCGGGTCGGGCGCGAGCGTGGCCAGGCGGTTGGAGGTGAGGTCCAGGCGGGAGAGCTGGCCCAGCTGGGCGAAGGCGCCCGGGGGCAGCGCGTCGATGAGGTTGTGGTCCAGGTTGAGGGTGTGCAGGGCGGGCATGGCCCCGATGCCCGCCCAGGGCACCTGGCGCAGGTTGTTGTAGGACAGGTCCAGATCCTCCAGGCTCTCCAGGAAGTCGTCGAAGGCGCCCGGGGCGATGCGCCCCAGCTGGTTGCCGCTGAGGATGAGGTGCTGCAGGTTGATGGGCCCGCGCAGGCTGCCGGCGCCCAGCTCGGCCAGCCGGTTGCCGTCCAGGTGCAGGGAGCGCAGGCTCTCCAGGTCGCCGAAGGCGCGCGCCCCGATGCGCGTGATGGCGTTGCGGGACAGCGTCAGGTCCACCAGTCCCGTCATGTTGCGGAAGTCGGGCGGCCCCAAGGCCTGGATGAAGTTGTCCGCCAGCCGCAGCTCCACTGTGCGCCGGTCCACGTTGGGGGGCACGAACAGCAGGCCCCGGTGGGCACAGAGGGTGCTGAGCGACTCGGACAGGTTCTGGCAGACGCAGGGCAGTGGGCAGGCGGCCGCTCCGCTGGCCAGCAGCAGCAGCAGGAGCGGCGGGGCCATGGTGGGAGCCCTGGAGGGAAGGCCACAGTGCCCAGGCCGGTCCCCGGGGCCAACGTCCCCTCCGGGCTTGGGGGGCTAGGGGCAGGGCCTGCGGCCTTAGCGACCCCCCACGGGGGCAGAGGGCAGGCCGGGGCCTGCAGGGCCAGGCTCCCCCGAGTAAAGGTCACATTCCCCAGGCGCTTAGGGGGAGTCCAGGCGCTGGGGACAAGGTGAGGCCAAGGCAGGAAGCGGAGGTGGGCATGAGAGCAGGGAGGGTCCCGGAACTTCCTTCCTCTCGGCGTCCCCGGGAATCAAAGCCTTCCCTCCCCCCTGCCTCCGCGCCATCCCTCCCGCGCCGGGGAAGGCGCCCCCCCAGCCGTCCCCAGGACCGTCGCCGCTCCGGGCTGTCCTCCCCCCGCCCCGCGCTGCGCCCCGCGGCCCCCTCACCTGGTGTCCGGAGCTCAGGGGGCGCGGGCCGGCCTCCCCACGGGCCCGGCCGGCCCCCGCCGACCCCAGGCGGCTCTCCCGCGGGGGCGAGGCCCGGGGCTGACCGGCCGCCCGCCGCGCGCCCTCCGGCCCATGGCGCTCGGGCCCGCGGCCCCGGCTCCCTCGGTTCCGGCACCTTTTCCCGGCGCGGCTCGCGGCGGCGGCGGCGGCGGCAGGCAGGCGGGTGCACGCCAACGGGCGCGCGCCGCGGACACGCACGTGGAGGGTGGACGGGGAGGGGCGCGCGGGGACCCACCCGGGTCGGCCCCCGAGGTCACCGGGACACGCGGCCGCTGCAACGCCCACGATGACTCCCGCTCACGCCCGAGGCCCGGGCCGGCGCGGGCCCGCCGCGCTGCCCCCCGGCGCTGCCGCAGCGCACTCACCCTGGCACCGGCGCGCGCGCCCCCGGCCGCCCCGGCGCCCCGGCATCCTGCACCGCACGGGCGCCCGCCGCCGCCGCCGCCGCCGCGCGAACCGTCACTCTGCAGACAGGCAGACAAAGCGCCAGCTCGCGGGCCCCTTCACCATCTCCCAGAGACGGGAGTCTTTGTCACATGTCGCTGGGCACCCTCCCCAACACACCAACACATGCCCACACACCCACACGTCCCCGCACCCACAGGCAGGGCCGGGCGCAAACCCGCAGTTGCCGGGACCCTCGCGCTCAGAGACACGCTGAAGGTCATAACCGTTCTGCATCACCGAGTCACGTGGAGGGTCCCCAACAGGCCCGGGGGCCCGGGGGGTGGGGGGCTGGGGGCGACGCCCCCGGCAGGCAGGGCGGCTGCGGGGTGGGGCCGACCGGGCTCGGCCTCGGGCAGGCGCCGCGCCCCGCCCCCGGCCCCGCCCCGGCCCGCCCCGCGGCTCGCGGCTCCGGAGCCAACCGGCCGCCGCCTCCCGTCCCATTGGCCGCCCGCGCCGCGCCCGGCCCGGCGTCGGGACCTGCCCTGGCCGGCCGTGCGGGGCGAGCGCTGCAGGCCGAGCCGGCATCCCGGCCTCCCGCCTTCGGAACCGGGGGTCCGGGTGCGAGAGCCGCGGGCTCGGAGCCAGGTCGGGCACCAGAGTCCGGGCACCACCCGCCCCGGGCACCTTCTAGTTCACAGGCTACCTGGTGTCCCCCCGCCCCCCACCTCTTCTCGTCGCAGCCCACCTGGTCCCTGGGGGCTGGTAACCTTGGCAAGCGCCCTGGGCACGGACGCGAGTGTCTGGGCCCGGAGTGGTCATGGTGCCCAGATACCTCTGGGGAGTGGGGGGGCAGGGGACAGGGCCACCTCCGGCCTGGAGCTCATAAACCCCTGCCCTGTCCCAGTTAAAGGGGTGGGGCCACAAAAGGGGGTGCAGGCAGCACCCAGGAGGTTTAGAGGACCCTTTTCCCGACTGTGTGCGTCTAGTTGCTTATTCCATTTTCTCTGTTTTTTAAAAACGCATTTTTTGGGGGGAGGCGGCAATACCCACAGTGCGCGGGAGACCGTTTGGGGATCCACCTGGGCCTTCTGCCTCCTGAGCATGGAGCTCGTGCCAGCCTCCGTCTCTTCAGGGCTCAGGGACGTGTGGCACTGAGTGGGTAGCACCCAGAGCGCCGGCACCCCATCTGATCTTTGCCCCGTCCCAGTCTCGTGGCTCACCCTATCACAAAATAAGCCACACTGGGGTCCCTGCACGTGAGCCCCTCTGACAGCACCCCACCCTCTAGCTCCCAGGCGGTGGGGAGTGAGGAGCAGAAGCAGGAAACAGGAGGTGCTAGCCCTCTGCCTATGCAATGGAACCTACTAGAACAGGCTTTGCTGTGGGGGTCGAAGGCAAGGGCAAAGGCCTTTGTGTCCAGGCTTTTGGGGAAAGTGGGCTGTGGAGGCGTGTGGCGAGAGGCAGCCTCACCCTTTGGGGAGGGCACCCCCAGCAGTGCCCAGGAATGCCCCCGGCAGTGCTAGGGGAGCAAGATCCCAAGCGGGGTTGCAGCTGAGTGACTGTGTGGTCTCTGCACTGTCTCTCGGCCCCAGGGAGCGCCTCACCAGGAAGCTGGAGACAGGGCTGGGGGTGGGGGGTGCAGGGCAGCCCCCCCACCGATTGGAAACTAGGCAGACAGCGGGCACCCCGGAAGACAGGCAGACGCGGGGAGAACAGCTGTCTCGGGACTCATGGGCTTATTGAGGAGGCCTGGGAGAAACGCCCCCAAGGCGGCTGTGTCGACCCCGCGGCCCCCTGCCTTTCCGCTTTCCCCGCACGCACACTGCATGCTGACCCCCCCGCCACTTCTGCTCCACAGACCAACATCCCCTTCCTGCAAAACGTGCTGAACAACCAGCAGTTCCTGTCGGGCACCGTGGACACACAGTTCATCGATGAGAATCCTGAGCTTTTCCAGCTGCGGCCGGCACAGAACCGCGCCCAGAAACTGCTGCACTACCTTGGTCCGCCCCCCCCCCCCCGAACCTCCCCTCCCCAGCGCCTGGCCCGCCACTGTCACCCGCACCCTCTGCTCTGACCCCGCACCTCTCTCCTGGCCTGACACCCCTCTTCCCCCACGTGACTGCACTAGGTCCCCACTGGCTGCACCCAGGAAGGGTCAGCTGCAAGTGTGGGTGTCCCAAAGGAGCCCCCCTCCCCCACCCACCTGCTCTTCTGCCAACCCAGACTGCTCAGCCTGACCGGCCCTTTCTCCCCAGGACACGTCATGGTGAATGGCCCGACCACCCCGATCCCCGTCAAGGCCAGTCCCAGCCCCACGGACCCCATCGTCCCTGTGGTGCCCATAGGTAGGTGAGGTTCATCCTGCCCACTGGGGGAGGGGACCCCGCGCCCGTGGGAGGGGCGCTGATGGCCCGTGTGCCCTAGGCCCGCCCCCCACCGGCTTCAGAGACATCCTGCTGCGGGAGGGGCCCGAGGGCTTTGCCCGCGCGGTTCGAGGACACAAGGGGCTGCTGCTCATGGACACCACCTTCCGGGACGCCCACCAGTCCCTGCTGGCCACACGCGTGCGGACCCACGACCTCAAAAAGATCGCCCCCTACGCGGCCCACAACTTCAACAAGCTCTTCAGCATGGAGAACTGGGGAGGTAGGAGGGAGCGGGGCCTGCTCTGGCCAGTGAGGCCGGATGCCGGAAGGCGGAGGGTCGGGGTGGCGGCGGCGAGGTTGAGTTTGCCCGGCGAAGGTCAGCAGACCAGGAGGTGTGTGTGGGGGGGGGGGGGTGGGCAGGCGCCCCGCTGACCGGGCTCCCCTGTCCCTGAGCAGGAGCCACGTTCGATGTCGCCATGCGCTTCCTGTATGAGTGCCCCTGGCGGCGGCTGCAGGAGCTCCGGGAGCTCATCCCCAACATCCCCTTCCAGATGCTGCTGCGGGGGGCCAACGCCGTGGGCTACACCAACTACCCCGACAACGTGGTCTTCAAGTGAGCCTGCGATGGCGCGGGGCGGCGGGGATGCCTGGACCCGGGCTGGGGCCGAGGGCAGGAGGAACAGCCCTGGGACCGGAGTTCTCGGCCCCTTTTAAGCACTTCGCCTCTGCCCAGTGGCCTGGGTGCGCCCCACCAGGCCGATGGGCTGTGCCAAAGGCCTCTGCGGTGACCCGCCTGGCCGGGCTGCCCACATAGCTTTGCCCACACGCTGGCACCGTGGGTGCCCTGGTCCTGCCAGGCCAGATCCTTGTCCTCAGTCCCCAGGGGCTGTGTCTGCTGTGCTGGGCTTTGGGGACTCACCGCGTGCTCCCTCCCTCAGGTTCTGTGAGGTGGCCAAGGAGAACGGCATGGACGTCTTCCGGGTCTTCGACTCCCTGAACTACTTGCCCAACCTGCTGCTGGGCATGGAGGCGGCGGGCAGCGCGGGCGCCGTGGTGGAGGCAGCCATCTCCTACACGGGGGACGTGGCTGACCCCAGCCGCACCAAGTACTCCCTGCAGTACTACATGGACCTGGCAGAGGAGCTGGTGCGGGCCGGCACCCACATCCTGTGCATCAAGGTACGGGTGCCCCTCCTCCCCTCCCGGCCCCAGCTCCCCCCGCCCTGCCTCCCCTCCCGCAGGCATCATGCTGTCCCCCCCCCAGGACATGGCAGGACTGCTGAAGCCCTCGGCCTGCACCATGCTGGTCAGTTCGCTCCGGGATCGCTTCCCTGACCTCCCGCTGCACATCCACACGCACGACACGTCAGGGGCGGGCGTGGCAGCCATGCTGGCCTGTGCCCAGGCGGGTGCCGATGTCGTGGATGTGGCCGCCGACTCCATGTCTGGCATGACGTCACAGCCCAGCATGGGGGCCCTGGTGGCCTGCACCCGAGGGACGCCGCTGGACACAGGTAGGAGACGAGGCCGCCAGCCCATGGCCACTGCCCCGGGTGTGGCCCTGCGGGGCCGGGAGCAGCCCGGGGCAGGCAGGCCCATCTGGCCCTCCCTGTGCTTGAACCCCTGCAGGGGTGCCGCTGGAGCGCGTGTTCGATTACAGCGAGTACTGGGAAGGGGCCCGGGGCCTGTACGCGGCCTTCGACTGCACGGCCACTATGAAGTCGGGCAACTCCGACGTGTACGAGAACGAGATCCCCGGCGGCCAGTACACGAACCTGCACTTCCAGGCGCACAGCATGGGGCTGGGCTCCAAGTTCAAGGAGGTGAAGAAGGCCTACGTGGAGGCCAACCAGATGCTGGGCGACCTCATCAAGGTGAGTGGGGCCCAGGGCTCTTACCTGCCTCCGGCCTCGGGCGGGGGCCAGCACCCTGACCAGGGCCACTGTCCCCCAGGTGACGCCGTCCTCCAAGATCGTGGGGGACCTGGCCCAGTTCATGGTCCAGAATGGGCTGAGCCGGGCGGACGCCGAGGCGCAGGCGGAGGAGCTGTCCTTCCCGCGCTCGGTGGTGGAGTTCCTGCAGGGCTACATCGGCATCCCCCACGGCGGCTTCCCCGAGCCCTTCCGCTCCAAGGTAGGGGAGGCCCCGCGCGCTCAGGTGGGCGGCGGCCCGGGGGTGCGGACTGGCCTGATCCTCTCTGCTCCCCAGGTGATAAAGGACCTGCCGAGGGTGGAGGGGCGGCCAGGGGCCTCCCTGCCTCCACTGGACCTGCAGGCCCTGGAGAAGGAGCTGGTAGAGCGGCACGGGGATGAGGTGACCCCGGAGGACGTGCTCTCGGCTGCCATGTACCCGGACGTCTTTTCCCACTTCAAAGACTTCACTGCCACCTTCGGACCCCTCGACAGCCTCAACACCCGCCTCTTCCTGCAGGGCCCCAAAATCGCAGAGGAGTTTGAGGTCAGTGGCCCTTGCGTCCCCAGCCCCACTGGCCCCAAGGCCCCAGGCTTGAGACTTCCAGGCGCTGATGTTGGCGGTTTGGCCCGGAGCAAGAAACCAGGGTGCGGGCCGAGACGGGCCGGGGTCCTGGCTCAGGCACGGCCTCCCCACAGGTGGAGCTGGAGCGGGGCAAGACGCTGCACATCAAAGCGCTGGCCGTGAGTGACCTGAACCGCGCCGGCCAGAGGCAGGTCTTCTTTGAACTCAATGGCCAGCTGCGGTCCATCCTGGTGAAGGACACGCAAGCCATGAAGGTATGGCTGCCCCCGGGTGGCCGGGCGAGGGGGTAGGGGATGCCGCCAGCTCACAGCCCCTCTGCCCGTCTCCAGGAGATGCACTTCCACCCCAAGGCCCTGAAGGACGTGAAGGGCCAGATCGGGGCGCCCATGCCTGGAAAGGTGATTGACATCAAGGTGGAGGCCGGGGCTAAGGTGGCCAAGGGCCAACCCCTGTGTGTGCTCAGTGCCATGAAGATGGAGACTGTGGTGACCTCGCCCATGGAGGGCACTGTCCGCAAGGTCCACGTGACCAAGGACATGACACTGGAGGGCGATGATCTCATCCTGGAGATCGAGTGACCTCGCCCAGCCTGGCCATCCCCAGCCTGAGCCTCACTGGACGCTGCACTGAGGCCAGCACAGGCCCCGGTGCCCGGGCAGGACGCGCCTGTCCTCAGCTGCTTGTGGCAGGCGACGCAGCCTGCAGTGACTGCCCCCTCCTGCCGCCCGTCCCCTCCCTGCTGCCGGACAGTCACTCACATTCATCTCTTGCCAAACAAGGGTCTCCTTGCCAGAGACTGCAGGTGGTGGCACAGGTGGGCCCAGGATGCGGGGGAGCAGGTTTGGGGGGTTCTACCTCCTGGGGTGGGGGGGTGGGACACCCAAGAACTTTGCTCAATAAAACTGTCTTTCCCCTGTCTTTAGTGCGGGTGCTGAAGCAGCCCCTCGAAGGAAAATGGGGCTGCCTCTTGACTCACCTGGGCGTGGAGGGGGCTGGCTGTGGTGGGACCAGGAGTGGTCTCAGGTTAAGCCACTCCTGAGCGCCTGAGTCTGGCCGGTGCTGAGCTGGGAGCCAGGGGAACTGCTGACCTGAGAAACAGGTCTTGGTTCTAACACACACTAGCACAGTCCGTTAATCTGCCAGCCCAGACCCCCGGCTGCTGAGGCGCAAGACGGAGGAAGTGCCCCCACCTCTGGGGGCTCGGAGGGAGAAACCAACCCCGGGGTCTGAGGAGTAAGGACTGCAGCGGAAGCAAGGGCCCAGATCAGTTCCAGTCCCCTGGCCCCCACTAGCCTTCCCAACCAGAGCCCTAATTCTCTAAGCCTTTTTGGCCAGGGGCCATATGCTCCCAGGGCAGTCCAAGGGGATCACAGGTGAAAACCATGTTAATGGGGGGCACGTTAGTATTGAGACTAAGGAGCCAACTGGTAGGATGGGGGACTGCAGAAAGCAAACGGCACAACGGGGTTACGGGGGAGGGAAGTGCTGCTGGAGGTGGCTGAGGGGGCGCCCAGACAGACTGGAGGGACTCACCCTCCTGCCGGGCGCTGTCAATCTCTGGAGGTCCCACAGCAGCCAACCTGGGGGCAGAGTGGGGGGCAAAGGCACCTCCGTCTCCTTCGAGCCCCGGCCTCAGAGAGGGCGCAGGACGCCCTCTGGACAGGAGAGGAAGAACTTGAAAAATGGTGGTGGTGGGGAGAGCCCAGGGAAGTGAGAACTTGGGTGCAAACCAGAAGCAGCGCAGGACAGGACAAACTTCGGGGCGCAGTGCTGCTCGCGGGGCCGCAGCCCGTTCTGGGTCTCCTGGGCAGAGGGCGGCTCGGCAGCCAGAAGAGCCCTTTTTCTTCTCAGTGCCCATGTGTGGCTCCTCTGTCCAGGCCTGTTTTCCCTCGTGCAACATAGGGTGCAGGTGGGGCGCTGGTCCCGGTCCCTAGCCCCGAGCCAGAGCACAGGCCCCATGTAAGCTGGGCCCCCTTGTGCCAGGGAACGGAGCCCACCACGCTGACCTACCCAGGAGGAGGCAGCCAGGCCAGGGCGCACTCTGGGTGCACTCCCACCCCCAAACAGATGGATTCTCATAGGTCCAAGGCCGTGTTACCCAAGTTAAATCTCTTTAATGTCCCGATACAAAGTCCTGATGCAAAAAAGACAGTGAGAAACCCCTGGGAAGTGAGGGAGCCGCCGACCTGCCAGCCCTGAGCAGTGTTGCAGGGCGGAGGCGCTCAGAGCAGTCCGGAGGGAGGGCAGGAGGGAGGGCCTGGCTCCTGGGGCCCACCCCTGGTCCCCCGCTCCCAGCTGCTCCTCAGCCCCCTTCCAGAGGGGCTGCAGCCTTTGGCGATCTGCTCCTTCTCTTGGTCCCTGGGATTCAACGAACTCTGGCTTCAATCCCCTACAAAAATTCCTGAGATCTCGGGGACCCCAGCCAGCTTCTCCCCTGCAGTCCCCCTTGCTGGGCAGGGCTGGGAAGCCCGTGAGAGTTCATAGGCGTATGCACGGGAGCAGGGGTCAGGAGCAGAGGGGGGCTGCTGAGTCCCCAGCCCGCTCCAAAAGCACACACAGGGGAAGGCTGCCGTAGAGCTTGGGGTCCGTGAGAGGCTGGAGCAGAAGCAGGAAGAGTCCCACACCCAGGGCATAGCCGGCCAGCAGGGGCCGTCGCTGTGGGTGCTCCAGGGCCGCGCACACGGCAGGGAAGCCCATGTAATTGCAGAAAGAGTGGCAGAGAACTGGCCCGATCAGGTGTCCTAGGAGGGAGACAGAGCAGCTCACGGAGCGGTCCCGCCTTCTCCAGGCCCCCTCCGTCACACTGCCTCCCGCAACCCCACCCCCACGCCACTGGCTGGCTGAGGATCCCGGGTCAGCCTCTCTAGAGCACTGCGGGGCAAGAAACTTGCTGCTCTTGCAAACAACCAGCATTTCCGGTCTCCAACCGCTGCCCCGGGCCCCGAGAGATGAGAACCAACCTGTGCGGATGAAGAGGAAAGCAGTGTAGGCGCCGAACACAGCTGTGTAGGAGAACTGGAACGCTGGAGACAGGAAGCCAGGAGTGACCACACCTGCAGGCCCTTCCGGCTCTGGCCCTGTGCACCCTCAGCCAGCCCCGTCCCAAGCACAGGCAGGACCCCAGTGCCCTTGGCTGGCGAGCCCTCTGGCACCAGAGCCACCCCCAGCCCAGGCCTGCCCAAGGCGAGCCCTGTAGGACTCACCTGCAGACAGGAAGATGCTCCCCATGCTGCTCTGGCGGAAGCGAAGCTGCTCGAAAATGTGGTGAAAGTGGGCTGGGAGGGAGCGAAGCCAAATCGTCACAGTCCTCATGGCTACCCCGGCCCCAGGCCCACAGGACAGGGCTGGCCAGACTCACCAACTCCAAAGAAGAGCGGGCAGGTGAACACGGCGGGGCCCAGGCCCGTGCACGGAGCCAACATGGGGAGCATGCAGGCCCGGAACACCAGCTCCTCCGTCAGCGGCGCGATCACTTGGTTCCGCAGCCAGCGCATGTCTGTGAGGCAGCGGGCCCAGGAGCGCGGGGCTGCGGAAGATTCCAGCACTGAGGGACTAGCTATAAAGGGACTGAGGTGCAAGTCTCCCTCCCTGACTTCCTCGGGCTAACCCCAGGCTAATGTCAACACGGAGCAGGTCCGGGTGAGCGCTGTTCACAGCCTGCAGGGTGCTGAAGAGAAGCCGCCCCTATCCCGGGAGAGTGAGACCTCAAACTGTGCTGGAGACCAGCTCTTGGTCGAGACGGGGCGGCCAGTGATTAGGGCAGCAAGAAACAATGCTCTTTGCACGCGGCCCTGCAGAACACCTAAAGGTGTCAGGTCTCGGGCTGTATCCTGGTCAACACAGGGCATCTCATGGGGGCAGGTCCCAGCTGAGCGCATGGATTCCTTTCCCCACCATCCCAGAGACCCGGGCCAATGCTCTTAGGGCTCTGCAAACTCACCTAGGACAACTTTCAAGCCATCTGTCAGATCACAGGGACAATCCATAGAGAGCTGCATCAGAGGGCCCAGGAAAAGGATCTGCGGGCAGGGGACAGGTGCAGCAAAACAGTGATATGGGGGGGAGGGGCTGGAGACACAGTATAATGGGTATGTTGTCTTCCTTAGCTTCCCATATGGCCCCTGGAGTACCACCAGAAGTAGCCCTGAGCATGGCCAGATGTGACCCCAAAGCCAAAAAAAAAAAGCAATCAAAGGAAAGGTGCTAAGCATAACCCAGCTCCCTGACCCTGAGAGGCCTTAGAAGCAAGCATCTCGGCCACGATCCCGCCCCTGCTCAGCCCCTCTCCCATCAGTCAACAGCGGGACACAATCGGGGTCGCGGGCAGGTTCCAGCGGAGGTGGCCGCCGCGAAGCCTGGGGGAGCGGGGACTCACCATGGTCAGCAGCAGGGGCAGCAGGGCAGCCGGGAAAATGCCTTCCAGCCTGAAGCCCATCAGGGTGAGCAGGGATGTGCCTGGCTGAGCCACAGGAAAAGGGGGCATCAGTCTTGCTCCCGCGCCGGGTGCCCGGAGCTGCCCCGCCCCCCACCTCCTCCGCACCTGGATGCCCGTGAGTTCCCGCCAGAGCAGCACGCACAGCGGGGAGAGGCTGGACACCACCAGGACGCTGGTGAAGCGCCGCTTGATAACGGCGGGGTGGTCCCTACGGGGAGGGCAGCGGGTTCAGGGGGCTCGCCACCGCCCCCCGCGGCCCGGCCCGCCCCCGGCCGGCCCAAGCGCCGCCCGCAGCCCCGCCTCGCGCCGCGCGCGCAGCCCCGCACCTGGGCAGCTCGCTCTTCCACACGTACAGGCTGCCCACGTAGGAGCAGGCCAGGCTGAGGCAGGAGCACACCGACACCCAGCAGCACAGCCCGGGGCCCGGGCCGCCCAGCGCCGCCGCGTCCGGCTGCCGCTCCGGCCGCGACACCGACAGCAGGCGCAGCCCGTCCCCGCCCAGCGCCGCCATCGCGCCCGCAACCCACGGCGCGCAGCAGTGACGCGGCCCCGCCGCTCGGTGGCGCCTGCCGGAAGCGCGGGTGACGTCGCCGCCGCGCGCCCCGCCCCGCACCCCGCCCCGCGCCGGCGCCGGGCAGCCTCTCGCGGGCCGCGCGGGGAGTGCGGCGTCAGGTCGCGGGCCGCAGCCACTCGGACAGGTTGGCCACCTCCTGCAGCCACAGCGCGTCCTGCGGGGAAAGGCGTCGCGGTGAGGCCCGGCCGCCGCCCGCGCCCGCGCCCGCGCCCGCACCCCGCGCCCGCACCCGCACCCCGCGCCCGCACCTCCAGGCCGCTCCCCGCGCCGCCGACGGCCGGCGACTCCTCCGGACCCGGGCCGGGGCCGCCCCTCCGGAGCCTCTTCGTTTCTGGCCCGGCAGCGCCTAGGAAAGAGTCGGGCGCGGAGCGGGCGCAGGGGAGCGGGACCCCGGGCCGTCCCGGGCTCGTTCCGCACGCACACGGCTGTTCCGCCGAGGCGGCGCCGCCAGCTCCGCCCTCAGCCCAACTCGGGTTCGCGTCTCCCCGAGCCCCCGCGCTTCTTCCCTCCTTCCCGCCCTCGCCAGAGCTGCACTGGCGGCGCCCACAGGCTGCCACCGGCCGGGACTGCTCACGGTGGCCGCAGCGGCGCGCGCAGCGCGCTGTCCGAGGTCCAGAGCGACACGGGAAGAGGAAATTCCTCTTTCCCTGAAAGTTGAAGTTTTTCAGTTTGGGGGCCACACCGGGCGACGCTCAGGGCTTGCACGGGGTGGGGGACCTTATGGGATGCCGGAGATCCGACCGAAAGCGCGCAACCCACGGTCCCTGACCGAAAGCGCGCAACCCACGGTCCCTGAGAGATTTAGTTAAAGTGCCCGAATGCCTTAAACTGCACCGCACACTGAATGCAAGGTTCTGCATGAAGCGGGTGGCTAGAATCAGATTCTGATGTAGGGCGAGCAGTGGGGAGTTACACGATAAAGAGTTAATTTTGCCTTAAGATCTTCCTGGCACACGTAGTTTAAAGTTGGATGGAAAGAGCATCTGCAGAGATGGAGGCACCCCTAGAGTCGAGGCCTTTGTGATGAGATGAAGGACGTGTGTGTGTGTGTGTGTGTGTGTGTGTGTGTCTGGGAGAGGAGATGGGGGCTTAGATCAGCCCTGCCTGGCGCTCTCGGGAGGCCTGAGCTGAGGGTGGGCTGCTGGCATCTCAGCTTCTGGGATGTTGGGAAGCAGCTAGTGAGCACTGCTGGGGGTTCCCAGGGGAGCTATTAAGTAGCCAAGGTCCGGGGGCTCCACAGGTCAGGGTGACAGTGCAGAGACCTGGCTCAGCAGCTCCCTGACCTCCACAGTGCTGCTCTCCTCCGCCCGTGAATGAGGGGGTCACTGCAAGAGGCCAGCAGCTTCCGGATCTGCCGTCAGTACTGCGTTCAAAGTGAATTCCTTCCTTCTAAGGCGAAGTCCTTATGTTTTTGTCCTCACTGTACAAACACTGACGTGAGTGTGGTATTTACTTCCACTCTTTTAAAGCTCCTCATCTAAATCTGTAAAAATAGACTTCTGGCTTTAGCAAGTGTTCGCTCAGGGTTCTCTGGCAGCAGCAGCCCCCACAGTGCTAAGGCACGCTTTCACGACGGATGATTCAGGAGCACGACTGAGCAGAAGCAACGTGCAGCATGACTGATCGTGACCCCCGAGGCGCAGGTGCTGAAGTCAACCCCCAGTTCCCTCAGCCCAGGTGCATCTTATCCAAGGACTCAAAGTGTGGGAGGGCGCCCCTACTCGGGCTTCTCCAGAGACAGACGAGCCCCGCAACCTGGCTTGAATTCTGGCACTGCCATTTTCTAGCTGTTTGACCTCAGGTAAATTTATTTGACACCTTTGCCTCAGTTTCCCCATCTATTCTAACCTAGACGTTGAGCCCTGTTGTGCAAACCGTGAGTCTGCTCTAATCCCCTCTCAGCAGCCTTGGGGCGGGAATGCCTGCCACTAACCTCCAAAGACCCCAACAGCCCAGAATGACGTTGCTGTGGTTGAGGAGCAGTTATTTGTTTGTTTTTGGACTGCCAGGAAAGCATGGGGTGCCAGCGATGGAGCTCAGGCTCCCACGAACACGCACTTGCCCTCTGAGCCATCCCCACGGCATGGAAGGTGCCGGTTCGCCTGGCCAGCTGAAGCCTTACCTACACGAAGCTCGGGGCTGCTGCTCTGGAGTGTGTCCCTGGCTCTCTGGGCCACACCACTGGTCTCTGGAAGCACCTGCATAAGACATCAGAGTCCTAATGAGATGTGTGTGCCTCAGAGCTTTGTTGGGCTCATGGGCTCATACTCCGTCACTGTCACCGAGAGTCCCCTTACATTCCTGGCCCCCGCCCAGCCATGTTCTTTTAGATTCCTTTGGCTGGCCTCCTGTAGCTCGGCCCAGTCTCTGGGGTATTTCCTTCCTTTTCCTTCCTCTGGGCCATGTCCACCTTTTCCTGGTGGTGACACTGGCTAAAATTCCTTGAAGATGAGTTTCATCTTGCCTGTGTGTTTACAGCTGGCATGTGCTGTGCACAGGATGACTGCCAGCCACTGACATACCAAATCTGGAAGGTACAGATACATTTGGTATCGTTTGACCCTCTCAAAACTCTGCTGCATTTGTTGGTTCTATCTGGGCAGAGTAACAAAGGTATAGACTAAAAATCATAACCAAATCCTCCTAGCTCATTATTATTATTATTAATTATTATTATTATTATTGGCATAGGGTTGATTTAGCCCCTAAACCTGGCAGTGCTTAGGGGCTATGCCTGACTTATAGGAGTAATGATGCCTAGTGGTACTCAGAGGAACATATGTGGTGTTGGGGATCAAACCAGGTCAGCTACCTGCAAGGAAGTGCCTACCTCCTGTACTATATTATCTGGTCCTCTAGCTCCTCATTCTTCAAGAAACAAGTGTATAAAATGAAATGTTTCTTGTCAAAATAAACCTGGGCTTCAAGACAGTATTAAAGGAAAAAGGCAGAATGTCCTGACCCCGCGCCAGGCTGTCTTCACCAGGGCACCTCAGAGGGGGGCGGGTTAAGTTTCCCTCCCTGCCCTAAGCAGAATTCCAGCAGTCAAAAACCCCCAGAACCCAAGCATTGCCATGTTCAAGGCCACTCTCCACATGCTCAGATGAGCCTCACCCAAGAGCGAACCGGCAGAAAAACCCAGGTAACGTGGGACTCGTGACTGAGATTTCCAAGCCCACTCAGATTGGGACTGGGCTTCCTTCTCCCCTCTCCCCAGCAGCTTGGCAGTCACACCCAAAAACTGTCCCAGGCACCATGTAATCTCATCAACGGCCAAGATCCAGACTTTAAACTAAAGCTCCCAGAAGAGAACGACAAAATTTCCTGGAACGTGTGGCTGCATTTGCAGTTGCACAATTTCTTATCCTCTAACCCACTTACTTAACAAAAGTAGCACACATTTGTTTGGTTTTTAACACACTTACTTGTATTCTCTTATATACGGGCTTAAATGGCTCCACAATGAGATACAACAACCTCCCACACTTCTCTCTTACTGTGGTGGAAGATGCTCAGTGGTGGGATTGGTGTTTGAATATTATCTGTAATGAACTATTGTGAACTACTTTATGAAAATAAAATATATAAAAATTGAAAAGATAAAGGGAAAAGTCTTTTCAGAAGTAGGGCTCTTGCCTTGTACATGGCCAACCCAGGTTCAAGCCCCAGGAACCACATAGGAGCCCCACTAACAGTGAAGGGGGCCAGGAGTAGGAACTGAGCACAGCCAGATGAGCCCCTCACGCCCTAAAGAAGGAAAAGTCAGCCTTGAAATATGGGAGGAAATTTTGCAAATCACATATGAAACAGGAACAGGACTTGTATCCAGAAAGATAATTATATAATGACAATTTAAAATCGGTTTTGACAAAGGCTCTTAATGTGTCCTCTAGAAAAGAGATACAAAGAACCAATAAGCACATGAAAAAAAACCTCAACACCATTTTACTTTAGGGAAATGCAAACCAAAACCTCTATGACAAACTGGAGGCAGGGCAATAGAACAGCAGGGAAGGTGCCTGCCTTGTATGCAGCTAACCCAGGTTCTAGCCCTGACATCCCATATGGTCCCCTGGGCCCACCACAAGCGATCTCTGAGCGAAGAGCCAGGAGTCAGCCCTGCGCACTGCTGGGTGTGGCTCCAAAAAAAAACTACTATGACAAAATACTTCATACCCACTAGTTTGCAACAACAATAATGATATAATCACTGTTGGTGAAGATGTAGAGAAAGTGGAATTGTCTAGTACTGGCAGAAAAGTAAAACGACAGACTCACTTTGGAACTTCCTCCAAAATTTTAACACCCCGGCATCACAAAAGTCAGAAGTTAAAAAGGCTCACTCTTCAAGCCTGTGTTCTCTCTTGAACATGTATCTTACTTGCTTCTCTCTCTGTTTCTTTGCTTGCTAATTTCCACTCTGGAGAAGCCTGTGTTCTCTCTATAGCATGTACTTCCCTTTTTCCACTCACATCATTCCAAGTGTGAGTGTAATCCCATCAGCGGCCAAGACTCAGAGACTATAAAATCCAGATCCCGGACGAGAATAGTGCAGTCTTCTGCCCCCGCGCCTGGGTGTTCCTCGCCAGGGCCCCTTGGAGGGGAGCGGGTTGAGCTTTCCTCCCCGCCCCGACCAGGGCTCCGACGGCCGAAGACCCAGGACCAGCCACCACCATGCTGAGACCACTCTCCGCACACATGAAGGTACTGGCAGAGGGACAAAGTCACACGGGTTCCGGGGCCGAGATCTCCAAGCCTACTCGGATTGGGGCCGAGCATCCTCCACCCAGACCCTCCAAATTCCAGTAGGCAGGGGTCACACCCACCACCTGGCCCCCTGGCGCCGTGTAATCCCATCAGCAGCCAAGACATTATCAGAACTTTTTTTTTTTTATGACATCTTATTGTCTCATTCCTACTTTGGACAAACTTGCAAGCTATTGAATGTAGCCTGCCCACAGGGCAGAGTCTGGCAAACTCCCCGTGGCATACCAAATATGCCAAATACCAGTAACAATGATGGGTCTCATTCTCCTAAAGAGCCTTGAATATAATCTCAGGGCTAGGATGAAAGAGACGTTACTGGGGCCTGCTCGAGGCAATCGACGAATAACAGGATGATGAAATGAAATGAAATGAAATCATTCCAAGTAACTTTCAATAAAAATATCTTGCTTCACACACACACACACACACACACACACACACACACACACACACACTAGTTATCTTATGACCCGGCATCTCCATCCTAGATATAAACTGAAAAGAATTACAAACAAGTTCATACATGTGTTCATGACATGAGGTTTCATAATAATTAGAAAGTGGAAATAGCACAAAAATGTCTCGACAGGTAAGAAATGGTCTGTCCAGTGAAATTCAGTCACCAAAAAGGTTGAAGTACTGTGACATGTACCAACGCTGATGAACCTTGGAGACATCAGGCTCTGTGAAGGCAGCCAGACACTAAAGATCACTTACTGAATTATTTCTTGCCTGTGAAGCCCCCGAATAGGAAAGTCCATCGAGGGGAAGTGACTGCTGTTTAGAGACTGGGCACTGGGGCTCTGGGTCTGGCCGCAAAGGCACAAGATGCTTTTGGTTTGAGGGAATGTGACCATTTCATGGTAACGGGAGCACAACAACGAACAAACATACTTAAAGTCATTGGACTATACTTTTAGCTGTTGCTCAGGGCTTACTCCTGGCTCTGTGCTCAGGAATAACTCCTGGTGGTGCTCAAAGGACCCTGTGGGGTGCCGGGACTGAACTCCCCAGCTCAGCTGCATACAATGCCTTACCTGCTTTACTGTCTCTCCGGCCCATGAACTATATACACTTTAAGATGATAACTCTTACCGGTGAGAATTTTAGGTAAAAAAAAAAAAGTCTTTTAAAATGATTTTGATAGTACCCAACAAAAAGGGAGTGCTCAATAAACATTACTCATTGTTATTTTTAGAACTGGAAAAAAATGAATTTGAGGGGGGCTGGAGCGATAGCACAACGGGTAGGGTGTTTGACTTGCTCAAGGCCGACACGGTTTTGATTCCCAGCATCTCATATGGTCCCCTGAGCACCGCCAGGAGTAATTCCTGAGTGCAGAGCCAGGAGTAACCCCTGTGCATGGCCGGGTGTGACCCAAAAAGAAAAAAAAGAAAAAAATCAAAAGTTTAAAGTTTACTACCTAGAGAAAACATTTAATTTCTCAATTCTTTCCTGTAAAATCAAATACTGTCTGTAAAACATTTGGTTAGCTTACAGAAAATTTCTTTCTTGTGAATAGAAAATCACTACGTCTTTGGCCCAAGATATGCTGAATTTTTTCCCCTTTCTTTTAAGATAGCAGACAGATGGATGTGGCCAAATCTATGGACGCATGTACTTGCCCCAAATGTGCAACAAATACAGAAGAAATGAACGGAAGACTCCTAACCAGTACCGGAACAGGGCCAACTTCAAAGCCCAGTGAATCTTCAGCACAGACTTGCCACCTCTCCCAGACACACACTCTCTGCGCTCTGCTCCTTGTTCTGTGGCTGGCATTCTCCCCTGCTGGGCTGTGGAGCTGGCTGCTGGCAGCTACTGCTTTGCTGGGAGAACGTCCTGAAGAGTCAGTGTCACTTGGGGCAGGATCAGACATGTTGGAGCTGAGGTCCAATGGCAAGGAAGTGCAGGCCCTCTCAAAAATAGGTATTCTAACTAAAGCAGGTCTCAATCTCGAAGTATTTACATACTAAAGAACACAGAAACAGTAGAGATGGTCTTCAAGATGGGTTGGAAGAAAGATGGGCTGGGGAGGCGCTCGGCAGGCAAGGATGTAGGCCATGTATGTACTGGAATATGAGTTCGATCCCCAGCACTGAAAGGACCCCTGAGCATCACCACCTGTAGTCCTACAGGCCCCTGAGTACTGGAGGCCCCATTGAACCATCTGGTCTATTACTGAGTAGTGACAAGTCCTTAAACACTCAGCAGGGGCCCTCTTCCACAAAAAATTAAAAGAAACATTATCAGGAAAAGTGACAAAGTTCAAATTCTTTAGCAAGAAATGAATCTTCCTCAGCTCCTAAAATCGGTCTCACCAAGGAGATGCCCACAGTCATATGTAGAGCTACTGTCTCTGTGCACCACACACATCAGGTTCCTGGGGAGATACTTGTTGTTGGGATATTCCTCACCTTACTTCCACCAGACTCTCCTCAGACCGAACACCTAGCCTCCAAGGGACTTTCGTCACACCAAATGCCTGGCCTCTACCTCCACAGAACTCTCCTCAGACTAACCAACGGGCCTCCATGGGACTCTCCTCAGACCAAACACCCGGCCTCCATGAGACACTCCTCAGATTAAACACCAAGACTCCATTAAGAGTTCACCAGTGCCTGGCACAGTGAAGTTCTTTTTCCTTTTTCTTTCTTGTTTGGTGTTGAGGCTCAAACCCAGGGCCTCAGCACATATAAGGCATGTGCTCAAAATAATAACCAGTGCTGGTAGAGGCGTGGGAACCCTTGTTTACTGCTGGAAAATTTTGGAAATCAATATGAATACGAACACTTTGCAAAAAAATAGGAATTGAGTTTCCACATGACACAACAATTTCACCTCTAGGCATCTACCCAAGGGCCCCAAAACTCTACTCAGAAGACATTTGCCCTACTATGTCACTGCAACATTGTTTACAATAGTTGAAATATGGAAACAATCCAAGTGTCCTGGACAGATGAGTCAGTAAAGAAACAATGGTATATAAACACAACCAGTTACTAATCGACTATAAAATGCACTGTAGCACTGTCCTCCCGTTGTTCAGATTTGTTCGAGTGGGCCCAGAAACATCTCCATTGTGAGACTTGTTACTGTGTTTGGCATATGGAATAAGTCACAGGGAGCTTGCCAGGCTTTGCCCTGCCGCGAGATACTCTCGGTAGCCTGCTGTCTCTCTGAGAGGGGCAGAGGAATCAAACCTGGGCGGACCGGGTTGGCTGAGTGCAAGGCAAACACCTTACCCCGCCTTACCCACTGTGCTATCGCTTCAGCCCAATTCAGTAGTTCATGGGTGGAGCTAGAGAGTTTCATGCTAAGTGAAGTTAGTCAAAAGGGAAAAGGACAGACAGAATGATCTCTCTCTGGACCAGAGCAACAGTACAAGCGGTAAAGCATTTGCCTTGCACACCGCTGACCCAGCTCGGCATCCCACAGGGTTCCCCAAGCAGCTCCACGAGCGATCCTGAGGGCCAGAGCCAAAGAGTAACCCTGAGCATCATCAAACTATGGCCAAATCCCACAAACAAAACAAAACAAAACAAAAAAAGAACAATCTTTCTCATAAGTGCAATATAAAGGAGCATGGTCTGAGAATAACAAACGGCCAGAGTCAACAGAACTGAGAAGTGCTCTATAGAATTGAGCTTCCCAGCCCACCACCCCCACAGCCGGGGAAGCCACGGGGTGGGGGATGATCTCAGGTAGGGGACCCTGAGACAATGGTGAAGGGAAATGGACATTGGTCACTCTGGTGGAGGGTGAGGGTTGGAACACTATATTCATGGAACTCTCACTGATAGTCATGATCTCGATCACGATCATCCTGTTGTTCATCAATTGCCTCGAGCAGACCCCAGTAACGTCTCCTTCATCCTAGTCCAGAGATTTTAAAAAGTGCCATATTCAAGGCTCTTTCAGGTTTGGGAGAATGAGACCCATCATTGGTACTGGCATTTGGCATATTGGGTACGCCACGGGGAGTTTGCCAGACTCTGCCGTGTGGGCAGGTTATATTCGGTAGCCTGCCAGGTTGTCCAAAGTAAGAATGAGATAATAAGATGTCACGGCCGCGCGCTTCCGGGAACTGGGTTTTATAGTCTCTGGGTCTTGGCGGTTGATGGGATTACACAGTGCCAGGGGGCCAGTTGGTGGGTGTGACCCCCGCCTACTGGAATTCGGAGGATCTGGGTGGAGGATGCTCAGCCCCGATCTGAGCAGGCTTGGAGATCTCAGCCCTGGGACCCGCATGCTTTTGTTCCTCTGCTGGTACCTTCATGCGTGTGGAGAGTGGTCTCAGCATGGTTGTGGCTGGTTCTGGAGGTCTTCAGCTGCCGGAGCTCTGCTCGGGGAGGGAAACTCACTGACAGTATGGTGGGAAAAAAAATAAATAAAGACATGTGCTCTTCCCTTCAGCCACCTAGAGGCTCCCTAGATTTAACATTCCAAAGGACGTTTCATTCAGATCTCTGCCGGGGAAACAGTCCTTTCCCCCAGAAGACTGCCTCCCTGTGACACTCCTGCCTGCAAGTCTCCACTACCTTGGTGACCCTGATCCTTTAGCTTACTCCTTCATGGCCTACAATACTATTCCAGCAACCTGGCTTAAAATTTTTACCACCAGTAGCCATCTTTTCGTTAATCTATCCCGTAAGACTCGAAATACATATTCTCTAATTCCTTGCTTTTCTCTACACAATCACTTTCAATGTGGTTTTATTCTGCATTACTCAAAAGATGAGGCATCTGTCCTGCTTTATTGATGGACGCCAGAGGTGAAAGATTGATCTTGCAGTTTTTAGCTGCAACACTAGGTGCCACTCTTGTGCCACTAACAAGTTTCTTTTCCACGAAATGGTGGTTATCAGAAGCCCACAGCCAGGCCGGAAGTGTAGAAGCCTGGGTTCTGCTCAGGACTGAAACAGAGCTCTTACGTGGTAGCCCTGCTCCCGTGCTCGGAGGTGCAGAGCAAGGCTCAGCCTTGCCACTGACTGGCTGAGATTAAGGCAAATCAGAGAAAACCTCTAGCCAGTTTCTTCTATCCATAAAAGGGGACTGCTACAACCTACCTCAAAGGATGCTTATAAAAATCAAAGTAGGAATTTAGGGCCAGGAATGTGGCTCAAACGACAGAGCACGTGCCTTGCACGTGTGAGGCCTGGGCTACAGTCCCAGCATCACATGCCTCTGGGCAGCAATGTGGATAGCTCTGGGGGCCCCCAAGCACTGTGAGGACCGCCCCTCGCTACCTCCTGCCAACCCGGAATGTGGAGGTCTTGGTGCTAAAGAGGAATTCAATCCATTTTTTTTTCCTAGGCTCAGGTCTCTGGGTAAGATGTTGAGTTCACTAGCCACCTGCCAGGTTGACTGGGCTATAACTGAGGCTGTGACCCTTACCACAGCAACAGAACAGGGCAGCGAAAGTCAGCCCATTCCTTTCTGCGCTCTCACTGGGACAACAGGCAGGCACAAGCAAAGGACTTCAAAGCCTCAGACACTGCTGGGACCTAACCTTCAACCTCAGTGCTGTGATAATGGCTCCTACTTGACCTTGAATCTGTTCCTAGAAAAATGGAGATGTGGATGCTACCAAGAATGGAATGGGCCACCCCTGCTCCCAAATATGTCCACATCTTATCCCTAAAACCTCTGAATGTTTTTAGAAAGGGACCTAGGAAGATGCAATTAAAGCTCTCAAGATCAGATCACTGTGGATTTAAAGGGGGTCCTCAGTAAAGGACTAGGGGTCCTTAGAAAGGCAGAGGGCTACTGAAGAGAAAGGAGGAGGCTGGAGTAATGTGTGTACAAGTTAAGGAACATCTTGAGCTGCTGAAGCTCTGGGAGGAAGCAGGACTTGTCAACACCTAACTTTGAACTTCTGAACTCTAAGAACTGTGAGGTGCTGAGTGTGTGTGGTCATTTGTTACCACAACCACAGGAAATGATGAGAAAGGCATCACCTCCTATTTGCTCCTATTTGTTGTGAGCAGCAGCTCTCTAAGTTGGTGGGGAATGAGTTGAAAGGAACAGCACCTATGCTCCTAGAAGATGCTTCTAGAAATCAGGTAGAACCATAGAAATATGTGGTAAAGAGAACACTTACAGGGGTTCCCCAATGCCCTCTGCCTTTCCAGAGAAGTTGAGTAAATGCATCTGTGGGTACCTGGTACCTCAACCTCCCCACCCAATCAGGCATGAGAAAGTAGGAAAAGGAGAGATGATGCAGCAGAACCACAGCAATTTTTAAATAAAAATTTGACATAACTTACACACAATAAACATATGTGAACAGAGGGCTACTTAATAGAACAAATCATTAAGCTCTGGCATATGCCCATGGCTGTAAAATCACCACCACAGGGGCTGCAGGGATAGAACAGGCGCTAGGGCACCACGTGGGCTCTGGAGCACCTCTAGCTGCACCCGAGAGGCCCCTAAGCATGCCACTGGAGGTCCGAGCATTGCCAAGGCGGACCTCAGCATCTCAGGGCACCAGCAGCACCACACCCTGAGGCCCACGCATTGAATTGGACCCTCGGGCCAGCTGACTGAGAACTGTCAGTGAGTCGCCAGCTCCGCAAAAAAAAAATCATCAACACAATCAAGACGAGAACGCCATTCAGGTCTCCCAAAGAAGAATAGAAAGAGCTATGCTTGGAATATCACGTTTCACTCAAATGAGAGAACGAATCCGGAGTTCTGACATCCGTCGACGATCAAGAATCAGGGACGCTGTCTCATTTGCCAAGGTGTCGAAAATCAGATGGGCTGGTCACGTAATGAGATTTAAAGACGACCGCTGGACTAGAGCTGTTACTGATTGGATTCCACGGGATGTCAAGAGACCGCGTGGCCGCCCACCTACCAGATGGTCAGACTTCTTTGTCAAGATCATGAACGATCGGTTTGAGGCCCTCCATGTTCCCGGAGCGAAGAGATGCCATTGGGCTACACTAGCACGCGACAGGGACAAATGGAGACGTTACTGGCGCCCGCTCGAGCAAATCGACGACTAACGGGAAGTTAAGTGATTTGATTTAAGTGACAATCAAGACAATGAATATATCCATCACTCTCTGCCTGCTTTCTCTGCCTGTCCTTCAGAATCACACTAATTCCTGTATGACCCATCTTTAAAACACCAAAAATCTATAACTATAGTTGACATTTAATAGAATTTTACATAATTGAAACAAAGAATATTTACTCTCGAATTCCTGCGTTCTCTTTCTCATTCAGCATGACTAATTAGAAAATACATCTTGTATGGACTCATCTTATTAACGCATCCTGTTATACTGCTCCTTCTGTTCATTCCTTTTACTGAAGAATAGTATGTCTTTTTCCATTCACCTGTTCACAGTGGATTGCTTCCAGTTTTTAGCTTACAATTAATGGCAATGACCATTAGCGTGAGGGGGCACACACAGCGGTGCTTAGGGATTATTACTGACTGTGCTCAGGAGTGGTGGTGCTGGTGGTGCTTGGGGGACCATATGTGGTACCAGAATTCAAACCAGGGTTGGCAACATGCAAGGTAAGTGCCTTAGCTGCCGTACTTCCTACAGTCCTATCATATTCATTTTTACGTGGACATATGCATTCATTTCCCTTAGGTATGTGTGTAGGAACAGATGGCTAGGTTGTATGATCAAGTATATTTAACTTGGTTTGGGACCCTGGTGGTGCTCAGGGTTTACTCCTGGCTCTGTGATCATTCCTGGTGGTGCTTAGGGGACCATATGCTGTGCCGGGAAGCAAACCTGAATTAGTCGCATGCAAGGCAAGCACCTTAACCCTGACATTATCCCTCCAACTCCTATATTTAACTTTTTAAAAAACTGTTTTCTAAAAAGTAGTTGTACTATTTTATACAAAAATGAAAGAGTTTGCATTCTTCCACACCCCTGCTAACAACTCTTGCTTCTTTATCCAACCCAACAATCTGTCTTTTAATTGTGTTGCTTGGACCAGCCATATGGCCCCACCTGTCACCAGATATTACAAGAGGGCATAGGTGAAAGCTGCATAAGCAGGGGGCCATGGCACAAGCTAGGGGGCAACTGGAAGGACAGGAGCCATAGGAAGGAAAACGAGGTGGAAAGGATCTTTTCCGTGATCTGGAAAAGGTTGAGAAACACTGGCTTAAACCATTAATATTTAATATTATAGTTGATGACTGGGTTTAAATATATCATCTTGCTAATTTTCTCTCTGCTCATATGTTCCTTGTTCCCTCTTCTTCATTTTCTTCTTTTCTGCTTTCTTTTGGGTTGACTATTTAACAGACTTTTCTCTAGAGCATTATATGTTCGTAGCAAAACTGAGCAGAAGGTACAGAGATTTTCCATATACCACCTGCCCCCACACATGCACAGACTCCCCCACCAGAATGGAACATTTATTGCAACGGATAGCTTGACAATGACATGCCATCTTCCCCCCACTGGAAAAAAGAAACTCTGGCTTAAAAAGTGAAATCATAACATAGGTAAAAGGGATATACGTGACAACCTTTCCGTATCTGTATTACAAGCCATAATGCCCAAAGGAGGAAGATGAGAGAGAGAGAGAGCGAGAGAGAGAGAGAGCGAGAGAGAGAGAGAGAGAGAGAGAAGAAAAGTTCCTGCCATAAGGATGGGAGGGGGCAGGAAGGAAACTGAGGACATTGGTGGTAGAGAATCAAATGATTGAAACCCAATCATGAACAACCTTGCAACTGTGTATCTCACTGTGATTCAATTAAAAATAGATGGATAAGGTAAAGGTAAAGGCCCTCCCGTTGATCGTCGATTTGCTCGAGCGGGCCCAGTAACGTCTCCATTGGAGACTTTGTTGTTACTGTGTTTGGCATATCGAATACGTCACGGGGAGCTTGCCAGGCTCTGCCGTGCAGGCGAGATACTCTCAGTAGCTTGCCGGGCTCTCCGAGAGGGGCGGAGGAATCGAACTCGGGTCGGCCATGTTGGCCGCTTGTAAGGCGAACGCCCTACCGCTGTGCTATCGCTCCAGCCCAGATGGATAAATAGGCAGAAATTTTTAAAAAGTAAAATCAAGGGGCTGGTGGGATAGTACAGAGGGTAGGGCATTTGCCATGCATGCAGCTGACCTGGGTTCCATCACTGGTATCCCATGGTTCCAGCACTGCCAGGATTAATTGCTGAGTGCAGAGCCAGGAATTACTGAGCAATTCCTGAACATCACCAGGTGTGGCCCCAGAGCAAAACAAACAAACAAAACAAAACAAAAAAGTTAAATCAATGGTTTTCAATTGCGGATTCAAGGGCCAGTGCAGTCTTCAGGAATAAAAAGGTTGAGAATCATGAGACTAAATCACTTCTGCAATAATACATACCATACAGCTAGTTATTGGCAAACATTTAACTATGCTCTTAACCGCTATGCAATATGTTCTAGAAAGTTTTTTTTTTTTAACCACAGGCTTCTTGACTGAAAGGCTAACCCCAGACTGTACAATCTGAAGCACCATGATCTATGCATCCTGTATCCCACCAATGGGGAATATTTCCATCTGAAAACTGATTATGAATTTACACTCACCTGTTTCACTTCACATGAGGAGTGGGGAAGAAAGTGGTGCAGGATGATCTCATGAAATGCTTTGTCCAGTTTGGTCCCAAACTCCTGTGTGTCAGTAGCCTAAATGGGCCAGAGACAGAATGTGCTGAGTCCTAGTACTGAGACCAAGGGGGAACACCCATTGAATGTGAAGAGATTTTTGTATGTGAAGAGATGAGTAGGAGGGCAAACCACTGACATCCTCACATTGTGTGAGGAGTTTCCTAGGCTCAGAAGAATGAAGGAGTCTTGGGACACTTGGTCTGAGATGGGTAGTAGTGGCTCTTCCCATTGCTGTTACCTAAGCGAGATCCTTCCAACAAGATCTCTGTCCAATCTCTATAGGAGGTAACTCTCCCAGAGTTGCACTGTCTCTGAAGGAAACATTTTCCTCTAAGACAAGTTCTAAGACAACAGAGGATCAGTCAATAATTAAGGCTGATACAAAAACTTTACCTCAGATAAGTCAAGGTTTTTTTGGGGGGAAGGGGGGAGAGGCAGGGGAGAAAAACAAAATAACACTGTTTACATACATAGCATAAAATTGTAGAGTCATATTTTTATATTAAAGAGGACAAGAGTAATCACCTAATATAACACACTAATTTTACAGGTGAGAAACTGATATTCCCCGACCAAGGGGGCCTAGTAGCCCACCCCCAGACACTCAGACGGCATCTTCTCATATACCGTGCTATCCACACACTCCAGAAAGTTAAAGCTATGAAAAAATGCACTAGATGATAAAGATGTTCTAGCTTTAGCCCAGTAACCCTACTTAAAGAAATTTACTGGTAAATAACTCCCACCCCCTCCATGCAGGATATTCATATAACGGCATTATAAAAACCTACTAGTGAAGCACTATATTGGTAAAAATATATATATATAAACACTGGTGGAATGGTTTATTAAATTAGATTAACAGTAAAATATCTAGTAATACAAATTCTAAGACTACTGAAGTAGAGGGAAGCATCAAATTGTGTATGAAAATAGAATAACTTGATTATAACTATATAAATAAGAGGTAAGAGATAATATACAAAAATTTGAATTATAGTGGCAAAGTTTATTACCATTTAAATTTGTATTTTGTACTGTCTTTTCAAGAAAAATGTGCCCCAAAAGGAATCAGCCAACCTGGAATAAACATGTTACCACTCTGACAATACCAACACATATTCCTAAAATGAAGGAAAAACATTCACCTTCACTGAGATTCTCCAGGTACTCTGCAGTTCCACACTTAGCTCTTACATTCAGACTAACCCTGTGGGGGGCTGGAGCGATAGCACAGTGGGTAGGGCGTTTGCCTTCCATGTGGCCGACCCAGGTTCGATTCCCAGTATCCCATATGGTCCCCTGAGCACCACCAGGAGTAATTCCTGAATGCATGAGCCAGGAGTAACCCCTGAGCATCGCCGGGTGTGACCCAAAAAACAAAAAAACAAAAACAACACAGAGTGACTCTGTGACCTTCTCCAATATGAACTGATGAAGCTCAGAGAAACTGAACACAGGCCTGAGTCCATGGATTCAGTTAGTAAATGAGATGAAATTTGAACTTCAGCTTATACTTTCAAAATTTGTTGGGGCTGGAGATATAGCACAATGGGCAGGGTGCTTGCCTTGCATATAGCTGACTTGGATTTAATCACTGGCACACCATAGGGTCCCCCAAGCCCACCAGGAGTGATCTCTAAGCATAAAGCCAGCAGTTATCCCTGAGTACCAATAGATATGGCCCCCAAACAAAGAGAAAACAAAACTTATAAAGCCACTCCATATAGCACAGCGGGTAGGGCATTTGCCTTGCACACGGCGGACCTGAATTCAATTCCTCCGCCCCTCTCAGAGAGCCCAGGCAAGCTACCGAGAGTATCCCGCCCGCACAGCAAAGCCTGGCAAGCTCCCCGTAATGTATTCGATATGCCAAACACAGTAACAACAAAGTCTCACAACGGAGAAGTTACTGGGCCCGCTCGAGCAAATCAATCAACAACGGGAGGACAGTGCTACAGTGCATGTAGTATTATAGTTTGGTTATTCCCAATGTATTCTGTCACCTTGAGGTAACGGAACATTTTTCATCAAGGAACTGGAAGTCATTGATCTAATTCCAGCTCTGTTTGTAACTAGCTGTGTGGACTGAATTAAAAATCTTACATTTTTCTAATTTATGGAATAATACCTATATCACTACTCACAAATATTTCCTTTTGTGGGAGAAGAGGGTCTTGGAGACACCCAGTAGAGCTCAGGGCTTACTCCTGACTCTGTGCTTAGAGGTCTCTTGGGGGACCATATGTCTTTATGCAAGGCAAGCCCTTACTATCTCTCTAGTCCACAACGAATATTTATTTCTTTCGCATGTTTGTTTCGTTGGTTGGCTTGGGGGGGAGGGATCACATCAAGTGGTGCTTAGGGATTATTCCTAGCTCTGTGCTTGGGGGACTAATTGTGATGCCAGAAATTGAATCAGGACCAGCTGTGTGTATGGCAAGCACCTTAATCCCTGTATTATCTCTCCGACCCTCTGATCATTTCTTAGAATTATTACCACAGGCCTGGTACTCTGCAGAACCATAGCAGGATCAAATGAATTACCGTTTCTACAATCCCAGTACACATCACCCAGAGAAACAGAAGAAGTCATACTGAGCATAGCCAGTATCTTACTAACTTGCAGAGTCTGGAGACAGATGTTTCGAAAGCTGCTGCTGGTGCTCTCAGTCACGATGCGCAAGATGGAATTCACAGCCACCGAGAGGGAGGTCTGCAGTGTCTGATGAGCCTAGGGGATAGCGGGGGGCGTGGGGGGAGGGAACTAAAGTTGCTAATAATCACATACAGCTGGGTCAGAGACTTCCAAAGGAACCAAAGATTTCAGTCAGAGCAGAACCTCAGGAATTCCTCCCCATCCAACAACTCTTACTGAGATCATAGTATGTAGAGAATACTTAGGGATTGACAGCAAAACGTTCTTCCCTGTCAGAGAGCTGACAGCACAGATACATACCAGAAAAGACAAGAAATAAGACGCTGGGCAAGAAAACCAACACATTTATCTAGAAACAAAATGATTTATGCTCTGCTCCTTCAGTGTGGATTCCCCCACCTCGAAAGTGGGAAATGTGAAATAAGGAACAATTCCCAAATTAAACAGGATGAAGAATTCATAAGGTCACATAATAAGAGAAAATGGCATTATAAATGGCTGAAGCAATAGCACAGCGGTAGGGCGTTTGCCTTACAAGCGGCCAAAATGGCCGACCCGAGTTCGATTCCTCTGTCCCTCTCAGAGAGTCCGGCAAGCTACCGAGAGTATCTCGCCCGCACAGCAGAGCCTGGCAAGCTACCCGTGACATATTCGATATGCCAAACACAGTAACAAGTCTCATGATGGAGACGTTACTGGGCCTGCTCGAGCAAATCGATGAACAACGGGAGGACTGTGACCGTGGCATTATAAAGGAGTAGGGAAGAGGGACTAATCTAAGAGTTAGTTAGGGCAGGACAAGGGATGTGGCTCAGGGGTGAAGCCCATGCCTGGCTTGCATGAGGAATTCATTTGTTCTTGCCGCTTTTGTTTTTGTTTTGGGGCACACCTGGCAATGCTCAGGGGTTATTCTAGGCTTAAGGATCACTCCTGGCGTTGTTTGGGGACCATAATGGGGTGAGGGGGATCGAACTCGGGTGAGTCACATACAAGGCAAGTTCCTTACCCGCTCTACTATCACTCTGACCTGAGTCTGATCTCCCAAACTGTGGGGAGCAGGTGTCTGCGTGTGTGTGTGTGTGGGGGGGGGTTGAGGGAGGGGTAAGGAGGCAGGTTAGTGAAGCAGTAGCTTCAGGCGTGTGGGGAGGAGACATGTATAGTAAGAAAAAGGTACATCATCAGTCATTTTTCACTGACTTTTGGTTTTATCCCTATTTACTGAAAGCTCACCCAGTATCCAGTAAAACTAAGCAAACTAGTTACAGGGACCCAGATGAGACCATGAGTTCCTAGGCCAGGTGCAGTAATAAGACTAGCCTAGTGACAAGACACAAGGAAGAGGCATTCCAGAGGGAAGGGGGTCAGACCCTGCCTGCTATGTAGTTTAGCTATGATAGTCTTCATTTCCTCTTTTTTTTTTTTAATTGGGGGGGGGGGTGTGGTAACAGGAATTGAACCCAGGGCCTCACAACTCCCAGTCCTGTGCCACACTTGAGCCACCTTTCCCTTAGGGAACAGAAGGGCTGTGAGCACCCACTCACCTTGGTAGCCAGGCGATGCTGCTCCAGGGTGCAGTCCACGGTGAGCTGGAGGGAATTCTGCACTGCACCGCGGC
Source organism: Sorex fumeus (assembly GCF_029834395.1). Classification (NCBI taxonomy): domain Eukaryota; kingdom Metazoa; phylum Chordata; class Mammalia; order Eulipotyphla; family Soricidae; genus Sorex; species Sorex fumeus. The sequence continues at coordinate 5,821,486 of NW_026606150.1, read as the reverse complement.
TCTCCATGAGGATCCTGCTGAGGTGAGTTGTGAGCCAAGTGTGGACGCCTACGAGAGGGAGAATATGGGTGCCACTTCAAGATGGCCGTTCCTGTGTCAGGACTGGGAACAGGCATGAGGCCACTTCTGCCTATCCACAAATAGGTACTTTTATAGAGGGGGAAGATCCCCTAACAACTTTTAAACTCGCCCACTTCCCACTTACAACTGAAAGAAATTTTAAGAAATTTAAAAGGAGGAGTAACATTCTTTTTTGAAGAAACCAGTTAGAGATCCTGTTGAACACCTCTCAGAAACAAAAATAGACATCACATCTTATAAAGTGATACTGTTGCCTCCCAAGTAGGAGAGGAGGGGAGGGGATGCCCTGGAGCGGGGAGGGGGGTTATGTCTATCCAGCCCCTGCACATTCCTAAGAGCAATATGGCGCTGACTGTGGCAGTCACTGTCCCTGGCAGCCCGTCAATCCTTCCAGAGATGCTATGGCACAGAAAAAGCAAAGCTTACAAAGATGACTAAAAATTTCTGGTACACAATCCTGGTAAATCGGGACTCTCTCATCATTAACCATAATCTGCCCCACTCGGCAGGACTCAGAAAAATCAAACCACGAGAGTAATGGGCAAGATAAAATGTTAGACAACAGGCCAGTGTAGATGAGCCTGATCCCACAGTATCATGACAACCGATTCACCCCATAAGCCACCTGAATAAAATGTGTCTGAATCAGTATTTCTTTTTTATGGGTTCTCCTCCCTGGAGAGTCTGTTCATTGGTATTATCATGAAAAACAGTCAAAAGCTCGCTGGCTTTTCTTAGGGTAGCTTTAAGGCAGAAAGAATATTTCCTATTGTGAAGTACTATGCTTTTCTGAAAGGTAGATGGTCATGTGGCAATTCAGAAAGAGTTTGGAACTGGAGTCAGGAAAACAGATTCCAGATCAATTCCATTCCCAACTAGCAGTGCCCAAGTCACTTCACCTTTCTCACTTCAGCACCAGAAATGGCTTTATAACCTGTGCTTTCTCAGGGATGCTGTGCAAATAAACTAGGGCCATAGAAAAGCATGCTGAAATGGGCCTGAAATGTATGTTGCAATATTCAGAGGGAAGGTACTATTACTGTGGTATGATTCAGATTATCATTTTCTATAATTTGGGCCTAAGAATAGTCTCAAGAAATAAGTTAGGCCCCTTCTGAAATCAGACATTTAATTTAAAAGCTACAAGTTTGTTCCTAAAACTGATGATACCACCAGATGCTTTTATGGTTGTGGCAAAATAACAAGTTAATCATAGAAAGTTACCATGACAAGGTGGGCAGAAGGCCAATGAAGTGGTTTTTTTAAAGACACATGGTAACAGGCTGTAGTTCTGTACAATCTGTTTCCTGGGAGCTCTAGAGAAGGCTTTCAAGGATAGGAGAAGGAAGAAAAGAGAAGAGAAATTATCTATCTTCATCCATCTTTCCACAGCCACCTTCCCTCACTGTGTATCTCAGGCTAGTCCTAAAATATCAGGTATATGATTTATTTAACTTTTTAATTTATCTTTTTTAATTGTTTATGGGCAACACCTAGCATTCCTCAGGGACTACTCTGAGCTGTGCTCAGGGGTTGCTGGTAGCAATGTTTGACTACATGCAGTGTCAGGCCTCCTTTATGTAAAGCTATAAAGCATGCGCTATTGCCCACTGAGTGCTCGTTCTCTCTCTCTCTCTCTCTCTCTCTCTCTCTCTCTCTTCTCTCTCTCTCAATTTTCTCTCTCTAATTGTTTTGTTTGTTTGGGGGGAGTTGGGCCACATCTGGTAATGCTCAGGGGTTACTCTTGGCTCTGCACTCAGGAATCACTCCTAGTGGGCTTGAGAGATCATATGTGATGCCAGGAATTGAATTCATGTTGGCTACATGCAAGGCAAGCACCCTACCTGCTGCACAATCTCTCTTGCGCTGGTATTTCTACATTTACTAATGCATAATGGGCTTCTATTTAGTTCAACACATTTTCGAATATTCCTGATAATTCTGATGCATGTATATTGTGGAGCACAAAGCCGTGAAACCACTGCTTTACCTCTAATAGAACCTTTCAGCTAATACGTACTCATCATCTGTTAGGTAAATATCAAATGTGCCCCCCTGTAGGCCTGAATGAGGACAATGTCTCCCTTTCCAGATGTGAGCATCACATAAAACCATCACATCCAAACATCTCTTCATGCTGTGCTCAAGGTGCATCATGGCACGCTGCAGCGAAGTCAAGTATGGCTGATTACATTTCTTAGCTTCCCCTGGGAAGGCAGAAGGACACTGACCAGTTCTCAAGCTCAAATACACATCAGTATTACTGAGAAGCTTTCAAAAACACACTCAGAGGTTGGGGAGACGATTCAAAGGGCCCGAGTGCATGCTCTGTATGTGCAGGCCCAGGCTGCATCCCCAGCACTGCAAGGTCCCTAAGGACCACTGTGAGTTGCTACCCAGCACTGCACCAAGCACAGTCCTTAAGTTCTATGCTGGGTGTAGACCCCCATTCCTCTTCCCTAGGCACCACAGGGAGTGTCCCCAAAACATAAGAAAGCAACGGTAGGGTGCTTGCCTTGGACATAGCCAACCCAAGTTCAATCTCTGGAACCCCAGATGGTCCTCTGAGCCCCATTAGGAGTGATCCCTGAGCGCAGAGGCAGAGATCACTCAAGGAGCAATCCTTGAGCACCTCTAGATGTGGTCCAAAAGCCAAAAAAAACCCCCAAAAATTAAAGAACATAACAGAATAACAATAAAAACATTGATACCCGAATCCTTATAAGCTCTACACATTTTAGGAGGTTCCCAGGAGTCACCCATCTGAGACAATACTCATTCTACCCCACTCTAGAAGATACATTTCTATCAAGGAAGTGTTTACTGATTTCTGACCAAGTGAATCTTGTACTATCATCCTTTAATGATGCACCAAAAACAGATGTTGGGCACCTAGGATGGTGGATCAGGAGTAAAGCTCATGCATGTTCAGGTTCTGGGGGAGGGAGGGAGAGAAAGAGAGGGAAGGATAGAGAGAGAGAGAGTGGGAGAGAGACAGAGAGGTCTTTTCTATAGAGCATATAATTAAGCTATGTAAGCAAAAATTTCACTGATTTGTTGTTTCTGGGCCATATCTGGCAATACTCAGGGGTTGCTCTGTCTCTGCACTCAGGAATTACTCCTACTGATTCTTGGAGAGCCATATGTGATGCCGGTGATCGAACCTGGGTCGGCTCCATACAAGAGGAGCACCCTACCCGCTATCTCTCTTTCCCCTTCACTGACTTTTTTTTCTACAGAAATATATTTAATTCATATGTATACATCATAACAAGTATCCCTTTATTTATTCTCCCATGCTCTCTCTCTTTCTCTTATTTTTGGAGTCACAATGATGGTGCTGAGGGTACTCCTGGTTTGGTGCTTGGAAGACCATGTGGTGCTGGGGATCTAACCTAGATCTAACCTAGGGCTCCTGCAGGCCAAACATGTGCTCCATACTCTAAAATATTTCCCTGGCTCCCTTTCTTCATCCTCTTAACATTTAAGCTCTCCAAGCGGTTAGCCCCTTTCTCCTATACCTACCCCAGAGTTCCTTTTGCTCGACTGAAAATCCACTGTGAAAATCCACAAAGAGAAAAAGCAGCAAAGTTTGTCCTTGAGGGTCCATATGTTGAGTCTGACCACTTTCACTGGATTCCACCTGATAACTCACATCTGGAAGCACCAAATCTAGAGATAAGATAGCACATAGTATCCAAGATTAATTAAGCCCTCAGAAAGCTAAGTGAATAAAAAGCCTATACCCAAAGAAGGCCCTGAGATGGATCTAAATTTGAACACTCATCCCCTCCTAAATCTGTTTTTCTAGCCATACGATGGAAGCAAATAATTGTGACTCATAGGAAGAAATTCAAAATAACTGGGTGTGCAAAATGCAAACCGAAAGCACTCTTTAGAATTTTCTGGGAAGCATTATACAATAAATTTATTCATTCTTTATGCAACTTTCTAAGATAGTTATCATGAGTAAGAGGGAAAGTGGCAATGATAACAGTTAATGTATATCAAATGCTTACCCTGTGCCAGGTACAATACTAAATTCCTGTCATATACTAAATATTGGGTTTATTTTTTATTCTCCTCTCCCTCTCTTTTCTCTCTGATACTACACTGATTCCAAAATATTCTCTAAGCATAGTGCCATACGATATTAGTAATCACAGTAATCTAATGTCACTTTCTAGCACTATTGTCCTTTACATTATAAGCAGGATAATCCTAAATTCCACCCAGGTCCATGCAGAGATATACCTACATATAGATCTGAGTGATGTCTTTTAAAGCAATAAAGATGAAGATGATGACACATTTTCTACAGTACTCATTTTTAAAGGTAACTAGGAAAACGTAGACATTAAGAACTGAACAAAATGGAAGGAGATCATAAAAGAAAATAAAAAGAGGGCTAAAGAGATGGCTCAAATGGCAGGCAGGAGGAAGGTAAGAAGATGGATGGAGGGAAGGAGGAAAGGGGAGAGAGAAAGGGATGGAAGAAGGGATGGTGGGGGTTGGAGTGATAGCACAGCAGGTAGGGCATTTGCCTTGCACACGCCTGACCTGGGTTCGATTCCCAGCATCCATATGGTCCTCCTATAAAAACCTCCTATAAAAACCAGCTCCCGGAAGACAACAGTGCAGTCTCCTGCCCCCGCACCTGACTGTCCTCGCTCGCCGGGACCCCTTGGAGGGGAGTGGGTTGAGCTTTCCTCCCCACCCCGACCAGGGCTCCAGCAGCCAAAGACCTCCAGGACCAGCCACCACCATGCTGAGACCACTCTCCGCACACATGAAGGTACTGGCAGAGGGACAAAGTCACGCGGGTTCCGGGGCCGAGATCTCCAAGCCTACTCGGATTGGGGCCGAGCATCCTCCACCAGATCCTCCAAATTCCAGTAGGCGGGGGTCACACCCACCAACTGGCCCCCTGGTGGCCGTGTAATCCCATCAACGGCCAAGACTCAGAGACTATAAAAACCAGCTCCTAGAACCGCGCGATTCGCGGCCGCGCGACATCTTATTATGACATCTTATTATCTCATTCCTACTTTGGACAAACTGGCAGTTTACCGAATGTAGGCTGCCCACACGGCAGAGTCTGGCAAACTCCCCGTGGCGTACCCAATATGCCAAATACCAGTAACAATGCTGGGTCTCATTCTCCTAAAGAGCCTTGAATATAATCTCAGGGCTAGGATGAAGGAGACATTACTGGGGCCTGCTCGAGGCAATCGACAAATAACAGGATGATTTGTGATTGTGATTTGTGATATGGTCCTCCGAGCACCAGCACTGCCATGAGTAACCCCTATGTATCACCCAAAAGGCAAAAACAAAACCAAACAAAGAAGGGAGGGTAGGACCCTGTATATAAAATAATTTGGAGGCATGATATTGGAGAGATAGTATAGCAGGCAGGATGCTTGCCTTACCAAGGCCAACCCAGGCTCAATCCCCGGCACCCAATATGTTCCCTTGAGTACCACCAAGAGTAATTCTGAGAGCAGACCTAGAAGTAGCCCTTGAGCATTCCTGGGTGTGGCCCCCAAACAAACAAATAAAAAGACACATTCTTTCTTATTAAAACATCTTCATCCTTGGCATATCAAACAAAACAAAATAAACACCTCCAAAGATATTGTCCCAGGATGCCCCTCCTTTTATTACTCCTTCTAGAACAATCACTACTCAAGAAAGCTGAGCCTTGGGGGGCAGAGCGACAGTACAGTGGGTAGAACATTTGCTTTGCACGCAGCTGACCTGAATTCAATCCCTGAGATTCCATAAGGTTCCCAGAACACTGCCAGGAGTGATTCCTGAGTGCAGGACCAGGAATAACCCTTCAGCATCATTGGGTATGACCCAAAAAGTGCCCCCCAACTCCAAAAGAAAGCTGAGCCTTTCCTACATCTTACTTCCTAGGTAAGGTGGCAATCACTCCTTCAAAAAGCCACATCTCATCCCACTCTCAGCCCTTTTGGATCTCTTCCCTACTGACCATCTTCCTCAGAACCCAAATGACCAGACTGTTGTCTAAATTTCAAATGGCTACACTGTAGTCATTAAAGCAGCGTGGTACTGGAGTAAGGACAGATTCTCAGATCAATGGAATAGAATTGAAAATTCAGGAACAGACAGATCCTCAGGCACATGAACAGCTAATCTTTGGTAATGAACAAAAAATATGAACAGCTAATCTTTGATAATGAAGCAAAAAATATGAAGTGGAGCAAGGAAACAGTGATTCTGGGAAAACTGGTTAGTCACGCACAAAAAAAGTGAACTCAGACTCCTTTCTAACACCACGCACAAAAGTCAAATCCAAATGGATTAAAGGCCTCGATATTAGACCTGACTCCATAAATTACACTGAGGAAAACATAGGCAGAACTCTTCATTGACATTGAAGCTAGAAGTACTTTTCAGTGGGTAACACCAATGGCCAAGCAAACAGAAACAAAGATAAACAAACAGGACTACATTAAATTAAGAAGCTTCTGCATTTCAAAGGAAGCAGTGACCAAATTACAAAGATGTCCACAGATTGGAAGAAATTATTTACCCAGCACTCATCTGATAAAGGGTTAATATCCAAGATATATAAAGCACTGGTAGAACTATTAAAAAAATTCAACCCAATTAAAATGGGGAGAAAAGATGAGCAAAAGCTTCCACAAAAATGAAATACAAATGGCCGAAAGGGATATGAAAAAAATACTCGTCATCACTACCCATCAAAGAGATGCAAATCAAAATAACAAGGTAACACCTCACACCACAGAGATTGGCACACATCAAAATGAACAAAAACAACCAGTGTATGGATGTGAGGGAAAAGGGTCTCTCATTCACTGCTGGTGGGAATGTTGACTGGTTCATCCTTTCTGGAAAACAGTATGGACTGTACTTGGAATTGAAATTCTACTTGGAATATACCCTCCAAAGGCCCATAATACATAACAGAGAAAAGATATCTGCACCCCTGTGTTCATTATAGCATTATTCTCAATAGTCCAAATCTGGAAACAACCTAAGCGCCCAAGAACAAATGGCTGGATTAAGAAATTATGGTTGATATATACAATAGAATATTACTCAGCTGGAAGAAAAAATAAAATCATGACCTCACATGTCAACTTACCCACCAACCCTGCTCTACTGATTCACAACTAAGTCTCCAAAAAGATGCAAGACAAGTCACTAAAATTCACGGATACATCGAACTTTGGGCTGAAAACTCAGGGGCACCCTCAGGAGGGGAGGCTGGCTGAGTCCCCACCCTGCCAAAGTGCTGGCAGCAGCACTCACAACCCACGGCTGCCTCCACCCAACAGTCCAACTCCACTACCTCACGATTAATCCCTGCAGAGACACCAAACTGCGAAAATTCCAGGTCTACCAATTCTCAGATGGAGAACTCCGGGGTCTTCTGAAAGTAGGGGCAGGCAGCTTCCTCCCCACACCCACCCCACACTTCCAGAGCCCCCAGAAGCTGCACCCACAGCTCAGAGCCATGTCAACTCATCCATCTGCCTAGTTTACAAAAACTGAAGTTTTCATACCCCCAATTTCCACAATACCGACATCCCAGGAGGAGTGCACATTAGATGGGAAAATAATGTAGATGACAACAAAGCTCAACAAAAATAATAACACCGAAGACTCAACTAGCAACAAACACCTTAGTAAATCCTCAGACCCTGTAGGAAGATAACAATTTTCACAAATTTTTTTATACTGAAGTATTTTTGATAATTTCATTAGCCATCCAGAACCAGCCACAACCATGCTGAGACCACTCTCCACATGCATGAAGGTACGGGCAGAGGAACAAAGGCATGTGGGTTCCGGGGCTGATATCTTCAAGCCTGCTCAGATCGGGGCTGAGCATCCTCCACCCAGATTCTCCATCTTCCAGTAGGCAGGGGTCACACCCACCAACTGACCCCCAGCGCCGTGTAATCCCATCAACAGTCAAGACCCAGAGACTATAAAACCCAGCTCCTGGAAGCGTGCAGCCACGACATCTTATTATCTCATTCTTACTTTGGACAACCTGGCAGGCTGCCGAATGTAACCTGCCCACACGGCAGAGCCTGGCAAACTCCCCGTGGTGTACCCAATATGCCAAATACCAGTACCAATGATGGGTCTCATTCTCCCAACCCTGAAAGAGCTTTGAATATAGCACTTTTTTAAATCTCAGGACTAGGATGAAGGAGACGTTACTGGTGCCTGCTCGAGGCAATTGATGAACAACAGGATGATCGTGATTGTGAGCCATTTAGTTGTAAAAAACAGTAAAAAATAAATTGTGTGTCTGCTAAGGGGAGTGGTTGGGAAAATGGGGACAATGGTGGAAGACCTGGTGGTGGGAGTGGCATTGGAACAATGAGTGACCATAACAACTGTATTATGAAGGACTTCGTAAACCACAGTGAGAAAAGGAAAGGAAAGGAAAGGAAAGGAAAGGAAAGGAAAGGAAAGGAAAGGAAAGGAAAGGAAAGGAAAGGAAAAGAAAGGAAAGGAAAGGAAAGGAAAAGATGCAATTGGCTGCTACATAGATGGAACTGGAGACTATCATACAAGGTGAAGTTAGTCAGAGGGAGAGAGTGGCACAGAATGGCCTCAATTACATGTGGAATATAAAAAAAATAATAGGGCAAATAACAAATACCCAAAGGCAATAGAAACAAAGAACATGAGACTGGTCTTCAGTAGGATGTGGGGTTAGGGGGTGGGGAGTGGAGTGGGAATATGACAGGGAAGAGAACACTACATATAGTGGAAGGAAGTGGTAAACCAGGAGGAGAAGGGGGTGCTGAAAGGTGGTAAAGCGTATGTATGAAACACCATCAGTAACAGCAAACCACAGTGCCAAAAGTTTAAAAAAAAAAGTGCCCGTCATAGAGGCAGGCTGGTGGGCGGGGGGAAAACAGGAGGCACTGGTGGAGGAAAGTGGACACCGGTGATGGATGGGATTGGTATTGTAACACTGTTTTCCTAGAATCCAATCATGAATAATTTTGTAATCCACGGTGACTAAACACAAATTTTTAAATAAATTACATTACATTTCAAAGGGCTCAAGCAAACAATAGGCTCAAGATGATTAACTTCCTGAGAACCCCTCATTTCTAGTCTTACCATGCCTATATTTGTTGAGCATGATAAGACATCCAACTTCCGTCATAATTCATCTGACACTGATAAAACTTTATGCTCAACCCGAACACCACAGTCCTCTGCCTGGGGTTATTACTATATGGCTTATATGCCAGCCTTACATTTATGTGGTGTTTTAATTTATTCTAAGTGAGTCACACGAATTTTATCATTTCATTAGAAAAAATTTTTCTTTCACAATAGCACTTTCAAAATGATGTCACTGCTAGCTTACTGAGCTTTGTAAAGCTCAAGTCAGGGGCTGGGATGATAGCTCTAACAGCTATGCAGTCTTTGTATGTTGCAGCCCCAGGTTTGATTCCTAGCATTGCATGGTCTCTGAAGCACTGCCAAAAGTGAGCTTCAAGGAGGCTGGAGCAATAGCACAGTGGGTAGAGCGTTTGCCTTGTATGCGGCAGACCCGGGTTTGATTCCCAGCATCCCATATGGTCCCCTGAGCACTGCCAGGGGTAATTCCTGAGCGCAGAGCTAGGAGTAACCCCTGTGCATCCCCGGGTGTGACCCAAAAAGCAAAAAAAAAAAAAGTGAGCTTCAAGCACCAAATTGTGAGTAGATCTGGAGCACACGAGGTATGGGTCCCTCCCAATGGGAAGAAAAACAACCCAAGTTGACAGTTTCAGGTACAACAGAAACCCACTGACCCAGTTCCTAGAATACAAGTGACTATTCTAAGAACACCAGGACAGTAGAGAGAGAGAGAGAAAGGAAACTCAGCAACAGTGTGTAGCCTGTTGACACCTGTTGGTCTAATTCTTCATAGATCCTTAAGCTTGGCCAGACCCTGCTTCCAATCTCCAACCTAAGCCATAGAATGTCTGGGACTCAAATTCATACACAGTTTCCACTTATATTTCCCTGCATTGCTCTACTGTTATCCAGGTTTATTCATGTGTGTATACAGAGAAGGAAGAACAAGAAGACGGAAAAGGATAGAAAAATGTGTAAAAGAGGAAAAAGAGGGAGGGAAGAGAGAGGAAGATGGAAGAGAAGGGGGAAGGGGAAGGAAGGGAAGACATACATACCTCTGTCCAAGTTGCAGTCCAAATTTGGCACCATACACAAATGGTACTTCTTCCAGTCAATGAAATAAGAGGCATCTCTGAAGACAGTAGTAGCTGTCTGCTCCTGACTTGGCAGTATCAGAGGAAGGCCTGAAGGTCCATACAGAAATATGTAGTGCTATTAAAGAAAACCAACAATTTCTAGTTTCTTATAAGTATATATTCCTTTACACATAACACTGTTATGACCTGGTTCACTCTCCTAGAAAAAATCTTGTGAGCTAGGCAATTACATATTAAGCCTTTACCACACTGAGGATATTGTCAGGCACCAAAGACAGATCCATTAGAACCCGCAGAATCTTATTCTGGGTTTACCATGTGGACTCTATGTATTGTACTGGAGAATTCATTTATTTATTAGCCTACCCATTCAGCCACAGATCTGAATTTAGCCTACCCATTTAGCCATAGGCTAAACGCTGTACTCAATTCTGGGGATACAATGAATATTCCAAGTTAATACCTACCTTCAAGTGTTACCATTTGTACAGGAGACTCATAGAAAAGCCAGTTGACTGCACTACAGTATAGCATGCTTTATTAGCTTTGGGGGCCACACATGGCTGTGCTTACTCCTGGCTTGTACTCAGCGATCACTTCTGGCAGGTTCAGGGGACCGTATGTGGTACTGGACATTGAACCAGGGTGGCAGCCCAAGTGGCTGCACGCAAGGCAAGTGTCTTACCTCCTATATTATCTCTGAACTGCCAATGTAATGGGTTTTAGAGGTATATCTTCCAGTAAGTACTTGGGTCTATTTCGATAGAGAACACTTTTTCCTCACCTTTTCTAACCCTATTCTCTGACCAAGACCAAGGAGAGCTGGGTCCTGGAATGGTCGCCTTCTCTTGACTTCTGTTACTTCTCATTCTCCCTATCACCCCAGGTTTCTCCTCTTGACAATGCTGACACTTGGGCCAGAGAATTCTTTGTGAGAGGTTGTCCTGCACACATTGTAGGATGCTTAGCAGCACCCCTGCTCTCTGCCTGCCAGATGACAATTATATCCTCCCTCCCATCACATAACTGAGAGTTTCAGACACAGCTAAAACAGCTTCGAGGTAACAGTGACTCAGTTTAAAACCATGGCCTAGGGGCAAGAGAGATAGTACAGTGGGTAGGGCACTTGTTTTGCACAGGGCTGACCCAAATTTGATCTCCAGCACCACATACAGCACCTGAGCACTGATGGGTGTGGCGCCAAAACAAACAAATAAAGGCTATGGCCTAATCATTCCTATCCCCTAACCAGAGCTAAAGAGATAATAATGTTTTGGGTCACACCAGTGGTTCTCAAGACTTCCTTCCAGCTCTGTGCTCAGGGATCACTTTTGAAGGGCTTGGGGGACCATATAGTCGCCAGGGATCAAACCTGGGTAAGTCCTGTGCAAGGTATGAGCCATACTTGCTGAACTATCACTCCAGTCCCAAGATCACAGTATACTTTTTTTTGGGGGGGAGGGGTCACACCCGGCGATGCTCAGGGGTTACTCCTGGCTCTGCACTCAGGAATGACTCCTGGCGGTGCTCAGAGGGCCATATGGGAGGCTGGGAATTGAACCCCGGTTGGCCGCGTGCAGGGCAAATGCCCTACCCTCTGTGCTATCACTTCAGCCCCCCAATCACAGTATATTTTTATCTACTGTTTTTCCTCCTTTTTTAATCCAGGGGGTGGTTCTCGGGAACCTGTAGAAACCATGTGGTACCAAGGATCAAACCCAGGTTTTTAGCATGCATACACTCCAGCTCTTTAAATTATCTCCCTGGGTTTTATTTATTTATTTGCTTGTGGTGCAAGGGATCTAACCCTGGCAGGTATCATGCAAGAAAGCCATGCACTTTACGATTAAGCCACATCCCTGGCCCTTTCATCCTATTTTTAATAGGGTAAATTTGAGGCATTAATCGTGAAGATCAAAAATCCTCACCCAGGGCTGGAGAGATAGCACAGCAGGTAGGGCGTTTGCCTTGCACACACGCAGCCAACCCGGGTTCGATTCCCAGCATCCCATATGGTCCCCTGAGCACCACCGGGAGTAACTCCTGAGTGCAGAGCCAGGAGTAACTCCTGTGCATTGCCGGGTGTGACCCAAAAAGCAAAAAAAAAAAAAAAATTCTCACCCAAAAGGCTTTGGTCCATTATGGAAAGTAACAGCAAAACAAAGAGGATCAGAGAGTCCATGAGTGAAGTCTCCATCATAGATCCAAGTAGGCATTACTTAATACAGGTGCTAAGGCAACACATCAGAGCCAGGGGAATTTTCAGAGGCTGCAAACTCAGAATCTAAGATTGCAGTATCTAGTATTGTTCTTAGTGGGTCATGGCACAACCCACTATGCTCAGGGGTTATTTATTACTGGCTCTGCACCCAGGGATTACTTCTGGTGGGTACGAGGGACCATATGGGGTGCCAGAGATCAAACTTAGGTCAGACACATGCAAGGTAATCTCCTTACCTGCTGCACCACCAGCTCCTGTTAAGAGTGAACTATCTAAAGAGTCTAAATGCAATGTTATTTTTTCTTACTGCTATGGTTGGGTTTTACTCTACTTCGTTTATTTCCATTTGTTCCTTGTGTTAATCTTTTTCATGATTCCTTTCCTTCTTTTCTACTTTTAGATTCTATTTCAGATTGGGTATATTTTATATTTAATTTTACTCCCACATCTGGTTTGTTAGTTGTAATTCTTTGTTGTGTTAACTTGGGAGTTGTTTTAATTTACCAGTCTACTTCCAAAGGATATTCTAACAGTTCACACATATATAGTATGAGAATCTTTCAGTAATATGCTTCTATTTCACTTTTATTTACCCACTCTTGGTCTTTCTACTATCGTCTCATTTCCCTTCCACCTGAAGAAATGTAGACTGTTGTTATTTGTATATACAGTGGGGGTGACCTCCCAAGCAATGCTCAGGAGGTTCTCGTGATTCTCAGCTGACCAGGCAGTGCAAGGACCAGAGAGTGCCCAGGAGCCACTTGACCTATCATGTGGGTCAGTGCTGTGGTGCCCTAAGCCCAGGGACCACTAGGGCAATACTTCATCCAACCTTTGTCTTAAAGAGGAGGCCTTGTATAAATTGTCTAATTTTTCACTTTCAGGAACTGAAATCTCACCAGAGTTTTCATAGCTGGCTAATCCCTCCACTAAGACATCGCTTCCCTAGAGTCTTTGTGGAGCCCAGAATTTTTCCCCCTTTTCTTTTACCAAGGAATTAAGTGGACATTCATCCAAAAGTTGTCTGAAATCAGATTGGGCAGAGAGGCAGCGGACCTAGCCCTGGTATTAAGTGAAGATACCCCCTTCTGCATTCCCTACAGGCTTCTCCCCAGAAGCTCCCTAGAGGGGACCACATGGGTCCCTGCAACCCTGTGGATGGCAGGAACTTCATCTCACGGCACCCCCTTTTTTGCCTCTGTAATGGCTGCCCTGCAACTGTCCCCACAACCCCAGGAGAAAGACAGTGAGTTCTTCACTGAGGGTCTGCATCACCTACCAGATACTCTGATGGCCATGAAATGATTGGGGGACTCATTATTCCCTCTCTTTATTTGCTTATTTTTTATCTTCACTGCATCAATAACCACCTCATACCTACTTATTTATCAAATTTTCCAACTAAAATTATCTAGGAAAAATTAAAAAAGAGGATGGAAAATTTGTCTTATTCTCTGTGGTGAACAGAAGCAGGAAGAAACTGAACAAGCAGAAAGAAACTCATATTTTACGTTATACTCTTCATTATGACCTATAAATTAAGAAAAGACATGTTTGAGACTAGAGAGATAGTACAGCAGGTAGGGCTCTTGCCTTGCACATAGTTGGCCTAAATTCAATCCCTGAGCCCGCCAGGAATGATCCCCGAGAACAAAGACAGGAGTAAGCCCTAAGCACTGCTGGGTGTGACCCAAAAACCAAAAATGGAAAAAACTGCCATGTTTTGGCCCAGAGAAATAGCACAGTGGGTAAAGAGCTTGCATGTGGTCAACTTAGGTTTAATTTCCAGCACCTCATATGATTTCCTGAGCACTATCAGGAGTGATCCATGAACACAGAGCCGGGAGTGATTCCTGAGCACGGAGCCAGGAGTAATCCCTAAGTACTGCTCAGTGTGGTCAAAACCCAGAAAAACAAAAGAAAAGGCATGTTTTTAAATACAAAATAATGTCCGCGCAGAGACTTTTTCAACATTCTGCTCCTTTCTCATCCCTGAAAGATGGTCTTAGCTGATGTTTATCATCGTATGACCTTGACTCTTTGACCCTTCTGCTACTCTTGTTCCTTCTACCCTCTTATACCTCATTTACTCTGATACCTTCAATCCTAAAATAATGAACTACCTCCCGCATCATACTGATTTCTCCCAGAAGCCTCTTCTTTCCATGATCATTGCTTTCACCTCAGGCTCTCATTTTCTCTGACCCAGTTTACTTACTCGTTTGCTTATTGATAAACAATAAACTTACCAACTTCTCTCTCCCAGTCACCCTGTATAATAAATACTGTGAGAAAATAAAACATTCCATGGCTTTCCATATGCAGAGAAGAAAGTTCACACTCCTTAGTGTGGTGCTAAAGATCCACTACATTTAATGCCAAACTACTGTTCCAGCCTCGTCTCCCCCTGGCACCATTCATCCTATGCTTTAGACAAGTTGGATCATAAGGAAAGTGCATGGCATATGGCACACTGTATAGTTTCCAAAGTATTTTTTTCAGGTTTTTAGGGGTGGCTCTTCCTAGGCTTAGGAGTCCTAGGGACCCCAATCTGGAAATTCTTAGCCAACCGGGCCAGGGGTTCAATACAAGGAAGGGCCCAAAGATATGATGCTGCTTGGGCCTGGGGTCCCAGAGGTTACGTGGGCCACTCTGACAGTCAGCAGAGGCCTGTAGTGCCACACCAGCAGTTTCAAAGGCCTCCAGTACTGTACCCAGCAATTCTGGGGGACCACATGGTGCCAGAGATCATGCAAGGCATGTGCTTCAACACCTGTGCTATCTTTCTGGCCCTACAGTTGTCATTTTATAAAAAAACACTCATGCTTGATTTTTATTTTTATACAAGTCATGCCTGTTTCTAGACAGTTTATACGCTAAAGGCTTCTAGTACTGACGTAAAAATCCATTTCAAAGACAATTAGATGAATTCTGTCACAAAAAAGGATATAGAAACTGAAGAAATTCCACTCAGCTGGTTAGAAAAGGCCTTTGGACAGGGACACAGAGCAGCAGCTGGAGTCAATATCAGCTCTTCCAGAAACCTCTTCTCAGCCACGTCATCAGGGATGAAAAGCATTACTGGATGTCCTAGCACAGGATGGATTCTACTGCAGAGTAATTTTGTTGTACCAAATTTTGGTATACTGTCCAAAAACAGGAAGACAAATTTAGCCTTTCTTCCCCATCTTAAATTTTTTAAATTTTTAAAATTCCTTTTACAATCTTTAACATATGTATCACCAGATAACTTGCCATATCAGTTTTTTTTTAAATAAGCAACATGTGTTGCATTCAGAAAATGACAAGCAATACAAAGAGCAGACAAAGGGCACTTCAGGAATGGCATCTTAGCTCCCCTCTTTTGATGCCATATATATATATATATATTTGGCTTTTTGGGCTACACCTGGCGATGCACAGGGGTTACTCCTGGTTCATGAACTCAGGAATTACCCCTGGCAGTGCTTGGGGGACCATATGGGATGCTGGGAATCGATTCTGAGTTGGCTGAGTACAAGGCAAATGCCCTACCCGCTATGCTATAGCTCCAGCTCCGCTGTCATATATTTTAGAGGTTTATTTTCCCCACTAATATAACTCTTAAGGGTCTCAGGCTGGAGAGACAGTGCAGCACGTAAGGCTTTGGCCTTTCATGTGGCCCACCCGGGTTGAATCCCTGACACCCCATGATTCTCCTGAGTATTGCCAGGAATAATTCCTGAGTGCAGAGCCAGGAGTAAACCCTGAGCATCACCAGGTGTGGCCCCCAAATAAAATCTAAACAAAACCCCAAGTCCTCTATGGTTCTGAACAAAGTTTCCAAGAACATTCAAACATCAGCATTATGGGGTTCAGGGAGGTCCTGGTTCACAAAAGACCCAAAACTGTCCTTGTGGGACTTACCTGTCTTCCCTCACATATGCAACACCTTACCCTGAAGAGGTCTAGGGAGTCATGAAAAAAAGCTGACATCTTTTTCTACTATAAAGAATCTCGTGAAGGTTTACAACATGTCTTTTCTAAATGTAAATGAAATATTAATGAACCAGCCACGCTCTTTCTAATCAGTTGCCCAGGGAAATCTGCCCACAAGTCCTGGCTCATGGGCCTATACTCAGTCAGTAAACCTATGATAATGATCTGTCTCCATGCATGTATTACATGATACTACAATATTACTTAAGAAATATATGGGGTGGAGGAGTGGCTCTGGTGAGATAGTACAGTGGGTGGGGCATTTGCCTCATGTGCAGCTGACGAGGTTCAATCCCCAACACCCCATATGGTCCCCTGAGTCCATAAGGAGTGATCCCTGAGAGCATAGCCAGCGGTATGCCCTGAATACGGATGGATATGGCCCCAAAACAAAACAACAAAAAAAATATCTGAGGGGAGGCCAGGGATGTGGCTCAGCATTATAGCAGTTGTGTGAGGCTCTGAGTTCAATCCACAACCCCTGCCCACCACACACACACACACACACACACACACACACACACACACACGCACACACATAGTATGAGGTGAAGATTTTGTTTCCAGTCCAAAGTAGAGAATTAAAAGTCTACAGAAAGGGGCTGGAGCAATAGCACAGCAGGTAGGGCGTTTGCCTTACGCGCAGCTGACCTAGGTTCGATTCCCAGCATCCCATAGGGTCCCCCGAGCACCACCAGGAGTAATTCCTGAGTGCATGAACCAGGAGTAACTCCCGTGCATCACTGGGTGTGACTCAGAAAGCCAAAAACAAAAAAAAATTCTACAGAAAAAAAAATGGTATGTTTTCAGCTAGAGAGATGTACAGAGAGATGAGCAGAGGTCAGAGGTGCATACCTTGCGTGAGCAGGACCCAGCATTCGGGCCTTGGAACTGCCCGGCCCCCAATCACCACTAGGTGGGCAGCCACAGTGGTCCCTGGGTCAGTAGAGCTCTGGAGGCTCCAACCCGCTGAGACATAGCTCTAAGCATCTAGGCTGGCTGGCCAAGTATTGCCGAGAGGGCCCAGTCCCCCTGAGCACTACTTGGAAGACCTCCCGCAGAGTAAATTCTCAAAGCCAGGAAGAGTACGTTCCCAGTACAAAGAAAGTATTACTTCGAAGTTCTACTTTGACAGAGACTCTGACAGCTGGCACTAGTGAGGAGTGAGACATTTTCAATTTCTACCCACATTCACCCTCAGGCACAGAGTCCACCATGCTTTTCCATTCACCTCACATAGTGCTGAGAGCTCACAACAAGGGCCATTCCATCTGACAGGTTCAAAGTAGGTTCATTCTCTGCTCTGCAAAACAAGGAAAAACAGAGTCAGATCTCAATGGTCCTAAAGCCAATATCTATTTATTACAAATTCTGTCCCATAACTACTATTACTTCCAAAGAAAGCTTGAATTCAGTAACTAACTTCCCAAGGGGAAATGACAACCATAAAGTTCAGCCACTTTTGTTAAATGGAAAAGTTAGAAATGTATATATATGGACCTATTCACTCATTCAAAGATACTATAAAATATGAAAATGGGGGGGGTCTCAGAAAATTTGTTTCAAAGTCACTTTTGATCAAGAAATCCAACCGTGAACCTACTAAAACAGGACAGTGAATGAAAAACAGGACAATGACTGAGTAAAACTGTAGACCCCCTGGATTTAAAAACTTACTCAAAGATTTCTTTGTAGAAGATTCCATTCAAATTTATATTGAAATTAAATCTAATCTGCAAAACAAACAGGGTGTGAACTTGATGAACCAGGAAAGGGAATTTTAAAAACTCTATTCACAGACAGAGAGACATTGTAACATACAGGGTTCTAGCCTTAAATGTGGCTGACCAAGGTTAGATCCCAAGTACCACATATGATCCTCGAACACTACCTGGAGTTGATCCCTGAATGCAGAGTCAGGACAAAGCCCTGAACATCACTGGGTATAGCCCAAAAGTGAAAAAAAAAAATCCATAATCAACTACTAAAGGAAAATATATTCTTTTTATTCTGGGGGTGGTAGGGCCCACACCTGGTGATATTCAGGGGTTACTCCTGGATTTGCACTCAGAAATTACTCCTGGAAGTGCTCGGGGTCCATATGGGATGCCAAGGATTGAACCTGGGTCAGCCTCGTGTAAGGTGAGCGTCCTACCTGCAGTACTACCACTTTGGCCCTTTGAGAATATATTTTTAATTACCTTTTCCCCTACCTTGCACGTTCCCTAAAATAATCAACACTTCTTCATGTTCAAATTCTTAATGTTCAATACATTATACTGGGCTGGAGTGATAGCACAGTAGATAGGCCTTGCACACGGCTGACCCGGCCAACCTGAGTTCGATTCCTCCGCCCCTCTCGGAAACCCCGGCAAGCTACTGAGAGTATCTCGCCCACATGGCAAAGCCTGGCAAGCTCCCCGTGACATATTTGATATGCCAAACACAGTAACAACAAGTCTCACAATGTTACTGGGCCGAGCAAATCGATTATCAATGGGAGGACAGTGTTACAGTGCTACATTATACTAAATCCTGGGGTGGACAGTTCAATAAGCTAGAGAGCACACTTTGCATGTCGGAAAACTGGATTTGATCCTTTGCGCATTACCAGGAGTGACTCTTCCCAAACACGAAGCCAAGAGGAGGCCCCGAGTCCTTCCAAGTGTGCCCCCACCAAATAAAACTGTAGCACTGTAGCACTGTTCTCCCGTTGTTCATCGATTTGCTCAAGCGGGCCCAGTAATGTCTCTGTCATGAGACTTGTTGTTACTGTGTTTGGCATATTCAATACGTCACAGATAGTTTGCCAGGCTTTGCTGTGCGGGTAAAATACTCTTGGTAGCCTGCCAGGCTCTCTGAGAGGGGCGAAGGAATCGGACCCGGCTTAGCCGGGCTGGCGGCGCACAAGGCAAACGCCCTACCACTGTGCTATCACTCCAGCCCTGCCAAATAAAACAAATCACTGTCACTGTCCTCCAATTGTTCATTGATTTT
This sequence comes from Sorex fumeus, assembly GCF_029834395.1. Classification (NCBI taxonomy): domain Eukaryota; kingdom Metazoa; phylum Chordata; class Mammalia; order Eulipotyphla; family Soricidae; genus Sorex; species Sorex fumeus. Next base: position 5,801,959 of record NW_026606150.1, on the reverse strand, counting down.
CTCGAGCAGGCCCAGTAACGTCTCCATTGTGAGACTTGGCATATTGAATATGCCAAGAAGGGCGGAGGAATCGAACTCCGGTCGGTCATGTTGGCTGCGTGCAAGGCAAACGCCCTACCCACTGTGCTATCACTTCAGCCCAAAACAAATCAAACAAAAACAACATATTGAATCCTAATACTTTAATTACAAGTTTTCAAAAATTATTAGAAAATAATTTCACAATTATTAGATTGCTGCTCTCCCAAATTTATCTCCTCCCCTATTTTCCCTATTCTTTCTTTCTTTTTTTTTTTTTTTTGTGTGTGAAACACCATGAGGTACAGGTGTAGACTTACAAACTTTCGTGCTTGGGTTTCATCCTCCCCTAGTCTATTTTTTTTTTAATTAGTGAGACACCATGAGGTATAGTTGTAGACTATCTGGAAAAAACCTGAGTGCTGGAGAACAGATGACTGGCTAAAGAAACTTTGGTACATTTACACTATGGAGTATTATGTAGCTGTTATAAAAGAGGAAGTCATGATATTTACATACAAGTGGTACTACATGGAAAGTATCATATTAAGTGAAATGACTCAGAAAGAAAGGGATAGACATAGAAAGATTGCATTCATCTGGGGAACATAAAGTAACAAAATAGGAGACTAACACCCAAGAATGGCCGAGATTAGTACCAGGAATTTTATTTCATCCTCCCCTATTCTTAAAAGGACTACTGATTTTTCTATTATTTCACATTGTTTCCAGAACGTAACATTTCAAAAGTTTTATTCCCTTGCCCCAAATGTGACTTTCATGTTCTGCCCCCAATTCACATTACTTGTTTTCCTACTTACCTAAATTCAACCTACACTATTCTTTCTAGATGGCTATATCAGTAACAAGGGATTTTAGAGCCAGATGCATTTGTTCAAATCCTGGTTCTGCAAGTTATCTGATCTTTAAAGCACCAAATTGGAAAGAAAAACAACTTACCTTAGGGTGCACCATAATGATTTTGTGTAAAAAATTCTTTATAACCAGTCTACCTGTCACCAAAGTTGTGAGATTTTCATCAACCTAGAACAACAAAGAGACTAAGTACACACCAACAACCCCAAAGCACAAATGAATAGATGGATGGATAATTAGAAAATTCTGCAAACAAGCAAGGAATTACTCACTCATACATGTAAATAATGGTAATTAAATAGTAACTGCAGCATACATATATTATAGGCTTATCCCCCATTTAAATTTTTTATTTTAAAATATTTAATAGTAGAAAAGCAATGATATCTTTTTTCTTAAAATATAAAAAAGTATTTAACACTTCCAAAACAACTTCTTGGAACAGCTTCATATATTTCAAACCTTGGTGATTATAGGGTGTATTACAGAAACTACTAATTATATCTAGCAGTAAGGCAACCAAATAAAAGAGAGTTCCTTGAACAGAGTTCCAGAAAGGGACTACAATTAATAACAATGAGAGCTACCATTTTATAATTGCTTATTACATGCCAATCAATTTATATGAACGTCAGAATGTCAGAAATGTATTTCTTGAAGGAGGATAAGGAGACTAAATAAGCTAACTGATTTGTCTAAGGTTACGCATAGCCACTTAAGTGGGAGACATGAATGCAAACCTAGGTCTAATATAAAACCCACATTCCATTACACAGCATTTTCTGTGCCTGCTGCTATCTGAATCATGTTTATCACTATTTTCCAAGGAGTATATTATTTATTCACTCATAAAACAACATGGTTTATCAAGTACCTGGGTCTAAGAAAAATATTAAATTCCTAATATGAAGAGTTTACAGTTCAGTAGAAAAGAAAGACAAATAAATCATTTGTATGACAGTGTAAAAAGTTTTATTACCTAGATGTATAAGAGATCTAATAAAATGCACAAGAAGGATTCACACATAAGCCGGACTCTGAAGGTAAAAGATCCTGTTATCAGGTCATATAGCTTACACAACGCAAACAGCTTCTTTTGAAATGTACTTATAAATTATTAAGAGGTAGAGACAGCGACCCTGATAAAGAAAGCCTTTTATAGCTGTTTGTAGTTGGGTGTTAGAAACTTGTGTAAGTGTTGTTAGGCAGAGGAGATGCTGCTGGCCCTGAGCAACAAAAGCCACTACTGAATTTCCTCCTTTGCCTTCAAATACAAATCTAATTATGTGACAAAGTATGAAAGGTGCTTTCTGCTTTCTTGTTTGTTCTGGGGGTCATAGCAGTGGTATCTGGGGGTTAGTCCCAGCATGGTGTTTGGGGGTCATTCCCAGAGATGCTAGGAGACCGCGTGAACCATGTTGTGCAAGGTATTGAACCGGGTCCCCTACAGGCAAAGCATGTGCTCCAGCAATCTGAGCCATCTCCCTGGCATTTTAAAACGTTTTCTTCATTGTGGTGCCAGGAATCAAAGCAGGCATTCAACTGCTGAACCACACCCCCAACACCCACTTTCTATTTCCAAACATGAATAGATCTTATATGACTATCTTCGTCAGAGCTGAGTTTCTCGTCTTCTATTTCCTTTAAACAGATGAGAAACAGAAACAAGTAATAAAGATGCATATGTTTGTGTATATGTATATTTCTGCAATTTTATGAATATTATATCAAAATAAATATAAAAGTAAATAGCTCTGTGAGGAAGATGTAGTCTGGTTATAAAGAATTTTTTACACAAAAATTAAATTAAGTTTTTGGGTTTGGGCCACACCCAGAGGTGCTCAGGCATTACTCCTGGTGGTGCTTAGGGGATCATATGGGATGCCAGGGATCGAACCCAGGTGGGCTGCATGCAAGGCAAGCACCTTACCCACTGTACTATCTCTCCGGCCCTACACCAAATTTTAAAAACTCATTTTGGGAAACACATTATTCAACCTAATAAGCCCGCCAAACAGGAGTGGCTTTGAGCATAAATATAAAAGAGCACCTCTCTTAAAAGGAACTTTCCTCAGTCTTCTGGGATTACCTTTCTTCATATGTCCAAAGCAATTCATAAAGCTTTTCCATGGATATCTCCATTCCCAAACCTTTGTTGTCAACCTTAAACCATATTCATTCTCTCTTTCCCTCCCTCCCTCCCTGTCTTTCTCTCTCTCCTATCCATACTGATTTTCTTGAAAGAAATACTGCTTTTGTAATAAGGAAAAAACAAAGGCAAGAGAACATTTTACCATTCTGATACAATTCGCTATTCTTTCAAGTCCTAATAGTTTACATACAGAAAATTTGCTTCTCAGTATCATTAAACCTCTAGACAGACCCCTAGGGTTTGGTGCCCCTCCTCTTTGCTATCACAACATTCAGTTTACTGGACTATTTTTCCATTTACTTATCTTTTCATTTAGTTTCCAAACTCCTTAAGATCAAGTAATGTGTCTTGGAACTTTGTACCTTCAGTGAGGTTGATAGAACAAACACAGGTTTCTGAATGAATAAATATTACAACAGCACTGAGTATGTATTGCTTTGATTCAAATACTATTTATGTCATTTAATTTTCATATGACCTTGGAAGAGCAAGTCAAATTCTCTGAATCTGTTTTCTTCTCTATAAAATGGGAAGGTCACCCATAAGTCAATCTGCAGAAAAACCCAGGTATGCAAGACTTGTGACTTGAATTTCCAGGCTTACACAGAGTCGGGAATGGGCAACCTTCCTCCATCTTCCTGTATTTCTGGTAACTTGGCAGTCACACCCACAGACCGCCTCTGGCACCATCTGAGCTCATTAACAGCCATGATCCAGAGACTCAGAAATAAAGCTCTTGGAAGAGAGCATCAATAGAATGACATGTCGCAGAGATTCTCTGGACCCTCGCCAGGCTGTCCCACCTGGGGAAAACTGGAGGGGGTGGTGAGTTCCAGAAAGCCCAAATCCTCCAAAACTCAATCGCTGCCATGCTGATGGCCACTCTCCACAGTCTTAGAGTGAATCTGCTGTATAATCGTATTTTAAATTTTTGAATTCCTGGAACAGGTGATAACATTTCTACTTTATACCACTAATGTGCCAAGAGTAGTACACCACATTTGATGCGGTTTTAAGTAGAAGGTAACCAATCTCAGGGGGACACAAGGCTCAACCTTTAACAACATGTTAGTAATCTCTTGTAGAAGGGCTTAATGATCAGGATGAAATACAACAATCTTCACACACTTTCCTCTAAAGAAACATTTTTGGGGGGTATGGTGCCGCCAGCAGGTCAATCTGTAGCTGTGAGGAGAGTGCATCAACAGCCTCATGGCGCCTTCAGACTTCTAGATACCCCAAAATTGCTGCTGTGCCTTTGGTCAGACCCTAAAGCCTTGGGGCAAAGTTTTCCAAGAAAGTAAACGGCCAAAAGTTAGGTATGTGGGGGACACACCCAACAAATCACCTCCAGCTCAGCTATATAATTGGAGGCATGGCCTCTCTGGTTCCTAACTGAACTGCTTAATGGCCATGATCCCAGAGACTCAGAAACAAATCTCGAAACCCAACGGCTTTTGGCAGAAATGCGTCCGGTCCTTGCAGTAGGCTACCGGTGCTGAGCCACCTCAGGGAGGAAAGGATGCTGTCCTTCCGCCCGCTCCCCCTTGGCGGCCTGGTGGCCACCATCTTCCAGAGGCCACTGGAACGTCAGGTTTGGGCTCACAGTGACGAACATGTGGGGCCTCACAGGATGGGGGTGGAGCCGGCCCTTTCCTCCCCTTCCCAAGGAGACCCTGCGTCACCACCCACAAACGGCCTCTCTGGCTCCTGATCAAGCTACTTAACAGCCATGATCCCAGAGTCTCAGAAACAAATCTCGAAACCCAAAAGCTTTTGGCAGAAATGCGTGTGGGCCACAGAGTAGGTTACCGGCTCTGGGCCACCCCAGGTGGAAACAGGTTTTGTGCCTTAGCCTGTTTACCCTTGGCGCCTCGGCCGCCATCCACCAGAGACCATTGGACAGTTAGGTTTGGGCCCGCAGTGACGAGACACACAGGGCCTCATGGGACAGGGGTAGAGCCGGCCCTTTCCTCCCCACCACAACAAGACTGCGAGTCGCTGCCCACAAATGGCCTCTCTGGCTCCTGATCAAGCTGCTTAATGGCCATGATCCCAGAGACTCAGGAACAGATCTCGAAACCTAGAGGGTTTTGGCAGGAAATCTCTCCAGATTTAATTGTTAAAATTTCGGAATTTCAAAACTGCGCAGCCACTACTGCAACCATGCGACATCATATATTATTCATAACCAGCAATAGAAAACAAATTGTCTACTGTTGCCTTTTCGGCAGATCTGAGTGTTGGGGTAAAATCCCAAATAATAATGGTGGGTGTGGTGTCAAAATGTTGAATGTGATCAAAGTATAAAGAGAGTGATTTGGAAATCATCTGCCCCACACGTAGGGGGAGGATGTGGGATAGGGGTACACTGGGGTTTTTGGAGGTGGAGAATGGGCACTGGTGAAGGTATGGGTGTTTCATTGTATGACCAAGACTTAAACCCAAAAGCTTTGTAACTGCTCTATGGTGATTCAAAAAATAAAATGATAAAAAATGGGGGAAAAAAAGTATGGTGGAATTCATGCAAAATTCAATCAGCCTAATCAGTGGCTGAATAAATAGCAGTAGTCCTACATAAAAAAAAGAAACATTTTTGGATTTTTGGTGGGTTAATTAATAACAAGTAATAAAAAATTATTTGGTTCTGCTTTGGGGGCAGTGTTTGGGGTTCAGGGTGGAAACAACTGAAATATGGTGGTGGGAAGGTGTAATGGTGGTGGGATTGGTACAACTATTAAATGTAATAAATTATTGTGAACAACTTTATAAAAATAAAATTGAATTAAAAATAAATTTAAAAAAATGGGATGGTGATCCTTGTGCTATCTACTTCACGGAATTGATGGGAGTCGAAAATATAAATGTTAGGATCAGAGAGAGAAGATTCTTGCACACAGCTGACCCAGGTTTAATCTCCAGCACCAAATATGATCCCCCAAGGTCTGCCAGGAGTGATATCTGAGCATTTCTGGGTATGGCCTAAAAACAACTACACATTTTTTAAATAAAGCATGTTAGGTAAAAGAATTATCATTGTTCAAACTGGCTAAAACACATGATCAAGTTTTCTAGAATTGCTTTCCATGGTTCACTAGAATTGACTTTTAGTTGCCACTTGACATGAATAGTTTCAGAGATCACTAACCACTAATTGCTTCATATTATTTACTGTTCATTTCCCTAAAGAAGATAAGGCACAGCCAGAAATATTTAGTCTCAGTACTGTACACTTCCTTTTAGAAGGAGCATACAATTATTTAAACATGAAGAAAAGCTTCCCAAGTGTTTCCTGGGAGAAAGTTTAAAGAATGTTAATTCTTTGTGTCTCCAATAAGCCAAGGGAAGGAAAGATAAGAGATCAGAGAATTGTTTTGTGTTCTTTTTCAGGAGATCTAAATGCAATGCTTCATATTTGGGGTTTTCAAGTTTGTATGCCTATCAGGAATCATATGGAATTTAAAAAATAATCCAGAGCCCAGGCCATATCTGCTCTGAACTAAATTTTGTCCTCTCCAGGCCATATAACTTCCTGAGACTCCATGTGACTGCATTTGGAGATAGGTCTTAAAGACATAATGAAGATTAAAGGAGGTGGCATGAGGAGGACGCTTATCCCATAGGATCAGTATCCTTATAAGAAAAGGAAGGGCAGAGGAGACATCTCAAAGGTGTGAAGGACATGCCTTTATTGCATGAAGCACAAAGCACTGTATGGTCCCCCAACCCAAGCACCACCACGTGTGGGTCTGGTGAGCACTACCCAGGTGACTCCTAGCATCACTTGCCCAAATAGTTTGTCGTCACTGGCCCAAACACCAAACCATCTAACCTACATCCTGGTTAAGTATCACTGAAAGTGGATCCCGGGCATTGCAGGATAGTCCCTATTCCAACCCCACCCCACATATCAAAATAAAGAAATAAAAAGATCTCTCTCTCTCTCTCTCTCACTCTCTCTCCCCCTCCCCTCACCCCCTCCCTCTCCCTTTCCGTCCCTCCCTCCCTCCTTCCCCCCTCAACACAAACACAAGAAAAGCCATTGGAGGCAAGAGTGACAAGACACCTTCATCTTAAACTTCTAGTCTCAAGAAATATGAGAAAACAAATTTGTATTATTTAAGCTACCAATTTGTGTTGTTTCTTTTTCTCCAATGGCAACAAGAGATCAGTCCATACACACTGAATATCAGCCTCTTGAAGTGGACAGAAACATAGGTATTTTGAAAGTTCTAAAGGTGAAAATTGTACATGTAAACTTGGGAATGAATGCCTTACTTTATTTCAAATAAGGTTGTACCCAGGCTTTTCTTTCCTGTTAATAGATTTGTAGAAAAATAAGAATCAATACATCAGTAATTTATACCACAAAACCTACCTCAAAAATCATCTGGAAGCATTCTGGCCCTGATGTGTTCTGAGAATGGTCGACTTCTTCTGAAGTCCAATTCAGCTTTGCAGAGAATCCAGGCAGTATAGATTGGAATGTATACAGCATTTCTATGCGAGAAAAAAATAGCAACAAAATAGAATAAGAAGTTTGGATAAGCACCAGAGTTTCTGGAATTGTTTATTAAACTGATGAGCCAAGAAGGCTTTTCTCTGATGAAAAGATTATCTAAAAAATCTAAAGTATGACTGGAAATGACTATGTATCAGCAAATTGCTTGATCATTTAGAATTACGTTATAGAGTTAAGACATTAAATCTCATGTTTTCAATTTTTCATATTTGCTAAATCAATTTGTATTTTCAGTTCCTTTCCACAAGGTCATACCCAATGCCTGAAATCTTCAGATTTAATAGCTCTAGTTGATATTCTTGTATTTTAAAATAGATCAATTCATTATTTAACAGACACAAATCCAGTAAGCAAGATAATTTAGAACTGAGAGCAGAAAATTCAAAAATGATCCTCTCAAGCATTTGCCTAATATAGATGTTCTTCAATGAGGTAGTCTAAAACAAATCCAAACAAAGGAAAACTTTTTCCAATTTATTTGACTACTCAATTAATTTATATATATTGACACAGAACTATCTTTCCACAAAGTATCATGACTCCTGGACCATCTATACGGACAACCTCCAAATATGCCTCATCCTTTTTCCTTTCTGCACCCTCAAGTGTACCCTCATAAAAGGTACCATCAAATCTCTATTTTATAAATGCCATCCCTTCTTTCCCCCCTACATTACTATTAAAATTGGGAATGAATTTGGGCTAGGAGATAGCCCAAAGAGCTTGAGTGAGGTCTGGAGTTTGATTCCAGCATCATGTGCTCCCTCTGTGCATTGCAGGTTTATCCCTAAATACCACGAAACACCACTGGGGTAGCCCTGGTGGCCCTCAGTATCACTGAGCCTTTATAGCACTGCATCATAGAACCTGAGCATGAAAACTTCAGTCCCACACCACCAGGATGAGTATCATTGGGTGTGGCCCCTGAGTTCCCTAAGCACTGCTTTTTGTTTTAATATAGAAACTAATATGAATAAAAATAGATACGCCTAAAAATCCCACCTTGTAAATTAAGTTTACAATGTTGATTTTTGTTTTGGGGACACACCAGTGGTGCTCTGGACTTATTCCTGCCTTTGCTCACAGATCCTCCTGGTTGGACTTGGGGAACCATATGCAGTCCTGGGGCTTAAACCTAGGTAGTTAGCATGCTTAGCAAGAGCCTTACTCATACTATCTCTCCAGCCCCATTCAATGCTGATATTATAGAATAATTCAACTTAAAAAAATCTAATAACAAAATATGTCCAAAATATTACAGGAAGTTTTAAAATTTTTTCTTTTCAGGTATTAATTCTACATAGTAAATCTTTAGCCATCTAAAAAATTTGGGCTGAACCAAGAAAAAGTTCTAGCCATCTATCTTAGTACAATATTTTTCTTGCTATGAGTTTGTTTTTGAAATAAAATTCAGTCACAAACCCAAGATAATATGGTAGCAAGGTTATGCTACACTGAAGTTTAATGAACTTGGCACTGTACCAGGATGTCATGCATCAATGTTCAATTTTACCAATGACCGATTTCTGACCTAAGGTGACCCACTTTTTGTAGTTCAAGTGCCTTTCTGTGAAATTAGGAAAAACCTTATATTTACCATTCATCTGTTAAAACTATGAAACCCTACCATTTGTAGCATGGATGTACCTAAAACTTAGGGAAAGCAGATGGATGTACCTAAAACTTAGGGAAAGCAGATGAGCCAAAGTGACAGTAAAGCAGGTAAGGCACTTGCCTTGCACATATCTGACCCAGGTATGATCCCCAGAACCTGTATGGTCCCCCAAGCCCTGCCAGGAGTGCTCCCTGAGTGCAGAATCAGGAGTAATCCCTGAGCACAGAAAAAAAAGCAAAGTTTTACTGTATTTCATCTTAAATATTTTTAAATAATACAGAAAAGTATATAGGGTATCTTAACATGAAGAAATCTGGCAAAAAACAATAACTTAACAAGGTTATTATCAATAATAAGATATAACGTCATAGAAACTGCTCAGCTTCACAACTTATCTGAGAAAAATGCCACCATGAGGCCCAGATCTCTGGAACCTTAGCAGTACCAAATCCCTACCCTTCTAGAGGCCCAGTACTCCACCCACCCACATCTGGCTCCTCTGCTGCCAAAGAAATGGCCGGGCTTCAAGACTGATTAAATTAAATTTCACTTGATTAAAAACTGTGAATAAAAATTAAATGCAGGGCCTGTGGAGATGACTCAAAAGGCTGGATTGCATGTATGTTTTGCATACAGAAGCCCTGGGTTTGATCCCTGCAACACATGGTCTCCTCAGTATCAGGAGTGGCCCTGAGCACCACTGCGTGTACCCAACCCCCACATCCCACTGAAATGAGAAGCAATATTTCCTACCAAAAACTACACACACACACACACACACACACACACACACACTATTATGATAGGTTGAAAAGACATCTGCCAAGGTATTCAAAATATGATTATCTCAGGTCAGAACAATAGTACAATGGGTAAGGTGCTTGCCTTGCACGTGGCTTACCCTGGTTCGATCCCTGGCCTCCCATATGGTCTCCCAAGCACCACAAGGAGTGATTCCTGAGTGCAGAGTCAGGAGAAACCCTAAGTGTGCCCCTCCCCCAAACAAACTATATTATATACACACATATATATGGTTGTTTCTAAGTAGGTAACACGGTAAATATATTTTACCTTCTAACTTTTCTATAATATTTGGGAATTCTAAAATTAAAAAGCTTTGTTCTAGGGTCCAGAGAAACAGCACAGTGGTTTAGAATGCCTGTCCTGTAAGTATATGGTCATGAGCTCAAATCTCCAGTGCCCCACATGCACAAAACATGATCCTAGCAGCTCTTGTATCTGTGATCTCACACACCAAAATGCGATTTCTTGTCATATCACTGGAGGAGACCCCAGTGAGCACCCCAGCTAAAGAAATGTGCAAGCACCAGGGGCAGGAAGTGTAACCCCTTATCAGATGCTCCTACCAGAATTTGTGGTTCTCAACTAGTGTGTGGGCTCTGGAATGCAACAGAAGGAGTGAAAATCTTAAATGAGCACAGCAGACAAGTGTGCAAGCACAACCTGATGTGCAACCCCTGGAAAACACAACTAAGAAATTGGGTGAGCACCCCCATCAGCCATGTGGCAATTCTCAGTCACCCAGTAGTATCAACAATAAGAAAGTAGGAGGAGGAGGGGCTGGAGCAATAGCACAGTAGGTAGGGCGTTTGCCTTGCACGTGGCCGACACGGACTCGATTTCCAGCATCCCATATGGTCCCCTGAGCACCGCCAGGAGTAATTTCCGAGTGCACGATCCAGGAGTAACCCCTGTGCATCGCCGGGTGTGGCCCAAAAAGAAAGAAAAAAAAGAAAGTAGCAGGAGGAGACAATTAAAAAGAAAAAGTGGGAGGTCTGGGGCAATAGTACAGTGAGTAGGGCACTTGCTTGCATATTTCCAACCCGGTTGTGATCCTGCCATCCCATGTGGTCCCCAGGCACCAGCAGGAGTAATTCCTGAGTGCAGAAACAGGAGTAACACCCGAGCATGGCTGGGTGTGGCCCAAAAGAAAAAAAATTTAAAACAAAAAGTGCTAGGGGCTGGAGCAATAGTTCAAATGGTTGAGCACATGCTTTGCATGCCAGGGGCTTGGGTTCAATTCCCCTGCACCTATCCCCCTATCACCACTGGGAGCAATTTTCAAGCACTGGGAGTAACCCCTGAACACCACTGGGTGTGGCCACAAAACAAAAAGTGCAGGGTGAAAGCAAGTGGATACAAATATAAACAAATGGGACTACATTAAATTAAGAAACTCTATATCTCAAAGGAAATGATGACCAAGTTACAAAAACAGCCCCTGGAATGAAGCACTATAGCACTGTCCTCCCGTTGTTCACTGATTTGCTCAAGCGGGTACCAGTAACGTCTCCATTGTGAGACTTGTTCCTGTGTTTGGATTATCAAATACGCCACAGGGAGCTTGCCAGGCTCTGCCGTGTGGGTGGGATACTCTCGGTAGCTTGCCGGGCTCTCCGAGAGGGACGGAGGAATCAAAGCCGGGTCAGCCACATACAAGGCAAATGCCCTACCCACTGTGCTATCTTTCCAGCCCTGGAATGAAAAAAAAATATTTACCCAACATCCATCTGATAAGGGGTTAATTTCAAAGGTATATAATAAAGGCATTGGTAGAACCTTACAAGAAAAAAACATACAACTTCATCAAAAAATGGGGAGGAGAGGGGCTAGAGCGATAGCACATTGGGTAGGGCATTTGTCTTGCATGGGGCCAACCCGGGTTCGATTCCCAGCATCCCATAGGTCCCCAAGCTCCGTCAGGAGTAAGTGCACGAGTCAGGAGTAATCCCTGAGCATTGCTGGGTGTGACCCAAAAAGGAAAAAAAATGGGGAGAAGAAATGAACAGAAACTTCCTCAAAGAAGGTGGCCAAAAGGCACATGGAAAAATGCTCTACATCACTAATCATCAGGGAGATGCAAATCAAAACAACAACGAGATATAATCTCATGCCATGGGGACTGGAATACATCAAAAAAGAACAAATACAATCAATGCTGGTACGGATGCCGGGAGAAAGGGTCTCTCATTTCCCACCAGTAGTCGACTAGTGGGAATGCTGACAACTCCAGCCTTTTTGGAAAACAATATGGGAGTTCCTCAAAAAACTAGAAATTATGACCCAGCAATACCACTCCTGGGAATATACCCTAGGGGCCTAAAAACAGTTCAGAAAAGCCATCTGCCTTTTTATGTTCATTGTAGCACTATTCACAACAGCCAGAATCTGGAAACTATCCAAGTAAGCAAGAACAGATGACTGGATTAAAAAAAACCTACGGTACATCTACAAAATGGAATACTACACAGCAGCCAGGAAAATTTGGGTCATAAAATCTGCTTTTATTATAAATGGATGGACATGGAGAGTATCGTGCTGAATGAAGTGAGTCAGGGTAGAGGGAAGGACACTGAATGATTGCACTCATTTTTGGGTTATAAGAAACACAGTATAAGACTAACATCCAAAGACAGTAAGACAGTAGAAATATGGGCCAGGAGGACGGTCCATAGTTGGAAGCTTGTCACAAGTGGAGGTAGGGGGCAGTCAGGACAGTGGGGAGGGGAAGGAGGGCAGTCAGGATAGAGAAGGTATGGCAATGATAGTTGGAAATGATCACTCTGGACAAGAATTGAGTGCTGAAAGGAGGTAAAGGGATATACATGATAACATTTCAGTACCTATATTGCAAACCATATTGCACAAAAGGAGAGAGAGAGAGAGAGAGAGAGAGAGAGAGAGAGAGAGAGAGAAACTGCCATAAAGGCAGGGCTGGGGGTGGATGGCAGTAGCGAAACTGGGGACTTTGGTGGAGAGAAATGTACACTGGTGAAGTGTTGGGTAACACTGTATGACTGAAACCCAATAATGAACAAACTACTTTGTTACTGTGTATCTCATGGTGATTCAATTACAATAAATAAAAAAAATTATCTTAAAAAGTGTTGAGTCAGGAATGTGACTCAAATGGTAGAACACATGCCTTGCATGTATGAGGACTTGGGTCTGAACCCCACAACTGCAGGGTCTACCAAGTACTAATAGGTATAGCCCCAGTGGTTCCTGAGCACCAGCAAGAGTGCCTCCAAACTATTTCATTACCCCTAAAATGAAAAAATGCTAATAAATTAACAAATTTTAATTTGAATAGTATTGCATAATATTGGTAAGATGAGGATAAGACAGGTGTTTGTGTGTATTAACGATAAGATTGTAAAGTGCAATATCTTTATGAAAACAATATAATATTTCATCAATGTATTATTTAGCTTACATAACTGAAAGTTACTGGATGTATGAAAGGGAAAGAATACTTGGATTATTGCAAACAACTTCAAACATTAAATTGTATGAGTTTTTTGGCATGGTGGTGGTGGTGTGAGCCATCTATTCTCATCTCTGCACTCAGGATTTGCTGTCAGCAGTGCTCAGGGGATCATGTGGTGATCAAAGCATGCACTCAGCCCACAGAGCTACTACTCTAACACTGTCTGAGTCACTTTTTTTTACTTTTCAACAGCAAAGTTTCAAGAATATCTAGGAACTTCCATACATTCTTTACAATATATTCCACACATTCCTTTTTTTACACAGGCAACATTTTTTAAATTTTATTTTTATAAGGTTGTTCAAAATAGTTCCTTATATTTAATATCCAAACATTCATTATATTTAATATCCAAACACCAATCTCATCACCAGTGCACCTTCCCACCACCATAAGAGAAAAGTGTGTGAAGATTGTTGTATTCCATCCTGGAGCCATATAGAGATTATAAACATGTTTGTTAAACCCAATCAAATGTATGTTACTCTTGGTACATCAGTGGTATAGAGTGGTATAGCTCCAGGAATTCTAAAATTTAGAATATTATTATAGAGCAGATTCACTCAAGGGTGAGGCGTATGTTGCTCTCTTCTGGGAGCTTTATTTCATGAAATTATATGGCGCCAGAGGCAGTTAGTGAGTGTGACTGCCAAGCTACTGGTAAACTTTGGGACTTGGGGGAGGAGGCCCATTCTGGCTCCAAGCGAGCTTGGAGATTTCAGTCATAGATCCTGCGTACCTGGGTTTTTCCGCAGATTCACTCATGGGTGAGGCTCATTCGAGCCTGTGGAGAGAGGTCATAAGTATGGCAGTGATTGGGTTCTGTATCCATACATTCTTTAAGATAAAGCCTATCTTTGTTTGTAGGTATGTGTAATTTTTCCTCAACTGAGAATTGGAGATATTGTACTCCTGTAATCCTAAATAATTCAGTGCCTATGGAGCTTAAAACATCCTTATAATTATCAACATAAAATTTTAAATATATACATTTTTTTGAAATTTTATTCTTTTATTGTTCTTAGTTTTGGGGTTGGGCTAGAGTGATAGCACAGTGGGTAGGGCTTTTGCCTTGCACGCAGCCAACATGGCCGACCCGAGTTTGATTCTTCCGCCCCTCTCAGAGAGCCGGGCAAGCTACCGAGAGTATCTCGCCCTCACGGCAAAGCCTGGCAAGCTACCTGTGATGTATTCGATATGCCAAACACAGTAACGAGTCTCACAATGTTACTGGGCCCGCTCAAGCAAATCGATGAACAATGGGAGGACAGTGATAGGACAGTCACACCTGGAGTTTCTCTGGGGTTACTCCTGGCTCTGCACTCAGGAATTACTCCTAGAAGTGCTAGGGAATGCTAGGGATTAAATCTGGGTAGGTGCATAAAAGGCAAGAGCCTTACCTGCTATACTAGCCAGTCCCTAAATATAATATTAACTAATTCATAGTCCATATTAAAATTTCGGCAAGTATCATATCTCTTACAGCTATTTTACTCCTGGTTCAGGATTTAACTTAGTATTATACTAAATAAGCATACTAAATACTTAGTATTTAGCTTTCAGCCTCCTTAATCTCCTTCTTGTGTCTTTCCTCTCTTACTGCTTTTATTTATTTGCCTTGGTTGGTTATTTGGGGGCCACACTTAACAGTGCTCAGGATTACTCCTGTCTGGATTCTGCAGACCATATGTGGTGCTTATGTGGATACGTGCAAAGCAAGAGTCTTACTGGCTGTGCTATCTCTCCGGCCCAGTCTTGACATTTTCAAAGAAATCAGACCAATTATCTTACAGAAAACATAAACCTCAATTCAGGTCATCTCTCTTTCATTAATTAGATTTGGGTTAGGTGTATTTTTGCTGAAATACCACAAAAGTGAGGATAGATGCTTCTCAGTGCACATCAGAAGGCATAAAGGCATTAGTTTATTTCCCATAAATTCCCAGAACATAGGGAATGTCTCATAAATTCCTCTACTACAAAGTAATTTTCCTTTGTAATTAATAATTTATGGAGAGGTTTTTACATACCCACTTTATAGTGAACATCTATGAATTTATTAAAATGACTCATATATCCTGCTCCTCATCTAAGTTACACTGGGAGGTTAAGCAGTTACTGAATATTTTCTAAGCCCTTCTACAGTTGACAGTCTTCTATAAAGAAGAGCTTTCTTTTATTTGTTATATCTGCATGGAGTCATATGTTCTTATTTTATTTCATGAGTTATAATCCCTACCATTGTTTATTTTGAATCTCAAATTGGCCTGACTGGTCAGTGGAATTCCCTTCAAGTTGGCTATGTTTTTTAATCTATCCATTATCTCTGAGAACTTTCCTAATATCCATGATCATCTTGTATTTCCCCAACCCTGCAACCTTGGCAAAAACCTTGCCAAGAAAGTATAGGTTTTTTAAGAGAGCAAGTTCAGAAATAAAGGTTTGAGAACTAAATCAGTGCAGTCACTGAGTTTCACTGTTTCTAGGCTCTTTCCATAAAGTTAGAATATACACAAGTATTTCTTTTTTCAACTGTTGCATATATACACACAGCGGGTAGGGCATTTGCCTTGCACGCGGCTGACCTGGGTTCGATTCCTCCATCCCTCTTGCAGAGTCCAGCAAGCTACCGAGAGTATCCAACCCGCACGGCAGAGCCTGGTAAGCTCCCCGTGGTGTATTCGATATGCCAAACACAGGAACAACAAGTCTCACAATGGAGACAATACTGGTGCCCGCTCGAGAAAATCAATGAACAAGGAGAGGACAGTGCTACTATACAATTGGAACCATGAGTTCCAATTCTATAAGGTATATTTTGGTCTCCCACCTTTCCATGGGAACAGTGAGAAACTAGGATTCCATTATTCACAATATATTTACTTACTTTATAAAACTTGAATACAGAAAAATTAGTTTTAGAACTTAAAATATATTTGTAAAAAAGAATTGTCCTTGGATGGGTTTGTTACTCAATGGTAGGTACATGTCTGCATGTGAGAGTTTGATCCTTAGTGCCGTATGCCTCCCCTACACCAACAACCCAATACCACCAGGTGTGGCCCCACAACAACAAAAAAATAAAGTTTAATAAAGAGTAAATACTTACCAAAAAGACTCAAAGAAATTTAAATTAAAACTGCAGACCATTTCAATAACTAATAAATTGGCCAAAGCATAAATTCTCAACTGGTTCAGAAATTCTAGATTGGTATCAGTCTAAAGGTATAAAAAGGTATTAAAAGTCTATTGGGCTAGAGTATTTTGAATAACTGAAATTATCAGTGCTAATAAAGCACACTGAAATTGATATCTTCACATAAATACTATTATTACATGACTCACCTTTTAAAATGTGATTTCAAGAGTCATAAAAATATACAGACTTTGATCAAGTAATTCTACTACAGGAAATTAGTCCCAATTTTTTTAATTAACTAAAAAGCTAAGTGCATTACATATAACCATCCAGTGACATTAACATTAATTAGTATTATTAAGAACTATCCAGATACTGTGCCACATACATTATGTGTATTAACTCACTTAATCCTCAAAACAGGTTTATGAGGTTGGTACTTTCAAAAGATCAAATAATCTACTCAAGAACATACTGTATTAGGCCAGAGAGATGATACAGGGATTAAGACATTTGTTTTGCATGCAGCCAATGCTGGTTAGATTCTAGGCACCACATTGTCCCCTAAGCATTGCTGGGAGTGACACAAAGCATCACTGGGTATGAAGCAAACCTCCACTACACAAAGTTAAAGAACAGGAGCCAGAGTGATAGGACAGTGGTTACAGCATTTTCCCTGCAACGCAGCTGATCTGGGTTTGGTCCCTTGTAAAATCTTATCACGCCGAAGGTTGTGTGTTCACGGGCTCACTGGATGGCTCTTTCTCACCGCCTGCGTTCGGTGCTCTTGAGCCCTGTATGTGCCTGGATCAGGACGGCTGTTCTTTCTCTCAAGCTTGAGCCCCTCTTGCTCTGACTCTCTCCCCTCTGAGCTTACAGTCTTAATTTATATAGCAATCACGTAAGGCGGTGACATAAAGGTGGGTTGAATATTGACGAATCAGCAAAGAGAGGTAAGACCACTCCTCTAGGAGATTAACTCAAGGATAAAATCTCATCTACAGAGATTACTCCAGATTACTAGGAGATCCGCTCAAGGGTGGGATCCCAACAAGGGTGTGTTCTTCCCTCAGTTAGTAATCTACTTAAATAGTTGTAATAAATCTACTTCTAATATTTCAGTTGGCTGCATGCAAGGCAAATGCCCTACCGCTGTGCTATCGCTCCAAACCCTCTGCAGTCCTCAGGCCAGGTTAATCTTCCTAGCTCCAGCAGGGTCCTAGTCTCATCGTTACTTACTTTTGGATCATGACAGCATTTGTCCATGATCATGCCCTCAACTTATAGTTGAGTATCGTGACGCTTTGGCCTGGCCCATTTCGATGCCAGGGTAGCTCACCGCTTGCCCTGGGTCCATTCAGTCCCTCGTCGGGACCCTGCTTTTGGGGTGCTGGGAACTAAGGGCAACTGAGTCAAGAAATCAGATGCCCAGGAGTAAATATTATTTGGAGTCAATCAACTCCCAAGTTACAAAGCATAATATTAACTGTCTTCCTGTGTCCACACAGAAAGGACATTGCTTACAATACAAGTTCAGTTTCCTTAGATGGGTGTGACCTGACAAACCTAAGCTACCTGAGGAAGGACAAAAGAGTGTTATCCTACAGTCCCTGGCACCCCATATTGCCCCAGAGCCCAGGCAAGAGTGATCTCTGATTGAAGAGTTAAGGAGAAATTATTTGCCTCACAGGCACTGGGAGGTATAGGAGAGGGGTATATTGGGGTTCTTGGTGGTGAAAAATGAGTACTGGTGAAGGGAAAGGTGTTTGATCATTGTATAACCAAGACTTAAACCTGAAGCTTTGTAACTTTTCCCACAGTGATTCAATAAATAAATAAATATAAGAAGAAAAAAAAAGAGTGATCTCTGATACTGGTGATGGGGTTGACATCAGAAAAATTGTACACATGGAATTTGATCATGGCTGATTGTAAAGTTGGGTGTTATGAATAACTTTGTAAATTACAGTACCTCAATAAAAATATTTTTAAAAAGCTAAAGAACACACAGTACAGTATGAACATCTAACCGCTACAATACACTGCTATTCATGATTGGACAGGGTGAGGAAGAATAAGCCTCAATGTCTAAAAATATACAAAACGGCTAATTTATGATACATCTTCTTATGGACAATCTATCCATTAAAATAATGACAATACTATGTCATAACATGAAAAATGCTTACTGCTTAATAAAAAGGATTTGGTAGGAAATTATGCTTGCATTGTGATGAAAAAGACATGGGGGAGTAGTCTGAAAAGAATATAATAAAATGCCAACATTTGTTGTGCAGGAAGTCTGATCCTTTTCTCTATTTTAATTTTCAAAATAGGCTTAATTCCCTTTAAAAATAATCCCTCTAGGAAGGGAGGGAGGAATGGGGAGGTGGAGAGAAAGAGAGAGAGAGAGAGAGAGAGAGAGAGAGAGAGAGAGAAAGAGAGAGAGAGAGAGAGAGAGAGAGAGAGAGAAGAAAAGTGCCTGTCACACTACATGGTCTGAGGATCACCAGATAGAGACCTGGAGCATCCAAACACAGCTAGGGGCAGGGGTGGTACTGGAGGCCCCTGAGAATTACCAGGGTAGCCTGAGCAATCCTGGCATTGCATGGCCTGAGCTACACTACATCCTTAGGCTCTTATATTGAATCCCAATCCCCTGTCCAAGACTCACAGGTTATTGAGGTTAGGGGGCAAGTCTAAGCACTGCCTGGGAGGACCCCCCAAAAAAAGCACTTCAGAAAATATAACATTCATTTATAATTAATACAACTGGTAAGGGCTGGAGCGATAGCACAGAGGGTAGGGTATTTGCCTTGCACGCGGCAGGCTGACATGGCCAACCCGAGTTTGATTTCTCTGCCCCTCTCAGAGAGCCTGGCAAGCTACCGAAAGTATCCCGCCTGCACGGCAGAGCCTGGCAAGCTCCCCGTGGCATATTCGATATGCCAAAAACAGTAACAACAAGTCTCACAATGGAGACATTACTGGTGCTCGCTTGAGCAAATAGATGAACAATGGGAGGACAGTGCTACGGTGAAACCAAATTACTCAATCTGGCAAGAAGAAAGTACCCCACTTCCCCAATAAAAAACTAAAAGCACATTAATTAAAGGATTTTGAGTAATTCCATTTAAGAGAAGGCAAGACATAGATTTCAAATGTTATTCCTACTCTTCTAATATTAGTACATCATCCAATGCAACAAGTGAAAAGACAAAACTCTCATAGTTCAGAGACTGCCTGTGTTTGCCTGTGTACAGAATCTAAGATAATACCAATGAACTGAAAATTAATGATGTCAATGTTTAGTAATCAGTTTAGTAATGTTGAAAAATAGTGCAAATCAAACAAAAACTATCAGACACTAAGAATGAATGTAACAAAATACGTGTAAGACTTATGTTAACATAAAAGAAGCTGGAAATGAGTCACATCAACAAAATGATGAGAAAGGAGTACCAGGCCCTTGCTCCACCTTCAGTTGGAAGCATCAACTGAACCATATCGAATTGCCTCAAAGAACTCTGAAAATCAATTTAGAGGCTGTAGCACCCCAGGCTAGTGCTAAAAAGACATAGCAAAGTAGAATAGAAATTAGAAGAGCATCTTCTCTCTCAGATATCCTATTCTCACAGACACAAAATAAATAAAAATAAATAAATAGATAGATAAACGTGCTATGCCAAAACCTCCTGAGGCACTGTACTAAATTCCTGGCATTACCTCTAGCAGAGCTTCTCATGGGATGTGACACCTTTAACTTCCACTCACAGTTCATGCACAAGCAAGTTATAAAGTCCAGCCTTACACTGATGGAGTAAAAAAGTAAAGTAAAGGCCCTCCCGTTGATCATCGATTTGCTCGAGCGGGCCCAGTAACGTCTCCATTGGAGACACTGATGGAGCAAGAAACATAATTCTCTCAAAGAGAAAGCAAAATCACTGTGAACAAATAATAAAATCTACCAATGGGATATCAGGAATTGAACCCTGGTCGACCACATGCACAACAAACGCCCTACTCGCTGTACTATCGCTCTGGCCCTGACTTTGGCGTTTTAGGCCAGCTGCTCTTGGGAAATGTCTTACTCTTCTACAGAAACTATACAATGGAGATGATAGTACCAATCTCTCAGGCATTGATATTTAAACATAAAAATATGATTTTTAAGACCAAATAAATAGCAAGTTATGGTAAATCATATAGAAATAATTACTACTATAAAAATATTTATTGGTGGGCAAAAGAAATAGTACAGGGTTTAATGCCTTGCATCACGTTGCAATCCTGGTTTGATCCCTGGCACAACATGGTCCCCCGAGCATCAGTGGCTGCAACCCTGAAGGCCTCTGAGCATTGAGAAGCATGGTCCTGGAATTTCTCAAGCACTACCTGGGTGGCCTGAACAATCCCAGGATCACAGGGTAAACAGTACCACATTCTCAGCCCCTTACATGGACTCTCTGGCTAAGTACATGGCCAATACATGGGTGGGGCCCCGGGCCTCCTGAGCACTGCTCAGGAGATTGTGTTTTGTGTGTGTGTGTGTGTGTATGTGTGTGTATTCATTGGTACCAAATTAATCCATAACTGTGATAATGATAAGTACCACAAGATACAGCAAGATCTTTCATGAAATTTAACTAATTACAAAATTAATATGTAAGAGTTAACAGTTTTAAAAATCAAAGGCAACAAGAGTTATTTATAAAGTTTTAAGAGTTGAGAGGACAGAGCAATAGTACAGCAGGAAGGGTACTTCCTTGCCTTGCATGTGGCTGGTCTGGGTTCAATATCCAGCACCCCATAACCCCATATGGTCCCTCAAAACCCCACCAGGAGTAATCCCCGAGCACAGAGCC
Organism: Sorex fumeus; assembly: GCF_029834395.1. Taxonomy (NCBI): domain Eukaryota; kingdom Metazoa; phylum Chordata; class Mammalia; order Eulipotyphla; family Soricidae; genus Sorex; species Sorex fumeus. Next base: position 5,780,481 of record NW_026606150.1, on the reverse strand, counting down.
AGGAGTAAGAAGGAAGAAAGAAGAAGAAGGAAGGAGGGAGGGAGGGAGGGAAGGAAGGAAGGAAGGAAGGAAGGAAGGAAGGAAGGAAGGAAGGAAGGAAGGAAGGAAGGAAGATATAAAGCAGAGTTGAGGGGCTGAATCAATAGTATGGAGCATAAGGTGCTTGCCTGTCATGCAGCCAACTCAGATTCAATCCCTGCCACCCCAAATGGGCCCCAAAGCCTTTCCAGGAGTGAACCTTGAATGCAGAGACAGGAATAAGCCTTAAGCACTGCTAGGTGTGCCACTCACCTCAAAACAAAGCAATAAAACAGAAAAATAAGAACCCAGTTCAAGTACATGCAAAAGACAAAAACATTTACTTCACAAAAAATATATGTGAATAGTAAATAAGCATATATTTTCAAACTTACCAAATTGTGCATTTAAAACCTGGATATGTAGAGAATGTGAGCTTTCCACTTTGCTTTACTTTTGGCTTTTGGGAGCACTCAGCAGTGCTCAAGGCTGCACTGCTTAGTGGTCACTGCCAACATTGCTCAAGGGATCATGAAGTGTCAGGGAACAAACATGGGCCTCCACATGCAAATCGTGCATACTTAGATCCTTTGAGCTATCTCCCTGATTCAACTTTATCTTTTATGTATTATCACTTTTTTAATGATACAATAAATAATCATAATATCAGTATCTGATCTTTATGCGTAGAGTACACTTATACCTTTACTATACTTTACTATTTCTATATCAAATCAATGAACAACGGGAGGACCGTGACTATTTCTATATATCACAAATGGTTTTTATCCTCTCTTTTGGTTTTTGGGCCACATCTGGCAGTGGCTCAAGGACCCATATGGGATGCCAGGGATCAAACCTGGGTTGGTCGTGTGCAAGACAAGCGCCTTACTGGTTGTATTATCACTCCAGTCCCTCAAAAATGGTTTTAAACAATCACTGTAAGGCCAATGCTGGGTTAAACAATGAAGAAAAGCAAATAAGACAAAACCTCAGCCTCAAGGAACCCTTGGTCTAGTGAGGAAGCAGGTGCATCAGAAGATCATTTTAATGAGAGTGAAAATCAATTTTAGAATAGTGGCTAAAAGTGTGAACTTTTGTGTCTGGCAAATTTAAAGAAAGTTAATTTGGAGGGCCAAGACTAAAGATAAGAAGACCAATCAGGAAACTGTTGTAGGTGAGAATAATGAGATTCTGAATTGAGACCATTATAGGCATGGAGAAAAGGAGAAGATTCAAGAAATATTGGCAAGGTAAAATCAGCAGAATTTTAACTCAATATGAGTGCAAGAAAGAGAAAATTGAAGAAAAATTTAGATTACTATTGAACTGGAGAAATAGGTAATAATCCTGAAGGAAGGTCAAAATTCAAGGACAATTAATTTTAAACATGGTCAACTTGAGGTACCAGTGGAAATTCAGGAGAATACTCTTTAAGTATGTGGGTAGTAGTTCAGAGAAATAGTACAGGAATGTGAGGTGGTTGTCATGCACGTTGCCAGCCAGCCCCTATTCAATCCCCACACGGCATATGGTCCACTGAACACTACCAAGAGTGATTCCTGAACACGGAGTCAAGAGTAAGCCCTAGCACAGCTAGACATGGCCCAAACACAAAAATAAACAGAAAAAAATATGGGTAGAGGAATTGGAAAAATAAGAGAATAGATGCACTCATAGCATTAGGGAATAAAGGGGAAGGAACCTAAGTAGAATTATTACTAAAAGAATGGATAAAGTCAGCTAGTCACCTTAATCTTCATTGTGATTATGAAAAAGACTTGCAAGCAGCCGACCCAGTTTGATTCCTGGGACTACATATGGGATGTAGAGGTGTAAGCACCTCTGTGCATAGAGCAACAAACAGCTCCTAACACTTCCAGGACCAAATGACTCCAAAGTTTTTTATTATATTATATACCTTCTCAGCAGTAAGTAACACAAAATTCTGCACGTAAAATATTTATAGATTAGTATCTGTATTGCAAACCATGATGCACTAGAGGAGAGAGAGAAAGAAGAAAAGTGCCTGCCATAGAGGCAGACTGGGGGCAGAGGGTGTTGGAAGATGGTGGGAGCAAAACGGGTGCTGGGAAATGTACACTAGTGAGGGATGGGTATTGGATCACTGCATGACTGAAACCTAAAATCATGAACAGCTTTGTAGTGGTCTATTTCACAGATATTCAATAAAAAACAGATTGAGACATATATATATATATATACATATATATTTATAAAAAGGTAAAGGCCCTCCTGTTGATCATCGATTTGCTCGAGCGGGCCCAGTAACGTCTCCATTGGAGACTTTGTTGTTACTGTGTCTGGCATATCGAATACTCTCGGTAGCTTGCCGGGCTCTCCGAGACGGGCGGAGGAATCGAACTCGGGTCGGCCATGTCGACCACGTGTAAGGCGAATGCCCTACCCGCTGTGCTATCGCTCCAGCCCTATATATTTATATACATACATATATATAGTGATAGCCCAGCAGGTAGGGCGTTTGCCTTGCACGCAGCCAACCCGGCTGACCCAGGTTCGATTCCTCTGCCCCTCTTGGAGAGCCTGGCAAGCTACCAAGAGTGTCTCTCCCACACGGCAGAGCCTGGCAAGCTCCCCATGACGTATTCGATATGCCAAACACAGTAACAACAAGTCTCACAATGGAGACGTTACTGGGCCCGCTCGAGCAAATCGATGAACAACGGGAGGACAGTGACAGTGACAGTGTTAATCAATGGCACATCAGTCAGTCGAGAAACACAGGAATGACTAAGGCATATCCCTCTCCTTTTGGAACTTACACTGAGAAAGACAACAAACAAATGCCATTTACAATTTTAGAATTTCAGAAGTACATGACCACTTTTATCACCGCACAATCTCTCATGATATTATAATAGCACTGTAGCACTGTCCTCCGGGTGTTCATCGATTTGCTAGAGCGGGCACCAGTAACATCTCAACAAATTGTGAGACTTGTTGTTACTGTTTTTAGTATATCGAATACATCACGGGGAATTTGCCAGGCTTTGCCGTGCGGGCAAGCTCCTCTCAGTAGCTTGCCGGGCTCTCCAAGAGGGGCAGAAGAATCGAACCCGGGGATGGCAGCATGCAAGGCAAACGCCCTACCCGCTGTGCTATCGCTCCAGCCTGATACTATAATAAGCAATAGAAAATAAATTATCTCGCATCTGCCCCTGGCAGGCAGGCTTGAATGGTGATGGGAAAATTCGAAATAATAGTGGTGGGAAGGTATAATGGTGGTGAGATTGGTGTTGAAATACTGAATGTAATCAATTAATGTGAACAACCTTATGAAAATAATTTTTTTTAAAAAAGATCATTCAAAGACACAGTTTATAATAAGAAGGAACACTTTCCTAGTTGCAAAAGAAGGTAATTATGGGTTTCAAGTAGGGGAGCGACATACAAATTTATGTTTTTAAATGCTTACTGATTACTATAAAGAGAATGAATCTGAAAGGAGATAGGATTGGGATGGAGATATGAGTACTCAAAACCACAAACTTGGACACTTTCTCTGTCCCCAGTACTATGAAAAAACATTTTCTTATTGAGGTAATGTAGGTTACCTCTTCAAATATATATATTATTGCTCATCAAAAAAAATCAATAAATTTCCAACACTGTTCACGTGAACCCTCCCTTTTTTTTTTTTTTTGACTTTTTGGGTCACACCAGACAATGCACAGGTATTACTCCTGGCTCTGCACTCAGGAATCACTCCTGGCGGTGCTGGGGGATCACATGGGATGCTAGGGATCGAACCCGGGCTGGATATGTGCAAGGCAAACGCCTGACCTGCTGTACTACTGCTCCAGCCCCTCATGTGAACCCCTTTAAACCCAACTCCTACTCCTCTAGTAAGATGACATAAAATACAGCCCAAATCCACGGATTTGTTTTGACTTTTTTTGTTGTTCCTTTGCTTTGTTATATTCCAAATACAAGTGAAATAACCCACACTGTCTTTTTACTTTTGATTTATTTTCCTTAGCATAAAATCCCTTCCAGTTCAACCCATGTTGTCACAAGAGGCAAAATATCAACTTTTAAAAAGTCACTGAAGCTCACTCTTCAAGCTCGTGTTCTCTCTTGAACACACTTTTCTTCCTCTTTTTTCCCCTCAGATTTCTAAGTAGTTTCATTCCATAAAAACTATCCTGCTTCACTGAAGGAAAAAAATAAAAGCAGATGAGTAGTAATCTGTTGTTTAAATATACCATGTTTATCTAACAATCCATTTTTTAGTACCTTAGGCGGTTTCCACATCTTAACTATTCTAAATAGTGCTGAAGTAAACACAAGTTCAACATAAAAAAGTAATAAATTTTTTATGTTTTTATATTCTTCAGATATACAAGTAAGAGTGCTGTACCATATGGCAGATCTACTTTCTATAAAAATAAAGTTCAATTTAAAATTTTGGACAACAGTGGTGCTCAGGAGCTTACTCGCGGCTCTGCATTTAGGAATCACTTCTGGTAGGCTTGGGATACCATATCTGGGGATTAAACCCAGGCTGGCGTCAAGCAAACTACCTGCTGTGCTATCTCTCCAGCCCTATGATCTTCTTTTATATTTTGAGAAATTTTCATACTACTTTTCATAGAGGCTACTAGTTTATATTTCCATCAACAACAAACAAGGGTTATATGTTTGGTTTTTTTTTTTTTTTTGCATTCTTGCTAATACTTGTTACTCATCCTTTGGCATAGGTACTCTCACAGATGTGGTGCGATATATTACTGTGGTTTTGATTTGCATTTTCGTGATGAATATTTTTCATATGCCTATTGGTCATTTGTTTGCTTTTAAAATGTCTGCCTTTCAGCTCTTCTTCCTGCTTTCTGATGGGCTCTTTAGCTGTTGAGTTATCTGAGTTCTTTTTCTTTTTTCTTTTTTTTTGGGCTGGAGCGATAGCACAGTGGTAGGGCGTTCGCCTTACAAGCGGCCAACATGGCCGACCCGAGTTCGATTCCTCCACCCCTCTCGGAGAGCCCGGCAAGCTACCGAGAGTATTGGATATGCCAGACACAGTAACAACAAAGTCTCCAATGGAGACGTTACTGGGCCCGCTCGAGCAAATCGACGATCAACGGGAGGGCCTTTACCTTTACCTTTTTACCTTTTTTTGGGGGGGGGGCACAACCAGCTGTTCTCTGAGGTTCCTCCTGACTCTGCATTCAGGAATCACTTCTGGTGATACTTGGGAGTCCACATGGGGTGTTGGGAATCAAACCTGGGTTGGCTGTGTGTAAAGCAAGCCCTCTACTCATTGTACTATCTCTCCAGCCCCAGTATTTTTATTTTTTAATGTAGGCCTATATTGTGCTAGTTTCCTCCTATCACTTTTATTGCGGCCCACAGGTTCTACTAGTTCATGACTTCATTTTCATGTTTCTGCACGCATTTGTTTCTATTTCTACTATGATTTCATTGTCTCAGGAGAGCCCGGCAAGCTACCGAGAGTATTCGATATGCCAGACACAGTAACAACAAAGTCTCCAATGGAGATGTTACTGGGCCCGCTCGAGCAAATCGACGATCAACGGGAGGGCCTTTACCTTTAGCATCTTTTAGTTTCCACATATTTGGGGAGGTTTGAGGGAATTATCCCAAGCAATATTCAGGGACCCAGGGGGGCCACTACAAAGATAGTTTGTCAAGATATATAGGTATGAAGATTCAATGCTCAGGCCCAGTACTCAGAGCCTCCACGTGTATGGAATGCACTCTAGCACTTTAAACTATCACCCTAGACCCCATATTTCAAGTTTTTCCAAATATTTTCCCTCCTTTGGTTCCGAAGCCATGCCCAGTGGGGTTTGGGTACCATGCTTACTCCTGGCAGTGCTGGGAGTCTAATGTAAGCCTCTATTGGCAAAGCATCCAGCTTTCTTTTTGTGTTTGATTTCTAGTTATCTATTACTGCAATCATGATACTTAATATAATTTCAAAATTGATTCATTTATTGACACTTGTCTGTGTCTGTGGCATTATTTTTTCTTTTTGGGTCACACCCGGCAATGCACAGGGGTTATTCCTGGCTCATACACTCAGGAATTACTCCTGGCGGTGCTCGGGGGACCGTATGGGATGCTGGGAATCGAACCTGGGTCGGCTGCGTGCAAGGCAAATGCCCTACCCGCTGTGCTATTGCTCCAGCCCTGTCTGTGGCATTTTAACTATTTTTTTATTTTAATCTTTATAGCCACCGACTTATTATTTTTATTTTATAAATAAGAAAACTGAGGCACATAGGGATTAACTTGTACATAATCACAAAATTAGCAATGGTTAATTACAATAATTAAATTTTGAGAATCCTAAATTCTTCCAATTAATTTCTCCTTTTTTCTTCTTTGTTTTTGGGCCACACCTGGAGCAATAGCACAGCGGGTAGGGCATCTGCCTTGCATGCAGCCAACATGGCTAACCCGAGTTCGATTCCTCCACCCCTCTCAGAAACCCCGAGAGTATCTCACCGGCCCGTCAAAGCCTGGCAAGCTACCTGTGACGTATTTGATATGTCAAACACAGTAACAAGTCTCACAATGTTACTGGGCCCGCTCGAGCAAATCGATGAACAATGGGAGGACAGTGACAGTGACAGTGACCTGGTGATGCTCAGGGCTTACTTCTGGTTCTGCAGTAAGGAATTACTTCTGGATGTGCTCAGGAGACCAAACGGAAGCCGGTGCTAAGGGGTCAGCAGTGCGCAAGGCAAATGCCTTACCCACTGTTTTATGACTCCAGCTCCTAAGATGACCAATTTTAAAAGCAAGAGAGAGTCACAGTGGCAGAAAGTGCCTACCTTGGAGCCTGAGAGATAGTACAGCGGGCAGAGCATTTGCCTTGCACCTCAGTTCAATCTCTAGCACCATAAATGGTCCCAAAACAAAAAGTGCCTACCTTACAAGTATGAGGTCACAAATTCCATCCCTAATGTCTTCTACATGCACCAAGTACAATCCTGAAGGCTATGCTACTTGGGACCCCCAACACAAGAGTGTATGATCTCTAGTATACACTAGGCATGTGTGAATACCACAACAGTGTGTAAACCCCAGGAAGTACAACTTAAAGTTATGTAAGCACCACACATAAAACTCTGTCACTCCTTAGAACCTGAAAAATCATGTAACTGGATAGAATATTCTTGTTAAAATGCTTATTACATCAACTGTTTGGGATGTCCAACTATTCTTTTCTGATCTGTAGAACTTCCTTCAATAACTATGCTGCAATACTTAGAGGAGTTCCTCTACAGTTTCTTCCTAGATATTGCTGCTCTCAGGATTCTATCTTTGGCTTTTGTTGTTTTAATCACAGTGTGCCTTAGAATTCTTCTACTTAAGTTTATTTTGTTTGGAACTCTGAATTTCTTAGATCTAGATATATGACTCAAATCCTCAGATTGGGGGAATTCTCAGCTATAATTTCTTAGACCAGTATTCTTCATCCTGGGCTGGAGCGACAGTACAGCAGATAGCGTGCTTGCTATCTCACATATATCACACAGCAGACTCAGGTTTGATCCCCAGCACTACATATGGTCCCCTGCAAGTTTCAAAGAGAAAGCACATGGGCACACAAGACTTGAAAGTTCGGTGGCTGAGAGCTATTCCCCTGGCCAGTCCATGGCGATTGGAGAGACAAAGGATGGGGGGAACAGAGAAACAGACTGGGCCCCAGGCTGGTTGGTAGTCAGTTTATTTCTCTCTCCTCCCGGGCGTAGTCCGATCTCTCCCCTTATAGCACAACTGTATTCGTAGTTTTGGTCATAGTCCCAGGCATCATGATTTCATCATCCTAGTCTCCTCACAGACCTCAAAGTCCTATACCCCTCTTACCCCTTACAGCATGGTTACATAGAAATCGGGGAGGGGGGGTACACATAGGTGGGGTTGAACACTGTCATAACAACAAACAGAGGTAAAGCCACTCCTTCAGGGGAACTTCTAGGGAATTAACTCAAGGACAAAATCTCATCTGAGGGTTCAGCACTCCAGATTACTAGGAGATCCGCTCAAGGTGGGATTCCATCCAGGGTGTATTGCTTTATCCTTTCCTCAGCTAATAATCCATTTAAACAATCACAGTAATTTTACTTCTTTTAATATTTCTAGTCCCATAAACGGCCATCAACGGCCAAGACTCAGAGACTATAAAAACCAGCTCCCGGAAGAGAACAGTGCAGTCTCCTGCCCCTGCGCCTGGCTATTCCTCGCCGGGACCCCTTGGAGGGGAGCGGGTTGAGCTTTCCTCCCCGCCCCGACCAGGGCTCCGGCGGCCGAAGACCTCCAGGACCAGCCACCACCATGCTGAGACCACTCTCCGCACACATGAAGGTACTGGCAGAGGGACAAAGCCACGCAGGTTCCGGGGCCGAGATCTCCAAGCCTACTCGGATTGGGGCCGAGCATCCTCCACCCAGACCCTCCAAATTCCAGTAGGCGGGGGTCACACCCACCAACTTGCCCCCTGGCGCTGTGTAATCCCATCAACGGCCAAGACTCAGAGACTATAAAAACCAGCTCCCAGAACCGCGCAGCCGCATTAGCGGGTGCGCTACATTTTATTATGACATCTTATTATCTCACTCCTACTTTGGGCAAGCTGGCAGGCTACCGAATGTAGCCTGCCCACACGGCAGAGTCTGGCAAACTCCCCGTGGCGTACCCAATATGCCAAATACCAGTAACAATGATGGGTCTCATTCTCCTAAAGAGCCTTGAATATAATCTCAGGGCTAGGATCAAAGAGACGTTACTGGGGCCTGCTCGAGGCAATCAACGAATAACAGGATGTTTTGTGATTGTGATTGTGAATATTTCTAGTCATTTTGTATGAACACAGTAAGAGATGTATTAAGTTTAAAGGTTGGCTCTTCCTGGGGACATCTTGCTATATATTCCAGACTATAGTCCTCAGCCAGATTAGTCTTTCCTAACCCCAGCAGGGTCCTTTTTGGGTCATGACAGGGTTTGTTCCATGACTTTTATTATATTATATTCCATGATCTTATTATATTTCTTATGGCACTTAGCTTGTCCCTTTCCAATGCCAGGGTAGCTTACAGCTTGACCTGGGTCCATCCAGTCCCTTTGTTGGGACCCTCCGTCAGAGGGTGTTAGGAAGTAAGGGCAACGGAGGTTTAAAAGTCAGGTAAATATGATGAATGTCCAGAAGTAAATATTATTTGGAGTCAATTAACTCCTCTGTTACAAAAGCACAGCATCAACTGTCTTCCTGTGTCTATAAAAAAAAGGACATTGCTGAAGCTGGAACAATAGCACAGTGGGTAAGGCATTTGCTTTGCATGCAGAGATCTGGGTTCAATTCCCAGCATCCCATATGGTCCCCTGAGCACCACCAGGGGTAAGCAAAGAAAAAAAGGACATTACCAAATCATACAAATGACATAAAGGAAAGGGAAAAGCAATATAGGATTATTAGTGCTTGATGGAATTTGGTGTGCCTCAGGGGCACTGTTGTGGAAGTAACTCAATAAATCTAATCTCCCTGTGGGAGGTGCAAGGACAATCCAATGTTATCCAATAGTCCCCTGAGTCTGTCAGAAGTGATTCCTCAATGGAGAGCCTGGACTTCTGAGCACTGCTGGTGTGGTTCCAAAACAAAAAATAAATAAATAGTTCCTTCCCATTCTCTCCTTCCTCTCCCTTGGGAACTTCTAAAATTTGGATATTGTTACCTTTACATTTTTTATTTCATAATTCTCTGACATTGTCCTTTCTTTCCATTCTTTTTTTTTTTTTGCATGACCCCCAAACAATCTTTTATTCCAAACCAACCAGCAAGAGAGCAGGAAGTGGCCCAGGCAACCCTAGGTATCCTATTGCTATAGGACTGCAGGTTGGTTTTCTTTGGGGCCTGCACCTCCAGGATGCCCTCCATGTAGTCCTCATAGATGAGCTTGTGGCACCTCTGCGCAGTGTGATTGTGCTCGCCTCCACATACACGAACCTGTTAAAGTCATCCATGCAGCGAGTGAGCTCGTACTTGACATCAGGACCAATGTTCATCTCTCAACAGTGGATCTGCATGATTCTGGCCCTGGCCTCCTCTTTGGGTATTGAGAACTCAAATCTTATGGTCCAAATGGCCTGGGCGGATAGGGGCACGGTCCAGGATGTTCACCCTGTTGGTGGCTGCAATAGAACCCATCCAGCTGGTGCAGAAGCTCCAGCATCACTCTCTGTACTTCCCCAACCTTCTCGCTGTCAAGGAGCATCCAACTTAACAATGAAGATGATCAATGGGGCTTTCTTCTCAGTGAGGGCAAGAGCGTCCTGAACCAGCTTAGCTCCATCTCCAAGTAACATCTGCAACAGTTGGAGACCAGCCAGCTTTGAAAGTGGCCTTGGTCTGTGTGGCACAGGCTCGGGTCAAGGGTGTCTTTTTGGTACCTGGGGGACCATACTTCAGTACCCCTTTGAGAACTGAATCTGCTGATGCATCCATCCAGTGAGTTTTTAGTTAACTAACATGCTCTTCTCTACTGTTTATTGACTTCAATTGCAGTTTTCTTATGCCATCACTTATACTTTCTTTGTTGGAGATCTGCTCTATCATTTCCTTCAATTTATTAAATAGCCTTACCATTGTCACTTTGGTTTTTTGGTTTTGCTTTTGGATTTTTGGGGCCACTCCCCATTGGTGCTCAGAGCTAACTCCTGGCTCTACACTCAGTGTTCACTCCTAGCAGGCTCAGGGGATTATATGGGGTGCCAGGGGTTGAACCCGGGTCAGCCTCATGCAAAGCAAGTGCCCTACCTGCTATACTTTCTCTGTATCCCCACTATAGTCACTTTAAAGTTATCATGATAGGCTATGTACCACTGAGTGTCTGAGATATTTTCCAGATTTCAACACTTGCATCATGTCTATTGTGCTCTAAAAGCTAGGGGTGAGGTTCTGGGGTTTTTTTTGGGGGGGGCACACCCGGCGATGCACAGGGGGTATACTCCTGACTTTGCACTCAGGAATTACTCCTGTTGGTGCTTGGGGAACTATATGGGATGCTGGAAATCGAACCCAGCTCAGCTGCATGAAAGGCAAACACCCTACCCGCTGTACTATCACTCCAGCCCAGACGTTCTCGTTTTATAAAGGGTTGGGAAGCAATCTGAAGTTCGTATTCACCAATTCCACAAAGAGTTTACTATATTTGGCTACAATTAAGACTTTACAGCATAAAACCATGCTCCCTCCCTGCTTTCATAGCACCCAGTGCCTCAGCCTGGCCCCATTTGCCTCAATCCTTGAGTTTGGGCTGCTGAACCAGCCTTATTTCTCAGATCAAACTCCTTCCTGAAACTACTATGAATGTGAGCACTCAGATGTGCCTTGAGGAAGGGATGGTCCTTTGCTTCACATGGTGTCACTGGTTGCTTTCTGCCTGTCACCTAAACCTGTAGCACTGGTACATCACCTTCCTGCCTGGGGCTGCATCTGTGTGCCCCACTGCAAATGCTGGTGTGGGATCCTGGTCCAGCTCTCATCAGGTCTTGTGTGAGGCAAGATTAATAGGCTGGGTGAAATTTTAGTCTGTTATATCTCCTGTTATATCTCTCCACTTTGTCCCTCCTCAATTCTGGGGCCTCATTCTGAGCTCCTTACTGTTTGAGTAACTCAGAGTTGTCTGCTGTTCTTTCTTGCATACTTCCTCCACAGGGCCCATTACAGAATCTTTTTGTAGTTTCTGTGTTTTGTGCATGTTGGACCTGGAGTGATTCACAGAGCACCCTTCTCCACCGTGACCCTGCTTCCCCTGATTTTCATTTCTTTTTTGTATTTGAATTTTGCAAATGTTCTATAATGAGTATGTATTTATTTTATAATTAGAAAACAATTGTTAAATTGTAAAAAAAATATAATAGGGGTTAGTATTAACCTTTCAGGAATGATTTTGATAAAATGACTAAAGTGAAGAAAACAATTTATAAGGAACTAAGAAGCTGAGTAAATAAGAGTAGGTAAGAGTAGTGAAAATGTTACCTTAAAAATGTAATAAAGAGGAAAAAAAAACAGGAGATTTGGGGACTGATTTTTGTTCCTTGTTTGGCAAGAACAGAAAAGACCTAACAACATTTACATATAGGGCAAAGAAGATAGTACAAGAGAGGCAACAACTTAAATAGCAAAAGCTGAGGTGACATTAGTTCAACAGGAAGCAATAAGAGTTGAGAGAAATAGCATATTTATCATTTTGAAAGAATTGGAAAGACAGACTAAAAATATCTTTCATGTTCTTTACAAAGCATTCTATGTTTGGCTCTTCTGTTTTTTTTTTTTGTTTGTTTGTTTAGTAACTTTTTTTTAAGTGTTGGGAACTAAACCCAGGGTCTCACACATGCAAGGCATATGTTCTACCACTGAGTTTTATCCCTAGCCCACTTTATACTTTTTCAAATTGCTTTCACATTATAAAATTTAAAACTACTTGGAGAAAAAAAAACTATGCAGTTTTGGGTTTGTGTCTTGGTTTGTGGGCCAAACTTGGCAGTGCTTGGAAGATTCTGCTGGATCAGTGCTTGGGAGATCATGCAGTGCCAGGAATAAAATTCAGGGCTCTGATATGCAAAGTATGTGCTCCACTCCATTGAACTCTGTCCCTGTACCCCCTCCAAAAAACGTTTTTACTTTTTCATATCAAAACATTGAGGTTAATAAATAAAAAGCAGAATTTAAATTTTTCATTTTTGAGAGTCAAGGAGATAACTCTGCATAAAGGAGCCCCAGGTTCAATCCTTGCACCACATGGTTCCCTGAATACATAAAAGGAATTTGAACTTTCAACTTTACTTTTTGTTTTTGGGCACACTCAGCAGTGCTCAAGGCTATACTGCCCAGCAGTCACCCCCAACAATGCTCAGGGGACTATGCAGTGCCAGAAATCAAAGTACTGAAATGGGAATAGCTCTGAGCACTGCCAGGTGCAGCCCAAAAAACAAAAATAAAAAATTTAAATTTTGAAAAGTTTTTATATGGTGACTCCCACCTATATTTTATTTTCTAAGAAAATAACATACAAAAGGAGCAAGAAAATAAAATTACCTCATGTGGTTGATGTCAGAGTTAGGAATACTATTTCTGTTTCATCTCCCTTTTCTTCTCTTTTTGCTGTTATTATTGTGATGGCTTAAAATCACACATGGTTGGTTGTGGTGTTCACACACTTGGTTGAGGTGCTCACCAGAAGTCATACACAACCCAGATTCTTCTCCAATAGCTATTTTACAGTTTAATGCTATCAACACTTAGATCTACGTTTATCATCCTTTTTAGAGAATTTTTGTGGTTGTTATTGTTTTTAGCCCACACTCGGCGGTTCACAGGGCTTACTCTGGCTCTGTGTTCAGGGATCACTTCTGGCATGACTCAGGGGTCTATATAATGTGTCGGAGATCCAACTCCCAGTTGTCCACATGCAATGGAAAATGCCCTATCCACTGTACTATTGCTCTGGCTCCTTAGGGAAATTTTTTATACACATTTATACCTATTCAATTAAAAACACTGTCATAACATAAAATAATTTCATAGTAAAATTATAAGTAAATTAAAAGTAAAATTAGAAGCCAAAGAGATAGGACAGTAGGCGGAAGCAATATTTCAGTAAGTAGGGCGTTTGCCTTGAACTCAGCCGACCCAGGTTAGATCCCTGGCATCCCATACGGTCTATCCAGCACCGGCAGGAGTAATTCCTGAGTGCAGAGCCAGGAGTAACCCCTGAGCATCGCTGGGTGTGACCCAAAAAGAAAAAAAAAGAGATAGTACAGCAAGTATGCCTAGGGTAGAGCTGTTTGATCCTGGAACCCCCCGTATGGTCCCCAGAACCCTGCTGGGAGTAATCACTGAGCACAGAGTGAAGAGTAAACCCTGCGCACTGTTGGTATGGTCTAAAAAGCAAAATAAATATGCATATTTTAAATGATTTAAAAATAAAAGTAAAATTAATACAAGTTAGTTTTCACATATAAATATCTTATGTTTTTCAAAAAACCATAAAGTAGCTGACCTATGACTAGTATGGAACAAGAGATCCTTGAATTACAACTTAGTATTTCAAATTTAATTACAATGAGAATTTGAAGAACTACAACTACAACTAGAAAGAACTATAACTCAGACCACTTCAATTATCTCAGTAAAATAGAAAGCAGAGATAATTTGTTTAAAAGAGTTCAGACATTTTGTGACAATATATATCCATGTATGTGTATATATGTGTATACACACATATATCCATTATTTCGTCAATTTGTCTATTGCCTCGAGCAGGCCCCAGTAACGTCTCTTTGATCCTAGCCCTGAGATTATATTCAAGGCTCTTTAGGAGAATGAGACCCATCATTGTTACTGGTATTTGGCATATTGGGTACGCCACGGGGAGTTTGCCAGACTCTGCCGTGTGGGCAACCTACATTCGGTAGCCTGCCAGTTTGTCCAAAGTAGGAGTGAGATAATAAGATGTCATAATAAGATGTCCGGTTCCGGGAGCTGGTTTTTATAGTCTCTGGGTCTTGGCCATTGATGGGATTACACGGCGCCAGGGGGCCAGTTGGTGGGTGTGACCCCCGCCTACTGGAGTTTGGAGGATCTGGGTGGAGGATGTCTGGCCCCAATCCGAGTAGGCTTGGAGATTTCGGCCCCGGAACCCGCATGACTTTGTCCCTCTGCCAGTACTTTCATGTGTGCGGAGAGTGATCTCAGCATGGTGGTGGCTGGTCCTGGAGGTCTTCGGCCGCCGGAGCCCTGGTCGGGGCTGGGAGGAAAGCTCAACCCGCTCCCCTCCAAGGGGCTCCAGCGAGGGCAGCGAGGCGCAGGGGCAGGAGACTGCACTGGTCTCTTCCGGGAGCTGGTTTTTTATATCCATTATGGTGGATATAAATGATAAAAAACTAAAATAAACAATCATTATTAAACAACCCTAATAGAAATTCATTTTGAATTTGTAGTGTACCCAAGGTTCTGTTTTATAGTTTATACTAAATAGTGTTTGGCATCTTGGAAATGAGGGTGGAAAAAAGTGAACAATGGGGATTACCTAAACTTAGAAACTGGAAAGAAAGAAAAGGTAAAAAGTCAAGGCATAAGGGGATTATACTGTGCTAAGTAGTTACCCAAGAGTAGGAGCCGAGTAGGGGTGCCAGAATGGAAGTAAAGACAGGGGAAGAAGGGAATTCAAGAAACTTCGAAAATATAATTCACATTCCAAAAAATTCACCACGTTTTAAGTATATAATTCAGTGACTTTTAGCATATTCACAAGGTTATATAGCCATCATCACATTTTTATCACCCCAAAAAGAAACCTCATGCCCGATATTAGTCACTACCCATTCTTTCCTCCTCCCATTAGTCTACTTTGGATGTGTCTCTATGGAACTGCCTATTTTAGACATTTCGTAAAAATGGAATCATAATATGTAGCCGTCTGTGCAGTGCTGCTTTCATTTAGCATGTTTTCAAAATTCAAGATGTATGGAAGCTTATGTCTTACATTTGGAGGGTTCTCAGGCTCCAGAACTATGAGAAATAAATTTCTGAATTTCAAGCCACCCTATTTGTGGTTCAGCAAATTAAGACAACATTTATACAAATGACCAATAAGTCTAAAAAGAATGTATTTTCATTTGCTTTTTGTTTTTGTTTCTTGGCCACATCCAGAGGTTCCCAGTGTTTACTCCTGGCCCTGTGCTCAAGAATCACTCCCAGTGGGGTGCAGGAGACCATACAGAATGCCAGGTATTGAACCTGGCTCAGCCACAATCGAGGCAAGCACCTTACTTCCTTTACTATCTCTCTGGCTCCAAGAATACTTTTTCAATTTTTTAAAATTTTTGGTCTTTTAAGGTCACACCCACAATGCTCAGGGGTTACTTCTGACTCTGCACTCAAGAATTACTCTTGGTGGTCCTCAGGGGACCATATGGGTTGCTGGGAATCAAATCCAGATCAGCCACGTGCAAGGCAAACGCCCTACCCACTGTACTATCACTCTGGCCCCCTAAGAATACATTTTTAAAAGTGGACCTATGGTCTCATATACAATGTCTTTATAAAAGACTAACCACAAGGTCAACTCAGGAAATAATTCTCAAAATGTCTCTTTATCCCACAGCAACCAAATTCACTACTAAAGGTAAATAATATTTTGTGCCAAAGAGATGAAAGCAATAGGTATGCATTTCATTACTGGATAAGGGGTAAAAACAATTCAAGTATTTTTTAAGTCAAAGCAGATCAAGGTAGGCTAGCTCACTGAGTAAAAGTCACAAGTAGGGTAGATTAACTTTCAACTGAAAGTTCTAATAAAAACTACGGTTTTATTGCTTTTTTACTATACAAGTTTGAAAGGAAAAGAGAAAACTGTCAAGGTTCACCTTTTCATCTCCTTACCTTTTTTTTTTTCTTTTTTGTTTTTTGGGCCACACCCAGCTGTGCTTTACCCTGGCTCATCACTCAGGGATCACTTTTGGCAAGCTCAGGGGACCATATGGAATGCTAGGGATGGAACCCAAGTCAGCCAAGTGCAAGGACAATGCCCTGCCTGCTGTGCTATCACTCCAACCCCATTTCCTTATTTTTTGCATCAATTTTTTTTTCTCTTTGGGCCACAGCCGGCAATACACAGGGGTTATTCCTGGCTCTGCATTCAGGAATTACTCCTGGCGGAGCTCAGAAGACCATATGGGTTGCTGGGAATCGAACCCGGGTCGGCCACGTGCAAGGCAAACGCCCTACCCACTGTGCTATCGCTCCAGCCCCTGCATCAACTTTTAAATATATTCTTAAAAAAAATTTAGGGGACCAGAGAGATAGCACAACGGGTAGGACACGTGCCTTGCATGCCAATGACCCAGGTTCAATCTCTGGCATCCCATGTGGTCCCCAGAGCATCACCAGGAGTAATTCCTGAGTGCAGAACCAGGGGTAACCCCTGAGTATTGCCAGATTTGGCTCAAACACTGGAAAAAAAATTTAGTCTTGGGCCACACCCACCCTGAGGGGGCCACTACTGGGAGTAACCAGGGGACTATAAAATGCTGAGGATGGAACAGGAACTCTGACATGCTAAGTATGTGCTTCAACCTGTTGGACTATCTCTCCATCATCTTAATCTTTAATCAATCTTCTTTTGATAAAATCTTTCCCATGTGATATGCAAATTTTGCAGCAAGAGGCTTTAGAATCCATCAAAAGCTTGAGGATTTAAGGGTAGTTGCCAAGGATAACCTATGACCTACGAGTTCACCAACTTATCTGTAAGTTTAGTTTATGACATTGAAATAAGTCATAAATATTTTTATTCTTTGAATATAGAAATCTTTTTTAAAAAAAGTTTTAAGCATGCGAAATTGTACATCTAGAGTTCACCCTCATGAGTATTTCAACCTGAAACTGTCAATTCTCAAACAAAAAGCAGTACTCCTCACTTTTCTTCCCAAAAACATTAACAAATAGGAAAAAAACTACTTTTTAAAACATCTCCCTAATTTCAAAATGTAAAGAAAGGAGGAAGAAATTAAACTATCATAACCAGCATAGCCATGTATCAATAGTTTCAATGGCAAATCAGTCCTCCCTACTTTTCACAAAGAAGATATTCTTACCTAGTACTTTGAAGGGGGGGAAAAAAGGGCTATAAATGTGTTTTGTTGTTGTTGTTGTGTTTTGGTTTGTTTATGGGCACACACCTTGTGGTTTATAAAGTGCTCAAGGGTTTACTCCTGGCTCTAGACTCAGGAATCACTCCTGGCAGGCTTGGAGGACCATATGGGATGCTGGGCACTGAACCTGGGTCGGTTGTATGCAAGACAAGCGCCCGACTGGCTGTGCTATCTATCACTCTAGTCCCAAAAGTTCTGATTTGGGAAAGCACTTGATATTTTTTCCCCACATTTTATTAAAGCACTGTGGTTTACCAAGTTACTCAGTTGAGTTTTAGAAATACAATACTGTAGCATTAATCCCACCACAGGTGTCAACTTCCCTCCACCAATGTTCCCAAGTTCTCTCACATTTCCCCTCTCCCCAGCCTGCCCTCTCAACAGGCCCCTTTCTAAGTTTGGTTGATCATGCATGGGTCTCTGATTTCAGTGTTGCTGACTCTATGGTTTGGATATTTGGCTCTGTCATTGCTTGTACCTGACTCCCCTGTCCTGGCCCTGTTGCTTCTCATCTGTCTCTCCCCCAACTCCCCTCCACACTTTCTTCATTTCTCCTCCTTGTACGCTGGGAAACACTTGATATTTTTTAAAAAATTACTGGCCAAATTGTATTTTATTTTCAAAAAATTAATTAGAGGCTGAAACGATAGCACAATGGGTAGGGCGTTTGCCTTGGACGCAGCCAACTCAGGTTCGATTCCCAGCATCCCATATGGTCCTCCAAGCACCAACAGGAGTGAATCTTGAGTGCAGAGCCAGGAGTAACCCCAGAGCATCACTGGGTGTGACCCCCCACCAAAAAAAGCCAGGTGATAGTATAATGGATAGGCATGTGCCCAATCCAGATTCAATCCTAAGTACCACATGACCTCTGGAGCATTGCTGGGTATGGCCCTAGAGGCCCCTGAGTACCTCTAAGTCCCCAGCATCACAGGGCCCAAGCAATACTGTATCCTCAGGTCCAAGCATTGAACCACTGGTCCAGCTGGCCAAGATACTCTAGGGAGTATCTCCTAGAGCCCCTTGAGAACCTCTCGGAAGGCCTCCCTTCAAAAAAAAATTATTTTGGTAAATATGAAAATGAAGGGGAGAATTCTAAAAGACAACAAATAAATAAATAGAGATATAAGAAACTAAAGAACAAACAGAGGCCTATAAACATGGCTTTGTACATAATACCTCATCTTATAACTCTTTTCTTTTTTTTTTTTCACTAGACATGATAGGAAGTTGCTTTTTGATTTCGATAAACAGAATAAAACAGCTGTGTTCCACAAAACTGATATTTATGATAGAAATAATCCTACGTAAATGAAGAAGTATACAAATGGATATAAAATGTATTTCTAGGCCTGGAGAGATAGTACAATGAACAGAGCACATGTCTTTTATGTGGCTGACCCAGGTTAACTCCCTGGCATCCCATCTGGTCCCCAAGGTCCAGCCAGAAGTGATCCCTGAGTGCAGAGCCAAGAGTAGGCCCTGAACATCACCAGGTGTGACCAAAAAAAACAAAATTAAAATTTATTTCTAAATAAATGGATAATGATATGATATAGAATATGAAACTAATCTGAAAATATTTTTAAAAATAACATTTTATACTAATGAATGTCACCCTTCAAATAAGAGGATATTGGGGACTAAAGAGATAATACCAGGCACTTAAGGAATTTGCACACAAACAACTCTGGGTCAGTCTCTGGCACCATATATGGTTCCCTGAGCACTACCAGGAGTGATCACAGAGCAAAGAGCCAGGACAAAGCCCAGTATAACATCACTGGGTGTAACCCCAAAACAAACCACAACAAAAAAGATTATTTTATTTGAAAAAACAGCAGGAGACACAGTACAAAGGAAGGCACTTGCCTTCCATGGACCTCATCTTGCTTTGATCTCTGGTACTAAAAATGATCCTCTGAGCACCACTAGTAGTGACTGCTGGGCACAGATCCAGAAGTAAGTCCTGAATACAGCCAAGTAAAGGCCCAGGTTCAATCCCCAGCACACATATAGTCCCCCAAGTCCATCAGAAATGATCCCTGAGCACAGCCAGGAATAGCCTCTGAGCACTTCCCAGTGTGGCCCAAAAGAAAGAAGAAAAAGGAATGTAACAATAGTGCGTAGGGTCTTGAACGTGACCAACTCAGGTTCAATCTCTGGCATCCCATATGGTCTCCTAAGCACCGCCAGGAGTAAATCCTGAGTGCGGAGACAGGAGTGACCCCTGAGCAATGCCAGGATGTGACCCAAAAAGCCGAAAACAATGAAAAAAAGAATAAAGGTCTCAAATAATATGATCTGAGGTGTTTTACTATAATAAGTAATAGAGATTCATTAAGGAAGGAATATAAAATTGCATTTAATAATAAGTAATTTAAGAAATAGTTCTATGAATAAATACAAAATTAACTAGATTTGATAATGGAGGAGGAGGGCCAGAGAACGTACAGTAAAGCTTGCAATGCTTACCTTGTATGTTGTTGACCTAAATTTGATCCTCAATATCACATATTCCCTGAGTACTACCAGGAATAAGCCCTAAACACTGAAAGTTGTGCCCATTTCCAAATTTATTTTAAAAATTTAAAAAATAATAGTGGGATGAAAGCAAACTACCCCCCCCCATAAAATAGTCCAAACTTTCATCCTGGAGAATTATGAGAATGTTAGTAGCACCAAAAGAAATAAAAACATTACACAATACATTAGTTTCCAGGAAACTAACCCTAGTATATTTAATTTATTTATTTATTTACTTTTGCGAATCAGATAGGAGCGATTAGGGTGTTCTGAGCCCTAATCACCCCTAATCACTCAGAGACATTAATCACGAATCATGCGAACTCCAATCAGCATGTTCCATCTGCCTTCTCAAGAAAAGAGCAGGTAAGGATTATCCTACCTGACAATCTAACCCTAGTTTAGACATGTTGCATATTTACCAGAGAAACATGCAAATAAAATTGATAATTAAAGCTATTCCACTGGAGTTTAAGGAAAAAATTAGTGATAGAAGGGAAAAAATAAGTCTCATTAGCATATGAGTGATAGGGTAAATAATAAAAGTAGAAAAGCTATCTCTAAAGTAAATACAGAATAATGATGCCAATAACATGGGGAAAAAACATATTGCTAGCTGAATTTTGGAAAATGTTATCTAGATTACCAAAGAACTAAGAAAATAAATTAGATTTGATAATGGAGGGGAGCCCCTCTCAGAGAGCCCGGCAAGCTACCGAGAGTCTCTCACCCGCATGGCAGAGCCTGGCAAGCTCCCCGTGACGTACTCGATATGCCAGACACAGTAACAACAAAGTCTCCAATGGAGACGTTACTGGGCCCGCTCGAGCAAATCGATGATCAACGGGAGGGTCTTTACCTTTTTACCTTTTAATGGAGGGGAAAGGCAAGAGACAGTATACTACGGCTTGCAACGCTTACCTTGCATGCTTGTTAACCTGAGTTTGATCCTCAATATCACATAGCCCCTGAGCAAAGAAGCATTTAAACATACATAACTCCCTTAAAGTACTTAACAGCTGGCAGAACTTCCTCTTTTTGCCAGGCAGATGGTCAATAAAGCTTTACTGGAAAGGACCCAAGAAATAATAAAAGGACCAAGAAATAATAGAGGGTAGGGTTTTGCCTTGCATGAAGCCAAGCTGGGTTTGAATCTGGCATCCATAGTCCTGCCAGGAGTGATCCTCAAGCACAGAGGCAGGAATAAGCCACTGATCCTGGGCTGGAGCGATAGCACAGCAGGTAGGGCGTCTGCCTTGCACGCAGCCAACATGGTCGACCCGAGTTCGATTCCTCCGCCCCTCTCGGAGAGCCCGGCAAGCTACTGAGAGTATTTGATATGCCAGACACAGTAACAACAAAGTCTCCAATGGAGACGTTACTGGGCCCGCTCGAGCAAATCGATCCTGATATATATGTTAATAATAATAATGGTAATAATAATAAAGCTTTACTGAAAAAAAGCATGTTCCTACCAAAAAAGAACTAGGAAAAGACAACATAAAACCATGAGATCAATCCCTGGTGCTGCCAAATGTGTCAAGCACAACTCTGACAGTTCTGCTGTTTCTACTTGGCATCTTTGCTGTCTGTGATCCCTAGTGACAAAAGCAATTCCCAGTCTCACCACAGCCAGGTGTGGAACACCACCACTAAAGGATAAGGTCCCTAGGCAAGCATCACAACTAAAAGATGTATGCACCACGTGGCCAGGAATGCAACCCCCAGCAAGCATTTGTGTGAGCAACTCACGGACCCCCCCCCCCCAAGTGAGACTACAATGAGTGCACTGATATGAACAAGTGTGATCCTCACTCACACTACAACCAGACACCACAATAATAATATCAATGAAAGGAAGGAGAAGAAAAAAGAGAAGTATAAACACTAGGGGAAAAAATAGAAATTATCTTGATCATTGCTTATTACTTCAGCTTTAATGAAATATATTTTGTATTAGAATTCATCTGAAGTTTTCCAGATTCAAAGAAAAAAGTCGCTTGATATAATCCTGACAGGACAGATTCAAGAGTAAAGAGATGGCTGGTTCTACAACAGTACAATTTCCCTGAAGAGAAACCTTATTTCAGACACTGAGAGAAATCAAATGAACAATACAGGTCAATATAGTTAGCAAACTGAATTCTCAAAGGCATTCATTTTGTATAGACCCCTAAATCTTTAGCATCTGGAAGTCTGATGGCTAATGAGTCACCATTCAGACACTCCCTGATGAAGCTAATTAAACAGTGTAAAGATTTTTAAATGGACCAATTGAAAGCAGATTGCTAAAAATGCTAAATAACCATTGTAATAAAGACATAATTAATGCTGCATAATCCAGAGCTAAGGGATTCAAGTCTTAGTCTCGGACAATTTCCTTTGTGGGTTTCACTGAGTCATTTTTGCTACTAATTAGTAAGAATAAATAGCATTATTAAGTGGAGGTTGGTATTATGAGTCCCAAACACCTGGAAAAAAGACAAGCTAAAGCTGGATACAAAAAAGTAAGACTGACTAAAAGCAAGTGACTCAATTTTCATGTACTTACTATACAACACTTCCTCTTTGTACAAAAAGTTAGTCACCTCCACCTTATCTCAAGGACAGAAAAGGAGTAAATAAATATGCATAAGACTTCTCTGAGCTCTTTAAAGCAACATTTCCATTAAACTAAGTCACCATGACACAAACTGCCTAAGTCTGTATAAATATAACACAATATACTCAACTCAGTACTTTCTTCCAGTATCAGGAAACCATGAGAAGACCACTCCCTGTACTTTTTTATTGGCGAGGAGGAGTTGGGCCATACCTAGGAGTGCTCAGGGATCACTTCTGGTGGGGCACAAGGGGAAGAGATAAGGTGCTAGGGATAGAACCCAAATCAGCCATTGCAAGGCAAATGCTATACCCACTGTACTATAGCTCTGACCCCATTTCCAGGACTTCAAGTGTTTTTTACTAGTTTCAAAGCATTTTCAAAAATATTATCTAGAAAAGTAGCAATAGATGTGATCCAACTTCTCACTGTACAGACAAGTTATGTATAGGTTTCTTTGAAGGAAATACTTATTGCCTAATGATTTATTTTTTTTACTCATTACACAGTACCTTTATGTATAATAACTGGAATAATGGCATTACAAATGAATTTCCATTCTTTGCATTATCCAAAAAAGGCATAATCCAAAAAAATGTAAGACTGAGACTCACAAATGAATCTGAGAAGACAACAGCGCACTGCAGAAATGTCTCCAGACCCCGTGCCAGGCTGATTTCACGAGGGCACCTCAGAGGGGAGCCAGTGTAGTCCCTTCGCCTGTCCCAAATGAACCCCAGCAACTGCAAACCTCCAGAACTCTACCAAAGTACCCAGGTATGTGGGACCAGCCCCGGGACCCGCCCCGGGACCCGCATGACTTTGTTCCTCTGCCAGTACCTTCATGCGTGTGGAGAGTGGTCTCAGCATGGTTCTGGCTGGTTCTGGAGGTCTTCGGCTGCCGGAGCTCTGCTCGGGGCGGGGAGGGAAACTCAACCCGCCCCTCTCCAAGGGGCCCCGGGGAGGACAGCCAGGCGTGGGTGGCAGGAGACTCTGCCTGAAATCTCCAAGGAGGATGCTTGGATTGGGGATGAGCATCCTCCACCCAAATCCTCCATCTTCCAGTAGGCAGAGGTCACACCCACCAACTGGCCCCCTGATGCCATGTAATCCCATCAACAGCCAAGACCCAGAGACTATAAAACCCAGCTCCCGGAAGAGAACAGTGCAGAGTCTCCTGCCCCTGCGCCTGGCTGTCCTCGCCAGGGTCCCTTGGAGGGGGACGGGTTGAGTTTCCCTCACCACCCTGAGCAGAGCTTTAGCAGCCGAAGACCTCCAGAACCAGCCACAACCATGCTGAGACCACTCTCCACATGCATGAAGGTACTGGCAGAGGAACAAAGGCATGCGGGTCCCAGGGCTGAGATCTCCATGCTTGCTCAGATCAGGGCTGAGCATCCTCCACCCAGACCCTCCATCTTCCAGTAGGCAGGGGTCACACCAACTGGTCCCCTGGCGCCATGTAATCCCATCAATGGCCAAGACCCAGAGACTATAAAACCCAGCTCCCAGAAGCGACATCTTATTATCTCATTCTTACTTTGGACAACCTGGCTGGCTACCGAATGTAACCTGCCCACACGGCAGAGTCTGGCAAACTCCCTGTGGCGTACCCAACATGCCAAATACCAGTAACAATGACGGGTCTCATTCTCCTAACCCTGAAAGAGCCCTGAATATGGCACTTTTTAAAATCTCAGGGCCAGGACGAAGGAGACGTTACTGGGGCCTGCTCGAGGCAATTGACAAACAGGATGATCGTGATCATGATCATGGGACCAGTGACTGAAAATTCCAGGCCTCATGGAGCCAGGAATGGGTCGCCTCTCCCCATCCCAGCCCTTAGGTGCTGTGGCAGTCACACCCATGTACTGCCTCAGGATATCATTTAAGTGCATTAACAGCCATGATCCAGAGACTCACAAAAGAACCTCGGAAGAGAGCAGTATGCTGCAGAGATGTCTCCAGACCTAAATTATTTAAAATTTAGAATTATAGGAGTGTGTGGCTGCAAAAGCAGTCATGTGACATTTTGTACTATTCACTACAAGCAATACAAAATAAATTATTTAGCATCTATCTGTGGGCAGTCTTGAGTAGTGGTGGGAAAATTTGAAATAATGGTGGTGGGAAAGTATAACAGTGGAGGAATTGGTGGTAAAATATTGAATGTAATCAATATTGTGGACAACTTTATGAAAATAAACTTGAAAAAAATTTTTTAAATGGAAGACTAATTATAGAGATGATTTGAAGGGTTGGGGGTTGGAGCAATATCCGGTTGTGTTCGGGGCTTTCCTGGCTCTGTACTCAAGGGTCACTCCTGGAGGTGCTAGGGGAGGCAGGACCATATGAGGTATCTAAATGGGGTCAGCTGCATGAAAGGCAAGAGCCTTAATCCCCATACTATCTCTCCCTCTCCAGTTCCTTCTAAGATGTTTTTGAAGTTGTTAAATAGTAATTTAAAAAACAAACAGGGGCTGGAGTGATAGCACAGCTGGTAGGGTGTTTGCCTTGCAAGCAGCCAACCCGGGTATGATTCCCAGCATCTCATATGGCCCCCCAAGCACCACCAGGAGTAATTCCTGAGTGCATGAGCCAGGAGTAACCCCTGTGCATTGCTGGGTGTGATCCAAAAAGCAATAAATAAATAAATAAATAAAAAACAAACTTGGATTAACATTTCCCAAACGTCTTAGGAGCAAACACACCATACAATAAGATGATATTCATTTTCTTCCATACAAATTGATAGGCAACAGAATTAACTGATTAAGGTATTTTGATTGGAGCTAGAGAGACTGCACAAAGGCCAGCCATACAAACAGCTGACCCAGAATGGATCCCCAGCACTACATATAGTCCCCCAAATCCTGCCAGGGGTCCTTGAGCACAGAGGCAGAAATAAACCCGGGGCACATCCTCCAAAACTATGCATATTTTTATAATGGGCATAAGGGAATATCAAATCTACTTTGTACACCACTGCAATCTCTTCATATCTGGCACAAGGCACATGATAAAATAAATACTCAATAGATCATTATTTTAATTATGATCACAGGAAGAATAATCTACACAAGGTCCCCAAAATACCTTCTATGGAGCTAAGAATAAAAATCTCTATTTTTTATTTCTTTTCTTCCACAACTACTAATTTCTTTTTGTTGTTGTTTTCATTGCTTTTTCACAATTACTGGTTTAAATGTGTGCAAACCAAATAGAATCTAAATAAAATTGAAATGAAGGCAAAAACAAGGTATGGGTCCTAAAATAACAAAAATTGATCAAGTACGACATCATTGGTCTGACCGAGACAAGAAGGCACGAATCTCACCATGCCGTTTTCGACACTGGAGAAGAATTGTTCCTCGGAACATGCGATAAAAGAGGTGTTGGAGGCGTCGGTGTCCTTGTCAACACAAACTTGGCCAAGAGCATTGATTCATTCGAATGCCTAACAACCCGAATCGGACGTTTACATTTGAATAGATGTGGCTCACTGCCTGCAGTTTCTATCTTCGTTGTCTACGCACTAACATCTCATTATGATGAAAGAGAAATCGAGAAGTTCTACATGGAGCTAGAGAAGTTCTATAAAGAAGACCACACCTTATACAAGATCATTGTGGGTGATTTTAATGCCAAGATAGGACCGAGAAGATCAGCTGAAGAACTTCACATCGGGACCCATGGCCTAGAATGGAACGAACAGGGTGAGAGACTGTCTGAGTTCATCATGTCGACCAAGACCATTCATGGTAACTCACAGTTCCAGAAGGCAGAATCTAAACGATGGACATGGGAGTCTCCCGGTGGACGATTCCACAACGAAATAGACCACATCATATTCAATCGACGGTTTTGCCTGACTGATGTCGCTGTTGTCCCAAAATTTCAAATGGGATCGGACCATCGTCTCCTTCGTGCAAAATTCTACTTCACAGAGCGGGGAGAAAGGGCTGCAAAGTTCAAAAAGAGAACTCCCAGAATGACCACCAACTGGGAACTCTTTGGTACTATTGCGGCAACATGGGAAGATGCCATTGTTGACAACATTGACGAGGAATACGATCGACTGGTTCAGTACCTCCATGAATGTGCGAGGAACGCCAAGAGAGAGATAACCACAAAAAATCGCCTATCTTCGAAAACTCTTGAGCTAATTTGCCAGCGTGGTTTGGCGCATGCCTCAGGCAACCGCAAGCTAACGTCCGAGCTCGCAAAGCAGTGCAGAGATGCGATCAAGGAAGACCTCAAAGAGAGAAGAGCAGAAGTACTGGTAGATGCGGCAGAAGCCGGGAAAAGTATTCGTAACGCCCACCTGTCCTTCGCCAACTATAAGACCAAGATGACTGCCCTCCGACGTCCTGATGGATCCATCACATCCTCCAGAACGGCAATGGAGAAGATTATCCATGACTTCTACTCAAATCTCTTCAATAGCCATGTCCACTTGCCGACATACCAAATTCCACAGGATGGATATGTCGTTCCCAACGTTCTCCCTTCCGAAATCCGACACGCCATTTCGTCGGTAAAGAAACAAACAGCACCCGGCCCAGACAAGGTCAGACCTGAACACCTGAAGAACCTGCCGTCAGTACTCATCAATACACTGGCTCGGCTCTTCACTCGCTACCTGTCTGAATGCAAGGTTCCGTCCCAATGGAAAACCAGCAGGACCGTACTACTGTTCAAGAAGGGAGACATCCATGACATTGGCAACTATCGCCCGATCTGCCTATTGTCTGTCATCTACAAGTTGTTCACTCGAGTCATCCTAAATAGGATTGGTAGAACACTAGATGAAGGACAACCATGCGAGCAAGCCGGGTTCCGCAAAGGATTCAGCACCATCGACCATATCCACACGATAACCAAGCTCATTGAGGTTTCTCGGGAGTTCAAGATGCCGCTCTGTTTAACGTTCATTGATTTAAAGAAGGCCTTTGATTCTGTTGAGACGGAAGCGGTCATTGAAGCCCTAGCCAATCAGGGCATTCAAGCCCAATACATCAGGATCCTCCGTGAGCTGTATTGCGGATTCACTACCAGGATCTCACCATTCTACAAAGAAGTGATCATTGATGTCAAGAGAGGGGTGCGGCAGGGTGATACCATTTCACCAAAACTCTTCAGTGCCACCCTCGAGAACATCATGCGACGACTGGAATGGGAAGGAATGGGAGTGAAGATAGATGGTCGGCAACTACACCACCTCCGCTTTGCTGATGACATTGTTTTAATAACACCAAACATCAGCCAAGCGGCACAAATGCTGGCCGACTTTGACCGTGAGTGTGGAAAGGTAGGACTACAGCTGAATCTTACGAAGACAATGTTTATGAGAAACAGCCTTGTTCCTGACGCCCCATTCACTCTCAATGGAACGACCATCTCCGAATGCAACAGCTATGTGTACCTAGGTCGAGAGGTCAACATGACAAATGAATGACCTGGCACCCGAGCTGCGCAGGAGGAAGAGAGCGGCTTGGAAGGCCTTCAAGAACGTCGAAGAAATAGCTAAGAGGACGAAGAACCTCTGGCTCCGGGCACATCTCTTTGATTCCACTGTTCTTCCTGCATTAACATATGCCTCAGAGACCTGGGCCCTACGCAAACAAGATGAGAACGCTATTCAGGTCTCCCAAAGAAGAATAGAAAGAGCTATGCTTGGAATATCACGTTTCACTCAAATGAGAGAACGAATCCGGAGTTCTGACATCTGTCGACGATCAAGGATCAGGGACGCTGTCTCATTTGCCAAGGTGTCGAAAATCAGATGGGCTGGTCACGTAATGAGATTTAAAGACGACCGTTGGACTAGAGCTGTTACTGATTAGATTCCACGGGATGTCAAAAGACCGCGTGGCCGCCCACCTACCAGATGGTCAGACTTCTTCGTCAAGATCATGAACGATCGGTTTGAGGCCCTTCATGTTCCTGGAGCGAACAGATGCCATTGGGCTACACTAGCACGCGACAGGGACAAATGGAGACGTTACTGGCGCCCGCTCGAGCAAATCGACGACTAATGGGAAGTTAAGTGATTAAGTGATTAAAAGTCCAGTGGTACAGGTTTGATTCCCAGCATCCCATATGGTCCCCCGAGCACCGCCAGGAGTGATTCCTGAGTGCATGAGCCAGGAGTAACCCCTGAGCATCACCGGGTATGACCCAAAAAGCAAAAAATTTAAAAAATTTTAAAAAAATTAAAGTCCAGTGGTAATACATTTTATAGACATAGTAAAGGTAAGGTAAAGGCCCTCCCGTTGATCATCGATTTGCTCGAGCGGGCCCAGTAACGTCTCCATTGGAGACTTTGTTGTTACTGTGTTTGGCATATCGAATACGTCACGGGGAGCTTGCCAGGCTCTGCCATGTGGGCGACATACTCTCGGTAGCTTGCCGGGCTCTCCGAGAGGAGCGGAGGAATCGAACTCGGGTCGACCATGTTGGCTGTGTGCAAGGCAAACGCCCTACCGCTGTGCTATCGCTCCACAGACATAGTAAATGTCATTATATTTATCATATATATATATATTACCTTTCTAATGTGGCTTTCTGGTTGTTACCATATTTGATACATAGCATATTTTCTTTTTGTTTGTTTGTTTTTGTTCTTGAGGGGATGGGGTTACTTCTTGTGGTGCTCTAGGGACCATGAAGAGTCAAGAACTAAACCTAGGGTTCCCTCATGCAAAACTACATGCCTTACAATCCATTAGAGCTATCTCCCCACCCAGAGCATATTTTCTTAAAGCAAAAATGTGTTTTGAAAAATGTTACTTATATTTCTGATTTAGTTGAGAAAACTTCCTTTTTAAAAGTTGTTAATTGTGTGTCTGTGTGTGTGTGTGTGTGTGCACATTCATGTGTGGGTGCATGCACACACATGCGCATGTGCATGAGACAGAGACAGACAGACAGAGACTTGTGAGGGCTGAAGGCACATTCACAGTGCTTATTTTGCATGGTAGGCCCTAGGTTTGATCCCCAGCACCACATGGCTCCCAAGGCATTCATGGGAGCAACCCACAAGCACTTAGCAACTTAGCAGGGAATAACTCCAAAACACATGGTATGGCTCAAAACAAACCAAAAAATGTATGACTCTTAAAAATTCCCCAAAACAGCATCAGGTCCCGAGAGCCCCACTGGAAGTGACCCCTGAATGCAGAGCCAGATGTAAGCCCTGAGCACAGCTGGGTGTGGCCCAAAAACAAACAAACAGGAAATGTATGAATTTTAACTTAAGTCTACAGGTCCCACAAGCTAGTCAAAAGTAAACTACTCTATCAGGTATAATTTGGTAGGTTATTTGGCAGGCGTCGGTGGTCATAGAAGACCATTACCATTAATTCACGGTAAAATAAATTAAGGAGAAATTTTTTCTCAGACCTCCAAAATTAATCAACCAAGTTATACTAAATCGGAACAGTATAATTTCAGGTAGCAGGTAAGAACCCATATTCTCAAGTCAAGGAAAGAAAAACTAAAGTTTCTAAATTGTAGCAACTTTGGCATATAATGAGCAAAGCAGCTATTAATACTTCCTAAAACCATTTACAGTAAAAGTCACTTGCCATACATTCTTTGAGGTAAATGAGAACAATCTGTAAAAACTTTCTTTGCTGGGAAAAACTTGCCTGAGATAATACAAAGTATTGAGAAAAACTACAATGATCTTGGTATCTTTATCCTGTGTGTGTATGAATTCGTAGGTCTGTGTAGGATTGCCAGGTAAAATAGAAGGTAAAAATATTATATAATACATACTTTTATTTGTGCCCGCTCAAACAAATCGATGAAGGGAGGACAGTGCTACAGGACAGTGCATACTTTTTTTTTTCTTTTTTATAAATTTGGGCTGGAGTGATAGCACAGCGGTAGGGCATTTGCCTTGCACGCAGCCAGCCCAGCCGAGCTGGGTTTGATTCCTCCGCCCCTCTCGGAGAGCCCGGCAAGCTACCGAGAGTATATTCAATATGCCAAACACAGTAACAACAAGTCTCAAAATGGAGATATTACCGGACCTGCTCGAGCAAATCAATGAACAACACGAGAACAGTTTTATAGATTTATTTATTGAATCACCGTGAGAGCAGTTACAAAACTTTCGGGTTTAAGTCTCAGTCATACAATGATGAAACACCTGTCCCTTCACCAGTGCCCATTCTCCACCACCAAAAACCCCAGTATACCCCCCATCCCACATTCTCCCCCTACCTGTGAGGCAGAAGATTTCCACATTACTCCCTCTCTCTCTAATTTGATTACGTTCAATATTTTGACACCAGACCCACCATTATTATTTGAGATTTTACCCCACACGCACTCAGATCTGCCGAAAAGGCAACCATGGACAATTTGTTTTAGAACAAATCTATTGTTGGTTATAAATAACATATGATGTCGCACGGCTGCAGTAGTGGCTGTGCGATTTTGGAATTCTGAAATTTTAACAATTAAATCTGGAGGAATTTCTGCGAAAATGTGCTGGGTTCCGAGATTTGTTCCTGAGTCTCTGGGATCATGGCCGTTAAGCAGCTTGATCGGGAGCCAGAGAGGCCGTTCGTGGGTGGCGACTCTGGGTCTCGTTGGGGTGGGGAGGAAAGGGCCAGCTCCACCCCCATCCCATGAGGCCTCGCATGTCTCATCACTGCGGGCCCAAACCTGATTGTCCAATGGCCTCTGGAGGATGGCGGCCACCGAGCCACCAAGGGGGGAGCAGGTGGAGGGACAACACCCTTTCCCCCCTGGGGTGGTCCGGCACTGGTAACCTACTGCAGGGACCAGACGCATTTCTGCCAAAAGCCGCCGGGTTCCAATATTTGTTACTGAGTCTCTGGGATCATGGCCATTAAGCAGTTTGATCAGGAACCAGAGAGGCCTTACCTCCAATTATACACCTGAGCCAGAGGTGGTTTGTGGGTGTGTCTCCCACATATCTAACTTTTGGCCATTTACTTTCTTAGTAAACTTGGCCCCAAGTTGTTGGGGTCTGGTCAAAGGCACAGCAACAATTTTGGGATATCTAGAAGTCTAAAGGCACCATCAGGCTGCTGATGCACTCGCCTCACAGGTACAGATTAACCTGCTAGCAGTACCATACGCCATGACAGTGCATACTTTTATTTAAAACTAGTAATGACTTACCTGATCTTCAGTGTAAATGAGCATCCTTTATTTATTTGCTAAATCTGGTAATCCTATCATTCACTGTAAGTCTTTTTTAAGAAATACCAAATTCAGAGGTTTTACAGTACGGTAGGTAGAGCATTCCTGACCTGAGTTCAATCCCTGGCATCCCATACAGTCCCCTGAATACCTCAGGAGTAATTCCTAAACACAGAGTCAGATGTAACCCCTGAGCATCGCTGGATGTGCACCCCCCAAAAAAGACATACAAAAAAACAAACACTTGTCAGTTGTCACTTGCCATCCCTTTGATCATCGGATTTACTCGAGCAGGCACCAGTAACAACTCCATTTGTCCCAGTCCCGTGCTAGTAGCCCAATGGCATACTGGGGGCTCTTTCAGGGTCAGGGAATGAGGCCCATTATTGTTACTGTTTTTGGCATATCGAATACGCCACGGGTAGCTATCTAGGCTCTGCTGTGCAGGTGGGATACTCTCAGTAGCTTGCTGGGCTCTCCAAGAGGGATGGAGGCTTTTGGGGTGGCCTCTATGATCCAAAGTATAGTAATAAAATGTTTGAAACTAAGAAAAAAAAAGGCTTATATTCTTGTGACCTCATCCATCTACAGATAACATTAGCTACTTTGGATTTGGTTTTGTTTTGTTTCTTGGGCCACACCTGGCAGTGCTCAAGGATCACCCCTTGTTCTGCTCAGGGATCACTCCTGGTGGTGCTCAGGGGATGTCAGAAAAAACAAACAAAATCCCCAAATTCAGACCAAAGAGATAGTGGCACACGTAGGATCCCAGTTCAATCCCTAGCACCAGCTGGCCTTCCTGAGCACCACCAAATGACTATGGTGGCCCCTGGCATTACTGGACCCTAGCATTAAACCAAACAGCCCAGCTGTCCCCCTGAGCTCTACTTGGGAGTACCCCATCCCCGCCAAAAAAAATAGCAAATTCACTGACAGGAACAGAGTCTTGTGGAAAATGAGTAATTCTTTACCTTTCAGGAGCTTCTTGAGAATCAACCCTCCATAAATATTTCCTGCAGAAGCAACTGTAAGAAACATAATATATGAATATCAAAAATAAAACAATTAAATTGATTTGATTTAAAGCAGAGATTCCCAAATTTATTTGGCCAACCATCCCCTTTTTAGAAAAATTAAAAAAAAAAACTAACTTAGCTGGAATCTACCTTCCTTAAATGAACAAAGAGAAAGCATTTCCTAATTGTACATAAAGAGACTGCTGTCCCCTACATGGGAAGGTGGGGGGGCACTTCAGAAAACATTAATTTAAAGAATCAAATGGGATTACGGAGCACTGCTTACAGATATACAACTTTTAAAGGGGGAACACTATAAGTAAAAATGGAGGCAAAGAATAGTGAAACATTGCTTACTATTACAAAGCAGAATTAATTCTCAAAGAAAACCATATAACAAGTGTTTTCACTTATATTCTACCCAGATAGAAAAGGCTTACAGGAAGCCGTTTAGTTGTAGGTAGAAATCAGAATACAGACACACACAAAAGAATCTCGGAAGTGAGCAGCTCGCTGCAGAGATGCCTTGGGACTTTGCAATAGATAGATTTCAATGGGTTACTCCAGACTGGAGCAGGTGCTGTCCCTCCGCCTGCCCCCTAGGAATCCCAGCAGTCGCCGTCTTTCAGAACTCAATGAGAAGCCCAGGTACACAAGAGCAGTAGCGGCAAACACCAGGCCTCACGGGATAGGGGATGGGCCAGCCCTGCTCATCCCTCACCCCATGGGACCTTGAGATGACGCCCATAAACTGCTTCTGGCTACTACTCAAGCTCCTTAATGCAGTGTTTCAGAGACACACAAAAGAATCTCAGAACCGAGTAGCTCACTGCAGAGATCTCTCCAGGTCCTAATTATCTAAAATTTTAGAATTCCAAGAGCTCTTACGTGGCTCTTATGGCCACACAACATCTTATGCTATTCATAAACATCAATACAAAATAAATTGTCTAGCATTGCTTTTTCAGCAGGTTTGAGTGGTAGCAGAAAAATTCCAAATAATAATGGTGGAACTGGTGTTGATATTGAATGTAACCAAAGTAGAGAGTATTATGGAAATTGTGTGCCACACAGGCAGGGGGATGGTTGGGATGAGGGGGGATACTGGGGATTTTGGTGGCAAAAAATGTGCACTGGTGAAGGGATGCGTGTTTGATCACTGTATGTCTGTAACTCAAACATGAAAGTTTCATAACTGTATCTCACAGTGATTCAAAAAAGAAACAAAAAAAAGAGAGAAAGAAAGAAAAGAAAGAAAGAAAGAAAGAAAGAAAGAAAGAAAGAAAGAAAGAAAGAAATCAGAATATAATCACCCACGTTTCAGTTTAAGATCCAGTTAAAAATGCTGGTGCACAAGTTGGAGGGATAGTTAGTACATTGGGCAGTGCACTGCCTCGCATGTGGCCAAGTTGGGTTAAATCCCAGTACTACATATAGTTCCCCAAGTGCCACCAGAATGAGCCTTGAGCACCATCAGATGTAGCCCAAAAAACAAAGAAGTAGTTGGACCTCTTAACCAATTCACTCATTAGTGAAAACACATTATGGTCTATCAAGCAAAAGCTCTCTGCACTCAGGGCCTGAGAAATAGTATAAAGGACAGAATGTTTGACTTGCATGCAGCCAATCAGGGTTCAATCCCAACACTGTATAAGGTCTTCAGAGCCCCACCAGGAGTGATCCCTCAACAAAGAGCCTGGTGTGAGCCCTGAGCAGTTACAGGTGTGGTTCAAAAGCAAACTCAAACAAACAAAAATCTCTGCACTCAACAGTTCTAAATGCAAACATCAGAACAAGTAGAGCAGCAATTCTTCAAAGGAAGAGGATGAGGGAGGAAGTAGGTACCCAAAAAGGAAAAAAGAAGATCTGAATATCTGGAGGCTTTTTTTTTTCCAAATTGAACATGCCCTCCTTTAGACAGATGTGACCCCACCCACTGTTAAGAATCTAACAATGGGGGCTGGAGTAATAGCACAGCGGGTAGGGCGTTTGCCTTGCACACAGCCGACCCGGGTTCGATTCCCAGCATCCCATATGGTCCCCTGAGCACCACCAGGGGTAATTCCTGAGCACAGAACCAGGAGTAACCCCTGTGCATTGCCGGGTGTGACCCAAAAAGAAAAAAAAAAGAATCTAACAATGGCATGGGGATGACTGAGGAAATAACTCAAAGAGCTAGAGCACATGCTTTGCATTTGAGAGAACCAAGTTCAACCCCCAGCATCACATCATAACCCCCGTCCTCTGCATTTTGGGGAAGCAACCTCCAAGCACCAAGCCAGGAGTAGCCCCTGAGTTCTGCCAGTTGTGACTTCCCAGCTCTCCCCCCTAAAAAAAATGAAATCTGAGAATATGAACTGGGGATATAGCTCATTGGCAGAGCAACTGCCTTGCATGTGTGAGTTTGAACTCTAAACCCAACCCTCCAACTCAAATAACTATCATTGAAATCGATGGAAATGTTTCTTTTTCTCAAGAAATGTGTATTCTTCAAGGAAAAAAGGTTATGTAAGAATCACTAAGGAGGACCTTGCTGCTTGCTATTCGGCCATTCTGGGTTAACTTGCCTCTGCTGACATCCCTGGGCCTAATCCAAAACAGGAGGCAGAGTTCCTCCCTATCACTAGAATCCAACAGCCTCCACACCAGCCTGTCACACAAATGGACCCACACCACAGCTCCTGAAGTGTGTGGATCCACTCAAAAGTTTACACGCTGCTCAGTTATTCTTCCTGTCATTTGGTGAAGACAGCAGAGAAGAAAGTAACCCCAGCCTAAACCCTCAGCATTTCACAAGAAATCTAACTACAGACTCACCCAGTAGCACAGCAAGAACACAAGAAAAGCAATGTAAAAAACCCTAGAAGCCCACCCAACTCAATGAGCAAAAACAATATCACCAAATACATAAACAACACCAGTAAATCTTCAGACAATGTCTTTAATAACTCCATAATGAAGATGTTCCACAAGTTCAAAGAAATGATAGCACAGGTAGTCAGGCAAAGCACAGAGTCAAAATGAAAAACCTACTACAATCAGAAATGACAGGGCCAGAGCAGTAGCACAGTGGGTCAGGTGTTTGCCTTGCATGTGACAAACCTGGGTTCAATCCCTGACACCCCATATGATCCACTGAGTCCACCAGAAGTGATTCCTGAGTGCAGAGCCAAGAGTAACCCCTGAGCCCAAAAACAAACAAAACTCAATAGAAGCTCTGAGCAGCAGAATAACAAAAGCTGAATAAAAGATTAAGGAGTTCTGCTTTTTTTGGGGGGGGGTCACACTCAGCAATGCTCAGGGGTTACTCCTTGCTTTGCACTCAGGAATTACCCCTGGCAGTGCTCAGGGGACCATATGGGATGCTGGGAATCAAACCCGGGTTGGCCACGTGCAAGGGGTCAGCCGTGTGCTATCGCTCCAGTCCCAAGATTAAGGAGTTCTAAGATAAAGAGGAAACTGGAAAAAAAACTGCAGAAAGTAAGAAGTTGTCTGGAAAAAAAAGAAAGAAAATGAGCAGCATACCAAGGGATTATTGAATGAGTTTAAGAAGTATAATATAGAAATCAGTGGAGTCCTTGAACAGAAAGGCAAATTGTTCTTTAACAATAAATAATTGTTAAAGAAACCATCTATAAGGATTTTGCAGAGTTGAGGATTATAAAGCTACTGAGATCCCAGAAAAGAGACCCAGAAAAATAAACTCAACTAGGGAAACTTCAAGACACACTGTACTCAAAATGACAAACACTAAAGATAGAATACTGAAAGCAACGAGATTAAAAAAGAAATTTACACAGGAAAGCTGTAAGTATAGCAGATCAATCAAATGAAACTTATAAGAGCCAGAAGAGTATGGAGGGTGGTAGTATAAAAACTCAATGGAATGAACACCTCAGCAAGAATCCTCTAGCCAGCTAGATTATCATTCATATTTGAAGGAACAAAACAGAACTTCAGGGGCTGGAGTGATAGCACAGTGGGTAGGGCGTTTGCTTCGCAAGTGGCTGACCCGGGTTCGAATCCCAGCATCCCATATTGTCCCCTGAGCACCACCAGGAGTAATTCCTGAGGGCAAAGCTAGGAGTAACGCCTGAGCACCCGCCGTGTGTGACCCAAAAAGAAGGAAAAAAAAATAGAGCTTCATGGAAAGACAACAGCTTTAGGAATTCATAGCCTTGAGACCTGTGTGCAGAGTCAGGAGTAATACCTGGGTATCACCTTGTGTGGCCTCAAAACAAAAACAAACAAAAAAATTAATTCTATCAGACAGTAATGCTCTAGATAAGTTGTTTTCAACATTTTTATGTCTACAGGCTGGCACTGGTCCATGTTGAAAACCATCTCTCTAGATCTCCAGAGTTTGAGTAATTCTGAGCAAATATACCTAGCTGAAAAGGCCTGAGCCCAAATAGTATAGAACACTAAATAAAAGATAATCAACATTTTTTCCTACTGTTCTTCCACAGGCTTCAATGAATTTAGTCACTGAGATGAGATGCCTACATTACTAGCCAGTGAAGAGCTAGGATATTAACGAGAAAAAA
Organism: Sorex fumeus; assembly: GCF_029834395.1. NCBI lineage: Eukaryota > Metazoa > Chordata > Mammalia > Eulipotyphla > Soricidae > Sorex > Sorex fumeus. Next base: position 5,742,862 of record NW_026606150.1, on the reverse strand, counting down.
ACAAAATTCACAACCTGTATGTCTCACATATGTCCCTGGCATTTCTCAATTTCATAGGTCAGAGTTTCCTCTAATATCTATTCTTAGTTTTAGTAACATCATATCAACTACTGTTGAAATAAGTCACTTCTGGAGAACATGCCCGGGGAGAGTAATCATCCTACCTGCCCCATACTCAATCCAAACCCTAATTTATTTTTTTATCACACTTCTAATGCGTCTACAAGAAAATAATAAAGTATTTTCCTTTTACTGCTAAGATGACAGTAGAGAGAGACTTTTACAGACACATATTTTTAAAGAAATAATATTCTCCTAAATTCCCTTTATAGAAATTGTTTTTAAAAAATAGTTTTGAGGCTTGCTCTTCAAGTCTGTGTTCTCCCTTGAACAATATCTCACTTGCTTGTCTCTATGCTTCTTTGTATGTTCATTTCTACTCTGGAAAAGCTTTCTCTTTCTCTCACCTCACATCTTTCTCTCTTTCTCTCATCTCTCACCTCTCACCTCACATCACAAGAATGCAGTTCTCTCTTTCTCTCACCTCACATCTTTCTACATAAGTTTCAGTAAGAACTATCTTGTTTTACAAAAAAGAAAGAAAGAAAAGAAAGAAAGAAAGACAGGGGGCTGGAGCGATAGCACAGCGGGTCGGACGTTTGCCTTGCATGCGGCCGACCCGGGTTCGATCCCCGGCATCCCATATGGTCCCCCAAGCACCGCCAGGAGTAATTCCTGAGTGCAGAGCCAGGAGTGACCCCTGAGCATTGCTGGGTGTGACCCCAAAAGGCAAAAAAAAAAAGAAAGAAAGACTAGAGCTTTGAGATCAGATATATTTGGGAAATTTTATAAACCATACCCCACTTGAAAAGATTCACAGCGCATGTAGGCATATTAAAGGTTCCAAAGATCTATAGCACTGTAGCAATGTCTTCCCATTTTTCATCGATTTGCTCGAGCGGGCACCAGTAACGTCTCACAACAAATTGTGAGACTTGTTGTTACTGTTTTTGGTATATTGAATACGTCACGGGTAGCTTTCCAGGCTTTGTCGTGTGGGCGAGATACTCTCAGTAGCTTGCTGGGCTCTCAGAGAAGAGCGAAGGAATTGAAACCGGGTCGGACGGCCGCGTGCAAGGCAAACGCCTCACCCGCTGTGCTATCACTCCAGCCCTCCAAAGATCTAAAATAGTAAAATCTATTTGATTCTCCTAACCAGCATTTCCCAAATTTAGATCACTACAAAAATCCTCTCATAATTTAAATAATCGTCCTATAGCCTTATTTTAAGAAACAACACAATAAATATTTGTTAAAATTTTCAAGAATTACCGATAGGGGGGAAAAAAACTAAATAGCGACCACTCAGGTTCTCACAAATTATTTCAGTAATAAAACTACTTGCTAGTTTGCTGATAGCTGTCTTTTGTCCTCCGAAAAGCTATTTTAAAGAATTAATCACTATTGCTTGTGCCTATGTCTATATCTGGTTTTGTTTTGTATGGTTTGGCTTCTGGGCCACACCCAGCTGTGCTCAGGGTTTACTCCTGGCTCTGCATTCAGAAAACACACCTGGGAGGTTCAAGGGACTATATGGTATGCCCAAGATCAAACCCAGGACAGTTGTGTGCAAGGCAAGCACCCTACCTTCTGTGCTATCACTCCAGATCTATTTCTGGAAATATGTTCTTTCCAGATGTTATCAAGTTAAGATGAAGTCATATTTGTCAGCAAATCCATCCAGTATACTTATAAGATCATGTAGAAAAGCATATAAAAACACAGAGAAGTATAATACATGAAGACAGAGGTAAAGATTGGAGAATTAACATCTACAAACCAAGAACCAAGAACCAGTTTTAACTACCAGAAGTAGGAGACAAACATGCAAAATGGTTGCTTTCTAAGTGTTTCCAGAAGGATCTAACCATACTAAGGCCTTGATTTTGGACTTCTGGCACCCATAATATGATAATAAAGTATAATGCTGTTAAATACCCAATTTGTGCAGCCCTCAGTAGCTTGGTTCTTCATCATCAGAGATTATTTGTAATTATTTTGAGTTTTTGTTTGGGGGCCACAGCCGGTATTGCTAAGGGCTTATACCTGGCTCTGCACTCAGGGATCTCTTCTGGAAGTATTCAGGAGACCATAAAGGGTTTCGGGGATTGAACTAGGTCACACACATGTAAGGTAAGTGTCTTACCCACTTGTCTTACCCACTGTAATATCTCTCCAGCCCTCATCAGAGATTTCAGACCAAATACACCACCACCCTTTCAAGTAAGGATGGAAAACTGAACATAAAATTCTGTTTTACATCCTCCTGAAATTTCAGTGAGACCGTCCGCTGTCCTCCCGTTGTCCATCGATTTGCTCGAGCGGGCCCAGTAACGTCTCCATTGTGAGACTTCTTGTTACTGTGTTTGGCATACTGAATACTCTCAGTAGCTTGCCAGACTCTCTGAGAGGGGCGGAGGAATCGAACCTGGCTCAGCCAAGGTCGCTGCGCACAAGGCAAACGCCCTACCGCTGTGCAATCGCTCCAGCCCGTAGAAAAGGGATTAAAAAAAAATAGAAAAGAAATGGACAAGAATTAGACATGATCATATAAGATTTGGGGAGTAATTCGAAGTGTTGAAAAACTGAGCTCACTCCCTACAGATTCCCAAACACAGCAGAAGTAACTCCAGTGGCCCCAGTAACATGACCAGCAACATCACATGGACAGGACCACATACTGAACCACTGGGCACAGAGTATCACCAGTAAGGGCTCTAGGGCCCCATGAGCACTTTTTGGGAGGAATCAAGAAACATTTATAAGGAAATGCTGTAGCACGGCACTGTCCTCCTGTTCAACAATTTGCTCGAGCAGGCACCAGTAACATCTCCACTGTGAGACTTGTTGTTACTGTTTTTAGCATATGCCACAGGGAGCTTGCCAGGCTCTGCCATGAGGGTGGAATACTCTTGGTAGCTTGCCGGGCTCTCCAAGAGAGCCGGAGGAATCAAACCCGAGTCTAGAAAATAAAAACTAGTACTAACAGGAAAGGGTTTAGAAATTTAGTTATAAGTCAGAAGCAGGGAAGGCTTAGACCCCCTTAAAAAAAAAGACTCGGGAATAAGGGAGCCTCTAGAAGAAGAGATAACATGAGAGCTAAAGTGAGACATAGGTTGAAAAAAAGGAAATTAAAGTAGTAGTTGGATCTTAAGAAATCAGTCTTCCTCCACTCAGCCTTCGAGAGACTGGCCCTCCCTAACATTGATAGTGGATGTGGAAGAGATCATTGTTTAAAAAGATAAAAACAAGGATCTTTGGCTGAGAACCAAAGTTTATTAAAAACAGATAGACTGGTGGGGGTGGGGGTTCAAAAGATGGCTCAGCAGCTAATATATGTGTTTTGTAAGTGTAAAGTTGATTTTGATTCCCGGTGCCTCTACATGTGCAAAGTGCAAGGTTGGCAGCTCTGATGACTGAAATTCTGAGAATGATTTCCAGCCAAATATGTGCAAGCACTGCAACTAAAGGGTGCAACTCTGGCAAACACCAGAACTCAAAAATATGTGTGAATGCTACAGTCAGGAACATGATACCTGGCAAGCATATCTGTGTGAGCACCACATCAAACCCCAGTAAGTATGCAACCAGAATGTATATAAGTACCACAACTAAGGAATGTAACCCTCAGTAACTGCATAAGCAAGCACTGCAACTAAAATAACATGGCCCTCACCTCAGGCTGAAAATGCGTACAGAATCAATTTCTAACCAAAATTTATTGAGGCTTAATTCTTCTGCTTCGAGTGAAATCAATCCTATTACCCTAGCCACAGTTGAGTGGATTGGGATAATGCACAAACTAACAAAACCATGTACAGACCATCATCACCCAAGCCACTCAGATCATGACTGGCAGGAACTCTGTCCTCTCACAATTGAGTTTGTGCAGAGTAACAGCAAACCAAGCTAACATGTGAGGATATTTACTACCAGAGAAGATGGGTCAGTCCAGTTCAGGTGAGGAAATGTCTGGTTGTATCTAATACACTACCCATTCTCAACCAGGGCCACCCCTGGCGACTCCGGTAAGGTGTATGGGACTTTATTTCAAGGTTTAAAAAATATACACACAGAGATACACACACACATAGACACACACAGACACACACCAAATACCCAAACAAAAAAGTTATCACTATAGAAGTTCAAGAAAAGAAACTGTAGGAAACCAATGCTTAGTGGTAGAATGCCTATCTGGCAAGCAGGAGGCCAATAAAGCCATGCACTGGCACCACCCCACAAGCCCAAGAAAAATCCCAGAGACTCTGTCTTTTAGGATTCTTAGCACACCATAATCAAGTATACTCAAGCACCACAACTAAAAAATCTGAGAATAAAACAATGGTGCAAGCCTCACAAATCAAGTGTGCCCCTAATCACAAAGACTAATAATTAAGGAAAAAGGGGAAATTTCTTAAATATTTTTAAAGAAAAGTAGCTGTTTGAAAGCCACTGAATGAATCAGCTTTCCCACAATTATACTGGCAAAGTGATCAAGAGCAGATGGGACATACATTTTTTCAAACTGCAAGTTAAGGTTATCACATTCATCATTTATCTTTCCTTTTTTTTTATTTTTGGCTCATTTCCAACTACCAGAGTCTAAATATAAAAGGAAGTAAACTTCAGTTTAATATAATTTTGCTGTGAAAGAGAATGTTAAAACTTAAGAGCAAGAGTGAGATTGTTTCTGAGAAATATTGAATTAAGCTAGTAAAAGAATCTGTAATCATCATTCTACCCACCTTTCCCGTATGACACATTAGTAAATCAATTACCAGTTGCTTATTACATCATCATATAAGCTTTTAAACTTTAGAACCCTGGAGAACATGATAAAGATCATAAACAAATGAAAATTTTAAATAAGCTATAACAAATTATGATAAAACAAAGATAGGGAATCATTTTTCCTTCACTTACTCGTTGTTACACAGTGAAGAGTATTTGTCTGGTGCTTAGAATTTAATGCTTTTATGGAAATCACTAGCTGTCTTTCCAGCAAGGCTCCCTTTGATACTCTTGCTGTTTCATACTTCCAGTGAATGATTAAATATTTCAAAATCTGAAAAGGGCATAATTCAAAGAAAACAAAATCTTCTTTAGAAATCATGGTAATAATAAATTTTTTAGTATAGTGAAATCAATAATTCAAGTTTCAAAAAAAGAGACATTCTTGCTTGTAAAATGTCAAATTTACATTTGCTGAGAACAAAGCACTAAGTCTAAATCGAACAACTGGGAGTGACACACAAGAGAAGTCAATGAAATTCAAGGCAATGCCCCAGAAGAGTGGAAATAGAGACAAAGAATTGCTTTATTCAAAGGGTAAGTTCATCTAGAAATAATAATTTGGAAATATCAAGTGGGAGTTTGTTTTTCTTGTTTCTTTTTTCGCTCTCCCAAATAAAAGTCAACAAGAAGATTATGACTAAGAATGGGACCTGGCTATGAATCATATTTACCTTTCTTTTTTTTTCTGCTTTTCTTTTTTGGGGAGGAGGTTACACCCAGCGATGCTCAGGCGTTACTCCTGGCTCCGCACTCAGACAGTGCTCAGGGGACCATATGGGATGCCAGGGATAGAACAGGAATCTGCTGCAAGGCAAAACGCCCTGCCCACTGTACTAACACCCCAGCCCCTTTCATAGGAGCAACATTTCTTAGGTTCAGAGTTAAGAGCACTGTCTAGAAGCAGATAGGTGCCTGGATCTGAGTAACTGACAAGACAAAGTCCAGCAAACATTTTGGGGGCCAATTCCTCAACCTCCCTGGATCTCAGCTTCCTGGTGTATGAAAACTGAGGACAAATCTACAACATAGGACACTTGGCCACAGATGAATGGAACAAATATTGTTGGAAAATTCTTAACACAGGGCCAGGCTTATAACAGTAAATGCTTAGTAGACACTGGCTATCACTCAGCACCAATACTGTATATGTATTTGACTTTTGTTGTTTGGGGGCCACACCCAGTGCTCAGGCCTTACTGGCTGGCTCTGTGCTCAGGGACGACTTCTGGCGTGATGGGGAATTGGGGTCCATATGTGGTGCTGGAGGTGGAACCCAGGTCGCACCACCCTCTGTACTATCACTTCTATCACTTGGTCCATCTTCCTTTTTTTTTTTTTTGAGTCAGTGAGATCTCAGTAAGGGGGGGGGGGGGGCGAGGGGGAGATTCTAATGTGACCAGGGCTTATGAGGACGATTTACAGACACTTCTCCCACCTAACATGCTCATTCGCGCATCCCAACTGCCCAGCTTGACCTTGGGATGAGGTCCAATCCCCTCAGCTCTTTTCTCCACAAGGAGGGAGCAGCCGAGACCAGATCACGGGCCTGTGAGTCAGAGCTCTGGGTCCTCTTTGCGCTCTGGTCACCTGTCAGATCGAGCCCGCCACTTTCCCGATGACCACAGAGAAGCCGGAGAGCCGGGGAGCCTGGGGGGAGAGGACCCTCAGGTGTTCCCGGGTGGCCTGGGGTCACGCCTGCTCTGGCCGGGACCCCCAGCAGCTCCTCCTCCACGAGAAGATGGCAGCGAGGGACACCTGCGTCACCTTCCCGCGCGGGGGTATCTAAGGTGGCCCGGGGTGCGCTGAGGGGGGGGGGGGTGGGCTGTAACTCCCCCAGACCTGACTCCACATTCTGCCCCCATCCGTTAGGGACCAACGCCCTCGGCCGGCTGTTGCCCGTTGCCCCTTCCGGTGTGCCCGCCAAGCGGGGTATTCTCGAGCCTCGGTCAACTCTGAGGCGGCCTGAGCCCGGCTGCCCCCCGGGGCTTCTCACATTGGGCCCCCGAGGGGCTTCTCCGCCCAGGGCGCCCCACCGGCTCGTCTCCTCACGGGCTGTCCCTCAGGCAGGCGAACGGTCGGTCCCTCCATCTTCTTCTTCCCGAACCTTCTTTCTCCACCTCAGGCCGCGCCAAAGGCCCTGGGACCCAGACTTCGCGGTCTCCCTCCCACCCCCAAGCCCAGCTCCTCGCGGTGCCCCTCTGTGAGTCCCTCCCTGTCCGCCATCACCTGGCACACAGCCATGGCCGTGCCCTCCATGGCTCGCGGCGGGCAGCGACGACGCCCGGTCACCTCGCGGCCCTCAGGGCTTCGCCGTCCGCCCGCGCGCGCACCCGCCGCCTCCGGGCTCCGCTTCCCGCCCGGGCGGCCGCCCCGCCCCCAGCCCCGCCCCCCGCGACCGCGCCTGCGCACTCCGCGGCCGCCCCGCCCGGGCCTGGCGAGCGGTGTGAAGGCGCCGCGTGCAGGTGGGCGGTGGGGCGGGCCCGGGTGTGGGGAGAGCCGGGGCGCTGGCCCCGGGCGAGCCGGAACACGACCCCGCCACGACTCCGCCTCCCTCCCAGGCGCGTTCCCACGGTCCCGCCGAGGAGCTGTCCTTAGCCCTTTGCAAACCGCTCTCCCTCGTGCCGGAGAAACTGCTGGCGCCGGGGACCCGGCTGCCCGAGCCGGCTGCCCCGAGTGCCCCAGGGCAACCTCTGGTTCCCAGGTTTAGCAGATCCAAAGGCAGGATGGGCAGTTAAACTTGAATTCCAGCGGAAAGAGCGAATTGGGGGGTGCAGGTGGAGGGGAGGGGGGGGGCCGAAGATATAGCAGAACCGGTAAGGCGCTTGCCTCGCAGGTTTGATCCTCAGCATCCCATATGGTCCCTGAGCACTTGCCAGGAATGTTCTCTAAGTGCAGAGCCAGCAGTAACCCGGAGCACCACCGGGTGTGGCCAAAAAAGAAGTGATCTTTCAAAAGCATATGCATATCCTGCGCAGTATTTAGGACAGATTCCGACAACCGATTCCATTCATCTGAAATTTAAAACTGGGTGTCCTATATTTTTTATGGCACCTGTCCCGACTACGTTCCCAGCCTAATTCCAGAGCCCCAGCCATGCAGACAGGACCTGGAAATGGGCCCTCCCCACATCTGAGAACCCTGGGTAGGAGTTGCTTTCACCGGTCCCAGCAGGCAGCAGCTCTGGGGGTTTTCAAGTGCGCTCCCAGCTGGAGGAAAGGTAGGCAGCCAGACTCCAGATGTGGGCCCCAGGATGGCTGGGGAGCAGCTGGTGAGAACAGCGTGAACCCAAACTGATGATCAGGCAATTTGCTCCTCCAGCAGCCGACAAAAAGGAAACTGATGAAAGAAATTCCTTGCCTGGCAAAGAGTTGCCCAAGGAGAAAGGTGGGACAGGGTGTTGGCTGTGATCCTTCAGGCAAAATTCTTCCGCCCTGGCTTCAAGAAACCAGGGTTGGACAATCAGCCAGAGAGCTGGCTGGGTGCCTGACCAGGACCCAGCCTGGAAGCCACTCCAAAGGATACATCCACGGAGGCTTGACTCAAAGCCTCTGTCTGTGGTTCCTGCCAGTTTCTGCTGACCGCACTGCCCATCCTGGTGCTGGTAGAAAGGACTGTTGGAGAAGTGGCTCTGCTTTCTGGAAAACTCAACATAATACCACCTCAAACCTCCTAAGAGAGCTGGCCTTTGATGCATCCTTGGGACTTGATCTCCTTTCATTCTCTTTCTCAGGGGTTCCCTTTAGCGGAGTTTCCACAGGCTTGTCCAAGCCTTTAATGAGTGCATGCGTGCGGTCAGGGAGCTGAACTCTTGGCCTCGGTTGTGTTCATCCCCCTCCCCCCCCCCCCCCCCCGGCGTCTTGTGAGGTCGTTGTTATCTTCCCTATTTGATGGAGAGACACCCAGGTTTGGAGATGCTCTTTCAACTGTGTCTCAAGGAGCGTGCTGGCTCCACAGAAACTGCCCCACCTTGAGAATGGCATTGGGAAACAGGGTGGAGGAAGGTTGCCAGAGTGGAAGCACTGTAGCTAAGCTGGTCACCCTGGCTGCCAGCCCTTGTCCTTGGGATGAACCTTAAGGATGAAGAAGATGCAAGGAAAAACCCCGCCTCCAATTCGAGGCAAGGGAGCTCAGGGCACCACCAGCATCCCTAAGGGATGGATGGAGAAGGGAGGCAGGAGCTTTGTCAGGGAGCCTGACATCAGGCCTTCCCGAGGGTGCCCCCTGGGGAAGACAGGGTTGATGCAGGCTTGGCATCTGTGATCATCACTGTATACTCCGCCGTCTGCTCGGATATGTACATATCCACGAGGTGGAAATGGTCTCCACCTTTTCATCTGAGCCCCCTCCTCCTCTGAATGTGAAGCATTGTTAGCATTGTTTTATAAATAATCAAGAGGAGGTCCCAAGAAGAGGTTGTACAATCATTGGTTTGTCACGATCTATAACCAAAAAGCTTCATGCAGAGGTGAGGGCTCCCAAGCAGTGCTCAGGGGTTCCCAGGGCCATACCCAGCAGTACTCAGTCAACCCGGCTGGATAGTTCAAAGCTCAGGCCCAGCATGATCATGGGGTCACCAGGGCCACACCAGGTCGTGCTCAGGGAATAGAACTTGGGGACTCGGCCAGAGCAATAATACAGCAGTTGGGGTGCTTGCCTTGAATACGAAAGACACAGATTTGAGCCCTGGCACTGCATATGTGCCCCTGAGCTTGCCAGGAGTTATCCCTGAGTGCAGGGCCCAGAGTAAGCCCTGAGCACTATCAGGTGTGGTCCAAAACAAAAAGCAAACGAGAAAAACTCAGGGCTTCACAGATTCAAGACATGTGCTCCAGCTCTTGAAGCCATTTTCCCAAAACCCTGAAACAAAAATCACTTAACTTCTCATTCCACTCCCCTGCGGCTCCCCCGTTCCATCCCTCATCCAGCTTTGTGTGCTGGCATCTTGGAGTTCTGTGGTGTGAGAACAGAAGCATAGAACTCAGATACCCTCATCTCCCACACACCGAGACTTTAACTTAGACGAGCCGGCACTCCCTGCTGTCAGTGTGTGCCCCCACCCCGCGGGGGGTCTCTTAACTCCACAGGGAACCGCCAAAATATCCTAACAGTGTTCTACTCAGACTCCCATCTTCAGAGCCATATCAAAGGGTAGAATTGCAGCGGACTGTTGAGGTTATGGATGACCTCGAACAGAGGACGCCACCTGAGATCTGAAGAGAGGAAGTGACAAAAACCAAGCTGAGGGTCACTTTTGTCACCCAGGCCAAGGTGCCTGTGGAGGCTCCTCTGCATCTTTCCAGCCCTGGGGCCCAGGGTCTTATCAGTGGTGACTTCTGGGCCAGAGTCCTCAGACCATCTCCTCAGTGGCCTATTGACCGGCATGCCTTCCCTCGCCCCCCTCAGAGGCTGGTGCTCCTGTCCTCTGTGGAAGAGTCCCTTCAGGTCCAGAAGAGATGCCCCCGGAAGAGCACCCCGCTGCTTCTGACCCACACACCAGGGCCGAGTGGAAGCGGACATGGAGTAGCAACGTTTCAGGAATGTTTGCGCAATGTCCCTTTTGAATGTGTCGGCCTGGTAAAACATCATTCCTAGACTCTTCTTAGACCCGACCTTGTTCTCAGGCTCCCCTGGCGAGAGCCCTGGAGAGGCAAACAGGCCCTGGGAACGTGACTGGAAAGTATCACTCAGGTTTTCCCTCTCCAACCAGACTCAACCCATCCGGGGCGCACCTGCCCATCCCCCAACTCCTCCTCGACACCTGTTCAGAAAAGCTGTTCCCCTGCCAGCAAGAGAAAAGGGTTAACTGCTTCTCCTGGGTTCCCGAGCCAAGTCTGTCCCCGCCACCAGCTCCCATAACCGGGTTTCCTGAAATGGAACAGGTCCCCGGTGCTCCTCCACTAATCACATCCTTGGAAACGGGGCCAGGGAGCTCAGATTAGCTCATCCCTTCACCTTCTTGAGGCCCTTCTCCACCTGGAGCGCAGAATCTGGGGCAGTGGCAAAACTCAGACCCTCTGCTCTGCTCTGGGGTCACGCAGGGAGAGACTTGCTGGGGCTGGGACAGGTTATGGGGGCCCTGAAGGCAGAGGGGTGCTGATTTTTGTGCCAATTCCGGGATCCCTTAGCATTCATTCGTTCTTCCTCACTCTTAGGCTTATGGGTCAAGGAGAGATTCTCCCCACTGGACCCCCAAATCTTGTATCTGAGGAATCTTTTTCTTCATCACCCTCATTCCCCGGGTCCTTCCTCTCCTTCAAATAACTGACCATGACGCGGGGCAGGTTCTGATTCTTCTTGGCTGACTCTCATCCTTTGCACAGTCTCTGGGTTCTCTTCCACTGGCAGCAGAGACCGAGGCCAGCCCCAGAGAGTTCATTCCTTTCCTGTTGGGGTTCAGTTTCTCTGCCCCCCCCACCAGGTCACAAATCAAATCAGTCTCCCAAAGTACTTTTGTTGTCTGTAATTGGCTTTTTGCCTTCTGCTTGGACAGGGCTGCACCGGGTTACACGCTGCTGTCCCTGGGAAGGCCACAGGAACCTTGGGAGTAGAAGGGGCCATGTAACCTGGCCACACGGGGCCAAATAAACCAGTTGATCCAAAGGTCAGATGGTCAACTTTAGCTGAAAGGCAAGTCAGCGGGCGGGACAAACATTCTTCCTCTAGGAAGCCTATTAAAGGGATACTGGCTCCACAGGTTCACTCTTTGTATGATTACAGGCCTCTGAATTCTGCGCTGGGAACGTTGTGTACAAAGGTTTTAAAAGCAAACTCCAGTGAACTAAGTTTCCGCTGACCTCTGAGCCAGATTTAATTTTTATTGTAACTGGAATGAACTTTCAAGTTGCCCTTTTCTTGGAGGGGGGGTTGAGGGGGAGCACACCAGTGGTGCGGTGCTCATGGATTACTCTTGGCTCTGTGCGCAGGGATCCTTCCTAGCAGTGCTTAGGGAACCATACGCGATGCCAGGGATTGAACCAAGATCCACCCCTGTGCTCTCTCTCTCCAGTCTGGTCATGCCAATCTCTGATGCTTTTAGCAGTTGAAAAGAGGCTGTGTGATCAAGAATCTCAAGGGTTGGGGGCGGGGGGAGAAGGGGTTCAGTCAGAGCAACAGTCCAGCAGGTAAGGCATTTACCTTGTACATGGCCGACCCGGGCTCAATACTCGGCAGCCCATATCACCCCCTGAGCACTGCCAGGAATGAGCCCAGGGCACTATGTAGCCCAAAAAACAAAAATAAAAGGGTCAGGATGTCTGAATTCTTTGCCCACTTTACCACTTACTTGAGGTGTTATGTTCTAGTTTTCCACAACTAAAATAGGAAAACTCTCCCAGGAATATAATTAAAATAACATCTGTGAAACCATTTGAGAGCTTTAGAATCTTGAAATTAGAGGAAATCTTAGAAGTAATTTAATCTAATATTTCCCAACCAGAGAGGCTATATTTTTTTTCCAATTTATTTCCTTGATCTCACCACCCCCCTCCCCCTTAACCAGCCTCTCTCTCTATCTCCTTCTTCCACTTCCTCCTGACCCCCAGTGTAGGGAACTAACCCAGCTGGCATAGTGACATGTGTTTATGTGTGGGATGCACTGCCCTAGTTCACCTCCCGATGACCTGCAATAGTCATTCCAATAATTTACTCAATTGATACCCACCTTTGACTTCAATGCTGAGAACTTCATCACTTCAGAGCCCAGCAATCACCTGGTAGGGTTTTTCACTGTGTTGAACCGAATTTTCCCCTCCCCACCCCCAACTGTCTCTTCCACCCCTTCATCTCAGCTCTGTCCTTTGAAACCCCAGGGAATTCATCTAATTCCTTTCTAAAGGGGAGTGCAGACACCCTGGATTGCTACTGCTTTCTGTTGTTGTTGTTGGCTTTTTTTTTTTTTTTTTTTGCTTTTTGGGTCACACCCAGCAATGCGCAGGTGTTATTCCTGGCTCATGCACTCAGGAATTACTCCTGGCAGTGCTCAGGGGACCATATGGGATGCTGGGAATCAATCTCGGGTTGACTGCGTGCAAGGCAAACACCCTACCCGCTGTGCTATCACTCCAGACCCCTGTTGTTGGCTTTTTGGGTCTCATTCCACAATGCTCAGGAGTTACTCCTGGCTCTGCACCCAGGAATTACTCTTCGCAATGCTCAAGGGGACCATATGGGATGCTGGGAATCAATCTCGGGTTGACTGCGTGCAAGGCAAACACCCTACCCGCTGTGCTATCACTCCAGACCCCTGTTGTTGGCTTTTTGGGTCTCATTCCACAATGCTCAGGAGTTACTCCTGGCTCTGCACCCAGGAATTACTCTTCGCAATGCTCAAGGGGACCATATGGGATGCCAGGGGTCAAACTCAGGTTGGCTGCTTGTAAGGCAAACGCCCTCCCCGCTGTACTATCACTGAGGCCGTGGGATTGCTATTGTAAACTTGTCACAGAGCTTTAAAACTCAGTCTAAAGTTTGCACTGCAGAGGTCCTGGGATTTGCATGCTAAACGTTGCACACTTGGATGCGAGTCAAATGCTTTTAGGCATATGGGGAATTTGATTATTGAAAAGAAATCCTGTTTCTCGGTTCTTTCATAAACTAAAGAGTTCATTTCTACAGGAAAACTCACCACCTCCAGTTAACCATTCAAGAAGCAAATCTAGATTTTTGTACCTTTGCATTTTACTTAAGGCAAGATTTGCCTTCGTATGAAACAAGTAAAGATAATGATACTGGCAACAGCTAAGATATGCGATGCCCTGATCTGGCACAGGCATCTTGCTCCTGATATGCATTCTTGAATTTCTCACCCCACTCTCAATTTGAATTAGCCCCCCCCCACCCCCTGTGGAAACCAAGGGTTAAAGAAGTTAAATCACTTGTCCAAGGTCACTCAGTTAGAAGGTAGCGGTCAGAATTCTAACAGGTCATGTGACTCTGAGTCTTGTGTCTTAACTACCAGGAAGTTCCAGCTGCCAACATGAGTTGGAATGGCTTATCGCCAGCTGTGTTCCCCAGCACCAATGAAAGAGGTTACTCACAACATAGAAAGTGACCTCAAACTTCTAGTACGTTAAGGGTAGATGTGAAACATTTCTTCTACAGCATCTGGCACTGTGAGTTTTTCAGGAACCCCAAAACTTTGCCTCAGCTATTAATATGAAATAGATCCTGACAAACCATCGCAGATGCACCGGAAGTCTCGGCAGAATGCTCACCAAGGGCTGGTGTGCTCCAGGTACGCCTGGCCTAAACTGCTTAGAGGCAAGATGCCATTCATGACTGCCAGGTAAAATATTCCATGTTGAGATCCGGGACTGATCACAGCCTGCTCCAAGATGGGTTAGGATTATTCAAATGGGTTTTAGGAGCTGGAGCAATAGTCAGAGGGTTGAGTGCTTGCCTGAAACAAGGTTGATGCAGGTTTGATTCCCGGCACCACATAGGGTCCCCTAAGGAGCTAGAAATAAGTCCTGAGCACTGCCAGGTATGACCCAAAAACAAAGCGGGGGGGGGGGGGAATCAAGTGGGTTTTTAGGTCCTATTTTTTTTTTTTGCTTTTTGGGTCACACCCAGCGATGCACAGGGGTTACTCCTGGCTCTGCACTCAGGAGTCACTCCTGGCGGTGTTCAGGGGACCCTATGGGATGCTGGGAATCGAATCTGGGTCGGCCGTGTGCAAGGCAAACGCCCTACCCACTGTGCTATCTCTCCAGCCCCTAGGTCCTATTTTTTAAAATTTATTTATTTATTTATTTATTTTTAGGCCCCGTTTTTAATGGGGTTTAGGTTTGCCAGTTAAAAATAGCTTGGGGAGGACAGTCCATAAATAAGTGTTATTTTGAATCCAAAGTGGACAGAGATAAATGGATGTTTGACTTCCATGTCTTCGCTCAAGTCCCAGTTTCTTCCATTCAGTCTCCAACAGCTGGTACCCACAGCAGTGATCAGCTTAGGCTACATCCCTGGTGGCCCAGCACCCCAGACTTCTCTTCCTGGAGCTGGAGCTGGAGGGCGGACTCTGCTCTTCGTGCTCCAGCTCTTCCCACAGCACCGTGTGACTTGGACTTGTACAGACTCAGCTGAAGACCTCAGCTTTCAAATCAATCTTTCCCACTCCTGTCCAGAGCTGGAATTATTCCTACCCCCCAACCCACCATGGCCGCCAGAAATCAAGTGAGTCCTTGGAACGCTCTGTGACTCCCTGCTTTGTAAACTTGGCTTGTGCAATAGGCTTGCATATGAATTCAAGACACATTGTCAAGGGCCACAGCAACAGTGCAGTGAGTAAGACATCGGCCTTGCACATGGCTGACCCAGGTTTGATCCCTGGCACTGGATATGGTCCCCGAGCCCCAGGAGGAGTGATTCCCTGCTTGCAGAGCCAGAGGTAAGGCCTGAGCACCACCAGGTGTGACCTACAAACAAAAAACAGACACATTGTCAAGTGAGAAAATCATGTCCTTTATTTCTCAACCTAGTGGTCCATTAGTTCCCAGTTATCTTACTGGCAGAAAAATCAGAATCTTCAGCAATTCAATCGTCTCAAGCATTTTTTTTTTTGACTGGGGAATTGGGGCCACACCTGGTGGTGCTCAGGGCCTATTCTCTGGTCCTGAGCTCAGGAGTGACCCCTGGAACTTCACAGGAGGACAAATGTGGTGCTGGGGATTCAAACCAGGGTCGCAACAAGGTAAGTGCCTTTGCTTGGGCTCCCATCTCTGCACTCTCTCTCTCTCTGGGGCCTCATCTCAAAGTCTGAATTCAATTTCTCAGGATCCTCCTGCCAGTCCCCAACTCATGAGGCTCTCGTGGGGGCTCACGTATCTTTCTGAAATCAGGGAAGATGGTGAAGGTCAAGAGTCATTCTGAGGGGGTATGGTGCCGCCAGCCGGTCAATCTGTACCTATGAGGTGAGTGCATCAGCAGCCTAATGGCGCCTTCAGACTTCCAGATACCCCAAAATTGTTGCTGTGCCTTTGGCCAGACCCCAAAGACTTGGCACAAAGTTACCAAGAAAGTAAATGGCCAAAAGTTAGGTATGTGGAAAACACACCCACAATCTCCGGCTCAGCTATATAATTGGAGGCAAGGCCTCTCTGGCCAACCCAGGTGGAAATAGGTTTCATGCCGTGGCCTGTTTCCCCCGGCGGCCCAATGACCACCATCCTTCAGAGGCCACAGGGCCCCCAGTGACGAGACACACAGGGCCTCACGGGATGGGGGTGGAGCTGGTCCTGTCCTCCTCACCCCAACGAGACCCCAAGTCATAGCCCACAAACGGCCTCTCTGGCTCCTTATCAAGCTGCTTGACGGCCTTGATCCCAGAGACTCAGAAACAAATCTTGAAACCCAGCGGCTTTTGGCAGAAATGTGTCCGGACCCCGCAGTAGGTTACTGTCGCTGGGCCACCCCAGGGGGGAAAAGGTGTTGTCCCTCCCTCCGCCTGCTCCCCCTTGGCGGCTCAGTGGCCGTCATCCTCCAGAGGCCATTGGACAGTCAGGTCTGGGCCCACAGTAATGAAACTTGTTGGGCCTCACGGGATGGGGGTGGAGCCGGGCCTGTCCTCCCCACCCCAACGAGACCCCAAATCATTACCCACGAACGGCCTCTCAGGCTCCTGATCAAGTGGCTTAACGACCATGATCCCAGAGACTCAGGAGCCAATCTTGGAACCCAGCAGGTTTGGGCAGAAATCCCTCCAGATTTAAGTGTTTCAGAATTTCAAAATCACGTGGCCACTACTGCAGCCACACAACATTATATGTTATTCACAACCAGCAATAGGAAACAAATTGTTTACTGTTGCCTGTTCGGCAGATCAGAGTGTTGGGGTAAAATCTCAAATAATAATGGTGGGTCTGGTGTCAAAATATTGAATGTGATCAAAGTAGAGAGAGAGAGTAATGTGGAAATCATCTGCCCCACAGGTAGGGGGAGGATGTGGGATGGGGGTGTACTGGAGTTGTTGGGGGTGGAGAATGGGCACGGTGAAGGTACGGGTGTTTTATTGTCTGACTGAGACTTAGACCCGAAAGCTTTGTAGCTGCTCTCATGGTGATTCAATAAATAAAATTATAAAAAATGAAAAAAAAAGGTAAGGTGGAGTTCATGCCCAATTCAATCAGCTAATCAGTGGCTGAATAAATAGCAGTACTCCGACATAAAAATTTTTTTAAAAAAGAGTCATTCTAGGGACCAGAGCATTGGTCCAGCAGGGAGGGCGTTTTCCTTGCATGTGGCTGGCCCGGGTTCAATCCCTGGCATCCCACATGATCCCCCAAGCACCACCAGGAGCGACTCCTGAATGAGAGCTAGGTTAACCCCTGAACCTTGCTGATTGTGACCCAAAAAGCGAAAAAGAAAAGTTTTTTTGGGGGGGCACAATCTGGGCCTCTGTTAGCTCCCAGATACCAGAGTGTTGCTTCCTTTCTCAGCTTTAGCCCTTGGCTGCCATTGTAGCTGCCTCAAAGTTCTCCAGCAGGTGGTGGTGTGGTCTTGGTACAAAGTGCAGCCTCTGCTTCCTAGGGGAGCACTGTGGGCTCCCATCTCTGCTCTTCCTGGGACTATGACATCTCCATACGATCCCTGACTACAACCATGCACCTCTCCTCCATTATCTGAGCACTCAGCTTTGGCCGCCCTGGAAGCATCCTTTTGAGGGGGGCCACCCCTGCCACTCTACTCAGGGACCACACACACTGGTGGTTAGGACCATGCGGTGCCAGGAACCACGCCTGGGGTTCTCACATATAGGTTTACAAGGAAGAGCCTGTCTTCTGATATTTATTTATTTATTTTATTGCAGGGGGCACAGGCTTCTGGGTCACACGCAGCAGTGCTCAGGAGTTATTCCTGACTTTTGTGCTCAGGTGACTGGTGATATGTACATTCACAACCAGGTCAGCCACAGTGCAAGGCAAGTGACTTATCCTGCCCGCCCCCCCCAACCCCCACTATCTCTCTGACTCTGTTCCTTGATATTTCAAGGAAGTTTTGACAGAGGGGGAAAAAATCCCCCTCTCTGGAATCTGGCACTTGCGATTTAAAAACTGGAATTTTTAAAAATCTCTTCTCTGACAGATTGGTCGATGCCTGAGGGGAAGGAGGTGGGGGCTGGGCAAAATGAGTGAAAGGGTCAAGGGGGTTGACTTCCAGTTATAATATAAATAAATCATGGAAATGGACTATACTCAGGCTTGGCGACTCCCATCAAGAATATTGTATTGCATATCTGAAAGTGGCCAGGAACAGAAATCTTCTAAGTACTCATCACAACAAAAATAATGTTTGTGACAGATGGTGACTTGGCCATTGGTGTGATGCTCTCACTGTATTAAAAAAAAACGAAAAGAAAAAAAGAAAAAGAAATCAAGCTATTCTGTTGTATCCCTGAAGCAAAGACAGTGATCCCATGCCAATTTTACCTCAACTGAAAAATTAGTCTCTGACATAGGCTGTGTTTTTCTGGACAGGGTTGTCAGGCCCTCATGCGTACAAGGACTGTGCTCCGCCATGAACCAGGTCACTGGACGCAGTAGCATTATAGGGTTTAGTTAGAAATTCAAAGAATTCAATGTTTATCTTCCATCTCAGCCCCGGGCCGTGCATCTGAAGAGAGCCTGAACAGTGGAGGACAGAGCAGGGGTAAGAGAAAGTGAGAAAACGTGGCCTGACCATCGACTTTCATGGTTCAGCAAGGAACCAAGGAACCAGCTTCTCTCCCAAGGCCTTTTCTGCCATCTGTTAATTTCCCGCACAGAAACATACATGCCAGGGCCAGAGCGATAGCACAGTGGGTACCGCACTTGCCTTACCCACTGATGATTCAGGTTCAATCCCTGGCAACACGTATGATCCCCTGAGTCCACCAGGAGTGACCCCTGAGTGCAGAGTCTGAAATAAGCCCTGAGCATGAGCATAGCTAGGTGAGTTCCAAAATCAAACAATAACAACAAACACAAAAAAGAAAAAAAAGAGAGAGAGAGAAAAAGAAACATACAGGCCAGACTGGCAATGGAGGATCTCTCTTACCTCCCAGAGCAAAGTGAATCCTAAACTGACACATAAAAGATTGGCCATACTCAGGAGACCAGAAATGAAAGCACTTCTGGTCAGCGAGAGTGACGAGCTCAAAACCCTACAAATAGCAGACAAACTCCCAGAGGGTGTTGAGTGAACACACAGGCACAAAAAGCAGATGGCATACACTTTGTGAAGAACGCTACCCCTAAGACAACTGGGTGGCCCTGAAGTCTGGAGGGAGCAGGGACCTTTCTGGCGCACCCGGAAGCTGGCTTTCACTGCAGAGGGGACATGAGACTGGCAGAAGGCAGAGATTGCCGATGGGCACAGAACAAAAGACCACCATCTGTGCAAACAATAAAAGCGACAGGCAGAAAGGGGGCCCAAAGTGAGCAAACGAGACACCCAGGCGTGGAGAGGAAGCCAGAACAGGGCAACCCTCAGCCAAAGGAACCGGATTTCAGGGAGTGAGCGGGACACGCTGAGGCTAACCCTGCTCCACGTGTGGTCATTTCTCCCCGTGTGTCCTCCGACCTCCAGCCAGACGCGCCACGGCCAACTACTCCAAGTTTAGATTCCGTCTCCTCTCTTACGTGAATGCCCCCGACTGACTTCTCGCTGGCTTCGCACATCAGATGACTTTGTCCTCCAGCCTGATTCCTGCAGAGCAACTAGAGTGGCCGCAGACCCAAAGTCCATCACTGCCCTTCCCGGTTTCAACCCCTTCAAAGGCCACTCGGGAGTTCCCGGTGGAAGCCTCAGATCTGGCAATGACCTGGAGTGCTGACACGCTTTGGCCCAGAGCGCTCTTCCCAGCCAGAACTCACTGGGCGTTGCCTCACCTCTGCTCCTCCTCCACCGCCCTTCTCTCTGTTTCCTGCGCGCACCAGACACCAGACAGTCCCGGTGTCCTAGTGCTTCTCCAGCCCTGTGACTAAGACCTGGCTTAAGTGTCAGACTGGAAGAAATCCCAGCAATTCTCCTGTCTGGTTCAGTGACCCTGGACCCGACATACAGTCTCCACGTCCTCTGTCAAACAGGATTCATCTTGGGGACCAGAGCAATAATGAAATGATGGGGGCGCAGGATGGGGGAGGGGTGCTTGCCTTGCTTGCTGCTGACCCAGGTTTGACACCTAGCACAAATGGTCCTCCAAGAGAGACAACAAAAGGGAATACCCTGCCACAGAGGCAGGGTGAGATGGGGGGGATGGGTGTGGGAGGGATACTTGGATCCATGGTGGTGGAAAATGGGCACTGGTGGAGGGATGGGTATTTGATCATTGTATAATTGAAACCCAAGCACAAAGATATGTAAATCTACAAATGGTGTTTCACTAATAAAAATTAATTTAAAAAAATGGTCCTCCAAGTCCCACCAAGAGTGATCCCTGAGCACTGTAAGGGGTGCATCCTGAACACCATTGGGTGTGGCCCCCAAACCCAAGCAACCAAAAACAAATAAACAGGGCTCATCTTTACCTCTTGAAGTTGGAATAAGAATTCAATAAAGTGGAATAAAATGGCATGTGTAAAGTGAAGAAATCTTGTTCCCAATTAGTGGTAGTAACTGCTATTATTAGTCCTTCTTCTTTGCCACGTTCAACCTCCCGTTTCATATATAGCTCAAATGCCCTGAGGAAGCAAGTGAGGGTGGGAGGGAGGGTTCGCACCCCAGCCCCGGGCCTACCACAAGCTAAGTTAAGGCTGTTTAATTCTCACATTGCATCTGAACCTTTCGCTCATAACACCCATCCTACTTTGTGGTTATAGATCTGAGGGACTGATGCATGAAAAACGGTCAACCCCACTAGAATCTAAACTCCAAAAGGCTAGAAACAGTGTCTGTTTCCTCATCACTGGAGACCGCCCAGCCTAACCCGATCTCCCAGTTCAGGGCCTGCCACATAAGCCAGGGAGTTTTTGAATAAACATTTCAGTGAACAGAATGTGAGGTAGTAGAGCCAATGAGTGCAGACCTTTCCAGAAGAAGGGGCCAGAGAGATGATCCAGGGATCATGGCACTTGCCCGGCTGCCGATTCTAGTTCCATTCCCACACCAAGCACCACCAGGAGTGACCTCTGAGCACCTCTGGGTGTGGCCAAGCGCCAGCAAATAATACTGGAGAAGACAAAGATCATAACGATCAAGGGCAATTCGTGGAGGAGGGGCTGGATGTCTTGCTTATTTTCTCAGCTGCTTGAACGTTCTAAGGGGAAGCAAGAGCTCACCAGACACGAGCACCAGGAGACCGTGGGAGGGGATGACACTTCAGCCAGGAGCCAGAAGAATCTGTCTCTGACAGAAGGAGGGACACCTCTTCCCTGGCACTGGAGCCAGATCGGAGGCTTCATGTACGTCTGTAGGTTGGTAGCAGGAAGCGCTACCCAGCCGTCAATCTCGGTTACGTAAGCAGGATCTGGAGGCTCCGAGCAACTCCGCACACGACGTGGACATCATTCCATTCACTTGTGCAACTCAAATGAAAAGAAAGCAGACGGTCTTTCTTCGGCGTTGCCTGTACTGACGCACCAGCGAGCTAAATAACAAGTTTCCAAAGCAACTCGGGCAGAGCTAAGACAAGCACTGTGCGTTGCGTGTGCCGAGCGCACTCCCTCCCCGAACGCCCTGCTAAACGAATCACGGCCGGCCTGGCTGCGTGCTTGAGCTTCCGTGCACTGGGCCCCGCGCCAGCGTTTTAGCTGCATTTAACTCATTTGAGCCTCATGCTCTGATGTCACTTCACATGTGAAGAAACAGGATCCCGGGGAAGTTAAGGCACAGCATCCCAGGGAAATTAAGCCCAAGGTCAAGGACTAGTTAGGTAGGGAAACGGCTTTAAGCCCCAAAGCGGCACCTCGAACCGCTTTGCTATTGGCGTCTCCAGCAGGAGGGAAAGATGAGGAATCCAGAGAGAGACTTGGGGTTGGAGGGAGGCAGAGCAAGAGAGCAGCGGGGAGGGTGTTTGCCTTGCACACAGTCGACCTGGGTTCGATCCCCCACATCCCATATGGCACCCCAAGAGCTGTCAGAAGTAATTTTTTTTTCTTTTCTTTTCTTTTTTTTTTTGCGTTTTGGGTCACACCTGGCGATGCACAGGGGTTACTCCTGGCTCTGCACTCAGGAATTACTCTTGGTGGTCCTGGGGGAGGGGGGCATATGGGACGCTGGGAATCGAACCCGGGTCAGCGGTGTGCAAGGCAAACGCCCTACCCGCTGTGCTGTTACTCCAGCCCCTTGTCACAAGTAATTGCTAAGTGCATAGCCAGGGGTAGCCCCTGAGCATTGCCAGGTATGACCAAAACCCAAAAATAAATAAATCAAATAAAGGATCTCATTAAGGGAGAAAGAGAGAGAGACAGACAGACAGACACAGAGACTTGGTATCTTCAGTATGAACTTGGACATTCACTTAGATGCCTGGAGTTCATGTGTTCATATTTACCTTACAAGCCTTTGGGAAGAATTAAGAAATGCTGAAAATGGGAAAGCACTCTAGTAAAGATATCATTAACCCCAGTGATGCACAGGGGTTACTCCTGGCTTTGCACTCAGGAATTACTCCTGGCGGTGCTTGGGGGACCATATGGGATGCTGGGGATCGAACCCAGATCAGCCGCGGCCGCAAGCAAGGCAAATGCCCTACCTGCTGTACTATCGCTCTGGCCCAATATCATTAATCTTCTGCAAATCCTAAACCCCAAGATCCTTGTCTTCTGATTGGGTCATAATCTCAGAGGCTGTGGTTAAGACGCACGCTTCTCAAACCAGCACAGTGGCACTAGGTTGGGGGTTCTGCTTCCCTGGAAACTCTGCTCATTCTCATCCCTTTTAATTTACCATCCTTATTGAGCAAAGAGCTCTGTCAGTAGGCCCTCGTGGCTGATTCCATTGCCAGAGGGAGTGGCTTTAAAAATCAGTGGAAATGGCCTGAATTATGGCACATGGTGAGGTGCAGAGAATTCAAGGTCATCTCGCAGTGCACCACGCTGAGCCCTGCCACCACTCCAGCCCATTTTACAGACTCAGCAAACTGAAGCCAGGGAGGTGAAATGCTATAGCTACAAACTACTGGTAGCAGAACTTTTTGGTTTCTAACTTGGAAATGTTTTCACAAGGGGCCTGCCACAAATAATTTCACCTTCCCAAAATTCGATCTGGAAAACACTCCAAGTCCGTAACTATATATTTGTTTCCATATGCATACCTTTTCAGCAAGAAGCAAAATCTGGAAATTCCACCACTCATAAAGCAGCCAAACCGTGACCTTTCGGCCAAGGCCGGTCTTCCCCAAGCAGCTTGGGGGTCAGAGGTCACCACAGGCATTTCCCAGGTAGAAGCCAACCCAGATCTTCAGGGCAATGCAGCGCCGCTGAATTTCCAATGCCAATCTGTTCTCACCAGCTCACCTCGCAGCTTAGTTTTCTAGTCTGGAAGAACAGAACCTTCCTCCGGGCGCCGGCATGGGGTGGGGGCGGGGCTGTCACATGCCATGATGCACTTTTAGCACCCACCCCAGCACTCTAACTTTGTTATTATTTGGGGACCGTCCTTTCCTCTCCCAAACATTGCAGTTCACGTGGGGGACGACCCAGTCGAGAGCTCAGACCCCTCTGGCCGGGAAGGCACCAAGGAGCACCACCGAGCGGTGCCAGGCCTAGAAATGTCCCTCCCCACCCCCACTCCCCCTTAAGACAGTGAGTAGGCTGAATTCTCCGGGTTGATAAATGAGAGGCGCGGAGAAGGAGCTGCGCGGAGCTGCAGGAACACGGTTCCCAGCATCTCATCTGCAAGGAGGCGAAGCGCCACCGCGTGTGCCATGGAGCCCCTCTGGGAACCGCAGCCGGCCTGGCAGCCCGGAGGAGGACGCGAGAGAGCGCGGCTGCACGAGGGACATGCTTGAAGGGACATGGGCTGGAGGAGCCCCGAGAGGAAGATCTGAAAAGGCGAACAGAGGCCGCACACCGGGAACCTCCTGGGCGGTGAGTGCCAGCCCGGGGTGCGCGCCCCGGGCTTTCGGGTTTGGGACCGAAAGCTGCGTAGGGCCAGACGGAGCGTGCAAATCGCCGAGACCCGGAGCCCGACCCCCGCCAGGCAGTGCACCGCAGGCGGGGAGCCAGAGCGCCCGGGGGGTGACCCGGGAGCCCGCAAGGACCGGAAGGCGCTCGGGGAGCGGGGGGAGCACCCCCAGGGAAGGTGATGGGGGACTCGGGAGGCGCCGCGTCCGCCCCGGGGAAGGTCAGCGACCCCGGGCTGGGGCGAAAGCGGTGGGGGGGGGGGCGGGGGTGTCTCTCGGGGGAGACCCGAAAGGGGCTTCGGTTGCCATGGCGCTCGGTGGGGAGGGGGTGGCCGGGGCCCCGCCCCGAGCCCTGCGGGGCCGCGGGCTCCAGATGGTCCCGGGCCTCCCGCGGGAGCCGGCGGCCTGCGGCAGGGGGAGGCTATTGTCCTCCCGCCGCCGCCGCCGCAGTCCCGCCGCTCGCGCCCGCGCGCCGCCACGCGCCCCGCCGCCGCCGCCGCCGCCGGCCCCGCGCGCCCCCCCGCGCCGCTCGCGCCCCGTGACAGCGCCCGCCGCCGCCCGCCGCCAGCCCCGCCGCCGCCGGGCCACCCGCCGCCGCCGCCCGCAACCGCCCCTCGCGGCCGGGCTGCGGGCGCGGCGACGACCGGTGCGTCCCGGGCCGCCGCTCCGCGCCCAGGTAGGTGGCGGCGCCGGGGCCCGCTTTGTCCGGGCCGGCGGGCGGCGCGCTTTGTGCGGCCGCGTGCGGGCGGCGGGGGCGGGGGCCCCCCGGAGCCGGCGGGCGGCGGGGGGCGCCGGGCCCGGCGGGCGGCGGGGGCCGAGGGCGGCTCGGCGGGGCCCCGGCGACCCCCGGCGCCGGGGAGCGGCGTGCGGGCCGCGGGGGCCCGGCTGGGACGGCGCCGGCCCTCCCCGAGCCGGGAGAAGAGTCTGGAAGAGTTGGGGCTGACAAGCGCGCACGGGGACGGTCGCCGGGGCTGGCGGCGTGTGTGACAGCGCCGGCTGTGCGCGTCGCCGCGGCGGCAAGGGACCCGCCGGCCAGGTGCTTGCTGCGGCCGCGCGGCGCCGAGCCGGAGCCTGCAGGGGGCTCCCGGCCCAGCCGAGCTGGGGGGCTGCTCGCCGCCCTCCTTTATGCGCCCGAGCAGCGGACGCGGTCGGCCGGAGTGCCGGCGACACGGGACCCGGGAGAAGGGGCACCCCGGTTGGCGGGGCGGGGCGGGGGCGGTATCCGGAAAGGGCATTGTGGGGCGAAGGGTCCCCAGCACGGGGATCCTGGCCAGGGCCCCCTCTCTGGAGTGTGCCAACTCCGGCCCAGCCGCCTTGAGCCACCCACTCTGGCTGGCACCACCCCGCGGAGCCCCCTGGCATGGCCTGCCCGCCCGGCTGCAGGCTCGCCCCTGTCCTAACCTGCTGCGCGCTGTCTCGCTTTATAGTTGTTTCCCGGCGGCTCTTCCCCTTTTGGGGCGCAGCCACAGCCCTGGCGCTGGGGAGCTGGTCTGGTCAGGCACGGGCAGGGTAGCCACAAACCAGTTTTCCTTGAAGGTACGGGGAGCCGACTGAGTTCCAAGTCTGTGTGCTAACTGGAGGGCCTGGGCAACCTCTAGGATACTTTCCCAGGCGCCCACGATCAGGAGGGGAGGAAGCTAATGGGGAGCTTATGTTTGCTCCTGGGAGACCCACGGAACCCACAGGCTTGGGGGAGGAGGGCGGCAAGGGATGCACTGAGACACGCGTGCACCCCCACGCCTCAGCCCCCAGCCCAAGCTCCTGGCAAGAGCTGGCCCGCTTGCCCGGGAGGCAGCCTGTCCCCGGCTCCTCTCTGCAGCCCTCCTAGGTGCTGAGTTTCTCTGATTTCTTTTTCCTTTTATTTCGCTTCCTGTCCCCTCGAACTCGCAAACGGAGTCCAGGAAGACTTTCCCTCTGCCCAAGTCCCCCCTCCTCATCTATTATTCATGGGCTGTCATTTGCTGCTCTGCCTCCCCAGAGCGCCACCCTCGCCATCTCCTCCTTCCGTGCATCTGTGAGCCGCCTGCGTCGGGGCAGCCGCCCTGCCTGTCTCCTTAGATCTGCGTCCCACTCCATCTTCATTTCCTCTCTCATCGCCAGAAGCTTCTGGCTCCTCGTGAGGCCAAGTTCTATTTGAGTTTAGCCTGGAGCAGATGCCAAAGTCAACCTCAGGTCCCCTGTTCCCCCAGAAACTTTGGTTTTTCTCAGATGTTCCAACTTGTTTCCGGGCCTTTGGGCCACTGTGCCTCCTCGATACCCCTCCAAGGATAGTTCCCTGGGCCGGAGGCAGGTGTGTGTGTGTGTGTGTGTGTGTGTGTGTGTGTGTGTGTAGACACAGGTTGGAAACGCAGATCCCCCAGGCCCCAACAGTTTGGAGGCTGAGCCCAGTGACCACCACCAATGGGTGACCATGATGCATTAAGTTTGAGAATCCCCATCCTGAACTTTTGTCCATTTGTTTTGGGACCACATCCAGCTATCCTCAGGGATCATGCATAGTGGGGCTCAGGGGACCACGTGTGGTGTTAGGAGTTGAACCTCGTGGGCCAAGTGCAATGCAAGACCTGATCTGCTGCCATATCACGCCAGCGTTGATCCAGAACTTTGGGGAGTGCCCGGCCCTTCAAGGACTACAGCTGAGGAGTTTCTCTCCCTCCCCTTCCCTATTTATTTATTTATTTATACAATGCCAGGGACAGAATCCAGGGCCTCACGCAGGCAAAGCAAGTGCTCTAACCCAGAACTAAGCTCCCTGGCTCTTTTCCAGCCCATTTACATTCTTTCCTTGAGTTTCTCCTTAACCCTCAATGGAGGAAATAAATAAAAAAGTTCTAGCTCGGGCCGGAGTGATAGTACAGCTGCTAGGAGGCTGGTCCTGCAAGCAGCCAACCTGGGCTCGATTCCTCAGCACCCCATCTGGTTCCCCGAACCCACCGGGAGTGATCCTTGAGCACAGAGCCAGGAGGAAACCCTGAGCAGTGCTGGATGTAGCCCAAAAACCAAAAAACAAAAAAAAAAGACGTTCTCGTCCGGTGAGTGGAGAGCCCTATATTGAATACCTAGTGGGCGAGGCTGGAACCCTGAGTGAGACAGCCTCTGCACAAACAGCAAATATAATCCTTCAACTGGAGGGCGGCAGTAAGAGCTGCTCGCTGAAGGGCTGGGGGAGCACAGAGCAGGGAACGTCAACTCTCTCTGAAGGCGGTAAAGAATTAATCAGGAGCCGGATGTGGCAGGAGGAGGAGTTGGGGTACAAGACAGCCGCGAGTCCCGGGGGGGTAGGATTTTGAGCTGTACATGCCGGTTCCGAGGCACTTGGCTGGGGAACTAGCCAGGCAGTTAACTGGCTTCGCTCTGGCCCAAGCAGTGGCAGCTACGTGGACCTGGCTGGAGGTCAGTGGCTGGGAAGGAGGTGAGGGGACCAAATTGGGGACACTGTGATGGGTGTTAGCTGCCCTAGGGCCTGAATTCAGGAACCACTGGGGAGAATCAGGCTAACACGTCTCCAGACTAGTGAGAGACAGCAGGTGCTGGGAGCTGGGGGACAGGGGCCACGTGAGGACGGTGACCCAGAGCAGAGGTGAGGGGCGCTGTCCAAGGAAACCAAGCAGGAATCTATGCCGGGAAACTTGGGGAGAAAAATGGCAGGGGTCTGCTGGTGGCGGCAGGGTGTCCAAAAGAACGGGAGAGCCCAGAGGCTTGAGAAGCAAACCTCAGAGGCAACATGTAAGGTGGCACCCAAGAACCGCTCCCCGGGCACCCCGGAAATCACCAGAGCTTGGGAATCTGCCCCTTGCACCTGAGCATGGGGGCCTGGGGGATGTGGGCCTTAGGACACGACTGCACTTTTTTTTTTCTTCTTACATTTTCCAACGTTTTGCATGCATGTCCATCTATCTATCTTGTTTGGGAACCACACCTGGCAGTGCTCAGGGCTTACTCCTGGCTCTGCACTCAGCGATCATTCCTGGAGGTGCTTGGGGGACCATATGGGATGCTGGAGATTGAACCCGGGACGGCTGCGTGCAAGGTCGGCGCCCTCCCCGCTGTGCTATCAGCCCTGTGATTGCACTCTCGCTCCTCATCTAGATGCTGCCACTTCCAGCAGCTCAGACCACACAGCCCGGGCAGTACCAGCTGGATGTGGTCAGAGGAGGAACATTTATGTGGCTGACACGTTATTTGGGAGACGAAGCTGCCCTAGCTGCATGCCCTCTACCCCGATTATAGGGTTCCTCAGGAAGTCTCCGCGCTGTACCTCCTGGGTGAGATGGACCCTTGCAGCCCCAACCCTGCAAGATCTGAAGATCTGGGGTGAGGGGACCAAACTGGGGCACCAAAGTAAAGCCCAAATCTTACTGCTTCCAGGGATGCCCCAGACTGTCTGCTACTTTCAGTTTCAGCTTTTTCATGGAGCACAAAGACCCAAGACCCGGGTTTGGAAACCTCAGAGGCATTTGGAGTCAGGCAAATAGAAGTTCGTCTGATTAGGAAGGAGGCAGAAGGGGCTGGAGGGGTCTAGAGAGACACGGGAAGCCCCGATCTGAGACCAAGGAGATGGCACAGCAGGCTAAAGCATTTTTGTCTCTCATGCAGCCAACCCCACTTCAAATCCACAGCATCACCTGTGGTCCCCCAAGCACCAGCAGGGAGTGTGTGTGTGGGGAGGTGGTCCTCTTGAGCACAGAGTCAGGACTAGCCCCTGAGCACCGCCAGATGTGGCCCCAAGAGCCCTTCCTGCCCTTGCAACCACCCCCCCCAAAAAAAAGAACAAAACAGACCTGCTCATGAAATGCAAACTTTTAATTTTTAAGTAATTATAGACCAAATGAAACAGTCCTGGGTGCTGGCTTTTGCGGGTTTTTGATAAAACGACTCGGGGGTCACGGGAACAGAAGGTCAGGCAGAGAGAGGCCATTTGGCCAGGGGGTGGCGGGAGGGGAGGGCCAGAAGTTTCCCCGCTCAGAAACTTCTGAGGCTCTTAAGGGTGAACAGGGCTGCCTGGATGGATCTTGCGGGTCCCCAGCTGCTTCCACCGGCAGCTGTTGAGCTCTGTGTATGTGTGTGTTTGTGTGTGTGTGTGTGTGTGCGCGCGCGCGCACGTGTCTCAAGTGTGTGTGTGTGTGTCTCCAGAGTGTGTGTGTGTATGTGAGTGTGTGTGTGTGTGTGTGTGTGTGTGTGTCTCCAGCTAAGGTTACACCTGCCCACAGCACCCTTTGCTCAGGGTGACTCAACTCTGCCCTAGAATTTATTTTTACATAAATATTTACACAGCAAATTGAAAGGATCTCTCAGGGATGAGAGGACGTGATGAATTTGAAAGGAGAAGGGGACTCTAAAGTGAGCGCAAATCCAGCTCCCTTTTCTGTGCGTGTGGGGGGGGATGAAAATCCCACTGGAGCTTGGGACTCTGAGCTCCCCCCTGGGGGGAGTTAAGGTTGGGGGGTGGCAGTCCCTGCCCAGACGGTTTCCTCTTCGGGAAAGAGGGGAGGGGCAGGTGATCCTGGCCTTTGGATGGGCCACGGTTCCAGTTCCGTTTCATGGGACCAGTTAGACAGAAGTCACCATCCGCCTCTGTGGACCCGTGGGAACACATCCGTCACTCTTATCCCTGCCTCCTGCCACCACACCACACCAGCTTCTCCATGGCCCCTTTTCCGGAACCAGAGGCCCCTCACCCCCATCCTGGCCCTGAAACTCAGAGGTGGTGCAAGGAACCGAAGGACTGGGCAGAGCGAGACCCGAGAATTGGTGGTTCTTGGTGAAGTGACAGCCCCAGCCCCCTCCAGTGGCCACGCAGTGCTGAAATCACTGCAGAGAACTTTGGACAGTGGGGGTGGTTTTGCTTTTAACCCCTCGCAGCTAATCTGAGCACGTCTGTTAGTTTTGAGTTGTTTGTTTGCATTAGGGCACCAGGATGCTGACACGCACACTTGGCCTTGCCGGCCCTGCCGGGCTCCGGAAGGGAGTTGTGGGTGCTGATCTCTGGGTGGGGTGCAGCTCTGAGCGTTCTAGGATGTGCCAGGAATGTGGCAACGAAGAGTCTGCCCCCCTCAGCCCCGTCAGAAAGGGGACCATCCCTGCTGCGTGACCTTGAACTGAGGCTCCCTCACCTGTGAGACGGGGTGACAGTGGGTGCTGCCGCATGGGGTGGCGGTGAGGTGCATCTCACTGGGCATACATCTCAAAGGACACATCTCCAGGGAGGGAGGGAGACAGTACATAAGGTAAAGGCATTTGCCTTGCACACACCTGACCCGGGTTCAATCCCTGACACTATGTACGCCCCCCACCCAGGACACTGCCAGGAGTGATCCCTGAGCACACACTGGGCGTGCTCCCCACATATCAAAAAAAAAACTTAACTCCCCCAAAATACAATTTGAAAACACATACAAATCCTCCAAAGGGGAGAGGGCTCAGGGCCCGGAGAACTCTGACTGCTACTCCTGACGGCCTGGGCACCCCACACACCACACACACACACACACGCATGCCACACAAACACACTACACGCACCATACCACACATACACACACATACTCTTCCTGCATAACCATGAAACCTCCTTTCCACTGGGGGACATGACCCACCCAGACACCCCAACTGTCCCTGCCCACCACCCCTGCGCCCTAGCTGCCCTCCTGCCCACAGGCGGTGCCCTCATGC
Source organism: Sorex fumeus (assembly GCF_029834395.1). NCBI lineage: Eukaryota > Metazoa > Chordata > Mammalia > Eulipotyphla > Soricidae > Sorex > Sorex fumeus. The sequence goes on along the minus strand of NW_026606150.1, from coordinate 5,712,300 downwards.
CTTCGAGCTTTGGCTGGAGTGAACCCCAAAGGGGATCAGGGCAGAGGGAGCAGTGGGGGGTGAAGAGTGGAGGGCTGTCGGGACACCGGGGGCCCAGCTGCCCCTCAGCCACCCTCCCCTTTGCAGGCGCAGGAGACCCCTCGCCACCATGAGCAGCGCGCTATCGCCCACCGACTTCGACAGCTTGGAGATCCAGGGCCAGTACAGCGACATCAACAATCGCTGGGACCTGCCCGACTCCGACTGGGACAATGACAGCAGCTCGGCCCGCCTCTTTGAGAGGTCTCGGATCAAGGCTCTGGCAGGTGAGACTGCAGGGGGGAGGGCGGGGGGGGGCAGGGACACGCTGAGAACGCTGGGGAGAGAAGCCTCTCACACAGGGGACCCTCCTGCCCCGCCCCTGCTCCGGGTCCCCAGCTCTAGGTCATACCTGCTCAGCTGACTGCCTGTCCCTGAGTCACTGTCCCGCCCCTGTCCACCGCCCGCCCCGCCTTTTCATTTCTCAAGTCTTCCTGGATTGCCACTGTCCTCTCCCGCACCTGCTGGCTCTCTCCCCCCACCTGTTCCTTCCACCTGCCAGCAGGCCGCCCCTTCTTTCATCTACCTGTTCCCTGGAGCAGTTCCCTCCACCCTGGGCTGGTTTCCTCTGCCGCCCTGCCGCTGTTGCAGGCGTTGCTCTCCGCCTGCCCTCACCCCTGCCCGGCCCTCGCCTGCGGCCTGGGCTCTCCCCTCCAGTGACTCCCAGCACAAACAAACCCGTCTGACGGGCCTCCCCACGTTCCCTTTCCGGAGGGGTTGCCATGGCAACGGGCTGCCACCTGACACCACTGCTGGCGTGGGGCTGAGTCACCCACGCACCCCCCAGGCCACCCACGGGTGCTGGCTTTCCCGCCTCCATCCCACGCCCTTCTCTTCCACAGCCATCTGAGGGCCTCCTCCAACCCAACCCAGCGGGAGAGGTCACAGGGCCTCTGTCCGGGGACGGGGTGTCCCCAGCGTGGGCTGTTGGGCCCCCTGGTGGTTCTTGAATCTGCCCGTTTTCCCCTGTCGCCACTGTCTGTACCCACACGGCCCAGAAGTGAGAGGTTTTGCTTTGCTTTTTGGGCCACACTCGACAAGGCTTAGGGGTTGCTCCTGGCTCAGAGTTCCCAAGTCACTCCAGGGAGTGCCAGGGATTGAACTTGGGGTGGGGGGCCCGGGGGACTTCTGCCTGCAAAGCCTGAGCTCAGTGTAGGGTCTCTCTCTTTGCCCGGAAGTCAAGATTTTGCCTGTTTGTTTTGGTTTGCTTTGTGGGCCACTCCTGGCAATGCTCAGGGGTGACCCCTGGCTCTGAGCTCAGCAATCACACTCCTGTGGTGCTTGGGGGACCATAGGGGATGTCAGGGATCAAACATGGGTCAGCTGTGTGCGAGGCAAACGCCCTATCACTATACCATCCCTGTAGTCCCCAAAGTGAGTATTTTTGAAAGCTTTCTAGGGGATTCTGGCAGTCAACCCAGCCCCATCCGAGGACCCACTTCCTGCTGTGTGGGGTGACCACAGCTTCTGGTGCTTCCTCCACAGCCTCTCTGCCCTGGTTGGGCCTGTCTTCTGGGGAGACAGGAGAGGAGAGGGGGACGTGTGGGCACCCTTGGGGAAAGTCGCCGGCGTGGTCTGTGTGGCCTGGGGGCCATGTCCTGCGGGGCCTCTCTCTCCACCAGAGGTGCCCGGCAGGCTCTGCAGCTGGCCTCTGGGCGCCAAGAAGGCGGGAAGGTGGGAGAGGGCCAGGGGCTGTCCGGCCTCACCAGGGAGGGGTGGGAAGGGAATCTGGCAGATGTCCCCCGGTGGGGTCCCCTAGGGGCCAGTGGGAGAATCTGGAGAGCCCGGGGCAGGGCTGGAGCCTGAACTCCAGGCAAGGATGAGGACAGGGGATAAAGGGACCAGATAAAGAGCGGGAGGCACCTCCCAGCGGTCCTACCTCCGCGCGCCGGGATCAAAGGCACATCCCGACGGAAGTTCCCAGGGTCCCCCTGCCCCCACCAGGGTCCCTCCGGGTCACGGCCCGCCCCGCTGGGGAAGCCGCGGTTTGCTCCGGGCCCCTCCCTCTCCCCCTCTCTCCCCGAGGGGGTCCCCGGTACGCACTCGGAAGCCCACTCGGGGCCGGGCGGGCAGGTCCGGCGCCCGCGGCTCGCCGCGCCCCTGGGGCCTGGCCCTGCCCCCCGCGGCCGGCCCCGCCTCCCGCCCTCCCCCGTCCGACCTGTTTGTCTGGCGCGGGCGCCTCGGCTGCCGGCGCTCCAGGTGTGCGGCCGCCGCTCCCGCGTCCCCGGCTCCGGGAAGCCCGCGCCCCCCGCGCCCCCCGCGCCGCCCGCGCCGCCCGCGCCCCGCCGGGGAACGAGCCGCCCGCCCGCCCCGCCGCGCGCACATGGGCGCTGGGCCCCGGGCCCCGTAGCGCGGCGCAGCATGAACGGGAGCGCGAACGGAGTGGGCAGGGCGCAGGGGCCCGGCCTCAACGGGGCCAGCGAGCTGTACTACGAGGCCCTGGAGGGGTCCCAGAACCCCGGGGGGCTGCTGCTCTCGCCCGCCGCCTTCATCAACCCCGCGCAGTACGCCAGCGTGCTCGAAGGACGCTTCAAGCAGCTCCAAGGTGAGCGCCGGCCCCGCGCCCCGCAGCCCAGCACGCGGCCCGCCCGCCCGCCCGCCCGGCAGGCAGCGGGCAGTGACCGCCCCACCGGACGCCGCCCGCCCGCCCGCCAGCCCGCCAGCCCGGCGCACCGACGGGCTCTGGAGCCCTGTGCGCGCGCGCGTGTGTCAGTGCGTTTGTATATGTCTGTGAGTGTGTGCGAGTGCCTTGGCATGTCTGCGTGTGGGTGTGTGCATTTGTCTGTTTGTGTCGATGTGTGTGGTGTGTGTGTGTTTGGACCTGTGTGTGTCTTGGAGCGTGACTACATTTGGATGTGTGATGTGTGATGTGTGTGTCTGTGTATTACTGAGAGTGCGTTTTCGTGTGTGTGAGTGCTTGTGTGTGTGTCAGTGTGAGAGAGTGTGAGTATGTGGATGTGTTTGAGTGCGTTTGTGTGTGAGTGAGCATGAGTGAATTTGTATGTGTGAGTATTTGAGTATGTGAGTTTGTGTGTATGCATGTGGGTGTGTGTATGTCTGTGTGTGTCTGCGTGAGAGAGTGTGAATGTGTGTGAGTGCGTTTGTATATGTATGTGAGCATGAGTGAATTTGTATGTGTGAGTATGTGAGGGTGGGTGAGTTTGTGTGTATGCATGTGAGTTTGTGTGTGTCTGTGAGAGAGTGTGAGTGTGAGTATGTGGATGTGTGTGAGTGCATTTGTGTGTGTAAGCATGAGTGAATTTGTATGTGTATTTGAGTATGTGAGGGTGTGTGAGTTTGTGTGTATGCATATGAGTGTGTGTATGTCTGTGTGTGTCTGTGAGAGAGTGTGAGTACGTGGATGTGTGTGAGTGCATTTGTATGTGTGTAAGCATGAGTGAATTTGTATGTGTATTGGACTATGTGAGGGTGTGGCTTTGTGTGTGTGCATGTGAGCGTATGTATGTGTGTCTGAGTGTTTGAGTGTGAGTATGTAGATGCGTGTGAGTGTGTTTGTGTGTGTGTGAGCATGATTGCATTTGTATGTGTGCATGTATGTGTCTGTGAGTGTGTCTGAGTGAGAATTCAAGTGTATTCATGTGAGTGTGTGTCTGTGTGAGAGTGTACGAGTGTGAGGGTATGCGAATGCGTGTGCGAGCGTGTTGTGTGTGTTCGTGCGCCCCCCAGTGCAGTGAGCCGCGTGGTGTGGACCTCTGGAGAGGCGTCTGTCCCAGAGGTCTGGGCGAGGTTAGACGAGGGACGGGAAGGAGAAGAGGCGAGCGGGAGCCGAGACCTGGGCATTGCTTGTGTTGTCCCAGGTTTCTGAGTGGGTGTGAGTGAGAGTTGGGTGGCAGTGTGTGGAAACCAAGGCGGGTGGCAGCCGGAGTCAGCACGGACAGGCTCGGGTCTGTCTGAGCAGGCGTGAGCTCACCGGGCACCCCCATCCCCACGTTTTTCTGGAAGGCGCTGACTTGGGGCGGGCATGGATGGTGCCAGCGCCCCGAGAAGTCACCCTTCCTTTCCAGTGCGTGCTTTTGGGTGTTTTGTTTTTTTCTCTCGCTGTGCCTTATATTCTGCCTGTGTGCCCAAGTGGCCTCGCCCCAGGGCCCCTGCCATCAGGGCTATCGGGGTGATCCCCGGCTCGGGCAGGAAGAGACACGGGCACAGGTGCCCGTAGAGCGGTGGCTGCCCTGGGCAGGGCGAGGCCCCCCCACACCCCCAGGCTGGCAGGGGGAAGGCAGGCAGGAGACAAGGGCGTGTCGAGGTGTCTGCTGGGTGAGGTGCGGAGGAATGCGAGATTAAGGGATGAGTCTTTTCGGTTTCTGAGACGCTGCTGAGGTGCAAAGTGACGCTTCAGGCCTGTCCTCTTGGACTCCGTCCCGCCACCCGCCTCCTCTGGGGAGCTGCCCGCCGGAATCCCCAGGCCCGCGCTCAGCCCTCTCTCTCTCTGGCACTTGGAACCCAGTTCATTTTCACTTCCGCTTGGCGACCCTCTGAGCACCGCCTCGCTGAGCCGAGGCGGTGGGACTTGGCCCCTTTTCTCCACGTGGCCCCGTGTTTCTCGGGTTGTGTACCCCGCTCCCGACCTCCCTGGGCTGCTTTTCCTTCTCAGCCTCACAATGTGGGGGTCCTCCCCCTTGCTGCCAGTTGAAGAAACTCACCCCGGCAGAGCTGCGCAGTGCCCCTTTAAGTCCCTCAGGGGCGCTGACTCAGGCGCCCCTGGCTGCTGTCCTGTCCAGCCACGTCCTCCTAGCCCGCCTAACGACCACTTGTGGCGCCTCTGCTGTGATTTCGGCCCGCGCCCTCTCTCTCTGCTCCGCGTTCCCCTGCCCGGGCTGCCCGGGCTGCCCGGCCCCTTCCGGGTGAGATCACGCCGGGAGTCTGGGGAGCTGCTCGGTGCCGGCGTCTCCTCATGAACGTGATGATCCATCGGGGGTGAAAGTAATGGGCCCATTTTACAGAGGAGGAAAGCGAGGTGCTGGAGGCGTGTTAGGAGCAGCGGTTCACCCGTCTCTTCTTGGCACCACCGCTGCTGCCCGTTTCTCCCATCCTTCCTTCCCAGAGTCCCCTTTCATCTCTCCTTCTGGTTTTGTTTTTGTTTGGGGGCTATCCCCGGCAGTGCTCAGAGATTACACTCTCGTGCTTTAGGCCACTTCCTGGGCCTCATGATTTTTGTTCTTGTTTTTGGTGTTTATTTTGGGAGGGGGGGTACGGGGAGGGTTGGGACACACTGGGCAGTACTCAGGGCTTACTGCTGGCTCTGCACTCAACGATCACTCTTGGCAAGCTTAGGGGGATCCATGTGGCGTCCCAGGGATGGAACCCAGGTCGACCATGTGCACAGCAAGGCCAGTGTCAGTGTGCTGCCCACTGGGCTCTCTCCAACCCCAGCCATCATTTTCTACATTTACCTTGCCTGTGGATGCATCCAGATTCCTTCCCCCATCCAGCTGTTTCTTGTTATTGTTTTTATTTGTGGGCCGTGCCCTGGTGATGCTCAGGGGTAACCCTTGGTTCTTTGCTCAGGAATCACTTCCAGGGGGCTTGGGGGACCATATGGGTTGCCTGGGATTGAACACGGGTCGGCCACATGCAAGGCAGGTGCCCTCCCCACTGTGCTATCTCTCCAGCCCCCTACCCAGCTTTTTAAGTTAAGACTCTTCCTTCCCCTTTGTGTCTCAGGACCCACTTTGGCCACTCAGGCACCCCGCTCCCTGTCCCCAGTCCCACCCCCTGGGGTTTAGAAGTAGGTGCCTTGCCCCAGAAGCCAGAAGTGACCCCATGTCCCTATCACAGATGAGCGGGAAGCGGTACAGAAGAAAACCTTCACCAAGTGGGTGAACTCGCACCTGGCGCGTGTCACTTGCCGTGTGGGGGACCTGTACAGTGACCTCCGGGATGGACGGAACCTCCTGAGACTCCTCGAGGTGCTCTCGGGAGAGACACTGGTGAGCTGGGGACTGTGGTCAGGGGGAGACGAGCGGCAGGACCACCCTCGGGGACCCCAGTGGTGCCAGCATCCCAGAGCCTGGAGGGAGGTTGCGCGGGCTGACGGATTAAGTGGGAGCACTGCCTCCTGGCGACACGAACAGCGGCCCCATTGAAAAACGTGCTTTTGGCCACCACGCTGGGGGCCCCTAATTCCCATGGGAATCTTAATCTGCCCGAGCCTCCCGGCAGCAGCCTCAGCTTCGGGCTGTGAACTTTGGCCCAGCCCCAGCTGTCCCCGTGTTCCCCAGGGGAGGTGGTGGAGGAGGAGATGGGGGGAGGAGCCCCCTTTGTCCCGGGCTGTGCTGACCCCTGGCCCGCCGCAGCCAAAGCCCACCAAGGGCCGCATGCGGATCCACTGCCTGGAGAACGTGGACAAGGCGCTGCAGTTCCTGAAGGAGCAGAAGGTGCACCTGGAGAACATGGGCTCGCACGACATCGTGGACGGGAACCACCGGCTCACCCTCGGCCTGGTCTGGACCATCATCCTTCGGTTCCAGGTACCTGGGAATGCATCGCACTTCGGGGCTGCTCACTCCTATTGGAACCGAAGGAAGGTTCTAGAATCTTCTAGGGCATCTCAGGAGTGTGCTGTCCAGGCCGCAGAGCAGGCCGGGGGATCTCAAGTGTCAGGGCAGGTATCCTGCGGTCTGTCGGGGTTCCATCGCCCACAGGGGACTGACCGTCTGGAGCCCCTTAGGGAAGGGCGTTTCCTAGACTGATCCTCACAAATGGGGGTCTGGTCCCCCAGCCCATGTCTCTGCCCGCATTCCTGCTCACCCTCCTCCGGTCAAGAGTCTCCTGCTCCTCCGTATGCCTCGAGCATGGAGTTGGTGCAGAGACCCAAGCCATCCCCCTCCGACCCCACTCCTGCCCCGCTGTGACCTCCTCAGCATCCCCCCCCAAACCCTGTCACCTTCGAAACACCTGGAAACGGTCCCTCCTCGCCCACCTGCTGTTCCTTGCCTGTGGGGACCCCTCCCAAGCTCTCCTTCTGCGCTCTTCCACTTGACCCTGCACCCCATCCTGCTGGGCTTTGGTCCCCTGGCCCAGGGTTCGGTAGTCCCACCCTCCCCCCAGAAAAGTCCTCAAGCTCTGCCCCTCCTTTTGTGACACATCAGTCACCCACTCCCCGCCGTGTGCCCCTAAGCATTTCTACTCAAGCCCGGCGTTTCCTTCTGTCCCTCCTAGATCCAGGACATCAGCGTGGAGACAGAAGACAACAAGGAGAAGAAGTCAGCCAAGGACGCCCTACTGCTCTGGTGCCAGATGAAGACGGCAGGGTGAGACGCTCAGCGAGGGGCCCTGGAGGTCGGGGAGCCGGAGGACGGATGCCCACGACCCAGAAGCGGGTCACAAGAGCATTCTGGCCCTACTCCCTGATTTTCCCGGGGTCTGTTTACAGGTACCCCAATGTCAACGTGCACAACTTCACCACCAGCTGGAGGGACGGGTTGGCCTTCAACGCCATCGTTCATAAGCACCGGTGAGAAGATAGGGCGGGTGCTGGGCACACACTCTGTGCTCACGCATGCATGCATGGAACAGCAGTGAGACACTCCACAAACCGGGAGGGATAGATAAGCCCAAATGTGGAGCACTTCTGCGCGTTTACCCGGGGAGAGGGGTGTGGGTCTCGGGCGGGCACTCATTCTGGACCAAGCATGGTTGATGACTTAGTGATAAGGATGCGAAAGGCTTTCGTTTCCTTTTTTTTTTGAGGCACTCATAAGCTTCCGGCCCCTCTGTCCCCTGCCCCCAGGCCAGACCTGCTGGACTTTGAGTCCCTGAAGAAATGTAACGCTCACTACAACCTGCAGAATGCCTTCAACGTGGCTGAGAAGGAGCTGGGACTCACGAAGCTGCTGGATCCTGAAGGTGGGTGAAGCTACAAGGAAAGTGGGGGGGCGGGGGCCTGCAGGCGGGAGAAGGGAGTAACTGCTAGTGTGTACGGGGTTTCTGGGGGGGGTGGGATGTTCTGGCATAAGCATGACAGTGGCTGCGTAAGCTTCTGAACACGCCTCACAGCACTGAAGAAGCTTTTATCCTCTGCTCATTTCAAGGAGGGGAGAAGAAAGATTGGAATTGGCTCTCAAACCTTCCTGCCTCCACATTCCTGGGAATTGGGTTTTCCCTGGAAAAGGAAAAGTTTTCCTTTCCCCCCTCCCGTCTGTATGACTTGTCTCGACTCCGAAGGGCGTTGAGGAGACGTCAGCCCGAGGGTGACTGGGAGGCAGGGAGTGCAGGTCAGTGCGGCTTTCTCTGACCCGAACGGGCCTGTCTCTCAGATGTGAACGTGGACCAACCGGATGAGAAATCCATCATCACCTACGTGGCCACTTACTATCACTACTTCTCCAAAATGAAAGCCCTGGCCGTGGAAGGCAAAAGAATCGGCAAGGTACCCGCGGCTCGGGCGGTCTGCGTGAAGGCCAGACACGGGCACTGTCCCTCCCGACAGCAGGGGTGGGCAGGGGTGCCACAGCACGGATCCCTATGTGGCCGCCTTGCAGGTGCTGGACCACGCCATGGAGGCCGAGCGCCTGGTGGAGAAGTACGAGTCTCTGGCCTCCGAGCTGCTGCAGTGGATCGAGCAGACGATCGTGACCCTCAATGACCGGCAGCTGGCCAACTCCCTGAGCGGGGTCCAGAACCAGCTGCAGTCCTTCAACTCCTACCGCACCGTGGAGAAGCCACCCAAGTACGTGCCCCCGGCCGACCCCCTGCCCCATGCTGTGCCGACACCCAGGGCAGCCTGGACGAGGGCAACTTCGTCCAGTGTCCGGAAGGACACTGAGCAGCCCCTGATGGAGACTCATTTCCCCAGTGCAGAATGCCAGGAGTGGGTCCAAAACAATAACACAAATAGGGCTCCACACCCCCTGCTGTGCGCAGGGGACAGTGCTGTCCCAGAAATGGAACCCAGGAGTCACGCATTAGAAACATAAGAACCTGGACTGTCGCCCCAGCTCCCAAAACAAACAACAGCACAATTTTGTGTGTATACATACACATACACACACACACACACACACACACATACTGTTGGGGGGGTGTTATACCGGCAATGCTCTGGGGTTACTTCTGCCTCTGCACTCAAGAATGACTCCTGGTGGTGCTCAAGGGACCATATGGGATGCCAGGGATCAAACCCAGGTCGGCCACTTGCAGAACAAATAGCCTACCCTTTTGTACTTGTTGTACTATAGCTCTGGCCCCTTTGGTTTTGTTTTGAGGCCATACCTGGCAGTTCTCCGGGCTTACTCCTGGCTCTGCACTCAGGGATCATGCCTGGCAGGCTCCAAGGATCCTGTGGGGTGCCAGGGATCGAACCCAGATTAGATGCATGCAAGGCAAGCACCATATCCACTGCACTGTCTCTCTGGCCGCCACAAAAGGTTTTAAATGCTTACCCATTAAAAAAGCAAATCAGAGCCCTGAGTGATAGTACAGTGAGTGAGGCACTTGCCATGCACGCAGCCGACCTGAGTTCTATCCCCAACGTCCCATATGGTTCCCTGAGCGTAACACCCTACCTACCTGCTTTACTATCATTCCTGCCCCCCGAAAGCTAGAATTCTCAGTGTTTTTAAAGTATTGGCCATCAGAAGATTTATTGGTTTGAAATTCACTAATGATGGTTGATCTTTTGTTTAAAATTTTTTTTTGATTGGTATAATTTGCATACTGTTACATCATACTCAGGGAGGCCTTTTTTCTTTTTTGCTTTTTGGGTCATACCGGCAATGCTCAGGGATTACTCCTGGCTCTGTACTCAGGAATCATTCCTGGTGATGTTCAGGGGACATATGGGATGCTGGGGATTGGACCCCGAGTTGGCTTCATGCAAGGCAAATGCCCTACCCACTGTACTATGGCTCTGACCCCAGGAAGGCCTTTAGAAGCAGGATGAGCTGCACAGATGAGATTACTGATCCCTGGGGCCGGAGCAACAACAGTACAGCGGGTAGGGCGCTTGCTTTGCATGCGGCCAACCCAGGTTCAATCCCTGGCATGTCATATGGTGCCTCAATCCCACCGGGAGTGATCCTTAAGAACAGAGCCAGGAGTAATCCCTGAGCATCTCCAGGTGTCGCCCCCAAAACACAAAACAAGATTACTGACTCATGGGGCCAGAGAGATAGTGCAGAGGGTAGGGTGCTTGCCTTGCATGTGGCTGACCAGGTTCAATCCCTGGCACTACTGTGGTTTCCCCAGCCCCATCAGGATTGATTCCTGAGCGTAGAGCCAGGAGGAAGCGCTGAGTCCCACCAGGTATGGCCTAAAAACCAAAAAGAGGGTGCTGGAGCGATAGCACAGTGAGTAGGGAGTTTGCCTTGCACGTGGCCGACCCGGTTTCAAGTCCCAGCATCCCATATGGTCCCCTGAGCACCGCCAGGGGTAATTCCTGAGTGCAGAGCCAGGAGTAACCCCTGTGCATCGCTGGGTGTGTCCCAAAAAGAAAAAAAAACGATTACCAGCACAGAACCGAAAGGGAGCTTGGTGATGGAGCGCATGCCTTGTATGTGTGAAGCCCTGAGTTTCATCCCTGCACTGCAAAAACAAAAAGATAAAGGAAAAGATAGGCTTACTGGAGCCACCTACATCCCAGCTTGGGATGTATACATATATATATGTATATACATACATATATATATATTTAACTTTATGGGGTTTCTCTCCTCTGTTATATTTCCTAAATAAAATGTTTATTTTCGGTTCGTTCCCAGGGATCACCCCAGGGGGGCTCAGGGGTACTGGGGATCCAGCCTGGTTTAGGGATGGGGAAGGCAAGCAGCATATCTGCTGTACTATTGGTCCAGCCCAAAACTTTGACTTTGGAAAAAAAAATTATCTGGTATCAGAGGGGTCCAGTCAGAGCTCAGGCCACTGGGCCGTGTTGCAAGTGACTGCCCAGGAACGTGGCTGGTTGCCCGCCCCTCACAGGTGCTTGTTATTTATTTTAGCCGGCAACGGTCTTTGGAGGCGGAGCCGCCAAGCAGGCAGTTGTATCCATACACTGGATGCTAAAACATCAGTATTTTTCTGTTATCAAGCTTGTTGGGAGTTAGGATGTTCCATCACCTAAGCTCGGGCTTACCCAGAAAATATCTGCTCCGGGGAACCAGTGGAAGGGTGCCTGTGAGCCCGGAAAGTTCTCCCGAGGGCAGTGAACACGGTGTCGCTTTGAGGAGGGACTCTCCAAGGTGACCTCTGAAAGAAAGGTCACAAGACAACCTCCGGAAGGAGCACCTTGATTGGCATGAGAGGGCTCAGGGAAACTGAGGGAAGGAAAAGGAGTTTAGGGGCAGGAGCCACAGCAGGACGGACACTGGCCTTGCATGCGGCTGACCCGGGTTTGATCCCCAACACCCCCTACGCTCTCCCGAGCCCCGGTAGGAGCGATCCTTCAGCGCAGAGCCAGGAGTAACCTTTGAGATTGCCGGGTATGGCCCAAAAACCTAAAAAAAAGTGGGGGGAAGGAACTTCGAGAAGTGGTCATCAACCACACTGGTCCGCAGTCATAGAATGATTGGAAACCACTGGTCACCACCATGCTTAGAACTGCCAGACTGTGGGGCTGGAGCAATAGCACAGCGGGTAGGGCGTTTGCCTTGCACGTGGCTGACACGGGTTCGATTCTCAGCATCCCATATGGTCCTCCGAGCACCACCAGGAGTAATTCCTGAGTGCATGAGCCAGGAGTAACCCCTGTGCATTGCCGGATGTGACCCAAAAAGCAAAAAAAAAAAAAACCAACAACAACAACAACAAATGATCGATCAGATCACTCTCAGGGTTTGCCAGAATTTTCTAGCTGTCATACTCGGAGTGTGTTTTGCATCAGGAAGGAGGAAAACAACCCATGACGCACTGTGTGGAAAAGCACAGAGGTCGCGGGGTGTCTGGTGACCACTGACCCTGACCTGGCCTCTCCCCCGCCCCAGGTTCACGGAGAAAGGGAACCTGGAGGTGCTCCTCTTCACCATCCAGAGCAAGCTGCGAGCCAACAACCAGAAGGTCTACACACCCCGTGAGGGCCGGCTCATCTCCGACATTAACAAGGTCTGGACCCCCCCGCTGTCCCCCACACCCCCGTGAGGTCCCGTCTTGGTTGGCTGCACCATCCCCCCCATGTGGGTGGAACCCTTGACCCCCTCTGGGGCATCCTACATGTCCTCCTTGTCGTCGTCGTCCTCCAAAGTCACATGACATTCCACCTCCAGAGGCCAAGGAGGCAGCTCTGCTGGCAGAGCACGTGCCTTGCCTGTTTGCAAGGCCCCGAGTTTGATCCCCAGCCCCACAGGGCCCCCTGAATGCCCCTGGGGGTGGCCCCCCTGAAAACAAAAACAGGAACTCCAGTCCCTCGTCATGTTCCATGGCCCTTGACGTGCCCTCCTTCTAGCTTTTCCCAGACAATATAAAACAAATGCAGGTATCTGTAGACCTTCGGCTCTGCACCCCAAACCAGCCCGGAGGGCTCCAGCCTCAGCCCCCGGCCAGGTTCTCGTCCACACACTGACGTCATTTTCCCGAAGCTTCATGCTTCTCATTCTTGCATCACGGGTATCTGAACCGGCCACATTCCAGCGACCCACTAGAGCGAGCTTCCCGGGACCTCCCCGCCGTCCCCAGCCGCTCGCGCTAACCCTGCCCGCCTCGCAGGCCTGGGAGCGGCTGGAGAAAGCCGAGCATGAGCGCGAGCTGGCCCTGCGCACGGAGCTCATCCGCCAGGAGAAGCTGGAGCAGCTGGCCGCCCGCTTCGACCGCAAGGCCGCCATGCGGGAGACCTGGCTCAGCGAGAACCAGCGCCTCGTGTCCCAGGTAGAACTGGGGAGGGGGGCACAGAGCCATAGCACAGCGGGGAGGGCGGTTGCCTTGCACGCGGCCGACCCGGGTTCGATCCCCAGCATCCCATATGGTTCCCCGAGCACCACCAGTTGTAATTCCTGAGTGCAGAGCCAGGAGTAACCCCTGAGCATCTCTGGGTGTGACCCAAAAAGCAAAAAAAAAAAAAAACCAACTTGGGGGGTCCTACAGGAAGGGGAGCTGATGGTGACACAGGACAACCCCAGGAACTGGGGGCTGGAGGCAAGAGCTGCAGGCTGGGCTCAGTGACCCGACCGGGGGCCCCTCGTGGACTGGGCAGTAGAGTGTTGGGGGGGCGGGCCCGGTGGGGTATACAGAGCCACCCCTCCCGGGGCTCCCCAACCTCCGCTGCCTGTACCCGCCTCCAGGACAACTTTGGGCTGGAGCTGGCAGCCGTGGAGGCAGCCGTGCGCAAGCACGAGGCCATCGAGACAGACATCGTGGCTTACAGCGGCCGCGTGCAGGCGGTGGACGCGGTGGCCGCGGAGCTGGCCGCCGAGCGCTACCACGACATCAAGCGCATCGCCGCGCGGCAGCACAACGTGGCGCGGCTCTGGGACTTCCTGCGGCAGATGGTGGCCGCCCGGCGGGAGCGGCTGCTTCTCAACCTGGAGCTGCAGAAGGTGTTCCAGGACCTGCTCTACCTCATGGACTGGATGGAGGAGATGAAGGTAGGGGTGGGGCGGGGAGGGGAGGCGGGGGTCCGTTTCGCAGTGCGCTGAGTGAGGTGAGCTGAGTGACAGCTTCTGTCCTGGGCTCGAGGAGGAGGAGGCTGGTAAACAGAGCAAAGCAGGTGTGCACACAGTTCGCGGGAGCGGGAGTTGCTTGGGTGCAGAGGCTGGGCAGGCCGCGTGTAACCGTCCCGGGGGTGGGCGAGCCGCGGGCAGCCCCTGGACTGGGCAGCATGTGGCATGAGGAACCAGCAGAACTGAGAGCGGGAAGCGGCAGCCCACCGGCCTGGGCAGCGGGATGGTGGGATTTTATTCCAAGACACGGGATCATTGAGAGTGAGTGATTAGACGCGTTAGAGAAGGGGGGTATTGGGGCTGGAGCGATAGCACAGCGGGTAGGGCGTTTGCCTTGCACGCAGCCAACATGGCCGACCCAGGTTCGGTTCCCAGCATCCCATATGGTCCCCTGAGCACCGCCAGGAGCAATTCCTGAGTGCATGAGCCAGGAGTAACCCCTGAGCATCGCCGGGTGTGACCCAAAAAGCAAAAAAAAAAAAAAAAATAGAGAAGGGGGGTATGTGATGCCCCCTGCTGTTTATTTTAGGGGGTGGGTTCTGGTTCCTTGGTTTGAGGAGTACAGTTGGAGATGCTGGGGGCTACTCCCAGCTCTGTGCTCGGGTCATGCGGGGCCGGGTGTGAACCCCAAACCTCTTGCGTGCCAAGCATGTGCCGTGAGCCATCCCTCTGGCCCCTAGTTTTGAAAAGAGCACTTTGAAAAGGGGGCCAGGGGGGCTGGAGCAATAGCACAGCAGGTAGGGCGTTTGCCTTGCACACGGCCAACCCGGGTTCGATTCCCAGCTTCCTATATGGTCCCCTGAGCGCCACCAGGGGTAATTCCTGAGTGCAGAGCCAGGAGTAACCCCCTGTGCATTGCCGGGTGTGACCCAAAAAGCAAAAGAAAAAAAAAAAGAAAAGGGGCCAGGGATGCCCCTCTGAGTGGGAAGGCACTTGCTCAGCCCAGAGTTTGACCCCTGGTGCTCTGTAGCCCCTGGGCACTGCCAGTTGGCCCTGGTGGGTCCCAGCACTTGCAGGCCTTTGCACTGAGCTCCCGGCCTGCATCTCCAGACTGAATATTGTGGGAGGGGCCATGATCTCCACACACACCCCGCGCCCCCCCCCCCACACACACACCCCAAACCACCACCAATTGTGGCTCCTTTAAAAATAAAATAAAGGAGGCTGGAGCGATAGCACAGCGGGTAGGGCATTTGCCTTGCACGCGGCCAACCTGGGTTCGATTCTCAGCATCCCATATGGTCCCCTGAGCACTGCCAGGAGTGATTCCTGAGTGCAGAGCCGGGAGGAGTAACCCCTGTGCATCATCGGGTGTGACCCAAAAAGCAAAAATAAATAAATAAATAAAGGGCTGGAGAGGTAGTAGAGTGGGTAAGGAAGGCACTTGCCTTGCACAGGTTCAATCCCCAGTGCTGTCTTAGCCCCCTCAGCACAGAGCCAGGAATAAGCCCTACGCACTGCCATGTATGGCCCAAAAGGGCGGGGGGGGGGGGGGGGGAAGAAACTTAAATATACGGGACCAGAGCAGGTACGGCATTTGCCTTGCTCGCAGCCATCCCAGGTTTGATCCCCAGCATCCCACGTGGTCCCCTGAGCACAGCCCAGAATAACCCTGGGCCTTGCCAGGTATGGCCCAAAAACCAACTATAAAGGTCAGTCTGACTACTATGATAGAAGGACTGTGAGCTGCCTGGGAGGTCTGAGGGCCGAGACGTAGGGTGTCGGGTTCAAGGACCCAGTGATTCTGGGCCCAGAAGGGGAGACGGAGCAGGATTTGGTCCGGGAGCTGTTCCTGCAGGGAGAGGGTTGTGGAGAGGCCTGGGGGTGCCCACAGACAGAGAGGGTGCAGGGGACTCACCGCGGCCTGTGCTGCAGGGCCGGCTGCAGTCCCCAGACCTGGGCAAGCACCTGGCGGGGGTGGAGGACCTGCTGCAGATGCACGAGCTGGTGGAAGCCGACATCGGCGTGCAGGCCGAGAGGGTGCGGGCCGTGTGCGCCTCAGCCCTGCGCTTCTCCGACCCCAGCAAAGGTGAAACTGGGGCACGGCTCTGGCCAAGGGAGGGGCCGGGGGTGGTGGTGGACGGGTGCAGCCTGCGGGGGGAGGGCAGCAGCCGGGACTGGGGTGTGGCCGTGGGGGGGGGGGGGGGGCTGGGTGACAGCTCTCTCTCCTGGGCTGGGCTTTTTCAGAGTACAAACCGTGTGACCCGCAGCTGGTGTCCGAGCGGGTGGCCGCCCTGGAGCAGAGCTACGAGGCCCTGTGCGAGCTGGCGGCGGCACGGCGGGCCCGGCTGGAGGAGTCGCGGCGCCTGTGGCGGTTCCTGTGGGAGGCGGGAGAGGCCGAGGCCTGGGTGCGGGAGCAGCAGCACCTGCTGGCCTCGGCCGACACGGGCCGGGACCTGACCGGGGTCCTGCGCCTGCTCAGCAAGCATGCGGCCCTGCGCGGCGAGATGAGCGGCCGCCTGGGGCCCCTGAAGCTCACGCTGGAGCAGGGCCAGCAGCTGGTGGCCGAGGGCCACCCCGGGGCCAGCCAGGCGGCCGCCCGCGCCGCTGAGCTCCAGGCGCAGTGGGAGCGGCTGGAGGCCCTGGCCGAGGAGCGCGCCCAGCGGCTGGCCCAGGCCGCCAGCCTCTACCAGTTCCAGGCGGATGCCAACGACATGGAGGCCTGGCTGGTGGACGCGCTGCGCCTGGTGTCCAGCCCCGAGCTGGGGCACGAGGAGTTCTCCACCCAGACGCTGGCCCGGCAGCACCGGGCCCTGGAGGAGGAGATCCGTGGCCACCGGCCCACCCTGGACGCCCTGCGGGACCAGGCGGCCGCCCTGCCCGCCGCGCTGAGCCACACCCCCGAGGTGCAGGGCCGGGTGCCCGCGCTGGAGCGGGACTACGAGGAGCTGCAGGCCCGGGCGGGCGAGCGGGCACGGGCCCTGGAGGCAGCGCTGGCGCTCTACACCATGCTCAGCGAGGCCGGGGCCTGCGGGCTGTGGGTGGACGAGAAGGAGCAGTGGCTCAACGGGCTGACCCTGCCTGAGCGCCTGGAGGACCTGGAGGTGGTGCAGCAGAGGTGGGTCCCGGGCAGGGCGCCCCCTGGAGGCCTGAGGGTGCCGCACCCCAGCCCCCGCTGGGATTGTATCTTGGCAGCTGTCCTGTTTGTGTTTTCATGAAAAATGTGAAAACATCAGGGGCCGGAGCCATAGTAAAGCCAGTAGGGCGCTTGCCTTGCACGTGACCGACCCAGGTTCGATCCCGGGCATCCCTAAGCCTCAGCAGGAGTAATTCCTGAGCCTGGAGGAACCCCTGAGCGTGACCGGGTGTGGGCTAAATCCCTCCTGCAAAAAGAAAAACAAGAACAATCAAGAGGAGAGTCTGGGGGCTGGAGCGATAGCACAGCGGGGAGGGCGTTTGCCTTGTACGCGGCCAACCTGGGTTCAGTCCCCAACATCCCATATGGTCCCCTGAGCACCACCAGGAGTAATTTCCTGAGTGCAGAGCTAAGAGTAACCCCTGAGCATTGCTGGGTGTGACCCACAATGCCAAAAGGAAAAAAAAAAGAGTCTGGGCCCCGGGTTCCCCACCCTGCCCCCACTTGCATGCGCCGTGGCTCCGTCTATGCTCTGCTCTGGTCGCTGGTTCCTCTAGGAAGCCTCATCCCGGTATCAGCTCTGGGCTTCTCCGTTCTCTGGGACTTGGTCCTCACGCCAGGGCTCCTGATTGTTCCCTTTGACCACTGGTCAGCCAACTCTAGAGAGAAGACAGCAGTCGTTGGGGGGCGGGTCTTGTTTGCCCCCTATCCTCCCCACATCCCAAGAAACTTCCAGGCACCTAACAATAGGCCAGAGAGGAATTCTGGGGGTGTCCCGGGAGCTGACCCCTGTTGATCCCCTCAGGTTTGAGACCCTGGAGCCCGAAATGAACGCCCTGGCGGCGCGCATCACCGCGGTGAATGACATTGCCGAGCAGCTGCTGAAGGCCAACCCCCCGAGCAGGGACACCATCGTCACCACCCAGCAGCAGCTCAACCACAGGTGGCTGGAGTGGGGGGTGAGGGGTGGGCGAGGCTCAGAGAGGGGGGTGGAGCTGGGGAGGGGGGGACAGGGAGTCTGCGAAGCTGGTTCCTGCACGAGAGGAGCCGGGGGGAGCCTTTGCAAGCCAGCAGAGCTGGAGAAACAGCTCCAGGGGCTTCCGGTGGGCCCTGCACGCGGGCACCCCAGACTGCATCTATCGCTCGGCCTGGCCCCCCACGAGCATCACCCAGGTAGCCGCAAAAGCCAGGAGAGGCAGAGGCTGTAGCAAGGAAGAGAGACGCAGCTTGCAGCTGTCCAGGTTCCAGGCAGGAGCCCCTAGGGACCCCGAGCCCTCTCTCTGCTCCCAGGTGGCAGCAGTTCCGGTCCCTGGCAGACGGCAAGAAGGCGGCCCTGACCTCCGCCCTGAGCATCCAGAACTACCACCTGGAGTGCACCGAGACGCAGGCCTGGATGCGGGAGAAGACCAAGGTCATCGAGTCCACCCAGGACCTGGGCAACGACCTGGCCGGGGTGCTGGCGCTGCAGCGGAAGCTGGCAGGCACGGAGCGGGACCTGGAGGCCATCGCCGCCCGCGTGGGCGAGCTGACGCGAGAGGCAGACGCCCTGGCCACTGGCCACCCTGCCCAGGCGCCGGCCATCAACGCCCGGCTCGCCGAGGTCCAGGCCGGCTGGGAGGACCTGCGGGCCACCATGCGGCGCCGCGAGGAGTCGCTGGGGGAGTCGCGGCGGCTGCAGAACTTCCTGCGCAGCCTGGACGACTTCCAAGCCTGGCTGGGGCGCACGCAGACGGCGGTGGCCTCGGAGGAAGAACCGGCCACCCTGCCCGAGGCCGAGGCCCTCCTGGCCCAGCACGCCGCCCTGCGGGGAGAGGTGGAGCGGGCCCAGAGCGAGTACAGCCGGCTGCGCGCCTTGGGCGAGGAGGTGACCCGCGACCAGGCCGACCCCCAGTGCCTCTTCCTGCGGCAGCGGCTGGAAGCCCTGGGCACGGGCTGGGAAGAGCTGGGCCGCATGTGGGAGAGCCGGCAGGGCCGCCTGGCCCAGGAGCACGGCTTCCAGGGCTTCCTGCGGGACGCGCGCCAGGCGGAAAGCGTACTGAGCAGCCAGGTGAGAGCCAGCCCGGGCCAGGGGCGGGGAGCAAGGGGTCCCTCGGGGGTCCCGTAAGCTGCAAATGGCACGGACCAGAACTGGCAGGGGACCTAGAGAGTCAGTTCCAAAGGGCAGGCGAGGATTTGCACGGAAAGCTCCCAGGGGTCTTCTGAGCCACCGCGGGCCTCCACCCCCTCCAGCTGTGAGCCCAGCGGGTGCCCCCTCTCCCACCCTAGGAGTACGCCTTGTCGCACACGGAGATGCCAGGGAGTCTGCAGGCCGCGGACGCCACCATAAAGAAGCTGGAGGACTTCGCGAGCACCATGGACGCCAGCGGGGAGCGGATCCGCGGGTTGCTGGAGGCCGGGCGCCAGCTGGTGTCCGGGGGCAACATCCACGCCGAGAAGATTCAGGAGAAGGCGGACTCCATCGGGAGCAGGTCGGACGAGGCCCACAAGGGGACGGGACGGGTGGACAGAGCGGGCTCACCGGTGTGAGGCCCAGCACGGGGGGAGAAGCAGAGCTGGGGATCAGGGAGGAGGAGGAGACAGTGCTGGTGGCGGGGTGTGGGGTGCAGGCTGGGAGCGGCGACGAAAGGCCTCTGGTAGCCGGAGGCTGGGGTCTCATCCCAGGCCTGTAGTGGTCCCGCAGAAGTGTCCTGTCCGAGGACTCAGGCTGATGAGGGTCACCCCCTGGTCGCAAGGCCCCGGGCTTCACCAGGACCGTTTTTACAGGCACAAGAAGAACCAGGAGGCCGTGCAGCAGCTGCTGGGCCGCCTGCGTGACAACAGGGAACAGCAGCACTTCATCCAGGACTGCCACGAGGTGAGGCCCGTGTCCCCCACGGCCCCCGCGCGCCCGCCCCTCTGCCCCCGAGGCCGCTTCTCCGGGCTCACCCAGCCCCGCTGTCCCCCGCCCTCCCAGCTGAAGCTCTGGATCGACGAGAAGATGCTCACGGCGCAGGACGTGTCCTATGACGAGGCGCGCAACCTGCACACCAAGTGGCAGAAGCACCAGGCCTTCATGGCCGAGCTGGCGGCCAACAAGGACTGGCTGGACAAGGTGGACAAGGTGAGCGGAGAGGGCCCAGCAGGGACAGAGCCTGCGGGCTGGCGCTTCAGAAAACGGTGCTGTCGTGAGGCCCTGGGCATCAGGCTCCAGGGTGGAAAGTGAGGGGCCACGGTGGACATGGCTACAGAGGAAGTGTGGGTTGGTAGAGGCCAGCTTCAGCTCAGCTGGGCTGGAGAGCCAACAGGGACCCCTTGGTTGGGGTCAGCCAACTTCTGTAAAGAGCCAGAGTTGCTGCCATTGCCTGTCCCATTGTCGTTGGAGCCCTGAGACAGCCGGAGGGAGGACAGAAAGGAACGAGCACAGCTGTGTTCCAATAAAACTTTATTCAGGGCCAGAGAGACAATACAGTGGGTGAGGAACTATATTACCTTTCGTGTTTCCAGAACCCCTGCGTTCCCCCAGGCACCGCCAGTAGTGATCCCTAAGGACTGGGAGGCAGCTGGGGGGGAGAGATGCAGACTGGCAGAGCCCGTACCAGCACTGAGGGAGATGAGGTGTGAAATGGGGCCTGTCTGGGAGCAGATGGCCGTCCTCATGAGCAGGGCTGCAGGTGGTGTGGGCTGTTACTCGGTGCCAGCCTTGAGTCCGCGGCCTGGGCCTGCCTGTGCACAGGGCAGACACCAGCCTCCCTCACCCCTCAAACATGTCCTTTAGCATGGGGAGCACAGGGGGGCCACCCCGAGACTGACCAGGTGAGGGCGGGGCTGCGCTGGGAGTCGGTGAGCGCTAATCAGGCAGGACTCACTCCGGGACACATGGAGAGGAGGAGAGGGATGTGGCCGTGCCTGGGAAAAGGAGGAGAAGGAGGGGGGAGGAGGAGGAGGAGGAGGAGGAGGAGGAGGAGGAGGAGGAGGCGGCGTCGGCCCTCGGGTGGGTGTTTGAAAAGTATGCAACTTTGGAGCAGAGCACACTGGAACTTGGGCCTCGTCTGCTCTGGGCTGCAAAGTTCATAGCCTCCGGGGCCAGGGAGAGAGCTTGGCATACAAGGAGCCCAAGGCAGCACCTCACAGTTCCCTGAGCACAGTCAGGAGTGACCCCAGAGCACCTCCTAGTATAGTTATCACAGTCCGGTCCTCCCATTGTTCATTGATTTGCTCGAGCGGGCCCAGTAACGTCTCCTTCGTGAGACTTGTTGTTGCTGTGTTTGGCATATTGAGTACGTCACGGGTAGCTTGCCAGGCTCTACCATGTGGACGAGATACTCTCGGTAGCTTGCCGGGCTCTCCGAAAGGGGTGGAAGAATTGAACTCGGGTTGCCCATGTTGGCTGCGTGCATGGCAAACGCTCTACCCGCTGTGCTGTCGCTCCAGCCCTAGTATAGTTATAGATAAATTAATTAAATCGCCCAGGGGTTAGAGTGCATACCATAGATTCATCCAATTCTTGAATCACCCAATTCAGTCTCAGCACCACAGGCCCCCAGAGCACCCCCAGATGGTCCCTGGTCACCGGCACCACAGGGTCCAAGCCACACCACATCCTCCAGCCCTGGCATTCAGCCATCTGGCTCTGTTGGCATGAATCACCGCTTCGCCCTTCTTAGACCTTCTCCATCCCACTCCCAGGAAGGGCGGGAGCTGAGCCTGCAGAAGCCGGAGCTGAAAGCCCTGGTGTCGGAGAAGCTGGGGGACCTGCACCAGCGCTGGGACGAGCTGGAGAGCACCACCCAGGCCAAAGCCCGCAGCCTGTTCGACGCCAACCGCGCCGAGCTGTTCGCCCAAAGCTGCTCGGCCCTGGAGAGCTGGCTGGAGAGCCTGCAGGCCCAGCTGCACTCGGACGACTACGGCAAAGACCTCACCAGCGTCAACATTCTGCTCAAGAAGCAGCAGGTGTGAGCGGGAGCCCGGGGGGTGGGGGGGACCGGAAGGGCCTGACTGCCACTCCTCAGAGTGTCCATCAGTGTAGATTGAAACGTCAAAGACACCTGCTGGGGAAAGTGGCAGAGACTACCAACAGGGACAGAAAACCCCGAACTAGGCATCGGAAAAACGTTTTCTGTAAATTATCAGATTTAAATCTCCCAGGACATGGGAGACCTTTCAAGGGTTGATGCCGCGATGAGCAGGGTGGTGGCATGCCAGGCTTTCCAAACACCAGCAGGGGGCTGGCTTAGGTCTTCCCAGCTCCACAGAAAAGCAAAAGGATGTAGCAATAGTTACAATGTGG
Source organism: Sorex fumeus (assembly GCF_029834395.1). Classification (NCBI taxonomy): domain Eukaryota; kingdom Metazoa; phylum Chordata; class Mammalia; order Eulipotyphla; family Soricidae; genus Sorex; species Sorex fumeus. The sequence continues at coordinate 5,690,276 of NW_026606150.1, read as the reverse complement.
ATGGGGCTGTGGGGTGGTGCCAGGCAGACCTCTTGGCAAGGACAGGTGGAGGGACGTTGGCTGGGCCAGCGTGGGCAGGGCAGATCTGAAGTTGGTCAGCCAGCACCAGCCAGCCGGAAGTTTCTAGGGGAACCCCTACAAACTTGGAGGCCCAGAACTGTCGGAGGGAGCCCTGTATTGGGGTAGCCCACCATTGCCCCCTGCTGGCAGGGCCTAGCATTGCAGCAGTGGCCTGAAGGACCTTATCCTACAATGGGTCCGGTTCACCAGCAGGAAGGAGGATGTGGACGTGAGGCTGCCAGGCGGATCGTTACCACGTTCCCTGCAGCCTCACCTGTATTAAACCCTGAGATGGTCTGAAGGAGCCCCGAGGAAAGGTTCCCCTGGGGGCTCCACCACAGTGACCACCAGCGTCATGGCCCAGCATGTCCTCCCAGTGGGATGGAGATGTGTGAGCCGCGTCTCCTACCTCCGGGACAGATGCTGGAACGAGAGATGGCCGTGCGGGAGAAGGAGGTGGAGGCCATCCAGGCGCAGGCCAAGGCCCTGGAACAGGAGGACCAGGGCGCCGGCGAGGTGGAGCGCAAGTCGCGGGTCGTGGAGGAGAAGTTCCGCGCCATGTGCCAGCCCATGAAGGAGCGCTGCCAGCGGCTGCAGGCCTCGCGCGAGCGGCATCAGCTGCACCGCGACGTGGAGGACGAGATTGTGAGTCCCCAGCGCGGATGTGGGGCTCAGCCCAAAGCACTCTAACATGTTTAAACTCTCGCTCCTTGATCCACACTTCCGGGGGCAGTTTGAGCAGGTGGGGTTCCGTCGGTGAATGGGGGGGCATCAGAAATTTGGCAGCAGGGGCCAGGAAAATGTACAGCAACTCGATTCCTGGCACCACGAGTGTTGGGTGCAGCTCTGCATACCCCCCTCCCCACACCCCAGCATCGCCAGGGTGGCCCAAGGCAGGCTTGACCAATCGCAAAAGGGTCTGGAACAATAGAATAGTGGGAGAGTGGGCAGGGGACTTGCCTTGCGTGAGGCCAACACAGGTTTGACACCCCTCCCCCCCCAGCAACATATTGGTCCAGGAGTGATTTCTGAGCACAGACCCAGGAGTCAGCCCTGAGCACCACCAGGTGTGGCCCCCAAACAAGCAAGAATCAAGGAGTGGGTTCCCCCAGACCTCTTGAACACCAATTGGGAGGCGCCTCATGAAAATAGAGAAAAATTTGGCAACACTGAAAGATTTCTGGGGACTGGAGCAATAGCACAGCAGGTAGGGCGTTTGCCTTGCACGCGGCCGACCCAGGTTCGATTCCCAGAATCCCATATGGTCCCCTGAGCACCGCCAGGAGTCATTCCTGAATGCGGAGCCAGGAGTAACCCCTGTGCATCACCAGGTGTGACCCAAAAAGCAAAAAAAAAAAAAAAAAAAAAAAAAAATTCTGAATGTGCAGAAACCGAATATTAATTCAGGTCAACCCAATCTTGAATCCTCTGGCCACAGTCACCCATGCGACGGTTCTTGGGCATGAGGGGCCATGAGTGCTGGAAGTTTAAGAAGCCCTGTTCTAGAACACTCTTAGGGACCCTTTCATCTCGAGAGGACCATTCCCAGATCACACAGACCAGCAGCCCCTCACCCCTCTCACTTTCCCTCCTCCCTCTCCAGCTGTGGGTTACAGAGCGGCTCCCCATGGCCAGCTCCATGGAGCACGGCAAGGACCTGCCCAGTGTCCAGCTCCTCATGAAGAAAAACCAGGTGAGGCACAGGTGAAGGGCTAAAGAAGAGGTCCAGCTGGGAACTGGCCTTTTCCTGCGGCTTTCTCTGGCTCTCGGCTTCAGGATCCCCTTCCTCCCCTCGGGTGGGTTCCCTGGGAGGCCAGGAGGCAGCGGGGGCATGGCCTTTGCATTGGGGCTGGAGGGAAGAAACTGGAAGAATCTGGGGGTGTAGCCAGAGGGGCTCAAGGTGGGGTGGGGTGCTCGCAGGAATCTCCCCAGTGACCCTGCACGGTCCCCTCCTCTCTTGCCCTGGGCAGACGCTGCAGAAGGAGATTCAGGGCCACGAGCCGCGCATCGCAGACCTCACAGAGCGTCAGCGGGCCCTGGGGGTGGCCGCAGCCGGGCCGGAGCTGGCGGAACTGCAGGAGATGTGGAAGCGCCTGAGCCACGAGCTGGAGCTCCGGGGCAAGCGGCTGGAGCAGGCCCTGCAGGCGCAGCAGTTCTACCGCGACGCCGCCGAGGCCGAGGCCTGGATGGGCGAGCAGGAGCTGCACATGATGGGCCAGGAGAAGGCCAAGGTGAGGCGGGGCCGGGGTTGCCTCTCCTCCCGCCCCCTCCCTCTTGGGCCAACGCCCCCCGTCCCTGCCCCCAGGACGAGCTGAGCGCCCAGGCCGAAGTGAAGAAGCACCAAGTCCTGGAGCAAGCCCTGGCTGACTATGCCCAGACTGTCCACCAGCTGGCCGCCAGCAGCCAAGACATGATCGACCACGAGCACCCGGAGAGGTGGGCACAGTCCCCGGGGCAGAGCTTACCTAAGCACCACATGTAGACAGAACCTTCTAGAAAGCCAGAGAGGCAGAGCTGCAGCTATAATACAACAGGGAAGGCAAAAGTTTGCCTTGCAAGTGGCCGACCCGGGTTCGGTTCCCGGAATCCCATAGGGTCCCGCGAGCACTGCCAGGAGTCATTCCCGAGTGCAGAGCCACCCTGGGTGTGACCCAAAAAGGAAAAAAAAGAAAGCCAGAGAGGCAGGGCCCCTGGAGCGGTGGAGGGTGGGTGGGGAGAGAACTGGGAGCGGCTGCAGTGGCCTGTATTGGCTCCCCCTACCCCCTTGCAGCACGCGGCTGTCCATCCGCCAAGCCCAGGTGGACAAGCTGTACGCCAGCCTGAAGGAGCTGGCCGGGGAGCGGCGGGAGCGGCTGCAGGAGCACCTGCGGCTGTGCCAGCTGCGCCGGGAGCTGGACGACCTGGAGCAGTGGATCCAGGAGCGCGAGGTGGTCGCCGCCTCCCACGAGCTGGGCCAGGACTACGAGCACGTGACAGTGAGTGCAGACGGGGCACAGCATCCCCTCGTGGGCTTGGGGGTTCATTTGAAGGACTAAGCCCGAGGGAGGTCCCGGGGGGCCAACATGGAAACCAGGACCCTCCAGTCTCTCACGGGAAGGCAAGGAAGCCGCAGTTTGTGGGTTTGGACGCCCGTTGGCGCTGAATACGGGTCTTTGTTCTCCATGTCTGAGGGCCGACGGGCAAGGAAATGTTGGGGTGAATGGGGCCGGAGCGATAGCACAGCCATAGGGTGTTTGCCTTGCACACGGCCGACCCGGGTTCGAATCCCCGGCATCCCATATGGTCCCCCGAGCACCGCCAGGAGTAATTTCTGAGTGCAGAGCCAGGAGTAACCCCTGTGCATTGCTGGGTATGACCCAAAAAAAGAAAAAGCAAAAAAAAAAAAAAACAAAAAAAATTGGAGCGAGAGCTTCGCTCACTCTGTCTCCCGGCCTGCCCCCGCAGATGCTCAGGGACAAATTCCGCGAGTTCTCCCGAGACACAAGCACCATCGGGCAGGAGCGCGTGGACGGGGCCAACACACTGGCCAATGGGCTCATCGCCGGGGGCCACGCCGCCCGCGCCACGGTGGCCGAGTGGAAGGACAGCCTCAACGAGTCCTGGGCCGACCTGCTCGAGCTGCTGGACACGCGGGGCCAGGTGCTGGCGGCCGCCCACGAGCTGCAGCACTTCCTGCACGGGGCGCGCCAGGCGCTGGCCCGGGTACAGCAGAAGCAGCAGCAGCTGCCGGACGGCGCCGGCCGCGACCTCAACGGCGCCGAGGCCCTGCAGCGCCGCCACTGCGCCTTCGAGCACGACATTCAGGCCCTCAGCGCCCAGGTCTGAGCCCGCCAGAGACGGGAAGCTTGTAGGAAGGGCACAGGGCGGGAGTTAGGAGGGGCCCAGGGAGGGACCGAGCCAGAGCTCTGGACACTCGCTTTGCTTGCAGCTGACCCTGGTTCAATCCCACAGAGGGTCCTGCTAGCCCTGCAAGGGGTGATTCCTGAGCACAGAGCCAGGAGTAACTCCTGAGCACTGTCAGCTTGGCCCTAAAACAGACACAGAAAAGGAGTGTCCCAGGGACACGTCTCTGGAAGGACAGTCACACAAGCCTTCCTGGGCGTCCCTCCGTGTTCTAGTGGTCCCTCTGACTTGGAGACTCTTATGGGAACAGATCGGCCCATCCCTCCTCACCCTCACACCCGCCAGCTTGCCAGTCCCAGCCCCCGCAGGCATGTGGAACCCATGCTCGTTTTCCTCCCCGGGTCCCTCATGTGAGATGCTCAGGACAGCACCGGAGCCTGCACTGGCGACTAAGCTCAGGGCCTCACAGTTTCTGGGACGCTTTCATAAACCCTGAGCCCATCTTGTAGATGCTTTTCCGGTCAGGGTCTCCCTCCATCTATACGGGTACCCCTGGGCTTGGAACTCATGACCTTGCACTTCAGCCACTGAGCCAGGTGGCCCATTTAGAGAGTGGCCCCAGGGGCTGGAGCAATAGCACAGCAGGTAGGGCATTTTTCCTTGTACGTGGCCGACCCAGGTTCAAGTCTCAGCATCCCATGTAGTCCCCTGAGCACCGCCAGGAGTAATTCCTGAGTGCAGAGCCCTGTGTATCGCCGGGTGTGACCCAAAAAGCAAAAAATAAAATAAAGAGTGGCCCCAGCTGAGCCCCTGCCCGTGGCGGGTGACACAGTACCGCATCCCCACTCCTTTCACCCTTCGCTCCTCCATGGGCGTCCCCAGTGGGTATCATGAGCAAGGGGGGGCGGGTGCTGAGGACCGAGGGGGCCGGCCGCTCCTTGACTCGGCTCTGGGCCCTGCAGGTCCAGCAGGTCCAGGACGACGGCGTCCGGCTGCAGAAGGCCTACGCGGGAGACAAGGCGGAGGAGATCGGCCGGCACATGCAGGCCGTGGCCGAGGCCTGGGCACAGCTGCAGGGGAGCTCGACTGCCCGCCGCCAGCTGCTGCTGGATACCACAGACAAGTTCCGCTTCTTCAAGGCCGTGCGGGAGCTGATGCTTTGGATGGACGGGGTGAACCTGCAGATGGATGCCCAGGAACGGCCCCGGTGAGGTCCGGGGGACCCCAGGGACACGGCTGGGACACAGGTGCCGGGCAGCAGCGCTGACGCGGGCTCTGCACCTCCAGGGACGTGTCATCTGCCGACCTGGTCATCAAGAACCACCAAGGCATCAAGGCCGAGATCGAGGCCAGGGCTGACCGCTTCTCCTCCTGCATCGACATGGGGCAGGGGCTGCTCGCCCGGGGCCACTACGCGGCCGAGGAGGTACGTGGGGCCTGGCGCCGCCCGCTGCCCAGAAGCCATGTCTCCCCTCAGCACTGCTCAGGGCGCTCCGGCTCCCCACCTTCCCCCCACAGGCCGCCTCCCGAAATCAGAAACCCCTCCTCCCTCTCGGACCCCAGGACAGGGCCTGTCACTCACCGTCCCTCTGCCCCCCCACCCCCCCAGATCTCCGAGAAGCTGTCCCAGCTGCAGGCCCGGCGCCAGGAGACGGCGGACAAGTGGCAGGAGAAGATGGACTGGCTTCAGCTCGGTGGGTGCCGGGGCGGGGATCCTGGCAGCCTCCTTCCCGCCCACCGCTGGGCCCCCCGGGTGCCTGCCCGACCCGTGCCCACCGTGACCCCCGTGCCCCCTGCCCCCGCAGTGCTGGAGGTGCTGGTGTTCGGGAGAGACGCGGGCATGGCCGAGGCCTGGCTCTGCAGCCAGGAGCCGCTGGTGCGCAGCGCCGAGCTGGGCTGCACGGTGGACGAGGTGGAGAGCCTCATCAAGCGGCACGAGGCCTTCCAGAAGTCCGCGGTGGCCTGGGAGGAGCGCTTCAGCGCCCTGGAGAAGCTGACCGCAGTGAGGGCCACAGCACCCCGGGGTGCCCGCCCGCCCCAGTCCCATGCCCCCCCAACCCGCGCCGGGGGTCGTCCCACCCCCTTCACCCGGAACCGCACCCTACCCACTCCCACCCATCAGCCAAGTGGCCGTGCCTGGGGTCTCCGACACCTCCCCGCGCTGACCGCCACCTCTCTTGACAGCTGGAGGAGCAGGAGCAGGAGCGGAGGAGGAAGAGGGAGGAGGAGGAGCGGAGGAAGCAGCCCCCTCCTCCAGCCCAGACTGCCGCAACGCCCGCAGGGGAACTGGTGGATGGCCAGGCCCCCGACGCCCCCAGGGATGGGTGAGAGCAGGGTGCTGCGGGGAGGGGGGGTAGCAGAACCACCCCAGGACTCACTGCGCCCCGTGTCACCTTCTACCCTTCTAGAAGCCACCCTCGGTTGCCAGCGTCCACGCCCGCCAGCGTTAATGGTGTCTGTACAGACACAGAGGCCCCCCAGGTGAGCCCCGCTGCCCTGCACCCCGGCCAACTGGGCCCCCTTCATCCCCTCTTACAGCCTCTTGTCCTTGTAGCCCCAGTTGGAACAGCAGACCCTTGAGCAGGGCAGCCTCCCCGAAGGGACTGTGAGTTTCTCCAGGAGTACGGGGGCTCCCCGCGAGACGCCGAGGAGTGGGGGACCCCGGGTGGGAGGGGGCCGAGGCTCTAGGAAGTGTAGAGGGTGCAGGAAGGCCAGCCGGGGCCCTTCAGGCTTAGAAGTCAGTGGGGGACGCTCCCAGCAGCGCCCCTGACACGGAGCCTCCTCCCCACAGGGGTCCGGCACCGGGGGAGAGGCCAGCGGGCCCCGGGGGGAGCGGCCGCCCCACACACGGGGCGCGGCGCCCTCCACCATGCCCCAGAGCAGGTCCGAGTCGGCGCGGATGGGCACGTTGCCCCAGCGCGGCCCGGAGCTGTCTGCCCAGGAGCAGATGGAGGGGATGCTGTGTCGCAAGCAGGAAATGGAGTCGTTTGGCAAGAAGGCTGCCAACAGGTGCCCGGCGCTTCCTGGGCCAGGTGGGGCGGGGACGGGGTGTCCGCAGCAGGGGGGCACCCTCGCGAGTTCTAGGTAGTAAGGCCTGGCACCACCTGCCCCCAGGTCCTGGCAGAACGTGTACTGTGTGCTGCGGCGTGGGAGCCTGGGCTTCTACAAGGATGCCAAGGCAGCCGGCGCTGGGGTGCCCTACCACGGAGAGGTGCCCGTCAGCCTGGCCAGGGCCCAGGGCAGTGTGGCCTTGGATTACCGGAAGCGCAAGCACGTCTTCAAGCTGGGGTAGGCACAGAGCCGCCGCGGGTGAAGGCCCTGAGGAACTTGGCGGGACAGAGGCAGATGAGGGACAGGTTCTGTTGTCACCCACACAGGGGAGGGTCGGGTGCCTAGTGCTGCATCGTGGGTCTGTTGGCTGTCCACTAGGAGCAGAAAAGTTTGGCAGGGGGGAGGTCACAGAACCAGCACTCCCCTGCTTGGGGGGAGTATGGGCGGGGTGCACCCATCCCACACACATCCCGTTCCCACCAGCAGCAGCTGACGGAGCAGGAAGTGGGTTCCAGGGGCCAGTCAGCAAGGGAAGAAAGGGGTCTGGCTCTCCAGAATCTGAAGAATGTGCAGGGGGAAGGGGCTGGAATCTGAGGAATGTACAGGGTCGGTCTGGCTGTCTGCCCTGAGGTGTTCTCTCTCTCCCCCCCCTTCTCTCTCTCCCTCTCCCTCTTCCTCTCTCTCTCCCCTCCCCCTCTCCAACAGCTTGCAGGATGGAAAAGAATATTTATTTCAGGCCAAGGATGAGGTGAGCGCCCCTTCTCCTGTGTCCTGTCCCCCAGGCCGTTCCTTCCTGGAGCCTTCCGTTCCCTTCCCTTGTCCCCGGCCCCACCTTCAGCATCTCATTCTTGGGAATGAGGCGGCCCACCAGGTGCCTGAACCAGGACCCCCGCCCCCGCCCCCGTCCATGCCTCCTGTCGGAAAGGGTCCTTGGCTCCAAGAGATTGGAGCATGCGAGCTCCTGTCCCACCGTCCCGCGGCCCGCATGCCCCGGCCCGCAGCCGCTCCCGCTGACCACTTCCTCACGCTGTCCTGCAGGCCGAGATGAGCTCGTGGCTGCGGGTGGTGAATGCCGCTATCACCTCAGCATCCTCTGCCTCTGGGGAACCTGACGAGCCCGTGGCGCCGAGTGCCACCCGGGGCATGACCCGGGCCATGACCATGCCCCCAGTGTCCCCCGTCGGGGCCGAGGGGCCGGTGGTCCTGCGCAGCAAAGACGGCAGAGAACGAGAGCGAGAAAAACGCTTCAGCTTCTTCAAGAAAAACAAGTAGCGGGCGGGTGGCGTGAGACTCGCAGGCCAGCTCCTCCCTCCTCAGGACACTGCCAGGGGCTGTGGACGGCCCCGCTCTCCTCTCCGTCAGGACAGCGGCCTGCTGCTAGGGGCCACGGCCACAGTCACCCCGTCACCGCCAGAGCTGTCTCTGGGGAGGAGTCAGTGCCCCGAGGGCAGCCCTTCTCTCCTGCTATTTAATTCCAGACCGGTGGTGGGACCCAGGCGACCCGACCTCACTCCCCCACTTTCTCCGTCTCCCCTTAGCCTTATGCCTCTCCCCACCCCACCACAGTGCGGATAACTCCGCACCCCCCCCCACCCTACCCCCACCCCCTCCACAACTGACAGGCCATTGGAAAGTGGCTGCCCCCGGCTTGGGGCCGCTCGAGCTCGCCATCCAGGCCTTTGCCCCGGGACCGCCAGGAACCTCTCCGAGCTGACGCAGGACCCGGGGCCAGACTGCCGGGCGGAGTCGGGGACCCCCACCCCCTCCCTGACTCCAGCCACCACTCCAGGCTTCCAGGGGGAGCTGCTCCTGGCAGCCGCAGCCTGGGGTCTAGCCAGGGCGATGATTAAAGAGCCCAGCTTCTCTCTTCTGCCTCCGCATCTCTCCCTGCCCCGCGCCTGCCACCTCCAGCCACGGGACCCTAAGCGTTTTGCGCGTGGTCATGCTCACATACAGACACCCCCCCCACCACCACCGCTGGCTTGACAGGGATGCAGCCTCTTGCTGTACCAGAGCCCTCCCCGACCCCCCCCCCCACACACACACACACACACATGGACGAATGGAGTGAGCCAGCAGGGCCCAACTGGAAAGGCCATAAACGCGACCTCCGTCCCCGACTTGCTCCTCCCTTTACTCTCACCACTGTCTTTTGGGGGGAAATTGCTTGCCTTTGCACGCCGGGGTTGAATCCCCAGCACCCCATATGGTCCCTGAGCCCGCCAGGAGTGATCCCTGAGCACAGAGCCAGGAGTAGGCCCTGAGTACTGCCAACAGAGGCCCAAAATACAGAAAAGGAAAAAGTAAGGAAGCCCTGGGCCCCCCTGCACCCCAGTAGGGAGATGGTGGAGAGTAGCACCTGTGGTGGGGAATCAGTCACCCCACCTCCTGCCCGCTCCCCAGGGAGTTCAGACAGGGCTGACGAGTGGCACTCCTGGAGACATTACCTACTTGGATAGATGCTTCTGGGATCAGATTGCTCTTCTCATGGCAGCCAGAAGCAGAATTTCCTTCCTGTTTCTGTGTCTGTGCAGCCTGATATTTCGGGGCAATGTCAGGGCAATGTCAACAGGACTGGCCTTGGCCTTCTATGGGAAATCTGCTTCCCCTCACCACCACCAACACACACACCACACACAACCGTTTTTTCTGGGGCCCATCATAGGCCACAGACTCCCACTACATCTGTTGGGGCAAGGATAGAGCCAAGCTGTGCCCAGGACCCCCTCAACTGGGCCTGGAAAGGCCACACACGAGATCAGGGCAGAAAGGGGTGTGGAGGAGTGGGTATCTATACCCTCCGACCATTACCCCTCTCTTTTGGGAGGGAAAGAGGTAACAGCAGGTAGTTGTTGCATCACACCTGCCTGGCTCTGCGATCCTGATGATCTTTGTGACAGGGACCAAAATGGTTTGGGCTACAATGCCTTAACTCCTGTACTATCCCTCTGGCCCCCAAAGCACAAACTTGAAGACAAAACTTGATCGACATGATTATAAAAAATAGAAGAGGGGCCGGAGCGATAGCACAGCGAGTAGGGTGTTTGCCTTGCACGCGGCCGACCTGGGTTCAATCCCCGGCATCCCATATGGTCTCCCAAGCACCGTCAGGAGTAATTCTTGAGTACAGAGCCAGGAATAATCCCTGTGCATCGCTGGGTGTGACCCAAAAAGTAAAAAAAAAAAAAATTTCTGTTCAATGATGGGCCAAGTAAATGAAGGCCACCATGCACAGAGGTAACTGGACTAAGAAAAGCTACTTAAAACCAGCATCTAGAATTTACACAAAAATCCTGTAAATTAATAAAAGGGAGACTGCACCTGACAAGAAAGATGAGCCATATACATGAATAGTGAATAGGTATCACTATCACTGTCATCCTGTTGTTCATCAATTTCCTCAAGCAGGCACCAATAACGTCTCCTTCGTCCTAGCCCTGGCACTTTTAGAAAGTGCCACATTCGAGGCTCTTTCAGGATCAGGGGAATGAGACCCATCATTGTTATTGGTTTTGGCATATTGAATATGCCACAGGGAGTTTGCCAGACTCTGCCGTGCGGGCAGGATACTGCCAGCTTCTCCAGAGTAAGAACTAGATAATAAAATGCCGCGTGGCCGTGAATGTGGCCACGCGCTTCCAGGAGCTGGGTTTTATAGTCTCTGGGTCTTGGCCATTGATGGGATTACATGGCGCCAGGGGCAGTTGGTGGGTGTAACGCCTACCTGCTGAAAGATGGGGGATCTGTCCTGATCCGAGCAGAGTTGGAGATCTCAGCCCCGGGTCCCGCATGCCTGGGTTCCTCTGCAGGTTCCTTCATGCATGAGGCTCACCAGAACGTGTGGAGAGTGGTCTCAGCGTGGCTGTGGCTGGTTCCAGAGGTCTTCGGCTGCTGGGGCTCTGCTCAGGGCAGGGAGGGAAACTCAACCCGCCCCCACTCCAAGGGGCCCCGGTCATGACAGCCAGGTGCCAGGGTAGGAGACTGCGCTGTTCTCTTCCAGGAGCTGGGTTTAATAGTCTCTGATAATTTACAGAAAAGGTCCAAAGCTTTATAAAAACAAGAGTTGATTAAAAATCATTTGGGACCAGAGGAATAGTACAGCACTACAGCAGGTGGGGCCCAGTTATTACTGTTATTAGGTCGAATTTCTAAATGAAAGGTTATCCTATGTGATGTAAGACAGTATGGGGGTTAAATATTGCCTGCGGGGGGAGGGGAGGCTGGAGTAATAGCACAGAGGGTAGGGCATTTGCCTTGGATGTGGCGACCTGGGTTCGATTCCCAGCATCCCATATGGTCCCCTGAGCACCACCAGGAGTAATTCCTGAATGCAGAGCCAGAAGTAACCTCTGTGCATTGCCGAGTGTGACCCAAAAAGAAAAAAAAGTTGCACTGGGGGTGAAATTTGGGGTTCATCTAGATATTTTGGGTGTGCAGAGTGATGTGCATGGCTGCAGGGCTGAGGGGCACCATGCAGCCTAGCCTGATATCTCCCAACCTGCCCCGCAAGCAGACTTGCCTGGCATGCAGTCAACAAACTGCATATGGTCCCCTGAGCACCACCATACACTGCCAAGTATAGCCCAAACCCCGGCCCCAAATTTAACAAACAAACATTATCCTAGGTATGTATGTAAGAAAGAAAACCACAGTGGGGCCAGAGAGCAGGCAGGGTGCTGATGCAACCAACCTGAGTTCAATCCCCAGCACCCCATATGGTTCCCCAAGTCCCACCAGGAGCGATCCCTGAGTGCAGAGCCAGGAGTGAGCCCTGAGCACCGCCAGATGTAGCCCCAAATCTCAAAAACAGAATACCCAATGTTTCAAACAGCCATCGAGGGTCTTATAATTACCCAAGAGGTTAACTACACAACACATTTTTACATCACATTTACATAAATTTACCAAATGCACAATGGGGAGCATCTTGTTCTGTATCAGAAAAAAACAATTGCTAAAAGATGTCTTTGCAACAATTTCAAGGGAAAGTGAATATGAATATTAGATGATATTAATTAGCATGTCGTAAAATGCAATGCTTTAAAGGCAGATAGTGTGAAGCAAAGACGTACTGCTTTCACCCTCCAGAATGCCAGGTGTGAAAAAAAAGGAAGTGTGGGTGGGGAGGGAGGGGTTTCCGTTGGTAAGATGTGATTGGTGACCGAGAGCCACCTCCTCAGAGGAACAAAGAGAAAGGGACCACCGATTGATGGTCAACGGATGTTTAGGTAAAGGTAAAGGTAAAGGCCCTCCCGTTGATCATCAATTTGCTCGAGCGGGCCCAGTAACGTCTCCATTGGAGATTTTGTTGTTACTGTGTTTGGCATATCGAATACGTCACGGGGAGCTTGCCAGGCTCTGCCGTGCGGGCGAGATACTCTCGGTAGCTTGCCGGGCTCTCCGAGAGGGGCGGAAGAATCGAACTCGGGTCGGCCATGTTGGCTGTGTGCAAGGCAAATGCCCTACCGCTGTGCTATCGCTCCAGGTATAGAACTGCTGTAGGTGTGACTGATCATTTACAGAGGCTTTTGATAGAGCATTTCAATAGAGGCCATTCTTTTGGGGGGATTGACTCAAGGAGACATTCTGTCTCCCAGAGGCAACATTCCATCTATATTGCTTTTTCTTTCCCTTGCTGCTAGTACATATTAAACAAGTAAGTTTGTTTCTTAATATTTGCAGTTATTTGGATAAACAAGCAAGAAATACAGATTCCAAAACTTAATTCTCTAAGCTCTGGGAACTAAGGTTAAAAACCGGCTGGGCTTTTACTGTAAATCTCAGGCTAAGTTGTCAGACTGGGTTAGCTTTTCCTATTCCATTGGGTCCTGTCTTTTAGGTCATTATGGTCATTATCAAGATTATGCTTTATGATTTCTATACTGTCCCATAACAAAGCCAGGGCAGCTTTGCTGCTTGCCCTGGGTCCATCCAGAGATCCCTTGGAGGGATCCAGCTTTTTGGGATGTTAGGAACTAAGGCGACTGAAGCCCGCGTCAAACAATTATAATGGATGCCCAGGAGTAAATTTATTTCAGTCAATTAATTCCTAAATATTAGGAGAATAGCATTAATGGTCTTTCTGTGTTTAAGCAAAGAGCATTGCTCTGTAGTAAAATATGAACAAGTTAAAGGGGGAAAGAGAAAAGCAAATAATTCACTAGAAATACAAAATCCAGAGTCACCAGAAGGTTTGACTTGATAAGTAACCAAGCCTGACTTGGGGAATTTAGTAGCTAACAGAATGAGATGTAAAGACATAAAGGAGGGGCTGGAGAGATAGCACAGTGGGTAGGGCGTTTGCCTTGCACGCGGCCGACCCAGGTTCGATTCCTAGCGTCCCACATAGGTCCCCTGAGCACCACCAGGAGTAACTCCTGAGTGCAGAGCCAGGAGTAACCCCTATGCATTGCCAGGTGTGACCCAAAAGCAAAAAAAAAAAAAAAAAAAAAAAAAAAAGACATAAAGGAAAGGTTAACAATAAACTCGGGGGATTAAAAATGCTCATGAGAGCACTGTAAGCTTCTCTGGGGGGGTGGAAAAGGGGAAGGGATAATTCACTGATGAAGCCTAAAACACTTGGGATTAATATCCAACAAGATGGTATGGGCAAAATGACAGTATGTAGGGGCCACAGCGATAGTACAGTGGGGAGGGCCTTTTCCTTGCATGTGGCCAACCGGGGTTTGATCACTGGTATCCCATAAGGTCCTCTGAGCACTCCCAGGAATGATTCCCGAGTACAGAGCCAGAAGTAACCAAGGAGTAACATCCCCAAACCCAAAATAGTGCCTGGGGTTTGAGTATGCACTGTTTTTTTGGGGGGGTGGGGGGTGGGGGAGGCCATACCCAGTGGTTGGCCACGTGCAAGGCAAGCATCCTCCCTACCTGCTGTACTATTGCTCCAGCCCCTGAAAGATTTTTTCAAAACACCAGCCAAAGGGGTTGGAATGATAGTAAAGTGGGTAGGGTACCTGCCTTGCACGTGGTCAACCTGGCTTTGATCCCTGGCACCCCTTGAGTCCTGTCAGAGTGATCACTGATCACAGAGCCAGGAGTAAGCCCTGAGCACAGTCAGGTGTGGCATAAAAAAAAATAGCCAAGGCCTGGAGAGAGTTCAGGGGTTAAGGCAACTGCCTGCCTTGCATGCAGTCATGAAGTCAGCCCAGGTTCAATTCCCAGCACTTGTATAACCAGGAATGATCCCTAAACACAAAGCCAGGAGTATCCCCTTAGCACCGCAGGGTGTGGCATAATCCCCTCCCCACCACCACCAAAAATATATATAAAACTCCAGCCAATAGCTGGAGAAATATACAGGAGTTAAGGCACTTGCCTTGCGTTCCATTGACCTGCGCTGGAATCCCCATCACCATGTAGGGTGCCCTGAGCACTGCCAGAAGTGACTCTGGAGCAGAGATCCAGGAAAACCCTTGGGCGTCGCAGGGTGTGACCCAAAAACCAAAACCAAACAGAAAAACTCCCGCAGAAACAAAATCAAAGAACAGAGAGAGGCTGGATGAAATAAGATTAGCCAAATGTTGACAAACTAGGTAAAGGGCTCACAGGAGTTCACAACTATCTCTACTTGTACATTTGATTTCCACAAAAATTTTTTTTTTCTTTTTTATTAGTGAAACGACATGAGGTACAGTTGTAGATTTACAAATTTTTGTGCTTGGATCTCGGTCATACCCCGATCAAATACCCATCCCTCCACCAGTGCCCATTTTCCACCACCAGGATAATATCCCTCCCCCCCCATCCTCCCATCCCCCCATCCCCCCCTGCCACTGTGGCAGGGCATTCCCCCCTGTTCTCTCTCTCCTCCTGGGCGCTGTGATCAGCCAAAGAGGCATTGAGTGGCGAACATGTTCAGCCCAGTCTACTTTCAACCTGCATCTCCCCTCCTGGGAGGATCCTCCAAACACCCTCCACTTGGTGTTCCCCTTTCTATCTGAATTGTCCTTTCCCCTAGAATACCCAGCTGGCCTCTAAGTTATGGAGTAATTCTCCTGGTGTTGCTCTCAGCTATTCTTGGGTATTAATCTCATATTTTATTATTTTATATCCCCCAGATGAATGCTATCTTTCTATGTCTATCCCTCTCTTTCTGACTCATTTCGCTTAGCATGATACTTTCCATATTGTACCACTTGTATGTAAAGTTCATGACTTCATTTTTTCTAAGAGCCACATAGTACTCCATTGTGTAGATGTACCAAAGTTTCTTTAACCAGTCATCTGTTCTTGGGCACTCAGGTCTCTTCCAGTTTCTGGCTACTGTAAAGAGTGCTGCAATGAACAAACAAGTGCAGATGTCACTTCGGCTATCCACAAAAAATTTTAATTGGGGAAAAAAATGCACTAAAAATGTCTTACAAGAACACAAACAACACATTTGTTTTTGTTTTTCTTTTTGGGTCATACCCGGCGATGCACAGGGGGTTACTCCTGGTTCTGCACTCAGGAATTACCCCTGGCGGTGCTCAGGGGACCATATGGGATGCTGGGAATCGAACCCGGGTCGGCTGTGTACAAGACAAACGCCCTACCCACTGTGCTATTGCTCCAGCCCCACAAACAACACATTTGAATAACTGCCTATGAGGGAAGGAGTGGAGACAAAAGGGTATAAACAGGAGTAAGAGAGCCAGAGAGATAATACAGGATGGAAGCACTTGCCCTACCTGCAGCCGCTTCTTCCCACATTAAACCAGGTGACTCCTGAGCACAGAGCCGGGAATAGCCCCTGAGAGCCACCAGGTGTGCCGTCCCCCAACAAAATACAAGTCTGAGTGTAAAGGTAAAGGTAAAGGCCCTCCCGTTGATCGTCGATTTGCTCGAGCAGGCCCAGTAACGTCTCCGTTGGAGACTTTGTTGTTACTGTGTCTAGCATATTGAATACTCTCGGTAGCTTGCCAGGCTCTCCGAGAGGGGCGGAGGAATCGAACTTGGGTCGGCCAAGTTGGCCGCTTGTAAGGCGGACGCCCTACCCGCTGTGCTATTCACTCCAGTCTGAGTGTAGAAGCTGTAAATTTCCAGATGAAGAAAAGGAGGAGCGGAGAGGGGCAAGCAAGACCATTCTTGAAATAGGAAGGACAGGGGCCAGCCAGAGCAATAGTACAGCGGCAGGTAGGGTGCGTGCCAAGCAAGCGGCCAACCTGAATTTGATCCCTAGCAACCCACATGGTGCCCCGAGCACCGTCAGGAGTAATTCCCGAGTGCAGAGTAAGGAGTAATCACTGAGCAACTCCAGGTGTCTAATTAATTGATTGATTGATTGATTAATTAATTAGAAAGGACAGCACCTCTTGGGAAACGGCTGAGGAAACAATCCAGTGAAATAGACATATCAGGGGCTGGAGTGATAGCACAGCAGGTGGGGTGTTTGCCTTGCATGTGGCCGACCCAGGTTCGATTCTCAGCATCCCATATGGTCCCCCACGCATCGCCAGGAGTGATTCCTGAGTGCAGAGCCAGGAGTAACCCCTGAGCATCGCTGGGTATGATCCAAAAAGCAAAAAAAATAAATAAATAAAAATAGACATATCGAAGTAGTGCTGAGGATGAGGGTAACATGGGGACTTTGTGCTTGATGGTATCTGCAAGGAGTATTGGTGACTGACAATCACATTAGCTGATCTGCTGTAGATAAACTCAACCCAACAATCTCCACAAACATCTGTGCCCCACTCTAAGGCAACAGTGAGTGATCAACCCAACTACTTCCTTTTGGCCACTAGGAGGTGTCCTTGGATCGCAGCTAAATTCTGAAAGTTAGAGAGGGCTTAACTTTTTCTAGGTATGGACTGGAAAACCACGCCTGATCCCCTAACTGAACCACCACCATCCTGAACCCCTGTACAGTGCAATCCACTGGCCATCTCATCACAATTGAGACTTGTGACAGACGCACAACTGAGCTTCTATTAAAGCTGGGGCACAAACCAGCCCACGTAAACACACAAACAAAACATGTCTGATGAAGTGGAGCCCCAAAACAGAGCCTCTTAGCACCATCAAATCTTTGGGCTCCTCATATTTGGTAACAACAACAACAAAAGATCAATTATGCCTTCTGTTAAATTAACTCTACAAAAAGCAATAGCTAGCTTTGCTTAAAACATGGCGTGCACACACTTGGGGCCAGAATGACAGTATAGAGGGGAAGGCCAACCCACGTTTGATTCCTGGTATTGCATATGATCCCCTGAGCACCACCAGGAGTGATTCCTGAATACAGAGCCAGGAATAACTAATCCCCGAGCATTGCTGGGTGTAGCCCCAAAACAAACAAATAAATACATAAAATACATATATTTGGGGGGTACTACTTTATATATATACATGTATATAAACACACATATAATATATATATATTATGTATGTGTTCATGTGGGCTGGAGCGATAGCACAGTGGGTAGCGTGTTTGCCTTGCACGCAGCCAACATGGCTGACCCGAGTTCAATTCCTCCACCCCTCTTGGAGAGCCTGGCAAGCTACTGAGACTATCTCGCCCGCACAGCAAAGCCTGGCAAGCTCCCCGTGACATATTCGATATGCCAAACACAGTAACAACAAAGTCTTACGATGGAGACATTACTGGGCCCGCTCAAGCAAATCAATGAACAACGGGAGGACAGTGACAGTGTCCATGTATATATATTAAAAAAATATATATATTGCACCTTTTCTAAAATAGTGCCCCAAGCAAACATCAGGGATGATTAGCTCACTAGTGGTACAGAGGCAAGGCGCTTGCCAGCACATGGCTGCCATGGGTTCAATCCCCGGCACCATACATGGCCCTCAAACCCTGCCAGGAGTGACCCCTGAACACAGAACCATGTGTAAAGCCAGAGCACAGCTGGGTGTGGCTCCCAAATCCAAAACAGATCACGATCATCCTGTTATTCGTTGATTGCCTCAAGCAGGCACCTTCGCCCTAGCCCTGAGATTTTAAAAAGTGCCAAGGCTCTTTCAGGGTTAGGAGAATGAGACCCATCATTGTTACTGGTATTTGGCATATTGGGTACACCACGGGGAGTTTGCCAGACTCTGCCGTGTGTGGGCAGGTTACATTCGGTAGCCTGCCAGTTGTCCAAAGTAAGAATGAGATAATAAGATTTGATAATAAGCTGCACGCTTCCAGGAGCTGGGTTTTTATAGTCTCTGGGTCTTGGCCATTGATGGGATTGCGGTGGGGGGGGGGGGGGATGGAGGGGTTGGTGGGTGTAACCCCTGCCTACTGGAAGATGGAGGATCTGAGTGGAGGATGCTCAACCCCGATCCAAAACAACAAACACAAAATAAATATAAAAGTTTTTTCACCTTTCCTGACATGTGACTTAAGGAAACCCCCACCTTTCCCTTTTTTTCCTTTCCTCCAGCCCAAGTTCTAATCTGACCTTGGGCCCCTCTGGCTATTCCTTTTCTGGCAGCCTGTCCCCTCTCTTTTGGAGTTAGGCAGGTTCTCCAGGCATCAGGCCAGTGAGCCTGCAGGGCAGCGAGGCCACAGGGGTACTCTGATGTCTCCCTGCACCCCTGCCCCAGTGCCCACTGCAGCACATGCACTGCCTCTGTGTGGCATCTGTCCTCATGGTACCCTGAAATGTCAAATCCAGCTTAGAGACTGGAAAAATTCTATTCAGATCCATTTTAATTTACAAGACAAGCGAAGTCACTGGAGACCAGAGTAGTGTGTGATTGGAACCATTTTTTAAAAACCTAGGTGTCCCTTAAAAAAAAGTTGAGTTCTTGGGGCTAGAATGTACAGTGGGTAGTGGCTGATCTGGGTTTAATTCCCTTTTAGGACGTGGATCGTGATCTCCTTTTAACGATAAAGAGACTCCAGAGACTGCAAACAGCAAGCAAGGTTTATTGTAAGACTGGCTAGCCAGGGTCAAGCTGTCTACACAGACACGCAGGTCCGATAGGTTAGGCAAGACCCCGAGCTTCTTCAAAGGGGATCTTATATAGGCCTTCACTGGCCATTACAGCAGACCCTGAGCATTTCATGGCCAATAGATTCGTAACAACATATACTTTCTTAACCAATCCATTTAAAAGTATATCACTCCTTAGCCTATAGATTCAAAGATCAGCATTTATGTACATGGGCATTGTGGCTAGTGGGATCTCATAACTCAAACATCTGGTTATCTGCTATGTCTACCTGGCTCCCTGTGATTTACAGCTCAGGACACCTGCATTCCAGTGGAGGTGGTAAGGGAAGAGTTACTAGCGGAGGGGCAGATAAGAAAGAGTCAATAGTGGAGGCAAGATTTACATCCCAATTAAGTCAACAGTGGAGACAGAATTTACATCTCAGGCCTCTACTAGGGAGGGGGCAGGATTTACATCTCAAGGTTTTACTAGGGAGGGGGCAGGAAAGGAAGAGTTACTAATTAGCAGAGTTTAGCTCTGGAATTTCCCTTGGGGTCCCACGGGACCTTACATTCACAGCTTCTGCCAGGAGTAATTCCTGAGAGCAGAGCCAGGAGTAACCTGTAAGCATCGCTGGGTGTGACCCAAAATGTCAAAAATAAAAAATTTAAAAAGGAAGAAAGGAAAAAAAAAAGTTGAATTCTCCCACCACTGGCTGTACTGTAATTTATTTTGAGTTTGGAAAATTCTTTCCATGCCTGTCTCTTAGCTTATATGCTGTGGCATCTTGATTCTGGATCCTATATGGGACCCTGAGCACTGTCAGGAGTAATTCTTGAGTGCATAACCACAAGTGAACCCTAAGCATTGCTGGGTGTGGCCCCCAAACAAAACCCTGTTAAAATGTTAAATTGAGGGGTCTGAGACACAATAATGGGGGTAAAGGCACTTGCCTTGCATGAGACCCAATCTAGTTTTAATCTCTAGGCACTACACATGATCCCCCCAAGCCCTGCCAGATGTCCTGAGCACAGCTGGGTACACAGGGCCCAAAAACAATAATTTTTTTTCCCTTTACCATCTTGAGTACACTTTTGAGTCTTTGGGGCTTTTTATTTTAGTTTTTGGGTCACATCTAGGGGTGCTCAGTTGTTACTCGGCTCTGCATTCAGGAATTACTTTTTATTTATTTAATTTTTACTGCAGGTTGACTTTAGGTTGACCTTGCGACCACTCACTACTTTTGGACTAGCCTCTACTTTCGGGCTGGAGCGATAACATAGTGGTAGGGCGTTTGCCTTACAAGCGGCCAACATGGTTGACCCGAGTTCGATTCTTCCGCTCCTCTCGGAGAGCCCGGTAAGCTACCGAGAGCATCTCGCCGTACGGCAGAGCCTGGCAAGCTACCTGTGACGTATTCAATATGCCAAACACAGTAACAACAAGTCTCATGATGGAGATATTACTGGGCCCGCTTGAGCAAATCGATGAACAACGGGAGAACCGTGACGAACCGTGAAGAATTTTTTAAAGTTTTTTTTTTTATTATTTTATTTTAATGAATCACCGTGAGATAGTTACAGACTTACAAACCTTCATGATTACGTTTCAGTCATACAATGATCAAGTACCCATCCCTCCACCAGTGCCCATTGTCACCACCAATGTTCCCAGTACCACCCCCCACCCCCCCTCCACCCCACCCCCACCCCCACCTCTGTGGCAGGCACATTCCCTTTTACTCTCTCTCTCCTTTGGGGTGTTGTGGTTTGTAATGCAGGTATTAAGTGGCCATCATGTTTGGTCTACAGTCTACTTTCAGCACGTATCTTTCATCTGGAGCGGGCCCTCCAAGCATCCTTTACTTGGTGGTCCCAGCATGTGAGGCTGGCTTCAGGAATTATTTTGATGGTGCTTGGGGGGACCATATGGGAGGCTGGGGAAATGCCCTTCTCCCTGTACTATCTCTCCAGCCCCACTTTTGAGTCTTTTGAAAAAACAAAATTTTTTATTGATTTGTAAGATGACTATTAAAGTTAGATTTTAAAACTGGTTTGGGGGGGGAATGGAGCTTTCTATTCTAAATTTCTTGTTTAAAAGTGTTAAATGGAATGAGATAAT
This sequence comes from Sorex fumeus, assembly GCF_029834395.1. NCBI lineage: Eukaryota > Metazoa > Chordata > Mammalia > Eulipotyphla > Soricidae > Sorex > Sorex fumeus. The sequence goes on along the minus strand of NW_026606150.1, from coordinate 5,669,312 downwards.
GTCCTAAAGACTTTAAGACTAAGATAAGCAGTCTCTTCAAAATAGCCACAAGGCTTTAGCTTAATAAATGACCTAAACCAATCTCAGTTTCTAATTTTAATTAGTTATCTAGGACCCAGAATAATTGTATAGTGGTTGGGGTTTTGTTTTTGTTTTTTTCTTTTTGGGTCACACCCAGCGATGCTGAGGATGCTGAGATTACTTCTGGCTCTGCATTCAGGAATTACTCCTGGCTGTGCTGGGGGAACCATATGGGATGCCGGGAGATCAAACCTAGGTTGGCCGCGTGCAAGGCAAATGCCCTACCCTATGTACTATTGCTCTGGCCCCATAGTTGGGGCTTATGTCTTAGATGAGGCTGAATGGGGCTTGATCCACAGCACCTCATAAGGTCCCAAGAGCCCCACCAGGAGTGATCCCTGAATGCAGTCAGGAATAAGACCTGAGAACTTCCAGGTGTGACCCAAAAGAACAAACAAAAACAGCGTCATTTGATAAATTTCCAAGTCAGAAAGGATTAAACCTTTGGTTTTGGGACAGAGAGAGAGAGAAAAAACAGCAAATAAGGCACTTTGCCTTGTATGCAGCCTGGGTTCAACCTGGATACAATCCTTGGTATCTCATATGGTCCTAAACTGTCTTATATGGTCAGGAATCAGAAGTGATTTCTGTATGTAGAGCCAGGAGTAACTTCTAAGAACTTCCAAGTGTGGCTCAAACACACACACACACACAGGAAATATCTGTTCTCAGGTTTCTTGGACCTTGCAGTGCTCAGGCCCACTCCTGGTGGGGCTCCAAGGTGACCATATCTGTATCTCGTGTCCAGGATGATGGTGTTGGTGGAGACTCCCAAGGACCCCACGGATGATTCCTGACCATCTCCTGCTTCAAAACTTCAATTTTTAATAATTACAGATGGTCTCTACCCTGTTAGAGCTAACCTTTTTGGGTCACACCCGGCAATGCACAGGGCTCACTCCTGGCTCTTAACTCAGGAATTACTCCTGGTGGTGCTCAGAGGGACCATATGGGATGCTGGGAATTGAACCGGGGTTGGCCGTGTGCAAGGCAAACGTCTTACCCCCTGTGCTATCGATACAGCCCCAAATCTAGCCTTTAACGTCAAGCCTGGTAAACAGTTAGAGGTTTAAATCCTTGGAATCTTCTTTTGGAATCCCAGACACAGCCCTGCAGGCTTTCTCAAGAAAAATGTCACTGAAAACACTAACGGTGAAGTTGTTTCCCTTTAGGATTTTCTTTTCTTTTTTTTTTTTTTTTTGCTTTTTGAGTCACTCATGGCCATGCTTTTAGGGGGTTACTCCTGGCGGTGTTGGGGGGCCACCACATGGAATGACAGAGATCGAACCTGGGTCGGCGGCGTGCAAGGCAAACTGCCCTCCCTTGCTGTTACCATCTCTCGGGTCCCAGGTCGTCTCCCTTTCAGCAAACTCACCGAAAATATAGACTTGAGTAAACGGCTTTTCCAAACTAAATCGTTCATCAGTCTAGCGAGTAAACAGAAATCGGTTATTTCGAATGACTTTATTTCAGGTCTGTTTTGCTGCCAGATCCTACACCAAAACCTAGCGTTGCTTTGAGAGAAATCGAAGTTGCAGTTCTAGTTTTACGGCGGCGTTTAAGCGGGTCAAGGGGCACTGCTCGAGGCGACCCGTTGTGAAACTCGTCAGAAACCAACGTCTCGGCAAAGATCTGCGTCGGGCAGACCTAGCACGTGCCAAGTGAAGGTGAGGCCCCTCGAAGGCCCTCCAGCGAGAAAAGGTTTCACAACCCTTTCCCAGGGCTGAGAGGGGCTGAGGGGGACCCCACGTCCCAGCTTCCCCGGCCCTTCCCTCCAAATCGTTCCTGCTGAATCCCGCCACCTCCTCCCAGCCCTCTGCTTGCCATCTCTGGTGACCCCCTCCTAGGAGACCCAGTGAGATAACCCTTTGTCATCAGCCGCCACCTCCACCCCCGCTCCCCGCTCCCCCCGGAAAGCGGGCGCAATCGCACGCTCCATTGTGATGGTCGCCGACTCCCCCGGGGGTTCTCACTTCACCTCAGCCGTGGTTGCAGCCCGAGCTCTCTGACGGAAGAGCGCCGACCCCGCTTCCAGGGCACTGATTGGCTGGCCGCGGACTGGGGGGCGGGCTGACCTCCGACGGCGCTGCCGTCACCGGCGGGCCCCGCCCTCGCGCTGGGGCTGCTGGGAGCCGAGGCGGGGGCGGGCTTTCGCCAGCGGCCGCGGGATTGGTCGGCAGGCTCCCGAGGGGGGCGGGGACGGAGCCTGCGCGCACTCGCGCGTGCGTGAGCTGGCGCGCGAGAGAGGGCCCGGTCGCGCCGAGGCTCGAGCGGCCGTCGCCATTTTGTCGGGTTCTCTCTGACGCGGGAGCCGCCGCCGCCGCCGCCGCCACCCGGAGGTGCGAAGGGGTAGCAGCTGGGTGGCTCGGGAGCTGGAAGCCGGGCCGGGCCGGCGCTCCGGCGGACGAAGAGGGCCCCGAGTTGGGCTTTCTCCTGTGGCAGCGGGAGGTCTGGGCGGACAACGGGGAGGAGGCGGGGCCGCGTCTCGGAGGGGGCGGGGCAGGGGTCGGGTCCCGTCTTTGTTGGGGCGAAGGAGCGGGAGGTTGGACCGCTCTGGGGCCCCGCTTTGGGGCCCGGGGGGCGTTTTTAGGCCGGGAGTGGAGTGGAATGGAAGGTGCTCTCGCTCGGAGAGAGACGACAACTTTCCCTCCAAAAACCTCGGGACCGGGGAGGCGCTGATCCGTGTCCCTCACCCCCGTCAGAACTCACTAATCCGCCCTGAGGAAGAGTTGTTAAGGCGTGAAACGGGCGGGCGCCTCTGTCTTGCATGTGCCAGGCCCTGGGTTCCACCCTCAGCCCCGCCAAAAAAAAAAAAGGAAAGAAAATAGACACGAAACCGCCATCCCTTGTTTCTTTAATCCGCCCGTTTCTCGGAGTCGGTGGGCTCCGTCCCGCATGCTTGTGCCGCATCTCCTTTTGCCAGCAGACCATCCTTGTAGGGAGCGAGAATCACGACTGGTGGTGTGTGGGGTGGGGGGGAGCAGGGCTGTGTAGACCGCGCGCTCCTTTGGGGGAGGCATGAGAATTCCTCCCTCTGGCTGACTCCCGTCCCGTCCTTAACTGGGGGCCACCCCCCTGCTCTGTCCCCAGGCTCTTGTCAGGATGGTGAAGCTGTTCATTGGAAACCTGCCCCGGGAGGCCACCGAGCAGGAGATCCGCTCCCTCTTCGAGCAGTACGGGAAGGTGCTGGAATGTGACATCATTAAGAACTACGGCTTCGTGCACATCGAGGACAAGACGGCGGCCGAGGATGCCATCCGCAACCTGCACCACTACAAGCTGCACGGGGTCAACATCAACGTGGAGGCCAGCAAGAACAAGAGCAAAGCGTCAACCAAGCTGCACGTGGGCAACATCAGCCCCACTTGTACCAACCAAGAGCTCCGCGCCAAGTTTGAGGAGTACGGGCCCGTCATTGAGTGCGACATCGTGAAAGATTATGCCTTCGTGCACATGGAGCGCGCGGAGGATGCCGTGGAGGCCATCAGGGGCCTCGACAACACAGAGTTTCAAGGTGAACTGCTCTGGGGCCTGGGTGGATCGAGTGGGGTCCAAATGCTCCAAAGTAAGGCAAGGACCTAGGACCATGGCCAAGCTGGGTGGTTCTTTTCGTTGTGTTCAGTGGGAAAGAATTGGTTGTTGAGGCCGTTTGCTCTTAGAAGCACAGCGCCTCTCTTTTTCAGATTGACTACGATGGTCCTCAACAATTTTGTAGACTCACAAACCAGGTAAACTTAAATCCACAGCCTTTCAATACATTTGGATGCTGTTCGCAGTTTCTTGAGCGCTGGTGTGATTAGCCGAGGGAGGAGAAAAGGCAGTGGCTTACCACCTTCTATGGTTGGGGCCAGGAAAGCTTATGTCTAAGAGTTTAAATAGCACAGCGGTAGGGTGTTTGCCTTGCACGCAGCCAACATGGCTGACCCGAGTTTGATTCCTCCACCCCTCTCGGAGAGCCCGGCAAGCTACCGAGAGCATCTCGCCTGCACAGCATAGCCTGGCAAGCTCCCCGTGATGTGTTCGATATGCCAGACACAGTAACAACAGAGTCTCCAATGGAGACGTTACTGGGCCCGCTCGAGCAAATCGATCAACAACAGGAGGGCCTTTACCTTTTATTCTTTTAATTATTTGAGGTGAGAGGTTGTGCTAAGAAAGAGGAAAAGACACATTAAGCTGTATTATAAAGTTGTTGAATTTAGAATTTGGGGAGAATTTTCTGAGTCCTCATTTGTTCTCTAGATAAACAATATAGTCCCGGGCTATACAAGCAGAGTCAAAGGCCATGCCATGGGTAACTGTTCTGTCTACTGCTGACCGGAAAAGAAATTTCTAAAAATAGCAGGTTACATGGGTATGATGGTCCCACTGCTGGGGAGATTCAACAAGGACATCCCAGGGCCTGTAAGTGATCATACCAATGAGGAAACACTATATAATGTCATTGATATCACAGAAATGTCTGAAAACTCCAGATCAGTGCCAATATGGTGGCTCTTGAGCATATACTAAGTTGAAGTAAAATGGAAAGGTTGGTTTCTCCGTTACACTTCACATATTTGAAACAGTCAAGTCAAGTCGCGGGAGGCCAGTGGCTGATATAGACTCTGATATAGACTCTCCACTCTAATAGAAAGTTCTGTTCGGTTTTTGTTGGGTCCGCTGCATAGTGCTCAGTGGCTGCTCCCAGTGTGTATCTTGCAGGGTTGCTGCCAGTGATGCTCAGGAGAGTGGGTGGTGCTAGGGATTGAACCCAGGCCCCCGGCATGCAAAGCACAGGCTCTAGCCTTCGGGATATTTCCCTCACCCCTAGGAAATTCTGATAGTGCATTCACCACAGTTTTGTTACTGGTCTCATCTTGGACTTGGTTGTTACAGCCAGCCACATTGCAGATTCATAATTTCTTACCATTTTTGCCCTGAGTGCCTTTGGAAGGTTGTAAAAGTACTAAAAGGTTCCCACTAGTCCTAAAAAACAGTGAATAGAGAAATGGGAGGGCAAAGTCTGACCATAAGAGTAAGGAAGTTTGCGCATCGTGCATCAAGTATGTCTGACCCAGCTGCTTTTTAAAGCACAGGACAAAGGCCATAGGTGCTCACTTCCACTGCTCATAGTCTTTTTCATTTTTTGCTTTTTTTTTTTTTTTTTGGCCATAATAGGCAGAACTCAGCAATCACTCCTCACAGTGCTTGTGGGACCATAAGAGGTGTCGGGGACTGAGCCCTTGTGAAATGCTTGCATGAAAGTGCCCTACTTGCTATACCATCTCTTGGGGCCCAGTTCTGCTTTTTTGTTTATTTATATTTATTTATTTTGGCTTTTAGGGTCACACCCAGCGATGCTCAGGGTTTACTCCTGGCTTTGCACTCAGGACTCACTCCTGGCAGTGCTGGGGGACCATATGGGATGCCAGGGATCAAACCCGGGTCGGCCGCATACAAGGCAAATGCCCTACTCGCTGTACTATCGCTCTGGCCCAGTTCTGCTTTTTTAACCAGGTCGAGCATTGGCTTGATATCTGGCATTTAGTTTCTCTTTAAAGTATAGGGCTGGACTGGAGATCTAGATAGTACAGGGGTGCATATACTTGTATTGTAAGCTTCTCACCCAGGTTTGCCCTGAACAATAACAATAGTTACTCCGGAGCACAAGAGCTACAGAGTAAACCCTGTGTACTGTGGGGCATGGCCCCAAAACAACAACAAAATATATAGGGAAAATTGTAGTTTCACAAAAAATAGAATCCAGACTTCAGAATGTCCCCTTTTTTGTCCCCCACCCCCCAGTTTTGGGGGCCACTCCAGGGACTCTCTGGGGGCCCTTGTAATGCTGGGGCTAGAACTCAAGCCTCCTCCGTGCAAAGCGTTTCCCCCAGTCCTGTCACTTTTCAATTTAATGCCTTGTAGGTGATTTCCTAAAGAAAGTAGCCTCTTATGAGTGCAGGCAGCTTCAGGACCTTTTTGAGCATTCTCTGTTAATGCTGCCGTTAGGCTCCTGCAGTGTGTGATTTCTAAAAGAAAGCAGAATTTGAGTAGAACTGAGTATTTCAGATTTTGTTCTTTTGCCATAAGCATCAGTGAACTGAATTTATACTAAGTACAGTTTGCATTAGATGACTCTTAAAGTACCAGTTCTGGGCAGCTGAATTGGAGTCATATATAATAGTTCAAGTGTCTTCCCAACTGATATAGCATTAACGTGGAGGGTTCTCACAGTGTAGAGTCGGAAGCCCAAGTTTTCTGTAAAATGGTGACAGCACATTTTGGTAACTTTTGGAACTCTCAGAATTATTTGAGCTGTTTGTCTCTCCAAGAGAAAGGGTGGTAGAATTTAATTTTTCAATTATTGGAAGAACTTTAGGGGGTTTAAGATTACAAGCCTCTGGGTTCGAGAGGCTTGTAAGTCACTTGCCTTGCACACAAGCAGCCGACCTGGGTGGCATCCCATATAGTCCCCAGCACCACCAGGAGAGATGCCTGAGTTCAGAGAGCCAGGAGTAACCAACCCCTGAGTATTGTCAGGTGTGGCCCAATAGTAAAACAAAAATTGCAAAGTTGACATTTAGAAAGCTTTTTGGGGGAAGGGGGGTGTTAAGAACACAAACCCACAAAACTATCTGCAGCTCCTTTTTTTTCCAGGTAAATTTTCCACCTGAATTATTTTCACAAAGTAGATTTTGCCACAATTTGTTCATAATTTCTAAATCTTGAGGATTAGAGGTAGGGGTGATAGCTGGTTTTTGTTACTCAAAAACCAGAAACATGGACTTGGTGTATGAAAGTAAAAAGTATGTTGAATTTTTTTTCTTTAAAAATGTATTATATATAGGGGCTGCAGAGATAGCACAGAAGGTAGGGCATTTGCCTTGCATGCAGTCGACCTGGGTTCGATTCCAAGCATCCCATATGGTCCCCTGAGCACCGCCAGGAGTAACTCCTGAGTGCCGAGCGAGGAGTAACCCCTGTGCATTGCCAGGTGTGACCCAAAAAGAAAAAAAATGTATTATATATAGCACAATGGGCAGGCATTTGCCTTACATGGTGCTGACCCAGGTTCAGTCACCAGCAACTCCATGTGGTCACCCAAGCCCTGCCAGCAGTGATCCCTGCACGCTACCAGATGTGGCCTTCAAACTGAAACGTTAAATAGAAATGTTCTTGTAGGTCTCTGGATTGGCATGGTTTCTCTAACTTTAGAATTGTAGCATAATTGGTGCCTGTGGCACAGATGAGTCACCATGCGTGTTAGAAAGCCAAGTGACTTGTAATCCTGCAGTCTAAATTATAGGGTGTGTTTGGGTATATGTTGGGTCAAAAATCTGCTCCTGGGGTGAAGGTGATAGTATGAGTAATGGCATCTGCCTTTCACGCGACCAGTCCTGCTTTGATCCCCAGCACCCCATATGGTCCTTGAACCCGCCAGGAGTAAGCCCTGAGCACCACCAGATGTGGTTGAAAAACACAATTAAAAATCTGCTTCTGTTCTAAGCAAGTTGGTGTGTGACCGCTAATCATGTCTAGAGAGTTGAATGGGAGTAGTTCAGTTTCTGAAACAGTGGCTTGGTAAACGCAGCTGTCAGAGTAATTGCCATTTGGTACCTGTGGGCTATAGGGTGATGCCGGATGCTGCCTCTCCTACCAGGTAGGTGGTGAGAACCTGAGTAACTTTTTACTACCGAGGATAGGGTATAAATCGGAGGCTATGACTGCTAGAAAGTGGGGTGGTAGGAATCGTGAACTTGGGGCAGCACTGGAACCAGGTTTGGCTGAATTGTCCGATTGCTCTACCCCGCTCCCCTCTCAGAACCTGTGCAGGCCGCTGTTCTAGCTGCCATCCTGAGTTGGGCTGTTTGTCATAGGATGGTAGAGCACAAGGCCTCCCATTGCATAGCTGCATTCAGACAAGGTCTGTTCAAGACAGAGCAACTGTCTGGTCATAGGGGAGGGATCCTTCTGTCCGAGCACTCTTTAAGAGTGACCCAAAGCCCCAGTTCTCCGCTTCTGTTCTAGTGGCCATTTGGCTGGGATTCGAAAAGCTTCGATTTATTCTCTAAAGTCTTAGGCGGTTTGGGGCTGAATTACTAAGGAAACTTTTCCCAAATTGCTTTCAAAGCATGGGATGGTTTAATTGGTGGTACTTAAGCCCAGGGCAAAGATGGTTTCTTATTTGCTATTTCTAGTGCTAGTCATTTTCTTGAAGTATTGATGTGACTTGTTTGTGTGGGTGCCCAGCTTTTAGGCCCATGCTATTTTCCCTTTTTTCCCTGTGTGTGTGGTGTTTTTGTGGACATACCTCAGAGGCCTCAGGGAACTGTATGGATGCTGGTGAACCTGGTGGGCTGCGTGCATGGTGAGCGCCTTACCCACTGCTCTCTCTCCATCCCAATAGGCTGTGTTTTTCTAACAAGTAGATACCTCCTGTAAGGACTTGCAAACTGCATACATACAACATATAGATTGTTCTCAATCTATTCCATGGGAGCGCACTGTCCTGAAGAAGCCACGACTTCCAGCTCTGTTCATTGCTTCCTGTCGAGCTTTCGAATTCTCACCCGTGAGAGACCGTGGTCACATTTTTTTTTCCCTCCATAAGCATGAATTCGCCCTTGCTTACGAGCGTGGGATGGAGTCTTAGAATTCTTAGAGGTGCTGGCGGTAAAGCAGATGATGGGCCAGGCACGACTCTGGTACCCAAGAATGTCTTCTGGGGATACCTGCAGAAATGGCTGGAGAAAGCCAGATACCCTGGCGTTTGCTGTGGTTTTTAAGCTATACCCTGATACAGCACCGTGTTCATCGGAAGTTGAGAGGATGCTTTCCAAGTGGGACTTATATATGTGACTTGGAAATAGCAGCAGGGCTTGATTGGTACAATTACTAAAAAGCAAAAAGCAGAGACTTCACTTTCTGTGTTGGGCAACAAAAGGAAAGTTGAGATGCAGTAGGAGGGAATCCAGTCTCCGTGGTGGAAGTAGGAAGCACTGGCTGGTCTCTGAGGACTCACATTTCCTTGCTCTCGTCTGTTACATTTTTAGCTTTCGGAGATTAATGGTAGAGAGTAGGAGTGTGTGTGTCTTATGCCAACTACTTCATTTTCATTTGGGGGAGAACAAACAATATACTGAAATTTTCTCTCAACTATTTCTTCAAGGCAAAAGAATGCACGTGCAATTGTCCACCAGCCGGCTTCGGACTGCGCCGGGGATGGGAGACCAGAGCGGCTGCTACCGGTGCGGGAAAGAGGGGCACTGGTCCAAAGAGTGTCCGGTAGACCGTTCGGGCCGCGTGGCAGACTTTACCGAGCAGTATAACGAACAGTACGGAGCAGTGCGCACGCCTTACACCATGGGCTACGGCGAGTCCATGTACTACAACGACGCGTATGGAGCGCTCGACTACTACAAGCGGTACCGGGTTCGCTCGTATGAGGCAGTGGCGGCGGCGGCGGCGGCTTCTGCCTACAACTACGCAGAGCAGTCCATGTCCCACCTGCCTCAAGTCCAGAACACAGCTGTGACCAGTCACCTCAACTCCTCTTCCGTGGATCCCTATGACAGACACCTGTTGCCAAACTCTGGTGCCGCAGCCACCTCAGCTGCTATGGCTGCGGCCGCCGCCACCACCTCCTATTATGGAAGGGACAGGAGCCCCCTGCGTCGTACTGCAGCTGTGCTCCCCACAGTTGGCGAGGGCTACGGTTATGGGCCAGAGAGCGAGCTGTCTCAGGCGTCGGCAGCGGCGCGGAATTCCCTGTACGACATGGCCCGGTACGAACGGGAGCAGTATGTGGACCGAGCACGGTACTCAGCCTTTTAAAAACTGGAGGTGAGAGCGGGGTGGGTGCTGTTGCAATTCTGTGTAGTCCTTTGAAATAAGAGCCTGCTTCAGAGGCCACTTGAGTCATCCGCTGGTGGGTCAAGGCATTAGTTTTTTCTTTAGGGGGCCATACCTGGTAGTGTTCAGGGCTTACTCGTGGCTCTGCTCAGGGATCACTCAGCAGGCTCGGGGACTCTATGGGGTGCTGGGGATCGAACCCCTGGTAAGCCATGTACCAGGCAAGCTCTGGCCTAGTGCATTGCATGTTTTAAATCTCACTAAATCAGGTCCTCCAGCCTGCAAGTTCCTTCTTTGGGAAACAGGCTTGGTTAGTTAGGGAACAAGTAGAGGAAGCACATCTTCCACCTGCTGAGGTTTGTGGCCAGTGTGCTCTGTATTGTTTCCTTTCTGCAATAAACCTCTAAGGTGTTTTTCATTTGTGGGCCAGGAAACAGACCAGAATTAGAACCAGAATGAAAACTCAAGCCTGGCTGATCCCAAAACAGTTTTCTTCCAGCCACAGGTTACTGTGGTGTAAGCTGAAGTATCCAGGCTCAGGAGCTAAGGGTTTGTCCCAGTGAGAACCCTAACTACAACTCAGGCCTTCAGCTTGCTATTGAAAGTGTTAATATATAGCTGTTAGCCAGCTCAAGTGTCCTTTCTAGTTTAGGTTTTGGGCTCTACGACACTTGCCTGGAAGCCGAATGTGTTTAGTTATGCAGAGCATTGCTGGATAAGTTTCTGCTTATCCTGTGATGCTGCCCTTTGGAGCCTGGTGCCACCCACTGCTTCTGGCAGTTTTGTTGGAGAGGAACATGTACGAATCAGACAGGCTAATACTGGATGTGCATGAAATCCCATTGTCACCCAGACATTTCTCTTCAGAAAGTACATGACAGGTTTAATGGCAGGAATAGGAGCACCTAAAGGTGGATCAATCTCCCGGGGAGTTGGGGATAGCAGCATGACAGCTTGCTGTCCGCCCGGCTTCTCTCACACCTTGAAATTGAGGGTCATGTGCTTAACTGGGAGGCCTGTTGGCAAGGTGAAAGAGTTTCTACTCTTCCTAAATATTTGCTTAGCAGCACCACTATAGGAATTAGCCCTTATGAGAAGCAGATATGATGAGTTTGCTATTATACCTGTCTGAGGACAAGTCTTGGAATCTCCTCAGCCCATTGTGTACAAATGTGTGTCCGTGTGTGTGAAGAGGATAATTTTTAAGAACTTCTGTAGCTTTACATTTTACTTTTGAAACAGCTGGAGCTGCCATGGAGTGTGAGATATGCCTCTAAAGTAAGGTGGTATAATCTGTCTGATAACTTCTGTTTCTCTCAAATAGGTTTCAAAGTTAAATGTTAAATTAGCATATTGTGGTTTTTAAAGACTGTTCTAGGGTACTATAAAGTAAAATTTTTGTTTTGTGTGTGTGTGTGTGTGTGTGTTTGGGGGATTGTTTTTGTTGTTTTTAGTTTTGGGACCATACCTGGTGATCCTCACTCAGGATTTTCTGCATTCAGGAATTACTCCTGGCAGTGCTTGGGGGAACCATATGGGATATCAGGGATTGAACCTGGGTTGGCTGCATGAAAGACAAGTGCCCTACGTGCTGGAAAATCGACTTTGGCCCCTGTAGAGTGAATTTGGATGGCAAGCAGTGGTAGTTCAACTTATGTTTTTTAGTGATGACTTCTAAGAAACTTTACTTCCATTCATTTGGACTGAATAACCCTGAGTTAGCAGTATTTCCAGGCCCCTGATGTTAATGAGGTTACCAGGATGAAATGGGGATACAAAATCAGGTGTCACCCTAGTAGCACAACTTTTAAAGTCAGTTAATACAGATCAAGACCAGGATTTAGCTCTTTGACTGTAATAAGAAGAGAAATTGGTGTGAGTTAATCTCTCCCTCCCCACGGGTCTGGAGCCTCTTTAATAGAAGAACTTGAAGTTTAAAATTCTTTGATTAAAGGAGATTTGATCAGGGCACTACTAGCATTAAGGCTTTAGCTGAAACAGCCTTGCACCAGGAGGCTGAACGATTCCGTGAGGACCTTGGTGATGGCAATTTGTGAAACTTGTTTACTGAAGTAGATAAAAATGAGACCAATTTAGAAAAATGCAATGGGTTGTTTTTGACGTATTCCACTTTCCTGCTGGACTCCGGACTTAATGCTCTTTGTTGCAGCAGCCCCGGGTCACAGGTGGCCTTGCCTGGGAGACCATAGCGAGTGAGAGAGTTGTGTTCTCAGCTGCAGCATCTTCCATGACTCCAGTACATGCCAGCACCTAGCCGCAGTAGTCGCCTAGATAATTACCTGGATACAGTCTGATCCAGTCTGACTTGGTTTTGTTTTGTTCTTTTTTTCCCCCTGGAATACAGGACGGGACCAGGGCCTTGTACTCGGAGCCAAGCTGCTCTCCAGGCACTGTGTAAGCCTCTTGTGTTGTGCTCTCTTTCAGGTAGGATAATTGCGGACTGAACCCTCGGGCTGCGGTCATATATGAGAACTTGCTCCGCGCGGTCCCCTTTGCCGGGATGTTTCCATTGCTTCATGTTTCAGTAAACAAAGGAGTTTGTGACCAACTATGTTTTCTTTCTTAATTTAATTCTTCTAAGGTGACTTTTCTTTCTTCCTGTTACTAGTCCTGTAGCCTTTCAGTCTGTTCCTCCTAGTCTCGGCCTCTGAGCAGCCCTAGGTAAGGATTATGCTGGTACCCCCTTTTCCTGTACAGTGGAGCCCCTCTGATCTGCTTTCCTTAGGAGTTGACCCCTTCTCCCCGTCTCCCTGCAACACCTCTTTTCCTGTTAAAATGACCATGTAGTGGCAAACAGCCTTCTCTGTTAGCTCTGGCCTCACATTGCAGCTAATCTTCTGAAACTGCTAGGACCGTTGGGGTTTGGGTGGGGGGTTTGTTGTTCTTTTGTTTGTTTGTTTTGTTTTTTATGTCTGACCTGTGATCGTGAATACAGCATTAGCTGAAATTTAGCCTTGTTTTATTCCCCTCCTCCCACTTTTTTTTTTTTAATATTTTGACAAATAAACGTTTAACACTTTCTGTGTTTGTCTGACTTATTGACTATCACCTCTGTCTTCTGGTTCTTCCCCAGTTGTGCTGAAGCAGAAAGTTTTAGGAAATAAAAGAGATTTCTGAACTGCTAGGAAATTAGCATTTGGAGACATTGATGAACATCCTCCTGCTGGAGGTTACCATCCTTTCTCTGAACCTCACTACTTTTCCCAGCCAGTAAGCCCAGTGGTTAGAGTGAGAGAGAAACCCTGCCAAAGAACCCTGTGCTGGAGAAAGGTTGAGAGGGAAAATCACTGATCCTCTTGTTGGGTTGGTTTGTTTTTGTGGCGATGCTCAGAGGTTATTCCTGGCTTTGCACTCAGGAAGCATTCCTGGTGGTGCACGGGGTACCATATATGATGCCAGGAAATGAACCCAGGTCAGCTACGTGCAATGTTCCCTGCTGTACTGTTGCTTCAGCCCCAACATCTTAAATTCACTTTAAATTTATTTAAAGGGGCCTGCCTGGAGATGGCTCAAGGGGGTGGAGCATGTTTGTGTGTAGAAGCACCAGGTTCGATCTCCGGCAGTAAGTGGTTCCCTCGATCATTGTAGTTAGTACCTCCCAAACCAAAGAAAATCCCAGTTTTTAGAGCTCTCTCTTATCATGGTATTGGTATTCTGCTAGTATAAGAATATTCTGCTAAAATTAAGAAAACTACAATAAATCAAAAAAGGGGAGGGGATTTTGGGTGGTTTTGGATTTTGGGGTTTTTTGGTTTTTTTTTTTTTTTTTGGCTCTTTGGGTCACACTTGGCAATGCTCAGGGGTTACTCTTGACAGTGTCAGGGTACCATATGGGATGGCAGGGATCAAACACAGGTCAGCCATGTGCGAGGCAAACGCCCTACCCACTGTACTATTGCTCTGGTCCCAGGGAAGTATTTTGAATTACCAGTTTATCAGTATTTTGAACAGAAAAGCAAGTAGGATATTAATGATTAGTAGAGTCAACACTGCTATAAAATTTAGCCTGTAGAGGGCTGGAGCAACAGCACAACAGGTAGGGCGTTTGCCTTGCACGAGGCTGATCCGGGTTCAATTCCCAGCATCCCATATGGTCCCCTTGAGCACCGCCAGGAGTAATTCCTGAGTGCAGAGCCAGGAGTAACCCCTGAGCATCGCTGGGTGTGACCCCCCCCCAAAAAAATGCAGCCTGTAGAGCTCTTTTAAAATATTAACCAGACACAGTACAGCATGTAGGGCACTGACTAGATTCAGTCCCAAGCCTGCTAGAAGTGATCCTTGAGTGCAGGGTGAGGAGTAAGCTTTGTATTGCCTGAGTGTAACCCAAAACCAAACATTTTTTAAGAATTGTATTATCATTACTTATCCTCATAAGCATCGAACGACCCTGCTGAACCATAATTGTATTCTCTGGGAATTTTGATGGATAAATTTCAATGTAGTTTTACTTGGTTATATAGCACTTTCCCGTGTTTTATGTTTATGTAAAAAGTGAAAAAATCCCTTTTTTATTTTGGAGTAGGGTATAAAAATCTGGAGGTTATCCGACCCATGAACACAGTCCAGTTAGTGGAGAACTGCAGAGGGCCCAGGTGATCTTCAACATCCCCTTGGAAGATTCAATCATGTCTCACAAAAAAAGGAAAAGACAGAGATACAGGGCTCATGGAGTGCATGTCCAAAGCGCCAGGGAGAGCCAGGAGAGTGTTGTTTGCTGGGCCAGGGATTGCTTAGGGTGCATGTGAGCCCTGCCCCAGGTTCAGTCTCTAGCATCACTAAGTATAGTCCTGGGTCCTCCAGTACTGACCTTGGCGGGGTCCCAGTACTGCAGCACCTGGCACTCAGCCCCCTGCCTGGTTGGCAAGTCTCAGGTCCTTGTCTTTGCTTTTTGTATTTAGGGATTAACCTGGCTGTGCTCAGGGCTGGCTTCTGGATCTGTTGTGCTAAGGAATCAGTTCTGGCGATGTTCTAGGGATCATACTATGATGGGAATCACACTGTACTTTCTCTGTCTCCCTCATCTCTGCTTACCCATGGGGTTTAGTATTATGTTGGATTTTGTTCTTAATGCACTTCATATAGCAGTTTAACACATCCTAACTAGTCTGTTTCATTAGCAGGATTTAAGCAAAGAAAAGCTTGGTTTGGTTAAAAAGTCATACATCAGTATATCCAGTAAGCCTTTGGGATGTTGGAAGTTTATCTGTGCTGTCAGTGTCACCATTGTGTTTGCACTCTCTTATGGTATTGCGAAGGTGGCTTTTAAGTACCTGAAATGTAGCTAAGAAACTAGATTTTTAATTTATAAGTCAGTCACTTGTGGATCATTAGACAGCACGGTTCAGATGGGAAAGTTTCGTACAGGAAAAAAAAGCCTGACAGAACTCCATTTTTCCCTTAGAAAACACCTACCCTCTAAAACACTCATTGGGATTGGGTAGTTTTCAACCCATCCTAGACCTTGGTGATTATAAAGAAATAGTTACATCTACACAAGAAAGATCTGCACAGTGTGGTTACAGTACCCCTTTTATTTACCAAGTTTTCATTGTGGAATCCAATGAGGCACCTCTAAAAAAACTTCTGAATTCACTTTAATTTGTCAGTGACTGTCAGTGCTATGAGCCAAAAGCTGGGTAATGGAACATAAGGGGTTTATAGAAGAGAAACCTTAATTCTGTTTTAGTTTTGTTTGTGTTATTAGCAAGTATGGATTTTGGGCCACACCTGGCAGTGCTCAGGGAATCAAATGGGGTACTGAAGAGCAAACGCTGGTTGGTGCATGCAAAGCAGCTCCAGCCTCACAAACCTTAATTCTATGACTAAGTACTATGAAGGAACAAGCATGGGGCATTATCAAATAGAATAACTGGACCAGGGAGGTAACCCAAGTGGCACAGCACATGTCTATCATATGCAAGGCCCTGAGTTCGATCCCTAGCACTGTAATCCACCCTAGTGCCCGGGCCTAGTGAGTCCTTGAGTGCCACAGGGCTTAAGGATTGAACCCCCAAGGTCTGGAAGTGGACCCCGTAAGTTATAAATAAATACATTTTAAAAATTTAATTGGAGCATTTTATTCCAAGTCAGAGGTGCACACATTTGAAGGCATATTGATCAGGATTCAGAAAGGGAGCTCTGGTGAGAGGAAACCTGAAGTTTAAGGATTACAGGATCAGCGTTACTCATTTTTGCTGCTGAGGATTGACCTCATGGCCTCAGACATGTAAGGCATGTGCTTCATCACTGAGGTACAGCTAGCCCTGGCCCCAGATCCAGTTACTGAAATGATCACAGAGAACAAAAATGAGAGTTGTACTTGTGAGATTTGTCTGGTACGAAACAGGACTCCTTCCCCTACCATGAAGCCAATTTGATTTTCGGAGGAGTGCAGGGGTGGAGCGGGGCCCACACTGAGAGTGCTCTGGGCTTATTCCAGGCTCTGACTGTGCTCAGGGATCACTCCTGGTGGGCTCCAGGGACCATATCTAGTGCTGGGATTTGAATCTAAGCTGGGCACACGCAAGGCCACACCTTCCTCCCACCTTCCTCCCATGTTCACCGTGCTCTGGTGCACTTCTTCCTGAGCCAATGGAGTGGGGCTCTGTGCCCCTCCCCAGCAGCTGCCCTTCCTGGTTTTAGCACCGCTGCCTGGATGATAAACTCCCTGATTCCTGTTGCAACCCCTTCTTGAAAGGGGTTGGAGGAACACGGCTCAGTTGTTGCTCCACTTGTAAAAGCTTCGCTGGGGCCCAAGCCTCGCCCTACCTTATAACCTGCCCTCACTCATCCACCAGTGTCACCTAAAACTCACCTCTCGAGGCTGGAGAGAGAACACACAGGTAGAGCACTTGTCTCAAGTGCAGCAGACCCAGGTTCGATCCTTGGCATCCCATATGGTCCCCCAAGCACCATCAGGAGTTAATTCCTGAGCGCAGAGCCAGGAGTAACCCCTGAGCATAGCTAGAGGTGGATCAAAACAAACAAAACCCACCCCTGGGGCAGGGTGGGGAATGAGAGGCATCTGGGGACACTGGTGGAGGGAAGTTGATACTCCTGGTGGGATGGTGCTGAAACACTGCCTAAATCTCACTAATAACTGTAAATCACGTTGGTTTTGGGGCCACACACAGTGGTACTCAAGGCTTACTCTATCTGCGCTCAAGAATCATTCCTGGTGGATTCAAGGGACCATCTGGGGTCCTGGGGATAGAACCCCAGGTCCGCCGTGTGAAAGGCAAATGGCCCACCTACTATCCTATCACTCCATTCCCCAGCCCCAATTTCTTTACATGATCCACAGATATTAAAGTATTAGGTCTTACAGCTAATATTTTAACACAGAACATCAAAAAGCTATGAAGGGGCCTGAGCAGTTATACAGCGGGTGAGGTGTTTGCCTTGCACGTGGCTGACGTGGGTTCAATTCCCAGCACCCCAGATAGTCCCCTGAGCCCGCCAGGAGTGATCCCTGAGAGTAGAACCAGGAGTTGTGGCCCCAGCAGATCTATGTGAAATAAAAATTTTTAAAGAAAATTTGCCCCTGGGGGCCCAATGCCAGCAGAGTATTAGCAGCTACGAGGGAGCTGGGAGGACGGAAGCAGCTTGTCCAAGCGTGGCCTCAGGGAGTGTCCAGGTCCTCAGAGATAATGCTTCCCACCCAAGGAGAAGTGGGGAACGATGGGAAGCAGTGACTGAGCTCCAGGAATGCCCCGGAAGCGCCTGGGGAGATGACTGTCTCAGGGGCCTGAACAAGCCCAGACACCAGCACACCACAGAAGCCCAGGGGTGGAAGCATCCCTGGGGCGCCCCCGCTGAGGAAGGCAACCAAGATCTTGAAAGAACAAGGGACCACTAGCCTGGGGACCCCTCGGAGAGGGATGTGGAAGGGGCCAAACTTGATGGGGTGAACCAGAATGCCAGGGGAGCAGCTGTGCCCAGCCCACGCTGGCATCTCAGGCAGGCCAAGCTTATGAGAAGCAGGAGTGTTTGGGGAAAGGCCCACTCTGTCTCTCGGGAGGTGGCGTTCCGGGCGGGTGAGTACCGCCTGCCACAGGGACACAGGGAGGCCTGGGTAGAAGGCCCGTGCACTGGATTGTACACCTTGGAGGTGCTGGGAGATGGGGCCGGGAGTGGCTGAAATGTGGGCTCCGAGGGGGCCCAGCGGAGCGTATGCTGATGAAGTCTTCTCGTGGCTCTGAGCATGTGATCCACCAGAAAAGTAGAGCCTGCTTATCATGTCACAAAGCCATGGTGATTGCAATGAAGGAAAGGGTCCCAGACACCCGGGTCAGTACCCCCAAATGCCAGCCCCAGGGAGGCTACTGGGTGCAGGTTTCCAGGAGCTGCTGAAGCTGACTGGAGGACCCAGGGAATCGTCCCTGTGAATTCTTCCCCCACCCTCTGGTGAGGGACACCCGCCCAGTAATGCCCACTCTCGGGCCCTGCCCTCCTGCCACAGGGCACAGCTGCCTGGCTCGCCACACCCCATCCTCTGCCTTTCTTGAGACGGACGGAGGTGTGTGTTCTACCACTGAGCCATGTCCTTAGCCCTTTCTTGCTGATTTCTGCCAGGGGTGCAATCTGGTGCCTCACACAAGCAAGGCAGGCGCTGAGCACGTCCCACCTGACTCCAGAGAAGAGACGCTCCAGCTCTGGTCCCGCCCATCCCGGCCTGATTAACACCTGCTAAGCCATGACAGGCCAGCCCAAGGGCAGCCACCACGCAATTTAAAGCATTTGTTTTGTTTTTAATTTCTGGTTTTTGGTCTATACCTGGCCATGCTAAGCATTTACTCCTGGTTCTGTGCTCAGGGGTCACTCCTAGTGGGGCTCGGGTGAGGATCACACCCAGAGAGGTAGCATACTAGGCAAATGCTGTACTCCCTTACTCGCTGTACTAGCTCTCTGGCCCTACTTTATTTCTGTTTTTGGATCACACCCAGCAATGCTCAAGGATTACTCCAGGTTCTGTGCTCAGGAATTGCTCCTGGCAGTGCTCAGAGGACATATGGGATGCCAGAAATCGAATCTGTGTTGGCAGAGTGTGAGACAGATACCCTACTCACCACACTATTGCTCTAGCCCCACTGCTTTGCTTTTAGTGACGGAAGCAGATTATTATTTGAATATTGCAAGGGAAAGAGATACACAAGAGTTCAAGAGGACCGGGGACCTATTCTGTGCCTGTCTGGCAGCACCAAAAAATAGTCGGGTTATGAATATTCATGGCTGTGAGAGCAGACATTCAACAGGCAGCCTCCGCAGTCAATGAAGCTGTTCATGGTTTGCCCCAGTATGAGAAGGCGAGAGGACTGGGTCCCACGGCTTCTGAGGAAAATGATGGTATAGGCAAAGGCATGACAAGAGTTGCTGATGGAAAACTGAATGAGAAGTTTTAGTGAGATCACAATGTCTGGAAAAACAGATAATGGCTGAGGCAAAGAAAAGCAACTCAGGAACTGTAGACACTCATTAGACTGGAGCAACTGACAGGGTTTTCTCAAACAAGAACAAGAACCCCCTTAACATCAACTCATGTTTAAGAATAAGGCTCCATGGGTGGGGTTTGCCTGCTTCCTTAAACATTCTGTCAGTCAGATTTCACCTACCTTCCTGAGATATCTGAAACCTAAAAAATTGGTTTCAAGAAACTTTCTATCAGGTTTAGTATTTCTTGTTGGGGGGCTGCTCCCCAGCAGAGCTCAGGGCCATGACTGGGGCTGTTCAGCCCAGAGTTTCTGGGGGGTTCAAAAGCACTCGCACAGGGTCCCAGAAGGTCTCTACATGCTGGGCACCAGGCATGCACTCCCACCTCTCGGGGCTTGAGGGTGGTTCGGGGGTCACAGCCACTCCTAGCTGAACTCAGGGATCATTCCTGGTGGGCCTTGGGGTGCCATACGGAGTGCCAGAGATCGAACCTGGGCGCTTTCCCCTCAGCCCTGTCTCACAGGCCTTTTTGTTTGATCGTGCTGGATTGAACCTAGGGACTTATGCAGGCAAAGTTCCACCACTGCTAGACACCATAATGCCCAAGAACTGGGGGTGGGGTGGGGAGGGTGGGGAGTGTATAATATATATGTTTACATGCATGTGTGTACATACACAAGGCATGCACACGCACACACATATGTAAAATTAAAAATTTTGGTAAAGCAACTGTGTACGCTACCTTTTTTTTTTTTGGTAAAGCAACTCAGTCTGGTTCAAACATTACTCTGAGGTTATATAAACTACGTAACAAATTAGTCTCTGAAGAAAAACTAAACCAACTGACCTGACGAGGGAGATAAGGTACTTGTCTTGCATGCAGCCAACCCTTTTTTTCCTTTTTCTTCTAATCCTGGTTTGCTCCCCACCTTCCCACTGTCCCCTGAGCACTGCTGGAAGCAAATAAGAAAAAAAAAAAAGAGACTGTCCACTGTCTCTCATAAGTCAAACAGCAGAGTGAAACGAGGGAAGGCTATGTTCTACCATCGGAATGAACATGCCAATGGGAAAGTGTTCTAAAACGTCTTTGGTGTCCTGGGCTGCACCCAGGTACACCCAGGAATCTTGTGGCAGGGGCTGACACGGCGCTCCTGCATACAAAACTTGTTGTCCAAACCTTTGTGATCCCTGGTCTGAAAATTTTAAAACCTTAAAAAAAAAATCCTTGGGGCTGGAGCAATAGCACAGCGGGTAGGGCGTTTGCCTTGCACACGGCCAACCCGAGTTCGATTCCCAGCACCCCATATGGTTCCCTGAGCAATGCCAGGGGTAATTCCTGAGTGCAGAGTCAAGAGTAACCCCTGTGCATAGCCGGGTATGACCCAAAAAGAAAAAAAAATCCTTAAATTTGGGTGTCAAGAAATTAAGATATTTACTAATAACTAACCTGTAATACAGCCCTGGTTCCCATCCCAGATACTGCATGGCCTCAAGCACTGAGGCAGGAGCACGCTGAGTATGGCGCCCCAAAACATAAAACAAAACTTGTCACGAGTAAGGGCCTGAGGTGGAGCTCAGCAGTCGAGCATTTGCTTGTCCGTGAGCCCCTGGTCTCAATCCCTGGCATCACATGGGTCTCCAAGCACAACCAGGAGCAACCGCCGAGAACCAAGCCGGAGCATGTCTTTACGTTTGTCTGTGGGACCAGGGATAGCGCCCAGCAGCGGAATGCTTCCTCAGTACGTGAGGCTCGGAGCTCAGTTCTAGCACTTGGGAAGACCGAGACAACGGGCTACCCACGAACTAGGCTGAACACTGTCCACTGGAGATGGTCAGTGACGAGACGGAAGGACTCCATCAGTAGGGCTGGCGGGGGCACGTGGTATGGGAGGTGAGACTTGGGGGTTTCATGCATACGTTCCCCCTCTCTGAGCTGTCCCCCTGCCTGTGGAAGGAGCTTAAGGCTGTCCTGGGGAGGTGACCGGGGCACAACTGGATTCCAGGCGCACACTGGCACTTCAGATTGAACATGCTGAATCTATACTCCTGGAGGCTGGAAATGCCAGCAACAGATCCGATCAACACCCCCTAAAGTAAACTCAAGCCCTTGAGTTTATATTGGGGTGAATTCTGCCTCCCATCAGCCTCTGAGACCGTGGTTTGTCTAAGGCAGTAGCTGCCTGGATAAACAGGCCAGGGGCATCAGTTCTTACTTCAGATCTCTATTCCGGACATACACGAGAGACACTTCAGCTGGCCAATGACCACTGTTTCCTATTCCAGTGTGGAAAAGAACAGCAGCCTCGTCCCTAAAGGTTGGGTTTCATAGTTCCACAGATCTAAGCGGATGCGAGTGGGTAGTTCCCACTTCTCAGGTGCCACTGTTTGGCTCTTATTACAGAAAATTATCCCCTCTTCCTTTAGAACACAAGACGATTCCAAATCCTGATTTTCAGTCACTGTTCTGTAAGACTTTTTTTTTTTTTTTGCCACACCTGGTGTTCAGAAGTAAGACCAATTTTAACATATTGGTTATTGGATGGAAAGGCTCAATTCAAGTTAATCTTTGTGTCCTTGGGAAACCCACAGAAATACCATTCCTCTATTTTAATTTTACTCTGGATTGCAGATTGTTTTTTGTGGGACTGACACTTTACCTGGAAAAGTAAACTATGGGTCAAGTAAAAGGTATTTTCTTCTCTGGATAATAACTTTTCACTGTGAAAACTTCAGTATTTTATCATTAATGTATGAGCAGTAATTTATTGATTTCACAAAGGCATGTGGGAAAAATTTTTTAGTATGTGCAATTTAGAAAGATTTCTGCCTGTTTGGACAGTAGGTTTGAGGTAGTATAAGATAAACCTCTTTTTGTTTTATGTTCTGTTTTATGGTCATACCCACGGAAGCTCAGGGGTTACTCCTAGCTCTGCACTCAGGACACTCCTGGCAGTGCTTGGGGAAACCATATGGGCTACAGGGGATTGAACCCCTGGTCAGCTGCTTGTGAAGCAAACGCCTTGACACTGTACTGCTGCTCCAGCCCTACTACTGTATTGGCTCCTGTAAACTTAAAAGTAGTTAAAGGACGATAGTCTTTCATCAGAGTGCTAAAATTTACTCCTTCTTAGAATAAAAAAAAGTATACTGTTCTAATATTGTTTTCATTCCTTAATTCCATTGCCATTGAGTTTTTTTTCAATTAGGTCCCCAACTAATGATGAATCTGAAAACATAGATAATGCACAACCTTGCACTTCGCAGCAAGTAAACTCCACATATGGTCAGGAACACAGCCAGGAGTAAGCCTGGAGCAGATGGGTGTGGGCCAGAGAGATAAAAACAAAACACACACACACACACACCACACTCAAAACCTGGTTATGTCTGCTGGGAATCTCTTTTCCGGGGAGAGTTAGTTTTGGACTAAGGGCAAACTCTGGTGATCTGAGCAACGTTGAAAACTAGCGGGATGCTTGGAGGGGTGGTGCCTCCAGAAAGGCCCTCCCCTTGCACTCGCCTCATCTGGGTTCACTCTCCAGATCCCATTATGGCCCCCCCAAACACTGCCAGGAGTAGCCCCTGATTAATGCTGGGTGTGACCCCAAAACTGAAGAGCCAGCTAGTGGGACCAGGGAGAAAGTATAGCCAAGAAAGGACCTCGCCTTGCATGTAAATGGCCAGGGTGGAGACCAGCAGAGTCAGAGGGAGAACAAAGCACAGAGGCCCCCCAAAAAACAAAAACAGCAGCAGTAGTGAAAGCTCTGATCCACATGTATAGCCACCTGTCACAGCTGAGCTCTTCCTCCTCCTGTATCTCTTTCACTCTTTGATTTTTGAGACACACCCAGCCCAGCAGTACTCAGGCCGGACTGAGTACTCCTGGAGGGGCTCAGGGATCGTAGGGGATGCGGGGATGCACTCAGGTCAGCTGTGCAAGGCACACTCTCTAACCGGCTATACTACCACTGTTCTGGCTCCCGGGTGTTTGGTTTTGGGGCCACACCCAACAGTGCTTGGGGTCACACCTGACTGCACTCAGGGCTCACTTCCGGCAGTGCTCAGAGAAACATATGGGATGCCAGGAATCAAACCCAGGCTGGACATATACTAGGCAAGACCTCCACTCACTGTTCTATCACTCTAGCCGGGTGTTTATCTTTCTGGTGGCCGGGCCAAGGCGAGTTCTCCCCCTCTGCCTTCTATCACCAGGGTGCAACCAACCTGCCATAAAGGACAAATCCCTCCTGTCAGATTCACTTTCAGGGAGAAGCTGGACAGTTGATGGTGCATTCAGTCATCATTCAAACAAAAACAGTGGTGAGAACAATAATTTTTATCTTGGTGATGCTAAGGAGCAAAATCAGCGTCACATGGGCAGGGCACATGCTCCAATACTACAGCACCAGCACCACAACAAAAATGAAAACTCTTTATTGTCTGGTTTTGGGACACACCCAGAGATGCTCAGGGATCACTCCAGGTGGTGATCAAGGAAATCCTATGTAGTACCCGGGACTCTGTTCACTCTTCCCCTGTTCTCCTTTGTGTCTGAGGATAAAGGTGCTCTGCACTCCTGGCAGTGCTCAGGGGACCATATGGGATGCTGGGGATCAAATCCATGTTGGCTGCATGCAAGGCAAACAACCTCTCCACTGTTATCGCTCGGGCCCCGGTGCTCATGATTTCTTTGCAAAGTTTCTATCCTACGTCCAAGTTTACTCATAATTATGTCCTTCATTACTCACTTGTTCATCCTTAACCATTTCCCCAATTTTAATGAGTTAATGAAATATTCAAGCCTGCCATGACTGGTCTTTTGGGTCCCATACTCATGTGGGTTTCCCTCTCTAGCTCAGGCGTCCCAACCCTTCTAAGAAAACAAAGGCACTTAGCAGCAAACCTTGAAAGCCACCTGATCTTTGGTTCTCGGGTCAGTGTTCCGGGGTTACTCCTGTGGCAACGTGCTTGGGAGACTGTATGGCGCTGGGACTATGAACTGGGCCCCCACCGGTGAAGCATGCTCTTCAAGCTTTAAGCTCTCCCCCAGGTCCCCAAATCTATTTTTGGTGTGTGTAGGGGGGGAGGGCTTTCTGGGACACACCTGACAATACTCAGGTGTTAATCCTGGCAGTGCTAAGGGACCGCATGGTATGCCAGGGATCAAACCCAACTGGCTGCATGCAAGGCAAAATACCCTACCCTGCTGAGTCCACCGGCCACAAAAATCTGTCTTAGGCGAACAAACTCCCAGTAGTGCCAGAAGGTATCATGGCCCGCCTTGTGGCTCCATTTTTGAAAACACCATTCTAAAGCTAACATTTACTTTGTCTTGTTCTATGGGCCACACCAAGCAGTGCTTAGGGTTACTCCTGGCTCTGCACCCGGGCATTATTCCTGGAACTGAACTCAGGTCAGCCATGTGCACAGCAAGTGCCTACCTGCTGCACTCTCTCTAGTCTACACTTCCCTTCTGGATTCTCTACCTGCTTTGTTACTTTGGCTCTGAACTCTTCAAGTGAACCAAAACTTTCCCCCAAATATTCCAAACCAGTTTATTCTGTCTTGGAGTCATTTCCTTTGGGGACTGTTCTTCTGCTAAGCCCTCACTCAGCAGGAAACCAGTCCCTGGGCCTGCACTTAGCATTCTGGGAATTCTTTCGCCTTGAGCATCGAGTACCTCTCCCACCCCCACCCCCGACAGAGAAGTCTCACCAGGCAAACTTTGACTCAAGTGTGTGACAGTCCTTACAGGCACGTCTCCACCCTCATCTGGAGCTGATTTAGCACTAGGGATAAGGAGCTTGGATCACCCAAATTCTGAGGAAGCCTTAAATCTAGATCACCCTGAAATTTGCCCTTGTATGGTTTTTTTTTTTTCATTGCAGGGAGGAGGCTGTTTTGTTTTTGTGCCACACCCAGCAGTGCTCAAGGATTACTCCTGGCTCTGTGCTCAGGCAACATTCCCGGCAGACTAAGGACACTGCACGCTGTGCTGTGGATTGAATGGGTGAGCTGCACAAAAAGCAGCTCCATTCACCGGCCCATGCTTCTCTTTATAGGTTACAACCAACAACCAATGGTACTTGGGGGCACCTCTCTGCTTGCTCCTTCCTGGTGGTGCACAGGGCACCTTACGGTGTCAAAGACTAAACCCAAACCTGAATCCAAAATATGAACTCAGTCCATTAAGCTGGTCTGTCCCACACGTCCAGAACCCAATCTGAGTGAGATGGAACTAAGCTTCATTGGATTGTGATACCCCAATGAGTGCTCCCGGAGCTTAGAGGGAGGAGCCTTCAGAGCCAGAGAGACAAGCACGTTGTTCTATTCCTCTCTGAAACTGTCCACATGAGAAGTAAAAAGCCAGCCAGCTCCGGAATGCTAATCACTCAACAGAATAAAGGCTAGGAAGCCTCCCCAAAATTCAGCCATGCATTTTTCTTGATAATATTCCTGATAAAGTACAATGTAACTTTTTTCATTTGTTTGGTTTTGGGGCCACACCAGTGGTGCTCAGGGGACCATCTTGGATGCTGGGGATCCAGGCCAGGTCACACCCAGCCGCTGTACCTGTACTACGGCTCCAGCCCCTACTCGTGACAGCAGCATTATCTCAACTAAACAGCAGACTGTGCCTGTCACTGAAATGGACTGAAGCTTAAAAATAATCAAGAAATAAAAGAGCTGGTGCTCAAGTGATACCGCCTATGGCCAGCATGTGAGGCCTAGAGTTTGCCAAACACTACAAGGTCACATTCCTAAGCGCCAGTCCTGTCCCACACCACGCAGCACGATAGTGGCCCCAAGTCCCACCCCAGTTCCAGACACTGGGTGGAGGTGCTCACAAAAAAAGACGATGTAAACTTCTATGTTCTACCCTTTTAGATACAACATGAGGTCACTAACATGGAATCCAATAAAGCATATGTCTTGCCTGAGTGAAATCTGGGCATAATCTCCAGTACCATCAAAAAAGTTTAGAATTCACTATTTTCCCATTCTTTAACAATGCTATTTTTTTTCAACATATACTCTAAAGATAAAAGATCAGAGGCCAGAGTGATAGTACAGGGGGCTTGCCTTGCACGAGAAAACCCCCATTTGATCTCCACCACACTAATATAGTCCCCCAAGCCCACCAGGAGTGATCCCTGAAAGCAGAACCTCAAGTAATCCAAAAACCGGTGTCCCAAAAACAACAAAAATCAAACCATAAGGGCTAGAACATGCATGCAGGATGCCTGATCCCCTGCACATGTTCCTTAGAGGCACAGCCAAGGGCCATCCCTAAGTAACCAAGGTGAAATTTCCCGAGCAGTCAGATGTGGCCCCCAATGGCCACTATTATTGCATGCATCCAGCCCAGATTCTGGGTGTCAGGAAATTCTGGGTGTTCGCATGTTACAGGTGACAGTGCTCTCAATGGCTCCTTTAAAAAAAAATTTTTTTTTGGCTTTTTGGGTCACACCCGGCAGTGCTCAGGGGTTACTCCTGGCTCACGCACTCAGAAATTACACCTGGCAATGCTCAAAGGACCATATAAGAAGCTGGGAATCAAACCCAGGTTGGCCACATGCAAGGCAAATGCCCTAACCACTGTGCTATTGCTCCAGCCCCCATTCCTTTAATTTTTTAAATCATTTTAGGGGCCAGAGCTACAACACACCAACAGCTAAGGCATTTGCCTTGTACGCAACCAACCCACTTTCAATCCCTAGCACTCCATATGGTTCCAAGCCTACCAGGAGTTATCCCCAAGCAGCAAAGTCCTCTGAAAAGCCCATATAGTGGCTAGGATTAAACTCATATCCCACAAATGCAAACGCAGGGACCTAACCCTTTTGCCTTCCCCCTTCCCTACTGGTCTAAGAACTCACTGTTGGTCTAAGAGGAAGGTTCTAGCCCCGCCACCAAATATGCTCCCTAGCACACCTAGAAGCCCAGAGCACATCTGGGTGTAGCCTCAAAACCTCAATTTTTCTCTTTAAAAACTTTGTGGGTACCAGACTTTAGTTTGAAACCACCTTACCTATCAAAATCATGTGTAACTATCACTTGTATTTTGGGCTAAGAATTAAGATCTTGATAGGAAAACAATCATTTCTGGATCAGACATGAAATATCTGTTGCAGGGTCTTGCCTAAAACAAGTATCCACTAGATTGCAAACTGCCAATAGTCCGTATCCTGTCCCAGGCATCTGAACTAGAACAAGCGTGGTACAAGGGTTATATAGAAAAGAGCTGAGAAAATACCCAACGAAGTAAGCCTCATTCCTTCCCCTTATCTCCCCATTACCAGAACCCACTTTTCTCCAAAGCATGTGTGGTAAGAACATGGAGGTGTTTAGTGTTTGTCTTATGATCCCAGAAATGCACTCAACATAGCCCCAGAAGGTTGACACTCTCATCCCCTCCCAATTTTTTTGTTTTTTGGGTCACAACCAGCGATGCTCAGCGATGCTCACTGTACTATTGCTCGGTCCCCCTCAAATATTTTAAAGCTTGGGACAAAAGTAAGCATGATGCAAGGCAGGGGTTGGGTCTTTCCTGTGCTCAAATTCATCTTTCCCCAGAGTTTCCTCAGTTTATCAACTAATGCTCGCTACTGAGTCTTTCCTTTAATCTAAAGGTCTAAGTACGTTGATGAGGCAGGTGTTGGGAACCATTCTGGCCGAGCTAGACAAATAAAGGGAAAAGCATCAAAGTGATTTTTACTGGACTTGAGAAGCAGCAGTATAATGTTGAAACCTAGCTGTTATTTCTTCTCGGAGGAATGGAAGTGAAAGCTATTGCCTTCCCTTTCCAAGACCCCTTCCAAGGAAGTCAAGTTAGATGCAGTGGCTGCCTCTGGGTAATTAGAATGGGAAGGGTAAGGACAGGATGATAATTCCTCAATGGGGAACAAGCTGTATCTGAAAATTACTCTAAGTGGAGTTGGAACTCAGTGGTTCTATGGGATAATTTCAAGAATTTACAATCTACCTGGGTTCTTTTCTATGCAGGAACCCCTGCCACCCTCCTCTTTCCCTTTTATACCTGCAAATCCTCTCTAGGAAGTACCACAAGGTTACTCACTGATGACTGAAGGCCACACTTGACACCCACCCCCACTTCTTTTCCAGGGACCAATGACAGCCCAGACACAGACCCAAGCAAGAACTCTTTCACAGCACATACCCTAAGTTGATAAACCATTTATTTCACTGGAAAGAAACAAAAGTGATCCAACTCTATAAATCTGCCAGAGACTCAGGAGTAGCGCTCCTCTCGCCGAGTCACTCCCAAACCAACGCTCACGGAGGCAGGAGGCAGGGACAGTCCCCACCAAGCTCCCACACAGTGAGGCTGTGGGGCGGGCAGAGCATGAACGGAAGCTACAGAACAGAAGTACAGGAAGAACAGGAAAATCGGCAGGAGAGCAAAGGAAGAGGTGGTCTGAACTTAGCAAGGTAAATTAAGGTCCACGGTTCCTGAGGGACTGAACGAACAGAGCCGAGAACATCCCGGAGACGGGTACCACGAAGGGTGTATTCTCATGCACAACCGCAGCTGGGAATCTCAGCCCACACACATCCCACCTGCAAGAGAGCACAATACAGCAAAGCTCAAAAGGGCTTTCCCATTTAGAACTTCAAAGAACATCTTTACAACATTCTGGTAACTTGACAGTCTGGAAGTTGTCTGCCCTCCCCAGGATCATCATCTCTAGAAGTGAACTGAGAGGGCAATCTGGTCTTGGGAATGGCCCTAGAATTTGGGTGGTGGATATGCTGAGATTTATACATATCTAGAACGAAGACACTGTATTCCTGCCTGAAACTTCAGTATTGCAAACCAATGGTAAATCAAATTTTATTCTTAAAATGAAAGGTAAAGGGCTTGAAGGCCAGAGAGTCACTTGAAGGTTAAGCAGTCCCAGACCCGGGCTTTTCTCTTAACAGCATTTCTTTTGATATTACCTTACCATTCCTCCAAGAAGAAAATTCTGCATCATAACGAATTTAACTCCCTAGGGTCAAAAGTCAAAATGAAATCTTATTTTAGGTGCTACTATTAAATTTTGGGGGTTTTTTGACCTTGGAATGGTTTTTAACTTTTAAAAAATCATTCCAAGGTCAAAAACCAAAAATCCACTCAAGGTCTAGGAAAACTGGAGCATCAACTGAACAAACTCTAAGACCTGAGGACAGCCAACTCTGCTTAGGGGAGGATGAAGGGACCAGAGGGCATGTGGAAGCCTAAACACTGCCTCTTTCAGCCCCACCTTGGGAGGGCTTATACCTTCTGCAGTAACTGCAAAGATGACAGGATCGCCTTCCTCTTATTGAAGGATTACAGATCAAGGGCTATGTCTGAGGCACATGGGGTACTCAAAAACAAAGGGCACTGAGAATCTCAAAAACCAAGAGCCCAAAGCTGGCAAGCATCAAAAAGTAGAATATATATTCAAATGAAGAGCCAAGCGGATCACTTGGCTCCAAATTCACAGGAGCAGAAACAGCCAGAGGACTCCAGGTAGAGCTGGCAGCATAGGGATAACTGGTGGTGGGAGATTGAGGGAGTCGTGTGCGTAAGGCAGACTCCTGTTCCTGGATTCAGTGTCAGCTAGAGTAAGCTCAACAGCTGTGTGGACAGGCTTAGGGTACCACATACCTCAAAGAAGTGAAAAGGATGATGTCAAGTCTAGAGCTGGGGGGGGAACAGTCCCCCCCCCCGCCTTAAATAAAAAAAACCAAGTAAATAGGCTCTTAAAGGACAAATTCATAAAGCAATGGAATGGGCACTCTCTTCAGGGAACACACCTGAGCTGGGTGGACAAGTTGGCCAGGTCTGTCCCCAAGATTCCAAGTTGAACTCAATTTTAACAAACAGAAGTTACCTTTTTTCACTCCTGACCCCAACTTACCATCAAGTGTTTTCTATAAAGTTTTCGTAAGGGGACGAATTGTTCAGAAATGGCAGAGATACGCTGCTTCAAGATTAAGATGATGACACCGTGAGTCTTCATAGTAATGGGCCCTGGGCACTAGCAGGGCTTTTGCGCAGGTCCTATCAGACCCTCACCCAGTGCAATGCGAAACAGGAAACTTGAGACCTTAATATTCTCAGCCAAGGCTCTGAGAAACGGCACACCTGGGTCTGAGCGTCTGGGTCCCGCTCAGTTCAGTTATACCACGTAGGTGTGACCCAAGATTCATCACACCATTTAGTGTTTGCATTTCCAGGGATAAATAGAATTTTACTTCGGCTACTAGGAGTCCTGGAAAAATAGCCATGAGGGCTAAGGATGTTTACTCACTTCAAAAGGTTAAGTTTCTTAAGGACTTCTCCTAGCCTTTGAACCATGCTAGTAACCTTTCCCTGACCCCGCAAAAGCAAGCAAGCAGGGCAGCCTGAGTGAAGCCTTTGGGCTGCAGGAGGAATGGCAAAACCACAACAGGGAACACCCCACCGCTCTCACCTCCAGCTTTAAAAGGCTGAGTACCGCGCCCGATCCGCATACTGCTCCCGCTCATACCGGGCCATGTCGTACAGGGAATTCCGCGCGGCCGCCGAAGCTTGGGACAACTCACTCTCATGCCCGTAACCGTAGCCCTCTCCAACAGTGGGGACTGGGCCTGTAGCGCGACGCAGGGGGCTCCGATCCCGCCCGTAATATGAAGTGGAAGCTGCAGTAACAGCAGCGGCTGCTGCAGCAGCAGCAGCTGTAGCAGCAGCAGCTCCCGAGGTCGGCAACAGGTGTCTATCGTAGGGATCGAGAGAGGTGGAGGTGAGGTGACTGGCCATGGCCGTGTTCTGGACTTGTGGCAGCTGAGACAAGGTCTGCTCTGCGTAATTATACGCGGAGGCAGCTGCAGCCGCCACTGCCTCATAGGACCGGGCAGCACGGCAGCGCTTGTAGTAGGCATCGAGCGCTCCGTACGCGTTGTTGTAATACAATGAATCCCCATAGCTCATGGTGTAAGGTGTGCGCACTGCTCCATATTGCTCATTATACTGCTCGGTAAAGTCTGCCACGCGGCCCGAACGATCTACCGGACACTCTTTGGACCAGTGCCCCTCTTTCCCGCACCGATAGCAGCCGCTCTGGTCTCCCATCCCGGGCGCAGTCCTAAGCCGGCTGGTGGACAACTGCACGTGCATTCTTTTGCCTTGAAGAAACAGACGCAAGAAGTGTTGCTATCACGCTTAGTCATAGCCCCAGCCCCTACCCCAGACACTGTGCTCATAGCATGGCTTTACGTACAAGTCTAATGCAGAACTCATTGCCAAAAGGTAATTTTTACAAATCCAGTATGCAATTGTTATAACGACTTGATTTCAAGCAAAGAGCAATTAAATGAAGAAATGGCTCGTTCTAACACTAGCATTTATGAAAGAAACTCTTCTCGTT
Source organism: Sorex fumeus (assembly GCF_029834395.1). Classification (NCBI taxonomy): domain Eukaryota; kingdom Metazoa; phylum Chordata; class Mammalia; order Eulipotyphla; family Soricidae; genus Sorex; species Sorex fumeus. The sequence continues at coordinate 5,637,549 of NW_026606150.1, read as the reverse complement.
CAAAAACAAGCATCTCCTTCTTTGTCAAGTGACCATGGATAGAGGATTCCAGTGACAGAAGAAAACCACTGTAAGAAAGATGCTCCGAAAGACTGACACTGGCAAGCTTCATGATCAAGACTGCTCTCCGCAGCATGGACCGGAGAGGCCAACCCCAACTACCTCTAGAACAAAGAGAAGAGAGTAAGACTCAAGGAATCACTAACAGAGCTCTCGGGTATAAATCTGTGACTCAGAATGGTGTTTTAAGAGTTTTAGGAAAAATGCTCACAAATGTAGGGGAGATGATGAACTAGTCCTTTTCCCCTAAACATGCCCTTCAATTTGTCCGTTCTGATAATCATTCTAACAAAGATTCTTTACCATCTGATAGCTGTCTACTTTTTAACTGACGCCCTACTAGGATCAAAAAGGGATAAAAAGAAAAGCAAAAAAAACTCAAGGGAGACAGTTCACAAGGTTAACTGAAAGAAAAGCAGGGAGAGTGGTGCAAAAAGTGTAAAGTAGGACTGGAGAGCTAGTACAGTTGGGTAACTTTGCCTTGCATGATGCAGACCCGGGTTCTATCCCTGGGACCCCACATGGTCCCCAGAACACCACCGGAAGTGATCCCTGAGCACAGAGCTAGGAGTAAGCCCTGAATATCACTGATGTGGCCTCAAATAAACTAAAAAAAAAAAATTAATAGTAACAACAGTAATTCTCTAGAATGAGGAACCTGGGGGCCACTACAGTTCAAGAGGGACTGCATTTGCCTTGCACATAGCCAACCTGGGTTCTATCCCTAGAACCCCATATGCTCCCCTGAGCCTGCCAGGAGTGATCCCTGAACACCGCTGGGAATAACCCAAAACAAAATAAATTTTAATTTAAAAAATAAAGTTAGGGACAGGAGATCATAAAAACATGACAGGGTAGGGAAGTTGCTCAGGGTCCTTATATAGAGCAGAGTCAAACAGAGGCCTCAAGTGCAAGACATGCATACTGAGCTAGAACAATTACTACATTTTAAATAGAAATTTGTTTTTATCTTGAAAATGAAAAATACTACTGCAGATTTAAAGAACTTTCTTGGAGCCAAAGAAACTGCACTAGCAGCACAAATGATTCCCCAGCAATGCCAGGATTGACCCCCAAGCATCAGGCCAGAAGCAGTTGGCAAACACTATGGAGTACCTCAGATAACAAAAGAGAAACTTTATATGCACATGTTAAAGTAGCAAATGCTTAGAACCAGGGGGAAAAAATAATCACCTAATAAAAACTTAACCAGCAAAATTAATATTAGGTTCTGGGATGCCAGTAAAGGAAAAACAGGTAAAAGGATTAAAATACAAAAAATAAACCCCCACTAATTCAAGCATTCTACCTAGGCTAGTTATGTGTTAAAGAGTTTAAATATGCAATAAAGAAGTTAAAGAGGGAAAAAGAAAACTTCAAAGGGCTAACCTCTGCTCCTCTGGCATTTGCCCATGGGACTACTCTGGCACCTAACAAATCTAGAGATAACAAGTGCAGAGCCAAGGAACCAACTACACACTTTCAAGACATAAAAGTCATTAAGATAAACATCCTGTTCTTAAAGTCTGTAGATTCCAAAGTCGGAAAACAAAAGGAAGTCTTTAAAAAAATACCTGAAAGGAGATGCAGACCTAATACTAATCAACTGGTAGGGAAAAGGACAGTTTGATAAGTACTACTTACTCCTATCTAAAAGATCGTATTTAGGGATATGGTCAATAAAGTAAACAGGATATCCTGAAGTTTAAATACCCAGAATATGCTGTAAGGATTTGTCCTGAAACCAGTCCTCGGTCCTCCACTTAGGCAAGTGAGTGCTACAGACACCAGCACCTCTTCTCAATGGAGTAAAATGCAGAAGACTTCAAAAATTAAGATGCCACATCACAAAAGCAACCTTTGCTCCCAATTAAGTTGTTGACTCAAAATAATTCTCAACTTACCAATTAAAAGGGAAAAGAAACTAGGCCTGAGAGACCTGCAACTCTGTCCCTTAATAATGCACAATACCCATGACAGAGCACCTGGCGCTTGAGGGATTGATGATCAAACACCTCCAGCTATAAGAAATACCCGAGTTAAAGGAAATAAACATGAAGACAGCAGCAATGATTAGCTAAGAAGAATGATCAGGAGTTAGAGGCCATTTGTTTGGGCTAGGAGGGTTAAAATAGGTTTAAAATGTTGCGAGGAGGGAATACCCCATAATTTGGAAAGGGGTTACAACCAAAGTAAAAGGTATTTTACAGACGTAGGGAATCCAAAAGGGGTGGAAGAAGTTAACTCACCATAGTTACCACACCCTTCCCAACTGCCACTGTGGCAAGAGTTTAGAGCTCAAAATATGTTAATGCATTCCAAATATTAATCCAACTGGTATCTTATATTACCCTCCAGACACACTAATTCTAGTCAAGGCTTCAAGCTAACACCTAGCTACTCCACTCCAGTGAAAAGACATTGCCGTCATGATCCCTTAATTGTGACGCCTCCCTTCTCCTCAGAAATCTCCAGAAGTAAATAAATTTATCCTGGAATGGTCTCTTCCTCAGAACGGAACTTGGTACAAGAATAACAGAAAAGCAGCAAGCACTTTAACCTTCAGAAACAATTAGCTGAAGAAAATGAGCGTCATCTTTACCAAGACGTTCTGAGTGGGTCTCCATAAGGGAGCTTCAGAAAGACTCTGCTCCCAAGCGTTGCTTAAGGAGCCTTTGCCAGCTTCTGGAAATGTGAAGTAACTCAAAGCTGGCACTATGGTGAGGCAATAAATGGAGCTAAATTCTGCAACCTGATCTATCATCATCAACCTTCCCCCGCCCCCCCCCACCCTCAGGTAACTAAAGAATCTTCCAATTTTTTTACCAGTACACCTCAAGTCTTAGGGGCTGCAAACTGAAGCCCCAAGGTCCCGCCCCCTCCCTTTCATCTTGGGCGAAGACCCAGGGTAAGACCAGGGTCCCAGCATTCGCCATCCTGTCCATCCCTACACTGCTGCCTCCATCACCTGCCAGGTAACAGCTGTTAGCCTGGCCTTAGCCCTTCCCTTTACTTATCCAACCTATTCTCCGTTCACAGCTGCTGTCTGCAGGCCCCTCGCAAAGAGGGTGGTTCACCTTGAAACTCTGTGTTGTCGAGGCCCCTGATGGCCTCCACGGCATCCTCCGCGCGCTCCATGTGCACGAAGGCATAATCTTTCACGATGTCGCACTCAATGACGGGCCCGTACTCCTCAAACTTGGCGCGGAGCTCCTTGTTGGTACAAGAGGGGCTGATGTTGCCCACGTGCAGCTTGGTGGACGTTTTGCTCTTGTTCTTGCTGGCCTCCACGTTGATGTTGACCCCGTGCAGCTTGTAGTGGTGCAGGTTGCGGATGGCATCCTCGGCCGCCGTCTTGTCCTCGATGTGCACGAAGCCGTAGTTCTTAATGATGTCACATTCCAGCACCTTCCCGTACTGCTCGAAGAGGGAGCGGATCTCCTGCTCGGTGGCCTCCCGGGGCAGGTTTCCAATGAACAGCTTCACCATCTCGGACGCAGCCTGGGAGAGAAGAAACAAAGTTTCTAACCGAAGGCCTCCAAGGCCCACAGCGGGTGGGGGGCTCGGTTCCGCCGTCTGCGCTCCCACGCCGCTAACCGCCCGCCCCCCCAACACACACACACACACTAGAGACCCCACAGCGAGGCGGGAGCGCGCCCGCTACCCATCGGAAACGGCCTCAGGGAGAAGGCGGCATTGGAACGGGAGACAAAAGGGTCTGGAGGGCCCGGGTGGCTTCGGAGGGGCGCGATAGTGACAACACAAACGGGGGCGCAGCGGCACCCCCCAATTCTGAGCTCAGGCCAGAGGCCCGACTGCCGAGCCGGTCCCACGGCCCGAGACGCGCGGCCTTGACGCTCCCCCTCGTCCCCACGGCCGAAGCAGCCACCATTTCCGGACAGCGGAACGCTTCCAGGGGTCCCGGGGAAGCCGGGGAGGGCGCGACAGGGGCCGCTGAGGGGGCGCTTCAGGCCGCGCGCGGGGGCTCCACGCTCAGCCGCCCGACGACCCATGCCTCGGGGCCTGAAAATTCTCGAAACGAGACGGGAAACCCCCGCCCCCCACCCCGCCGCCACCCCCGTCGAGAGAAGCGCGGTCATCTGGGCGGAAACCTCGAGGCCGAACGCCGAGCCAAGTCCGGGAGAGGGCAGGATGAGGAGAGCGCAAGGCATTCTCGGGGGACGCGGTGGGGGAAGGGCGCGCCTCCCGCTTACCGCGCTGAGGCCGGGCAGCGAGGCCGGCGGCGCTCGGCCTCGGGGCGCGGAGGCCGCGGCCCCACTAACGTGGCCCTGAAGCCCAAAGGGCTGAGGTAAGGCGTAGCAGGGGAGAAAAAAATAGAAAGGCAGTGAGGGGGCTCGGAGTCTCACCCGCACGGAAAACAGCAGGGGCTCTCCTCGCGGCGCGGACGATTCTGACAAAACGCTAAAATGGCGGCGGCCGCAGCAGTGACTCTGGGTAGAGAGGGGGAGGTGAACCTACCACGGGATTGGCCGTTCAATTAAGTAAGAGGCAGGCGTTCCCCCCGGTCCTCTTCCTGATTGGTTACCACGAATGCCAATCACCTGAGAGGCCGGGAAGAGGAGGAAACGTCAGTAAGCCCGAGCTTTCATGCTAAAGCCAATGAGCATCAACCTCGCCAAGCCGAAATCACTGATTGGGCAAGCGGTCGACGTGGGGGAGGAACCACAAACGTAGGCTTCGCCGGCGGGGTTTGGCCCGCCATTAGGCGGAGCAAGCCACGGCCCTGGTGTGGCGTCTCTAGCTGCAGGGCGCCAACTTTGCGAAGCTTCCACGTTTCGCCACATCCTCGTGCACGCCCCGACGGTATTCCGCGTTCCATTTGGCCTTCTGCCCCAATCTCTAGCCCTAACTCCCACCACCCGCCCCCTGGCAGCCAGGGTACTGTGGAGCACAGCTAACGCAGATCCGACGCCAGGTAGAGCGGCGAGGCACCTGCTCCTCCCCGCGAAGAAACCAGCCTCTTCCGAGGCTGAAGTCACGGTGGCCCCGGCAGCACCGGGGCGCCCCGCAAGTCAAAAGGGCTCTGGCCGCTAGCGAAAGGGGCTCCGCAGCCAGCCCGGCTAGAGGCGCTGAGGACACGTTTCCTCTAGGAAGCAGCCTCCTGGAGTCCAAGTTGAATAAACCGGCTCCTCTGTGACCGTGGAGAACAGGACACCCCACCCCGCCGTGAAGGGAAAAAAAAGAAAAAAAGTGAAGCAGCAACGGTTTTTGTTTCATTTTATTGGGCACCATCAGCCAGAGCTGTAGGTTCAAACATCTAAAACCGATGGGAGAGGGAAGAGCCGGAGCCCAACCAGCTATAAACAAAATACAATCAAAAGTCACTTTGTCCAGCGGCCAGCTGCCTAACATTGTCCTTCTCAATCCTTTGGCTTCTTCACCACATCCCATATTCACTGAGCAGGCAATAACCCTTCCACCGCAAGGCAGCTTTTGAAGAGAGAGTTCGGGGGCAAGGGTGCTGAGCGGCAGAGCGTCCCACCTACCAGCGGAAACTGTTCGGGAAGAAAGGGATCATGAGCATGAGGCGGATCTACTGTCCAGAGCGCCCCGCACCCCTCGGAGGGGTTGGCCGGAGAAGGAACGGTGACCAGCCTTCAGGGGAAGGGAATGGGCTTTTAAACCTGACAGGACCAACTCCACGATGAAAAATGTCAAGAGCTTGCCCTCAAGTGGGTCAAGAATACACATTTACACGTGTAATTAGCAAAATACATTTACAGATGTGGTCAAAATGCACATTTACAGATGTTGGTCCGTTTTCACTGGGGATGCTGCCACTCTGAGGAAGTGAAGAGAACCAACTTCAGCTGCGTGTGCCCTTCCCTGAGCTGGTCACAACTCAAATCTCTGCAGGACGAGGCACGTGGTAAAAAAAAAAAATTCCCTCGGGTCCATTCAGTTTTATCTTCCAATTTGGTGTGTCCCAACAGCCCTGTAGATAAAACTCTTTCAAAATAACTAGGGTTTATGAGATCAATTCATCCTATGAAATTCTAATCCTAAGAGAATAACTGGGAATCTAACCCTCAGGAAGACAGTTCAAGCCAATGTGCACTTCCCCCAATCTTAATTCCGATTTACCTTCTGAAAACCCTCAAGGTGGCTTCACTTTTACAAACTCATCCAGCTGATTAAGCCACATTTAAGTATCCCTCTTTGCTTTTTAACATTTTATTTTTATTTACTTTTTGGGTCACACCTGGTGATGCACAGGGGTTACTCCTGGCTCTGCACTCAGGAATCATCCCCAGCAGTGTTCAGGGGACCAAATAGGATGCTGGGAATCAAACCCAAGTCAGCCACGTGCAAGGCAAACGCCCTACCCGCTGTGCTATTGCTCTAGCTCCAACCTCGGCTTTTTAAGTCAAGCAGAAATATTTGAAACTCCCTAAGCCCAAAATGCTTCTTGCCAGAATCTTCCACTTTTGCAACCAAGTCCCCAGCCCCCGCCCCAACTGCCCCATCAACCCCCCCAACTTCTTCAGCACGCTGCCTTTTGTTGTTCTGTTCTGGAGTTCTGCCCAGCAGTGCTCAGGGTAGCATAGGGTGCCTGCCCTAGGGACTGAACCCAAGTCACCCACGAGAAACGTTTTCCAACCCTTTAAATCAATTCCCCAGCTTCCCCTGGCTTTTTTTTCCCCTTTTGGGTCACACCCGGGGATGCACAGGGGTTACTCCTGGCTCTGCACTCAGGAGTTACTCCTGGCGGTGCTCGGGGACCATATGGGATACTGGGAATCGAACCCGGGTCAGCCGCATGAAACAAGGCAAACGCCCTACCGGCTGTGCTATCTCTCCAGCCCCATCCCCTGGCCTTTTTGTCCCAAACTCATTCAGACTGGATTATTTCTCCAGATCCTTCACTGGCCAGGCTATCTAAAGACAATCTCCCACTCCAATCCTTGAACGTATCCATAACTATCTGTTACTCCATACTACTTTTCCAGATACTTACCATAACCTCCTGAAATCCTACCACTTTTATTTTTCTGCTTCCTCCGACCCCCTGACCCAGCAAATACTTCTTGTTCTACCAAAGAACCACTGAACCATTTCTTGTTCCTTATGTCCCCGATGTTATTAGCACATGGCACAGGGGAAGCAAATATTTGTTAACAAGTTAACAAATGGAGCGATGAAAGCAGGAGTTAATGATAACCAAGAGGTGAGAAATTGGGGGTTTTCAGGCATCAGTCTGATGAGAGCATGGACACTCAACATTGAAAGCAAGCATATTTACCTGTATCATACTTTCCAGTTTCCCTCTAACAGAAGCAGGTGCTCGAAAGCCACAGGGTACAGTCAACGGCTGTGCGAGTGTGCTGGTTTCCTGTGCGGTGCCGGGACTGAACCAGGCCTCATGGTGCAATGCATGTTGCTAACAGTTTTTGATTCCAGGGTGTCAAATTTGACATGTAAATGGAAGAAGCATTTGTTTTTGTCTTCGGGGGTTGACACCTGGCTGTGCTGAGTATGTGGTGGCAGAGATTGAACCCAGAATAGCCACATGCAAGCAAACCCCTTAACCCATGATACTTTCCAGCTCTGGGTAGGAACATTTGTCCTGATACTCATGTGCCTTGCTGAATCTTACCCAGTAGTACTAAAGCAGCTCAGTCTGCCCCTTATCAATCACTATTTTTGTTGTTTGGTTTGGGGCCACACCTAGTTCGGTGCTCAGGGGTCAATCCTGGTGGTGTTCAAGGAACCCTGTGGTACTAGCAATGAAGCCCAGGTCATCCGTGAGAAGCACACACTCTGGCCCATCAGCCGCTCTCTTTGGTCCCTAAACTATCACAGGTTTTTCATCTTTTAAGTAGGATAATTTTATTGAGGGAGAGAGAACAAAAGAGGGGCCCCATATAAAATAAAAGAAAGGAATCACATATCCCACGCTGGGACGAGGGCGATTCCCAAATCAAATGTGCCTAAACCATTAAAGGTTGTTTAATGAAGGATCCTGGGTGTGACTGATAGTACAAAAGGTAGGGTGTTTGCCTTGCACACTTACTGAGTTGGGTTCAATCCCTACCCCCACCCCCACCCCCGTGCCCACCAGGAGTGATCTGAGAGTAGAGCCAGAACTAAGCCTTGAGCACCACTGGGTATGGCCCCAAAACCTAAACAACTAAGTGAAAGATCCTTGTCCAGGGCCAGAGATGAGGCTCAGTAGCAGCGTGCCCGCCTTGCATGTGTAAGGTTCGGGGTTTGATCCCTGACGCTGCCCCCCTCCCCCCAGACTATTCAAATCCTTTACCTGGGTCATTCTAGTTATACAGAATGAGACTGAATGGACTATTTCTAAAGCACCGTCTTTAACACTGTAGATGCCATTCTGATGGTTCTGGATTTACAGATCAGATTACCAAGCAGCAAAAAGAAAGTGTCCAAAGTATCTAGAAAACTGGTGTTCTTTGAGAGCAAAATATAAATATTGTGGCTGTGGGTGTCTGAATGAAGAGCATACGTGCATGTAACTGCAAAATGAAAGCACATGGAGGCTGGGCGGACTTTTTACTAGAGGTGCGGAAATCAAACCCAGGGCCTCATACATGCAAAGCATGCACTCTCACTAAGCTACAGCCTGCCCAGCTCCAAACCTGAACTATATGGGATAATGAAAGAAAAAGTCAAATTTAATGAAAACCACTCAAGCTTCATAGCTTCATATACCCTCGGGGATGAATACAAATAATGTGCAGACCTAATATACCTAGAAATGATTTATACTGCTCATTAAAAACCAGTATGGGGGGCCAGAAGGGAGGGCATTTGCCTTGCAGGCGGCCAACCTGGAGTTCAATCCTCGGCATCCCATATGGTGCCCTGAGCACCAACAGAAGTGATTCTTGAGTGCAGAGTCAGGAGTAACCCCTGAGCATCAATGGATGTGACCCAAAAAGGAAAATAAAAACTAGTATTGGGGCTGGGACAATAGCATAGTGGACTGTGGAGTTGCCGTGGACGTGGCTGACCCAGGTTTAATCCCCAGCATCTCCTATGGTCCTCAACTGATTCCTGAACACAGCCAGGAGAAACCCCCAAGCACCGCAGCTAGGGGCCAAAACAAACAATAAAAGCTAATACTTCTCTTGATGTTCAGAGGCACCCACTAAGGCCAGTCCAGCAAGCTTCCTAGGTTGCCAATCCTACAATTTACATCCTCTCAGCTGCCTCCTGTCCTGCCTTTGCAGATCTCCCACGCCATATAAAAACTTTCCTTCCCGATTCCCAGAATAATCCCAGGACAGAACAAGACTGCCTTTGGCCCCAGAGGTGGCCAAAATTGATGTGGTTCCATGGCCTAAGTATCTTAGTTGCCACTCATTACAAAATTCCACTCACACCTACATGGAAAAGTCCCCAGAAGGTTCTAATTCCTTATTTCTACCAGATGGCTAGCACTTAATGCATGTGTATGTGGCTACATGTATTATACATGTAACATATATATCCGTTTACACACACATAATATACATGATACCCTTTGTTCATTACCTGATCCTTCGAACAGAGCCCTGGATGGGTTCAAAATTACTTTCCAGCCATATAGTTTCCGGTGATTTTTACATCAAGAAAAAAATAGGGCCAAAACAATAGTACAGCGGGTGGGGCATTTGCCTTGCATGCAACCAATCCACATTCAATTATGGTCCCCAAAGCACTGCCAGGACTAACCCCTGAGCATCGCCAGGTATGACCCCACCCCACCCCCAAAAAAGCCACAAAATAAAATACAGCAGGTAGGACATTTGCCTTGCACTCAGCTGACCTGGGTTCCATCTCTGGCACCCCATCTGGTCTCCCAAACATTATCAGGAATGACCTCAGCACAAAGCCAGGAGTAAGCCCTGAGCATAGCCAAAGTGTGTCCCACCCTCCCACTCCACCTCCCAAACAAAAAACTGGTTGGAGTCATAGATCAGCTGATCAATTTGTTATTGTGTGACATACTGGGTTCAATCTCTGACTCCACACCACAGACCACAAAAAATTGGGACCCAAGTAACAGTAAAGAAGTTTGAATGCTTGCCTTGTACAATATCTACCCGGGTCCAATCCCAAACACCCTATATGGTCCCTGGAGCCCTCAGGAAAGATTCCTGATTACAGACAGGTGCAGCCCAAAAAAACAAATTGGCCGCTTGCAAGGCAAGCCTTCCCACCCCCTGTACTGTATCTCTCTGGCCCCACAAAATATTTTTGTAAGTATAATTGAGATATGCCTGCAACTTCAGGATTAATGTTGACTGTTATCTTCGCTTTTCCTTAAAAACTGACACATCCTTGGGGCTGGAGAGATAGCACAGTGGGTAGGGCGTTTGCCTTGCACGTGGCCGACCCAGGTTCGATTCCCAGCATCCCATATGGTCCCCTGAGCACCGCCAGGAGTAACTCCTGAGTGCAGAGCCAGGAGTAACCCCTGTGCATTGCCAGGTGTGACCCAAAATGCAAAAAAAAAAAAAAAAAAAAAAAAAAAACCTGACACATCCAGAATCACATAGCTAAGTGGGAGAGCCAGAATTGAAATCTAGGACACCTGGGCCAGAGAGCTGGAATGGTGGTCAGGGGACTTGCTTTCTCAGGTTGCCTGGTGAGCGATCCCACAGAAAATAAATTTAGGAAGGGGTCGGAGCGGTAATAGAGCAGGTAAGGCCTGTGCCTTGCATGCGGCCAATCCGGTTGACCTCTGGCATCCCATATGGTCCCCTGAGTATGACCAGGAGCGATTCCTGATTGCAGAGCCAGGAGTAACACTCCAGCATCGCCAGGTGTGGTCCAGAAACAAAAAAATATAGGAAACCTTAGAAGCAGCATGCTTAGTTATTCTCGCTGACAAATCAGCTTTCAAATCAAACCAATCCATCTTCAAGTTTCCTGTCACTTCCCACATTGCATTATTTTATTTCTGGGGGCCATACCAGGCAGTGCCAGGGGTCTCTCCCAGCAGTGTTATGGGAACCACACGGTGCTGGAGATCAAACCCAGGCCTCTCTCTGCCACCCGTGGACTCAGTCATGTGACCTATGTCTGCTCCCCATCGCCAGCATTGCTTACTAACTATAACCAGTTAACTAGTTCAAGTCCATCCTGCCTGTTTGGTTTCAGGAAGGGGGTGATCAATCTAAGGAGTCTTATATGCAAGATGTAGCTCCAGGCCACACACATCCCTAACTCATTGGTTGCTGAGGGGGAATGATATACCTGGCTGTGCTCAGTTTTGTCCTGGCTCTGTATCCAGAGATCACTTCTGGTAGTTGGTGGAGGACCACCTTATGTGTCTCTAGTCTGGTAAATTTTATTTTTTGTTTCGGGGACACACCCAGTGTTGCTCAGGGCTTACTCCTGGCTCTGCACTCAGGGGCCACTCCTGGCAGACTTGGGGAACTAGATGGGGTGCCAAGGATTAAACCTGGATCAGTTGCATTTAAGGGTAGCATGCACTGGCTATGCTATATAGCTCCAGCTATATTTTAAAAATATTCTTTAAAGCAATTCTTTAAGCTATATTTTAATATTCTTTTCTGGGGAATTTTGCACTCTATGGTCTTTAAAAAGACTATAGAATTCAGGTAAACATAAATTTTTCACATGCTCTCCATCACCTTCTCTATAGCTCAAACTCCTTTTGTTTTTTGGTTTTTTTTTGGGGGGGGGGAGGGCACTCAATGGTGTATTCAAGGATGAAACCAGGGCCAGCCATGTGCAAGTACCACTCCACTCCTTTTTTTGGTATAACCAGCATAATTATTTTCCTGATCTCAGTCAGTCTACTAACCTGATAGGGTAAAGGAACAGGAACAGTCAGTACAGTGATGGCCAAGTCACTGACAGACCAGCAGGCAGCCCCGAGGCTCGCCACAGTGGTACAGGAGTGAGGCCCAGGTATGCCCAATTCCAAACAAGGTTCAACCTCCAAAGAGAGCAAGCTGAGAATAGGCCATCCAGTCACAGAATAAAAAAAATCTAAATTTTCCCGAATGAGGAGCCAAAGCAATAGTACAGTGGGTAGGGTGTTTGTTTTGCACACATTGGGCCTGGGTTCAATCCCCAGTATCCTTTAAGGTCCCCTAAGCCTGCCCAGAGTGATCCGAGTGCAAAACCAGGCACATAAACTCTGAGAAACGCCTGGTGTGACCATTGCCCAAAGCTCCCCTCCCCCTGAAAAGCCCCCAATTTCTCCAATGAAGGTCAAGTTATAGGTGACTGAAGCAGAAATTCCAAGATCTATACAATATCAGCTCATATACCACCCCCCAAAATAAAAATTTAATGACTTCCCATTCACCAAACTCAAGCCTTTCAAGTTATAGAACCCCCTATAGAAATCAGAAAACCACAGAAAGCAAAGTATGAGGAGATGCATAATCTAAAAAAAAGGGAATTAAAGGGGTGAAGGCACTTGACTCCCATCTGGCCAATCCCCAGCATCACTTATGCTCCTCTGAGCACCACCAGGAGTAATCCCTGAGCACTGCCGAGTGTGACATCTCCCCCCGAATTAAAGGAGAACAAAATTTGGCTTTGTAGCTCCTTCTGATCCAACCAGCTAGAGAAGCATCCAGGCTGAGGCAACCAGGGCTTAAATACCACGTGCAGCTAGGCCAGGTCACTGACGAACTCGGGCTGCAATAAACCAACACTGGCCAAGTAACTTGTCCACAGCTACCATGGGCCAGGGGTAGAATCCTTATTGGTGAGAAAAGGGGACAGAAAGCCACACAGACAAATACTGGAAACACACAAGCCACAGTCACAGGCCTACATCAACCAACCCTCCATCCCGGGGCAACAACCAGAGCCAGGCTTCTCAACGTGGCCTGCAGTCCACCACTCTCGCTGCAGGAGTGGCAAAAAACCTACTGGGGTCAGGGCAATGGTGCCAAGGGCTGAAGTGCAAGCTTTTCATTCCCGGGTTCGATCCCTGGCACCTCATGACCTCCCCAGCACTGTACTGGGAATAGCTCTAAGCACCATAAACCAACCCCTCCAAACAAGGAAACCTATCGAACTCTCCTGCTCCCCATCCTCCCCCAGTTCTGCAAAGAATTGACAAGAAGCGACAAAGCAGTAAGCACAAAGAGAAGCCAAGAAAGTGTTTATGGTACCAGAACCCGAGCTGACCCCAATTCAGTATCCACAAGCACTCACGGATGTCTGGGCAAGCTCCCAAGCAGCAGGGAGCCCATACGAACCCCTGGTTGACTGCTCCACCGCGCCTCAGCTCGACCCAAACAGCTTCCCAAACCTTGTCTCTGCAGCCCCTTGGAGGACTTCAGTAGTCCCACAACCCACAATCACACCACCCAACTGGCGCTGCGGGGCTTCCGGCCCAGGCCCCTCAATCCCCAGTCCCGAAGACACACAAAGCCCTCCACTTCCAACCCCTTCCCAGCATCCTTAGCGTCCGTCACACTTGCACTTCACCCCGGCCAGGTGTCTGTTATGACACCTTCAAATGTAAACTCGGCCTGAAACTCCCCCACGCAAGGAGGCAGGGAGTCACAAATACTACCATGTACTGCCATGGCAGGGGCTGGCAGGGCGCAGGAAGGACACTCCGTGGAGACGGTCAACAGGCGAAACACCAGGTGCATGGCGAGAATCCCCCAGACTTGCTTCAAACTGAGGCATGCGTCCCGCCTCCCGCGCTTTCTCCACACACAGGACAGCAGCAGGCACTGGCCTTGCCCACCCCGCCCTCACCCCCCGGGGCCGGCTCCTTGCCCTCCAGGTCCCCACGCCAGCGCTCACAGGCCCTTCACTGCCTGAAGGATCTGCGAGACGTGGAGGCAACGATGCAGCCCGCCACCCCTTCTCATTCGAGAAGCCAAACCCCACAACCACCCTGTGGGGAGCACGGGCTGTTTTTTGGAGCCAAGTCCGGGTAAATGGTCACACAAAGACAGAGGAAAATGAGCAATAAAAAATTTACTACATTTTGGTGATTAATTCACATTAAGAGTTGAGGAAATCCAAGCCACTCGGTCTCAACAATCCAGCCCCCCAGATGCAGACTAACAGGTCAACAAACTAAACCCCTCTAGGCAGCAGGGTCATCACTCCACTCCCCCGAGTGCCCTTCCTCAAGCACCCCGGTTCCCTGGCTGCTTCCCTCTGACTGGCCTGTCTTCCTGGATGTCAAACTGGCTCCTGAAACAGTGCAATCAAGACAATGACAACCAGGTTCCAAACTGCAAATTGCCCCAAGTTTTATTTGTACTCCATACAAAAGGGGGGGAAAATCAAGGTTGTCTAACACCACCTACTTGGGGAGATGGGGATGTGGGGCTGCGCTGCTCGGCATTAGCTGGAACGTCAGTGGCCAATCAAGATTTGACATTCGCCAACTGACGGTCCCAACAGGGACTCGGGCTCAGGGCAATCGGCAGAGGGCAAAGTCAGGGCCCTCTGGACTGCTGGCACAGCTTGGTACACAGGAAATGGTTAAAAGCTAACCCTTTCCCGGCCTCCCTCACATCTAAAAAGAAAAAGGCGACGCGGACCTCAGCTGCAGGCTGCTTCCCCATCAGACGACCTTAAATATCGCGCACAAAAATAAACGGGAGCCAGGAAAAAAAAAAACATAAAATTCCCATCCTTGAGTGATGGGAGGCAGTGGAGAGGGGAAACCGCACATCTAGAGCCAGTAGCAAGATTTTCTGCGGAGGCGAAGGAACGAAGTAGGTTACTGCCGACCACTCAAAGGGATCGTCTGCTGGGGAAGGCCCACATGGTAGAGGGGATGAAAAACCGAAAACGGGAGAGTCTGGGTCAATGTAGCCGTAACCTGGGTCTGCATCCCACCCCACACCTCTCCTCTTTCCCTCCCTGTGGTGCCCCGTCCCCGGATGGCCCTACATGCGGCGCTGGTAGCCAGAGTGCATCTGAGCTGCCCGCAGGTAATCATTATAGGAGCCCGAATAGCGTGCGTAATCGGAATGAGCATCGGGCAGGCGACGGTAATCCAGCGAGGACTTTGTCGGCGAGCGGCGGAACGAAAGCTGCGACTCTGATAAACGGCGGTAATCAGAGAGCTCGGCTAAACGCCGGTCGGAACCATACCTAGTCGAGAGAAGAAGACAGTTGGTGAATGAGACAATTGAGGGGAGGGCTCCAGGTGGGCATGGGGGAGATGCCAGGGGGGAGGGGGAGGGCGTGACCAGGTTGGTCTCCAACAAACAAGATGTTGTCAGAAGGCTCATCACCCTATAGGGGTAAGAAATCCAGCCTGGGTCAACTCCGTGGGAAACCGAGCCCCGCCCCCCCAGCAGCCCTCCCTCCGGAGCTGGCCTGTGTCCCCGAACCACGAGTGAACTAGCCCCGCCCCAGGGCCCTGTGCAGAAAGACCTTGATCAGTTATCAACAAAACGGCGGACGAAGGCAAGGTCCCCAACTTCCCAGCGTGGACGCACCTCAGACATCGTGCCTTTAGCCAGCGAGTGCCAAAGGGACTGCGCTTTCGACCCCCCCCCCCCCCCAGCCCGCCCAGAAGCCTGGACAACCACGGGACAGGCTTCAGGCTCCGTGACACGGTGGGAGAGGTGTGGGCCAGTCCTGCGAGGCAGCAGCTCCCCGGCGCTGGGGCAAGCCAGGGCAGGACGCGCCTCCCAGCCGCACTAGCTGGGACCCCCCCCCCCAGGCTGAGCACTGCGCTCCACCTGAACCCCGGTGACCGGAAAAGTTCACAGGCGCCACCCCCTCAGCCTCCGGCCACCCCGGGGAAGTCGAGCAGACCAAGGGCGGGGCCAGTGGCTCCAGTTTCCCTCCCGTGCCAACCACAGCCCCTTGCCCAAAGCCCCAGTTGGGGGCAGAGGCGGGGGGGCATACAGTACCTTTTTGACATGGCGACAGCCTTTTTGTAGGGATCGTCGTAGCTGGCCCGGGGTGGGGAGAGACGCGTACGCTCATAGGGCGGCGGGGTGCTGTTGGCGTTGGCAACGGCCCCCTGGGACATGGACAGGTAGGCTGCAGACGGCTGACCTGCCCCATCGTAGGCACCGCCTGGCTGGCCACGGTAGGAGGCAGCCGCCTGGGGATGCTGCTGGGCAGCATAGGACGCAGCCAGCGAAGCCGACGACTGCGTGCGGTACGGCGCGGCCATGGTGGCCGAAGGCTGCGCCCCGTACGCGGCGGCGGCGCCGTAGGAGCCAGTGGCCGCGGCAGCCGACTGCGCCCCATACGAGCCCGACAGGCCCATGGACGCCTGCGCCCCGTAACTGTTCAGCTGGGTCTGAACAACTGGCTGCGCCCCGTAGGAGCCGGCCATCGGGGTGGTGGCCTGCGCAGCGTAGGCGGCGGGCTGGCTGGCATAGGCGGCCGCTGTCGCTGGCTGGGCCACGTACGCGGCGGGCTGGGAGGAGTAGGACGCCGCCTGCTGAGCAGCATAGGGGGCCGACTGGGCATTGTAGGAGGCCGAGGGCTGGGCGTTGTAGGAAGCTGCCTGGGCCCCGTACGCTAGTGACGAGGCTGCGGACTGGGCCCCGTACGAGGCTGCCTGGGCCCCGTAGGAGCCGAGGGAGGAAGCCGCTCCCTGGGTGTTGTAAGAGGAGGCAGCGGCACGAACCCCGTAGGAGGAGGCGGCCTGCGCGCCGTAAGAGGATGGCTGGTTGCCATAGGAGGCGAGGGAGGAGCCCTGAGCCCCGTAGGAGTTGAGCGAGGAAGCCGCAGCCGGCTGCCCCCCATAGGAGGAGAGCGCCGAGGCCGAGGGCTGGGCGCCACTGTAGGGGCCGAGTGAGGACGCTGCAGCCGACTGGGAGCTCGGGCTGGCCAGCTGGCCCCGGTACGGAGCCCCCAGGGAGACAGAGGGCTGAGCGCGGTAAGAGGCTGCCTGGGCGGTCATGGGCTGAGTCCGGTAGCCAACACCCAAAGAGGCAGAGGGCTGGGCCCGGTAGGCAGCGCCCAGCGACACTGAGGGCTGGGCCCGGTAGGTGGCTGGCTGGGCCGTCAGAGGAGCCACGTAAGAGGCTCGGGGAGGTGAACGGCGCAGAGGGCTGCGGTCGCGACCAAAGAAGGGTGGCGTGGGCTGGCGGGCTTGCCCATCAAAGCCACCAGTGCTGTTGCCAAAAGCCTGCTGGTAGTCGAAGGTGGCAGAGAAGCCACCAGTTCCGGGGAATGCCGCATCCCCAGCCCCTGGTTTCTTGGTCTTGTCCCCAGACTGGATAGCCAGGCCAGGCCCCTTCTTCTGACCCTTGGTTGAGAGTTCCACGTTGATGCGCTTGCCCTTCACTTCTTTGCCGTTGAGCTGCGCGATGGCGGCTTTGGCATCTGCTTCCTTCTCCATGTGAACAAACGCGTAGTCTGATAAAGCAGCAGACAGAGGGTTAGCAATTAGGGGGGCAGGGCATGCTACCCAGTGGGTCCCAGTCGGACACACAACAGCACCAGCTGTTGCCAGCTACCTCCAGGCCTCCAAACCCTCCTCTCCAGGAGTTTCTCGTAAGCCATGGCTCCCAAGAACAAAGTTTCTGACTCTGCCTAAGGCCTTCTCCGTCTTAGCCACCTGAACCAACGTCCTGGTCAAGAAAGATCGGAAGATGAACTGTAACACGACACCATCACCGCTCCTACCAACATAAACCACTGACAAACTGCAGAAGACTCCTGATCACTCCCTCTAACACAAGCTCACACCACACTGCCTGAGGCTCAACTCGCAAGTGTGGAGATGTACACACAAGATAAGGCCTGACCCATATCTCAAGTACAAGAGCCTCAAAGTCCAGCTCACTAAACTCCTCCAGTAAGATCTTCCTTTTCTTCACAGCCCTGCCCTGTAAAAAGCACTTCCATGAGCAGGACCTCCTCCGGCCCTACCACAATGTGCGGAGCAGAGCCAAGCACCACCACTGCAAGCTGCCTGGTGGACCAGCACACGGGCAACTACCAGGCTGGCCCCATTCAGACGCGGCAGCCCAGCAACAGAATCTCGCTGTCCATGACCCTTAGCCACGCCTGTCTCTGCCTGAGAAGTGAGTGTGTGAGTCAGGCCCTGGGGGTAACCTGACTGGGAACTGAAGCTTAGAGAGGAGCCGCTCCATGGAACCCAGTGAATGTGGAATGGAAGCGAGCCGCCCTCCTGAGGCCACATGACATCTCACCAGTTTCCCCTAGGGCTGCCATTCACAGATCACTGTTTACAGGAAATATTTGGTCTCGGCAGGCTCTAGAGGCTGAGGTTCCCCGTGAGGTTCTCATTCAGGAGCTAAGTGCAATGTGGTGGGGACGCTAAGACAGGAGGCTCACCTCAGAAGTCTGACCCAACTATCAATCAAAAAGAAAAATCAGGAGGGGGAAAGAATGGGAAGAAATTCTCGTTCCTGTCCAAACTCATAAATCACAGCATGCAAGCAGGATCGAAGACACTGATAAAATTTTTGTGGAAAATTGGGCCACAAGAGGCCAGAACGATAATACAGCAGGCAAGGTGTTTGCCTTGCACGAAGCCAACCCAGGTTCAATCCTTGGCATCCCAGAGGGTCACCCCCCACCCCCACCCTACCCTCCCCCAAACACCACCAGAAACATTTCCCAAGTGCAGAGCCAGGAGTAAGCCTTGAGCACTGCCGGGTGTGACTCAAAAAGCAAAATAAAAAGAAAATTGGGCCCCAAACTTAATCCCACCTTGACCTCTAGCACTTTAACAGTCAAAGTGCAGACAGACCCCTTTGGCTCAACAGTTGAGGAAATGAACAACTACCTAGATGGAATTATCCTACCTGCATTCCCAGAGCTAAATCCCTTCAACTGGCCTATAAAGAAGGGTGCTAACTTCTAAAAATTTCCATACTGATGCCCTAACTGTTCTTATAGATCCAGTAATGTTCGTGGACTCGAGGCAATGCCAACAATCCCAGTCTCCCATGAGAATAAAAACAACAAGCAAATATCAGAAGCACAGTATACAGCACAAGAAATCCCAGTGGGTGATCCTGGTATCAGTGACCTGCTGCAAGTTCTTCAGGAATTTACATCTTACTCGGTCTTCTGAGAAATCTGTCCTACCTGAGTCAGGAGAGTCAAAGGAGAAGGAAAGTGCCTGGTGAAGTTTGAACAGCTACACAATGATAAAGGAGGGCGGCCATGCAAGCCTGGCAAGGGCCCCAGGCTTACTCCCTTAGCGAACATTCTTGCGCTCTCAACAGAGGGAGAATCAGTGCCACCTGCACATGCAAACCTAGAGAGGACAGAACCAAATGAGCTGTCACTGCAGCTCTCTGTCCCCTCACCCCCATGGCCAGACCCGACTCCTCAGCTTCCAAAGGTGAAAGCAGAATGTTCCTTTCGCCCTTGCCATAGCCGGTGTCAACTGTTCTCTGACCACTTACCTCCATATTGGGCAGAGTGAGCTAAAAATAGAAGTGAATGGTCTGAGATCAGTCTGAAAGCAGAGCCTAGGGCTGGGGCGCCTGCGGCACCCCCAGCGCATGGTCCTCTGGCACCTCTGGGAACAACTGAGCAGGGAGCCAGCTGAAACAGCACTGCTGGGTGCGGTCCCAAATGGGCCCACACCCAGTGAAGCTCAGGGGTTACTCCTGGTTCTGCACTCAGGAACTACTCCTGGCAGTGCTTGGGGGATCATATGGGATGGCGGGGATCAAGCCGGGGTCAGCCATGTTCAAGACAAATGCCTACCAGCTGTACTATCTCTTCGGCCCCAAAACTTTTAAAATTTTTTGTTTTATAGCCACACCGACAATGCTATGGGAACCATATGAGATATCAGAGAACAATCTGGGGTTGGCCGTGTGCAATCCCACTTACCCACTATACTATCACTCCAGCCCCAAACATTTTTTTTCTTTCGTTTTTTGGTTTTGGGGCCACACTTGGTGATACTCAGGGCTGCCAAGGATTGAAATCTGAGCCAGCCATGTGTAAGGCAAGTGCCCTACGGTGGTCTGTACTATGTCTCCGGACCCAATTTTCTTTTCTTTCAATTTAAAAATAAAAGTAGAGGCTGTGTAGATATTCAGGGAAATGGCAAAAGCACCCGGAGGCGGCAACTGCAAGCAGAAGGCGGCAGATCTTAGAGGCAGCTGCCAGGGATAACCTTCAGGCACTAAAGGGAATATGACACCATACCATAATGCTGGCTGGCCAACAGATTCCTGACCCAGAAAAAAAAAACCAATACCCAAAATGTTCAATTTGTTTTTTTTTCACAAGAGCATACACACAATACACTACTTCCTATTTTGCTGGGTTCTATTTAAAAAATCAAGCTGGGATATCTGTGAATTTAAAAAAATATGTTTGTTTGGGGGGGTAGGGGGCGGGGGGCCAGGGGCACATCGACTGTCCTCAGTTTTCCACTGGCTCTGGGCTCAGGGACTATTCCTGGCAGGCTCGGGGACCATAGGGGTGCTGGGGATTGAAACCAGGCCGAACACATGTAAGGTAAGAGCCCTATCACTGTACGACTCCTCAGTCCAACATGACCAAATATTATTATTCTAAGTTACTAAGCCTGAGTTGAAGCTTAGTACAGTGGGTAGAGTTCTTTCAGTGGGTAGAGCACATGACTTGCATGTGGCCAACCTAGGTTCAATCCCCAGCCATCCATATAGTCCCTTGAGCACTGCCAGGAGTAATTCCTAAATGCAGAGCCAGGAATAATCCCTGAGCATCTCTGGGTATGACCCAAAAGCCAAAGAGCCCCCCCGCCCCCCAAAAAAGGTTAACCTGATCTTGGAGAAATGTGTGAAAGATGGATCAGTGGACCAGTCACCAGCTACCTAATCCAACCACAGCTCTACCAAAGATGCCACCAACCCAAAACCTTCCAGGAACAAAGCAAACAAGTGGCCCAGGGTTCTGGAAAGCCAATTCAAGAAAGAGGTCATCACGTTGGAAGGAGCTAGGAAGTCAAGTTTGACATTATGTCCACCACTGGTGGCACCACAAACTCCTCCAGGATCAAAGTAAAGAGTCCAGAAAAACAGTTTCTTCTCCTAAGGGCAAAAACCTCTAAAGTGAAACTTCAGCACTACCCACCCTCAAATGCAATTGCTCTTGGGCCTTTCACACCTAAATCTTTACTAACGCTGTGAGTTAGGCGCCATACTCCACAGAATGTGGCTGTGGACAGTGGTTACAATGCTGTTGCTACGGAAGGGTTTTGCTCCGCAAATCAGACCATATCTAAGCTCCTGGTAACCATGCAACTGTTTTTTTCCCCCTCCTGTAAAGTAAAACAGAACTGGTGTACCATGCAATGCCGAGCTTCTGTGCTTCTCAAAGATCTGACAGCCAGTACATAGAGTCAATGGTGTGCCCATTCCCAGTCCAAGAAATCAGAAGGTTTTTGGTAGAGTGAGAGACAATTTCTAGCCCATTCCCATCTGAAAATCCTCACTTTCCTTCACCCACAGGGATGCCAAGGTATGTGCAGAAGGCACGCCCTTTGCCCCATACTCCCATCGAAGCAGACCAAGGACTCTGTGACACGGTGAACCTCCATTCCCTCGAGTCAATGCAGTGCTACTAAATCAGATGTTCCCAAAGGAACAAAACACACAACTCTTGCAGTAAATCAGCCAGAATGCTAGAACCACATGCAATTGTCATGTATTTCACGCACCCAACACTCCTGCCCCCCACTGTGGCTGCATGTCAGCCAAACTGTCACCTTTCTCCTCTACCTAAAAGCAAGCTCCTGGCCCAGGGCCATGCCTGCCCCTCTGACGCTAGTTTGCAAGCTCTGAATCAAGAAGCCACTGCGCCCAAGAACCACAGGAGTCGTGGCACGTCAGTGAAACCCGGAATCCACAGTGAGCCCAACCATTTCCTGGCAAGGTGCCCAAGGTGAGGCCCTTCCCCACTCTTTGGCACTCAACAAAAGCGAAATCCATGCACCATCCAGCCCGCCTCAGAACACCCAGCAGGAAAACCCAATTCCGGACGGCCGTGGACTTGCATAACCTGAGTTGAGGAAAATAGAATGCAGTATTAATGCAGAACAAGGAATTGCTCCTGGCGGTGGAGACCACAACCCTTTTACACTTCCGCGTGTCAGGGGAGTGGTCCCAAAGCTGTCTCCTGGTGGAAAAGGTCGAGTACCTACCTACACCCACAGTTCCCCCGGCCAGAAACCTTACACAGGGCGGGAGCAGGTAAGACTCCAACACCCAGATAGACATCAGACTCCCAGTACGGGTCCTCGAAGGCAGCAGGGCTGACCGTGATGTGTCCCCTGCACCCAAGAGGAACAGAGACTGGCCCCGGGGCACAAGAGCCAGCCAAGCTGGCCGACATCATATAAAAGGAGCTTAGGGGAGGGACAAGGACCCAGACTAGGGAAAAAAGTTAACCTGGATCACCTAAAAACAAGTCGGGCCTAAATCAGGGTGATCCATTTCCCTCTAAAAGGCAAGTAGCAATCTGCCCCGATCAGGCTCCAAGAGCAAACAGGAGCAGTGTACATTTATTCTGCCCGCATTTAACGAGATCCCCGCTCACACGCCCCTCCCCAACTCCCGCTCCGTCTGAGTACACCCCCCTGCAAAACCACCAAGCTCAGAAACGAATGGCACTGCCCCCGGGGCACGGCCTTGGCAGGTAAAGGATACGGAGAAGTGGCCTTCACAGAAAGCAAGAGACCTTCCACGTGCGAAAGGTCGGGGTTTCCAGCTCAGAGACGTCAATGGAGCCCAAAAGGGGTGGGGGGCGGGGGGTGGGGGGCGGAGGGGAACCAGCAGCGTGAGGGCGGGCGGTGGGAAGCGCAGTTTGCCACGCCTATTCCCCAGCCCCCCACACCAGCATCGAAAGGCCAAAGTGGTTGGGAGGGGCCCCTCCGGTCCCCACGGTAACTAGACCCGTGAGCTGACCCAAGCCGGACACGTTAAGAGATTCCAGCCCGAGAAACGTCCAAGGGCCCCGTTACCTTCCGCTCGGGAGCATTCATCGGGAGGGAGCACGAGGGCGGTGTCGGGGCGTCAGCCCCCACCTTTTCCCTCTTCCCTTGCTCTGACCACCGACGTCTGGCGAGGAAGGGGGGAAGTGGCGAAATCTTCCCCGCTCCACGATCCGGCGTGCGCCCGTCACTTCCCAATTTCCGCTCGGTGCCAGGCCCGGAGCCCAGTGGCAGGCGCGCCCCCGGTACACTCGCGAGTCTCGCAGGCGCGTCCCCGGCCCCGCAGCTCGGCTCCCGGAGGCCGCCGCACCCACCCGGAGCCGCGGGGGAGGAGGGTGGCTCAGCCCAAAGCGCCCCCGACACCTCCGGCCTCATTCCCGCCGACTGGCCCACCCCGCCCCACCGCGCAGTGACCGACCCCCGGGAGAGGGACGTGGCTAACAAGCAGAGTGCCCCGTGCGCGCACGCGCGCACGCGCGCGCCCCCCGCGTTACCTTTCACCACGTCACACTCGATGACGCGTCCGCGGCGCTCGAAAAGGCTGCGCAACTCCTGGCTCGTGCACGCCGCCGACACATTGCCCACGAAAATCTTCCAGGTATTCAGAGGCCGTGGGCGCGACATCTCCACCACGAGCGCGCGCCCCGGCCGCAGCTCGTGGCCGTGCAGGGCCTCGATGGCGCGCAGCGCGCCCGCGTTCTCGCGCATGTGCACGAAGGCGAACTGTTTCATGACGGCGCAGCTCATGACCGTGCCGTAGGGCGCGAAGAGGGCTGCCAGCTCCTCCGGCGTTGTATCCGCCCCATCGACGTTGCCCACGAAAATCTTCATTTTGCCGCCGCAGCCGCCTTTCCGGAGGGCCGGGACCTCTCCTCCAGCGACGGGCGAAACGACCGACCGGCCTGCAGTCCTCCCCAGGAATGGCTGGCCACCGAGAACCCCGCCGCGCAGGCGCTCTGACCGAGCCAATCAGGATCCGCTTCCCGCGCGCCCTTCAGCCAATCAGAGAGGCCAACGGAAGATCGACTCCGGTACAGCCAATCCCAGAGGGCCTGCAGCCCGCTCATTCGCGGAGGGGGCGGGAGAGGGACGACGGCGCGGGACCAACCGCCTCCGCCGGGGGGAGGGGAAGGGGGGTTGGCGAAGGGGGAGCGAGCGCTGGAGCGCCGGCGCCGGAGAGGCCTAGTCGGCGCGGCGGCCTCAGCTCCGGGTGGGGCCGGGGCCGATGGGCCCCATGGAAAAACTTTGTTCGGGCGGGGACCAGACCTGCCCTCGTCCTGGCAGCCTAGGCCAAGCCCGCGCTTGGTGGCCGCTACGGCGAGGCCGGCCGCGGAGAGGCAGGACCGGGAGAAAGCAGAACAAATAGCCGCGGAACTGGGCGCCTTGGCGGGCGGCGGGGCCGACAGGTTTCGGCCGAAAAGCCCTCGAGCCGTTCATTCATTCTTGGGAAGCACGCTTCCCGCTTCTGCTGAGACCCTGGAGGCCACTAGAAACAGTTTTTTTAAAAAAAAAAAAAACTGTCTTTTTCTTCCTTGATGGAATTGCCCAACGAGAAGGAAAGATACGCGCCTCTCTCGGGCGTGAGACCGAAAAGGAAGTCAAAAAGCCTGGTCCGTGAGAGGGGGAAAAGTGGAGGATTTAATAAAAAGCACCAAATTTCAAAATCGATCGTTGTACGTAAATTTAAAATGTTGCTGGCAGGGCCCTTCCCTTGCACACTTGCGACTCGCCGCACCCCTGAGCCCCCACCCCCACCCCCCCTCCGGAATTAACCTGAGCGCTGCTGGGTGTGGCCACAAAACAAAGTGCAGGGCAGAAGAGATTAAAAAATAGTGATAATAGCAACGTGTAGGGAGATGGTTGCCTGCACATTCAAACTTTATTGAGCACTTTTGCTCCTGGGCAGCCCCAAAAGGGGCAAGCCCGATCTGTTTGGAGTTTGTATGTGTGGTGGGGGAGGGGGTTGGTGAGGCAAGACACAACAAATGAGAAAAAAATGGTAAGTGTGGTCAAGACTTGAAGTTACCCGACCACGGTATCATTCTAGCTAGAAAGCACCCAAGTGCTGGGGTACACAGGAGTACAGACAGCAGCGTGGCTGGAAATTGAAACAGAAAGCCCAGGAAGTTGTAGTACTTGGTCAGCCCCTGAAGTCACACTGACCCTCTTAAACTGGAAGACCCACATGGCAGGAAGTTCATTGCTTTGTAAGTATCCTCTGGCTGCTATGAGGACAGAGAGAAATTAAAGGGGCTGCAGAGAGAATTCAGTGGCCTTGTTGGTACCACCCTGGGTCTTCCCAACTCCCAGAGCCTCCTGGATCCCTGAACAGGGAATAACTCCTGAGCACTGGCCCAAAACAAAAACAGAAGCAGAGAACATTTTGAGAACAATTTCTACCACTACCACAAAAGCTCCCAGAGAGAAGTGATGGCGGGACTGATCAGGGCAGCCACAGTGACTTGGAGGTCATTTGAAGGCTGAGCTGACCCCTGTGGTATGGCTTCCCAAAGGGCAGACAAAGGTGCCCCATCCAACAGCTGTCATTCACAGGAGATTGGAGTCTCTCTGGGAGAACGGACATTGTGTCGCATTTATTATTTTTGGTTTGAGGGCCACACATGAAGGTGCTGGGGGTTATTTGCTGCAGTATTCGTCGGACCCTGCTATGTCAGCAATCAAACCCGGGGCTTCGCACATGAAGTGTCTATCACTGAGTGACGTCCCCAGCCCTTTGTTTTTAATTGAATTTGATGAAGAGAGAGGCCAAGGATAGAGCACAGGCCTAGCACATGTGAGACCTTGAGTTGGATCCCTAACACTGTATCCCCTGGCACTGCTGGGAATAGTCCTGATGAAAACAGTAACATAGTATCTTCAAGGCTCCTCTTCTCTGCCTGAGGGGATAACAGGGGGTAGGGCACTTGCCTTGCACTTGACCAACCTGGGTTCAATCCCTGGCACCCTATATAGTCTCCCAAGCCCCATCAGGAGTGATCCCTGAGCATGGAGCCAGGAATAACCCCTGAACATTACCAGGTATGAACCAAAAAACTAAAACAGGGGCTGGAGTGATAGCACAGCAGAGAGGGCATTTGCCTTGCACGCGGCCGATCCGGGTTTGATTCCCAGCATCCCATATGGTCCCCTGAGCACTGCCAGGAGTAATTCTTAAGTGCATGAGCCAGGAATAACTCCTGTGCAATGCCGGGTGTGACCCAAGAAGAAAAAAAAAACAGCCAGCCCCCCCCCAAAAAAAAACACTGAAACAAAAAGCAGGGGCTGGAGCGATAGCACAGCAGGTAGGGCATTTGCCTTGCATGCGACTGACCTGGGTTTGATTCCCAGCATCCCATATGGTCCCCTGAGCACCGCCAGGGGTAATTCCTGAGTGCAGAGCCCGGAGTGAGCCCTGTGCATCGCCAGGTATGACCCAAAAAGAAAAAGAAAAAGAAAAAAACAACCCCAATAATTTCCTCCCCGAAAGTGTAATAATATTCCATTGTCTGTATATCATATTTTACCAATTCATCTGACAATGGAAATTTGGATTGTTCTCACCCTTTAGCTGTTTGAAAAGGCTGCTAAGAATATGGTACACTGTGGGCCTCAGCTACAGAATTAAAGGTATTTCCCTTGCACACAGCTGATGGGTTCAACCCCCCCCCCCCCCCACACACACACACACCATATCGGGTCCCCGGAACACTGCTGGAAATGATCCCGAGCATAGAGCTAAAAGTAAGTTCTTAGCACGGCCAGGTGTGGCCTCCAAACAATACAAGCAATATTATGGTGTATTGATATACTTCGATTAGAGCATAATTTATAGAGTAACAATCATTCTTTTGTGTTTGTTTCATTTGGGGGCCACACCTGACAGTGCTCAGGGCTTACTCCAAACTCTGTGTTCAGGGAATCATCCCTGGTGAGACTTGGGGACCATATGGAGTGCCAGAGATCCGCAGGCGAGTGCAAGGCACATGCCCCAGTGACAATCATTCTTTGGGGTGGGTGAGGGGTGTCACAGTTTCCCTAATAGGTCCAATCACGTAACTGCTGCTACGGACCACTATTCAGGCAGTGCCATCCGCTGTGCTCCTGGAAATTCCTCCTACCCCAGTCTCCCGCCAGCACTGACCTTTTCTCACTCTAATTTTGTTTTTTCCCAAATATCACATAGAGTCACCCAGCAGGTAGCTTTTTGGAGCTAGGTTACTCCTGAATCTGCACCCAGGGCTTTGATGTACAAGGCAAACGCTCTACCCGCTGCACTATGGGTCCAACCCCAAGATCTACCTTCTTTCGCGTAGCATAATGCGTGTGTTTCTGGGCCATGCCCTCACCTTTATCAGTTACCAGTTGCTTTGAATCAGTTATGGACAGCGGATGGAGGTGCTACAGAGAGTTTTCCATCTGGATTGTTTCCAGCTTGGGGTAAGTATGACTAAAGTTTGCATAGAGATTTTTGTGCAAATCAACACTCTCTGTCTTGGGGCTGGAGCGATAGCACAGCGGGTAGGGCGTTTGCCTTGCACGCGGCCCGACCCAGGTTCGATCCCCAGCATCCCATATGGTCCCCTGAGCACGGCCAGGAGTAGTTCCTGAGTGCATGAACCAGGAGTAACCCCTGAGCATCGCCGGGTGTGACCCAAAAAGAAAAAAAATAAAAAAGAAAAGAAAAAAAATAAAAAATAAAAAAGAAACACCACTCTCTGTCTTGTTAAAACAAATATGGGGCCTGAGCGATAGTACAGCAGGAGGGCATCTGCCTTGCATGTGACTAACCCGGGTTCGGTTTGATCCCCGGCATCCCATCGGGTACCCCAAACACTGCCAGGAGTAATTCCTGAGTGCAGAGCCTGGAATAACCCCTGAGCACTGCTGGGTATGACCCAAAAAGCCAATTAATGAATAAATAAATCAAATATAAGGTCATCTTGAGCAATAAATGAAATCCAGTCAGATGTTTAGTGTGTTCCTTACAATATATGTGGAAAAAAAGTTTGCTAACTAGAATTTTTAAGGTTTGGCTAGAGCAATAGCACAGCGGGTAGGGCATTTGCCTTACATACGGCCAACCCGGGTTCAATTCCTCCGCCCCTCTTGAAGAGCCTGGCAAGCTGCTGAGAGTATCTCGCCCACATGGCAAAGCCTGGCAAGCTACCCATGATGTATCAATATGCCAAAAACAGTAACAACAAGTCTCACAATTTGTTGTGAGACATTACTGGTGCCCGCTCAAGCAAATCGATGAACAACAGGAGGACAGTGCAGTGCTTTTTTCTTGATGGGGGAGAAAGACTATGAGCATCCCAGTAGTATTAGGGACTTCTAGAGTTACACCCAAATTACAGATTAAATGCCAGGCATGCTCTTCAGTCCTCTGCACTATTTCCCCAGCTCCCAACCAGAATTTACTTGTCAATTTATTTTGGAGTAACCAGCATCCAATCTAGGGCCTCACACGTGCAAGGCAAGTACTATACCAATAAGATGGCCCTAGAATCTTCTTATTATTTTTTATGGGGGTGGGGTTGTATTTTTTTCTTTTTGGGTCACACTTAGCAAACGCTCCGGACTTACTCCTGGCTCTGCACTCAGAAATTACTCCAGATCCCTTAACAGAAGAAAGAGAACAGAAAGAAAGAAATTTCTAATAAAGTAATATGTATCACAAGGACCATGAAATTTGGTTTCTGCTACAAATGCAGGCTGGCACGCAGGTACCCCATTGGCATCTCAGTATGTGATTAGATTATCGCTGGCTCCATCCTCCCTACCTCAGCCCATGGTGCTCTGTTAGCCAAACCGAAGAATAGCAAAACTCAGGGTCTGTTACACTTCCAACCAAAATATTTTGTTGTGCAGGGGCCAGAGAGATAGTAAAGTGGGTAGGGTACTTGCTTTGCACGCAGCTGATCCGGGTTCAATCGCTGGCATCCCATATGGTCCTCTGAACACCACCCGGAGTGATTCCTGAGTGCAGAGCCAGGAGTAACCACAGAGCATCTCTGGGTGTGGCCTGAATCCTCTCTCGTGCCAAAAAAAAAAAACCAAAAAACCTTTGTTAGGCAAAAATGGGCTGAAGTAGCACAGCGGGAGGGCGTTTGCCTTGCAAGCAGCCAATATGGTCGACCTGAGTTCGGTTCCTCCGTCATTCTCGTAGAGCCCGGCAAGCTACCGAGAGTATCTCACCCACACCCCACACAGCAGAGCCTGGCAAGCTCCCCATGACATATTCGATATGCCAAACACAGTAACAACAAAGTCTCCAATGGAGACGTTATTGGGCCTGCTCAAGCAAATCGATGAACAACAGGAGGACAGTGACAGTGACAGTGACAGGCAAAAATAAAATCAATCAGTAAGGTTCTAGTAAAGTGTTCTACATGTGTTTTCCACCAAGTTGAGACATTTGAAAGTTATTTAGGATGAGAAAGTTAGTTTAGTGTGTCTGGCTACCCCACATATTGTAAATCACTAGGAATCCCTACGTCCCCCCCACCCCCCAGAAAACACAGGAGTACCCTCCCATACACGTAGTATCTTCATCACCAAAGCAGTCTCTCTTGCAAATATCTAAAAGCCCCACAAGGGCAATTGCACCCCAGTAAGAACTACTGATCAAATAGGAATTGTGAACCGAATTTGGAGTGTACACTCAGCTTCGGGTAACTCTGTCTCCTTTCTCCTCTGCGGTCTTCAAGGTGACCAGGACTCCCACACATGCTTGACTGTCCTGCTCACTCCTCGGTTAATGGTGCTCGCCGGGCATGGCTGAGGGGGTTACAGCTCAGTGGGCTGGAGGGAGAACACAGGAGGACAGTTGGGGTTAAGATGCTTGCCTGGCATTGAACATAAACCAGCCTAGACTGCATCCCCAACACCACCAGTAGTGACCCCTGATCACAGAGCCAGGAGTAAGGCCTGTTCACTGCTGGGTGGGACCCCAAGCCCCAAAATAATAATAAAATAACCTTTTTTTGCTTTTTTGGTCACACCCAGAAGTGCTCAGTGGTTATTCCTGGCTCTGCACTGAGGAATTACTCCTGATGGTGCTTAGGGGACACTATGGGATGCCAGAGATCGAGCCCAGGTCAGCCACATGCAAGGCAAATGCCCAACACGCTGTACTATTGCTCCGACTCTACATTTTTTTTTCTTTGCTTTTTTTTGGGTCACACCCAGCGATATGGGATGCTGGAAATCGAACCCAGATCAGCTGTGTGCAAGGCAACCGCCCTACCCCCTGTGCTATTACTCCAGCCCCTACAATAACATTCTTTTTTTTTTTTTTTTTTTGCTTTTTAGGTCACACTCGGCAATGCACAGGGGTTACTCTTGGCTCTGCGCTCAGGAACTACCCCTGGCAGTGCTCAGGGGACAATATGGGATGCTGGGAATCGAACCCGGGTTGGCCACGTGCAAGGCAAACACCCTACCCGCTGTGCTATTGCTCCAGCCCCCTACAATGACATTCTAAAGCAATAAAAATGCCAATGGAAAGATATTTTTGATGTGCTAAACTTTTGGAGGTAAATTAGCAGCACAATCTACTTAGCCAATGCTATCAATTACCTTCAGATAAGTCGTTTTTAAAAAATTCTTGAAGTAATAAAAACAAAAGAAAAATATAAATAAGTGAAAAAAAAAACCACCTATGGGCCAGGGGATAGTACAGTAGGTTGGGTGCTTGCCTGGCATATGGCCAACTTGGGTTCAATCCCTACCACCCCATATGGTCCCCTGAGCACGGCCAGGTGTGCCCCGTCCCCTGAAAAAGAAAATATGGGCCAAGAGACAGTACAGCCAGTGGGGTGTTTGTCTTGTGTGTGTCAGACCCGGGTTCAACTCCGGGCATAATATATGGTTCCCTGAGTCCCACCAGGAGTGACCCCTGAGCACAGAGCCAGGAGTAAGTGAGGCTTACTCCAAATGCTTATCCTTGAGCATTGCTGGGTGTGGCCAAATAAAACAAAAACTAAACAAACAAAAGACCTCAGGGTGGGTCACACTTCTGGCTAAATCATTTGGTGGGATTGAATCACACCCTGCTGGGTGCTCAGGGCACCACTGGTGCTGGAGTTTGTTTTTGTTTGGTTTTGGGGCCCCACCCAGCGGTGCTCAGGATTTATTCCTGTCTCTGTGCTCAGGGCTCACTCCTGACGCCCAGTGGACCATATGGGATACCTGGAGTCTAATCTGGGTCAGCACCCTCCCTGCAAGGCAAGCGCCCTCCCTGCTCTACTATTGCTTGGGCCCCAATTTTTCTTTGGTATTTTTTTTCGGGGGCCCCACCTGGGGATGCTCAGGGCTTGCTCCTGCCTCTGTGCTCAGAAATCATTCCTGGCTGGGCTCAAGGAAACCTATGGGGTGCAGGAGATTAAATGTGGGTCAGCTACTTGCAAGGCAAGCACGCTACTCACTGTACTACAGCCTCCAATTTTTTTTTTCTTTTTGGGTCACACCTGGTGATGCACAGGCGCTACTCCTGGCTCTGCACTCAGGAATCACTCCCGGCGGTGCTCAGGGGACCATATGGGATGCTGGGAATCGAACCCCGGTTGGCCGTGTGCAAGGCAAACGCCCTCCCCGCTGTGCTATCTCTCCAGCCCCCAGGCCCCAATTTTTTATATGATAGCGAGATGTTTTATTTTTCTAGAAAAATTTTATTCACGATACATGAGTCTCACTTTTCAGCTGTTAAAATTAAAATCAATATTGTGGTTCATATGGAGTATTATATATGCCGAGCAGAGCCCTGGCAGCTGAAGACCTCCAGGACCCATTCACAGCCATGCTAAGACCACTTTCCACACTCTCAGATGAGCCTCACACATGAAGGAACTGGCAGAGGAACCCAGGTGTGAGGAACCCGGGGCTGAGATCTCCAGGCCTGCTCGGTGAGGGACTGAGCCTCCTCCACCTAGATCCTCCATCTTCCAGTAACCAGACAGTTACACCCACCAACTGCCATGTAACCCCATCAACAGCCAAGCTCCAGAGAGTATAAAACCAAGCTCCCGGCCGCGACCTCTTATTGCCTAATTCTCGCTCTCAGAGAACCCGGCAGGCTACCGAGAGCATCCTGCCCGCATATATGCCTGACTGGGGATATCTGTAAAGGTGATAAGAGGCTGCCTCAAAAGCCTCAATCCCTCTTGGAGAGCCCGGCAAGCTACCAAGGGTATTCCGCCCGCACAGCAGAGCCTGCCAAGCTACCCATGGCCTACTTGATATGCCAAAAATAGTAACAATGTGGTCCTCATTCCCCTGACCCTGAAAGAGCCCCAAATATGCCATTGGGCTACACTAGCACATGACAGGGACGAATGGAGACATTACTGGCTCCCACTTGAGCAAATCAATGAACAATGGGATGATAGTGATAATGATGGAGTAGTAGAACCATCTGAATAGAGACTATCTTATTGGGCAAGTTACATAACCATCTGGGCTTCAGTTTCCTCATCTGTAAAATGGGATCATAATCTCGCCAACTTTGCAGTTAATCCTTGCCATGAGGACTGACACCTGCCTGCGCAGCGTTTAGGGCAGAACAGGGTGTAAACAATCACTCTCCAGGCATCCTCCAGTGCCTCACGGTTCCCTTCCAGACTAGCACTACAGCACAATAAAGCAAGCCACATGAATATTTTGGTTTCCCACAGCATATAAAAATGTTTACATGAGCTATCAAAAGAATATTTACACAGAGGTGCTGTCTTAGGGCTGTGCATAGCTCAGGAGTCAATAGGTCTGGAGCTGAGGATGTAGGTGGGGCATTTGCCTCACACACGACCAACCCCATAGGGCCCCCCGAGTCCCCGCCAAGAGTGATTCCTGAGTGCAGAGCCAGGAGTAAGCCCTGAGCACTGTGAGGTGTGTCTTCCCAAGCAAAAAAAAAAAAAGAAAGGGTCAAAAAAGTTCAGTGGTAAAATGCGTGTTTTACATGCAAGCATGTGGTAATTTGACTTATGGCAGGTGGCAGGCTCCCCACATAGGCACATCACATAGGCCAGGATCCAGCTCAGTGGCAGAGCATGTGTGAGGCTCTGAGTTTGATCCCCAGAACCATGTGCTCACAGACCCCCCCCCCCCCCCGCGGTGGTTCCTGAGCACTGAGGAGGGTGCCTCACCCAAAACAATTGGAAGTGATTCCTCCTGAAACCAAAGATTATATTAGGGCCATTCGAGTTGTATTTTGTTGTTGGGGTTTTTTTTTTTTTGCTTTTTGGGTCACACCCCGCGATGCTCAGGGGTTACTCCTGGCTTTTCACTCAGGAATCACTCTTGGCAGTGCTCGGGGGACCATATGGGATGCTAGGAATTGAACCCGGGTCGGCCGCGTGCAAGGCAAACGCCCTACCCACTGTGCTATTGCTTCAGCCCTGTTGTTTTTTTTTTTAAGTTTTTATTATTTTCATTTCATTTCATTTCATTTCATTTCATCATCCTGTTAATCGTCGATTGCCTCGAGCAGGCCCCAGTAACGTCTCTTTCATCCTAGCCCTGAGATTATATTCAAGGCTCTTTAGGAGAATGAGACCCATCATTGTTACTGGTATTTGGCATATTTGGTAGGCCACGGGGAGTTTGCCAGACTCTGCCGTGTGGGCAGGCTACATTCGATAGCCTGCAAGTGTGTCCAAAGTAAGAATGAGATAATAAGATGTTGCGCGGCCGCAAATGCGGCCGCGCGGTTCCAGGACCTGGATTTTATAGTCTCTGAGTCTTGGCCGCTGATGGGATTACACGGCGCCAGGGGGCCAGGTGGTGGGTGTGACCCCCGCCTACTGGAAATTGGAGGATCTGGGTGGAAGATGCTCGACTCCAATTCGAGTAGGCTTGGAGGTCTTGGCCCCGGAACCCGCGTGTAATCCCATCAGCGGCCAAGATTCAGAGACTATAAAATCCAGATCCCGGACGAGAACAGTGCAGTCTTTTGCCCCCGCGCCTGGGTGTCCCTCGCCGGGACCCCTTGGAGGGGAGCGGGTCGAGCTTTCCTCCCCGCCCCGACTGGGGCTCCGGCAGCCGAAGACCTCCAGGACCAGCCACCACCATGCTGAGACCACTCTCCGCACACATGAAGGTACTGGCAGAGGGACAAAGCCACGCGGGTTCCGGGGCCAAGACCTCCAAGCCTACTCGAATTGGAGTCGAGCATCTTCCACCCAGATCCTCCAATTTCCAGTAGGCGGGGGTCACACCCACCACCTGGCCCCCTGGCGCCATGTAATCCCATCAGCGGCCAAGTTTTTATTATTAAGCAGAAAAAATAGAAGAACCCTTATAAAGCTATTCATGATTAGGTTTCAGTCATACAGGGTCCCAACACCCATCCCTCTACCAGTGTATGTTTCCCAGCACTAGTGTCCCCAGTTTTTCTCCCACCGTTCCCACTTTGGCACTTTTCTTCTCTCTCTCTCTCTCTCTCTCTCTCCCCCTCCCCTTTCTTGTTTTCTGGGCTACACCCAACTGTGCCCAGGGATCACTCCTGGCTGTGCCCAGCAGACCATATCCAGTGCCAGGGATAGAATTGGGTAAGTTATATGCAAGGTAAGCGAGCGGCCTGCCTACTGCCTACTGTACCATCTCCTAGCGTCTTTTTGTTGTTGTTGTTGCTTTTTGGGTCACATCTGGCGATGCACGGGGTTATTCCTGGCTCTGCACTCAGGAGTCACTCCTGGCGGTGCTCAGGAAACCATATGGGATGCTGGGAATCAAACCCGAGTCCGCCTCACGCAAGACAAACGCCCTACCAACTGTGCTATCTCTCCAGCCCGCAGATTCATTCTTTAGGACACGAGTACAAGAACACAGTGAGGAAAGAGGAGTGACTCTTGGCCCCCAGGTGGGGGCCCAGCAGTGACTCA
Source organism: Sorex fumeus (assembly GCF_029834395.1). NCBI lineage: Eukaryota > Metazoa > Chordata > Mammalia > Eulipotyphla > Soricidae > Sorex > Sorex fumeus. The sequence continues at coordinate 5,602,731 of NW_026606150.1, read as the reverse complement.
GAATGTCCCGCATCTTCCAGTGCTCTCCTGTACCACTGTCATCCTCCCCGACACTGGCTTTGTATGAGGCCCCAGATCCAGCCACAGACGAAGATTGCCGGGAGAAAAGGGCCCTGCCTGGGGCCAGACGACCTCTGTGGTTCCGGTCAGCCACAGCAAAGGGAAGGGACAGGCCACCGGCAGATTTGAGAGGCGGTGAATTGTTTTGTTTTTTTCTTTTTGGGTGACATCCGGCAATGCTCAGGGATTCCTCCTGGCTCTGCACTCAGAATTACTCCTGGCAGTGCCCAGGGAACCATATGGGATGCTGGGAATCAAACCTGGGTCGGCCGCGTGCAAGACAAACGCCCTCCCTGCTGTACTATCGCTCCAGCCCCGAATTCAGTTTGGTTTGACTTCAGAGGTGGTCCTTGAAGCAGGGAGGCCCAGCCAAGCAGCTATGTTCCCAGAGCCTACGGAAGCACAGGGGGCCCCAAGCAAACACAGAACTCCACAGGAAAAAGCAGCTTTAATTGGCCCCAGATTCAGGCAGGGGCACCCACCCGACCTGAGGCTGGCTCATAGGTGGGCACCAGGACCCCCTCTGGCCCTGAGGCTGCGACCCTACTCAGAGGTGAGCTGGGGTCTGCACAGGCTCCTTGCGGCCCTCCCCCGCGATGGGCCGGCCGCGCTCCTCCCAGATGGTCAGGCCGTCGCACGAGCAGATCTGCTTGGGGTTCTGGAACAGGCCGGCGGAGCGCGCAATGATGCCACAGGCCAGCCTGCAAGGGGACACGGGCAAGGTCAGGGCCACACGGGCAAGGTCAGGGTCACGCGGGCTCTGCCTCACCTCCGCCTAGGCCCAGAGGGTGCCGGGCTCACCTCTTCCCAGAGTTCCCTGTGATCTTGGACAAGGGGTGGCTGCCTTGGCCCAGGTCATCTTCCCCCTCATCGATGACCAGGCTCCGGCCGATCACGTCCCACACCTGAGAGGGGGACCGGGCTCAGACCAGGGACGGGAGAGAAGATTCCCCCCATTTTTCCCGCCTTACCTTCAGCCGCTCATCCTCCATCCTGAAGGTGGCGCGGCCGTCGGCGTTGGCGCAGACGTTCCCCAGGTCTCCTCGGTGCTACGGTGAGGCAGGCACGAGGCTGATGTTGGTCCCCAACCTGATCCCCGGCTCCCCAACCATGTCTCTTTCCTTGGTGGAATGACAGGGCGGGCCCAGGGTACTGGCCAGGCCATGGACGCTTCCTGGGCCTGGAATAGCCTGTGTCCTCCACACAGGTGCCAGGCTGGGATCAGAGGCCACTGTCCAGCCCTGCAATGCAATGCTTGGGCCCAACAGTGTGAGTGTGAGTGTGCGTGTGTGTGTGTGTGTGTGTGTATGAGAGTATGTGTGTACGTGTGTGTGAGTGTGCATGAGTGTGTGTGTGTGTGTGTGTGTGAGAGAGAGAGAGAGAGAGAGTCTGTGTGTGTGTGTACCAGTGGGGGTCAGGGAGGTTTGAACTTGGGGACTTTTGCATCCATGCAGGCGTTCCACCTTGCTGAGTTCTGCCCAGCCCCCTAAAAACACTTTTGGCCTTCACTGATTTAGGTTGTTTTTTTTTTTTTTAATGCCCCTCTTCATCTTGTTCGCTAGCAGTACCGGTTTTTCCTCTTGGTGGCAATATCAGGTTCTGTTAAAAAGAATCTACCTCGTTGTATGAAACATATCTCAATTTTTTTTTTGGCTTTTTGGGTCACACCCAGCAATGTTCAGGGGTTACGCTGGGCTCTGTACTCAAAAAATCACTCCTGGCGGTGCTCGGAGAACCCAGTCAGCCGTGTGCTGGGCAAACACCGTCCTCGATGTACTATCATTTCGGTTCCAACATATCTCAATTTGCTGCAAAATCAGGGTGAAGGGGAGCAGAGGAGGGAGCAGCAGCAGGATGGACATGAGCCGGTAGCTGCAGGGATGAGGGAGAGGGACCCAGGAGCCCAGAATGAGACCTGCCCTGCTTTTGAGTATACATAAAGGTTCCATGAGACTAAAACATGGAAGTGAATGAAATTTAGGACTGGGGGCTGCAGAGCGAGGGCAGGGATTAAGACATGTGACTGCACAATCCCCTGAGCATCATGGTACAGCTCTGGAAGCCCTGGGCCCCGCTGGGGTGGCTCCAGTGACCCCCACCACTGAGGCAAACCCTGCATCCTTGGACCCTTGCATTGACCTGCCAGCCAGTTTCCTGGATAAGAATCACTAGGAGGGGTACCTGGGCCTCCTGAGCACTGCTAGGGAGACCTTGTTCCCCAAAAAATATAAACTTAGGGCTAAGGATGTGCCTTGCATTTGTGAGTGTTTTTTGTTTGGGTTTTGCTTTGGTTTGGGGGCCACATCCGGTGGTGCTCAGGGGTCACTCTTGGCACTGCACTCAGGGGTCACTCCTGAAACCTGGGTCGGCCACGTGCAAGGCAAGTGCCCTACCCGCCGTATCATGGCTCTTGTCCCTGTGTGTGGAATTGATCCTTGACACCATAAAAATCTTTAAAAAGAAAAAGAATTAGGGGGTGGAGCGATAGCACAGGGGGTAGGGCATTTGCCTTGCACCCGGCCAACCCGGGTTCGATTCCCAGCATCCCATGTGGTCCCCCAAGCACCACCAGGAGTAGTTCCTGAGTGCATGAGCCAGGAGTAACCCCTGTGCATTGCGAGGTGTGACCCAAAAAAGCAACCAAAAAAAAAAAAAGAACTAAATTACCCAAGGTGAAGAAGAACATCCAAAGGAAAAAAAAACAGAAAAAGAGGTTGAAGACAATATTTGCACAGGGTCAAATCATCATTAATTATTAGTGCCATGGGTGACACTCTGAGCTGGGGGACAATTCTCTGGTGACCAGTGAAGCATGGTCTGCGTCACCTATTCCTGGGGCTCCATAACAGGTCTGGGGTGTCAATGGGGTCTCCTGTAGGTGATCTCGTTGTTCCCTGGGGGCAGGCCCAGATCGCAGCAGGGGATCGAAAAGAACCAAAATGAGGGGGAGGCCCTCAACAGGGAATCGGGGCAGGGTCCCTGGAGCAGCCGGGTCCCTCAGTTCGAGGCTGACCCTGCCAGCACTTACCCGCTCAGCATCCTGGGGCCCCCCATGAGAGGCTCCATCCGGGTTGAAGTGCTCCCCACAGCTGAGAAAAAAAGGGTGACTAGTGGGGACCATTTTAATGGCATCTGTGTTTTCTCTGTCCCCAACACTTGGCACTGAACAGCAGCCTGGCCTGTGCCAGAGTCTCGGTTGAGGGCACTGAGAGAATCCAGACGTGGGCCCTGCTTTCCCAGAATGTTGGGGCCGCCCACGGTGTTGAGCCTCCTCATGGGGTCTGCCCGGGACCAACCTCCCCACACAGGCCCACCCTTCCCGCCCGAGGACCCTCTTCCCTCCTGGGGCAGGAAGCAGTGCGGCAGGATCTTCGGAAAGGATTGGGGGTTTAACGCCCTTCCTTGTGCTAGCAGCACTAACGGCTCGTTTCGCCCGCGGAGCCTCAGTCTCTACATCTGTAGAGTGGGTCTGGGAGTAGGTGTGTGTGGGAAGGGCTGGAGACAGTGACAAGTCTCCCTTACCTGCTGCAGTCATTGGTGAGGTCCCCGAACTGATGGACGTGGAGCCCGTGCAGCCCCGGCTCTAGGCCGTCAATGGTCCCCTCGATGAGGCAGCGCTCGGGACTGAGCTGTAGGAAGCGCACCACGCCCTGCACGGAGCCAGGACGCCCCAGCATGGCCACTGCCGCCCCCAGATTCTCTGCAAGGTATTGGATGCTCGGTGGACTCACCCCCTCACCTAGCCCGAGAGCCCACCCAGCTGCCTTCTCTGAAGCCATTCCAAACCCCAACACCCTGAAATAAAACCGGAAGTGGTTTTATATGCATTGCCCTAGAGCCTTTGGCCAAGGTCGCGTGGGAGGGGCTACTCACTCAGTAGGCTGCTGCCCATGCCCTTGAGGACCGCCTGCCGCCCGGTGCTCTCGAGGAGGGCCTGCACCTCCTGGCTGGGCAGAGTGGTCTGCACCAGGACCATCTGGTTCTCCAGCTGCACCTCCACACTCTGGATGCCTGGCATGGAAGGGCAGAGGGTAGCAGAGGGCTGGCACGCCCGAGCTGGGGTGGGAATGACCAGATGGCAGTCTGCCATCCCGGCTTCAGCCCCGGCCCGTGGCCGAGGCCAGCTCTGAAGCCACCTTCGGGCAATATAAGGCTCTTCTGTTTGGGGGGGGGCCCAAGCCAGGGGTGCATGACCAGCAGCATTAGGCCAAGCTATGGGGGCCCATGGTTTGGAGGCTTGGACCTGGCACTGTGGTGCTATAGGACACCACGGTCACCCCAGTCTGGGGCGTCCAGGACTTAATCAGGCAGTACTTGGGTACCAGCGATTGAACCCAGGGCCTCTGCCCAGTATATGTGCCACAGTCCTGAGCCCACTCCAGCAGGGTTGGGGAGATCATACGGAGTGCCCGGGATTGAACTCACATCAGCCGCAAGCTCACAAGACAAGCACCTACCCACTGTACTATCGCTCCAGCCTGAGTCGGCTTCTCTCTACAGATAGGGGAGCACGTGCCACTTGGCCACCAGGACCTTCCTGAGCTCTAGTCACGTGCCAGGTATTATGCATAATTTTTGAAATAATAGAAGAGCCCCTTAAGCTACTTTTATGAACAGGGATGATAAAGAATCTTGTCATTCACAACAGCCAAAAGGCAGACCAAAATATGTGTTTGGTGGGCCTGGAGTGATAGTACAGCGGGTAGGGCGTTTGCCTTGCACACGGTCGACCTGGGTCCAATTCCCAGCATCCCATATGGTCCTCCGATCACCCCCAGGAGTAATTCCTGAGTGCAGAGCCAGGAGTAACCCCTGAGCATCGCCGGATGTGACCCAAAAAGCAAAAAAAAAAAAAAATGTGTTTGGCATGTTGGATTTATCCTCAGCTGCAAAGTATGAAGCAGGGTCAGGGAGATGGTTCAAAGGGCAGGAACACGGGCCTGGCATGCACGAGGCCCTGGGCTTGATCCCTGGCATTATGTGGCCTCCCCAGTCCTGGCAGCAGTGGCCCTTGTGGCTCCTACTGCCACTGTTGGAGGCTCTGAAAAAATAGCAGAATAAGGGGCTTGGAGCATTAGCACAGCAGGTCGGGCATTTGCCTTTCACTCGGCCGACCTGGGTTCGATTACCAGCATCCCATCTGGTACCCTGAGCACCGCCAGGAGTGATTCCTGAGTGCAGAGCCAGGAGTAACCCCTGAGCATCGCTGGGTGTGACCCCCCCAAAAAAGAAGCATAATAATAATAATAATGACATAATTCTGATATAACTAGACACAAATGAACCTTAAAAACCTTAAGGGTTGGGGCTGGAGCAATAGCACAGCAGGTAGGGCGTTTGCCTAGCATGCGGCCAACCCGGATTTCGATTCCCAGCATCCCATATGGTCCCTTGAGCACCGCCAGGAGTAATTCCTGAGTGAAGAGCCAAGAGTAACCCCTGTGCATTGCCGGGTGTGACCCCAAAAGCAAAAAACAAAACAAAACAAAACAAAAAAAGAAAGTACTAAGGGTTTCAGAGAGATTATACAACCTTGCATAGTTTGATCCCCAACACTGCATATGATCTCCTGAACCCCACTAGGAGTGATTCCTGAACACAGCCGAGCGTGGAGCACCCCATGCCCCATACACACACACACACACACACACACACACACACACACACACCCCAGAAAACAACAAAAAAGAATGCATTAAGTCAAATTAGTCACAATATTGTGGGGCTGGGGAGGGCTCAGAGGCAAAGTGCCCACCTTGGAAGGTCGATCCCTGGTGCTGCCTGCGTGCCCCAGCACAGACCCTGCTCCCCCACCACCACCGCATGGTGCCTTGCACGCGAGGCACAGCCAGGCAGGTGCGAGCCCTACCAGTCTGGTGAGTGACCCCCAGCCATCACTGCACGAAAAGGCCAAGGTGAGCCCCACAACCTAGTCCTGGGGAGCATGCGCAGAAGCAAGATGGAGAAGCGGTGACTCCCCGCCCCCAAGGCACAGAGCCAGCAGCCCCTGACACTGTGGGTGTGACACACCCAAATGACTGTGAGTCCTCGTGCACAGCAGCATACATGAGACCCTGGACACACATCAAGGGTCCCAGACTCCATGACAATGACAACCAGTAGAGAACAAGGAAAAGTTTTTTTTGTTGTTGTTTTTTCTTTTTGGGTCACACCTGGCGATGCACAGGGGTTACTCCTGGCTCTGCACTCAGGAATTACTCTTGGCGGTGCTTGGGGGACCATATGGGATGCTGGGATCGAACCCAGGTCGGTCGCGTGCAAGGCAAAATGCCCTACCCGCTGTGCTATTGCTCCAGCCCCTCTTTTTTTTTTTTTTTTTGTAGAAAGCAACTTGCTCCATGCCACACTGTGAACCTGGCATTCACCTGGGGTGGTCAAGCTCTTCTCCACAACACACCTTCCCCTGAGAAGCAGGGTCGGGGTCCCTTTCCCGCCCTCCTGCAGGAGCTCCTGAGAATGACCACACTGGCTAGTCTAGGGGCAAGAGTGCAGCGTGGGCCTCAGACAGGCTCAGGCGACTGTGTCACCCAGTCTTCTGGGACTTCTGCCGGGAACCCTGGGGTCACCCTGCATCTGCAGGGCTCCTGAGGTACACAGCCCCCAGGTGACCCCAAACAGCAAGAGAAGGAGCTTCGGTTTCATGCAGCCACACATGGGCTCCGGGGCCCCTGAGGGAACACTGGAATCCTCATGCCTCCCTGTCTGGGGGTGCAGGGAGAAGAGGGGTGCAGCCCGGGGAGCAGTGTGGTGGACACTGGGTAAAGAAGGTCTTTCCTTTCGTTGCTGCCAGTTCCAAGAAGGGAAGGCCATGCATGGCCACGCCAGGCACCCCTCATGCGTTCTTCCTTTCCTTCCTTCAGTTCTCTCTGCAAAGTGCTCTGGTAGGAGGAAGTCACGACAGTCTGGGGAAGCAACAGTCCTTGTCCCCGGGGACTGCCAGGTTGCAAGAGCAGCCAGACTGCACCTGGATTAAATACCAGAGAAAGTTCCGGAAGGCCCTGGCTTCCTTGTGAGCCCTCACAGGCAACAATAGTAGAATGAGGAAGCTTATGAGGGCTTATGAGGCTTGTGTTCTCTGGGGGTTCCTGGGGGGTGGGGCAGTGGGCCTGGGAAGCCAGCAGATATTCATGGCCCCTCAAGTGCAGGGAGACCCCATGGAGCCAAGCTGCTCCTCCCCCATGGAACAGTTGCCTGTGCGCCCCCACCCAGAGGACCCCTCAGCTGCCGCAGGCCACTGGGGGGACAGGGACAGCAAATGACTGGAACTGGGCTGAGCTTCCTTGGGCCCTTGCCGAGTGCTCTTACACCCACCAGGCCAGAGAGTGACCCAATGCCACATGTGGCCAGAGGATAGAGCTGGGAGGGCAGCCTGCACAAGCCACGGCACCCCCACCCTCCCTGGGAACAGGCCGGGGCCCCAAAGGGCCAAGATAAGCCTGACACTCCCGGGGCTCAGATAAGCAGGCAACGTTCAAGGCTTCCCACCAGGATTCCTCGTGCACCTGCCTCTCACTCACACATGCTCCAGGCAGTGGGGACAGAGCAGGGGACAAGGGAGATGACATCCCTGGCCCAGGAGCAGTGCGTGTTTGGGTGTAGGGATTCACAACAGAGTTTTCGTTTTGTTGCTATTTGGGGACCACACCCAGAGGTGCTCGGGGCTTAGTCCGGCTCTGTGCTCACGGGTCACTCCTGCCAATGCTCAGGGGACCATATGGGGTGTTGGGGATCAAACCCAGGTTGGCCGCATGCCAGGCAAGTGTACAAACCCACTGAGCTATCTCTCCAACTCCATCCTGAGACTTTTTGAAGCAAAAGGTGTGATCCGGCATTACTTATGCAGGACAGGCAGTGCGGGGAAGGCGCTGAGCCCAGGAGTGAGGGGAAGGGCATGTGAGCAGAGGGAACAGCAGTGGCCAAGCATCTGCCCCGCGAGAACAAAGGCCAGTGTGGGCTGAGCCAGAGGGCAGAGAGTGGACAAGAGCAGGTGAGGCGCAGCAGGCGACAGGAAAGAGCTGGACTCGTTGAAAACACATTTTATTGATTGGCCATTGGTTTACAGCAAGACACGACAGGGCAGGGGCGGGGGGACGGGGCACAGCCAGCACACCCGCCACCAAAGAAGAATCTGGGCTTTAATTCTGACGGGGAGTGGGGGAGGCCATAGGGCACGGTGGCCCCAGGGGTGGCTCTGGAGTTAAATCCTGAGGCCCCATGTTCCAGCTGAGTTTTCTATTCGGCGGCTTCATCTGCAAATGGAAATGGTTCTACCTACTTCAGAGGGCTACTGTACAGCCCACCGAACAGTGCTCAGGGGGCCCATGCAGAGCCTGGGACGAGGCCAGGGACACACACACACACAACAGACACACATACACACACATGCACTCACGCGCACGCGCGCACACAGTTAATTGCTCCAGAGCCTTTGCAGGGGTCAGGGGTCATCAGCGGGACAACATCCTCTGGTGTTTGGCTGGGAGAGTCCCTCTGGGTTTCTGTGGTGGCCGCAGAGCAGGGGCACCTGGGGCAACAGGGAGCTCAAAGATGCCAAGAGAAGTTCTGCAGGCAAGCAGGGAGTCAGGCCCGGTGGGAAAAGGCAGTTCCCGGCGTTCCAGAGACAGCGAGGGGCTGGCGCCGCACAACTTCCTAATGGGGTCCCCGAGAAGGGCTGATTCTAGGCTCTTGCGGCAGGATCCCTGTGTCGGAACCAGGTCCTCCCTGCTGTCTGGGTGTGTGTCTGTCCGCCCTGAGAAGCAGGTCCCCCTCTATCTCCGTTCAGGGGTGCACAGCGGGCTCAGCCTTTGTTCAGCACAGCGCCCAGCGAGGGAGAAACGCTGAGGCCACAGGGCGGCTTCAGGGCAGGGAACTGAGGCTTGGGCTGGGAGTATTGCTCCATGCTCCGCATTGGAGACCTAAGCCCTGTTCCCCAGAGTTAGGGCACCTCAATCCTCCTTCTTCACTACTGCTCTCTTAACTACAAGCGTTTCTCCTCATTCCCTGAGAAAGCCACAGGGGCCCCGCCCCCAGGACCAGAAAGTGGTTCCCAGAAGTCCTCAGTGGGCGCGGGGGTCCCAGCACTGGGATAAACCTTCACTGTCTCCCCAGCTGCGCCCCCAGCTCTGGCAGCAGGAGTATTGCACAGGCCGGATGCATCTCACGCGGTGGAGCACAGGCCTTGCAGATGAGACCCAGGGAGAGATGGAGCAGCGGGCAGGGCACATGCTTGCATGCTAGCGACCCGGGTTCCATCCCTGGCACCACACACGGCTTCTCAAGCAACACCAGGAGGGAGCCCTGAGCGCAGAGCCAGGAATAAGTTCTGAGCACAGCCAGCGGGTGGCCCAAAAACCAAAGCAAAAGAAAGGGGGAGGGGAGGGCTGGAGTGATAGCACAGCGGGTAGGGCATTTGCCTTGCACGCCACCGACCTGGATTCGATTCCCAGCATCCCATATGGTAAGGAGTAATTCCTGAGTGCATGAGCCAGGAGTGACCCCTGTGCATTGCCAGGTGTGACCCAAAAAGCAAAAAAAAAGGGGGGGGTGGGGTTTTGGAACCACAGCTGGCAGTGCTCAGGGTTCACTCCTAGGTCTGGGCTCAGGGGGAATTTGGGGGACCATGTAAAGTGTCAGAGATGAAACCAGTTGGCCATGTGCAAGGCAAGTGTCCACCCTCTGTACCATCTCCCTGGACTAAGAAATGTTTTTTTTTCCTTTTTTTGGGTCACACCCAGCAATGCTCAGGGGTTACTCCTGGCTCTACACTCAGGAGTTACTCCTGGCGGTGTTTGGGGGACCATGTGGGATGCCGGGGATTGAACCCAGGTTGGTGGCGTGCAAGGCAAACGCCCTTCCCGCTCTACTATGGCTCCGGCCCAAGAAACATCATTTTACAGGAGGTGGCAAGCCCAACATCCTCAGAAAGCTTCTCTCAGAACCTCCTGCTCTCGGCGAAATGGCTCACTCTCTGAGAAAGACACACGGGCCCCGTCCCCCAGACCGGAGAGTGGTTCCCAGAAGTCCTCAGCGGGCGCGGGGGTCCTAGCACTGGGGTAAAACCTCACTGTCTCCCCAGCTGCGCCCCCTACTCTGGCAGCAGGTTCCTTAAGGTCCTCACACAACCCCCTTTAAACACAGTTCAAGCAAACCCAGCCCCAGGGTGTCCCCTTGGGGCTAGGGAACTGGAGCAGAGGGCACATGCTTTACAGGAACAAGGTCCCAAGGCCCAGCTTTGGGGTCTCCCTGAGTACAACCAGGTGTGGCCCTGGTGGCCTCAGCACCGCCTGCACAGCATAGCGTGACCAGGCCTAAGCCCCAAAACCATCAGAGGCCCCCAGGTGACTGAGCCCCGCCAATGAGTCACCCCCTCCCAAAATAAAGAAATCTGTCTTCTAATACCTCCACCTGTGACCCTCCCTGTTCCTCCTGCAGCTTAGTGGGGTCTCGCTCCAGGGCAAAGACCCTTCCAAAGTGCCTGACGGACATCGGTGGGTGGCTCTTCACAACGGCCCCCAGAGCAGTTTCCATAACGTCCAAGAAACAAGCACAGAAAGTTCCACGCGAGAGGAGCGGTGGGGCCAGGATGGAGGAGCGAAGTCCCGCGGTCAGGCACATCCACTGACCACTAGTTCACCATGCTGCAGGGGTCAGCCGCACCCCCACTCCTCACCACCTGAGCCCCACCCTGGCCTCTGAGCAGGGTCACCTCCAGGGCAGCGGGCAGGCTTGCCAAAAGCAGGAACAGGACCGAGGCTGTTTGCTTTGTGAAGATCAGGCGGTTTCCCAAGCCCAGGGCTGACAGTCGTCCAGGGAACTCCCTCCAGAGGTGGGGCTACTCCAGCCTCTGTGGGGGGTGAAGGCCCCGCCCTGACCAAGGACAGGCCAGGCCAGGAATCTGGACTCTGGCTTGAACCCTGGCTCTCTGGGCACATGCCCGCCTCTCTCTCCCTCTCCCTCTCTGACTTGGATTGCAGGTTCAGTCGGAGCTGCCTGAACCTCCCAGAAGCCTTGGGCTGTTGCATTAACGTTTTACTGGCTCTTACCTGCCACCCCTTGCAGGGACTTGCCCACGGAGTCCACACAGCTCTGACAGGTCATCTGCACCGCAAACTCCAGCTACCAGGGCGGCAGGGACCAGTCATGAGAACTGGGGCCTTCTGAAGACACCTGTTCGGGTCTGCCCTGAAGACGACCCTTGGGGGTGGGAAAACTCCCGCGCCCCTCTCCCCACTCCTCCTCTTTCCTCCACTCCCCACGATCATTCCAGGACCAACACTCCTAGAACTCCAGGGCCTAGACACTGCAGGAGACCCGGGTGGGAGAGTGTGGGGGGAGGGGGGAGGTCCCCGACCTGGGGAGGGGGGTCGCCTCCGTGCCCCCTCTCCCGAATAAACGATCGCCGCAAGGGCCGAGGCTCTGCCCGACGATGCCCTCACCGTGCAGGCGGTCCCGCCGTCCCCCGTGTTCGATGCCATTCTGGCCCCCGTCACCCTCGGGACGGCCTGAACAGCTCCGGTCCTGAAGTGCAAACCCGGAGTCGCGGAGGAGGCGGAGCCCCCGGAAGCCACGTTTGGCTCCGCCCCCGGCGGCGCGCGCAGGCCCCGAGGCCCCGCCCCCTCGGCGGGAACAGCACCCGCGGACTGCGCAGGCGCACTCTGGCCTCCGGTTGCTTCAGCAACCGCGTCGCCGCTTCTACCCTGGCAGGTCGGCGCGGCTAGTGCTAAAATGGATCCCGCCAAGGAAGAGTCCGAGCTCCGGCACCTTTACCACCGGATGCTGCGTCCGCTGACGCTCTTCCCTCGCCGGGAGCCGCTGCCCGAGCCTCAGAGGACCCCCCCGCAGGACCCGGTGCTGCCCTTGCCGGTCTCCCGGCTGACGCAGGCGTCGCTGTGCCACCAGGTGGCCAAACGGCTGGCCCAGAGCGGGTTGACTTTGCAGGTGTCGGCCGAGGGCCGGAGCCATTTGACCAACGTCATCCTGGACGAGCTGAAGTGTGGCTGGTGGGAGCCTCCCCCGGAGCCCGGGCTGAGTCACCTGGACAACCAGAGGCTGCGGAAGCGGCTGCAGGCCCACGTGCTGCTGAGCAGCGAGCAGCTCTTCTTATGCCACCTGAACATGCTGGCGACCTCGGAGACCACCTCGACCGTCTTCACCAAAAACGCCATGCTGGTCCGTTTGTCCGCCAGCCTCTCGAGGTGCTGCACACAGTTCCTCACCAGCCCTGATGTCTACCGAGGCCTGTTGGCCGACTTCCGAGCCCAGCTGCAGCTGGAGCAGGCACAGGGCGGCTTGCACAAAGTGCGATCCGAGGGCTCCAGTGGGGCTCTGGGGCTCTCCAGCATCCCGTTGCCCTGCAGCACTGGCATCGCCTCGGTGCCCCTCCACCAGCTCAACCTGAACCACCTTATTAAACTCAGCCGCCCCGCGCCCAAGGAGCTCAAGAAGGAGCCGGTGCAGGATCCCCTGAAGGAACTAATGTCCATCCCCCAGCTGAAGAGAAAGTCTCTGCGCTTCTGGCCCTTCTTGCCAAAGAGAAGACCCCCCTGTAGACCCTTGAAGACCAGCCCCCAGCCCCAAGCATTCCCCACCCGGGTTCCCTTCCCCAGGGCCCCGACCCCCTCCCGGCCACTCGCCAAGCTCCTGGTCCGGAAGGCCGAATCCATGCCCTGTCTGCGGGAGGGCAAAAGGCTGTCCGACTTCCTGGGCCTCCCCCCGTTTCCCAGTCGCCCTCTCTCCCCCACGGTTCTGGTGGCCAAGAGCAAAGCCGAGTTGGCAGCCGGGATAGTAGCCAAGGACTTGAAGCAGCTGGTCAAGAACCTGAAACTGGAGCAGCCGTGTTCCTCGCCACTGCACTCCTGCCTGGACCCGCTCCTGGGGGCCCTGACCCTGTGCCAGGTTAAAACCAATCGCTTGAAAGGGCTGCAGGAACCACAGAAGGAGCTGGAAGAAGTCACATTAGCCTCGGCGCAGCCGGTGCTCCCGAGCACCCCCGAAGTCCCTCTAGACCAGTCCCAGCCGGTCACTTTCACCATGAAGGTGAACCAGGGCTTTGTCCAGGGCGCAGCCATGCTGGTCTCCGAGAGAAGCATCGAGAACACCTACTGCGTGGAGGGCGCCGGGCTCCTGTACAACCACCTGAGCGGTGAGCTGGAACCCAGGCTCCTCGACAAGATGAAAGTGGAGCACTTTCTGGGTACCAGCATCCGGGAGGTGTACAAGGAACTGATGAACTGCGTCTCGTCCCGTTACTTTTCGCTTGAGCAGGAGTCTCCGGGTGAGGAGCCGGCGCTCCAGACCATACCCTCCGCTATGTTGACCTCGGCCTTTCTCTTTCCCAAAAAACAGTATGCTGCTATCAACCCCATGCTGGCCGGGATCGCCTCGTACAAAGTCGACCCTTCAAGTCTCAGTGAAGACAAGATGGCCTCTTTCTCGTCGTTCCAAGGGCTGCAAGCCTGGGGCGGATACTTCCAGAAGCTCTCGTGGCTGAGCTGGTGGCGAGCTACCGTGTCTGCGGACGATTATTTCAAGTACCTCTACAAAGAGGACACGGATTTCCTCCACGTCATCTTCCACCTGTATCAAGAGGAAGTGCCCAAGGAGGCCCCTCCCCCCGTCAGAAAGACCCCCAAGATTCAGCACCCACCCCCCTTGCTGCAGGACGAGGAGCCCGACTTCGTGCCCGGAGAGTGGAACTGGGGCAGCCTGACCGAGTACAGCGAGCAGATGGAGCGGCTCCTCCTGGACGAACCGCACCGGTTCCTGGGCCTGCAGGAACGGCTGGAGCAGCTGTGGAGCATGCTGGAGGTCCCGGCGAGGGAGCAGCTGGACATGGCCATCAAGTACAGCTCCAACACCCACGTGAAGCAGCTGCCGTCGCTGGTGAAGGCCTGGGAGCAGGCCCTGGAGCACATCCGGCAGCGGGAACTGTTGCTGGGCAAGCTGGAGTGGTTCGAGCGGCAGGCCTCCAACCCCAACCGCTTCTTCCAGAAGACCTCCCGCTCCCGACGCCTACTCGAGGAGAGCCAGGTCCGCGACAAACTCTACAGGGCCCTCAGGCGCATGGAGAGGCCGCTGACCACCATCCTGGAGGACATCGAGGCCCTCTTCGGCGAGCCCGTGACTTTCAAGGGGCGCAGCTACCTGGAGAAGATGAAGCACGACCGGGTAGAGATGCTGTTCTGGCTGCAGCAGCGGCGGCGCATCCGCCAGCTGGTCCGGGCACAGAAGGCCAAGCACAGGAGCCAGGGGGGCCGGGGGCTCAGGAGCCAGGAGCTGACGGCGCCGAGAAACACGCCCAGCACCAGCTGAGTCACCGGCGCCCTCCACCTCCCCTCCCCCGACATCGGGCAGCTCGCCCAGACCCCTGGGGAACAGAGCCCTGAGAGTGAGTTTAGGACCGTGGTGCTTCGCCTCCCGGCCTGGCCACTGACATCGTGCTCCGACAGCGGGTCCCGAGGGAGTATCCCAGGGGTGTCGAGGCAGGCCCAGTAAAAGCAGATGGCGTCTGTCAATCTGTCAAGGCTGTGTTCTTGGGTTTTGTGGCAACGGGGTGTGTCGGCGGCATAGCTCAGTTGCCTTCCTGACACCCTCTGGGAGCCTCAAACCTGTGATGACCGGTGGTAAGCAGATGTGCTTGGACAAATTGCCTTGTGCCTAGACCCCCACAACGTGCCACACGCCGCCGGCAAAGCCAGTCATGCTGCCGTCACATTTCCACTAGCTCTTAGAAACACTGGTGCCAAGTCGCATCAGGGCATGGACGGAAAGACCAAGCCCTCCACCCAGCCCTGCCTCGGTTTCTCTCTCTGAGGCTAGCAGCCCTCGAAAAGTTTGGGAAATGCCGTTTCTTTGTTTTCAGGAGAGGGGGTTCGTGGTCAGAGTGGGTGTTTCTGTGTGAGCAGAGGCGGACGCAGGCGCCTGCATCCCAGTCATTCATCGTGACACCGTCAGCTTCCCAGGAAAGGGTGGTTCAAGGGGAGAAGCTTCGAGGAAACCAGGCCTTCGAGGGATTTGGTTTCCATCAACACTAGCCCGGTCCAGATCTAGGGACAGGACAGAAGGAAGTCCCGTCACCGAAGGCCCCAGTGACCCGGTGTAGGCGGGGAGCCCAGTTTTGTTCCCTCCTCTCTCACAGAGTCCATGACCCAGAGATCCAGGGGGGCTGCGGGATCACACAGCAGGGCTCGACCCCGGCCTGCTCCACTCACCGCCTCCATGACCCCAGGTAGTGCCTTGACCAATCTGAGCCTTCATTCCCTCCCCTGCATACTCCTGGCAGCTGGTTGAGGGGGGCTATATCCCCCAAGGGAAGGAACCGTTGGAGCCTGCAGCCTGCACCTTAGCAAGGCTGCCTGACTCTAGAAAGAGCGCCGAGAGACCAGAAAACAATACTCCAAGGGCCTGAGCAATGATACAGTGCATTAGACAATTCCCCGGCATCCCATCTGGTCTCCCCAAGCACAGTCAGGGGTGAATCCTGAATGCAGAACCAAGAGTAACCCCTGATCATCACCAGGTGTAACCCCCAAAGCAAGACGAAACAAAACAACATGCACACAAACAGAAACAAAACAACACTCTAGGCCAGCTAAGGGGCCCCAGGGAGAGAACCCAAGGTCTCCTGGGTGTCACAGTTATGAGGAATTGATAGGAAACAAACAAAAATGGGCTGGAACGATAGTACAGCAGGGAGGGTGTTTGCCTTGCAAGTTGCTGACCTGCATTACGTGGCCAACATCCTATACGGTCCCCTGAGCACTGCCATGAGTGACTCCTAAAAGCAGAGCCAGGAGCAGGCCTTGAGCATCGCTATGTGTGACACAAACAAACAAACCCCAAGGAATTGATAAAGGGGCCAACGACAGCAGGGGTCAAAGGGCGGGAACCTCTGTTGGATCCTGGCATCATCAGGAGTAGTCTGAGGCACCATTAGGTATGCTGTTTGCCCGCAAGGGAAAAATTGATGAGAGGTCGAGGAGAAATCAGGCCGTGCGTATAGAATGCAAACTGTGTGCAAGGGAATCTGACCAAGACAGAGGTTGTGGCTGGCTCTGAACAAAGGGCGGCAGTTTTTTTTTTTTTTGTGGGGTGGTGGTCGGGTCATACCTGATGGTACTCAAGGCTTACTCTTGGCTCTGTGCTCAGGGGTTACTCCTGGCACTTCTCAGGGGACCATATGGAGTACCAGGAATCAAACCCTGCCAGCCGCATGGATAAGTGCCCTGTTCTCTGTACTATTGCTTTAAAAACACCTGAGGCTGCGTTTTTATTTATTTATTTATTTATTTATTTATTTATTTATTGCTTTTTGGGTCACACCCGGCAATGCATAGGGGTTACTCCTGGCTCTGCGCTCAGGAATTACCCCTGGCGGTGCTCAGGGGACTATATGGGATGCTGGGGATCGAACCTGGGTCAGCAGTGTGCAAGGCAAATGCCCTACCTGCTGTGCTATCTCTCCAGCCCCTGAGACTGCGTTTTAAAAGGACAGATGGGAGGACCTACCAGGGAAGCATGAAGAGATAGGAATTGAGCATCCGCACTTTCCTGGTTCCCAGTAGCATTTAAATCTCCACCCCAGAACAGGATTTTGAGTATTAAAATGAGGGAAAAGGGCTGGAGAGATAGTACATTGGGTAGGGCATTTGCCATGCATGCAATCTATGCTGGTTCAATCCCCGAGCACCACCCAAAACCAAAGATAATTAAAAAGATAAAGTAAAGTAAAGGCTCTCCCGTTGATCATCGATTTGCTCGAGCGGGCCCAGTAACGTCTCTATTGGAGACTTTGTTGTTACTGTGTCTGGCATATCGAATACTCTCAGTAGCTTGCCGGGCTCTCCGAGAGGGGCGGAGGAATCGAACTCGGGTCGGCCATGTTGGCTGCGTGCAAGGCAAACGCCCTACCCGCTGTGCTATTGCTCCAGCCCTATTATCTATTATTATATATTAAAAAGATAATAATAAAATTAAATAAGGCGCCATGTAATCCCATCAATGGCCAAGACCCAGAGACTATTAAACCCAGCTCCCAGAAGAGAACAGTGCAGTCTCCTACCTCCGCACCTGGGTGTCCTCACCGGGGCCTCTTGGAGGAGGGTGGGTTGAGTTTCCCTCCCCACCCCGAGCAGAGCCCCGGCAGCTGAAGACCTCCGGTTCCAGCCACAGCCATGTTTAAGATAACTCTCCACACATTCGGACGAGCCTCACACATGAAGGAACCAGCAGAGAAAACCAGGTGTGTGGGACCCGAGGCATAGATCTCCAAGCCTGCTCGGATTGGAACTGGGCCTTCTTCACCCAGATCCCTCATCTTCCAGTATGTAGGCATTACACCCACCAACCGCCCTGGTGCCGTGTAATCCCATCAACAGCCAAGACCCAGAGACTATAAAACCCAGCTCCTGGAAGCGCACGGCCGCGAATTATCTAGTTCTTACTCTGGAGAACCTGGCAGGCTACCAAGAGTGTCCTGCCCACATGGCAGAGTCTGGCAAAATCCCCGTGGCGTACTCAATATGCCAAAAAACAGTAACAATGATGGGTCTCATTCTCCTGACCCTGAAAGAGCAGCGAATGTGGCACTTTCTAAAATCTCAGGGCTAGGACGAAGGAGATGTTACAGGTGCTCGAGGAAATCGATGAACAACAGGATGACAGTGATACAATGAAAGAAGGGTAAACTGAGTCAGAGTGATAGTACCGCAAGTAGAGTGTTTGCTCTGCCTGCAATCGGCTTGGGTTCGATACTGGGTACTACATAGAGTTCAGTTCCTCTGCCAGAGCAGATCCAGGACAAAGCCCTGAGCACCGCTGGATGTGGCCAGGTGTGACCCCCCCCCAAAAAAAAAAGACAAACCAAGAAAACAAGATGTACTTCTAAGCAAGATGAGGACACGTCTTAAGTACTGAAAGCTGGGTTTCCTCCATTGACGCAGGGGCCCTGCAGGGGCAGGAGGGGTTGGGGTGGGGATGAGGGGCACTGGGACTGGTTACTCTGGGCTTGGACAGCGCCTGGCCTCACTGGCGCCACCGTGTGATAAAAAGTGGTCACAACCCCAGTGCCTTCCCATTCTCCCTGGTCAGCCCTAGAGCTGCACGCTCAGAAACCAGCAGTAAATCTGGTTCTTTCAGACTTAATAAATCACTGAAGATTCTGTTCCACATAGGAGGCAAAAGAAGCAGCCAACGAGTAGTCTACGGAGTTTGAGCAGTTATTTTCAGACAGGCCAAAGGGGTTATTGTGCCAAATGAGTGATGTAGCCCAAGACCAGTCAACAGTGGGGCCCTGCCCTATCTGGGGGACACCTCCACACACCTTCAAGGAAATCGAGTCTTCCCAGAGTGAAAGGACATGTCCCAGGGCTTGTGGCAGTAGATGAGCTTGGGCTGGGATCCCAGATGGCAGCTGGCAGTGGATCTCATGAACAGTTTGGAGCCAACCTGCTTTTTTTTTTCTGCTTTTTGGGTCACACCCGGCAATACACAGGGGTTACTCCTGGCTCTGCATTCAGGAATTACTCCTGGCAGCGCTCAGGGGACCATATGAAATGCTGGGAATCAAACCCGGGTTGGCCGCATGCAAGGCAAACACCCTATCCGCTGTGCTATCACTCCAGTCCCCCCAACCTGCCATTTTAAAATTTGTTTGGGGGCCAAATCCAGCAATGCTCAGGGATTTCTCCTAGCTCTGCACTCAGGGATCACTTCTGACAGTGATCAGGGGACCATATGGGGTGTGGGGATCTAACCCAGTCAGCCACATGCAAGGCAAACTCCCTCCCTGCCGTACAATTGCTCTTGACCCCAGTACAAATCTTTCTAAGCAGGTTTTCCAACCTCCGTGTATGCCTGGGGGGTGGTCTCTAGCAAGTTCAGTAGGACAGAAGACAACTTCAGTGATGGGGACTGTCCAGGACAGACTCAGACCCTAGACTGCATCATCATGATAACTGAAGACCTCTCTGCCTCCAGGAACTGCTCTCCACGCACCAGGAGAGTAACAGGTGGCCCATTCCTCACCCTCAAGCTCTGCTGCTGCAGCCCTTTCCTTTCTCCTCTGAGTCTCTCCTTTCTCTTTGCTCAGTTCCATCAGCACAGGTTCCCCTGACTGTGCCTCCTGCCTCCCTCTCCTGGTTCTTTCCTCTCCCCATGGCTGAACCTGTTGCTTCCTATCATTGCTACATCACTCACAACTCACATCCCCTCCTAAACTCCTTTCCTGTATTCAGGACCCCCTGTCCTGGCCTGTCACCCAATCCCAAGACAACTAACTGCCTTCGATGGCAGGGGGAACTGTCCAAGGTCCAGAAATGAGGCTGTGAGACACAGTGCAGGGCCTGGAGAGACAGTTCAGCCGGGAATGTGCTTGCCTCAGACATTGCTGACCTGAATTTGATCCCTGACACCGAATATGGTCCCCCAAGCACCACTGCCAGGAGTGACCCCTCAGCATTGCTGGGTGTGGCTCTAAAACCAAAATCAATAAATTAAATAAAATAGAGCGAGAGAAATAGCAGAGCAAATAAGGTACTTATCTGGTATCTTATCTAATAGTAGTAAATCACTGTCGCACTGTCCTCCCATTGTTTATTGATTTACTCGAGTTGGCCCAGTAATGTCTCCATTGTGAGACTTTTTGTTACTGTGTTTGGCATATCGAATACTTCATGGGTAGCTTGCCAGGCTTTGCCATACAGGCGAGATATTCTCGGTAGCTTGCCAGACTCTCCGAGAGGGGCAGAGGAATCGAACCCGGGACGGCCAGGTTGGCCGTGTGCAAAGCAAACGCCCTACCTGCTGTGCTATCGCTCCAGCCCAAGTACTAAATATTTATTATTATTATTATTTTTGCTTTTTGGGTCTCTCTGAGAAGGGCGGAGGAATCGAACTCGGGTCGGCCATGTTGGCTGCATGCAAGGCAAACGCCCTACCGCTGTGCTATTGCTCCAGCCCTCTTGGAGAGCCCGGCAAGCTACCGAGAGTATCTTGCCCGCACGGCAGAGCCTGGCAAGCTACCCGTGATGTATTCGATATGCCAAACACAGTAATAAGAAGTCTCACAATGGAGATGTTACTGGGCCCGCTCGAGCAAATCAATGAACAATGGGAGGACTGTGACTGTGACTGACTATGCTTTTTGGGTCATACCTGGCGATGCACAGGGCTTACTCCTGGTTCTGCACTCAGGAGTTACTTCTGGCAGTGCTCAGGGGACCATATGGGATGCTGGGAATCGAACCCGGTTGGCCGAGTGCAAGGCAAACACCCTACCTGCTGTGCTATCTCTCCAGCCCAATACTTATTATTTTTTTAAGTTTTTTTTGGGTCACACCTGGCAATGCTCAGGGATGACTCTAGGCTCTGCACTCAGGAATTACTCCTGGTGGTGCTTGGGGGACTATATGGGATGCTGGGAATCGAACCTGGGTTGGCCGTGTGCAAGGCAAACACCCTACCCGCTGTTATTGCTCCAGCCCCCTAATATTTAGTATTAACAAGGTACTTGCCTTGCACATACCTGACCCTGGTTTAATCCATGGCACATGTGTGATCCCTCAGGCACTGCCAAGCGTGGTACCTGAGCATAAAACCAGGAGTAATCCCTGAGCACAATTGGGTGTGGCCCCAACCCCCCAAAATAAAACATGTTGTTACAGGTTAAGCATTGTGTGTTAATATTTTCTTAAGCAAGATTGGTTACCGTCTACTTTGCATCCCATCCAATGTAGTGTGCTACTCCTTGTATAACAATAGTGTAGAGTTTGATGTCACAGTGCTCCATTCAAGGAATTTTAAATTTTTGAATGGGATGATACAGCCGGAGTTCAATTTTTAACTGGATGATCACTTTGGGGTCCGGATTCATCTCTGTAGCTTGTTAATCACTTAATCACTTAACTTCCCGTTAGTCGTCGATTTGCTCGAGCGGGCGCCAGTAACGTCTCCATTTGTCCCTGTCGCATGCTAGTGTAGCCCAATGGCATCTGTTCACTCCGGGAACATGAAGGGCCTCAAACCGATCGTTCATGATCTTGACGAAGAAGTCTGACCATCTGGTAGGTGGGGGCCACGCAGTCTTTTGACATCCCGTGGAATCCAGTCGGTAACAGCTCTAGTCCAGCGGTCGTCTTTAAATCTCATTACGTGACCAGCCCATCTGATTTTCGACACCTTGGCATATGAGACAGCGTCCCTGATTCTTGATCGTGGATGGATGTCAGAACTCCGGATTCTCTCTCTCATTTGAGTGAAACGTGATATTCCAAGCATAGCTCTTTCTATTCTTCTTTGGGAGACCTGAATAGCGTTCTCATCTTGTTTGCGTAGGGCCCAGGTCTCTGAGGCATATGTTAATGCAGGAAGAACAGTGGAATCAAAGAGATGTGCCCGGAGCCGGAGGTTCTTCGTCCTCTTAGCTATTTCTTCGACGTTCTTGAAGGCGTTCCAAGCCGCTCTCTTCCTCCTGCGCAGCTCGGGTGCCAGGTCATTTGTCATGTTGACCTCTCGACCTGGGTACACATAGCTGTTGCATTCGGAGATGGTCGTTCCATTGAGAGTGAATGGGGCGTCAGGAACGAGGCTGTTTCTCATAAACATTGTCTTCGTAAGATTCAGCTGTAGTCCTACCTTTCCACACTCACGGTCAAAGTCGGCCAGCATTTGTGCCGCTTGGCTGATGTTTGGTGTTATTAAAACAATGTCATCAGCAAAGCGGAGGTGATGTAGTTGCCGACCATCTATCTTCACTCCCATTCCTTCCCATTCCAGTCGTCGCATGATGTTCTCGAGGGTGGCACTGAAGAGTTTCGGTGAAATGGTATCACCCTGCCGCACCCCTCTCTTGACATCAACGATCACTTCTTTGTAGAATGGTGAGATCCTGGTAGTGAATCCGCAATACAGCTCACGGAGGATCCTGATGTATTGGGCTTGAATGCCCTGATTGGCTAGGGCTTCAATGACCGCTTCCATCTCAACAGAATCAAAGGCCTTCTTTAAATCAATGAACGTTAAACAGAGCAGCATCTTGAACTCCCAAGAAACCTCAATGAGCTTGGTTATCCTGTGGATATGGTCGATGGTGCTGAATCCTTTGCGGAACCCGGCTTGCTCACATGGTTGTCCTTCATCTAGTGTTCTGCCAATCCTATTTAGGATGACTCGAGTGAACAACTTGTAGATGACAGACAATAGGCAGATCGGGCGATAGTTGCCAATGTCATGGATGTCTCCCTTCTTGAACAGTAGTACGGTCCTGCTGGTTTTCCATTGGGACGGAACCTTGCATTCAGACAGGTAGCGAGTGAAGAGCCAAGCCAGTGTATTGATGAGTACTGACGGCAGGTTCTTCAGGTGTTCAGGTCTGACCTTGTCTGGGCCGGGTGCTGTTTGTTTCTTTACCGACGAAATGGCGTGTCGGATTTCGGAAGGGAGAACATTGGGAATGACATATCCATCCTGTGGAATTTGGTATGTCGGCAAGTGGACATGGCTATCGAAGAGATTTGAGTAGAAGTCATGGATAATCTTCTCCATTGCCATTCTGGAGGATGTGATGGATCCATCAGGACGTCGGAGGGCAGTCATCTTGGTCTTGTAGTTGGCAAAGGACAGGCGGGCGTTACGAATACTTTTCCCTGCTTCTGCCGCATCTACCAGTACTTCTGCTCTTCTCTCTTTGAGGTCTTCCTTGATCGCATCTCTGCACTGCTTTGCGAGCTCGGATGTTAGCTTGCGGTTGCCTGAGGCATGCGCCAAACCACGCTGGCGAATTAGCTCAAGAGTTTTCAAAGATAGGTGATTTTTTGTGGCTATCTCTCTCTTGGCGTTCCTCGCACATTCATGGAGGTGCTGA
Organism: Sorex fumeus; assembly: GCF_029834395.1. Taxonomy (NCBI): domain Eukaryota; kingdom Metazoa; phylum Chordata; class Mammalia; order Eulipotyphla; family Soricidae; genus Sorex; species Sorex fumeus. Next base: position 5,579,792 of record NW_026606150.1, on the reverse strand, counting down.
ACCAGTCAATCGTGTTCCTCGTCAATGTTGTCAACAATGGCATCTTCCCATGTTGCCTCAATAGTACCAAAGAGTTCCCAGTTGGTGGTCATTCTGGGAGATCTCTTTTTGAACTTTGCAGCCCTTTCTCCCCGCTCTGTGAAGTAGAATTTTGCACGAAGGAGACGGTGGTCCGATCCCGTTCGAAATTTTGGGACAACAGCGACATCAGTCAGGCAAAACCGTCGATTGAATATGATGTGGTCTATTTCGTTGTGGAATCGTCCACCGGGAGATTCCCATGTCCATTGTTTAGATTCTGCCTTCTGGAACTGTGAGTTACCATGAATGGTCTTGGTCGACATGATGAACTCAGACAGTCTCTCACCCTGTTCGTTCCATTCTAGGCCATGGGTCCCGATGTGAAGTTCTTCAGCTGATCTTCTCGGTCCTATCTTGGCATTAAAATCACCCACAATGATCTTATAGAAGGTGTGGTCTTCTTTATAGAACTTCTCTAGCTCCATGTAGAACTTTTCGATTTCTCTTTCATCATAATTAGATGTTGGTGTGTAGACAACTAGACAACGAAGATAGAAACTGCAGGCAGTGAGCCACATCTATTCAAATGTAAACGTCCGATTCGGGTTGTTAGGCATTCGAATGAATCAATGCTCTTGGCCAAGTTTGTGTTGACAAGGACACCGACGCCTCCAACGCCTCTTTTATCGCATGTTCCGAGGAACAATTCTTCTCCAGTGTCGAAAACGGCATGGTGAGATTCGTGCCTTCTTGTCTCGGTCAGACCAATGATGTCGTACTTGATCATTCGCGCTTGTACCATCAGGTCCTCGATGGATGCATCTGATGCTAGCGTACGTGCATTGAAAGTACAGACGATCATTTTTGTCTTCCTTCGTTGTGGCAGCCTAGGTCGGCCTTGAGATTTTGTCGGCCTCTCCTTTCTCATCCTTAGTGCTGCCATGTCGGTGAAGCCTTCAGGGTCAGGTGAATGAGACCAGTTGTAGTTACTGGTTTTGGCATATCGAATACACAACAGATAGCTTGCCAGGCTCTTCCGTGCGGGCGGAATACTCTCGGTAGCTTGCCAGTCTTTCCGAGAGGGATAGAGGCTTTTGGGGCGACCTCTAATCACCCTTGTAGGTGTTACCATATTTAAACCCTATCAAATACCGTACGACAATTCCGGAAGATGGGTATTTAGTGTCTTATGATGAGTCGTGCGGCCGCTTTGTGGCCGCGTGGGTCCGGAAAGCATCCTGGAGTGTGGCGACGGCTGGGTAGTGGAAGTAGTGTCGATAGTGGAAGTCTGCCAGTGGGGTATTTATCTGGGTAGGGTGGGTCTCCTGTGCGCAATTCGATCCCTGGGTGGTTGATGGAAGCAGACAGGGCAGGGTAGGGTGGGGCTCCTGATTAGAATCCCTTTGTCACCTGTGGTTGGTGGGAGCAAGCAGAGAAGCTCTTTCCCTGGGTCCGCCGAGCCTGGAGTCCAAGGTCTCAGAGAGTTCCGCTTATCTTGTTCTGTGGGTCTTCAGTCGTGCGTGAGTCTCGGCTGGAGCTGCCACGCGGGTCCGGAAAGCTTGTTAATCTCGATATTTATTTATGAGTCTCTGGATTATGACTGTTAATGAGTTTATAAGGTGCCAGAGGCAGTTCATAGGTTTGACTGACAGGCTCCTGGAAGCACAGGGAATTGGGGGAGGTAGCCCATCCCCGACTCTATGAGAGCCTGGAAATTTCAGTCACAAAACCCACATGCCTGAGTTTTTCAACAGATTAATTCCTGAGTGAGGCTCATCCTGAGCCTGTGGATTCTTGCTGTGAGCATGGGAACAACTGGAGTGTGGAGAATTTTGGCTGTTGGGGCTCTATTTGGGTGGGTGTTGGGCTCACCTGGATCCCCTGATGCACAGTCTGGAGGCATCTCTGTGGCAAGATCTTTCCTATTGAGACTTATTTAGAAAAAAGTGAGGAGAGGGGGGGAGGGAGAAGTCTGTGTTCAAGAGTGTGTTGTGTTTCTCCAGAGTGGAAATAAGCAAGGAAACACAGAGATAAGCAAGTAAGACAGGTGTTCAAGGGAGCACAGGGGCTTGAAGGGTGAACCGACACCCCTAGTTTTAATTCATTCAACTCTAGATCTTTCGGTAGATAGGGTTGGTGAATGTGGGTGTGTGGGCTCTCACGGACACAGGTGGACTTCCTGAGGGAAGGCATTTCTGGATTCTTCTGCTAGAACCTCTTGGGACACCATCATTACCTCCACCCTGTTAAAAAGAGAAGTGAGGGGCTGGAGCAATAGTACAGGGGGTGGGGCGTTTGCCTTGCACAACAGCTGACTCAGGTTCAATCCCCAACATCTATATGTTCCATCACCCCTAGCACAACTGGGTATGACCCCAAGACAAACACACAAAAAAATGAATGATGCATTTGCCGAGGGTGGCATCCAGCCCCTCCAGGGCATGCCGAGGGCATGAGTCAGTCCTGCAACCAATCTTTTCTTTTCTCTTTTGTCTTTTTCACCACCCCCAGACCCGACCCGCCCCCCGCCCCCTGCAGTAGGCAACCCTCGCCCTAAGATGCCCATGCTCGCGCGTGCGTGCTTGACCGTACAGCTATAGTGGCCACGAGGCTCCGAGGCCAAGGCTCTGGGTTCTAGCCCCATCTATCACTCCCCGGACGCCTGGTGAGCCACCGCATCTCTCAATCAAATGATCTTGCTTCATCCCAGCCACTTCACGCGCGGGGCAGCAGCCAGGGACCCTGCCTGCCATAAATGCGCATGACTCTGAATGATCGAAACCGATCGTGATTAACTTTCTAACTGCGAATCTCACGGTAGTTAAATTTAAAAAAGCAAAAAGTAAAGGCACATGAATGAACTCGAATCCATCATTCCCGCAAATGCCACTAGAATTATGTCCATCATACCGCTAAATTTGCAGAAATAAACGGTATGCATCAGAAAACACACACACACACACACACACACACACACACACACAGAGCTGGTGACTCTTCCCCGCCTCGGCGTCCTCCTCCAGCCCCGCTCGGCAGCCCCCCCACTAGAGCCGCGGATGATGCGTCGCGCCCGGGCACGGGCGCTGCGCCCCGGTGCGGTCCCCGCGCGCCCCACGTGCCCGGCGGCCGCGGCCAACGCGCAGGCGCCCCCGGCCGCCACCCATTGGCCGCCGCCCGCCACCGCCCCCGGAGCGACGGGGGCCGCTGTGACGGCGGCTCCCGGGCCGGCCGGTCGGTTGCTCCGCTCGTCCTGCGTTCGGGCCGCCCGCCCTGCCCTCGCCATGGCGCCCTGGCTGGCCCTGCTGTCGCTGCTGGGGCTGCTCCGGGCCGCTGCCGCCGCCCCCGCCGCCGCCGGGCCGGACGCCGAGGCCTGGGAGCCGCCGCCCGCGCAGCTGCTGCCGCCCGCCCGCTTCGCGCTGGAGATGCACAACCGGGCGGCGGGGACGCGGGCGGTGCTGGGGGCCGTGAGCGGCCGCGTCCGCCGGGTGAGGCCGGGCCGGGAGCCGGGGCCTGGGAGTGTGTGTGGGGGGAGGACGGGGCCGCGGGGATGATGCCCAGGGGAGTCGGGGGGCGGAGTCGAACCGCGGGGCCCGTCCAGCCGCCTCACCCGCGCCTCCGTCCAGGACGACCGGGGGTCCCTGTACTCGCTGAAGGCGACCCTGGAGGAGCCCCCCTGCAACGACCCCACGGTGTGCCAGCTCCCTGTGTCCAAAAAGACCCTGGTGAGTGTCGGGGCGCCCGTGCCGTGCCCGCCTGTCTCCAGGCTGTCCCTGCAGCGTCGCGATGCCGGCTGACAGCTCCGGCCTTGGACGAGCTCTCGGGTGGGGGGGGGGTCGGAGGGTGCACGGCGAGGACACCCCCACCCCACCCCAGCCTGGCGTCCCTCCTCTCCCCAGCTCTGCACCTTCGAAGTCCTGGACGAGCTCGGGCAGCACATGCTTCTCCGCAGGGACTGCAGGCCGGTGGACATCAAGGGCACAGGTGCGGGCCTCGGCGGGCGGCAGGCGGCAGAGCTTGGGGCGGGGGGCAGGCGCCCCGCAGGCCTCAGCCTTGCCTTTCCTCTGTCCCCACCCTCCCCAGATGATCGGAATGAGACTCTCGGTCCAGTCCTGCCGCTGTCGGACAAGGATAATCCGCTGCCCCAGGTAGGGACTTGCCCGTGGCTGCCAGAGCCCCAGGCTGACGCCCCCCATCCCCACCCCCCACCCCCGCAGGCGCCGCTGCTGCTCCACGCCCCCCTGTCTTGCAGGACTTCTCTGTGAAGATGGCGTCTATCTTTAAGGACTTCGTCATCACCTACAACCGGACCTACGAGACAGAGGAGGGTGAGCCCCAGCCTGGCTGCACCCCGTCTGGCTGGGGGCGGGGAAGGGCTTGGTTTAGAGGAGGGGCAGGACAGGGGACGCCCGCATCCTTTCCTGGGGCAGACCCCCACCCGTGCTCCTGACCAGTTTTCAGGATCAAACAGCCACCTCAGGGCCCTTCTCCCGTCAGACCTCAGGGGCCCAGCCCAGTGGCCTTCCCCAGGACCCATCTGGGGGTCCTTTCAGTGGTCTTTTGGGTTCTGCCTTCACACCCTCTTGAACTGAAATGGGTTTTTTTGGTTGTTATTTTTTTTTCTTTTTGGGTCACACCCAGTTATGCATAGGGGTTACTCCTGGCTCTGCACTCAGGAATTACTCCAGACAGTGCTCAGGGGACCATATGGGATGCTGGGAATCGAACCCGGGTTGGCCGCGTGCAAAGCAAACACCTTACCCACTGTGCTATATTTCCAGCCCCCTGAAATTGTTTTTGTTTTGTTTGTCTGTTGCTTTTTGGGTTACACCCAGCATTGCACAGGGGTTACTCCTGCTCTGCACTTAAGAATTACTCCTGGGACCATATGGGATGCTGGGAATTGAACCCAGGTTGGCCGTGTGCAAGGCAAACACTCTGCCCACTGTGCTATAGCTCTATCCCCATGAAATTGTTTGTTTTTTTTTCTTGTTTGTTTGTTTGTTGCTTTTTGGGTTACACCCGGCATTGCACAGGGGTTACTCCTGGTTCATGTGCTCAGGAATTACTCCTGGCGGTGCTCGGGGGACCATATGGGATGCTGCAAATCGAACCCGGGTTGGTTGTGTGCAAGGCAAACAGTCCTACCCGCTCCAGCCCCCTGAAATGGTTTTTGATTTCTGGTCAAAACTTAAGACTGGGTCCCTGCTCCGCCCCTCCAGGGGTCTGACCTAAGAGCTTCCAGCCGGGCCTAGCGCCCCCTTCTCCAGCGGGCCGCGAGCTCCCTCTCCTCTCTGCCCTTAGAGGCACAGTGGCGCATGTCGGTCTTCGCCAGCAACTTGATTCGTGCGCAGAAGATCCAGGCCTTGGACCAGGGCACAGCTCGGTACGGGGTCACCAAGTTCAGTGACCTCACAGGTAGGGGTGGGACGGGGCACGCATGGGCCTGGGCGGGCCAGGTGGCTGGGGGCCGGCTCCCACGACATGCTCCCATCTTCCACAGAGGAGGAGTTTCACACCATCTACCTGAACCCGCTTCTCAAGGAGGAGATGGGCATGAAAATGCGCTTGGCCAAGCCCGTCGGTGGGAACATCCCCCCCGAGTGGGACTGGAGGAACCAGGGGGCTGTCACCCCAGTCAAGGACCAGGTGGGTCCCCAGGCGGAGGGGGGCTGGGAGCACCCCTAGACGGAGGGGACCCAGGGACGCCCCTGGGCTGGCCGGGCTGGGCCCTGACCACCTTCTCTGGCAGGGCATGTGCGGCTCCTGCTGGGCCTTCTCCGTCACGGGCAACATCGAGGGCCAGTGGTTCCTGAAGCAGGGGGACCTACTGTCCCTCTCAGAACAGGGTGAGCACCTGCCCTCCCCACCCCCCGGGGACTCCCTCAGAACCTGCTTCTGTTTTCTGGACCTCTTGCTTTCTTGTTTCTTTGGGTTTTGGTGTTTTGGCTTTTTGGGTCTCACCCGGCGATGCTCAGGGCTTCCTCCTGGCTCTACGCTCAGGAATCACTCCTGGCGGTGCTCAGGGGACCGTATGGGAAGCCGGGGATCGAACCCGGGTCGGCTGTGTGCAAGGCCAGCGCCCCACCCACTGGACTGTCTCTCCGGCCCCTCCTAGAGCTCTTGGACTGTGACAAGACAGACAAGGCGTGCCTGGGCGGTCTGCCTTCCAATGCCTACTTGGCCATCAAGGTTCTGGGTATGCAGTAGTGGGGTCCCTTCCCCGCCCATCTGAGGCCCGTCACTGTAGGTGGGGGGCAGTCCCAGGATTTAGGTCTGGTCGTAATGCTGAGCTGAGGGTTTTTTTTTGGGGGGATGGGCATACCAAGTGATGCTCAGGGGTCACTCCTGACTTCTGCGCTCAGGAATTACTCCTGGTAGTGCTGAGAGGACCATATGGGATGCCGGGTTGGCCACATGCAAAGCAAGTAATTTTGCATGTAGTATGGGCTGAGCTGGGTTGGCTGCTGTGTCGGCCTCTGGGATAGCCCCTGGTGGCCCTCACTCAGGATCGCCCTGAGCACTGAGCAGAGCCAGGGGTCCTGGTTTTGCTGCTGCTTAGAGGGTGTCCCTCTGAGAAACGGGTAAGCCAGGGGGCACCTCACCTGACCTTTGGGGGAGGTGTGTTTGGCGGGGGTGGGGGGCCCTCTCCAGCCCTGCTCGGGGCCCAGAGGCCACGGTCTGCATACTCCGCCCCGCGCCGTGGGCCTAAAGCTTCCAGTTTGGGTCTGGTGATGCGACTGCTCCGACTCTTGAGTGTCAGACCCCAGGGCCCCGAGCAGAATAGGGCGGGGGACAGATGTTGCAGGGGATCACACAGCAGGGCAGGCCCGGGCTCCCCCCGCCACCCTGCTTTGTCGTCTCTGGAGCCGGCTGCCCCGTGTCCCTGGCAGGCGGCCTGGAGACCGAGAGCGACTACAGCTACAAGGGCCATGTGCAGGCCTGCAACTTCTCGGCTAAGAAGGCCAAGGTCTTCATCAATGACTCGGTGGCCCTGAGCCAGAACGAGCACAGTGAGTGAGGGGCGGGCCGAGGGCAGGCAGATGTCGGGTGGGGGGCTGCCGCCCTCGGTGCCCCTGACGTCGCCCCCTCTGCCCTCCGCCTCAGAGCTGGCAGCCTGGCTGGCCAAGAACGGGCCCATCTCGGTGGCCCTCAACGCCTTTGGCATGCAGGTAAGACGCGCCCCGCCCGCCCCCTCCCGCTGGCTCGGCCCCCCACTTACTCTGGCCCTCCCCAGTTCTACCGTCGGGGCATCGCGCGCCCCCTGCGGCCTCTCTGCAGCCCTTGGCTCGTGGACCACGCCGTGCTGCTTGTGGGCTATGGCAACCGTGAGTTCCGGCCAGCGGGGTGGTGGGGGGCCCTGGCTGGGGAAATGACCCGCCAAAGCCGGGACAGGGGGTGCGGGGGGCCTGGCTGGTGTCTCCTGTTCTATGCATCACACAGGAGCACGCAGCCGGTACTCGAGGGGCCGCGTGTGGGGCACCCTGACCCCCAACACCGTGCTCCACTCCCCAGGCTCCTCCTTGCCCTTCTGGGCCATCAAGAACAGCTGGGGCTCGGACTGGGGCCAGCAGGTGGGTGTGGAGGGGGGGCTGCCCCAGCCCCGCCGCTCCAGGTGGCCTCGTGGGTCCTCACAGCCCCCCTCTCGCCGCCAGGGTTACTACTACTTGCACCGGGGCTCTGGGGCGTGTGGCGTGAACACCATGGCCAGCTCGGCAGTGGTGAGCGAAAGACCGGTACCTCACGACCTGGTGTGACCGGGGCAGCTCTGTCCCTGGCTCGGCTACACCTCCGGGACCCCTCCGGAAGGCCCAGCGCGCTCAGGGGTGCCATGCCACTGGGTCACCTGGCGCTGAGCACTGGGCTGGGAGGGTGCCCCTCCTCTCCCTCCTCCCCCTCCCCCCACCCTGCCTCTATTGGGTCCCGGTGGTTAGCAGAATCTTGGGGTGCCGCGGTACTTGAAGCAGCGGAAGCCGGGACAGGAACCCTGAGCCTGGACGGCGCGGGTGGAGGGGGTCGATCCGGCCCTGGTGCCCTTCTCTCCTGAGCAGGCTTCCCACACCAGTTGCCCTTGGATTTGGGACGCCCCCCCTGGGGGGGCCAGAGTTCCTGCCCACACCTAGAGAAATAATTGTAGCCCACCTTTTCTAACAGCAATAAAGAGGTGCCCGAGGCTCTGTGTGGCGTGACTGACTGCCCTGACCACCCCCCGCTCCGGGGGAGGAGGGGAGGGGATCCCCACGGGGTCCAGCTTCCATCCAGGAACTGAAAGGAGAAGGGGAGAGGCTACGTGGATGGACGGGTCTTTAATCAGAACCCTGTTCCAAGGGATGGAGGCGATCAGCCAGACCACTCCAGGGGTCAAGGCCAGAGGTCAGAGGTCGCTGTCTCCATAGAGGGCACTGGAGAAGGCCACGTAGTCCAGCGCCCCGGCTGGCGCCCCGGAGCCCTTGTAGGGCGTCATGCGGCGGATGCAGTACTCAGCCTGCTCGGCGGGGAGCTCCCGCCGCAGCTCCTCGGGGCTGATGTAGTTCTGGGGGAGAAGCAGAGTGAGGACCCGCCCACCCGCCCACCCAGCCCTCACCCTGCCGGGCCCCCACGCTGGGACTCACCTTGTCCCCCGCCAGGATCTTGAAGGAGGCCACCACCTGCTCCGCCGTGTCCATCTCCGCCGTCTCGCGGGTCATGAAGTCAATGAAGGCCTGGAAGGTCACGACCCCGGTGCCGGTGGGGTCCAGCACTGTCATGACGCGGGCAAACTCCGCTTCCCCCTGCAGGGAGAGAGGGCGGCGCCGAGACCTGAGCGTGGCTGCTGCCCCTTCTGGGACTGTCCAGCCGCCCAGCCACAGCCCCTGGAAACACGTCCCCTGTGCCCTTTGCCCTTGATCTTTTGTGGGGGCAGCCTCCCAAGCTGTGCTCGTGGAGCCCCGGGGCCAGATGGTTTTGCATGGGTTTGGCAGGGCATGCTGGCTGAGCGTACAGGTGTGGGGGCCGTCCAGGGAATGATGCAGTGCCGAGGGTCAGACTGAGGTCCGTGTGCATGCGAGGCCTGAGCCCCAGCTGCCTCCCCAGCCTGGGCGTGACCTTTCCTCTGGCCATCACCGAGCTACCCACACTGCTGCTTCCCTGAGGGAAAGGCATGGCTGACCTCGGCCTCTGAACCGTTTCCATATCCCGCTGTGTGGCTATGACGAAACCTATTGACCCCTCGGGGCCTCTGAAGCTCTGTGTGTGAAACGGATCCCTCTGCCTGGCCCCAGCCAAAGAGGCAGAAGAGAGCACAGAGGTGGGGGGCACAGAGAAGGGGCCGACGATGCAAGAGGTGGGCGCTAAGCGCAGCCCGGGTGCGGGGGCCACACTCACCAGGTCGTAGCCCATGGAGATGAGGCAAGCCCGGAAGTCATCAGGCTCCATTGTTCCTTTCCGCTTCTGGAGGGAGCGAGCAGATGTCAGGCTCGGTCCCCAGCACGCCCCCCAGGCCCTGAGTCCAACCGCCCTCCCCACCCCACCCCCAGCACGGGTTCCTGCTGACCCGGTCGAAGTGGTTGAAGGACGCCCGGAGCTCATTGAGCTGCTCCTGGCTCAGGCCTTTGGCGTCCCGGGTGAGCAGCTGGTTCTCCACCTCGTTGATGGTGCGGGCAAGGGTGGCCAGCAGCCTCTCCCAGCCCACGCGGATGTGCTGCAGCGCAGGGGTCAGGCCCGCTCCAGCTCTGCTCCCAGCCTCCTGCATGCTGCCAGGCGCCCCCCACACCCACACACACGCCCCTAGGGATCCCTCTGAGCCCCTCCAGCGGCCCTGCCTGCCTGCCTGAAAGCTGGACCATTTACTATGGGATCAGAATTTGTGTTTGGGAGCAAATCCAGCGATGCTCAGGGGTTATTGCTCCTGGCTCTGTGCTCGGGAGTTACTCCTGCTGACGCTTCGGAGACCATATGGGAAACCGGGGATTGAACCCGGGTCGGCCCAGCGCATAAGGAAAACGCCCTCGTAGGTTCAGTATTGATCGGGCAGCCAGGGCCTGCCCCGGCTTCAGGACGCCCTGCGACTCTGGACCAGTCCCTGGCTCTCACTGGGTCTCCGTATCCCCCGTGGGCACGTTGGGGGTCCCGGTTGAGCTGAACTGGGGACACGCCGGGGGGCGGCCAGGCTCTGCCCACCTCCATGCTGTAGGCCGTGTGCTGGTTGTCGAACACCAGGTTGGCCTGCATCAGCTGGTGCTCGCCCTCCAGTCGCTCCACGCTGCTCTTGTAGCGGATGATACTCTGCTCCCGCTGCCGGAGCTCGGCCAGCTGCTGTTCCAGGGAGCCCAGCAGGCCGGCCGCCAGGCGGCCCACTTCCTGAGGGGGGCCAGGGCAGCATGAGGGGCCCCCCCAGGCCTGGCTCCCCCAGGCGGCCCCTCCCTCCAGGTCTCACCTCCACCATGCCCTGGATCCAGGGCCCCACGGCATTGGCCTGGGCCGCAAACTGCCGCCGGAGCTGCTCGTTCACCTGCTGCCGGGTCAGCTCCTCCTGCAGCGTCTGGTCGCGCCTGGGAACCAGCTTTCGGACCTGGGTGCGAGGGTGTGCAGGCCAGGCCTATTGAGGGGCTTCTGGGCCAGCCCTGCCGCTTCTCCAGACTTGTTCCTCGCGGGTCACAGGGGACCCACCCCAGGCTTCCCTTCTCCTCTGGGATCCACCAATTTTGGAGTTTTGGAGCGGGTCAGCAAGGCACAGGGACTGTTCCTGGCTCTGGGCTCGAGAGTGACCCCTGGCGGTGCTCAGGGGCACAGTGGGTTGGCTGCACACCGGGCCAGGGCCAGGGATTCCTCTACAAGGAACTCAGGTGATTGTATGAAGTCAACAGCCCCTCAGGCCTGATGGGAAAATCGATGTGGAGGCCACGCCACAGGACTCGCCCAGAACTGCAGGGGGTCGCAGTGACAGGCCCTGGTCTGAACAGCTTCTCCATTGCTTGGGCCCTCAAGGATTCGGGCGGCTGAAGGGCCACAGGGCTGGGAGGAGGGACTCACCAAGTCCCACTTGTTGCTGATGTCCTGCGGGCTCAGGGAGATGTAGGGGTTGGTGAGGCTGGGCCGCAGCCCGTATGTCTGGCAGATCTTCTGGATCTCGGCCTGGATGCCCATGATGGCCGCTCGCTCCCGGTCAGCCTCAGGCAGCGTGGCCTTGAACTGCTCATGTGCGGTCAGCAGGCTCTGGGGGGGGGGGGGGGGAGGGACAGGCAGGAAATGTTGGGCAGGACCCGGTCCTGCTTCCGCTCCAGGGGCTCCGGGCCATGCAGGGGGTCCAGGCCCGCCCTTGTCTCTTTTTCTGGGAGACTGAGATTCCTAGGATGGCGTCCCACAGAGACACCCCATCTTGGGTCACCTGGGTCTCCTCCACTGCGTGCACCAGCCATGCGTCCTGCAGGTCCTCCACGGCGCCGTCCAGCCAGTTGTTGAAGGACACTGCCCTCTGCGCAAACTCCAGATGCAGGTGGTCGATGGTCTCCAGGAGCTTCTCCATCCGCTAGGGTGGGGGAGGGTGAGTCAGCAGCCTGCTCAGCCCAAGCCCATGTCCCCCACCCCCGCACCGCCCCTGGGGTCCAGTCCCAGGACCCCACCCCACCTCCAGCGCGACCCTCCTCTTCTGGGTCAGCGTGCCCAGGCTGTCCCACTGGTCACAGATGGCCTGGCAGCGGCTGTTCACCGACACAGCCTCGTGGTAGTCGAGCTCACTGCGGTGGGAAGAGGCCGGCCTGGGGTGAGCCAGTTCCTCCAGGCAGCCCTCTGGGTTGGGACCCAAGCCCCAGGGGGTGGCAAGGGCAGAAAGAAGTCAGGTCAGGGAAGGGAGAAGCAGGGCTTTCCTGGAGTGTGTGAGTGTGAGTGTATGTGTGTGTGTGGGGGGGGAGGCACATTCCGGGTGGGGGGGGGGCTGTGGACTACACCTGCTCTAGTTTTGTTTTTTTTTTTGGCTTTTTGGGTCACATCTGGCGATGCACAGGGGTTACTCCTGGCTCTGCACTCAGGAATCACTCCTGGCGGTGCTTGGGGGACCATATGGGATGCTGGGAATCGAACCTGGGTTGGCCGCATGCAAGGCAAATGCCCTCCCCGCTGTGCTATTGCTCCAGGCCCTGCTCTAGCTCTTTAAGAGCATGGACAGAGGGGCGGAGGGTCACAGGAGATAAGGGAGCTCAGCACTTTGCTGCAGGAGGACAGCAAGCAGGCGGGGCCATGCAGGTGGTGCCGGTGAGAAACGGGGCGCGGGGCGTGGTCGGCGGGCCGCTTGGAGGGTGCGCAGGGGGCGGGCTGTGGGCGGGGCGGCGCTACTTGAGCTCCTGGGCCAGCGCCGCCACGTGCTCCACCCGGTCCTGGTGCGCAGCCAGGTCGCTCTCGAAGGCGTCGTGGCGGCGCAGCATCTCCCCGACCTCCTGCAGCGAGGCCGACTCGTAGTCGAGGACGCTCAGCGCCTCCTCCTTCCCTGTTCGGAGAGAGGCGGGGTGGGACCCGGGGAGTGCCAGCCCACCCTTCTGGTTTGCTCCCAGCCGTTGCAGGGTACAAGTGAGTTAAACCCCGGTGCCAGGGCCAGTGGGTCCCAAACTCCAATTCCCTTCGCTCGTTCCTTGCCCCAGTGCCTGGAGCTTGGCAGAGCCTTGATGAACTGTCAGTGTTGGGTGAATGAGTAATGGACGGTAAAAGGGCTTTGAGAATGACAGTCGTGCAAATAAAAATAACCATAATTACAGCCGCGACCATTTATTGAGCGTCAGCTTTTTGGCAGGAAGGTAACTAAGGGTTACAGGTTCCAAGACCCCAGACTCATATACTAAGACGCACATTTAAGGAATTCTTTCGTTTTCATCTTAGGGTTTTCTTTTTTAAAGTTTTTGGGGTCACATTTGGTGATGCTCAGGGGTTACTCCTGGCTCTGCACTCAGGAATGCTGGTGATGCTCAGGGGACCGTATGGGATGCTGGGGATGGAACCCCAGTCGACCGTGTGCAAGGCAAACGCCCTCCCCGCTGTACTATCGCTCTGGCCCCCACCACTCATGTTGGGTAAATCCCAACATGGAGGAGAATATTTTCACGCACAGTGCTCCCTTTGTCCCCTGCCAAACTCTCTCCTTAATGTAGTTGGGAGAATAACAGAAGCGATGTGGGGGCTGGAATCACCTTTGCACATCAGCTACACAGGCAAAATGCTAACAGATCACTAGTCCAAGCAACGCCCTCCAGACCCAGAGCCAGGAGGCTGCAAAGGACAGGAATTTACTGATGAAAAACCACCGCGCTGGGGCTGGAGTAATAGCACAGCGGGGACGGCGTTTGCCTTGCAAGCGGCCAACCCAGGTTCGATTCCCAGCATCCCATATGGTCCCCTGAGCACTGCCAGGGGTAATTCCTGAGTGCATGAGCCAGGAGGAACCCCTGTGCATCCCCAGGTGTGACCCAAAAAGAAAAAAAAAACACTGCCCAGCAAGGGTGTACAGGGCCAGTGGAGGTGGGGTTGGCAAACTGGCCTTGGGCACCCGAGTAGAACACCGTCCGCCCATGCGTTTGCCCAGACTACCCGCCCCGTCCTAAGTAGCTGCCCAGCCCAGGACAGGAGCACGTCCCTGAGCTGTACGTACCTTGGGTCCAGGCTTCGTGCAGTGATGCCTTCTGCTGGAACTTCCCCGCCAGCTGCTCCAGCCGCTGCAGACGGCGTATCTCCGCCAGCAGCCAGTCCTCATAGCCCCGCTCGGCCTGCTCCAGCCCCCGCCAGGCGTTGGCTATGTCCTGCAGGCAGGTGGAGGTGCTCCCCATCAAGGCTTACCCATGGGTGGAGGGGCGGGGGGACTCTGCACTCAAGGATCATTCCTGGTGGGCTCGAGGGACCATATGGGATGCTGGGGATCAAACCCAGGTTGGCTGCATGCAAGGCCAGCGCCCGCCCTGCTGTCTTATTGCTCTAGTACAAGGTGCACCCATTGCAGAGTTGAACCCAGAGCCCAAGATCAAGCCCAAGATCACCGAGACGAGCTTGCCCTCGGAGGGCATGAAAGCCGGCCGGTTGCCTAGCCGCAGCTTGGTTTCCAGCGTGTTGAAGTTGATCTCCAGCTGGCATTTCTCCTGCACGCGGGGCGGCTTGTGCCGGCGCCGGTAGTCCCGGAAGTCCTCCAGCTTGCGCTGCATGGCGCTCACACTGGGCTCGCCCCCGCGGCTCTCCAGCCACGGCACCGTGCGGCCGATCCACGCCAGCAGCTGCGGAGCCGGGAGCTCTGAGCCCGCTGCTCACTTCCCGTCCCCACCCGCCACCCCCGGGCTGTGGCCAGGTGGGGGTGACAGTCACGTCTGGGGAGGCCAGAACTTGGGGGGCATAGGGATGACGCATTTCTGAGTCTGGGAGGGACCAGCCCGGGTTGGCATGGAGCAAAGGGCTGTGCGCCAGCCTAAGCGGGAGTGGCTGAAGAAAGGAATCAGTGGGGGATCTAAGGCGAATGCATCTGGGAGTGACCGAAAGCCTGGCCGGGAGAAAGGGACGGACAAAAGACAGGGGAGCCGGGGCTGGGAGGATCAGGCGGGCAGGGTGGGGGGCTCCCCTCAACCCCCACCTCACCTCACTGGCCAGCTTCTCATACTCCTCCATCAGCCTCTCGTTCTCCTGGTTCACGGCCAGCACCTTGCAGATTCTGTTGGCAGCGGTCTCAGCCTGTGGGGGGCCAGGTGGGCGGCTGCTTTCAGAGAAATAACTGCAGAAGCCCCCCCAACCCAGCCCACCTTGGAAAAGTCCTTAAAACCGGGTGCATAGAGGGGAGAGGGGGGTACCGGTGATGGTGCCAGCAGCCTCAGTGCCTGAACTCCCCAGGGCAGGACAGGAGCAGCTGGGGGCCGCTTTTACCTGCTCAGCGCCGGCGAAGGCGTGGTAGAAGCAAGAGACGTAGGTCATGATGGCCTTCTCGTCGGGCCTTGGAGTGTTCACGATGTCTAGGGGAGCACAGAGGGAGCTGAACGGGCAGCCAGGGGTGGGGAAGGAGCAGAGGCTCCCTTCGAAGGGAGGGCGGAGACACGCAGCCACCGTCACCAGCTGCCAGGACCCCACGTCTTCTCTCTCTCCCCCGGAGCCCCCAGCTTTGTGAAATCAGGCCACTTGGCCTGACGCAGCTCATCATCCCAGAACTCCGTCTGTCTGTCTCCCAGGGCATGAACTCAGGACAGACTCTCCTCTAAGGGTGCCCACGCAGCCAGGCACCATTCACAGTGGCACGCAGGAAATAAATGTCTGCTGCCAACTGACCAGAGCTGTGGTTGGACACAAGGGCCAGAGGCGGACACAGCGCCCAAGGAGGTCCCGTCTCCGAGAGTGACAAGCTTCTCAGCACCCGGGTACCAGGAGTTTTGGTTTGTTTTGGTTCTGTTTTATTTGGGGGCCACACCTGGCAATGCCCAGGGGTCACTCCTGCCTCTGCACCCAGGAATCACTGCTGGAGGTGCTTGGTGGACCATATGGGATGCCAGCGATTGAACCCAGTTGGCTGCATGCAAGGCAAATGCCCTCCCCGCTGTACTGTCGCTCCAGCCCTGGAACCAGCGTTTGAGGCTGAGGGCAGAGCCATCACCAAGGGGAGGCCCAAGTGACTGGTTCTTCTGGGTGGGAGGACCAGAGTGCAGGGGAGAGGGGGGAGGGGGCTGGGGAGAGGAGGTTCTGTGCAGGAAGAATTCTGACCGTAGGATCTGGGAGACACTCAAAGGGCTGGGGCACAGGCTTTGCATGCAGGAAGCCCAAGTTCCATCCCTGGCACCACGGGGGACCCTCAGCCCTGCCAGTTGTGACCTCTGAGCACAGAGCCAGGAGTAGGCCCCAAGCACAGTAGGCTATCGGTGGCCCCAAAATAAGAATTCTGACTGAAATTCTTATTTCAGGGTAAGGGGCAGGGCATTTGGAGTGCAGGTGTGGAGACTGAACTGGGCCCTCCAGAAAGTGGGGTCTCACCTTCCGCATCCAGCATCTTGGGGATGTCCAGGTATTTCTCTGCCACCTCAAAGGCAGTGTTCAGATTGCCTATGGGATCATCCTAAACAGAGGTGAGGGGTCGGCAGGAAGGGTCAGCAGAGGACAAGGTGGGGAGTCGGGGATCCGGGGTGGCCGAAGAAGTACCTGTGCAGCTTGTTTTTTGTTTTGTTTTGTTTTGTTTTGGGGTCATACATGGCAACACTCAGGGGTTACTCCTGGCTCTGTGCTCAGGAATAATTCCTGGTGGTGCTCTGGGGACCATCTCAGGTGCTGGGGATTGAACCTGGGTCAGCGGTGTGCAAGGCAAGTGTCCTACCCACTGTACTATCTCTCCAGCTCAAAAGTGTGACTTTTTTTTTTGGAGGAGGGAGTTTGATTTTTTAGCCACACCTGGCAGTGCTCAGGGGTTACTCCTGGCTCTGCACTCAGGAATCATCCTGGTGGGCTGGGACCATATGGGGTGCAAGGGTCAAACTTGGGTCGGCGGCATATGAGATAAATCCCCTCCCCTCTGTACTGTCGCTCTGGCCCCGGTACCTTGCGCAGTTTGGCGTAGTCGATGAGCTCGGGGCGGTGTCGGTGGATGAGAGCACAGAGGGCCAGGCCGTCCTTCCAGCTGCTCCCACACAGGCGAGGTCAGGTCTGAGCCGGAGCCCTGATCCACCCACACCCCAGGCAGGAGCACCCTCTCAGGACAGCCTCATCACACCTCCACCCTGTCACTGGGCCTGAAAGCTCATTACCAGCCTTGGACCCTTCTCAGAGGCCTCAGGACTCTCTTCAGAGCACCTGAGGACCCTCCTCAGAGGCCTCAGGACCCTTCTCAGAGGCCTCAGGACCCTCCTCAGAGCACCTGAGGACCCTCCTCAGAGGTCTCAGGACCCTCCTTAGAGGCCTCAGGACCCTCCTCATAGGCCTCAGGACCCTCCTAGAAGCACCTCAGGACCCTCCTCAGAGGCCTCAGGACCCTCCTAGAAGCACCTCAGGACCCTCCTCAGAGCATCTCAGGACCCACCTAGAAGTACCTCAGGACCCTCCTCAGAGGCCTCAGAACCCTCCTCAGAGCATCTCAGAGGCCTCAGGACCCACCAGACCTGGTGTGGAAGTTCTGGACGTTGACGTTGCGGTAGGGCGCAGTCTTGCGCTGACACCACAGAAGCAGGCCCTCCTTGGCTGAGGTTTCTGGGGGGACAGTGGGGAGCATCCGCTGAGCAGGGCTCTGGGCACCCGCCCCACCCCGGCCTGTGCCCGCCCCTCCCCCCGGGCTCACCCTCCACAGAGATGTCCTGGATGGCGAAGCGGAGGATGATGGTCCAGATCATGCCCAAGGTCATCTTCAGGTTCCCGTCCACGATCTCTGCAGAGGGTGAGGGGGGCGATTCCAGCACGCAGTGAAGATGAGGACTCTGGGGCCCGCGCCCCTGTGCTCAGTCTCCCGGCTCTCGCCCGCCTGGCAGGGCTGGCACCCAGAGGGAGCTCACGCATCTTCAACACATGCTCACCGCACCCGCTTAGTACCAGGCTCGGGTAGGCCCCAGGGTGCGTCTGCCCCACGTCATCGCCTCTGCAAGGCTCAGTAAGTCACCCCCAGAGTTGGGCCAAGTCACGGCTCCCGAGGGGGGACCCGGTGCCAGAAACGCTCCCGCCCACCCCCAGATCACTCCCATCCTGCCCCACCTTCGGCGCCGATGGAGACCAGCTTCACCCCTTTGCTGGCGATAAAGTCCAGGGCCTTGTTGACGTTCGCGATTTTGTGAAAGCGCATCTTGCCTTTGTCTGGCCTGGGCAGCCTCTCTCCTGGATATAAGAGGAGAGGCCACAGGTCAAAGGTCAGAAGATCCCCTCCTCCGATTTCCCATTCTCCCCCGCAACCCCAGGGCAGCACCCCTGCTACCACCAACGCCCCAACCCCCCGCTCCCTGGCCTCCCCCAGGCCCTGGGGTCCCCAAGACTTGAGCCCCTCACCTGAAATGACCTCGAGCAGCAGCATGAGCTTGAGGCCGCTGCGGAAGTCCTCTGCTATGTCCTCGATCTGGGTGCCCGCCTTGCGCAGATGTGAGTTGCACCAGGCGGTGAAGGTCTGGGGGCAGGGGCGACACTCAGCCCCCAGTGTGGGCCGCTCAGAGGCCGGGCCCTGGACGTGACCCAGCCACCTGCTCTGAGCATCCCAGCCCTCCCCCTTCCCTCTCTGAGCTGAGTTCTCCTGTCAGGAGCCACGGGCCTCCAGGACCAGGAAGGTCCCATTTGGACTTGGGGGCAGCTCTGGCCACTGTCCAGTCCTGGAGGGAAATTAGGAAGCTTGAAAGCAGGTGCTCAGCAGAGGGACCCTCTGTGGCACCGGGTCCACACTGGGCTTCTGCCTTTCTGCCTCTTTTCAGGTTGGTTGGTTGGTTCTCTTTGGGTCACACCCGGCAATGCTCAGGCTTTACTTCTGGCTCTGCACTCAGGAATCTCTCCTGGCAGTGCTTGGGGGGCCCTATGGGGTGCCGGGAATCGAACCCGGGTCAGCCTTGTGCCAGGGAAGCGCCCTCCCTGCTGTGCTATTGCTCTGGCCCTGACCTTTTCTTTTTTTGATGGGCTACTCCCAGCAGCGGGGGGACCGTGAGATGCCAGGGGTTCCACCAGCCCTCTGGGCTACCTCCCCATTTCTGCTGCTGACTTGGTAAATGTGTAACATTCTGGGTCCAGGACATATGGTCATGAGGGTCCTGCCCAGGGTCTGTGTGCCTGGGTTTGTACTCCCCTTGGGCTGCAGGAGCAAGGTCCCCTGGGCATCACCTGCTCTTGGGAGGGGCCTGTGGTGTCCCGTCTCTATCTGGCCTGCTGGGGCTGAGGTGCCCTGAGGCTCAGGCACACATGCCCACCCACCTGCGTAGCAAATCTCCAGCCCTTGAATTCTGCTGCCAGTGCTGGAGTCTGTCCTTGGGCCCAGATCCCAGTGGAGTGACACACTTTCCAGGACATGGGCCTGTCTCCTTCCCCTCTGGGCACAGTCTCCCATGGGGTCCTGAGTCCCTCCCTGCACAGGGCAGGATAGTGGAACTCAGAGCATCCCCCCAGGCACAAGGCAGGCATCCTGGGAGCCACCTAGCGGTCGGGGGCAGGTCTTCCCCTCCGCAGACAAGCGTTTCAGCTGTCCTGACAGTCCATCTGGAGCCCACGCTCAGGGCCTGCAGAGGCAGTGCGGGGTTAAGGCGCTTGCCTGGCAGGCAGCCAACCCTAGTGAGCCTTGGTACTGCCTATGGTCCTCTGAGCACCGCCAGGGTTCACTCCTGAGCACCGAGCTAGGCATAGTTGCTGAGCAGCTGGTGTGGGCCCCCAAAGACAAACCAAAAATGTTTGGATGCGGAGGTGGAGCGATAGCACAGCAGGGAGGGCGTTTGCCCTGCACACAGCTGACCCAGGTTCGATCCCTGGCATCTCATATGGTGCCCTGAGCACTGCCAGGAGCAATTCCTGAGTGTACAGACAGGATCGTCAGGTCTGACCCAAAAAGCAAAAAAGAACAAAACAAAAAAATACAAAACCAAATAAAACCAAAAAAAAAGCTGATGCTCTAAGGATTGGTGGGCCATCATTTTGAAGGGGCGTGGGCTTCCCATCCCTGGAGGTGTGGCAGTGGTGCTGGCCAGTGAAGTGTCTGCCCTTCCCAGAGGCTGAATGGAGCCTGACGGGAGGGGGTGGGAGGTGGGTGGGGCAGGGTGGGAGTGGCCCACAGATGAACTGTCCTTACCTTCCTGGAACAGAAAGACTAAGCATGATGAGATAGTCACTCTGTCTGAGACAGGGTGGGAGGGAGCAGCTCTGGGCACCACCCTGGAGGTGTCCCCCCTGTTGGGAGGCTACCGTGGGACCAGCCTGTGGGGTGCTGAGCTACTCAGGCACTGAGCAGAGAGGGACAGTGGCTAGCAGGGGGTGGGCATGGGGCCGGCCGGCCAGCAGGCAGCGGCCAGGTCACGCCGCCTCCTGCATGCTAAGCCAGGGAGTTAGAACTTGATCCTCAGGGCAGAGGGAGCAGGGGCGATTTCAGGCTGAGATGGAGGCGGGCTGGGCTGTGATTTGGAACACCGCCTCCGAAGCAAAGGGCTTGGCAGAGAAGGGACAGATGAGGTGGGGGCGAGGGAGAGAGGATGGAGAGAGTGAGGGGGACGGACAGGGTCAGACAGAAGAAACAGAAGCCTTTGTCCTCGCTGCCCTGCAAGTTCCTGAGGTGGGGGCTTTATTTGGCTCCGGCTGTATCCTAAATCACAGCCTGTGTGTGGCTGTTTAAAGTCAAAGGGGCTGGAGCAATAGCACAGCGGGTAGGGTGTTTGCCTTGCATGCAGCCAACCCGGGTTCGATTTCCCGCATCCCATATGACCCCCTGAGCACCGCCAGGGGTGATTCCTGAGTGCAGAGCCAGGAGTAACCCCTGTGCATCGGTGCGTGTGACCCAAAAAGCAAAAAAAAAAAAAAAAGTCAAATAAATCAATAAAAATGAAGTCAATGCAGGTCTGGTGTGGGAAGGAGGCGGATTCGTTCCAAGGTGGGGAACGGGGCCAGGGGGGCATAGGGGCTGAGGCACAGCAAAGATAGGGGTGATACTGTACTAAACAGTGGTGGAGAAGGAAGCCACCCACTGCCCAGGCTAGGCTCGGTGCCCAGGTCTCAGGCTGGTGGATGGACGGACAGACGGACAGCGCCATCTGCAGCATGCAGCCCTTGGGCAAATGAGCGGCTCCAAGAGGGTTGGAAGGAAGCCTGGAGAGTTTCGCAGGGGAAAAGGCAAGTCTCGGGCATGTGTGTGTCTCACGTGGGTCACTGTCTGGGAGACGCGAGGGCTGGGGAGGTCGCAGTCCCAGAGGGGAGCTGAAGCCAGGGATGACGGCAGGAGACTGTCCCCAGCCTTGCTCCGTCTGAGACAGGTGCAGGAGAAGCCTGGGGAGCTGTGAGTCGCCTGGGACACCCCGGGGAGCCAGTCGGGGGCTCCCAGTCCCCCATCTTCCATCCACTAAGCCAGGGGGAGGGCTTGGGGAGGAGCCGGCATCCTGCCAGCACCCTGTTCCTGGAGCCATGCTGTTGGCAAATGCTGAACAGAGTCCCTCTGATTGTATGGTGCCCCCCTGGGTTCCCCGCCCCGCCTCCCCCACCCCGATTCCCTGGTCTTCCTGATCCCAGCGGGAGCCCAGGTATCCTCTGCCCTCCACGTGGAACAGCCAGCAGTGAAACTAGGTCAGGGAGGGGAGGGCCGAGGGCTGACCAGGCTGACCTGGGCTGTGACTGCCAGGGGCCCCTCTCGCTCCCCAGAGCCGCTGCCTCAGCAGGAAGTGTCCATCTGGCCAGAGTCAGGTTTCTATGCGAGGGGGCCAGGGCACGCCTGACCTCCTGGCTTTTTCAGAGTCTCAGGGGCTCCTGGGGGCAGAAAGGGCATCTGGGGAAAGACAGGGGGTCGGGCAAGCCAGGGGCAAAGATTCAGGGTGGAGGGGTCCTGTTTTCTTCCATTGTGAGGTTTTGGGGCCACACCTGTCTGTGCTCACGTACTATGTGGGAAGGAGGCGGATTTGGTCCAAGGTGGGGAACCGGACGGGGGGAGCAGGCTCTGTGCTCAGGGGTCACTGCTGGCTGGGCATATGGGACCATATGGGACCATATGGGATGCTGCGGATTGAACCTGGGTTGGCCACGTGCAAGGCAAGTGCCCTGCCCCCTGTCCTATCTCTCCTGATGCCAGCGGTCCTGTTTTTTGAGGGCATATGATTTGGGTCACAGTTCTGCACTCTGGGCCTCAGTTTCCTCATCTGACAACTGGGTTGGTGTTACCATAGAGGCCCACTGGAGATAGGGTGGTGCAAGGGATTTGGGGAAGTTCCCCGCCCCCACACTTCCGAGTCCCTCTGTGTCAGGTTAGTGCCTGGGGATATTTAACTAGGAGGTGTGTGATGGTGGTGGGTGGCAGGGGTTTCTCCCCAATTTTGGAGCTCTAGGGCCTTACTCAACTGCTGTTATCAGCAGCCTTGGGCAGTGGGTCTGGAGAATGAGCCCTGGGGGGTGGAACCCCAGAACCTCTCCTCTTACCAAGCCCTTCATATATTTTTTTGACCACACCTGGCAGCGCTCATGGTTTACTGCTGGTTCTACACTCAGGGCTCACTCTGTGGGGCTTGGGGAACAATATATGTTTCTGGGTATCAAACCCGGGTCAGCTGTGTGCAAGGCAAGCACCCTACCCTGCCCTCTGTTCTATGGCTCTAGCCCTTGGGGGGGGGGTGCTCCCAGGTTTCCCTTTCATCTGTGGGGACAACAGAGGCCCAGTGCCCTAGAAAAGGCTCCTTGATTTTAAACCCGCTTTGCTCCTGACCAGCTAGATGCCAAGGACCAACGACCTCCGGGCTTCAGTCGGTTTTGCCATCAGGAAATGGGCAAACACTCACTTTCCGCTGTTGCTTCTCCCAGGCGGGGTCCAGCAGTAGGTCTCGGTCCCAGTCCTCCTCTTGCTCCATGTACTCTCCGCCCCCGCCGCCCGCGAAGGGCCCTTCCCCGACCCCCAGACCCTCGGGCTGCATAACCATCACTATCGTGTTCCTGCTCGGGGCTCCCCTCGCAGACTTAAATAGTGGCCGGCCCAGCCCCGGATCGGATTCGCGCTAATTATGGGGCAGGTGGGAGGAGCTGGTTGGGGGCGACGCGCTCGGGAAGGGGCCAAGCCAAGAGGCAACCCTGGGACCAGGGTCAGCAGAATTGGGGGGCATCGGAGCGGGTCCCATAACGGGGGTTCCACCGCTGGGTGACTTTGGGAAAGGCACGGGCCCTCTGAGTAGTTCCCCCGCCTTGGACCGCGGGTGGAGGATAGTGGCAGGGGCTTCAGGGGCCCGAGACACTGTACGCAGCGGGGAAGGCGCTTTGCCCTGCACGAGGTTGGTTCGGGTTCGATCCCCGCCACCCCATAGCGTCGGTCCCTCGAGTCCTGCCAGAGCCCGGGGCCAGGAGGAAGTTCTGAGCACCTCCAGGGGTGGCCCCGCGAAATGCAATCAAATGAAAGGCGAGTGGCCGCAGTCCGCTCTCGACCCTGCCACTGCGCCGGCGGTGGGCGTCTGCGAGCCCTGTCCCCACGTCACTGCCAGAAATCCCGGCTGTTTGGAGTGTTTTCTGCAGTGCTGGACGGAGACACTCGAGCCAGAGAAGGGGCTCCAGGCCAGCTGGGCGCGCCGAAGCGGAGCTATTAATACCGGGGCTGCTAGGGGCGCAGCGGGAATGTGCTGAGCACGGAAAGCCCAGCGCGGTAGGGGGAGCAACTCCCGCCCGGCGCGGGCTGGAGGGCGGGGCTTCTGCGGACGAGGCGGGGCTATGACGCTGCCGCCCTATCGGATTCCAAAGCTACGCTATTCAGACGGTCCAATCACCTCTCCGCCTCGGGCCGCGTCAGCGAGTCAGAACGCGCCTTGCTCCTCTTCCGAGTTTCTATTGGTCGTGGCAGACGTCCTTCCGGCTCCTATCCCCGCCCCAATGCGGAAGCGGCGCGGTACGCCGGATCAGTCCGCGGAGGGTCCTGGCCATGGGGCAGCCCTGGGCTGCGGGGGGCTCTGAGGGGTCGCCCGCGCGGCTCCCTCTCGTGCTCACTGCGCTGTGGGCTGCAGCCGTGGGCCTGGAGCTGACCTATGTGCTGGTGCTGGGGCCCGGGCCACCCCCTCTGGGACCCCTGGCTCGGGCCTTGCAGGTGACGCTGGCCGCCTTCCAGCTGCTCAACCTGCTGGGCAACGTGGGTCTGTTCCTGCGCTCGGACCCCAGCATCCGGGGCGTGATGCTGGCCGGCCGCGGCCTGGGCCAGGGCTGGGCGTGAGTGGGGCACGGGATCCCGTGGTGGGGGAGACGCGGGAACTCTCGGCTCAGGGAGCGGCCCGAGGACCTGAAGATGTGAGGGTCAGATTATGATCGCATCCACGAGGTAGAGCCAGAGAATTCCTTTAGAAACTGGGATGGAGAGCCAGGATGGAGTTTCGTTCCCTCCCGGGTATTTAAGGAACAATCTGATGTGCCAGGTGCAGTCCTGGCATCGGAGGTCAAATTCCTGACCTCGAGGGCCCATTTCAGCGGGGAACAGACAGGCGATAAATTAAGCCCGAAAGCAAAACAAAGGGATGACAGAGAGATGACTCAGCGGAGGAGAGTGGGTGGTTCACCCCTGCATCTTGGCCCCTCCAGCACCCCTGGGAGCATTCCCTAAGCACCCTCTCAGCAGAAACGGAAGAAACAAACAAACCCAAGCAAATTGTCGAGTATTGAGAGTGTTTGAAGATGTAGGTGATCTGGAAACACACAGCAGGCAAGGCCAGGGGGCTGCCGGCTACAGTTTGAAGCAGGGTGGTCCCAAGCTGGTTGAGAAGGTTCACATTTGAGCCAAGCACAGTCGAGTGGGAATTGTTCCAGGCAGCGGCAGAGATCGTGCAAAGGCCCCAAGGCAGCTGTGTAGCTAGCAGGGTTAGGGAACAGCAAGCAGTCCCCTGTGGAATGGGGGTGGGGGTGCCGAAAAGATTTACAATGGCGCCCC
Organism: Sorex fumeus; assembly: GCF_029834395.1. Taxonomy (NCBI): domain Eukaryota; kingdom Metazoa; phylum Chordata; class Mammalia; order Eulipotyphla; family Soricidae; genus Sorex; species Sorex fumeus. Next base: position 5,555,275 of record NW_026606150.1, on the reverse strand, counting down.
TGTAAAATATAGGAAGCCCTTTTTTGGCCAGAGGTGACATGGAAGGTCTATGGAGGGTTGGAGGCGGTCCATGATTCAGACATTCAGATGTCCGTGTGGCTGCCATGGTGACCCAGCCTGAGGATGGGGACAGAAGTGAAATCTGGGTGCCAGTCAAGTACCAGCTGCGGTAACCAGGGAGAGGTCACAGTGGTGGAAGAGAGGGTTGGGGATGTCGGAGCTGAGAGAGCCCCAAGACATGCAGTGCTAGAACTGAAAGGCACAGGAAAGAACGGGTGTTAGGCCTGCATTGACTTCTTTTTTTTCTTTTGAGGGGTGTAACCAGCGGTGCTCAGAGGTTACTCAGGAATCACTCCTGATAGTGCTCAGAGAGCCATATCGGGCGCAAGGGTTGGAACCCAGGGGCCGCGCAACGCACTAGACGCCCTCCCTGCTATATTGTCGCTCCAGCTTCGACATTTACTGTTGAATGACCCGGTGGAATGGGGGGGGAGGCGGTGTGGGCACAGTGGGGGGGACTCACGCTGCACTTCCTCTCCTGCAGGTACTGCTACCAGTGCCAGAGCCAGGTGCCGCCTCGCAGTGGGCACTGCTCTACCTGCCGGGTGTGCGTCCTGCGCCGGGACCACCACTGCCGCCTGCTGGGCCGCTGCGTGGGCTTCCGCAACTACCGGCCGTTCCTGTGCCTGCTGCTCCACGCCGGGGGCGTCCTGCTCCACGTGGCCGTGCTGCTGGGCCCCGCCCTGTCGGCCCTGCTGCACGCGCATGCGCCCCTGCACACGGCCGCCCTCCTGTTGCTGCCCTGGCTCATGCTGCTCACAGGTGGGCCGGCTGCTCAGGCCGTGGAGTCGGCGCTGTGGGGTGGGGGTGGGCCGGGAGGCTGATAAGGAGGTCATGAGGCCAGTGGCCGACCCCCCCCCCTTTATCCCTCTGGCACCCCGACTCTTCATGCCCCCTTGTTTTGTGCTTCTGAACATTGTCCCAAGGACCCCCTGCTGGTGGGAGTTCTCAGGGGCTTCAGAGACCCCCCTGCCCCAGGACTGCTGGTCTCCCCCAGTCTCCCTAGGACCCTGGCTTCCCCCACGACCCCAGCCTCCCCGGAACCCCCTTCCTCTCCTGCGGGGGTCCTCTCAGTCTCTCCAGATCGAGGGGGTCTGAAAGTGTGGCTTCCTTTCCTCTCCTTGTTGGGGTTTCCGACATGGGGAATGGTCAAGAGGGTCTCAGCACATGTGGCGGTGCTGGCTGGGAGCCAAGTGCTGTGCCCTCCCTGTCTCCTCTCCCCGCTTCCACGTCTGCACCCCATCCTTGTCAGAATCCATAACCTGTCATCCCCAGATCACTCCTCCTCTCCCTCTGTCCCCTCCATTTCTCTTGCTGGCCACTCTCTTTTTGCTCCCAAACACCTCCTCCCAACTGACCTCTGTCCTCATCCCCGTCTCTGCCCCAGTCCCCAAACCTTCGTCATGAAGCCCATGGGGCCTCTTTTGATTCTTTTCCATTTTTGTGGAACCCATCGTCCCTAAGTTCCCTGAAGGCTCCCGCCCGGAGTCTCAGCAACCTTGGGGCTCTTTGGGGTTTTTCCTTCCTTTCTGTGGTCGCTTCTTCCTTTATCTGGCCCCTGGGGCTCTAGTATGCGGGTCGAGGTGGCATTCCCTGCCTTCAAACCCCTAGATCGGTCCCCCACATCTATGTGTCCAGCCTGGTCTTCCAGAACCACCCGGTCACTGGTCCTGTAGGCTTCAGTCTGCGTAAGGACAGTGACGCAGTCACATACATGTGCCCGTGCACACACACACACACACAAACACACACTGACACATACACACATGCACACATCTCCCTGACCCTCTCAGTCACACACACACACACACACGTGCACATGTGTACACAAATGCACATATGCATGCATGCATACACATGCACCCACCTCCCTGGCCCTCTAGCCACATGCACACACACACACGCCCCCCCCCCACATAGACAACCCAGTTTTCTTTTTTTTTTTTTTGCTTTTTGGGTTACACTCGGCGATGCACAGGGGTTACTCCTGGCTCTGCACTCAGGACTTACTCCTGGCGGTGCTCAGGGAACCATATGGGATGCTGGGATTCGAACCCGGGTTGGCCGCGTGCAAGGCAGACGCCCTACCCGCTGTGCTATTGCTCCAGCCCCACCCCAGTTTTCTTTATCCAAGTAAAACTTAACACGCAATCCAGCATTTCTACCGTTTCAGGCACCATCCACTGGCTGTCAGCGCACTGCCAGTGCTGCTCAGACATCACCTCTACCCAATTCCAGAAACTTCTGTCGCCCCTAGCAGAAACCCACTAACCCACTGGGCTGTCTCCCCAGCCCAGCCTCCCAGGGTCCTGGGAACCCACACTTGTCTCTTTCCCTGGATCTGTACTTTGGGACGTTTCCTGGTGGCGGCACCTGACAGGGTCACCCTGGGTCTGGCTCAGCGGCCACTGGTCACCTGTGCGCTCAGCCTGGCGGACGCGAGCCTTCTCCAAGCATAGGGGCTCAGCGTGATGTCGCGAATGTGGGTGAGCGGGAGGTCAGGCGCCCATAACTCCTTCTGCTACTGGCGCCTCCTGTCACCCTGGTGTTTCCTGCTCCCACCACGAGGAGGGGGAGCGCAGCGGGCTGGGCTATTGGAGGGGGACACTTGGGTGGGGCACACTCCCACCTGAAACCCCCCCCCCGCTTTCCCCGCAGGCCGAGTGTCCCTGGCACAGTTCGCCTTGGCTTTCGTGACGGACACGTGCGTGGCGGGGGCGCTGCTGTGTGCCGCAGGGCTGCTCTTCCACGGGACACTGCTGCTGCGGGGACAGACCACGTGGGAGTGGGCGCGGGGCCAGCACGCCTACGACCTGGGGCCTGCCCACAACCTGCAAGCAGCACTGGGCCCGCGCTGGGCCCTGGTGTGGCTCTGGCCCTTCCTGTCCTCGCCGCTGCCCGGGGATGGGGTCGCCTTCCAGACGGTAGCCGATGCGGGCGTCGCGGCTTCCTGAGCCAGGAGGAGGTGGGTGGCCAGGACGGGGGTGTTCCTAGCTCATCTGAGGCCCAGCCTCAGTGGGGGGGGCAGGTTGGGGTCTCAGGCCCCCCCTACCCCTGTGGCCGTGCTTCTTGCTGCTGGCCAGGCCCCCCATTAATACACTCCCACTTAGTTCTGGATCCCTCCACCTTCTTGAGTTCCGTGGTGCAGCCACTCCCGCTTCCTCCCGGTAGCCCCGGGGCACAGAACAGGGCTCCCCAGGCCTTGGGGTGGGTGTTGGGGCTCCACAGCCCTCCCTCTGCCTGCTCTGGCACTCTCAAGCTAGAAGCTTTTCTGAGAAATTGGGTTGCAGGCCCCCCGTGACGCTTAGCCCTGCCAAGACCACCGGGCTGTGAGTGGACTCTCCTGGCTGGACCCAGGTCTTTGAAACGAAGGGGCGGGGTGCTGGGCACAGGGTTAGGGTCCTCCCCTAACGCTCCCCCAGGGCTCCTGGAGCTGCTGGCCCAGGGGTTTTATTGAGCTGGAGAACTGAGCTCCCGTTTCCTCTCACTGGGGGGAAGACCAGGTTTTCAGCCCTCAGGGCTGCGGGAGGTGGGGGGGGGCAGGGTTAAGGGCCTGCGTCACCTTCTCAAGCCCAGATCAGAGTTGAAAGTCAGTGTACCAGAGGAAGCGGGGCTGGGATGCTGTTCAGGGGACCAGGGGTCCTAAAGGGCTCCCTGGGGAGTGGGCTGAGAGCCGAGGGACCAAAACCAGTGTGGGGGTCCCAGTGACCTGGCTGGTTTGTGTCCCGCCTGGTCTTCATGCTTGTTTTTAATTCCTGTGTGTTTCCGTTCCCCCCACACCACATCTTTTTTTCCCCCCAATGGGAGATGCTAGAAAATGCTTGTGAGAGAAACCCCACTCCCCCCACCCCAACTCCCCTACATATAGACTATTGGGCGCTGGGCCAGCCCGGCTCCTGTTTTGCTGTGATTGACTCTGCATGTCCCAGTCATGTGAGGGGAAGCCCACCTCATTGCCTCTCCCTCAGGGGTGTTTCCGAGACTGACGCTGGGCCTCGCTGGTAGGTGATGGCCACATGCGCCGACTCGGGGGGAGCCCCCAGATTCCTGCTGTCTGCACCCTGAGAATCAGCTGTCAGGCCCCACCACTGAGGTGCCCTTGGGTCTGTGCACGGGACCGGAACCATTTGCGGAGGAGTTTGGGGGAGGCTGACCCTAGCTGACCCTACGTGAAATGGAAGTTCCCCATTCAGGAACACGGTATAGCCCTCCATTTGTGTTTGCAATAAAGTTCCCGACTTTCTTACAAAGATCACACTGTTTTTAGATTTGTTTACTGGAGTATGTGTGGGGGGGGGCAGGGACGGGGGTGGGGGCTACCCAGAAGTGCTCAGGAGGCCTGGAGGCCATTCTCAGCAACCTGTGGCCCAGCCGCACCCGCCTTTCAGTTCCGTCATCAGCTTCTGGTGCAGAACTGCTCAAGGCCTATGGTATACTGGGGGTTACCTGTGCCACCCCCCAGCGGTACCTGGAGGTCACCCTGCCAGCAGGATTGAACTTGAGGCCCGGCACGTGTCGGACAGAGGCTCTGGCCTGCTGAACTATCATCTGAACCCTTCATTTGTTCTTTGTTTTGGATCATGCCTCTGATGCTGGGAGTTGCTCCTGGTGGTGCTTGGAGGGGGCCTATAAGTGGTGCCACATATAAGCAGTGCATTCATCTGTGGGTGATCTCTCTGGTCCCTAGATTTATTCTGAAATATTTTTAGGGCTGGAGTGATAGCACAGCGGTAGGGCGTTTGCCTTGCCAGCCCAGCCGAGCCGGGTTCAATTCCTCCGCCCCTCTCGGAGAACCCAACAAGCTACCGAGAGTATCTCGCCCACACGGCAAAGCCTGGCAAGCTCCCCGATATGCCAAACACAGTAACAAGATGTCTCGCAATGGAGACGTTACTGGGTCCACTTGAGCAAATCAAACAACGGGAGGGCAGTGTATGTTTGTTTGTATTTAATTTTTAATTTGGGGGCCACATCCAGTTGTGCTCATGGGCTATTCCTGGGACTGAGCCCAGAAGTTACTCCTGGCAGTCTGAATGAAGGTTGGAGGCAGGAATGCAGGGGACAAGTAAGTGCCTTAACCCTTATACTCTCCAGCCCAACATTTGTTGTTTTATGCAGCATTCATGGTTTATGAAGCCCCATTTGGACAGCGAACCTCAAATTATTCGTAGAATTTATTTTTAAATTTCTTAGAATTTTGCGTCACACCTGGTCAGGGTTTGATCCCGGCAGTGCTTGGGCAAGGATCAAATCCAGGCTGCCCGCAAGGGAAGTAAATACTCCAGCCCTTTGTGCACTCTGACCCACCAAATGGACTATATGTACACTTTGTTTGCTTTAGGGCCTCAGCCAGCAGTGCTCGGGGCTCAGGGTTCATTCCTGGCAGGCTGTGGGGGCCCATATGCGGGTTGGCTGCGTTCAAGGCAAGCGCCTCACTCACTGTTCTCTCGCTCCAGCCCCCTGTTACTCTGTCTGCTCCTTTGGGAATTGCATTTGCTCTTATTTCCCTTCCAAACTGATGTTAGATTTTTCTTCTCTAATATCACTTAATCACTTAACTTCCCGTTAGTCATCGATCTGCTCGAGTGGGCGCCAGTAACGTCTCCATTTGTCCCTGTCGCGTGCTAGTGTAGCCCAATGGCATCTGTTTGCTCCGGGAACATGAAGGGCCTCAAACCGATCGTTCATGATCTTGACGAAGAAGTCTGACCATCTGGAAGGTGGGCGGCCACGCGGTCTTTTGACATCCCGTGGAATTCTCTAATATATGCAGCCCATAAATGTTCCTCTGCGTTTTCATGGTAAATAACACATTTTGGTATGTTGTGTTTTCATTTCACCCAAAATATTTTGAACTTTCTCGAGGTTTCTTATTTGATCCCATGTGCAAAAAAAAGTGCCGTTTAGGAGTTGGAGAGATAGTACAGCAAGTAGGACGCTTGCTTTGCATGGACGTGGCTGACCCAAGTCTGATCTGTCCCCCAAAGGTGCCCTGAGCACAGCTGGGTGTGGCACAAAACCAAATACCACAATAAAAACTGAAGAGAATAAAAATAGTTGAAAACTAGATTTTTTTCCCTGTTTTTGTTTTCCAATGGAGTCAGAGACAATAAGGTGTTTGCCGGAGTTGAGGCTGACCCTGATTCAATCCCCAGCATCACATATGTTCCCTGAAGCACTGCCAGGAGTGGCCCAAGTCCCCCTAAAAATTATTAAAATATATTTTCCCAATTCGGGAAAAAGGTGTGAAGATAAAAGCCTCAGGAAAGAGAAAAAGGCAACAGATGAGCACAGAAGAGAACCAGGAGCGGCCCCGTTCTCATTCTGATGCAGGCTGGGCTAAACCGGAGTTCAAGAGAACGGGAAATGAAGGGAAATGACTCAAGACTCAGGACGGTTGTCTCCGCCCACAGCCCAGCATGATGGCAGCACACGACAGGTGTCCCCGCATTGCAAAAGCTCAGAGAGGAGGCGCAGCCTGCAAGGTCCGGGGCGCTGTGAAGTGTGCAGGAATCAGGATGGGGTCTTTCCACTTGGCTGTTTATTGACCAAACCGTCACGCGGACCACTGGCCAAGCAGCCCCTGCGCGGTGCACAGACGCCATGCTCCCTCGGAGAGCACATGCAGCACCGGGCAGAGCCTAGTGGCCCCTGAGGGAGGAGCTTCAGGGGCGAGGCGGGAAGCCGCGGGGGGAGGATGTGGGTCCCAGAATCAGCCCTGGGCAGCAAAGACAGTCTCAAGGGAGAGGTTCTGGGGAGCACACAGGGCACCCTGAAGCAGGGATGGAGAAAGGGGGCCATGAGACGGGGGGTGGGGGAGAGTTGCCCACCAGGACGGAAAAGCAAGCCAGTGAGAAAAGTCAAACTACTGATGGAGTCCTAGAAAATGGAAGTGCATCAAGGTCACTCTGCTGACTCTGGCGACCTACAGCTCTGGGCTGTTGGCGAGGGAGGGCCTCGGCCAAAGTGCCCCAGTTACCCCGGACGCTCATGGGGTGACACTGCTCCTGCTCCTCGCCTCTGCCTCTGGGGCACGAGAGCTGAATCGGGCCAGAGGGGCAGCCTGGACCCAGGGGGCACTGGGGGTCCCCAAGAGCACATGGGGTCGCACCCGCCTTAGGACAGTGCTGCGCCCTAGGTCTGACACAGGCTCTCGTCTCCCTGCACACCTCCTGCCTGGCCCCTTCTAGCAAATTCTTTCAAGATGACCGCTGCCCAGAGAACTGCACCCACGTGACTGAGTAGAGCTCCAGTCTTGATTGGCCGTTGGTGGGGGGTAGGAGTGGGTGTCTGTCACTTGTGCGCTTCCCTCAGACGGTAACATCCCTCCCCTCGCTCTGTCCCGGCCTTCCTGGGGTCTTCTCTGGGCAGGAACCCCCCAGCAGCAGCCACTGCCCCTCCCTGCACAGTCCCCAGCATTCATGGGGCCTTGCGGGACTAGTGGGCTGGTCACCTCCCATGGTTCCGGTTCCCTAGCTGCAATCGGGGGCCCCTTGCTCGGCTCGGGGGGTGGGGGAGGCCTGGAACATGGGTTTCGCCTGTGACCGAGCAAACTGCAACCTCGCCGGCAACCCCCAAGCAACGTCCAGCCGGGAGTCCGAGTGTTCCTTCCGCTCTACCCGGGGCAGGAGCTGCACCTCCAGTGCTCTGTGACGGATCCCCGGGCTTCAGGAGGCACAGGAGGGCGGCGTGGGGAGGGTCTTGGGGCTGCAGAAGCTATGGTGGAGCCAGCCCGGCTCAGGCGGCCGCCAGCCCCTCGCTCACGGGCATGTTGATGTGGGCGCTGAGAAGGGGCGCGCTCTGGCCCTCCCGGAGCACCAGCACCTGCGGGAGGAGCACGTGCTGCAGCCGCCCCGCAGGCCCCCGCCTGGTCCTCTCTCCCAGAGACCGCTTACCTTGATGACATCGGTGACACCCTTGTCACTGAGACTTTCCACCAAGGTCTCCAGGGGGTAGCTGAGCCCTGGCACCAGCAAAGGGACCTGATTTAAGGGACAAGGACAGAAAATGGGCTGGGACCGGATGGGGGTCGGGGAGAGGATGCTGCAGGGTCCCGCACCCCGGGACCCCTGAGGCCGGGCCTGCTTCTTGCACCCGGGGGTTCCCCCACACTTCCTGGCCATCCCACTGAGGGTCCTGGAAGGTCAGGCGTGAGGCCCGGGCCACCCGTACCTTGAAGACGGCGCGGGGCAGCCTGTAGAGTGCCTCGCTGTACAGGAAGCACACGAGCAGGCCCAGGACGGCGCGGGCCGCAGACGTGTTCTGCAGGTGCAGCGTGAGCTTGAACGTGGGGCCGAGGCCCTGCACCTGCGGGGGACAGGAGGCCAGGCTGGGTGTCCTCTGCTCCTCCGGATGCACCAGTCATCTGCCCCCCACTGCAGGCCCAGAAGCCCAAGGTGGGCTCCAGCGCACAAGGACCCGCAGGGGAAAGCTGGGCCCCACCTCGAGCGGGGAGAGCAGGCCGGGGCACGGGGGACAGGGCAGCTGCTGGCCACCGTGTCCTCCTCACATCCTTGCCCCAGAGCCGCCCCCGACCCCTCCCCTCCCTCGTTCCTCCCCCCACAGCACTCTCCCCTGCCACTCGGCTCTCACCCACACGCCCACTTCCTTCCTCTCATTCCGGAAGGGAAACGGACCCTCAGAGAAGTCTCCAGGTCCATCTGGTACCTGGAGGTTACCTGTGCTGCCCTCCCCGTGCCGCCCAGCAGAGGACCTTGGGCCCCCGGGCAAAGTGTCCTCGTCCCCAATCTGACCATGGAGTTGGGCCCCTGGGCATTGGCATTGGTTCTGGGCGCAGCTGGCATGCCCTTGCCCGCCCCGCCCCTGCCTGGCACTCACCACCGCGTGCAGCTTGAGCGGCTCCCGGGCGGCCGCTGACACGGGGTTCAGGCTGGATTCGAGGGCGCGCACGTAGGCACGGGCAGCTCGCAGGCGCAGCAGGTAGAGGTCAGTCTGGAAGACCCGGTGCATGGCTGCAGAGGGACAGAAGCTGCTGGGGACAGCAGGCAGGGAGGGGCTCAGGCCCCAGAGGCGAGGAGGCTGGCAGTATGGGAGGACCAAGGCCCTGCGGTCTGGGTGCCCCTGAGCCTTGTCCTTGGCCCGTCCTCATCCTGCATTTTCTTTCCCTGGACAATCTGCCCAGCCGGGGCTAACCGTGCCCACTCTCGGGGCTGCAAGGCACGTCCCGGCAGCTGGGGCTGGGTTGGCGAGCTGCATTCTCACTGCCCAACGGTCACCTCCTGGATGCCCAGCCACGCCTCACACTCACACCATCCGCACCTCCAAACCCCCATCAGTGCCACCCAGTTCACCCCCCAAATGGGCTCATTTGCCAGGCTGAGCTGAGTCTTCTGCAAAGGCCCTCTTCCAGCGTCACCCCTGGGCCCCCCTCCCTCTGTGTAATGCAGGGTGGGGGATGGTCTCCCCAGAGCTCCTCCCCAGGCCCTTCTTCCCCCTCCCACTGGGCTGCCCCCTTCCCACCCTCTCAGGCTGCAGGCAGGGCCGCCTCTCCCCGAGCCCAGCCCCGCCTCCCAAACTTCCTGTCCACTCCTTGGGCCCTCGGTGGAGCCTGGATACCCGCCTTGTGACCGGAAGCTCCTGGGGTGCCCTGGCCCCATGCAGGCAGCCCGCATGAGGCCTGGCAGTGCCATGGGCACAGGATGAATAGATGGGCGTGGAGGGCCAGGCAGGAGGGAAGCACCTTGGGCGGGAGCCTCACCCGTGCCTGACTCCCGCTCGCGCAGCGTCTGGTCCACGTACAGCCGGGTCTTCCGTGGCACACTGAGCCTGGTGGCTTGGGCCGGTGGGGGACCTGCCTCCCCGCCCCCCTCAGCAAACACCGCAGTGCGCTTCAGGATCTTGATCATCAGGCCACCACCTGGGGAAGTGCAGGGGACGAGCTCACTGTCCCCACAGTTCCCCGCCCCCCCCAACCAGCCCCCAGAGCAGGTCAAGTTTCTGGAGGCGACAGGACACTCCAAGCACATCTTGGGTCAGTCCCCTCATTGGTTCTCATCCACCGACCATCTGGGAGGACCCTGGCCCGGTGGCGGGCACTGGGGCTCCCGGGGAAGCTGGGGCACAGACTGGACCCCCAGGCAGTGAGGACGGGGAGGTGGGACAAAAAGACACAGAGGGGCCGGGGTGACAGTCCAGCAGGGAGGGCATTTGCCTTGCACGTGGCTGACCCGGGTTCGATCTCCAGCATCCCATAGGGCCCCCCAAGTACCGCCAGGGGGAATTCCTGAGTGCAGATCCAGGAGTAACCCCTGAGCATTGCTGGGTGTGGCCCAAAATACAAAACAATAAAATTAAATTTACAAAAAGGACACAGAATGCAGGCCCTGGGCAGCCCGCGCCCCCTCCCCACGCCACCTGTCCCCTCACCTTTCGTGGTCAGGACCAGAGTGTTATCCTCCCGCCCGTAGCGGCCGAAGCAAAGGCTGGTCACGGCGTCCTATGGGGAGGTGACAGCATTTAGCCAGAGACCACCTCAGACTGGAGAAAAGAGGGCGCTGGAGGGTAGGGACAGAAGACCCCGGAGACGCACTTGAGGCAGGAGGTGAGGCCGGGGGCTCTCGGGGTGCACCGCCAGCCTCTCTCCCAGCCAATCTTTCACCTGCGTCCTCTTAGAGCCCCAGGGCCTTTCTCCTCCTTTCAAACCTCCCAGGGTGCCCGGCCCTGAGGTCAGTCTGATGGGTTGGTTTCTTGGTTTGCGTGCTCAGGGACTCGGGTACCAGGGATCAATTTCTGGCCTCATGCAGACAAAGCCTGTGCCCGGCCTGATATGTCGCTCCTGCCCAGGCCTTTGGTTGAACTCAGGACAAACGGCCGCTCTCAGGACGGGAGCCTGGGCCTCGGTGCAGATCCCACTAACGTGTTCCTGCCCTGAGCCCCACTCCCGCCGCTCTGTCTGCAACGTGCTTTATCCATCGGGCCGTGGTGAGGCCCCGCACACCATCACCTGCCGCCATATGTCCTGTGCATTCCAACCCGAGACCCCTCCCTCTCCCAGCCCTCCCCAGCCCTCCCTGCTCTCCCAACGCCCCTCACCTGACTCCACTCCCTGGCCCCCCATATCCCTCCCTCCTCCCCACCCACATGCCCCCATTCCCCATCACCCCTCATCTCTCCCTCACAGTCCCAGCCACCGCTGGCCTCGACCACCCTGTCTGAATCAGCAGCGTCTGAGGGGTCACTGTCACCTGGAGGTGGAGCGGTGCCAGTGTTTGGCCCCGCCCCGACACTCGGCCACACCAGGCGCCCCTGTCAATGCTGCGGGTGGGGAGACGGGGCTCACCGGGGCGCGGATGACGTTGACGAGTGCCTTGTCGTGGTAGATGCGGACCTCGCCATTGGCCAGCCCGGCCATGGTGGCCTGCAGGCCCCGGGAGCGCTGCTCCAGCAGGTTCATGGTCAGGATGGCAGCGGGCATCTGCACTGTCCACAGCTTCTTCCCCTGGGAGGGAGCAGCGGAGTCTGCAGGGAGCTCGGGCCACAGCGACCATCGGGTGGGGATCGGGAAGCCGGCCGGGGGTCTCACCTTGTGGGTGAAGCCTTGCAGGCAGTCTTGGGTGCTGCCCACCACCAGGACCTTGTGGACGCGGACGAGTCCCACGGGCTGGGCACTCAGCTCGATGCAGTACTTGGGGTGCTTGCAGTCTCTGGAACAAAGACACCCTCTCCCAGTGCCGCTGGGAACCCCTGCTGCTCCCCAGGTCCCAGGCCGTAGGGTGATGTGACACACAGGAGGGTCTCCGCTCTGCTACAGTGACCTGCATGTGACCTCTACGTAACCTGCACATCATGTGTACATGATTCATACATGACCATACAAGCCCTTATGTGCTATGTATGTAGAGCTGTAGAAGCTGGCCTGGGGGACAGAGAAGTGGGCAGCCGCTCTGTAAACCCCGTCCTCAGCTTCTCTCATCTGGAACCCACCCCTCGCCCATCCCCTCATCTCTCTTCACCCCACCACGGGAGGTCGAAACCCCACACGTGCACCTCTGGGCCCCCTCCCAGTCTATTCACGCCCAGCCAATTTCTCAAACCTGGGGGAGCCAGAGAGACCACAGAGTGGGTATAGTACTTCCATCCTGCCAAGCCTGGCTTGATCCCAAGCACTGCACATGGAGTCCTGAGCACCTCTAGGAGTGAGCCCTGAGCACAGAGCCAGGAGTAATCCTTGAGCACAGAGCCAGAAGTGAGCCCTGAGAAACATCAGGTCTGACTCTCCACCACCCCTGCAAAAAAATTTTCCCAAACCCCAAGCAACATGGTGCTGGGGATCGACTCCCATCGCTCTGCACTGAGAAGGCCCAAGACGACCACTGGGCCCTGCCAGTCCTGCGGGGCCCTGCGCTGTTCCAACACAACTCCTCGAGGCTGGGGAGGTCCTTTCTGCCTGCCTCAGTTTCTTCCCTTTCTGAACTGGTTTTGTTCTGTGGCCGCACTGGTGGTGCTGGGAGCTTGGGGGAGCGTGTGGTACCGGGCAGCTGAACCCCGTCCCCCGTTCTCGCAGGCAAAGCCTATTCTCTCTCTGCCACTAACTGCCTCCTCCTCACTCACTGTCCAACCCTGATGCCCACCAGCACATGCCAATCGGAAATCAAATCTTGACTCATCAACTTATACCTGCCGACTGCACTGACCAACATCTCTTATCACCATGGGCAGGGATGTTCATTTATTCATACATTCATTTAGTTGTTATTGTTTGAGTTTTGGGCCACTCCCAGCAGTGCACAGGGCTTATCCTGGCTCTTTAATCAGGGCTCACTCCTGGTGGGCTTGGGGCACCATACAGGGAGCCAAGAGACTGAACCCAGGTCAGCTGCGTGCCTGACAAGCACCTACCTGCTGCACTACCACTCTAGTCTTAGGGAACATTTATTGTCTGTCAATAGATCCCCAACCCATAGGTGACACTTAGCACAGAGCACAGGTGCTCCAAATCAGCACAAATTTTTTTTTTTTTTGCTTTTTGGGTCACCCTCAGTGGTGCACAGAGGTTACTCCTGGCTCTGTACTCAGGAATCACTCCTGGCGTGCTCGAGGGACCATATGGGATGCAGGGGGTCGAATCTGGGTCGGCCACATGCAACGCAAATGCCCTCCCCGTTGTGCTGTCGCACCAGTCAAACCAGTGCTGGCTTTACTGCGCCGAGTTAGACAGGGCACTTGGTGGGGCATGCGCCCACCCGCACTAGCGCACATTAGGGTCCCTTCCCAAGAAGCATCAGGAAAGGTGCAGCGCCGCTGCCTGCCCTCCAGACGCCCGGGCGCGGCTACCTTCGCAGGATGTAGATGTTCCCATTGCGGCAGGCAGCGGCAAGCCGGAACTCGACATCAAACTGGCCGGAGGCCTCCAGGAAGACGGGGATGCTGGGCAGGCTCATCTGCGGAGCAAAGGCGCGGTGACCCCAGTGCGCCCGTGTAAAGGCCCAGTCCCCTCACGGCCTGCTGGGGTTTATCCAGAGTCCCTATAGGGCAGCATGAAGGCTGGGCACTGGCTTTGTACACTGGACACCTGGAGTCCAGCGGGAATGATCCCTCTAACCACTGCTGGATGTGGCCCCCAAACCAACCAAGAATTGTGCAGTTTTTCTCTGGAAAAAGTCCATGGAACAGGGGCTGGAGTGATAGCACAACAGGTAGGGCCGCGCCTTGTACGCGGCCTATCTGGGTTCGATTCCCAGCATCCCATATGGTCCCCTGAGCACCGCCAGGAGTAATTCCTGAGTGCATGAGCCAGGAGTAGTAACCCTGTGCATCGCTGGGTGTGACCCAAAAAGCAAAAAGCAAAAAAAAAAAAAAAAAAAAAGGCCATGAAACAAAAGTCTTTTTTTTCTTTTTTTTTGAGCCAATCTTTAAGTCTCCTCCCTCTGACATACTTAGACGTGACCAGCAGGAACGCAGGGAGGCGGTGCTGACCGCAGCTCACAGGGGCAGGAGAGCCTGCTGCAATGTAAATAGGACACAGGACAAGTGACACACGGATTGTAGGTGACCAACAGACCAATGACAGTCTGTGAAGAGGGGGACAGCCCTTTGCTGTCAGTGTGAAGAAATGAATCCGGCCTCACATGAGCCCCGGACCCGGGGACCCACACACGTGAGACATGGATCTACTGCTGAGCCACGTCCCAGGCCTCTGCCAAGACACGACATCCGGCCACTGAGTCGATTCCACGGTCCAGTCCTGTGAGGCCACGCTTTTGGTTTTGGGGTCATACCCAGCAGTGCTCAGGGCTTACTCCTGGTTCTGTGCTCAGAGATCTCCTGGCAGTGCTCGGAGGACTGTATCGGTTGCTGGGAATCAAACCTCAGGTGGGTGTGCAAGGAAAGTGCCTAAGCCCCCATTGCTGTCTGTCCAGCATGAGGCCATTTTTAGAGCGAGAGATATCTGCAGTGCCCGGGACTGCTCCAGCCCCTTAAAGTGTCTAGAAAGATGCCAAAACTTTAGTAGCTGGTGTCCCCAGGTGGCAGGATTGGGTTGCTTACCTTCACTCTGATCGTTTGCCCGCCCTGAACATATGACACCAGGAACTCAGTGGGAGGGAGGGGAGGCTGGGGCAGGCGCGGGGGGAGGGGGGACGGCCCAGCGAGGGCCCGCAGACCTGGCTCAGGATGGTGAAGGCCTCAGGGTCCAGCACCAGCAGCTCCTTGTTCTCGGTGCCCACCACCAGGCAGGATATGGCGTCCTCATCCGCCAGGCTCTTCTTCAAGGTGGTCATGGCGGTGATGACCGTCTGCGGAAGGATGCCTGGGGTCACCCAGGAGCTTTCCACTGACTATGTGCTTCCAGAAGCCCGAAGGCACCACAGGACAAGGGGGCCCAGGAGGGGAAAGGAGGCAGCAGAGAGAGAGAGAGAGAGAGAGAGAGAGAGAACACAGCAGACCTCGCTCGATCATGCACAGCCCAGAGGGCTAGAGTGACAGTGCAGCACGGAAGGGGCTTGCCTTGCAGGTGGCAGACCCGGGCTCCATCCCTGGCACTGAATTTGCTCCCCAAGTTCAGCCAGGGGGGATCCCCAGTTCTAAGGAACCAGAGTAACCTCTGAGCACTGCTGGGTGTGGCCCAAAAGAACAAACCAAACCAACAAAAAAGAATCTGCAGGGAACAAAAGCCACTCAGTCATCGAAAAAATAAGTGCCCTTTTCTGTTGTTTGTCACACCCAGTTGTGCTCAGGGGTGATAAGGTACTAGGGCTCGGGCACTGTCCTTCCACACGCATGTTCTGCATGCACTCAGCCCACTGGCTTTCTGGCCTAAATGAATCACATTTTATTTATTTGCTTTGGGGGGGGGGGGCCACACCCGGACCATGCTTAGAGCTTACTCCTCTGTGTTTGGGGGAACATATGTGATGCTAGAGATTGAACTGTGGGGGTCGGCCACATGCAAGGCAAGTGCCTTAACCCCTATACTATCGCCCATAAATCACATTTCAAAAGACCAATGGCAGGGGCTGGAGTGATAGCACAGCGAGTAGGGCGTTGGCCTTGCATGTGGCCTGACACGGGTTCGATTCCCAGCATCCCATATATGGTCCCCTGAGCACTGCCAGGAGTAATTCCTGAGCGCATGAACCAGGAGTAACCCCTGGGCATCGCTGGAAGGAATGTATTTAAAGAAAAGTTTAGAAAACAAGCTAACAGTTATGCTATCACAAGCATAACAGTTATGCTATGCTAACAGTTATGAACAGAAGGTGCGAACACCGGCCACTTCTGGACAATGGGATGGCGGCTGGTGTCCACTCCTGTCCCTACTCTGCCTCTCGACCATTTCTACTATGCGGATGTGTTCCTTTCCTGATTTGCAAGAGAATGACAGAGCAGGGAAGGACTGCCTTTTCCTGGATTCTAAGGAAATAAACTTAAAAGGGCCGAAATCTGGACTGCGGAGAGCGCTGCCTCACGTGCGATTATGTTTAAGGCGACAGAAATGCCCCCAGGCCCAGGGCGAGAAGAAAGCACAGAGCTGCAGGGACAGTGGGTGCCGACCACCGGCTTGGACTCAGCGAGCTGCCCCTTTCCAGGCCCAGACTCATGTCCTGATACAGACACCTGCAGACCCAGCTGCTGGGCACCGGGCTGCCAGTCACCCAGCTGAGGCTAGCAATAATGTCTGTGATGGGCGCAGCCCCCCACGCCTCTCTCCAATGTCGAGTGGGGCCAGCCGGAGGGTAGCCTATCAGAAACAGAACTAAGTACCACTAAGGGGCTAGAGGGCACAGCGCAAGCTGATATCATCTCCTGAGCACGCTGAGTGCAGCCTGGGAGACTCCCCCAGCAGAGTTCCCGAGCCCTTGCGTTGATTCTCCTGCCTAGTTGGCTAAGGGTCTCTGGTGGGGCTCCCCGACCCAGCAGAGCACCACCTGGGAGGCTCCCCAGCCCCCCCCAAAACAACTAAGCAAAACAGGAAGTGAACCAGAGGGAAACGTAGCCAATGACCGGCAGGTGACCGGCTCATAAAGCCAATAAATGAATAATCAGTGACTTTATCAAAGAGGCCCAGAAACATGGAGGTGCTGAGGATTCCCTGACGCCCTGGGACGAGGAGCCGGGTGGATGCAGTGGCAGTGAAGAGCGAGCAGCCCCGGGGGCGACGTCGGCGGGGGTCACTTTACCTCCCCCGGACGCTCTTTACTGTCGGGATCGCCAGTGAGCCGCACTGCCCTGGCCGAGGGGGCAGTGAAGCGGCCCAACATCAATCATCTCTCTGTGTGCCAGTCCGGCAAGGGCCCCCCAGGGGTGGTGGTGGTGGAGGTGGGAGGGGGGTAACGAGGGGGCGTTACCTGGCGCTTGATGGGCCGCGTTTTGTGCTGGTTCACGAACGCCTCCATCTCGCTCAGGTCCAGCAGCAGCAGGAACCTGGGTGGGGACACCAAGTGCGCATGCGCGGCCCCGACCTCCCCACCCCCCCCCCACTCCCATCCTGCACAGCCCGGGCGCACTAGGGGGTCCCACCTGCACCCCGTCCCCCCACGCACCTGAGAGACTGGACCGACAGAGGTACCTCCGCCTTCTCCCTGCGGGCAGAGGGGTCAGTCTCTAGCAGGTTACGCCAGAACTGGGGCCCGGGTTCCCCTTCCCGGGAGGACACAAGCACTTGGGCCGTGGAAGGGGACCGGACGGCGGGGACGCGGGTGCTCACCGGATGCCCTCCAGCATCTCCTTCAGGGTCAGAGGGTCGATGCGGTCCTGCGACAGAGGCCAGGGGAGGCGGTGGGGCCGGGAGCACGAGCCGAGTGCACCGCCAGTCCCTGCCGCAGCCCGCGGGGCTCACCTCCTTGGCCTGGTTCCACAGGTCCAGCTCCAGGGGGTTGGTGGGCAGCGGCGGCAGCGTGAACTTGAAATAAGGCCTGAGGTTCTTGTACACGTAGACGCAGGGGCCCGAGGCCACGGCCAGCGCAGGCGTGCGGGGCTCGTGCTGCTCCATGAGGAAGGTGGTGGCCGCCGTGGGCAGCGCGGGCAGCGGGTTCTCACTCAGCACAGTGGGCCCCTTGAGCACCTTCAGGGAGGGCTGCCGGCCCCGGGGGCCCAGGTCCCCCACCACCAGCTGCAGAGAGAGGCGGCCCACTGGCAGCTCGGCCACTGCCCCGCTCCTGGGGCTGAGCCCTTCTGGGGGTGCCCTTCCACTCACCCCCACAGTGTACCCTCTCCCCTGTGGTATAGCCCGCTGAGATGGCCTCGCAGGGGCCCCAGGGAGGAGCTCTTTCTCGAGTCCAGGCCCTCCTGAGCAGAACCTGACCTATCGCAGCATTATGGGGCTAAGACACTGTATCATTACAGCGGCCTAACTGCTGAGTGACCCATAGCGGGGTCCATAGTGGCAGCTTGAAGAGAGCCCCAGATCACCCCTGCGTGGAGGGCAGGGGTGCTGTGTCTTTGACTCCCCACATTCCCAACCACAAAATTTTGTAGGCTGGAGAGAGAGTGCAGAGGGTAAGGCACATGCCTTGCTGGATTCCATCCCTGGCATCTCATATGGTCCCCGAGCAGGAGTGATTCCCTAGTGCAGAGCCAGGAGTAACCCCTGAGCATCGTCAGATGTACCCAAACCCTCCCCACAGAAAAAATATTAACCTACAATGCTAAATTTGGGTGGTGGATATACCCAAGTGTGCTCAGGGCTTCCTCCTGGCTCTGCATTCAGGGATCATACCCAGCAGTGCTCGGAGAATCAAATGTGGTACCAAGGATTGAACCCAGATTGGTCACATGCAAACCAAGTGCCTTACCTGCTCTATTTTCTGGCCCTTAATTTTATTTATTTATTTATTTATTTATTTTGCTTTTTGGGTCACACCCGGTGATGCTCAGGGGTTACTCCTGGCTCTGCACTCAGGAGTTACTCCTGGCGGTGCTCAGGGGACCCTATGGGATGCTGGGAATCGAACCCTGGTCGGCTGCGTGCAAGGCAAACGCCCTACCTGCTGTGCTATCTCTCTAGCCCCCTAATTTTATTTTAAAATAGTTTGTGTGCCAAGGATCAAACCCAAAGCCACACACAGGTATATATAATATTTTAAAATATTTAAATATGAAAATATTATGTAATACTTTCGGTCACAAAGCAAACTCCTCATCAATCCCCAGATGCATACAAAAGTAGAGACTCATAATCCATCCCCAGATGCTCATTTTTTGGCTCAACAATTGTCAGCTATCAGTTAACCTTAAAGTCTTCTATTTTTGCGGGGGGGGGGGGTTCATTTTTTGGCCACTCTCAGCCACCATGTTCAGTACTTATTCCTGGCTCTGTGCTCAGGGATCACTCCTGGTGGTGCCTAGAATCAAATGCACGATGAGCTGGACTGCAGAACAAGTGCCCTAACCATTGTACTCTCCCACACAAAATCCTTCCCTTTGAGGAAACAGAACCCCCACTTGACTCCCTTTTGCCTTCCCTCGTGTTTCTATTATTTTTTTTAAATTTTGTTTTTGGGGTCACACCCGGTGATGCTCAGGGGTTACTCTTAGTTCTGCACTAAGGAATTTCTCCTTGGCAGTGCAGTGTGTGTGTATGTGTGTGTGTGGGTGGCATATGGGATGCCAGATATCAAACTTGGGTCGGCCACGTAAATGCTCCGGCCCCTTCCCTTGCTTTTCTGATGCCCCAGGTTTGTGCCAGTTTTTTTTTTCTTTTTGGGTCACACCCGGGTATGCTCAGGGGTTACTCCTGGCCCATGCACTCAAGAGTTACTCCTGGCGGTGTTCGGGGGACCATATGGGATGCTAGGAATCAAACCCGGGTCAATCTCATGCAAGGCAAACACCCTACCCGCTGTACTATCGCTCCAGCCCTGTGCCAGGTTTGTGCCCCCGCAGCAAAGATTATGTATTCGCACAACTAAGAGGCTTAAGTCTTGAGGGAAATCTCGGAGGGACTTTTCTGCTTTAGTTTCTGCAAGCTGCATCATGCAATGGAATGGTCCCCGTTTCCTTGCGCGGAAAAATTAAAACACACACACACACACACACACACACACACACACACACACACACGGAACGTGCTTTTTCACAGTGCACGTGAATTCCTGGCGAGAGGGATTTCTGGACGCTTACCTTGTACTCCCCGTCGCCGTGCAGATCCGCCAGCGCTGGGAAACAAGGGGCCGCGCGTCAGGGCGTCGGGGCTCGCTCCCGCCCCTCCCCGAACCCGGGCGCCGCGCCCCCACACTCACCCAGGCAGGAGGAGAAGGTGTGGATGTTGGCCTTGGGGTCGTAGTGCGCATCCAGCCATTTCGAGCTGGCCTCCTTGCTGGGAGAGAAAAGAAAGTCGGGGTGGCTGTCAGGGGAGGGAAGAAAACTCTGGGGGTGCCGCTGAGTGATGGGGGGTCCAGACTCCGGGCCCCGACAACCCGCAGGGTCGCCCACGTGCGCGGCCTGAGCCCCGGGGGGGGCAAGGCACCCCCTTTTCGTGGGTGGCAAGGATGCACTCGGGGCACCCGGCCTTCACCTCTCGGCTTGACGGCCGTCAGAATCCGACGGAGGCGCAGCCGCCATCTTGGCCGGCGTCGCCACGGCAACCGCTGGCGTCCTCGACGCTGCGCGCGCAACGCCCATAGGCGCCCGGGCTCCGAGCGGCGCGTGCGCAAAAGGTTCCGGGGCGCAACTTTCCGGTCCGGACTACGCTGAGTTTCTGCACTTGGTGGGAAATCTCGGAGGGACTTTAAACGTCAGTAACGTCTCCATGGTGAGACTTTACTTGAGACTTTACTCCATCGGGGACCTTCTCCTTGTGCCGTCCCAGCCTGAGCTCCTGGGCATCACTGTGTCTGGGACGGCGACAAAACAAAAAACAAACAAAAAAAATCAAAAACTCTGCAAAAACAACAACAAGAAAAGTTATCTTGTTCTCTTTCTCTTCCTGATTGAAAAGGGTTGATTGATTCATAGCGTTCCATGCTTAGAGCAACAAAACACCAAATTTAAGATTAAGTTCTGGGGCAGCAGCAACGGTACAGCGGGGAGGGCATCTGCATTTGCTTGCATGCGGGTGACCCGGGTTCGATCCCCTGCATCTCATACGGTCCCCCGAGGGCACGGCCAGAAGTAATTCCCGAGTCCAGAGCCAGGAGTAAGCCCAGAGCACCGCTAGGTGTGACCAAAAAAGCAACACTGTAGCACTGCCCTGCCCTCCCGTTGTTGATCGATTTGCTTGAGCGGGCCCAGTAACGTCTCCATCGTGAGACTTCTTGTTACTGTGTTTGGCATATCGAATGCTTTGCCCCGCGGGGGAGAGACTCTCAGTAGCTTGCGGGGCTCTCCAGGAGGAGCGGAGCAATTGAACCCAGCTCAGCTGGGCCGGCAGCGCAAGGCAAACACCCTACCGCTGTGCTATCGCTGCAGCCCCACAAAAAGCAAAAAAATTCTATGGGATGGAGCAATAGTACAGCGGGTAGAGTACTTGTCTTACATGCAGCCAGCCAGGATTGGATCCAGGTTGAATCCCCAGCGCTTCATATAGTCTCCTCAAACCTGGCCAGGGGTGATTCCTGAGTAACGGAGTCAGCCACCCTGAGCGCCGCTGGGTGTGGCCAGAAGCCAAAACATTAAATTCTAGGGCCCCAGAGATATGTGAGTGTGGAAGTGTTTCTGTGGAAAAAGAGCCTGCCTTACATGTGTGAAGGCTGGGCTGGATACGACAGGCACTGCAGGGCAACCCCCCCTCTACACACACACCCCTCCTTGATCTGGGAGCAGTAGAGATCCCCCCATGTGTCAACAGTGACACAGGGAATGGAAAGATGAACAAAAAGACTGGAACTTCAGGGCCAAGGAAATAGGAATAAAGGGCTTTTCTTACATGCTGCCACCGGGGTTCAATCCCTAGGACCCTACATTGTTCCAAGATCCCACCAGGAGTGACCCCTAAGCCTAGAGCCAGGAGTAAGCACAGAACACTGAAGGGTATGACCTGGGGGTAGGGGGGATAGACTAGAGCTTCAGCAAAGAATTGCTCATAGGGTTTTCCATGAAGGAGGCCCAGACTAGATCTACAGCACTGCATGATCCCGGAGCACCAAGCTGCTAGAACAATCCAGAAGGACCTCTGAGCGTACCCCACCCCAGAAAAAGAAGAGAGCCTCAGAGCGTAAGATTCAATCCTAGAATTTTCTTTTATTTTGGGGCCACACCTGGTTGTGTTCAGGGATTACTCCTGACTCTGTGCTCAGGGATCACTTCTGGCTGGCTCCGGTGACCAAGTGGGGAGCTGGGGATTGAACCTGGGTCGGCTGCGTGCCTACTGTACTATTGTTTGGACTCCATCAATCCTAGATTTCTGACCAAAGCTGAGAGTTTCCAGTTTTTTTTTGTTTGTTTGGTTTTTGTTTTTTCTTTTTGGGTCACACCCGGCAATGCACAGGGGTTACTTCTGGCTCTGCACTCAGGAGTTACCCCTGGCAGTGCTCAGGGGACCATCTGGGATGCTGGGAATCGAACCCAGGTCAGCCGCGTGCAAGGCAAACGCCCTACCCGCTGTGCTATCTCTCCAGCCCCGAGGGTTTCCAGTTTTGAGGCTCCCGGAATATTTGAAATTCCAGAGAATTTTGATGCATACTGCAAAATCAAGGCAATATGTATCCCTGTGCCTCTGTATCTGCTAATAGGGGACCAACTAATGGTGAATGGAGGCCTAAAAATGACACACACACCCCAAACCCGACCCTACCCCCTTGCAGGAAGCAGATGCAGGAGGAATCATACAGATGGCAAACACAGTGGTTGTGGATCATATTTATTCTTCTGATTATAAAAGTGAGACAGGAGCCCTGGGCTGGGAGAAGCGCCCGAGCGCTGTGGAGCTGCGCACGGCTTCTCTTGAGCCTTGGGCTCTGCATCTGCGGGACAGGACAGGAGCCTGGCCTTGCCCGCGCCACAGGGCACCGGATCAGATGAGCCAGCACAGGGGATGTGCTCGGCAAGAGCAAAGTGCTGACGGACGGGAGGGTCCGAGTCACCGCCCCCGGCTGAGGTAGCACCAAGTCCGAGCTTCCGTCCCCTGCAGCCCCCAAACACACCCACCAAGGCGCCACTTGCTGCCTTGGTCTGATGGAGTCGGGAGACACTGCACAGACCTTAGGCCTGGCTGGAGGGGGCCGGGGAGCTCTGCCAGAAATGGGCATCGGCTGAGGCCAGACGGGTGAGGATTTCCTCCAGCTCCGACCCATCCTCCAGGAAGCGCTCAGAGAAGGACCGGATGAGGCCGGCGGCCGATGCCTCGTACTCGAGCAGCTGCACCTCTGAGCCTGGAGAGGAGACGAGAGGGCTCAGGATCGGCCTTAGTTTTGAAACAGACTTACCGATATCAGCGATCAATAATCCATCAACTAATCGATCGCCACAGCTGTCATCGGCACCTGCACCATCATCACCGGCCGCCTTTCTAAACCCAATCTGCCCGCAGTCCAGCGCAGACAACGGGCACCGGCCATGAGCCAGCATCACCCACTGAGGTACCGGGAGGGCAGCTCTAGGCCCCGGCTAGGTGCTGGGAGGAGGCCCCTGTCGTCATGGAGACCAGGTGGCGGGGGAAGGGCAGGGTGATGGCGTACAGAGAAAACGAAGCTGGTGAGGAAGAGAGTGGCTGAGGGTCAGCCTCTCGCACAAGGCGCCACTTTAACAGGGTCCCCAGTGATAAGAAGGGTCAGCTGACAGGGGCTAAGAGGAGGCCTGATGAGGGAAGAGCCAGGGAGGCCAAATCTCACAGGAGCCCCTGTGGGCTGGTCAGAGGCAGAACACGTCGTTCTCCTCAGAGGTGGCTTATTTTTTGCCCTCACACCCGCCTGGGGAGTAACAGCATGGCACAAAGGCCCTTGGTGGGACTCCTGCTCCTTCCAGGAAAAACAGAGAGTCTTGGGTCAGAGATGCTGATGCCTTGGTTTCCTCATCTGTAGAAAGGGCCACAGAGGACCCTATCTCCTTATTTATTTATTTATTTATTTATTTACTTATTCATTTATTTGTTTTTGGGGTCACACCCAGCGATGCACAGGAATTACTCCTGCCAGTACTCAGGGGACCATATGGGATGCTGGAAATCGAACCTGGGTCAGCCACGAGCAAGGCAAACGCCCTACCCACTGTGCTACCTCTCCAGCCCCATACCTCCTTACTCCTTATTTAAAGGGTCCTGGAAGGAAGTGTCTGATGGGGGGTTCCTGGCAGTGTCACCCCACATCCACATGGGCCTTGGTAATGTAGGCCCTCAAGGCCCAGAAAAGCAATCTCTGGGCCATGGAGAGGTAAGGGACTGGACCCCAAGAGGCACAAAGCCAGCACAGACAAAGCTGAGGCATTTGGAAATGGAATTGTCATTCAAGAAAGGAGAGGGACCCCCCCCCACAGTGGCTTTGGGGTCCCAGCACCTTACGGGCTCCCTTAGGAGAACTTTTGGACCCCCAGGCACTGTCAGGACTCAGTCATGCCCACCATCCCCTAGCCTGAGACCCCCTCACAGTCCACGGCCACTGCACGGCCCAGTGCATGGGATGTACTGGTGGTTGTAGAAGTTCCCGGGTGCGGGGGGAGGGGGGGACTGCAGCAGGGACTGTCCCATGCTCCAGGGTGTCCCCCAGAAGGCCCAGGCCGGGGTTCAGGGAGGAGGTCTCACCTTCCAGGCGTGTATTGGGCTGCACAATGAGCTTCCGGGATTCTTTGCGGAGTAGCACCGTGTCCCTGAGGGTGAGGAAGCACTCGGGGGGCGCATCGGTGACCGCTGAGTATCCCTCGTACAGGGCTCGACCTCCGGCCACATCCCCTGTGGACTTCAGAACCTGTGGGGGATGGAACGAGGCTCAGAGGCTGCATGAGTCCCGCTGGTGCTCAGGGTTGCTGAGACCTGGCGGGGAGAGGGTGGCCTGTCCACATGAAGCGACATTCTTACTTGGTGGTTCCGCTGCTTTTTTTTGGGGGGGGGTCACCCGGTTATGCTCAGGGATTACTCCTGGCTCTGCACTCAGGAATTACTCTTAGCAGCGCTTGGGGGACCTTATGGAATGCTGGGAATCAAACCCGGGTCAGCCGTGTGCAAGACAAATGCCCTACCTGCTGTACTATTGCTCTAGCCCCTTTTCTCTTTTTTTTCCCATATATATATATTTTGGTTTTTGGGTCACACCTGGTGATGCATAGGGGTTACTCCTGGTTCATGTACTCAGGAATTACCCCTGGCAGTACTCGGGGGACCATATGGGATGCTGGGAATCAAACCTGGGTTGGCCGCGTGCAAGACAAGTGCCTTAACCCCTGCATCATCCCTCCAACCTTGACTATTTCATTTGAATAGTAAAGGAATTAACATCACCCTCCTTTCCTTTCCTTTTTTTTTTTTTTTTGCTTTTTTTGGGTCACACCCAGTGATGCTCAGGGGTTACTCCCGGCTCTACACTCAGAAGTTACTCCTGGCAGTGCTTTGGGGACCCTATGGGATGCCGGGGATTGAACACAGATCAGCTGCCCCTCCTTTCCTTTCTTTTTGGTTGTTGTTTGGTTTTTCCTTTTTTTGGGTCACACCCAGGGTTTCTCAGGGCTCTGCACTCAGGAATTGGTCCCAGTAGTGCTCGGGGGATCTTATAGGATGCCAGGGATCAAACCTTGGTCCACCATGTGCAAGACAAATGCTCTGCCTGCTGTACTGTCACTCTGCCCCCTCATTTTTGTTTTTTGGTCCACACCCAGGGGTGTTCAGGGCTTACTCCTGGCTCTGTGCTCAAAGATCACTCCTGGTGGGCTCAGGGGATAATATGGGGTGCAGAGATTGAACCCAGATAAGCCCCCTGCATGGCAAATGCCCTATCCTCTGTCCTAGCGCTCTGGCCCCAGCCTTCTTCCTTTTCTTTTGTTTCCTTCCTTCTTTTAGGGCTAGACCCAGCAATGCTCAGGTTACTCCTGACATACAGGATGCCACGATTCAAACCCAGGTAAATCTTTTGCAAGGCAAATGCTCTATACCTGTTGTACTTTCCCTCCAGCCCGATTTCGTTTTTTAACATTTTCAATTTGTTTTATTCTATTTTCAGCCACACAGGATGATGTGTGTGGGGGTGGGTGGGGGCAAGGGTCCTTCCCAGCAGTGCCTGGAAGGCCAAGAGGTGCCAGGGCTCACACCCAGGTCTCCTGCATGCAAATTCGAGCCCAGCGCATTGAGCTGCCTCACCAGCCCTCGGGATCTTTTTCAACCCCACAGACAACACTTTTACTTCAGTACAGAGTTCAGTGATCCTTTTCTTCTTTTTTTTTTTTTCTTTGAAGTGGGGGCACTTATCAAACCTTCCCTGCATCTCGGTTTCTTCAATGCCAGCCTGTAGAAATTCCTCCACAAAGGGTTTTTTGTTGGTTGGTTGATTTTTGCCTTTTGGGTCCCACCCAGTGATGCGCAGGGGTTACTCCTGGCTCTGCACTCAGAATTCACTCCTGGCAGTGCTCGGGGGACCATATGGGATGCTGGGGATCAAACCTGGGTCGGCTGCGTGCAAGGCAAATGCCCTACCCATTGTACTATCACTCCAGCCCAACACAAAGATTTGATTTAACCATCAAATCTGAATCAATGGGGATAGACAGAGAGTACAGTGGGTAAGGCACTTGCCTTGCATGCAGCTGACCTGGGTTGGATCCCTAGCACCCATTTGTCCCCCGAGCACTGCCAGGAGTGAAGCCCTGAGCACCATTGGGTGTGGCCCCGAAATAGCGGTCTGAATGGTTCGTTTCAGGTCTCTCCTAACTCCCTAAAGCCCTGGATGGACAATCTTATGGTGGTTGATGATGCCCTCTGTCCCTGCCCTCTCCCCATTCCTGTGCCCACAGTAGCTCCCAGCTGGCCACGGCTCCTTCCCTTCCTTCTGCCTCTACACTCCGCTGCTATTAGGGTCTCTCCACGTCTTTATTTGTTTTACTTTATTCACGATATTTCTAGGGAGACACCTTCCTGGCCATTCTTGGGATTTCTTTTCTTTTTTTTATTCTTTTCTTTTTGGGTCACACCCGGCGATGCACAGGGGTTACTCCCGGCTCTGCACTCAGGAGTTACTCCTGGCGGTGCTCAGGGGACCCTATATCAGATGCTGGGAATCGAACCCGGGTCGGCCGCGTGCAAGGCAAACGCCGTACCCGCTGTGCTATCACTCCAGCCCCTCTTGGGATTTCTTGAACTTCCTGAAAAGAAAATGCCTTAGAGCCTGTCCTGGATCCATAAACCTGAAACTCCAGTCAGTTCGAGAACATTCTCGGCCATTATCTTCTAATAGTCCTCCCTTTCCTCCTCTCTCTGGGTGATGGCTGTCAGGCCTTCTCAGACTCGCTCCTATCTCTGCCGCTCTCAGATTTCTTGTCTCTGCGTTTCACATTCTAGACTCTTCGGTCCCTGGCTGTGAAAGCTGGCCGATGTGCCTGCGCTCGGCTCCAATGACCACACAGCTTATTTCTAGAATTTCCATTTGGCTTTTTCCTGTTTAGGGTGTGTGGCTGGGGCCTTACTGATTCTGCTGACTTGCAGGAGGCACCGGGCAAGGCCACCAGCTCGGACTCGGGGCTCCTAAGGATAGTTTTGCTCTCACTTTGGAGAAAACAGACCCGCCTGGAACTCCCAGGGGCAAGACAGGGAGAATTCTCTCCCTGACTCTCAGTCCCCCAGGGCTACTAAACCGGAAGTTGTTGAACACACATTAAAGAGGCTGAAAGTTTAGCCCTCGGGAGGGTCCCGGGGAGCGGAGTTGGCTTGAGGTGCTGAGCTGGGGCTGGCTCAGTGAGAGAGCTGCTACATTGAATGTGAGTAAGAGGCCACGTTCAAAGTAGTTTGATCAAGAGTTCAATCCTTAGCACCACCTGCAGGCTGGATGCAAACCCGGCCACGGTGCCCAAACCAGTGGCAGCCACATGGAAATGAACCAGACCACTGAGTCCAGGCCTTCCCAGAGGCCAGAAACACAGACCCAACATCGCGCCCCACCAAGGGTGAAGACTACGGCCCAGGAGGTAAGCCCACAGACATGCCTTATCACCGCAGTGGGGCGTGGGGGCAGCAGTGCTCAGGG
Organism: Sorex fumeus; assembly: GCF_029834395.1. Lineage (NCBI taxonomy): Eukaryota > Metazoa > Chordata > Mammalia > Eulipotyphla > Soricidae > Sorex > Sorex fumeus. The sequence goes on along the minus strand of NW_026606150.1, from coordinate 5,527,664 downwards.
CATGCTGTGGCATGACCCTCTCCCACAGGCTGGCTCAGTGTCTACACCAGCAGCGGTGTGCCAGCTCAACCTTGGTTAGGGTCTGGCAGTCCTGCCTCTTGTGGTTAGAGAATCCGGGGCTGATTTGGGGTCCACACCTCCCATTAGCCTCCCTGCCCCCGTCAGCTTTCTCAGAGGCAGGTGGCTTACAATGACAGTGCGATGCCATCTGCTAAGTCCTAGACTCGATTTCAAACGGCTCCGGTAGTGCTACAAATGCCCTTTCCTGGGTCCGGCCTCCACGTCTGCTACGTGACCCAATGCACGTTGCCTCTGGTGAATTTAGACTTCTAACTTGTGGGGCCAGAGCAATAGTACAGTGGGTAGGGCTTTTGCCCTACACATAGCTGACCCGGGTTCAATCCCTGGCATCCCATATGATTCTCTGAGCACCGCCAAGAGTGATTCCTGAGTGCAGAGCCAGGAGTAACCCCTGAGCAGTGCTCGGTATGACCCAAAAAACAAAAAATAAACAAATAAATAAAAATAAAAATAGACTTCTAACTTGAAGGGCCCAACACCTATCCTTTTGGGGGGTTTGGGGCCACACCTGGGAGTCTTTTTTTTTTCTTTTTGGGTCACACCTGGCAATGCACAGGGGTTACGTCTGGCTCACGCACTCAGGAATTATCCCTGGCAGTGCCCGGGGGACCATATGGGATGCTGGGAATCGAACCCGGGCCGGCCGCGTGCAAGGCAAACACCCTACCAGCTGTGCTATCACTCCAGCCCCAACACACCTGGAAGTTTTGAGAGTCTGTGCTCAGGGATCACTCCTGCCTTGAGGGACTAGACAGGGTGCCGGGGTCCCAAAAGGAGGCTGCCACACACCAAGCAAATGCCTTCCCTCTGGAGTATTTCTCTGGCCTCAAACACCCATCTTTCATGAAAAAAAATGTCTTGGGCCTTACTCCTAGCTCTGCACCGAGGGATCACTCCTGGCGCGCTTGGGGGACTATATGGGATGCAGGGCTCAAATCTGGGTCAGCGGCGTGCAAGGCTAGTGCCCTACCTGCTGTATTATCCACAGGTTTCTAGAAATAGCGGGCATAGAACCAGAAAGGCTAGACTCTGTAGGGGGTGGAAAGAGGGACCGTGTTCCCGTGCTCAGTAGAAAGCAGCTTCTGGGTGGTTCTTGAACGTTAGTGCTGTTTTTTGAGGTTGGTGGGAGTTTTTTTTTTGGTTATGTTTTTGTTTTGTTGTGTTTCTCTTTGGGGGCCATACATGGCAGTGCTCAGGGATCACTCCAGGCTCTGCACTTAGGAATCACTTCTGGTGGGCTCAGGAGACCACATGGGACACTGGGGATGGAACCCCAGAACAGCCATGTGCAAGGCATCATCCTCCCCACTGTACTATCGCTCCCATTCGGGTTTGGTACCACGGGGGATGTGCGCGGGGCAAATGCCACACCATCAAGGCACATCCCCAGCCCTCTTAGCCCTGGCGTAACACTACAGGACAGTGGCCTGCAGACCCCTGGCTCTGACTATGAGGACCAGCAGGGCTGGGCCAGAGCCTGAGAACCCGCCTTTCTCACATGCTCCTGGTGCTAGACGGCCCATGTTCTGCGCTGCCCTGGCTCGTCAGCACGGCATTCTGCTTGTCCCTCTCCTCCTCACCCCGTCGGACAGATGAGAAATGCAGGCCAGCGAGACCAAGTGTGGTGCAGGTTAACTACTGAGCACGTTAGCACCTCTAGCGCTGAGTGACACCAGGGCCAAGCCAACCCCTCCCTGCCCTCCTCCCCTGGCTAAGTTCCAGGACTCCTGTCTCTCCACCTACCCAGCTCGTCTGGTCCTCAGGCAGGGCTTGTGTCTTCTTTTTTTAATTTTTTTTTCTTTTTGGGTCACACCCGGCTATGCACAGGGGTTACTGCTGGCTCTGCACTCAGGAATCCCTCCTGGCGGTGCTCAGGGGACCATATGGGATGCTGGGAATCGAACCTGGGTCGGCTGCGTGCAAGGCAAATGCCCTATCCGCTGTGCTATCGCTCCAGCCCCCAGGGCTTGTGTCCTATGCATCTTCCACCCTCAGATCTTTTCACTGCCGTCTCCTTGGTACCCAGACGCCAGCTTCTATGCTGCCTCCCAAGACACCCTCCCCAATCCCCCAGACCAGGGGGCTCTGAGTTCCTCTCCCCTCGATTCTCACAATACCCGATCGCACTGTCCAGCTCTCATCATGATTTGAAGTTACCTGGTTCACTGTCCCTCCACCCACCCCTCATACAACACATGAAATGGCTCGACTTCCTCTTTGGGTTTGACGTACAGACTCACTGCATGGATGGAGAGGGGGTGGGCGAAGGGACGGATGCCAGCAGGAGAGATGGACACGTGCGTGGATGGATGGATGGATGGACGGACGGATGATGGGGAGGCCAAGAGGCTGTGCTAAAGGCAGGGGGCGGGGGCTGGGGTGACAGCACAGCAGGTGGGACGCTTGCCCTGCACGAGACCAACCTGAGTTTGATCCCCAGCACCCTAGATGGTCCCCTGAGCACTGCAGAGTGATCCTTGACCACAGCCAGGAGTCAGCCCGGAGCACCGCTGCGTACAGCCCAACTCCCCCTCTCACACACACACACACACTCACACACACTCACACACACAGGTGAGGAGACTGGGGGCTCGGAGGGACCCCCACCGTGGACACCTGCTCTCACCTGCAGCCTCCGGAGGAATCGTTCCAGGGCGGGTTTGCCCACAGACCTAATCTTACTGCGGTCCAGGCGGACCCGGGCATCTGGGCGCCCGTCGGAGCCTGTGGTGGGAGTGACAGTAACGAGCCCCTCGCCGGCCTCCAGCAAGACTCTCAGGATCACAAACCGGGCCTGCATGTGGGCCTGTGGGGAGCGAGGCAGTGCGTGAGGTGGCCCAGGTCATCGTTCCACGCCTGCTTCCTCCCCGCTGGTGGGCGACTGCCCTAGCCACCATTCCAGGCAGGGCTGGAGCCCCAGACCCCCTGGCCACCCCAATGTAGGGAGGATGGGCCGGCTCAGAGAGGTGAAGTGACTCAGTCGGGGTCACACAGCAGGGAAGGGGGAGCAAGGGCACAAGTCTCCTGACTCCCAGCTCTCTGCTTGGGGTCACTCTCGAGGGGGCTCTGGGGACCCCTGAGTGCTGGAGGCGGAACCAGGACCTCCCATGTGCAACTGCCTCGCATCAGTCTGAGTTTCCAGACCCTTCTGCGGTTTGTGCGGGTTCCAGAGCCCACCCTGGAGCAGCCCCGCCTGGTGGCCTGGAGGTGACTGACCCACAAATCATTGAGCCACTCGGTGCCCGTCCCCTCAGACCCAGCATAAGGCTGACCACAGTGCCCGCCTCCCGCCTGGGTGATCCTGGAAGCAACATGGCCAGTTCCCACGCAGGGCCCGGGCAGGTGGACACGGATGGCTGCACATGTCGCCTCGGTGACAGGGACGGGCAAGTCAGGCTGGGCAGTGAAACCAGCTCAAGGATGTACAGTCCCAGCTACCTGGCCCTGGCCCCCTAAACATCGGTAAGGGGGCACCGAGCCCCAAGTACTGTCAGGAGTGTAAGGAACCGCCAAATTAGACGAACAGAGAGACCCTGCCCCCACTTCACCGGCAGAGCCGCCAAGGCCGCCACAGTGGCGGGTGGCCCTCCCCACAAAGTAGGGTCCACATGCCCTGCTGTCCTCTTTCCTGCACTCAGATCCCGATGCCAGGGTCCCCTGCCCCGCGGCAGGCACCCACCTGCCTCCAGTTGGAGGCCTCGGGGGTGTAGAACTCCAGGGCGAGGAGCCCGGCCCGAACCATGTTCAGCCAGTTGACGTAGATGACGTCCTCAGCATCGGAGCCCTGGAAGCCGAAGATCCTGGGGTGGGAAGGGATGGTGGGTCAGTGAGGGCGGCTGCGGCCCCCACCCCGACCCCCCACCCACCCCCGGGCCTGGCCTGGACCTACTCCAGCACGCGGGGGTGGAGGCAGAGGTAGAGCCCCACGCTCTCGGCCCGGCACTCCTCATAGCTGGAGGCGATGGTGCTAAACCTGCTGTCCCACGTCTCCCCGCTCCGGTACCAGCTCTGAATCTGGGGGGGCAAGCAGGTTTAGGGGCGGAGACCCCTGTACCCCTGGGCGCCCTGGCCCAGCCTCCTCACCTGCTCCCCGGTCTCCGGGTTGATGACTGTCTCCGGGTCAAAATTGAAAGCTCCTTTCTCGTCCTGCGGGGAAGAAGGGGACCAGGGAACGGGGCTGCCCCGGGCAAGAGCCGGTGGGCGGCCACAGGCTGCGCCCCCCTCCCAGGCCCGGCAGTCCCAGGCAGGGGCGGGGGACTCAGCTCCACCCCAGGGTACGGGGGTGGACCATATCTTGTTCAGGAGACTTGGTGAGCCTGTCCTATGCCCACCATCCCCCCACCATTTAATCCATGGAGCTCGCAGGACACTGGGGTGTGGTTGGGGACGGGGTAGGACAGGGTCGCCTGTGACCAAGGGACCAACCGCCGCCCCAGTACGCGCTGGCCACTGACCTGCACGAAGAGCTTCCCGCTGCCGTGGCCCAGCAGCTCGTGCAGCCCCACCTGCACGTCGAAGGAGGGTCCCTTCCAGCGGATGTACAGGTCCTGCCATGCCGAGCAGAGATTCCAGGTCACCGGCCACCCCCGGCAGGAAGGGCCACTTGTGGGCACGCGAAGGGGTGGAAACAGGCTGGCCCCAACCCCCATTCCAGGAAGCCCCCAGTGCTGGTATCGCCTGCCCGGACACAGCCCCCCCATTCCAGGGAGCCCCTGGTTGCTGGCGTTGCCGCCCGTCCACCTTGTCCTCCTCCTCCAGGAAGGTCAGCTTCTCCCGCTTGGTGGCATAGGCCACGGCCAGCACATTGCCCAGTGACACGTTCTTGAAGCCTTCCGTCTGCCGGAGGTCATCATCTGGGGCAGGGTGGGGCGAAGGACAGGGTCAGGGATGGGCCCAGGGCATAGAGCAGGGTGGATGGGCTTGGGGGGGGTCATGGCGGGGCGCTCACAGTTGGGGATGTTGATGCCAGCCGGGATGCCGGAACCCGCAAAAGTCAGCACGTCCAGGGAGGTGAAGTCGGGGGTGAGGAACTTGTCCTTCTCGAAGGCCGGGGGCCAGGGCAGCTCCGTGAGCAGCTGCTCTGCGCTCGCCACCAAGCACGCGAACTTGGCGCTCATGGCCTTGTTCACCATGGCCACGAAGCCTGCGGGTGGGAGTGGGGGTGTGGGTGGGCAGGTGGCCGGATCCTCACACCCTCCTTGGGCCCCACGGACCCACCCCGCCTTCCTGGAGCCCACCATGGGGTGGGCAAAGGTCCGCAGGGTGACATCCAGGGTGGGTTTTAAGAGGTACTGGCAGGAGTTCATGGCCGAGGAGGCACCTGGGGAGGCTCCCAGAGGCTGGGGCTGCTTCCACACAGAAAGTGGCTCTCCAGAGGTGCCATGAGCTGCCCACGCACCCCTGGCTGCGGAGAGGGTGCTGGACAGGGAGGCAAGGGCCTTCCCAGCAGTGCTCACAAACTGTGGCCTAGAGAACGTTTCCACCCGGTCCTGCACACACAAAAAAAGCATGCTCTCCCCGAACTCCAGTTCCTCTTGATTTTTCAACTTGTGTTGGGGGTGTCAGGAATGGAATTATTCCGGGTTCTTTGTTTTGGTTTTGGGGTGACACCTGGTGGTGCTCAGGGCTTCCCCTTGGCCCTCAGTTCAGGGATCACGCCTGGCGGGCCCAGGGTGTTGGAGCCTGACCAGAGTCATGAGGAAGTTCTGGGGATGCTGCCTTGCAAACAAGGGCGTGTCAGAGCTGCGAACAGCTAGGAACGCTGAGTGAACTGGGTTGGGGTCAGCATGTCCCAATGCAGCCGCCTTCTGTTATAAATGAACTGTGCTATGACTGGATGAAAGTTAAACAAATACCTTATTGGGTTATTGTGCAAGTTTGTATAGATTTCGATGTGGAATATATGGGAAGTGAGATGTGAAGCTTTACAAGGTGGTCTGTTTTACTTCATTAGGAACTTTGTGCATTATTAGGCTACAAAATAATATATGGGGCTGGAGCACAGGGGGGAGGGCGTTTGCCTTGCCCGCAGCTGACCTGAGTTCGATTCCCAGCATCCCATATGATCCCCCGAGCACTGCCAGGAATAATTCCTGAGTGCAGAGGCAGGAATAACCCCTGAGCATCACCAGGTGTGACCCCCCCCAAAAAAAAACCCAAAACCACTAAAATATGTATTTTAAGGTGTTTTGATCTTATGTACTTTGGTCTTATGTACTTCGAGGCATGCTAGATGTTTTGATCGTTAATCCAATAAAAGGGGGCTATAAAAACTGATCCGTTGGGGCTGGAGTGATAGCACGGCGGGTAGGGCATTTGCTTCGCACGCAGCTGACCCAAGTTCGATCCCCAGCATCCCATATGGTCCCCTGAGCACCGCCAGGAATAATTCTTGAGTGCATGAGCCAGGAGTAACCCCAGTGCATCGTTGGGTGTGACCCAAAAAGCAGGACCCTGTGGCATGACTCTTGGGGGCTTGCACTGACCCCAATGCTGAGGGGCTCTTGAGAGGAAATGGGCTCCCAGGCCGAGGGTCAGCTCAGTGCTTCCTCAGTCCAGGCCAGGCTCCTCCAGGGCCAACCCCCAGACCATAGATACAGGACGGTTGAGACAGGAAAGGCAGAAACGCAACTCAACATCCGACAGGGGGGCCGGGGAAATAAATGGGAGGGAAGGGGGTGTTGGGGATGGGGGCGGCCTCTGTGGGGATGGCTTGCAACTCACAGACACACCCCAGATGGTTCCCCCAAGCCCCTCCAGGAGTGATCCCTGAGCGCAGAGCCAGGAGTAAGTCCCGGGCACCACTGAGTGTGGTCCAAAAAAAAGGAGGTTTGGGGCTGGAGCAACAGCATAGCGGGCAGAGCATTTGCCTTGCACGCGGCTGACCTCAGTTCGATTCCCAGCATCCCATATGGTCCCCTGAGCACCGCCAGGAGTAATTCCTGAGTACAGAGCCAGGAGTAACCCCTGTGCATTGCTCGGTGTGACCCAAAAAGCAAAAAAAAAAAAAAAAAAAAAAAAAAAAGGAGGTTGGTGATATCCCAGAGCTGCCAAGAGCAGGGCAGCGTCAGGTGCCTTCCTGCTGTGCCCCCAGCCCCAGGTCCAACTGTTGTCCACTCAGGCATCTCGGCTCAGCGCCAAGCCTGCAGGGGTCATCGGCCCTGCTTCTCCCCTTTCCCCTTGCCAGGGTGCCCCCTAGGTCTACACTCAGGGCTCGGGGGATGGGATCACACTCCAGCAGCTTTATCAGTGAGGACAGAGACCCCCTCCCCCCATGATCAGGGGGATGATGGCTACTCAGGGAGCTGAGTCTCGGTGCCCGCGGGGAGAGGGGCAGGGACGATGGGGGGCTCCCCACGGACCACCCTCCGCCCAGTAGTTACCTTCAAACTCTCCACGGGAACCAAAGGGGTCTCGGTAGCTCTCGATGAAGCCGATGTAACTGGGGGAGAGAAGGGGAGCGATGAAGGGGGGCGGGCAGGAGGGGGCGGGCAGGAGGGGGTGGGCAGGAGGGGGCAGGCCCCGCCTCACCTCTCCACGATGGGACCTTTGTCCTGGATCCAGAAGCGGGAGCCCCTCTTGTGGGCCTCGATGGAGCCCTGCAGGAAGCTCTCCGTGTACTGTGCCAGCATCTGCTCCTGGTGGCTGTTGGCTGCGTACGCCTGGGGGGTGGGTGGGGAGGGGTGCAGGAAGTCAGCCTCCAGGCACCCCCGTCGCCCTCTCCTCCTGGCTGGGCCCCCCACACTTCAGCCCACAGCAGGCCCTACCTTGGCTTTCTCCAGGTGATCCACCACCTTCTGGAGGATGGGGGCGTAGTCCCCCCGCGTCACCTGGAAATGGCTCCCCTGGAAGTCGTAGCTCTTCAGCTTGGGAGCCACGTCAGAATCCAGAGCGGGCTCTGAGGAAAGGGGGGGGCTCAGAAGTGGCCCGGGGAGACGCCCCTGCAGGCCTCTCTTCTGCTAGAATCTTTTTTTTTTTTTTTTTTTTTTTTTGCTTTTTGGGTCACACGGCTACTCCTGGCTCATGCACTCAGAAATTACTCCTGTCGGTGCTCAGGGGACCATATGGGATGCTGGGAATCGAACCCGGGTCGGCCGTGTGCAAGGAAAACGCTCTACCTGCTGTGCTATTGCTCCAGCCCCTCTTCTGCTTGAATCTTCAAGCGCTCTAGTGAGACCTTCCACCTTGAAATATATGGAGACTATGAAGAATATAGAAACTCTAGTCCGAGGGATAGGGCAGTGGGTAGGGCACTTGCCTTACACGTGGCTGACCTGGGTTCGATCACCGAAATCCCATAGGGTCTCCTGAGCACCACCAGGAGTGACTCCTGAGTGCAGAGCCAGGAGTCACCCGAGTATCGTCAGGTGTGACACAAAAACAAACCATGTGGAAAGCATTCCGGATATTTCACTTTATAGCTTTTTGTTTTTGCTTGTTGGGGCCTCACCCAGCGATGCTCAGGACTTATTCCTGGCTCTGTACTCAGAAACCACTCCTGGGGCTGGAGAGATAGCACAGCGGGTAGGGCATTTGCCTTGCATGCGGCAGACCCGGGTTCGATTCCCAGCATCCCATAAGGTCCCCTGAGCACCGCCAGGAGTAACTCCTGAGTGCAGAGCCAGGAGTAACCTCTGTGCATCGCCAGGTGTGACCCAAAAAGAAAAGAAAAAAAGAAACCACTCCTGGTGGGGCTCAGGGGACCCTATGGGATGCCGGGGATGGAATCTGGGTCCCCCTCGTGCAAGGCAAGTGCCCACCCACTCCATGAGCACCCCAACCCCATCACATGTTACCCCTTGAAGCCTCAAACCAAGCCTGGGGGAGAGGGAAGTGATCTCCTCCACTTTACGGATGGGGAAACTGCACAGGTATTTTTTTTTTTTTAATGTAGGAGTATTGCTATTTATTCAGCCATTGATTAGGCTGATTGAATTGGGCATGAACTAACTCCACTGCACAGGTTTCTAAGGGCCGGCAGGCAGCAACGACAGGACTGCAGCCTGCTCTAGTCCCCAGGTGGCCGGGCCCTCCCCTGACCACCTCCAAGCCTGCGGGGTGAGAAGGGGAAGTGGAGGTCTTGACACTGCCCGCTGGAGACAAGACTCCCTGTGCCCATCTGACGCCCTGAGGTCCTTAGCAAGAAAAGGGGGTGGGGGGAGACCGCATGGGGGTGTGGAGGTATGAATGACAAACTCGATAATACCCGCTTGGCTGCTGGCCCCATCCAGGGCCACGTTCAGCCACTGGACCTGGAAGTCAAGCCCAGCCAATATTCTGGAATGATCTACTCCTGTCTCTTCCCCAGCTCAAAGGAACCACGTGCCCGTCCCTCTGTTTTCGCTGTGACGTTGTGCCCGGCGCCCTGGGAGCCTTCCCACGGCAGCAGCCGGGAGCCAGGGGCAGGGCAAGCACTCACCTGAGCTCAGTGCCGAGGCCAGCCGCACCTGATAGCGGGGCCGCCCGTCCTGACCCACCTCCTTGAAGAGCCGGGTGTTGTAGGCACTGAGGTTCTGGAAGAGACTGGGGTTCATCAAGGAGGCAAAGAGGAAGGGGAGGGGAGGGGCAGGGGCAGGCTCTCGGCTCTGGCCCGCATACTGGGGGCTGGTTTTGGTTCTCTGGGGGTTCTGGCTTAGTCCTGGCTCTGTGCTCAGGGATCACTCCCAGCAGGACTCAGAAGACCATACAGTCCTGGGAACTGAACCCGGGTCAGCAGGCAACCTCCCCGCGATACTCGTTCTCAGTTCCTTTTGTAGGGTTTTATTTTTTTTTTTAATTTTTTAAATTTTTTTAACTTTTTGGGTCACACCCAGCAATGCTCAGGGGTGACTCCTGGCTCTGCACTAAGGCATTATTCCCAGCAGTGCGCGGGGGACCATATGGAATGCGGGGATCGAGGCTGGCCGCATGCCAGGCCAATAAACGCCCTACCAGCTGTACTATTGCTCTGGCCCCACCTCTTGTAGGTTTTTGAGTCACACCCAGTGACTCAAAAAGGAGTAGCTTGGGGGGCTACTCCTGGCAGAGCTTGGGGGCCATGTGCAGGGCTGGGAATGTGACGGGGGCTCGGGCATGCGAGGTGAGCACCCACCCCTGTGCCAGTTCTCCATGGGTGTTGGCAGCATTGAGACCGACCCACCCCAGGGAGCCCCGCAAGACCCCGCGAGAGCAGGAGACGGGAGCCCTCCAGACCTGGGTACCCCTTCAAGTGCCCTGCAGGGGGTAGGTGAAGCCCACGGTGGGTACCAGGAGCTCTGAAGCATGACAGAGGGTCCCAAACTTATTCGGCCTCTCCCATCCCCCTCTCAGAAAAGAAAACACTCGTTGGGCTAGAGCGATAGCACAGTGCATCGGGCGCTGGCCTGGCATGCGGCTGACCCAGGTTCGATCCCTGGCACTATACAGGAAGCCCCAAGCCCTGTCTGGAGGGATCCCGGAGCGCCACTGGGTGAGGCCTCAAAACCAAAACCAGCATGAACACTCAGCACCCCCTGAGAGTTTACCTTCTTTAAGGAAACAGAACTGGCCAGAGATTGCTACACCCTCTGGTCTTTTACCACTCAGGGAGACCCAAAGCCCACGACTCTGCACCCAGGGGAAGGGGGGCCCATCCACCCACTGCACAAGGTTCCCCCCTCAAACCTGTGAGTCCAAGAAGTCTTGAGCCAGCTTGGCATCCTCCAGGGTGCAGTCCCCTGAGAAGTAGGTAGTGACTCCCTGCGGGGAGCCGGGCGGAGGGGGAGAGCTGCTGAGGGTTGGAGACTGCGGGGGACCCCTGCCAAGGCCACCCCCTATGCCAGAGCTTCCTGTGACCCCCTACAGTGCCCCTGGTCCCCCCAGCACTTAGTAGTAGGAAGCCTGGGACCCTTCCTCCTCCAGCTCCCTGCCTCAGTTTCCCCCCAACTCCTCCCTCCTACATGTGGCACCCCAGACGTCAGACTCGGGGGACACTCAGCACCCCATCCACTGTACTTCCCACTCCCAGATGTAACACAGAGGTCTCAGCATCCATGGACCCCCTGCCCAGCCCCCCACAAGTGGCTGCGAAGGACTCTGCCACCCCGGGCCTCACCTCCTTCCCCAGGCCGAGGTGCCGGAGCCGCGGCTCCAGGGAGAACATGAGGTCCCCACACGTCTGCCAGAGGCCCCGGACTTCCTCTGGGTGCTGCTGGGCTGCCTTGCTTCCCAGGATCACGCGTTCTAGCTTCTCCTGCAGGGAAGAGAGGCCTCGGGCTGCTGAACTCTGCCCGGACCTGCCTCCTGGAGCCTCTGGGGCCAGCGCCAGGCTCCTCACCGCCTCCCAGCCCCTCTGCTGCAGGCGCCCAGCCCGACCTGCTCCTTTAACTGCGCGCTGACCGCGGCTGACCACTTCTCGGGTCCACTCAGGCCTGAGAGCCGCAGGCTCCAGAGGCCCCTGCCTGGGAGGGACCCTCACGACCAGTCTTCCCCACTGGCATTAGAGATGTTGAAACAGGCTCTAGTTTTTCTTTTTTGGGGGGTCACACCCGGCAATGCACAGGGGTTATTCCTGGTTCATGCACTCAGGAATCACTCCTGGCGGTGCTCAGGGGACCATATGGGATGCTGAGAATCAAACCCAGGTCGGTGGCGTGCAAGGCCCTACCCGCTGTGCTATCGCTCCAGCCCCAGACTCTACTTTTCCAAGCACTGAAGAATTGTCGGGGCCTGGCCATATCCGGTGGGTCAGCAGCATCAGGAGGAAGCTGCTTGTGGGGGCCTTACCCCATGTGGCCGGCCGCAAGAGGCTCAAGGCTCCGAGGTTCTGCTCTGCCCTGAAAGGACCCACCCCCCACTGAGGCTCCCTTCACTTTGTGTTCTACCCCCTCCATCCCCCCCAATTTCTGCCACTCACCTTGGGCAAGTTGGGGACAAACTTGGTGTCGCCAAAGGATTTGTAGTTTCCCATGTTGGAGTAGACGCCCGCAGTGTAGACCAGGAACGCCTGAGGAAGGGGGTATGGGGGGAATGGGGGGATCAGAGACCGACATAGTCTTTCCTCCTTCAACAAACACCACCAAGAAACCTGGCAGGGTGGGGCTGGAAAATGGGGGGGGGGGAGCAGGACCCAGAGCTGATTACAGACCCATCTGCCTGCCCCAGGTCTCCCTGGCAGGTCCCCAACACAAGGGCACCCCCCTCCAACAGTCTCGTGATGTCCTGCAGTCTCTCAGCCAATCCCACTGACCCTCAAGGCCCAGTTCAGAGCATCTGCACTGCCCGGCTGGGGGCAGGGATGCCAGAAGTGTGAAGGTTAGACATGAAGGCTCCACAAGCCCTCCTCTTCCTCCCAGAAGGGGCCATCTCCCACCCTCCCCCCCAGAACTGGGCATAGGCTCAGGAGGCCAGACTCTCTGGCCTCCCGGGAATTTCTGCTTTATACTTGGGACCACCAAACCCCCTCCAGCTCCTCTCCTGCAGGGAGGAAGGAAAGCAGGGTTGAGAGCGGAAGCATGCATCCCAAAGGATCGCTGAGGCCCTGGATCAAACCATGCCTGAAGGCTTATGAGTCCCAGACTTTTCAATTATGTGAGCAAGTAAGTCTGTTTTAATAGACTTTTTATTATTCATTTTTCAGAGCAGTTTAGATTCATAGCAAAATTGAGAGGAAGGTACAGAGATGTCCCATATGCACTGCCTGGCCACTGCCTCACCACGCATGGGCCCGCCAAAACTCCCTCTCCTGCATTATCAATATGCCCCTTCGGCTGGTACATTGTTTATATGTATTGACGAACCCCAGTTGACACATTACGACCCAAAGATCACAGTAAGGAACAAGCCTTGGTGTGGGACAGTCCTCCTGGTGGTCTGTGCCTGCCCTCCTTCCCGCAGTGCCTGCCAACCACAGATCCTCCACTTCCCCCAGAGTTTTCCCTTTTCCAGAATCTCACATAAGTTGGACTCACAAAGTCTATAAACTTCCCAGATGGGTTGGTCTGTCCCACTAACCGGCACTCAGCGTTCTCCCTCATTTGCATGGCTCAGTTCATTGTTACCCCAAGTATTATTCCATCACTTGGATGAACCTTGGTTTACTTATTGGCTTGACTTTACCAAAGATATCTTGGTTGCTGCTAAGTGTGGTGACTGCCCACGGCCAATTTACCCGTACCCGTACAGGCTTCTGCAAGGACATACACTTCCCACTCCCTGCGTTTCTTCACGCTGGTAAATGCCAACCTAGGAATCAACCGCTGGGTCATATGGTCAGAGCAGGCTCAGTTTTGTAGGAATCAGCCCAACGCTCTGCCTAGCAGCTATCCACAGCCTTCATACCAGCAGGGACAAGTGCATGTTCCGGCATGTTTGCAGCACTATCTTCCTCTTTCATGGGGAGTGGGGAGAGTTTTTGACCACACCCAGAGTGATGCTCAGGGGTATCTTGGCTATGTACATAGGAATCACTCCTGGTGGTGCTCAGAGGACCAAATGAGATGCCCGGGACTGGACCTGGGTCAATCACATGCAGGGCAAGCGTCCTACCCGCTGTCCTATGGCTCTGGCCCCAGTCTCTTTATAGTCTCTGTATATTTGAAGGTGGACATGAAGAACCTTTGGAGATTCTAGAGAAAGAGAGTGTCATGGGGAGGGCCCCCAACCTGGCACTTTCTGGCATCGTGTGCAGGACTGGGACCGAGCTAGCGGGTGGGTGATGGCAACTTCACAGACTGTCATTCTCTGGTGGTACGTGAATGATCTTTGTTGAAGTATGTGTAAAAGTCTTTAGCTTATTTTAAAATTGGTTGTTTCTTATGAGGTTTTTTATTTTGTTTTGTTTGGGGCGGTGGTGAGCAACATCTACTGGTGCTTAAGGATAACTCCTGGCAAGCCTCAGGAGACCCGATGTGGTGCCAAGGATTAAACCCAAGTCAGCCACATGGAAGGTAAATGCCTTACCTTTAATATCTCTTGCCCCTTAGGATTGTTGGTTTGTTTCTTTTTTTTCTTTTTTGGTTCTTGGGGCACACCCAGTGGTGTTCAGAGGATACTCCTGACTCTGCACTCAGAAATCACTCCTGGTAGGCTGGGGGGACCATATGGGATGCTGGGGATCAAATCTGAATTGGCCACATGAAAGGCAAGCACCCTACCACTATACTATCTCTCTGGCCCCTACCTTATGATTGAGTTTTAAGAAATCTTTATATATACATAAAAGATAAAGATAAAGGCCCTCCCGTTGATCGTCGATTTGCTCGAGCGGGCCCAGTAACGTCTCCATTGGAGACTTTGTTGTTACTGTGTCTGGCATATCGAATACTCTCGGTAGCTTGCCGGGCTCTCCGAGAGGGGCGGAGGAATCGAACTCGGGTCGGCCATGTTGGCCGCGTGCAAGGCGAACGCCCTACCCGCTGTGCTATAGCTCCAGTTATAGCACATATATACATATATATGTATATACATATATATGGCATATATACATAAAAAGACTATATATATGTAAAGACTATATATATGTATGTGTGTGTGTATATATATATATATTACATAAAGTCGCATGCAAGGCAAGCTTCCTATATGCAACACTATTGCTCAGGGCCTAGCGTCTCCTTTCTTTATTCCTTTGTCAAAGATCAGTTGACTATATTTTAGAAGGACTATTTCTAGTTCTCTGTTCTGGTCCATTGATCTTTTTTTTTAATTTTAATTTAATTTTATTTTTGCTTTTTGGGTCACACCCAGCAATTCTCAGGGGTTACTCCTGGCTCTGCACTCAGGAATTATCCCTGGCGGTGCTTGGGGGACCATATGGGATGCCGGGGATCAAACCCGGGTCGGCCGCGTGCAAGGCAAACGCCCTACCCGCTGTGCTATCACTCCGGCCTCCAATTTTTTTTTTAATTTATTTTTACTTTATAGCACAGCGGGTAGGGCATTCGCCTTACACGCGGCCAACATGGCTGACCCGAGTTCGATTCCTCCGCCCCTCTCGGAGAGCCCGGCAAGCTACCGAGAGTATTCGATATGCCAGACACAGTAACAACAAAGTCTCCAATGGAGACGTTACTGGGCCCGCTCGAGCAAATCGACGATCAACGGGAGGGCCTTTACCTTTACCTTACTTTATGACACTATCTTGATTCCTGTAGTTTACAGAAAATTCCAAAGCTGGGAAGTCAGTTCTCCAACATGCTCCTGTGTACTGGGTTGGGATTCTGGGTCTCTTGCTGTTGGATAACACTGGGTTTTCTTGCTGCTCCCGCAGGAAGCTTAAGGTTTATTGAGCCACTCCCACAAAAGTGCAACTGAGGCACACCCAATTCCATCAGGCAATAATAATTCTATATTGCTTTTCTCGTTCCTTTATGTCACTTGCATGGTTTATTTAGCAATGTCCTTTGTGTATAGACATAGGAAGACAGCTGAGGCTATGCTATGTAACATGGGAGTTAATTGACTCCAAAATATTTACTCCTGGGCATCCATATTTATTTATTTATTTATTTTTCTTTTTGGGTCACACCTGGCTTTGCACAGGAGTTACTTTTAGCTCATGCACTCAGGAATTACTCCTGGCAGTGCTCAGGGGACCATATGGGATGCTGGGAATCGAACCTGGGTCGGCCGCGTGCAAGGCAAACGCCCTACCCCCTGTGGTATCGCTCCAGCCCCTGGGCATCCATATTTACAACTCAGGCCTCAGTTGCCCTCAGTTCCTAGTACTCCAAGAGCAGGGTCCCAATGAGGGACTGGATGGACCCAGGGCAAGCTGTGAGCTACCCTGGCATCGAAATGGGCCAGGCCAAGTGCCATAATACTTAACTATAAGTTAAGAGCACGGTCATGGAACAAACTCTGTCATGACACAAAAAGAATGAACTGAATAAGGACCCTACTGGAGTTAGGAAAGACTAACCTGGCCTGAGAACTGTGGTCTGGAATATACAGCGAGATGTTCCCAGAAGATCCAAACTTTAAGCTTAATATATCTCTTGCTGTGTTCATGGGCTGGAGCAATAGCACAGCGGTAGGGCGTTTGCCTTGCACGCGGCTGACCCAGGTTCGATTCCTCCTCCCCTCTCGGAGAGCCCGGCAAGCTGAAAGTATTCTGCCTACACGGCAAAGACTGGCAAGCTACCTGTGATGTATTCGATATGCCAAAAATAGTAACAAGTCTCACAATGGAGACATTACTGGTGCCCGCTTGAGCAAATCTATGAACAACGGGAGGACAGTGCTGCAGTGCTACTGTGTTCATACAAAATGACATTACTAAAAATATTATCAAGGTCATCCTGTTGGTCATCGATTGTCTCGAGCAGGCCCCAGTAATGTCTCCTTCGTCCCAGCCCTGAGATTTTAAAAAGTGCCACATTTGAGGCTCTTTCAGGGTCAGAAGAATGAGACCCATCATTGATACTGGTTTTTGGCATATTGAATACACCACGGGGAGTTTGCCAGACTCTGCTGTGTGGGCAGAATACTTTTGGTAGCCTGCCAGGTTCTCCAGAGTAAGACCTAGAAAATAAGATGTCATGCGGCCACTTTTGCGGCTGCGCACTTCTGGGAACTTGGTTTTACAGTCTCTGGGTCTTGGCCGCCAATGGGAAATTAATTTAAAAAATACTATAAGAACTTTATAATTTCTAACATATTTATAATATAAAATATTATAAATTTACTATGACTGTTTAAATAGATTACTAGCTGAAAAAAGAAGAAAGCAATACACCCTGGATGGAATCCCACCCTTGTGCAGATCTCCTAATAATCTGGAGTACTGAACCCTCAGATGAGACTTTGTCCTTGAGTTAATCTCCTGAAGGAGTGGCTTTACCTCTCTTTGTTGTTATAATAATGTTCAACCCCACCTTTGTGTCCCCACCCTTCATGATTCTAAATAACTATGCTGCAAGGGGGAAGGAGTTGTTGAAGGTACTGGGAACGAGACTCTGGAACGAGACATTGGAAGGAGATGCCGGAAGATGAAGACAAGATGTTGGGGGACTAGACTCTGGGAAGAGACACTGAGGAGAAAGTGAAGTCTAGACTCTAGAACCAGACACTGGGGACTAGATGCTGAGGACTGGACATTAAGGACAAGAAGGTCAACGACGAAACGTGGAGGACACAGAGAACTGAGACTTTGAAGACTTTGGGACTAGAAGGAGAACCAGATGATGACAATGACTGGAAGTAGAGGACTATGAGACTACATCGAGACTTGGAAGAGGATATAACAAAGGAGAGGACTTTGAGGTCCATGAGGAGAGTAGGATGATGGAACTGTGATGGCCGGGACTATGACAAAAACGACCACTCCGATTATAGGGATAGGGGAGAGATTGGACCAGCCGGGGAGGAGAGAGAAATAAACTGACTACCAACCAGCCTGGGGCCCAGTTTCTGTTTCACTGTTTCCCCAGTCCTTCGCCTGTTGTCTGGCCTGAGGAGGTGGCTCTCAGTCTCGAAACACTTGAGTCCTGCGTGTCCCCTCGCACGTGCCCATTGCACCCTTCTTTTATTTGAAACTTACACTTGTCTCTCCATATAGTTTCCTTTTGAGCCACACCCAGCGATGCTCATGGGTTACTCCTGATTCTGCATCCAGGAATTACTCAAGTGACCATATGGGATGCTGGGGATCGAACTTGCAAATCAAATGCCCTACCCACTTTACAATCACTCTGGCCCTCTCCATGTAACTTTGGAATCTGTTAGTCAATATCCACAAAATAGCTCACTGAAATTTTTTTTTTTTTGCTTTTAGGGTCACACCTGGCAACGCACAGGGGTTACTCCTGGCTCTGCACTCAGGAATTACCCCTGGCAGTGCTCAGGGAACCATATGGGATGCTGGGAATCGAACCCGGGTCGGCCGCGTGCAAGGCAAACGCCCTACCCGCTGTGCTATTGCTCCAGCCCCTCACTGAAATATTAACTGGGGTCCCATTCGATCTATAGATCAGGTGAGGAAAACCTAACAATCTTTTCATTATTTATTCCTTGGAGTCTTCGGTTTTTTTTGGTTTTTGCTTTTTTTTCCTTTTGCTTTTTGGGTTACTCCTGGCTCTGCACTCAGGAATTACTACTGTCAGTGCTCAGGGGACTATATGGGATGTTGGGGATCCAATCCAGGTTGGCCGCATGCAAGGCAAACGCCCTACCAGCTGTGCTATCGCTCCAGCCCCAGCGCCTTCAGTTTTGTAGTATCCTCAGCTAGACCTAATCCATATTTTATTGGTTTCCAAACTGCACTGCGGCCCTTTGGGAGGGCACAATTACCGATGGTGTGTGCTTTTTATTTCCAATGACACACATTTGTTGCTGGTACTTAGGAAAACAATTGATTTTGTATCATTACTCTGGACTTTGCAACCCTCACTATAACAGATTATTCCTCCCAGGCATGTTCATGTCAGTTCTTCTGGATTTTCTACATAGATAACCATGACATCTGTGAGCAGTTTTATGTCTTCCTTCTCAATCTGTAAGCCATTTATTTCCTTTCTTATTGCATTAAAAACCAGAGTGTGTGTGTGGGGGGAGGGAGGGACAGTCCAGTGTGAGGGGTGTGTGTCTTGCATGTTGATGACTGAGGTTCAATCTCAAGCTCAACATATGGTCCCCTGAGCACTGCCAGGAGAGACCCCTGAGCACAGAGCAAGGACAAGCCCCCAAAACAGCTGGGTGTGGCCAAAACAACCAAAACCAGTGCGGAGGGGACATCCTGGCCTTTCCCTGACCTCTCTGGGAAAGCTTCCAGTTTTCATCATGTTGAAATATGCTGGTAACTAAGGTCTTTTTGTAGATACTTTTCCAAAACTGAGCAAGTTCCCTCTATTCCCAGTTTCCTCAAAAATAAAAATACCTTTTATAAAAATTTCTGGACCACACCCAGTGGTGCTTACTGTTGGCTCTACACTCAGGGGCCCTCCTGGCAGGGCTTGGGGGATCCACTGCAGTGCTGGGGATTGAACCTGGGTTAGCCCAATTCAGCCAAGTGCCAGGCAAGTGCCCTACCTACCGTACCATCGCTTCAGTCCTTTGTTTTTAATCATAAGTGGGGTTGGATTTTGTTAAAGAGTTCTCCATCAACTGATAAGACAAAAGGTTTTTTCTTCTATAGTCTGTGGATAGATTCTATTTGGTGATTTTTAGATTCTGAGGTAGGCTTGCAGACTCAGGAAAAATTCTGCTTGGTCGTGGGGTATGATTCTCTTCATACGTTCTTGGATTTGGTAAGCAAATATTTTCCTTGAGGGTTTTACACCCGAGTGCAGTTTTCTTTATTTGCAATGCTTTTGATTTTAACATTAGAGTGACGTTGCCCTCAAAGAGTCAGTTAGGCATCTTCTTTCTTCTTTTCTCTTCTGAGCCATTATAGAGAATTGGTAACATAGCCCTAAATGTTTGGTAGAAGCCACCAGTAAACTGGGTCTGATTTTTCATTTTGGAAAGGTCATTAATTATTGATTCAATTTCTCTCCTTTCTTCAATATTTTTAAATTGTGCATATAACCTAATCAAAGATCGTATCAGAAGTAGACAAAGGGTAGTGGAAGAGTGTCTTGGGCATTTTGGTGGTAGTGGTGGGTGGGCAGTAACTTCACACGTCAATATGATAAACTTTAATACTGCTATTATTGCTACCTAAACTATGAAAAAAAAAAAGAAAATTCTTTTGGTCACACCTGGCAGTGCTCAGGGTTGACTCCTAGCAAAGCTCAGGGTACCATACGGGGTGCCAGGGTTCAAACCCAGGTCAGATGCATGCGAGGCAAATGTCCTATCCACTGATGAATAAAATAAAATAAGAATTTTAATGGTGCATTCTAGTCATTAAAAATCATTGAACAACCAAAAAAAATGGCACTAAAACTAAACTACATTTTATTGCCTGCAATAACCTTGCACCAACTCAGTATTAACTATACTTCAATGCATCTCACCCAGCTTCTTCTTCCCACTGTCCACTGTCCTCCCGTTGTTCATCGATTTGCTCGAGCGGGCCCAGTAACGTCTCCATTTTGAGACTTGTTGTTACTGTGTTTGGCATATTGAATACTTCATGGGGAGCTTGCCACGCTTTGCCGTGCAGGTGAGATACTCGGTAGCTTGCCGGGCTCTCCAAGAGGGGCAGAGGAATCGAATCCAGCTCGGCCGGGCCAGCTGCTTGCAAGGCAAACGCCCTACCGCTGTGCTATGACTCCAGCCCACCAAGTAGATTAAAGGTTTTTTAAAATAATACTTGTCGTGTGCTGATCTGCCAGAGAGGAGCTGCTACTAATCTCAGGACAGATTCTTTCTGGGGCCGCACCCCATGTCCAGGGCCCATTCTGGGATCCCACAGCCTATACCAGAGCAAGTGGCAACACCTTCAAGACATAGCCATGAGCTCAGTGATGCTACACGATTCTCAAAAGCAGGAATAGCTCTCTTCCTGGCGCCAGGCACAGCCATTTATGCAGTCATTTCTGAGCAAAGGTAGAAACTCAATGGCAAAGCACCCCCTGGTCCGACGCCTCTCTCTGCGCATGTCTTAAGTATCACAGCATCAGACCGGGGGAATCGGTAAAGACCACAAGTGGCAAATAGATTCTCCCCTGCCCTCTGACACTCTTCTTCTTCCCAATTAACATATAAGTTCATTTCTTCCCCTGTCAGCCAGAGAGGAGACAGAAGAAGCAGAGGCCCTTCATTGTCAGTAGTTCCCAAGTCTTAGATGTGAAAAGGGACCACAAAGTCATTTCAACTTGACCTCACCTTGTCCCCTCACGTTCAACAGCTGAAAGAAGGCGAGTGCTTGGGGCATGCACACTGCATGTTGGCGGTGCCCGCCTCATAACTGTGCCAGCTTGCGCCTCCATTTCATCATTTTCTTTAGAAGACAGTGGATGTTTCTCTCTTCCTCAATTTGGACTTCTCCAACTCCTCGCTCTCAGAGACCACGGGTATCCTGGCCAACACAGATTGCTCATGTCACACGTGAGGCGCTCGTGGGCTGCACTTTCGCCATTGGCCACGGGGGAGTTATGGGCAGAGAAGCTCCCAAGCATGGCCTTCCTGGCCTGGTTGGTCCTGCGAGGACACATTCTGCTTGCGGATGACGACCCCCGTGAGCAGGAAGCATGCGAAGCCTCCCAGTGAAGGTATTGGGGGGCAGGAGGCTGTCCCAGAAGAGCCACCAGAGGGTGGGGTTCATCTGCGCCAGGTCACTGGGGCCCCATGATGATGAAAATATGCATATCCGCTGGATGAAAGACGTGAGCCTGGTCCAGCTCTTCCTGCAGGCTTCCACACCTGAGTGTGACTCTGCCGCCTGCTCTGCATTTGCCGCGATGCTCACTGAGCACACACGCCAGCGAGTGAAGAGCCATAAGCGGCGACCACCAGCAAGCGTCTGATTCAGTTTCTTCTGTTTATTTTCTATTGTTATGGGGTCACATCTGGTGATGCGCAGGGATCACTCCGGGCAGGCTCAGACCAAATGGGGTGCCAGGGATTGAACCTGGGCCCCTCACAAGCCAGGCAAATGCCCTCCTCGCTGTGCTATGGCTCTAGCCCTAGCCTGTGATTCAACCTCTCTCTTTTTTTTTTTTTTGTGCTTTTTGGGTCACACCCGGTGATGCTCAGGGGTTACTCCTGGCTCTGCACTCAGGAATTACTCCTGGCATTGCTCAGGGAACCATATGGAATGCCGGGGATGGAACCAGGGTCGGCCATGTGCAAGGCAAATGCCCTCCCCGCTGTACTATCACTCTAACCCAGTTCAACTTTTTTTTTTGGGGGGGTCACACTCGGCGATGCACAGGGGTTACTCCTGGCTCTGTACTCAGGAATTACCCCTGGCAGTGCTCAGGGGACCATATGGGATGCTGGGAATTGAACCCGGGTCGGCCGCGTGCAAGGCAAATGCCCTACCCACTGTGCTATTGCTCTAGCCCCTCAACTTCTTTAAAGATGGAGAACTTATGCAGATCCCTTACTCCTTGTGGGAGTTTGGTAGGTTGCATCCTTCCAGGGATGGGTCTGTTTAATTGAGGTTATCAAATGTGTGGTCGAGTTGTCTGTAAGTTGTTCCCTAAACACCCACAGGAGCTGCTGTGATGTCCCTTCCTCTGTGAGGATATTAGTTCGTGAACTCTTTTCCTCTTAGGCTTTAAATGATTAACATCCAACGACTTGCACAGCCACAAATTCATGTGTTGAAACCTAATTCCCCCAGAGTGATGGGAGGAGAAGGTGGAGCCTTGGGGCAGCGATGGGATCTTGGGGACAGATTCCACATTTCTGCCTGCAGTGCCCAGGAAGCAAACCCGGCAAGCCAGCCCACCCTTCCCAGACTGTGAGGACATGACGGGAAGCGAGCGGTCAGCAACTCAAAGGGATTTCAGCAGAGGCAGAAGGCGTCGCCTCCACAGTTAGATGTCCAGTCCCCGGACTCTGAGGAGTGAGTGTACACACTGCTGCATCAATGAGCAGCACTTTGCTAAAACAGCCCAAAGTGTACTAACCTTGATTTTACTCATCTTTAAAAGGACCAGCTTTTATTTGGGGGGGTGGGGGGCACATGCGGTGATGCACAGGGGTTACTCCTGGCTTTGCATTCAGGAATTAGCCCTGGCGGTGCTCAGGGGACCATATGGGATGCTGAGAATTAAACCCGGGTTGGCCGCATGCAAAGCAAACACTCTACCTGCTGTGCTATCACTTCAGTCCCAGGACCAGCTTTTTTAAAAATTTATTTTTGATGTTTTGGACCACGCCCAACGATGCTCAGGGGTTACTCCTGGCTCTGTACTCGGGAATCACTCCTAGCAGTGCTCAGGGAACAATCTGGGATGATGGGTATCGAACCCTGGTAGGCCACGGGCAAGGTAAGTGCCCTACCCACTGTGATATCACTCCAGCCCCGAATCTGATTTAAAAAAAAAACAAACAATAGGGGTGGTGGTGGTGGTGGTGATGGCGGTGGTGGTAGGACCACTCTTGGCAGTGCTTAGGGCCAGGTGGGGCTGGAGAAGAGAGCCCGGAGTCCCTTACGTAAATGAGGCATCTCCCAGGCTCTCTGAGTGCCTTTCCTCAGCCCCTCCAAGGTGGAGGGATGGGGTGTTTCCTATGACCTCAATTCTCTTACGGTTCTAACAAGAGGACCGGAAAGAGTACAGCAGTCAAGGAGCTGGCCACACATATGGCTGACCCCCAGATCCATCCCTGGCACCACATCCAGTCCCCCAAGCACTGCCAGGAATAAGTCCTGAGCACTGTCAGGTGTGCCCCCCCCAAAAAAAAAACCAGGGGGCCGGGGGTGGGGGAAAGGGGGGAAGCTCTAACATGAGTTTTCAATTGTTCAATTTGTTTAGTTCAATTTGTTTTGTTTAAATTGTTTTCGATTGGCAATTTCCAAACTCCTTCATGCCAGATTGGCAAGCAGGAATTATGATTTCCTTTCTCATTTGAGTTACACTGAAGTCGTTTCTGCTACTGGCAAACAAAAGAATCCCTCTGAAAAAGGTACCCTCAGAGAGCAGGTTTCTTTTTAGACGCCCTCCCCAGTGAACAGCTCTTTCAAAGAGTAAATCGGGGCTTAGAGATGGGATAAAATTACTCACAGCTCAGAACAGGTAAAAGAAAACTGCCCAGCACAGCTATCAGAAGCCCAGTCCCTTTATTTCATATGTAGAAAAGACAGGCCACGTTCTCATACATCCTTGACAAAACTTTAGAAGATGAGTCAACAGCATCCATTAACTGTAAATAAATGTGCAAGCTTTTGGCCAACAAATCTGCCTCAAGAAATCAACCCTAATTACACATGTGCACGTAACTCACTGTAGCACTCTTTGTGGGAAGAACTGGGAATGTTCTAAATGCCCATCAACGTGTATTTCACTGTCATGGTCACGGTCACGGTTCTCCCGTTGTTCATCGATTTGCTCGAGCGGGCCCAGTAATATTGTGAGACTTGTTGTTACTGTGTTTGGCATATCAAATATGTCACGGGGAGCTTGCCAGGCTTTGCCGTGCAGGCGAGATACTCTCGGTAGCTTGCTGGGTGCTCCGAGAGGAGTGGAGGAATTGAACTCGGGCCGGCCACATTGGCCACGTGCAAGGCAAATGCCCTACCACTGTGCTATCACTCCAGCTTTCACAGTCAATAGAAAAGAATGGGGCAGGGACCGCCCCTCTTGGAGAGCCTGGCAAGCTACCCAAAGTATCTCGCCCACATGGCAAAGCCTGGCAAGCTACCCGTGACGTCCTGGATATGCCAAACACAGTAACAAGTCTCACGATGGAGGCATTACTGGGCCTGCTCGAGCAAATTGATGAACAATGGGAGGACAGTGGGGCAGGGGCTGGAGAGGCAGTACATGGGAGACAGTCTGACAGTTAAAGCACTTAACTGCCAGGTTTGACCCCCGGCATCCCATGTGGTCCCCCAGGCACCACCAGGGGTGATCCCTGAGCGTAGAGCCAGGAGTAAGCCCTGAGCATGGTTGGCTGTGACCCACAAAAATAAGACAAAAAGAATAGGATAGGTTTCTATATAGCCCTCAGAAGTTCTCAAGGCATGAGGGCATGGCAGTCAATGAAAAGAGCAGGGCTCTTAAGCCAGGGGCTGGAGCGATAGCACAGCGGATAGGGCATTTGCCTTGCATGCGGCCGACCCGGGTTCAGTTCCCATCATCCATATGGTCCCCTGAGCACCGCCAGGAGTGCTTCCTGAGTGCATGAGCCAGGAGAAATCCTTGAGCATCGCTAGGTATGACCCCCCAAAAAAAAAAGGCCAGCACAAACTTGAGGACACACATTTCTCAGCTGTGAGAACTTCTATAATAAGCTCTGAGTCTCCACTCACTCTCTCACGCCAGGAGATAGCAGAGACTCAGATCTTCATGTGTTTGGTTTTCTTTTTCTTTTATTGGAGCAGGGGGAGGGTCTTGCTTTTGGGGGAGGGTCACACTCGGCGATACTCAGGGCGATGCCAGGGACCAAACCCTGGTCAGCTGCACGCGAGGCAAACACCCTCCCCACTGTACTCATCGCTCGGCCCATGTGTTTGGTTTTCCTTCTGTCCCATTTGCAGTGCATTTATGGATCGGGGAGACAGCACAGGGCTTACAGAGCTTGCCTTCCATGCAGCCAACCCCAGTTCTATCCCCAGCATCACATAGGGGCACCAAACACCGCCGTGAGTCATCCCTAACCACAGAGCCAAGGAATGGCCCCTGAGCACTGCCAAGTGTGGCCCAAACCCCATCCCCAAAAAAGCACTCACTGTGAGTTTGCCTGAGAAAGCCACGAGCAGAAAGTTCTGCCCAGGCATGTGAAACTGAAGAGGGAAAATCTGGTCCAGAACTCCAACTTTCTAACTCCTTCCTGGGATTTCTTCCTTCGGCTCTGAATTGCCAGAGCTGTCTCGTTACTGCCTTTGTCAGCAGGGCAGCAGCCACCATTTAGAGGGGCAACCAGGCCACCTAAGATACCCCTAAGATACCCTCTAAGATACCCTCTAAGATACCCCTGAGGGTATAACACTGCAATGTACAGATGGGCTTAAGCTTCGACTGAAGCGGAGAAGATTAAGGTTCAGGGGGAGGAGAGTTCAGTGTACGCCAAGGAGGTCTAACTCAAAGAGAAAGAGTTTGGCAGTCCTGCGTCCTCATCCCTCGCACCCAGAAGCCATGTGGGGAAAGCGGGTCGGCCTGCGGGAACTGACCTGGAACTCCTCCTCGCTGAGGCCCTCCGCCAGGGCGTGCTGGCGCAGCTCATCGGGGTCCTGGGCCCGGAAGAGGCGGCTGAGCAGGGCATAGATGTAAGGGGCTTCGGGGGAAGTCTGCAGCAACACCGCCAAGCCTCCATACCAGGCGGCGCGCGACAGGTGGTGGGCATAGAGGCGCTCTGAGGGCGACAGCAGGCGGAAGGCCTCGCGGCAGTCCAGGCTAGACACGCCGATGTCATTGGGCAGGATGTACTGGGTGTCCGCCATGGGCCCTGCTGAGAACCATCACCATCACAGGCGTCACTCACCACACCACATGCTCGGCACTCTCCTGGTCTCATATCCGCCCCCTAAAAGCCCAGGAGGCCAGGAATGCCATTAGACCCATTCACCAGATTTGATCACCGAGGCTCGGAGCTACACCACCTCACCCAAGGAGTGTGCAAACTAGACCGGTGGACTCTCTGTGGTCTTAAGGACTGACTCCAACCAGCTGGTCTTATAGATGGGGAAACTGATGCCCAGAGAGGCGAGGCACTTGGCCTCATGAGCCCACTGAGGTTTCAGACACCTGTCTAGATTCCCTTGGTCCTCCAGGACCCTGTGCTGCCTCCCCTCGTCCTCCTCTTCAGAATTCATGGGCTAGTTCTTCCTTTCCACCCGCGGCTGCGAACACCCAGGCAGGATCCAGAAACCAGCAGGAAGACCCAGGTTACCATCTGGGTGCTGCCCCCGGATCTCTCAAAACATTTTCACTTCTCTGGGCTTCCACTTCCGCCTCTGAGGAATGGGAGCGACAGTGACTCCACGCTCACCAGATGGGCGTGCATATTAGGCGAGAGCACCATGCACCGAAACTTTCCTTCCTTGCGGGCTGCGGCCAGGATGCGTCCCCGTCTCATCCCGCACCCTCCAGCCTCCAGCACGCACCGGCCGCGCAGCCACGCGTGCAGCCGAGGCATGAAGTTAGGCTCAGGGCAGAAAGAAAACTCGATTTCCATATTGGAGGCTGAGTCTCGAGGCGTGCGAGCCACTTTAGCAAAGACCTCACAGTCCCGGAGTTCCAAATCACTGTCCCTAACTCGGGCGGGTTCCCCGCAACCGCGGCCAGTGCCCACGCTCCGCCCCAAGGGCTCGATTCCCGGGATTCCGAAAGGGGTTAGTTAACCCTTGGCTGCCCTGGCCGTGCCTTGACCTCAGAGCCTCCAGAAACTGGAAGGGGTACTAGAGGGAGGGCAGAGAGAGAATGATCTTGCATTCGGTCCGGCCTCGCTCCGTTCCCCGTGGGTGACACGTTATGACCCCCAAGCCCGGGCGGCGCGCCTCACCTGCAGCAGCTGCTCTCTTCGCAAACTCACTTCCTGCTTCCGGCTCCCCCATTCATTGGGGCTCCGCGGGCTCCGCCCCCACCGACCAATTGTCGGGCCGCGGGGCCCGGATAAGCGTCAGCTCCAGCCAATGGGAGCGCGGGGGCGAGTCCCGCCCCCCCAGCCCAGCCCAGCCCCCGGGCGCTACGGAGACACGAGCGGAATGGCCCCAGCGGCCTCGGCCTTTTGTCCGCCGGCCGCGCTTGCGCCGGGCTCACTAATTTCAGCGGCCCGCAGGGCGGCGGCGTAGCCCCAACAGTCGAAACGTACAAGGTCCCGCAAGTCGGGACACAAGGTCTCGCAAGTCCGGTAGGACGACCCGGACTTCTCCGATCTGCACCCCTTTGCGACCCCCCCCTCCCCCGACCCCGTCCTTTCCCCCCACGCAGGGACCTCAGTTTTGCAGGTGGAAACCTGCACAATGGGAGGAAATGGTTCCTCCTTTCTCACTGGGCTGGAGGACTTAAAAGCTGGGGAAGGGACCAGAGCGATAGTACAAAGGGCGGGGCCCGGAATCCCATATGGTCCCCCGAGCTCCGCCAAGAGTAATTCCCGAGGCTGGAGCAGTAGCACTGCGGTTAGGGCGTTTGCCTTGCACGAGGCCAGCGCGGGTTCAATTCCCAGCATCCCATATGGTTCCCGGAGCACCACCAAGAGTAATTCCCGAGTGCAAAGCCAGGAATAACCCCTGAGCATCGCCAGGTGTGACCCAAAAAGCCACAAACAGGAAAATCTGGATAAGCCACCGTTCCTCATAAGGATTTATACCCTCCATTAACTTCATACAGCCATAACTCTGGGGCACAGAGACAAAACCTCACTGAGCCTCAGGAGTTATGGGGTGCTTGCTGGACTGGGAGCCTGCCTGCACCAGGGGCAGGGTCATGCCTGAGGTCCAGTTCTGCATGTTCATAGAGTATTCGCCCCGGGTCTGGGTGTAGAATGTTTCGCCAGGTGGGGCCACCAGGAGAACCTTGCAAGCATTCCCTTTCAGCGTAAGGGCAGAGTCAGCCATTGGAGATGGAATTAGCCTCCACAGTCCACCAGCTTTCTGGCCCTGAGTGAGCTGCTTAGCCTCCTACCTCTTGGCTTTCTCACCCAGAAAACCAGGCTGACGAACATCTCTTCTCTGCGACACACACTGTCCAAACTTCTGTCCCTGCAGGGGCGCCCCCTAATGTTGTGCAGAGTAGAGGTCTAGGCAAGGAGTGACCTGGTGAGATATTCTCCTTGCCACACCTTTGCCCCAGCTGTGTGCAGACTCAGGCCAGTATTTGCCCCCTTTCCGGTGCCAGATTCTCGGATACAAAGTCCTGCATAGCACAACAGGGCTATTCATCATTGGCCCTGATGATAGCTGTCTTTATAGGGGGAAACTCAGAGTATTTGTACTTGTTTTTAGAATGTCCATTTTTGTCTTTAAAGTAGGTTTAAAATCTTCACCAACTTGGGTGAAACTGCAATGTACGCCAGTAGAGGGCGCAGTGCTGCTGACATCTGCCATCAGGGAGCAACACAGATCAGTGATAATTTTTGCATTGCAAGTTGGACAGGGAGGGGAGACACCCAGGTGTGTGCTCAGGGCTTACTCCTGGCTCTGAGCTCAGGGATCACTCCTGGCGGAGCTCAGGGAACTATACAGGGTGCCAGGGATCAAACTGAGTGGCCATGTGCAAGGTAGGGGCCCTGCTGTACTATGTCTTCACCCCTAGGCCCCCGCATTTTTTTGGGGGGGTCACACCCGGCAATGCTCAAGGGTTACTCCTGCCTTTGCACTCAGGGACTACTCCTGGCGGTGCTCACGGAGGACCTTATGGGATGCTGGGAATCAAACCTGGGTGAGCCGCGTGCAAGGCAAACACCCTCCCCACTGTGCTATCGCTCCAGCCCCGCCCCTGCATTTTTATGATCACAGTGAATATGCAAACTTACTAACGGGCTGGAGCGATAGCACACCGGTAGGGCGTTTACCTTGCACTGGGCTGACCCGACCGACCCAGGTTCAATTCCTCTGCCCCTCAGACAGCCGGGCAAGCTACTGAGAGTATCTCACCCGCATGGCAAAGCCTGGCAAGCTACCTGTGTTCGATATGCCAATCACAGTAACAAGAAGTCTTACAATGGAGGCGTTACTGGGCCTGCTCTAGCAAATCGATGAACAACAGGAAGACAGTGGACAGTGGACTAACGTCCTGTACCAGTGGCTTGACATGGAGAAGCTCATTTAATGTTGTGCAAAGCCTGAGCTAGGATGTTGTCGTTTTACCCATTGTACTGATGAGCAAACCAAGGCTAATCGGTTCATTGACTTGGCAGGGGGGGCTCTCTGCCTGTCTTCAGATGTTCTGTTCCTCAGATTTCCCTCATATTATCCCTTCCACTCGCCTCACGTGTTTGCATGCCCACGAACGTTCATGCGCACAGCATCACATGGAACTTTCCACCATGAGAACCCGAGGCTGCCACCCTCCTCCTTGGCTCCTCTCCACCCCCCCAGAGAAGAGAAAGGGGTGGGTGAGGACGTCTTGAATTTATTATTAGGTACTACGACGTTCAGATTAGGTACTCCTCGTTCCCCTGGTGACAAAGAGCTGTTTATTCCATTGAACCGTGGGGCAGAGCGAGCCGCGCCCAGGGCGCCCGGGCTCTCCTTGACCGCTGCGCTGTCCCGCGGACGATGCTTACTTACCTCTCTCCTCCTAGAGCCCAGGCTCCCCCGCTGCCGAGGGGGGCGGAAAGTTCCCATCTGGTTCCCCACAGGTCAGAAGAGAACAAGTAGGAGGACTTGGATTCTGAGCGCTCTGCGTAGGGCGGGGGGTGGGTGGGTACAGCGCTCTGCAGAACCCACCCCT
Source organism: Sorex fumeus (assembly GCF_029834395.1). Taxonomy (NCBI): domain Eukaryota; kingdom Metazoa; phylum Chordata; class Mammalia; order Eulipotyphla; family Soricidae; genus Sorex; species Sorex fumeus. Next base: position 5,497,677 of record NW_026606150.1, on the reverse strand, counting down.
GGAGGCACTGAGCTGCTCCGGGAGCGAGACTTTGAGCCTATACGCCCCTCCCCGCCAGGGGGCGCTCTGCCCCCCCAGCCCAGATCTGGTCTCTGCGGCCCCAGCTCGTGGGGGCTGGGCCAGGCCGGCCTCTGCAACCTCCGTGCACCTGTCTTCCTAGCTCACCTCTCCAGAAGAGTCTGGGGGCAACCCCAGCAGCAGCCCAATAACAAGAACCCGACTATGTCGCCCCCCCCAGGCCCCCGTATCCTTTTTGATCCCCCTCCACACCTGGCTCGTTGCCTCCAGCCTATTCCCTGCCACGCCATTGCTCTCTCTCCTCCCCTCTGGGGTGCTCCTCTCTCTGGGGTTCCCTCCCAATGCCCCCAGAGGGAGCAGTCCACGGGGGTGGGGGCAGCTGTGGGCTGTGGATTTACCTGGCTGTGACCTGGGCGCTGTGGCTCCCCCTTTGGCGGCCAGGCGTGGCAGTACCCCCTCGCCGCTCTCCCCCCATCACAGGACATTCAGTAACCAACGCGAGAAGCCCGGGCGGCCACTCCCTGCATTTAGCAGTATTGGGGCCCCCCAGGCAGCTCATTCCCTACTCCCTCACCTGTCCACAGTCAGGGTCTCCTGCGCCAGCCTCAGACGCCGCAGCCCCAAGCCCCGCTGCTCACTCCAGGGAGGCGCATGCGCTCTGGGGCTCACCCCAAGCCTGTGGCCCGCCTCTCCCTTCTACCCAAGCCCCCTCCTCTGCCTGTGGACCCTGCGGGGGGGTGGTGGTCCCCAAAGACACCGAGGCTCTCCTCCCTTTCCCCGGCCTCTGCTCCCCCAAAGCTGTGCTGATGTTCCAATATCTGACTTGCTTCCACGAGCCCAGCCCCTCCACCAGGCAAGGTCCGGGGATGAGTCTCTCCCCAGAGGCCCTAGGCATTGGAGTCCAGCGGGTACCAGCAGATGCCCGGGCCGGCCTGCCACCCCTCCCCAGTCACTCCGGAGCGGGAGACGCTGCACGCACGCACACGCAGGCGCTGAGGGCAGCCGAGCAGCACGGTTTATAGAGGAACCCGGGGCAGCGGCGGCGGGGCGAGGGGCCGGGCAGGCTCGGGCACAGCCAGACTAAGCTGGGGATCAGGGACTGCGCCCCTTCACTCCCCCCGCGGGCACAGTGTGGGCGGCAGGATGTGGGCGGGGCAGGGAGGCGGGCTTCCCCCCACGCACCCCCGGGACAGCTGGTGCTGAGGGCCCCATCATTTAGACCGGGACTGGGGTCTCGGGGACCCCCGGGGAGACCGGATCTTAGGGGGGGGGACATTCGCTGTCTCCCTCCGGAGTGGCTGTGGTTGGCAGATGGGCAGTCCCACATGCAGAGCTCCCTGTAGGCTGCAGGAAGTGGGGGGGACCCGGACGGGCGGGCAGTAGCGGGGAGGGGGGGGCGCGCTGGGGCGCCTAGTCCAGCGGCCCCTGGAAAATGAGGCGGACGCAGCCGTGCTCGCCCGTGAGCCAGGCCCCGCAGAAGGGGCAGGCGGCGTGGAAGGCGTGCGTGCCGTGGGGCAGTGGAGTCTGCGCCCAGTAGCGGGCAGTTTTCTCGGAGCACACGTGGCCGCAGGGCGCGAAGGCATGGCTGGGCGGGCCGGGGTCCAGGCAGAGGCCGGCCTCCTGGCCGAGCCACAGGGGCACGTAGGGCCCCACGAGGCGGCAGAGCGGGCACTCGCGCTCCTGGGGGCCCCGCTCGCGCCGGCAGCCCCAGCCGTGGTAGCCGTGGACGTGGCCGCAGCGGACGTAGACCCAGGGCTGCTGCTTGTCCGGCGCCGTGCGGCCGCGGGCCGGGCTGGGGAAGGCCAGGGTGCTGAGGCCCACCGGGCACTGCGGCCGCGCCGCGTTGGCCTCCTGCCGCTGCGCCTCCAGCTGCTTCCGCGTGGGCGCCCGCTGCAGCCCGGCCGGCGTGCGCCACAGCAGCGTGGCCCCGCACAGGTCGATCAGGGAACCGTCCTGCAGCACGTTGGACTCGCTCTCCACCTGCGGGCAACGCCAGAGCCTGAACGGCCGCCACCGGCCCGGCCACCCCCGCGGGGCCTCCCTGAGGGTGCATCCCGGGAGGACCGGGATGGAGGGGGGGAGGGGCGAGGGCAGAGGAGAGAAGAGCTGGGGGGGGGCACAGGGAAAGAAGCGGGGGTCCCAGGAGGCGGGGCTCCGGCGCACAGCGGGGCACGGCCTTGGTGAGCTGGCTGTCCGCTCAGGAGTGGCCACAGTGCTTACCCGGGCTCCTCCCCACGGGGCCAGGCCGTTAAGGCTCCCGCTCCTGAACTCTGGCACTGGGCCCCAACCGCTGTCCTGCGGGCTGTGGTTCTAAGGGACCACCGGCGTTGGAGCGGAGGGTGGGGGGACTTCGCTCTAGACTCCACCTCCAAGGTGGGCTAACACAGCCTCATCCTCAGAAAGTGTGCCCCCTCTCAGGTCTCCTGCGACATGCAGAATCCAGCCCCTGAAAACAGGTGGCACGCCACGCCGAGAACACAGTTCAAAGGACACTTGTGAGCCACCCGGGAGCCTAACTTTTGAAAATCGCGGTTTCTCTCCCGGAGCGAGCCGCCTCTGCAGGGAGTACTACTGGGCGTGGCTTCCGATCGGACACGCCCATGGTGGGCGGGGTTATTCAGGGCCCGCTGTAGCGGGCTGGAGCGATGGTACAGTGGGTAGGGCGCTTGCCTTGCACGCCAGCGACCACAGTTCGATCCCCGGCATCCCGTATGATCCCCTAGGCACCTGACCCCAGTATGCACTGTCAACACCAAGGGCCATCAACCGCATTCCCACTTCGGAAACGGGTTCAGCGGTGTTGCTGCTATTTCCTGTCACTGCAGGGGTCTCTGGCGGCTCCTTGTGGAGTGTGCTGGGGCTCCTCTGTGGCAGGAGATCTATTCTGCCTTGGGGAGGGGACAGGCAATATCAGGGTGGAGGGACAACAGTGCAGCCACCTACCAGCTTCCCCCGCTGCTGGGCGGAGCGGCTGTCCCTCAGCGTGTACACGTTCCCGCACACCGAGATCTCCCGCCAGACGCCGGGCGCTGAGTCCTCGGCGAAGCCACCCGCCGGGTGCATGACCAGCACCCCATTGGTGGTCAAGCCATCCATGAGGCCGTCGGGGGTCCGCCATTTAGCCGCCCGCTCCTGGGACCAGATGAGGAATCAGAATCCGCCTTCCAAGTGCTTCTCTCACGGTGGGGAAGGGGGCCCAGAGAAGAGGGGTATCGGGGCTGTGTCACCCCAGACTTCACTTCTTGTTTGGTGCCTGCAGCAGGGAGTTGCCCATCACCCCAGGATGCTGCCCTTCCCCCACCTCCCACCACCTCTCTCTCTCAGAAGGTGCCCCCTGTGGGTGGGAGGGTCACTCACTCCAAGGAAGATGTTGCTGGAGGCGTCAAAGCCAGCGGCATAGATGCGGGCTGTGTAGGGCGGCCGGCGGTCGCAGAGGATGCGGCAGGCGTAGCGCGAGATGGTACTTTGGGCCGAAGGGCCCTCCGTGGCCGCGCCCCCCGGGGAGGTGTCTGTCACCACGAAGTCGATCATGTTTTCCGTGGAACGGCCGATCTGGGAGGAGGGGGAGGGCAGCACAGGGACAGGGTGTGCCCAGGTAAGCCCCCACCTGTGGGCAGGGCCACCCAGGAGCCGCTTCCCAGCTTCCGGCAGGCTGCCTTCGTGGGGTCTGACTTTCCTCCCCTCTTACCCCTGGAGCTCTAGGGAACGCCCCACTCCATAAAAACCCATGTGCTGGTTGCAAAGTGACAGGGGGCAGACGCAGAGATGGCACAACACAGGCTTCGCACGTTGGAGGCCCGGGCTCCATCGCCCGTGCCGCACTGACCCCCAGGAAGAGAAGAGAGGGGCATGGGTGACCTTCCCGGCACTTGCCCAGGACAGCTACTGTGGGCCCACGGGACAGACAGGGAAACTGAGGCAAAGACAGAGCAGTTAGGTGCCCAAAGTCACCCAGCTAGGAAGCGCTGGAGCTGGACTCTGCAGCCGGTCACCTTGACTCGCAGCGTACCCTGGACCCCTAAATTATGGTCTCCAATGGGGGGGGGGTGTACCTGGAACATGTCTGTGTCACTGTCGTGCGTGTACTCCACTATGACCGAGTGACTCCGTGACAGCGTGTACGAGATGCTGTGCTGGCCCCGGTTGCTCAGCGCCTGGGTGGACAAAAGGAGATGTCACCTCTCAAGGGTCGGCAGCCCGAGAAACGCGCCTTAGAACCAGAGCCAAACCCCGGGCCCAGGGCCCACTCCAGGGCGAGGGGCGTGGCACATGCCACAGACAGATGACTGAGCAGCCAGTGCAGGACCCGGGTCACCTGTGATGCCTACAGACACCCCCAGGCGACTCAGGGGTGCCCACCCCTTCCCACAGCTGAGCTCAAAGAACCTGATGACACCTGCTAGCCCCAAAGGGCTGTGCCTTTGCCGTGGCCCTTAGGGCCCCCCTCTCTGAGTCCTGTGGCCCCTAAGATGATACTGAGGGGCCAAGGAGAGAGCTCGGGGTGTGCAGAGACCTGTGTTCACCCCCAGACACTGTTTGCCCTCACCCCGGAGCACCTCCAGAGTGGCCCTGGGGACCTCTGCTCCCCCCAGCACCACAGGGCCTGAGCAGTACCACACTGCCACACCCTACATTGAGTCCCTCAGCCTGGTGAGCCAACTCTGATTCCCAGGCGTGGTCCCCGGGCTCGCTGAGCACTGCTGGGGAGATCCATCAGCCAGGGAAAGTGAATAAAATAAAATAATGCTACATGTTTCCCCAATGGGGATCTGGTGGACAAGTAAACATGCATGGGCCAAGCGTGTACAGTGCACAGGGCCCCTGTCAGCCTTTTTTCCTGCAGCTCAGGAGGCAGCGGGTGAGGACGACACTGCGGGCATCCTATCCCCTAGGGTGCTGTGGGCAGGCCGGTCCCAGAAGGCAGGATGCTTGGGGGCGCGCAGGCCCAGGACACCGATGCAGGATGGCAGCTTGCCTTGGAGACCAGCGGGGTGGAGATGTGGTGCATGACGTCTGGCTTCACTCCGTTGGCATGTGGCCGGCGGCTCAGCGCCAGGCGGCTTCGCCGGCGGCCCTTGTCCCCACTTGCCAGACACCCATTGTAGCTGGAGGAGGGGAGCAGGAAGAGGGGGTGCAGGGAAAGAGAGAGGAGAGAGAAAGAGAGAGAGAGAGAGAGAGAGAGAGAGAGTTATCTCCTAAAAATGACACGGGACTGCCGACCTTGGGGCAGATCCCAATAAACACACCTGAGACCCATCCCAACTGCTAAGGCACTACTGAACATCTTCAAAAGGCCTTTCGGGGGGCTGGGGAGACAGTACAGCGGGTAGGGACCTTGCCTCGCACGCGGCAGACCCAGGTTCAATCCCCAGTACCCCATATGGTACCTCAAGCTTTGCCAGGAATGACCCCTGAGCAGAGCCAGGAGTAAGCCCTGAGCACCGCCAGGTGTGGCCCACACAAAAAATAAAAACTTTCAGTCAAGAAATCAGTGTTTCAGGGCTGGAGAGATAGCACAGTGGGTAGGGCATTTGCCTTGCACGCAGCCAACATGGCCGACCCAGGTTCGATTCCCAGCATCCCATATGGTCCCCCGAGCACCGCCAGGAGTAATTTCTGAGTGCATGAGCCAGGAGTAACCCCTGAGCATCGCCGGGTGTGACCCAAAAAGCAAAAAAAAAAAAAAAAAGAAAAAGAAATCAGTGTTTCCTGGGAACCTCACTCATGCCTGGCTGGGTGCTGGGCACTAAGGTGACACAAGTGATGGGCACAGGTCAAAGGTCAGTTCTATGCCCTCAAGGAGGAAGAAAGATGCCCTTAGCTTTTTAAGAAACTTGGGCCCCACCCACCATGCCCAGCACAGGCTAGACACAGCCCAGCCTGAATTCAGGAGAAGGGACTTCAGGACCCAGGTTCTGAATTCCAGGATCAGAATCTCTAGTGACTGACCAGAACAGCCTGCAAGGGACCGGGCAGGGGACCCAGCAGCATTTCCTCCGATGAACCAGGCCAGCAGTGAAAATCAGGCTGTGTGGGGCGCCCCCCTGTATATGCCACACAGATCAACTTCCTTTCAGCCCCTGTCCTGAGGGAATGGTGGGAGAGGCAAGACCTAGCAAGTCACAGCCTTGATCGTTGCCCGAATCCGGATCCGGATCAGAGCCTCCTGCTCCTGGAGCTTCACGCCATCAATGATCTCACAGAATCTGAGCAGTGTCCTGCACGCAACTGGCCCTCTGCCCATTTTAGGAGGAGGAAAGTCGAGGCTCAGGGAGATAAAAATGACTTGCCTGAGGTCCCGGGTGAGTTGAGGGAGAAAAACGCAGATTTGAACCCGGGCCTGCCTGACTCTTGAAGGTGGAGGCTCGCCCGGCAACAGGCTCGGAGGCTGGCAGGGCTTGGGCACGGGACATGCAAAAGGCCACCGGGGAAGAAGAATCGGGTGGGAGGGGGGCACAGTGTGTGAAGTGTGGACATTGTGTGAGTACGGAGGAGTCGTGGAAGGTTCGGGAGCCGGGAGGCCAGGGATGACCAATCTCCAAACACTGCCAAACACTCGAGCCTCCTGGTGGATTCTCATTCTGTGGGTGTGGGAGGGACTCACTGGTGAACTTTACACCTGTGGAGCCCATCCAGTTTCCCCAGCTCTGCAGACACCTGCTGGCTGGTCTAGCACCTGTGTCCTACGTCCATGGTGTCCCGCAGACACTCGTCTCCGAAAACGCCAGCAGCTGCTTGGAGGAGGGGCTGCTGTGCCCTGGTAAGCTCTTCCCACCAAGAAAAACTGGGGTGAGTCAAGACACAGTCTCGGGACTCAACAGGGCCTCATTGAGTTCCCTCTTCCACTTCTAGCCCATGTGAAATGGCCTCTTTGAGCTGGAACCAATTCACCAGGAGGATTCATCGTGAGAACGAGGCAAGGTGTTCATTCCAGGCCGGCGTGATACATGATAGGACAGTGGGGAGGGCGCTTGCCTTGCACACAGCTGGCCCGGGTTCAACTCCCACCCCCCCCCCACCTCCCCGGCATCCTATATAGTCCCCCTGAGGGATCCAGGAGTGATCCCTGAGCTCAGTGCCAGAAATAAGCCCTGAGCACTGCCGAGTGTGGATGGAAAAAATAAAAATAAAGAAGAAGAAAGCATTTCAGGGTACATGACACTGAGATTGGCACTCTATCCACTCTATCGCCGTCCCGTGATAATTGTGGGCGGTTATTATTCAAAATAATAGCACATTGCCTCTGTCTATCAGCCAACAGCAGCCATTATTATTTCTAAATAATTAACATCGTGGTAACAAAGCTTGTTGGCTACTTCCTCCTGACAGATGGCAGCGTCAGAGGCCAAAGAGGGGCTGAACGGAGGCGGACGAAGAGGGCTCTGCTGGGGAGGGGGAGCGCGGGGGGAGGTGGGCTAAGAGGCTGGTGCAGGGGTCCTGGGCAGGAGATGGCCAGGAAGGGAGGAGGCCTCACCAGCCACCAGCTCCTGGCGTTTTCTCGCTCCTGGCTAGCCACGTTCTCGGCTGTGGCTTAGACCTAGAGCAAGAAAGACCCTGGGTCTGAATCCCAGCCCTGCCACTTACCAGCTGTGTGCCCTTGGGCCAGTCACTTCCCCTCTCTGAGCCTCGGTTTCCTCACCTCCTTCCTCACAGCATCTTGGTGAAGATTGAAATGAAATAATGTCCATGAAAGGGCTGGGCACAGGCCTGCCTCCCAGAACACCTGCTATGGGCCAGGCACTGGCTTACGTGCTTGGCAGAAGCCGGCTCACGCGTTCTTCCGGCCGGCCCAGTGGCGTCCGCCTATTCGCAAACGGGGGCAACGAAGGCCCAAGGAAGTTAAGTGATTCGCCGAGGCAGGGCTGCAGCCGGTTTTTCTCCCCACATCACCCCTGCCAGGCGCTCAGTGGAAGGAAGCTGGCGGCACTTCTGCCTCCCCTGGAACTTGGGTGCGCCCTGAGCGTGGTGGCAGCGGTTTATGGACAGCGGCGAGGGATTGCAGCCACTAGGCACGGAGGGGGCTCGGCCACCTGTTGGCTGGGGCAGTCTGGGGGAACACAGGGCCCTGCTCTGGCCGCACTGGGGGCTACCTGGTGCCCACCCCCCACCCCGGTCCAGGGCTGCTCACCCCAGGACGATGAGTTCGCCATACTTGATGGGCTCCTCGCCGGGCTGCGCATCTTCGCCAGGGCAGGAGAGCACGCAGGAGCTCTGGTTCCCGGGGTGATGGAGGTCTGAGGTTCGGGGAGACCCCACGTCAGGGTTTCCTTCCAGCACCATTCTGGCCAGAGGGGGAGGGGAAGAAAGCAGCTTTGCGGCCGCCCGCTCCAGGCGCCCTGGACACCAGCCCTGGCCTGCCGCGGGGAGGCCTCTTAGGCTAAGGCCAGTGTCACCACCTCCGTCACTACAGCCACAGTCTCATCTTCGCCTACCCCAAACTGGGCTGCTGGGATAGCGAGAAGGGAGATGGACGGGCAGGAGCCTCAGGAACCTAGCAGGCTTCCGAGCTCATGGTACACAGGACAGGACCAAAGGGCTGGGCCGCTGGGGTGGCCAGAAGCTTCTTTCTGGCCCGGATCCCAGTCTGGGGGTGCTGGGAAGACGCGCCGAGGCCCCTGATGCCTGGTTTCAGCTCCCGGGCCGTGAGTAACGCTGCTGTCGGGCGCGGGAAGCCATCTGTCCGTCTTCATCTTTCTGTCCCTTGGCGGGTCTGGGCCTCCGTCTGTCTGTCTGTTTCCTGCATGACTCTCCGTCCTCCCAGCTGCTGTCCTCCCCGTCTCGGTCTCTCTGCCCACCTCCCGGTCCCCGTCCACCTGCCTCAGTCTCCCCATCCTGCCGACGCCCTGCGGGCAGGCCTGGCCGGGTTCCCGGGGCGCGTGCCCTCCCTCCCTCAGGTGTCCGCCCGCAGTCCCCGGGCCGCCGGTCCCCGCTCGGGCCGGGGCTGCAGCAGCGTGACGGCCGGGCGCCTACGCAGCTCCACCGCCGGCGGGTCCCGCAGGCCGAGCCCCGCGGCGGCCACCCGCGCCGCGACCCCCGGACGCGCAAACACGCCCCCAGCGCCCGCCCGCCGGGCCCGCCTCGCGGGGTCCCCGCGCCTTCACCTGTCGGCGCTGCGGGCCCGCTGGCCGCCGCTCCCTCCCCGCCTCGCCCCTGCTCGGCCCCGGGGCCGCTGCGGCGGGATGGGCCCGGCCGGCGGCCGCTCGGCGCTGCCTCGTCACAGGGACACCCGGGGCCCGGGGAGGGGGACCAGCGCGAGCGCCACGCTCCGCCCCCGCCGAGGCCCCGCCCCGCGGAGCCCCGCCCACCAGGCTCCGCCCACTTGCGGCGAAGCTCGGGCTTGGCGCTCCGCCCCTTCCCGAGGCCACGCCCCGTCCCCGGGCGGCCCCCGGGTCCTGGGGACCCCGCCCACCTCGGGGACGTCCTCGCCCACCCGGCCGCGGCTCCGGGACTGCCCCGCAGTCGGAGGGACCCCCCTGGGGACTCCCTGGAGCCTCCTCGCTCCCTGCAGTCTGGGGTCTCCGCATGGGTGGCAGGACCTTCCCAGGCTTAGGCTGGAGTCCCCCCACCTCCCGCGGGAGACCCCGCCTCCCAGCTGGGGGAGCCGCGGAATTCGGGGAGAGAAGACAGGAGGGGGCGGGAAGGAGTGAGGGAAAATACTAGAGTGGGCGGGGAAGGGGGCGTGCGTCAGCCCCGTGGCCCAGGTGAGTCGCGGTCCCCCTGCCTCTGGTGCTCCTGACCCCTGGGCAGGCAGGCCACCTCCCCTGCCCTCTTCGTCGTGGACACAGCACACGAGAGGTCACCGACTGGAGAGACGCCGTGGGGAGACGCGCCTCCCTCCCAGAGATACCGCCAGTAATTCCTGCGATGTAGGCATGATAATTGCCCATTGTATAGATGAGAACAAACAGGTTTACCAAAGTGACTTGCTGGTGATTATTTTGCTAGAAAGGGCCCAAGCTGTCAGCTAGGTGACGCTGAACTTCCGGACCCTGACAGTAGGAGTCGGCAGGGCAGAAAGAGCAGGAGACGCTTTCCATCAACTCCCACCGTTCACTGTAGTCTGTTTAAACTATAACCATGAAGGAGCAAAGTACGAGCAGTTAACTCTCAACCTTGGAGTGTGCATTTTTGGAGGAAACCAAGGAGGGCTACACAGAGGAGGTAGCTTTGGCCCCTGTCATGAAGGATAAGTGGAAATTTATCCAACATTCCTAAGGGGGAGCATTTGCCTCCCCGCCCCCCCCCCCCCGACTTGCTCCTTGTGAAACTACCCATCTCCCTGGCTCCCCGGGAAGGACCCCACCATATCCACACACCCTACTCCCCCACTTAAAAATAGCCCAAGCCACCAACTGCTTTGCCAACTGTTCTGGGGCCTGAGCAGCCGCCAGCGTGTCATTCAGGGACAAAGGCACTCATGAATCAAAGGGACACCCCTGACGGGCATCCATCAGGCACGCGGCAAGCCCCAAGTCCCACACGCCTCTGCAGGGACAGCCAACGCAGGACCCCGGCACGCAGGGCCAGCCCCATACCGTGGTACTCTCCACTTCCAGCACATCTCCTGCTAGGCAGGCCCTCTGGAAACCGTTCCCATGACTGTTCGCACCTCCAGTTTACAGAGGAGGAAACTGAGGCCAGGATCAGGCAGGAGATACTTACTGGCCCCAAGGCCCTGGTGCTGAGGGTGGCCCAGTTCAGGCTCACGCTGACACGGGGCAGATTTCTCCTGGGCTGGAGCCCAGGAAGCAAAGCTGTTTGCTGGGCCTCCAGGAACCTGGGTGGGCCTGGCCCCCGCATTGTTCAACTGGGGCAGAAGGAGAGAGGGTGTCTTCCAAACACCCCCCACCACCACCTCAGCAGGTCCAGATGCCACACACCCTGCTTGGCCCCAGTTCAGAGTGATGGGTTCTGTGCCAGAGACTCAGCTTCTGGGACTGGAGAGATGGTGCAAGGGGAAGGCACTTGTCTTGTGTACAACAAATAGGGGGTTCAGTCGCTGGCACCCCAAGCAGCTGCCAGGAATGATCCCCGTGCATGGAGCCAGGTGTCAGCCCCCAGCACAGCTGAGTGTGGCCCCCCCAAAACACACAACAACAACAAAAATGAGTTCCAGCCTCTCTCTCCCTGTCTGGGCTCCAGGGTCTGTATTCGTCAGACTGTTCAGAAACAGTCCTTGTGGGAAATTGCTGACAAGTTCAGCGCATTGCTCTGAAATCCCTCTTCCAGCCTCAACCTTCTCTGTCTATATTTAGAAGAAAGGGACCAAAAAAAAAGGGATCAAAATGGAAAGAAACAGAAATCAGGGGCCAGAGTGATAGTACAGTGGGGAGAGTGCTTGCTTTGCACACGGCCAAGCTGGGTTCGATCCCCGGCATCTCATATGATCCCCTGAATCAGATGGGATGTATAAATCAGGAGTGATTCCTGAGTGCAGAGACAAGAGTAAACTGAGCATCGCTGGATGTGACCAAATAAAAAAGCCCCCCCAAAAAAATTGAAAAAGAAAAAGCAGGAAGCAAACCTATACTTCCATCCTTGGGTTCAAGTGCCAGGGTGGGTATAACCGGTGGGAAGAGTTGTATGTCAGCTTGAAAAGACCTGGGAGTGGCCAGGAGCCTGCGCAGTCAGAACCGCGTGCCCCCACCCCAAAGGTCTGCTGAATCCTTGTTGTTTGCTTCTTTGCTTAGGGGTCACACCTAGGGATGCTCTGGGGTGACGCCTGGCTCTGCACTCAGGGATTACTCCTGGTGGTGACTGGAAGATCATATGGGATGGTGGGGATGAAACCTGGGTCGGCCACGTGCAAGGCAAACGCGCTGTGGTTCCGACCCCAAGTCTGCAGCCTCGGGACAGTAATCTGCACCGTTCTGGGCTCAGGAAGGTCGCTGCTGAGAAAGGCTGCCGGTGCTTGGGGCCCGAGAGCCAACAGGACAGGACCTCACGGACGTGGCTTGGCAAAGAAGAGCTGGGACTTGGGACAGCAGGCTTCAGGGATGTAACTGGCCCTGAGACCTCAGGGTCCTCACATGCCGTGACCCCAGGAAAGCTGCCTCAGAGCCGGGAAGCAGTTCCAAGTATGAGAGCGAGGAAGCAAGACTCAAAGGATAGGCTGGAGCGATAGCACAGCGGGTAGGGCATATTACCTTCCACACAGCCGACCCAGTTCGATCCCCAGAATCCCATATGGTCCCCCAAGCACTGCCAGGAGTAATTCTTGAGTGCAGAGACAGGAATAACCCCTGTGCATTGCCGGATGTGACCCAAAAGCGAAAAAAAAAAAAAAAAGACTGAAAAGACAAAAGGACAAGGCCAGGAGAGTTGGGGGTATCGGGGAAGGTGCTTGCCTGGCAGCTGAGCCGGGTGTCATCCCAGCACCACACAGGGACCCCTGAGCCCTGCCAGGATCTAGCCCCGAGCTCAAAGCTGAGCGCAAACCCTGTTGGGTGTGGCTCCAGAACAAACAGGTAAAAGACTCAAGGACCGAGTCTTTGAGTCTTTGAGTCTAAATCTGAAACGGGAGATGCAGGAGGAGCATATGGGGTCACCCCTTTGTGTGTGGGGGTGGCCCGAGCATGCACCCCGAGCAGTGTAGCAGACGTGCCCCCTAATAATCCCACCCAGGCATGCCCTGGACATGAGCAAGTGGGGCCAGCTGCGGGCGGATCCTGTTTCCCTAGGAAGGTGCTGGCGGCCACTATCAATGAACCCAGGGAAGTGAGGTCCAAGGGGCTGCTGGCGCCCTGCCAAGCTGCCTGGTGGGCAGGTGGTAGCAGGAAACCATGCATGCCAGCAAATGCTCGTTCACAGGCCTGCCAGGCTGAGGCTGGGTCCAGGAAGCAATGACGTGGGTCCCAAGTGACCCCACTTTCTTTTTTCGCTTTTTGGTCACAGCCGTCAATGCACGGGGGTCATTCCTGGCTCTGTGCTCAGGAATCACTCCTAGCGGTGCTCAGGGGGAACCATGGGAGATGCTGGAAATCGAACGTGGGGTGACCACGTGCAAGGCAAACGCCCTCCCCTCTGCGCTATCGCTCCAACCCCGTGACCCCTCATTTTACAGTGCCACAGGATGTGGAGACACAAGGAGCAGCCCAGCCAAGGTCTGACACCCATGAGGCACTCACGGTAGAGGGGAGCAAACTATCAGTCGTCCAGATAGGGTCCCCCACCCTGGCCTGAGGACCTTCAGCATGACCAGGACAGACTTACTGTCTAAGAACTACCTATGGACAAAAGAATGTGGAGGCTGAGCATGTTCCAGAAGAGAAACAGAGAAAGCTGGAGATAAAAAAACACAGGAGTAGTTCATGGGTTCTGGGCACTTGCCCGGGACACATATGGCTGTGAGTTCAAATCCCTGGCATCCCACATGTGCTGAACCCTACCCTGGGATCCCTGTGGTCTCTGGTTTCACAAGTGTATACCATAAAATACCATAAAAAAAAAAAGGAGCAGTTTTCTATGTTCATTACAGCAGTGTTCAAAATAACCAGAATCTGGGAATGACTCGAGTGCCTGAGAACAGATGAGTAGATTAAAAACTATGGTGTGGGGCTGGAGTGATAGCACAGCGGGTAGGTCGTTTGCCTGGCATGCAGCCGACCCAAGTTTGATTCCCAGCATCCCATATGGTCCCCTGAGCACTTCCAGGAATAATTCCTGAGTGCAGAGCCATGAGTAACCCCTGAGCAGCGCCAGGTATAACCCAAAAAGCCAAAAAAACGAAATAAAATAAAAACTATGGTGCAGAGTGATAGTACAGTGAGTAGGGATTGTATGCCTTGCACATGGCTGACCCGGGTTTGATCCCTGACATCCCAAATGGTATCACTAGAAGCAATTCCTGAGTGCAGAGACAAGAGTAACCCATAAGCATTGGAAGGTGTGAACCAAAAAGCTAAAAACCAAAATTATGGTGCATCTACACAGTGGAATATTATGCAGTGGTGAAGAAAAGTGAAGTAATGAAATTTGCTTCTACATGGATGTGTGAAGTTAGTCAGAGGGAGAGGGACAGTTAGAGAATGATCGCACTCATTTCAGGATATAAAAATATATATTATGAGATTAATCCTTTATATTTAGAAACAAGGGAGCTTGGGGCTGGAGCGATAGTACAGTGGGGAGGGTTTTTGCTTTGCACAAGGCTGACCCTGATTTGATCCCCAGCATCCCATATGGTCCCCCGAGCACTGCCAGGAGTAATTCCTGAGTGCAGAGCCAGGAGTAACCCCTGAGCATCACCAGGTGTGACCAAAAAGCCAGAGAGAGAGAGAGAGAGAGAGAGAGAGAGAGAGAGAGTTTAGGGACTGGAGAAATAGTACCGCAGGTAGGATGCTTGCCTTGAACGTGGCGACCCGGGTTTGATTCCCAGCACCCCACCCCACACAGTCCCCCAAGCCCACCAAGAGTAATGAGTGAGTGCAGAGTCAGGAGTAGCCCTGAGCACTGCCCATGTGGCCCCCAAACAAAACAAAAGATAAAAGGTCTTGTCTCATCTGAGGCTTGTTCTCAGTATGGTGGGGGCTGCGGCCCCCAAGCCCTGGAAGATTCAGGGTGACCCGCGGGGATGGCCCAGCTGCTCGCTGTGGGGAGCAGGAGGCTCCCGGTGGTCCCTGGGATGGCAGGACCACCCCTAGCCGCACCGGAGGAGGGGGATCAAAGCCGTCAGTACCAAGAATTCCCCGGGCCTCGGTCTCGCGCATGCAAGGTTGCTTGAGTCAGCCTGGTCTTTGCGCTCATTTTCCGGGATGAGGAACGCAGTGGTGACCAGTGCAGACCAGCTGGAGCTGACGGCTTGCAGCCTGTCCCCGGCCCCTGAAGGCGGCCAGCAGAGCCTCACCAGGTGCCATCCTAAGGGAGCCAGAGGGCGGAGGGAGGGCGCAGGGTTGGCGGGCATCGCCCAGCACCAGCCTTCCCCACGCAGCCGTCCTCTCCCCTCACTGCCTCCTCAGCAGGGAGCCCTGAGAATCGCCAAGAACCCTTGGAGGAAAGCAGAGACATACCAGGTGACAGATCTCTCCCAGGGGACAGCGGGGACTGGGAAGAGCTGCCAGGTGAGTTCTGGGCCAGGACTGGGTCCACGTCAACTCCAGGCATCCTGGACGTGTCCAGCTGTTTCAGCTGCTCCCCCAGCATCTGAGTGATAGGGTCCGGACCCCTACAAAAACAGTTTTTGGAAGGCAAACAAGACAATCATTTTGTTTGGGGGCCATACCTAATGGTGCTCAGGAGCTACTTCTGGTTCTGGATTTTTTTTTGGGGGTGCCTAGTATTCCTGGGGACTGAACTCGGGCCTCTCGCAAACAGAGCATTCACACCAGCCTTCTCAGCTACTCCCACCACTTCAGAGTCATTTCATTTGGTGGGGGCAAGGGGTGGAGTGACAGTACAGCAGGGAGGACGTTTGCCTTGCACACGGCCAAACTGGGTTCAATTCCCAGCACCCCCGATGGTCCCCCAAGTCCTTCCAGGATTGACCAGTGAGCACAGAGCCAGGAATAAGACCTGAGCACAGTCGGGTATGGGCCCCCCCCAAAACAAAGTTATTTTATGTATGGAAAGGGACAGAACTTAGCTATGGAGCCTTGCATGTGTGGGTCTTTGGGTTCCAGCCTGGCACCAGCAACAAATATAGATAGATCTACAGATCTACAGCTATATGGGCTGGAGCGATAGCACAGTGGGTAGGGCGTTTGCCTTGCACGCAGCTGACATGGCCGACCCGTGTTCGATTCCTCTGCCTCTCTCGGAGAGCCTGGCAAGCTACCGAGAGTATCCTGCCTGCACGGCAGAGCCTGGCAAGCCCCCCGTGATGTATTCGATATGCCAAACACAGTAACAAGTCTTACTGGGCCCTCTCAAGCAAATCATGAACAACAGGAGGACAGTGCTACAGTGCTACAATTATATAACGTTCTGCCACCCCCACTTGTAATTAAAGAACTTACACTTGAGACAGCCCCTGCCCTGCCCTGGGTCAGAGTGAGGATAAAACCATTTTAGTGCCTGCTGGTCACTTAATCACTTAATCACTTAACTTCCCGTTAGTCGTCGATTTGCTCGAGCGGGCGCCAGTAACGTCTCCATTTGTCCCTGTCGCGTGCTAGTGTAGCCCAATGGCATCTGTTCGCTCCGGGAACATGAAGGGCCTCAAACCGATCGTTCATGATCTTGACGAAGAAGTCTGACCATCTGGTAGGTGGGCGGCCACGCGGTCTTTTGACATCCCGTGGAATCCAGTCGGTAACCGCTCTAGTCCAGCGGTCGTCTTTAAATCTCATTACGTGACCAGCCCATCTGATTTTCGACACCTTGGCAAATGAGACAGCGTCCCTGATTCTTGATCGTCGACGGATGTTAGAACTCCGGATTCTTTCTCTCATTTGAGTGAAACGTGATATTCCAAGCATAGCTCTTTCTATTCTTCTTTGGGAGACCTGAATGGCGTTCTCATCTTGTTTGCGTAGGGCCCAGGTCTCTGAGGCATATGTTAATGCAGGAAGAACAGTGGAATCAAAGAGATGTGCCCGGAGCCGGAGGTTCTTCGTCCTCTTAGCTATTTCTTCGACGTTCTTGAAGGCGTTCCAAGCCGCTCTCTTCCTCCTGCGCAGCTCGGGTGCCAGGTCATTTGTCATGTTGACCTCTCGACCTAGGTACACATAGCTGTTGCATTCGGAGATGGTCGTTCCTGCTGGTATAAGGTATAAACTGTACCGCCGCCGAGCATTTTCACCAACACAAATTTTGTGAGTTTGATTAATAAATGTGATGATCTTTCAGAGTTTCTGAAGATCAGAAATTGGGGAGCAAGGAACAGTGGGTCCAGTTTGAGATTGCCTGAGAAGGGAGCTGGCGCTGGAGAGGATGGGGGACGAGAGAGACGAGCTCACCCAGTGCAGGAGCGCCCCCTTCTGGAAATATCAATCACTGCAGAGGGTTGAATTAAAAAAAAAAAAAACAGGACAACAGGCTAGTAACTAATTTTGCGCGTCCTTGGTTTGGGAAACAGTGAGATGACTCAAAGGGGTGGAATGCACGCCTTGTATGTATGAGGTCCAGAGTTCATCTCCAGAGCCACACAGGGGTCCCCTCAAACACCACCTGGTGGGCCCCAACACCACCAGACACTGCATTGCTGGATCCAAGCACCTAATCATCAGGTCTGCGCTGCCAGACTGGGCACCCCTGGGTGTGACCACCAGGCTTGAAGCAGAGCTGTGACTGGAGGCCCCCAAAACAAAAATATTTCATCCTTACCACCCCCCACAACTTACTCAATTCCATCAACTGAAAGTTCAAAACTCTCTCTCTCTCTCTCTCTCTCTTTCTCTCTCTCTCTCGCCTCTACCCCCCTCGTAGTGGGCGCATATCTGCTTAGGGCTTAATCTTGGCTCTGTGTTCAGGGTGTGAGGGCAAAACTGATGCCATGACAAGCTTCAGCTAACATTAAGGCTCAACTAGGTCTCAGTTTCTGTTTCCCCGAATTAGGACTTGCAGTTTCTGGTAAACTCCCAATTGAGTAACTCAGTTAGATAAAAAATTGGACAGTTGGACCTGGCCAATCATGAGGGGTCACTACACCCTTCTTGGAAGAAACCCCAAACTGTTACTGGTACCTGCTGTCTAATTGCTGACCACTAATGTAATAAGGCCAATGCTAAAAATTGACCAGTATATAAACCGTTCTTAACTCTGAACCCTATATAAACTGCTTATGTTTTAAAGTCAGGGTCCCTGTCAAGACTCCACTGCATTGGATGAGACTTGAACCCTAGCTTGAGCTAGCCAACAAAGACCCTTTGCTTATTGAATCGCAACTTGTCTTCGTGTGATTCCTCTGGGGAGATCTCGGCCTGGTTTAACAAGGGGTCACTCCTGGCAAAGCTCAGGGGACCATATGTAATGCCAGGGATTAAACCCGGGCTGGTAGTGTATATCTTCCCATTGTACTATCCCTCTGGCCCTCAAAATCAATGTCCTCTTAACCTAATTTGATTGCATGAGATTTTCCAGTGTGGGTCTTTGGCAAAAAGCCCTCAAGTACAGGTCTCTCCATTTTTGAAGATCTGAGAACTGAAGAGTAAGTGGTTTCCTTGCCTCTAATTCTCACAAGCCCTAGGAGACAGTTACAGAGAGTGGTTATATTATATGCTTTCCTGGTGAACATGCAAGCCCTAAGCATCTCCAGGAGTGATCCTGAGCATAGAGCCAGAAGTCATCCCGGAATACTGCCAAGTGTGGCCCAATCCTTCCCCAGACAATGCCCTTAAAATGTGCTATAGGCACAGTGCATGGCACCTAGCAAGTGCCCGCAGATGAAAGTTAAGCTTGACAAAATTCTGGCTAACTTTACAGGACTCATGGTCTATAATTATGTTCCAGCCTTGATAGCCCTCTGTCAAGGTTTGGTTCTCACGTGATCGGGCAGGCATTGTTCTACCACAGCTCTATACAAACTTGGTGGATCCATCTTGAGGATGGATAAAATGCAGGTTTTTTAAATTCTATTTCATATTCTGTCTTACACTGTCTGGGCTGGAGCGATAGCACAGCGGGTAGGGCGTTGGCCTTGCATGCGCCCCACCGGAGTTCCATTCCTCCGCCCCTCTTGGAGAGCCCAGCAAGCTCCTGAGAGTATCTCCCCTGCGCAGCAAAGCCTGGCAAGCTACCCATGACGTATCTGCTATGCCAAAAACAGTAACAACAAGTCTCACAATTAGTTGTGAGATGTTACTGGTGCCGCTCGAGCAAATCAATGAACAACGGGAGGACAGTGCTACAGTGCTACAATCTACACTGTCTATTTTCCTACTGGGCAGAGGAGAAAATCGAGCATAGTTCAATAACACGATCAAATTCACAGACAGCAACCACTGGGCGGTTTGCTTCTGATTGCTTCCGATATTCCAGCCATGCAGGCTTCGACACCGACTGAGGAGGCAAATTCAGATTTAAGGTCACGACGTCCAGCCGGTGGCGCCCGAGAGCACAGCGAGTAGCGGGACTCGCGGAAGCGACCGGACTACAACACCCACAATGCCTTGCGCGCACCACTCTAACCCCCCCCCGCCCGCGCGGACCCCGGGCTTAGCTGTCCGAGGCACTGCCTGTGCGCATTCCGGGAGAAATAGGGGTACCCCAGCCATACGGGGCCTTTTTCTGCCTCCCGGAACAAACATCATTCTTCTTCTTCCTCGTCAGTCCTCCTTGTCTTACTATTGGAAGGAGGAAGGTCTGAAAACACGCTGAGCCTTGTGGGCCTCACCCGCTGTCACCTCGGGCGAGGGCCTTTGACCTCTGACCCAAGATGGCGGCGCCCAGAGCCGTCGCTCCTGCTGCCGCCCTGGGGTGAACTAAGCCCGGGAACTCGGCGTCATGTCCAAGTTAAGCCGGGCCACTCGGGCTCTCAAGAAGCCCGAGGCCGGCGGCGTGATCCGGACCATCGTGCGGGCGGGCCAGGCCATGTCCGGGCCGCCTCTGGGGCCCATCCTGGGTCAGGTGCGGCCGCCACGGGCACGGGACGCGGGTGGCGCGGGGCGGTGGGCGCGGTGCGGAGCTGGGCTCGGCTTCCTCCACCCTCTCCCGCGGCCGGGACGGGGGCGTCCAGGGCGTCCAGGGCAGGCGGCGCCCAGAGCGTGCCCGCGGCTCGGAACCCGGGAGTGGCGGGAGCCGCCGCTCCTCCCCGCGCTCACCCCTCTGCTTCCCTCCCAGCGGGGCGTGTCCATCAACCAGTTCTGCAAGGAGTTCAACGAGATGACCAAGGACATCAAAGAAGGGATCCCTCTGCCCACCAAGATTTTTGTGAAGGTGCAAGGCCGAGCCCCTTTTCCCCGGGCTGCTCCCCCGGGGCTCTCCGTCCTCCCCGACTCTCGACACGGTGCTCCCGGTGGCCGGCCCCCAGCTGTGCAGCACACAGATCACACCGGCTCTTCGGAACCTGTCCGCACCCTCCACTGCACCGGGGCTCCGTCCGCGTCGGCCGGAACGGGGGCGCGGCATTTCCTCTACTTTCCCACCCGTTTTGTGGTTGTTGGAGGGGCCCTGGAGGAAGGGGAAGTCGCGGGGGTGGGGGAGGCCTGAGACCCCAGAGAGACATTCCCGGGACAGGCGGTGCAGAGAGTGAGTTTCACATTTCTCTCGCCCCCTTAGCCGGACAGGACGTTTGAAATCAAGATTGGCCAGCCCACCGTCTCCTACTTCCTGAAAGCTGCAGCGGGCATTGAGAAGGGGGCCCGGAACACAGGTGAGTGAGGCTGGGACCCCCTCCCCTCCTCCTGGGGGCTCGGGAAGGAAGGGCAGGCCCTGATGGCTCCCCACCCCCAGGGAAGGAGGTGGCAGGCCTGGTGACCTTGAAGCATGTGTATGAGATCGCCCGCGTCAAGGCCCAGGATGACGCCTTCGCTCTGCAAGACGTGCCGCTGGCCTCCGTCGTCCGCTCCATCATTGGCTCTGCGCGCTCGCTGGGCATTCGGGTGCTCAAGGAGTGAGTGGCGTGGAGAGGGGTGTCGGGCCTGCGGGAGGGGAGAGGGCGTGGAATGCTCCGCCGGGGTGCATGGCCTCATTGTTGGGGAGCCCGTGGGGAAGGACTGGAACCACTGGACGCGGCTCAGGACTCCGACCAGGCTCCCCCAGCTCCAGAGTCGCTTCCGCACACAGGAAGCAGGGGACACCTATTCGTGGGGTCTTGGTCGCTGGGTTGTCCATGCTGATGAAAGGAATTTGCAGGCGTCCTGAGCACCGAGTAGGGGCTCCTGGTTTTCCCGGGATGGGAGCCAGGGGTGGGATGGCTGGCAGTGATGGCTCCACAGAGGAAGGGACATCTGAGCAGAGACCCGGCAAAGGGATGAAGAAGGGGTCGGGCAGGTGCAGTCTGAACGTGCGGATGAGGATGGTGGCCAGGAGGCCAGGCAAACGGGAGCACGTGCAGGGAAGGAACTTGACGGTGACCGAAGGTCATATTTGACCCCCAGCCCAGTGGGGTAATCTGGGGGAGGGATATGCTCAAGTTCTAGGGGACTCGGGAATTGTTCCCTTCAAATGGGAGGTTGGATGGGGCCTCCCTCATGTGAGGCATAACCTCTGCTGGGGATCACACTGGGACCTCACACGCATGAGGTGTGACCGCGGCCTCTCAGCTACGCCTTCCCTCCCTGGTCCCTTCTCACAAATCTTTCCTTGTTTGGAAATTGGGTGCCCCGCCCTGAGAACCCATAGGCCGCCTGATGACTTCGGAGGGTTTGGGGTTCAGAGCAAAGGCCGGTGAGCCTGCACTTGGGTGAAGCCTGGCCTAGAGGAGTGAGCGGGGCGGTGGGAGGGAGGGAGAGGCTGGTGGAGGGGTCCTGCGGGTTCCTGGCAGGGGGCGGGGTCAGATTAGGGGGTCTTGAAACAGTGCCAAGGCTGGGCAAGCGCCCCAGCCCCGCTCCCCCCACCTCTCTCTGCCCCTGCAGCCTCAGTGCGGAGGAGCTGGCCGCTTTCCAGAAGGAACGAGCCGTGTTCCTGGCTGCTCAGAAAGAGGCGGATTTGGCAGCTCAGGCAGAAGCCGCCAAGAAGTGACCCGACGGCGGGACCTTAAGGGAGCAGCCGGAAGGGGGGACCCTAAGTGGGTGGGGAGGCGAGGACCCCCAAGGCCTCTCCTGACCAGAGTCTCACGTTTCCCCACGGCCATGGGAGCCAGGCGAAATAAACATCTCTGTCACCCTCTCCACTCCTGTCGTGGGGCCCTGGGGGGGGTGGGATGGCGCTGCCCCCAGAAGCGGGGCCTTTCTGCCACATTTGGCACACAGCCCAGGGCCTGGCTCACTTCGCATATGTGAGGCCTGGGGGTCTTGGGGCCCACACAGAAACGGCCCCTGTGGGGGCGGCAGGTGGGTCACAGCCCCACAGTGGGGCAACCATGTCAGTGGGCTCTGGGCCTTCCAGGCACTGCGGAGGACACTGGAGAACCCCAACAGGAGCCACGCACCGAGTCACACCCCCACACACGTGCCCTCCAGGTGCTGTTTTTCTCTACATGTGAATTTGTATAAAATACTTCACACACGCACACACACACTCACGCATGCACGCACGCACGCACTCAAACTGTGGTCCTACTATAAATACTGTTGAATTCTCGCTTTCCCGAGGGGTGCCCACAGCCAGTGTTGCTCAGGGCTGACTCCCAGCTCCATGCTCCAGGAGCGCCCTGCGAGGCTAGTGCTTCGGCTGCTGAGTCTCTCAAGGCTGGATTTCTGCTTGGAACTTGGCAAAGAGTTGGCACACATGCTCAGTATTAATTACCTGCCTAGAACAATTGCAGACAGCCACTCACTCTCCTGTGGGTCTCACTGTTCCAAGCCCTCAGTCGTGGGGCCTGTGGTCTGCATTTTCCCCAGAAGGCCCAACCCCAAGACAAGCTACTGGAAGTGCTGTGGGCTTAGGTGTCAGGGGATGGAGGGGACAAGGGAAGCGGTGTGTGTGGCCGCGGAAGGGCACAGCCCCTGAAGCTTCAGGGCAGAGTTTCCAGGGAAGGAAGCTGGGCTGGCGGCCAGAGAGGCAGTTCTGGGATGAAGGCACTTGCATGTGACCCATCCCAGTTTGGTCCCCTACGCCGCACATACACGCCAGCACCACCAGGGGTCGCACCTGAACACAGGAATAGTCTGAAGCCTGGGACCACGGAAGTTGATGGGGTGCAAGGCGGGAAGTCTGGCATCTCTCTGGCCCAGCTCCTCGCTCTGTCCTGGTGCCTCTGTCTCCTCTGCCCCAGAACTCAGCTCTGCCATGTGAGGGAAATGCTAAGTAGGGGTTCCTCTACTGTTCCTTTTTATTTTGGGTCTTTTTTTTTTTTTTTTTTTTGGCCACATCCAGCAGTGCTCAGGGTTCACTCCTGGCTCTGTCTTCAGGGATCATTCCTAGCAGGGCTCAGGGGACCACTTGGGGTACTGGGGATCGAACCTGGGTTGGTTGTGTGCAAGACAAGTGCCCTTTCTGCTGTGCTATTGCTCCAATCCCCTAGACTTTTGATTTTGGGTTTTGTTTTGGGGTCACACCCGCTAGTGCTCAGGAGTTACTCCTGGCATTGCGCTCAGGGATCACTCCTGGCGGTGCTCAGGGGACTGACCATATGGGCTGCCAGGGATCGAACCCAGATCGACCATATGCAAGGCAAGTGCCTCACTCGCTGCCCTCTGGCCCCAAGCCCCCTAGTCATCACCCCTCATGACCCGCTCAGCCCTTGGAGGCCCCTGTCAGGTGCAGCCCCCTGTAGGAAAACTCTCGAAGATTAGGGGTGGGGGAGCTCACACAAGAACATTCTCGTCCTGCTCTGCCACTTTCTTCATCTCGTTCTTGTTTCTAACGGTCTGTAACTGGTGATTGAAGTTTGCAATTTCCTTGTCTATTCTGGCCATCACAGTGGAATGTGGTACATTGAGAATCAAGCTGCTGTGTTTGGAAAGAGCTTGAGCCATGCACCCAGCAGAGCACCGGGGCTGTTCCTGGCTCTGTGCTCAGGAGTGACCCCGGTGGTGCTCAGTGATCATGTTATGCCAGAGGGATTCGAACCAGGTTCTGCTGTATGCAAGGCAAGCACCTTGCCCACTGTAGTATCTTTCTGGTGATCACACTTAACAAACCAACTCACAGTGAGGTGCCAGTGCAGTAATTAACTCAAATACTGGTTTGTGGCGGTGGTTTGGGCCACACCTTGCAGTGCTCAGGGCTTACTCCTGACTCTATGCTCGGGGATCGTTCTTGGTGGGGCCTAGGGGACTATTTGGAGGGTGGAGATCGAACCCAAGTCAAATGCCCTACCTGCTCTTCTATCACTCTGGCCCCAGATACTGATTTTTTTTAAAACTTCTGGGCCACACCTGGTAATGTTTAGAGGTTATTCCTGGCTCTGCACTCAGGAATCACTCCTGGCAGTGCTCAGGGGACCATATAGGGTGTCAGAGATCGAACCTAGGTCAGCTGCATGCAAGGCAAACACCCTACTCACTGTACTATCACCCCAGCCCATGAGTTTTTTCTTTTAAAATGATTTTCACTAACTAATATACAGTCCCAAGCACCAGTCAATGTGGCCCATAGCCCATTCTATGATTGCTTTTTCTTTTTAGGGATTTTGTATGTTTTTTGCCACACCAGGCAGTGCTGCGGGGCAAAAGCTCAGCTGTCCTCAGAGGACCGTGTGGTGCTGGGGTCCAGCCTGGGTTGGCTGCATGCAAGGCACACGCCTTAGCCACCACACTATCTCTGCTCGTGCAAACAGTGCTCTAGGCCCTGTGCTTCCCTAACTCTCCGCCCAGGATCTGCCACTAAACCATAGTAGGTGGTTTCCACACAATGAGCAACTTTGGCACTTTGGTTCACAGTCCCGATGCCCCAGGGCTGCTTGTGCTTTAAACTTCCGCTTTTCATTTTGTTGTATGCTGGGGATTGAAAGCAGGACCTCTCATGCAGGGCAAATGCTCTACCCTGAGCCATATCCCGAGGGAACCCTATCCTGTCTAGTCCACTGTGTCACCCTCAGCGTAGATCCTGGCACCTATATTAAAAATCTTTATTACATGGAAAAGTAAGATCACAGAGCCAGTACTAAAGCCATCCCTTCTCCAGAGGGGGGTGAGGGCCATACCTGGTGATGCTCAGGGGTAACAGCTGGCTCTACACTCAGGAGTCACTCCTGGTGATACACAGGGGGACCTTATGGGAAGAGGGGGATCAAATCGGGGTCAGCTGCTTGCAAGGCAAACGCCAGACCCGCTGCACTATTTCTCTGTCTCCCCCTTTTTTATTAATGTTTTGTAATTTGGGAGAGGGGGAGAGCTCCTGGGGTGGGACCAGCACCTCAGACAGAGCCGTAGCCCCAGCTGGATCTTTGTCATTCCCAGACCTCAGACCTTTTGCCTACATTCTGCCAGGCAGCAGTTGATTGGGTGAAAGGATCCCGAAACGCTGTTGCCCTCGGCCCCCCTGGGCTGGCTCCTAGCACATTGGCTTCTGAACAATGCGAGAGGAGCCTTTGTCTTCCCGGCCGGCAGGTGGCGCCATGGGCACGTCTGTCTTTTTCCTGGGCTTGATTCTTTCCACCCCGGGCTCTGCTAACACCCTCCAGCACCAGCCTACGCCAGCCAGTGAAGTGTTTTCTTCTCACATACTTTTTCATTCTTAATTTTCATTTATTCGGTTCTACTTTTTCAAGAAGCGTTTTCTTGAATGGGCTTCGATGGGCAAAAGAGTTGGGAAGAGTCTATCGTTTCCGCAGGTGCCGTGTCTCAGTGGACGGGCTGATTGCCGTTACCTGTGGCCAGACCTAACACCGGCTCTGGGGTTTGGGGTCTGTGTCCTATCCCCCCTCTGTTCCGGGATCCCAGCCCAAAGACGCACTCAATCTCATCAGGCTCCCTAGGCTCTGCTCAGCTGTTACAGTTTCTGCGAGGGTTTCCTTGTTTTTGATGAGGACAGGGAGGTTGTTGGGTTCAGTTTGGGTTTGGGCCACATCTGGCGGTGCTTGGGGCCTACTCCCTGGCTCTGTGCTCTGGGTTCTTTCCTGGCAATGCTCAGGGGACCATGTGGTGTCAGGGATCCAACCTAGGTATTCCACATGCAAAATACGCTTTGCATGTGCTCATCCGCCTGAGTTATTTCCCCGTTCCACAGAAACAATTATCGTTTAATTTATCTCAGTGTTGGCGCTGGAACCCAGGGTCTCACATATGCAAGGCCAGTGCTTTACCGCTGAGCCACAGCTGCCAGGCCCAGGGGTAGGGATGAGGGGGCTGCAAGGGACTCAAGTGTTTGTCTTAGGAGGCGCCTTATAGATTCTGTCCTAGTGCTCTGGCCTCAAACATCCTGGGCCAGAGAAATAGTCCAGAGGTGAGGACCCTCAATTAAACTCAGGGCTCAGCCATCCCCCATAAAGGGAGGTTTTCCTCTTTCCCAGAATCTGACTTAAGAAGACCCTAAGTCCCCAGTTCCCCTCCCTTTCTTTTCCCAAATAATTGAATTTGGTTCCTGCTTTCAGCCTTGACCGTCGAAAGACAAGAAGTTGAGTAACTGGCCCGGAGTGGTAGTACATGGGTTTGGGCGCTTGCCTTGCATGCAGTTGACCAGGGCTCAATCCCCAGCATCCCATGTGGTCCCCCGAGCACCACCAGGCGTCATTTCTGAAGGCAGAGACAGGAATGACTATATCAGTAACCCCCGAGCATGACCTGAGCACAACCAGGTGTGACCCAAAAAAGCAAAGAAAAACAAAGAACAAAAAGAAGCTGAGTAGCTCGGGGCAGCTGGTCGCAGGGTCTGTCTGCTCCCCCCCAAGTCCTGCTGAAGGGCTGACCCAGGGAATGAGCGAGAGCAGGTGCAGGGAGCTCCCAGGCTGTGCTCTCAGCTCCTGGGACCAGGAATGCGGGCAGCTGGATTCTATTTTTAGGCAGAGTGACTTGAACCACACCTGGTGGTGCTCAGGAGTCATGCCTGGTGGACTTGGGGGACCCTATGCAGTGCCACCCTCCCTGCTGTGCTCCCTCCAACCCTTTGCACCTGGAATTCTTTCCCCTCTTTGAGGAATTCTCCACCTCACCATTGCTCTCCAAGTCACTTGAACCCATCTCTTTTGTTGCCTTTGTTTACTCAGAAACAATTTCCCCACCCCCCCCACCCTGGTTTCCATGATCCCGGCAGGCCCCCTCAGCTCCCATGTTTTGCAAAGTTGTGTTTTGTTAGCCCCATTTCACCTGGGGAACAGAACTGAGGTTTGGCTTTGTGAGTAATTGCTGGAGGTGAGTCCAGAAACTTCTAGTACCTTCCATCTCCCACCTGGCCTTCCTCCCCACTGTAACCAGTGGCTGTGGGACTCTCAACTTAGAAGAAAAGAGTATTTTTGAGAACCTCTCTTTTGGGGCGCCATGGGGGCCACCCCCCGTAGTACTGTGCTGGGGAACAGGTGGGGGTTCGGCCACATGCACGGCGGGCACCTCCACCCCTCGCAGCCTCTCCATCTTGGGAACGTTTCCTCTGACCCCGCTGGGTTCTACTCCGTTCGGGATTTGGGGGCTCTGCTAAAGGCCGGACAGGCCCAGCTGCCCTCTCAGTGACCGGGTGGCAGAGTGGGAGAGACTCTGATGCTTTGAGGGCCAGGCGCAGACAGCCCCCTGGGGTTTGGTTTTTTTTTTCTTTTTGGGTCACACCCGGCAAGGCACAGGGGTTACTCCTGCTCTCACTCAGGAATTACTCCTGGTGGTGCTCAAGGGACCATATGGGAAGCTGGAAATCGAACCTGGGACGGCCGCGTGCAAGGCAAACGCCCTCCCCGTTGTGCTATCACTCCAGCCCCAGCCCCCTGACATTTGGGACGGTCCCGCTTGACCTAGGACCCAGTGTCTTCTCGGTGGAGGTGGTGCTGACGCACCAGAGCAGAAGCTCATGGAAGCGAGTTGGGGCTGTAGGGGCATTTGCAGCGAGTCCCCGGCCAAGGCACGGAGACAGTTCAGGCTCCAGGAGAAGGTCAGGGAGCCCCGGGAGGGCGCTTCTCTGCAGCTGGAGTCCGGAACCTGTGTCCGGGGGCCTGGCCAGCCCCATCACCGCCCGAGCACTCTGCCACCTGGAGCCCAGGAGCAGAGGACATGCCACGGCTGGCCCAGCACCATCCAGGTAAGATGCTGCCTGTTCCCACGCCCAGCCCGCCCGCCTCCCGCTCCGGCTGGACCACGTGCCCTCCATGTGATGAGTGAGTGAGTGCCCCAGCAAATGAAGACCGGCCAGGGTGACTGGCGGTTCACCCTTGGCCTCTGGCCACCCCCCCACTTCCCTCTCCACAGCAGTGCAGGACACCAGGGCTACCAAAAAGGCAAACTGGACTTTATTATAAAGTTGGCTACAAAGTCACCGCAGCACCACGAGGTGGCCGCCTGGGCGGGCGCAGGCAGTCTGGCGGCCAGGTGAGCCCCGCACCAGGAGACGCACTCGGGCGAGCATACGCGTGACAGCGGCGGGGCTGCCTTCCTCCAGCGGAAAGGAATGTCGTGTCTCTCCGCACCCCACACCCCAGGCGCGGGGCGCAAAAGTCACAAGAAGGGCCGCCGGGGCGGCATCGTCCACAGGAATTGAAATCCCGTTACTGGTGTGTAGAGAATTCTACGTGGGTGTCACGGGCCCCGAGGGGCACGGGTGGGCCCGGTGGGCGGGGCCTTTCCCCCACCAAGGCCTGGCGGGGGGGGGACTTGGCCCCCAGGAGTGGAGAAGTGACCCAGGCCCATGGGGCAGCGTGGGGGGGAAGTGAGACTCCCCCTTTCTCCGCTTGAAATCCCATTCAAGGAAACTCACTACGAGTGAATACAGATTGAAAGGGAAGCTGGGGTGTCCGGGAGTGTCTACATTTTAAAAAGAAGCTCCCCTCCCTGGCCCGCCCACCCCCTCCCCCCCAATCCTGCAAGGCCTGGGGAATCAGATATATCCCCCTCCGGCCTCCAGAATCCCCCCAGCAGTTCCGGGGGGGTGGAGAGCGGCTCCACGTCTTGATGACAATATGCCATACTTGACGACGTTAAGTCACAGACTTATTCAAAACGTTGGTTCCCCTCCACTTCCATCTGCGGAGAGAGAGACACAGGGAGGGGGAGATGGTCAGCAGGGCCTGGCAAGAAAGTGGGACCGTGGCCTAAGGGTGGGCTGCTGTGTGGACACCTGGACCAGACAACTGACCCCCCGCCAGAGCCTCAGAAGGCCAGGGAGCCATTGGGCCAATGGTTCCAAAAAGGAGCTGGCGATGGGAACGGGACAAGCCCCACCCACTTCCCCGAAAGCCTGCCAACTCGCTCTGTGGGGCAAGAACTCAGGGGGCGCCCATCCCTCCTCTGTCGGGCTGTTGTCTGAGCTCAACCTTCCCTCGTGAGGACCTCGAGGGTCTTCACTAAGGCCCCTCGGAGGATTAAGAAGCACAAGCCACGGCCCGAGACCACTCTGGGAGTCGGTGCCACACTCCTTGCCTGGCCCTCCAGGCTCCCTTGTCCAGAACCTTCCAACCGCGGCACTCCTCGTTCCCTCTCCGCACCCCCCTGGGGCACCCCATTGACAACTCCGAGGCGCTGCGCCCACCAAGTCCCTTCGCGGGGGCGGGGCCCGACTCACCTTCATGGAAGCTGTCTTGAACTTGGCTCTGGAGTTGATGCAACTCATCAGTAAACCCATCGTAGGGGAAAGCTGAGACACCTGTCTCAAAGGCGGTTTCATAGGTGGCCAGGTCCTCCAGGAAGCTATGGTCTTCTGGGGACAGGTTGTTGCAAGGCGAAGGGGTTCCTGCCGGGATGGCGGCTTCGGGCTCCCCGGAGCCCCACTCCCCACTGGGGTCTGGGCTGGAGAGATCCATGAAGATGTCTTCCACAGGCAGCTCCTCCAGGAACATGTTGTTGGAACCCGCCAGGAAGTCCAGCTCCTGGCACTTCCAGGGCTTCAGGTCCAGGCTGAGCACAGGGGGGCCAGCCCCCGACAGGGACAGGTTGGGGTTCAGCGGCTCCAGTCCTCCGAGTGACTCCAGGCCGCCGGCGCCGGCCTCGGCCGAGAAGGGCCTATCCGAGCCTTGGGCCAGCTGACCGATCTGCTGGATGAGCCGTTCGATCTCACTCTGCGCCTTCTCCGAGTAGTGGAAGAAACTCTGCTTGACGGGCGAGGCCTCGGGGGTGAGCAGGCCTTCGGGCATCAGGGGCACGTCCACGGAGAGCGGCCCCCGGAGCTGGGCGAGGGCCAGCAGCGTGCAGTCCCCATTACCAGGGCTGCTGGGACTCGGGGGCAACTTCTCATAGAGAAAACTGCAGCCCTCCTGGGCAAAGTACGTCTTGGTGGGATTGGGGCTGAGCGGCTCCGGGAAAGTCTGGCTGGGGCTGTTCAGGTGGGCCTGGAAGGCCGTGGTGGGCGGGGTCAGCTGCTCCTGGGTGGGGCTGCCCAGAGGCTCGGGGAAGGCGGCCGTGCTGGGCAGCAGCTGGTCCGGGAAGGACGAGGCTCCGGCCCCCAGCGCCTCTTCATAGCTGCCGACGGCAGCTTCGGTCAGCGGGCCCGGGAAGGTGGCGCTGCTGGGGGTCAGCTGCTCGGAGAAGGTGGCCGTGCTGGGAGTCAACTGCTCATGGAGAGCGCCCGAGGCGGCGGGCAGGTGGGTCTGGAAGGGCTCGTGGAGGCTGAAGAGGAAGGCGCAGCCCCCCAGCTGGTGGGGCGTGTAGGGGGGCGTGCACACCAGGTCCTTGCTCAGGTCGGCCTGCAGGGGCGGCTCCGCGCCCGCCGGGAAGGTCAGGTAAGTGAAGCCTGGCTCCTTGCGGGGCCGCCGAAGATCCTCGGACGTGGAGGCAGCCCCCAGTTCGGGGGCGCTGGGGAAACTGGCGCTCCTGGGGCCCGCCGGGGCAGGGGTGAACAGGGGGTCGGGGCTGGAGCACTGCTCCTGGCTGACCACGGCTGGCGGGAAGGTGGTCAGCGCGGCGGGGGTGCCCAGGAGGTAGCCGGGCTGGCTGTTTTCCGAGTTCAGCTGCTGGCGGAGGCTCCAGGCCTCTGTGTCACTGGAGAGAGAAGAGGCAGCCGGTAAGGGCTTGCTGTCCGCTCCCGGGAGGGTCCATCCAGACGCTTCTGCCCACCGCTGCTGCCCCCTCCCGGGTCCCGGCCTTGCTGTTCACCTGATCGGGTAGTTGTTGGCAGTGATGGGGCCCTCCAGGCCCTCTGAGTATAACAGGCAGTAAACCCACGCCCAACCTCCGGGCTTGGCTTGCAGCCGCACCACCATCTCGGCCTGAATGTCTCCACTCTCAGCCACTGGGGGAGAAAGAAGAGAAAGAGAGTTAGGGCTTGGGTCAGGCCACACCGTCTGAGCCCCCCCTGCCCTGAGCTGGGGTATCCGGGACCTCCTGTTGCCTGACTGTCCTGCTAACCTGTGCCCCTCAGCTCCCAACCTTGACCTCACCAACCTGGACTCCCCCAGTTCTGCTCCTGGCCCGAAGGCCCACCTGGAGCATCTAAAACTGTTGGCCCCTGGGCTCTCTGTGAACGTTAGACTTGAGCCCCGTCATCCCTGCCAGCCCGGCCTTGGACACTCACACAGTCGGTAGTGCTGAGCAGAGGCGTGGCCCAGGTCTTCGGGGTGCAGCAGTCCGTACCATGACTTACAGAGCAGTTCAGTGCGCTCGTAGCCCAGGTAGATTTGGACGCTGGGGAGGCGGAAAGGGCGAGGTCAGCTTCCTGTTGTCCCTGCTCCCTGCCCAGGCATCTCACTCCCCACCAGGGCCGTGGCGCTCTGCAGCCCCACCCCCCCCGACACCGAAATCTAGGGTCCCCTCATCTCTGTCCTGTCTCTCCCTCCCTGGATTCCGATCTCTGGTCTTACCTTTCAGAGATGTCCAGGAGGGCCAGATCCTTGGCGTGGCGGCTCTGGAACATGGCCAGGAAGAGCGATGCAGGGCCGGGGCCAGGGCCGGGGCCGGGCCCAGGGCGGGGCCTCGGTTCCAGGGGTGCACAGAACGCTGTGAACACGGGGTTGCCCGCCCAGTAAGCTCCGGGCGGGTGAGCGTGGAAGCGGCCACGGATAAGCACCAGTTTGTTGCCGGCACTCTGGCGCCTGAGGGACTTGGAGGTGTTGAAGCGACAGCGGAAGAGACGGTCTAGAGGGGCAAAAAGAAAGACTGTTGAG
Source organism: Sorex fumeus (assembly GCF_029834395.1). NCBI lineage: Eukaryota > Metazoa > Chordata > Mammalia > Eulipotyphla > Soricidae > Sorex > Sorex fumeus. Next base: position 5,466,008 of record NW_026606150.1, on the reverse strand, counting down.
ATGGGGGCAGAGCTGAGGGCACAGAGGGCGGAGCAGGCAGCCAGAGGGACGAGGAGGGAGAAGGGGGTGCTCACCAGTGTCCAGAGCCGAATGCAGGGTGAGCTGCTGGCGCACAGTTAGGTGGTCAGCTGGGTCAATGATGTCGTAGATGCTGTCTCCTTGAGCCACCAGATCCACCTGCAGGAAGGAATTGACCATCAGTGAAGGTGGCGGACGGTCCTGCCATGTGGCATCCTGCAGGGGACAACCCCACCCTCCCCGATCGATCTCACAGGTGGAAGCTCATCATCTCCCATGTGTGCCTGAACCCATGCCGAAACCCCCCAGACACCCCCTGGCACTCACCATGGAATGGCCCAGGTGGTCGCTCACACTCTCGGACAGATACAGCAACTTCCCCTCCGCTGTGAATGCCAGCAGGAATCCGGGGAGTGCCGCCACGATGTCTTCAAGCTCCTGGGCTGAGAGCAGCCCCGTGGGGCCGGCCAGAGGAGAGCCTGCAGAGGAGGGGAGACCTCGTGAGTCTGGAGGAAGACCAGGGTGGCACCGCAGAAGGGCTGCCCGAGTGTCAGCCGTTGCAGAGGGTTTCTGACGGGCGCTCCCTCTGAGCACACCTGTTGACCCACTGCCCGCAGCTCTTTGCCGGGAACCTGTTGCTGGACCTCCCCAGTGCGCCCGCCCTGAGACTTCTCAGTCAGGGAGGAAGCCCGCTCGCTCGCAGCGCGGGGATGGAAGAGCCTCCAGCAGCTCCCAACCGCCCCGGCGATTTCAGCACCGCGGACAGCTCCCGGGCTCCGGGCAGCGCCAGCACCGCGGACAGCGTCTCCCTCCCGCGGGCTGCGAGCGCGTCTGTTCAGCACCTCGGACAGCGGCTACGCTTCCCCGGGCTGAGCGACTACATCCCCGAAACTTCCAGGCTTCTCTGCCCGGGTCTTGGGGAGCGCCTCTGAGCTGATGGGGACCGGGGACCCGCTGGGCTGCCTTTCCTCCTGCCGTGCGTCCAGCACCGGGGACACGATCCAGGCTCTCTACCCTGCACCCAGAGCTGCGGGGCAGCATGGCCCGAGCTCGCAGGGGGATTTCCTGGCTTCTCCCAAATGCCTTCTCTGCCCGGTCGCCGACACAGCCCTAGCGGAGCGGCCGTCCCAGCGGGGTCCCTCCGGTCCACTCTCCCCAGGACCCCTGGGATCGGGTTTCGTACAGCCCCCGGGGGCTCACCTCCGGCAAAGAAGACGCCCTTGCGAGTGTAGATGCAGGCGAGACTCATGATGTGCAGATAGGAGAGCCGGACCTTGTCCGCTTCGGCCAGCGGCAGCAGTTCCTTGAGGTTCCGGATCTCCGCGTTGATCTGGTCCCGGCGCGCCTTGGAGGCGCCCTTGGTGGAGCGGTACATGGCTCGCGGCTGCGGAGCTCCAGGCCGGCGCCCCGGACACCTGCGTTCGCGTCCCGCCGCGCCGGTGGCTGCCTCTTCCCGGCTTCCCCGTCTCTCGCTCAGGCGCTCACTCTCTCTCCTCTCCTGGGCTCCGCTCGGCTGCGCTGCCCCCCTCGCCTGCCGGCTCCCGCCTTATATAGCTCCTGCCGGGCGTGGGGGGCAGGCAGAGAGAAGGGGGGCGGGCGAGAGGGAGGCTGGGCTAAGCAAACTGCAGCGGGAGCCGCTGGCTGGGGAGGGGGGGCGCTCCTCCCCCCTCCCCGCGTCCACGTCATCCCGTGACGTAGAGCGAGAGCGGGAGGGGGGCTGCAGGGAGGGGGAGCAGGAGGCTGCGGAGGGGGCGCTGCGTTCGGGAGCCTGCTAAGGGGGTGCGGGGACCCAGGCGCATGGGTGCACTCTGCAGAAGGGCAGGGGGGCGAGGATGCGTGCAGCCCCCTGCAGGAGCGTGGGGAGGGGGGTCCTGCTTCCACATTTTTATCGGTGAAGAGGAGGAGGAGCAGGGTGGTCCCCAAGGGCCCCCTCACTGTTTGCCAGACGAAGGTCACGTGGGAGGGGGGAAGCCTTTTCCTCGCCCCCTCCCGGGTCGCCCCTGGGCCTCCTCTCCCCTGACCACTCAAGCTGGGATTCCCTTAGTCACTTTCACAGCCAAAGCCCCCTCCCTGGGCAAACCGGGACCAAGGTGGAAAAGGGGAATCCCCGGGGGGGCTGAACCCCTCGGGTGGCGGGAAGGGGCCTGGAAGACGTGCCCACCCGCGGCCGCACAGACCCCCCCTCCCCACCCCCGCGCCTGCGGCAGTGCCCCCCTTCCCGGCCCCCTGAGGAGCCGCAGCTTCTGCCAAGGGAAACTGAGGCCGGCCCCGGGCACTGAGGCGCCGGGTCTGACCCACCCCCCAGCTCCCCCCGCCCCGCGCGGTCCCGCCTTCACAGGAGACTGCGGGCTCCCCGGGCCGGGGGCGGGGGCGGCGCCGGGGAATCCCCGAACCTTATTAGGAAGCGGCTGGGCGCGGCGGGCGGGGCTGCGCCTCCGCACGGCGCCGGCTCCCCCTGCTCCCCGCTCCGGCTCCCCTCCGCACCGCGCCTGCTCCCCTCCGCTCTGCGCCGGCTCCCCCTGCTCCCCGGCATCCCCCCGCCGGGCTCCCCTGCTTGACCCCCGCTCCCCTCCCTTCCTCTGGGCTCCGGGAGCGCCACGGACACATCCTACGTAGGGTCGCCTCTCCTGCGCTGCGCGTCCCGGACCCCTGCATCCTGGGTGCCCCCCTCACTGCGTCCAGCTGCCCTCCTCCCGCTGCACCCCTCCCCACCTTCGGGGCTAGGACCCCTCCCGCTCCACATCCCCCTGCCTGCTTGTTTGTGGCCAGCTCACTGCCTGCTTTGGGCATCCTCGGCCCCCACTGTCCCCTCCTGGTGCTTCCTCTTGGGGACCCTGCTCACCTCACCCCCTTTCCTCCTTTTATTTTGCCACCGATGCTGCTTCTCCTCTGGGCCAAGCCCCCCCCCCCACTCCCCAATGCCATAAATGGAGGAGGAAGTGGCCTGGGCCCTCTGGAGAGGGGCTGGGAATGAGGCCACTTGCAGAGGAGGGAGAGGGCGGCCTGGTTGCAAGAGTCACCGGGGAAGGGGAGAAACTCAGATACCAAGGAAAAAGTTTGGGGTCAAGGAACACATGGGGGGCAGGGGGCGAGTGTGGGGGAAGGGGTTTGAGCAGGGGTCAGGGTGCTCATCCTCACCCCTTGAGTCATGTTGGCAGGGGTCTTCCATCTCCCGTGTGGAGGGTACCGCTGTGATGGAAGGAAGGGGTGTCTGTCTGCCACAGTCTGACCCCATTAACCTGGGGGACAGAAAACGCCCCCCGTTAAAGGTTCTGTGTGCCACTTTCCTCTAGCTGCGCTTCTCGATGACACCCAGGGCAGTGCTCCAGTGGTCCTCCCATGCACACACACCCTGCACCTTCCCTGGCAGCAAGGGGGCTCTGGGGTGTGCCTGTCAACAACCAGGGGTCTCTCTCCACGTGCCATCTGCAGCAGCAGCCTGAGCGCTGTCCGTGGTCCTGAACCAAACCATCAGGACCGTCCTATTGGTCCTGTTCAGCCTGGGCCGCCCAAGGAGTGTTGAGCCCACACAGGTCTTGGAAGGGAGGGGGTCCAGTGGGCAACCCCCCCCCCCGTTCTCGTCTGAGGGTGGATATGTGAGGGGCTTTGGGGAGGGGGCGCCAAGATTTCTGAGCTCTCGAAGGGAAACGGGCAGGAGGGAGAGAATTGGGCTCAAGGAAGCAGCCCTTGGAATTTTCCAGGAGAATGGACTTTGGTGGGGGGGAAGGTATTGTGGAAGTGAAGAAGGGTCTAGAAAGGGATGGGGGGGTAAAGAGGGCTCTGCTGTCCCACCCACACAGAGCTGAGGAGCCCTGGATGCCCTCCCTAATGTCTTCTCTCCCCAGGCCGGCCCCCAGTCCCCTCTAGTTCCCTCCTCCACGGCGCTATTTTTAACCGTGCAGAACCAAAAATAGGTTGGCAGCAGCTTCAGGCCGTGGGAGAGGAACTATTTATATCACCAGTGACGGTTCCAAAATAGCAAGCAGGAGGAGGGGGGCGGCTGGCACACTAGAGAGCTCCTGGCCGCTGCTAAAAATACAGGCAGTGTGAGTCATCCTGGCCTGGCTGAGTCACCCACTCTCCCCCCCAAGAGGCGGCGGCGGCAGCAGCGGAACAAGCTAAGAACTGAAAGCTGAGATGGGGGAGGCACCAGAGCCCTTGGCTTTGGGGAAGTGGGCAAGGAAGTGAGTTGGGAGAGGGGCTTTGGGGTGAATATGCAGAGGAACGGGGGGGACAGGAGTCACTCAGATGAGCTGTGAGCTTGCAGCTGGGGAGCTGGGAAAGGAGGCTTGGGGCTGCTGGGAGGGGGCAAACCTTAAGGAGCTGCATGGGTGTGCATGTACGAGCCTTTGACCCCCTGAGCTGGCATGTCTGTCTGCCTCCAGGGGTCTTGGTAGCTGCATGACTCTACCCCCTGGATATTTATGTTCACCTGGGGCAGCGTCTGCACCTGGCTTTGCAAAAATGTTGATGACTCCCTGTGTCGGGTCTAGCTCCATGTGGGTGCATGTAGGTATTTCAGTGTTTGCATCATGCAGGCTGCCCCTGACCCTATGTGGCATTCTGTCCACACCTGCATCTGCTCTGCACCTTTCTTGCTCAGCAGTTGACGGGCCTGCAAAGATTTGCATGTGTTTCAGCTCAGTGCACCTTTTGTGGCCCGTCCGGTGTCACCTGGGCTCTTGCACCATTTCCCTTTTGCCCTGTCCAGCCAGCCTCCACTCTTCCTCCTAGCCCTTGACTTCCAACCAATTGCTGCGGTCTCTCTTTTGATTGCAATCACCAGTACAAAGATGGAGAAAGGGAACCCCGGTATGACACATTCCCTCCCAAACCATCCCAAATCTTCCCTGGCTTGCAGGAGTAAGTGGTTTTCCATCACTCCATATTTGGGGAGTTGAAGGGAAGAAGGGCTTTCTTTAGTTCTTTAAAAAAAATCCCTGGTGTGGGCACAGGCATGAACAGCACGCACACACATGCGCGCACACACAACCAAGAGAGAGAATGAGAGAAAAAAATATCAAGGTCCCTTCTTTATTGAGAGGCGCGCACAGCTGTTGCCATGGCAACCCGCCCACTCCTTCCCCGAAAAATCAAGAAGAGGTGATGGCATCGAGGAGGGATTGGCTGGTTTCTTTCTTTATTATTTTTTCCCGAAAAAGGGCTTTTTATAGCCAGAACAGGCAGTGAGATTCCTTGCCCCTGTCTTGCATAGCTTTATTGGGAATCTGGAGGGACCTGGCCCCTCCCTGGTTCTGAAAAGAGGAGATACGTGTTCTCCAGGGATTTCGAGGAGGGCGAGCTCCCGGAGCCAGCTGGAGGCTGGTAGGGAGATTTTTCAGAATGACTGGGAGACTCCAGTTTAGGAAGACTTTGGGAGACCGGGGGGGCAAGAATCTTGACAGACAGCAGGATGTCAAGTGTATCCTGTCTTGAGCAGAGGGAGAGGGTGGGGGCATGCGAGTACCCCGTGGCAAACAAACTAAGCTCAGGCAACGGGGCTCCAGGAAGATTCATTCATGGAACAGGGAGGGCCTTGAGTCCCCAGCAGAACCCAGTTGACTCATGCCCCAGGGAAGCTGGGGCGACAGGCAGGTGCAGGGTGGAAGGTGAAAGCTTCAGGCTCACCTTGGCTTATTCTAGCCCCAGCCTGCATCCCGAGGCTTCCTCCAAGGCCTGGCCACCGGCCACTGTGGCCACATCACTCTCTCAAGCAAACTGTAGCCTCCTGCCAAATGCCTGGATGGTGGACAGGAAGGGATTCTTCGTTTCCTCTTTGCTTGGCTTACTATGGAAATGGGGTCACTTGGCGCTGGCCTGAGCCAGGCCAAGGAGCTGACTCTTGAGACAGTCAGACCTCAGCAGGGGTGGGGAGGAGAGGGCTGATGAAGGGCCTAGACTGGCTCCTTTAGACCTGTGCTCACGACAGATCTGCCATGATTTTGCTCATTTGACAGATGGTGGGACCAGACTCAGAGGCAGAGAACGACTTCCTCCGTCACACAGCAACTTCCTGGCCATGCTGGATCCAAAGCCCAGCTCCGACCCCCAGCCTGGGTGCCTTCTCTCATAGCATGGGGTAGAGAGGAACCTGTAGGCTCTGGCCCCAGGCCAAATCTGGCCCACAGAGTGCTTTTGTCAATAAAGATTTATTGGCACACCGCCTATAGCCTCCCCTTGACAGGGTGCCTCATCTTGTTTTCACCCAAATAGCAGAGCCAAGCCATTGCAACAAGAACCTCATGGCCTGAAAGGCCCAAAATACCTGCACGCTACCCTTCCACAAGGTTAGCTGCCTTTTATTTTATTTTATTTTATTATTTTGTGTGTTTGGGGGTCACACCCAGTGATGCTCAGGGCTTACTCCTGGCTCTGCACTCAGGAATCACTCCTGATAGTGCTTAGGAGCATAGTGGATGCTGGGGATCAAACCCCAGTTGGCCTCATGCAAAGTAAACACCCTCCCTGCTGTACTATCTCTCTGGCCCCAAGAGCTGCCTTTAGGACAGAGGATGGACCCCTCTGGGTGCATCTCTGCTGTTCAAAGCTTCACCTCCCTTTGCTTGCCCAAATATCACAGGACAGCCACGCCCCAACAGTGTCCAATTTTGAGAGACTGAGCAGGCTGATGGGTCACTCGTTTCGAGCCCGTGTAGACAGGGCCTCCCCACCAACTTGCCCCTTGGTGCCGGAACCCGAAGAGCAGAGGCAGAGCCCTCCCCACTCCCGCCCCGACCCCAGCCTCAGGATCACACTTTAGGAATGGCGAATCTCACACTGATGCTTAAAAATGTGGCCAGGGGGACTGGAGCAATAGTATGGTGGGGAGGGCATTTGCCTTGCAAGCAGCTGACCCGGGTTCAACCCCCGGCATCCCATATATGGCCCCCTGAGCACTGCCAGGGGCAATTCCAGAGTGCAGAGCCAAGACTAAACCCTGAGCATCACTGGGTGTGATCCAAAAGCAAAATAATAATAATAATAAATTGTTGGGATGGGTCTGAGTGATAGTACAGCAGGTAGGGTGCTTACCTGGCACACAACTGGCCCAGGTTAGATCCCCGGCATCCCACATGGTCCCCCAAACACCTCCATGGATGATCCCTGGGTGCAGTCAAGGAGTAAAGCCTGAGCACCACCGGGTGTTGCCAAAATGACAGTAGTGCCTTATCTGTGGGGGTCTTCGACCTCCCGAGCCCCCAGTCTCAGTCAGGAGAATACCAGCCTTCCCCCAGAAGAGGAGGGAGATCCAGACTTTCAACCCCGAGCTCCTCACACGAGACTAATCTTTTGTGGCACGGCTCTGGAGCCAGGGGGGATGCCGAGGCGTCCGGCCCCTCCATCCTGAGGCTGGTGTGGCTCAAGCAGGTGGGCGCGGCTGTCTCGAGGCTGCGTCTCAGCAGGCTCCCGCCTTTCTCTCAGGGCCTTTTCATTATGTTATTACTCCCCCAATTCTACTGCACAGGGGAGGATTCGGAACATTTCATCTATTTATGGTTATGGAATCAACACAGCTCATGTGAACAGCATCGGAGCAGAAACCCACGCGAGGCGCCGGGCCGAGTCAGGAATGGGTTGGGAGATGATGGCACAGAGAGAGGATGCGAGACCCCAGACGTGCTCCATGGAGGGAAGAGGCCAACCTATACACACCTTCTGAATGCGGGGAGGGGGGGGCATGCTCCTCTCATGAGGCACTGTGGAGACAGGGGCAGGGAAGGGAATGTGTGCATTGGCCTTGCCCTTCCAGGAACTGCAGTCTAGCAGACAGACAGACAGACAGACACCCCATCACCAGCACCACCATCAGCACCATCACCGTGACCACTATCAGCACCATCAGCCACCATCAGCACCACCACCATTACCATCATCAGCACCATCAGCATCAGCATCACCATTACCATATCACCATTACCATCATCAGCACTATCAGCATCCCTATCAGCACCAACACCATATCACCATTACCATGACATCACCGCCATCGGCACCCTTGGCATCAGCACCATCAGCACCACCATCAGCACAGCACCATATCACCATTACCACCATGAGCACCATCAGCATCACCATATCACCATTTCCATGGCACTGCCACCATCAGCACCACCACCAGCATAACACCATATCACCACTACCATCACCATTACCACCATCAGCACCATCAGCATCACCATCAGCACAGCACCATATCACCGTTACCATGGCATCGCCACCATCAGCATCAGCACCATCAGCACCGCCATCACCATCACATCACCACCACCATCGCCGCCGCCACCATCAGCACCATCCCCACCCCCATCCCCATCCCACCCTCACCACCATCACCATCACCCTCACCAGCACTGCTCTTGGTTAGCTCCGCACCGCTTGGCATTGCCCGCACACCCTCTCGGGCTGGGGAATTCCTCCTTGCCTGCTGGTCCCTCCGGCTGGGCCAGGGGGCGCTGCCCAGCCCCCACAGCCCCTGTGCTTCCTGTTCATGCACTTCTCATGGCTGAGCTCTGTTGCCCAGCTGCCTCGCCCAGTCCCCAGAGTCGGGGGGCCCAGCAAGGCCTCAAGCATGGGGTTCCCTCACGCACACGCCTCTGCTTGGGGCATCCTGGGGCAATGAGTCGGGAACCGAGCCAGGAGTACCTGGGCTGGCCGGGGGGCAATGGTGGAAGGGCTGCCCTGAAGAAGGGGCGGGGCATGGGGGCACAAAGTTGGGGTGAGTGGGCAGAGAAGCCAGAGGGCCTCCCCAAAGAGGGGTGAGAGCTAAGGGAGGGTGCTGGGCACGCGAGTATGTGCCACCATGAATGCGCCCCCACCAGGTACAGCTGCCCCGGAGAAGGGCTGGGGTGAAGATGGAGGAGAGAGCAATGGGTGCCGCTGGGCCCTGGGACCCAGGCTCCTGCTCCTGGGTCACAGACAGGGGGCGTGGTGGGGGGGGAGGAGGGAGTGCAGCAGGGCCGGGTGGGCCTGAGGCCCCGCAGTCGTGGGGAAGGTGCCTCTGCGGGGAGGGGCCCAGAGTTAGGCTCCTTCACAGTAACCAAGTGCCTCAGTTTACCCATCTGTTAAAGATGGGTATGCAGAGAATAATAGCACCCCCCTATTCCGGGTTGAGGCGGAAGGAAGGCGCTTTGTCCTGGCAGCGCTTGCACCAAAGCCTGGAGCAGCATCCGTGGCCTGTGGGGTGCTGAAGGGGGCACTGGAAGAGGATGAGGCAGGTCTGGGGGCACTGAGTGTAGAAATGGGGCCTGGGGACCCCGGCTTTGGAGAGCACCGGGCGGGCCAGACCCGAGAGCGAAGGACAGCAATGAGGAGGGGTGGAGGCTGAGGCCTCGGGGTTCTCCGCATCCGTCACTGCCTCGCTGCATCTCCTGGGCCTGGTATGTCCAGGGCCACAAGTGCCCCTGTTCCCTTCCCTGCGCCCCGCCATCTTTCCAGAGCTCACCCAGCCAGGATGCAGACCACCCATGACCCAGAACCCCTTCTAGATCCAGTGACCGCTACCTTCTTTCTACCTTTAGTTCAGGTGAGCATAAAAAGTGGAGGACCTGGGCTGGAGCGATAGCACAGAGGGTAGGGCGTTTGCCTTGCATGCAGCTGACACGGGTTCGATTCCCAACATTCCATATGGTCCCCCGAGCACCACCAGGAGTAATTTCTGAGTGCAGAGCCAGGAGTAGCCCCTGAGCATCACTGGGTGTAACCCAAAAAGCAAAAAAAAAAAAAAAGTGGGAGACCTGGAGCCAAGCCAGAGGTAGAAGAGAAGCTCTCGGGGCCAGTGAGAGGAGCCCAGGGGCCGGAGTAATGGCTCCGTGTGTAGGGTGTGGGCCTATTCAGCGGCCAACCCAGGTTCAATCCCCGGGATCCTGTACAGGCCCCCCAAACCCTGCCAGGAGTGATCCCTGAGCACTACCAGATGACGTCTCCCCAGAAAATAAAAGGAAACGGCCCCTCCAAGTGAGCCTCACCCTGTGAGTCAATGAACCATATCAAGGAGGGGCTGGAGCGATAGCACAGAGGGTCGAGCGTTTGCCTGTACGCAGTCAACCCGGGTTCAATCCCCAAGTTTCCATATGGCCCCCAAATCCCTCCCTGAGCACAGAGCCAGGAGCAAGCCTTGAGCATCGCCAGGTGTGGCACCCCCCAAACAAAACAGAAGAGAAGGGGTTGGCGGGTGGCCCACGTGACCAGCAGCCCACGTGACCAGCCACAGGCTGGAGGACCTGTGGGGACAGGAAGTTGCTGGAGGGTCCAGGGCAGGTCAGTGGTGGGTCTGGGTCTGACTCTAGGCAGCCCCTCCCTGCAGGCCTCTGTTTCCCTCCTGGTACTTTGGCGGTGTCAGGGGGTGGGGCCATGTGGAAGCAGACAGATATTTGGGTGTGAACGTGGTCCTGGTGCTCAGATCCCGGTGAACTTTGTTTCCTCTAAAGCCTCTAAAGCCAAGTTCTCGGCCAGGATGCTCAGAACCACCTGGTCCTTTAGACCTGGGGACATGCCTGGCGCGTCCAACCCACCCAGTCCCTAGGGGCCCCTCCTCCAGGTCGGGGCGGGTGCCGGGACTCACCGTTCCAGGGATCCAAGGGTCACGAGACACGACCCGGGTCATCCTCACGTTGGTGTCGAGAGCCCCGTAGGCAAGGTTTGCCCGGAAAGGGGTTGGCCACATGCGCGCATGTGTGTTTGTGCAGATGCTCATCCTCATCCTGCCCTCGTCAACGATGTCCACCACGTGCTCGTCCACGCCGTGGACCACGCTCATTCCTGGGGGACGCCCGAACGTCTGTGGCGTCCCCTCCCGGCACCGGCAAGCCCTGCTCTGCGCCGTCACACAGGGGCCTGGCACAAGGGCCTCAAGGTCAGCAGGGCCGGGGAGCGCCTCGCCACCATCCTTGCCTCAGCACTGTACGGACCTGCCATGACCTTGACCAATCTGTCTCTGCAGGGCTGCCTCAGTTTCCCCTTTTGTGCACGGGAGTGGAAAGGGCCATTCCAGGGTCCAGGGTGGGGCCCGCTCTCCTGGGTCCAACTTGCTCCCCACAGGGCTGCGCTGGCTTGAAGTTGCCTTTGGGTCCCCGAGATGTCTCCCTGGGCCTGGACTGGTCACTCGCTGGAGTCCTCGGGCGCTCTGGGGAGACGCAGGCGCTGCTAGCCAGGGGCAGGGGTCCCACGGGCAGCCCTGTCCCAGCTAGCCCACCACAGCTCCTCCTGAAACCAAGTGACAGGATGTCCAGGAAAGGTCGGCTCCAGAAGCTTCCAAGAGGTGGTGCGCTGCGGAGGGCTCGGGTGTCTGCCGCCACCTCATTGGTTCACCCCGAGTCCGTGGAGTCCAGAAGCGTGTCCACAGGAATCCTGGGTCCACAAAGCCCCCCGAGGCCTGGTGTGGGGCAGCAGGGGCCAGGGCAGAGCAGGGCCAGGGCAGCGCAGCGCCTGCTGGCCCGATTTCAGTGTCCAGGCCTGAGGACCTGACCTCTGGCCAGGATGTCGGCCCCTGCTCTCCCAAAACGTGCCATGTGTGACCCAGTCCTCTTCTCTGGGCCTCAGTTTCCCTCTCCATTCAAGGAGGGGTTGGAGAAAGTGTAAGATCTTATCCTGACGGCAGCCTGAGCCCAAGGGGCCAGAGCTTACAGGAGGAGGCGGGAGAGGGGGGCGAGGGTCTGCAGACACGGGATGGGGGGCCGTGAAATCCTCACCTGGCGTTCTCACTCTGTGGTCGTGTCCGAGGGGCTGGCCCAGGCGCTCGGCCTGGCTCCGCTTCCTTCCACGGTTCCTACCGAAGTTTCCCTGTCGGAGGAGGGGAAGGGGTGGGGTGGGGGGCGAGGGGAAGGCCCGCCTTTCTCCACGGTTGAAATTTCCCTGCAGGGGGGGTGGGCAGTGGGGGGCTCAGGTGAGGGGCGTGGCGGGGCTGCTGAGCTGGGCTTCCCGGGGCCCAGGCCCGCGCGGGGCTCGCGACTCGGGGGCGGGGGCCTCTCCCGGCTCTGGCGGAGCCGCCACTCTGCCGGTTGCCTTTAAAAGGCGCCAGCGCGCGCGCATCAGCAGAAGGGCTGCGGCGCTCTTCCAAAATAGGCAAGAACTGGGAGGCCGCGGGAGACGAGCTGCTGGCAGCGCGGACGTCACCCGGGGCCTCCCGCCCCCCAGCCAGTCTGCATCACGTCTCCATGGCAACGGCGTACCGCGGCCGCAGATGAATGAGCTTCGGCGAGGAGCCCGGGAGCGCGCGCGCGCACCGATGCGCGCTCTCCCGCTCCGGGGCGTCGCGCACCCAGGCTGCTCTGCGGAAGCGAGTGCAGGCCCGGGGCGAGGGGCGCCGGGCACCGAGACCCGGCATTCCCACCCGAGCTACAGGCCCGGGGATCCCCGAGCCTTCGCTTCGGCTCTCCGGCCGCAGGGTGTCCCCTGGCCCCCAGCTCGCGCCTCGCTCCATCCATCAGCGCTCTCCGGCGGCTCCCCCGAGTCTGCGGGAAAAGCAGCAGCCGGCGGCACGGCGCCACCGCGTGGCCGGCCACGGAACTGCGCCGGTTTGCTGGCGGCCCGGGTTCCGCCGTCTCTGTCGCCCTCTGGCGTGCGCGGTGGGAAGCGCAGAGGAGGTCGCGGTGTTCACACTGAGACCCCAATTAACAAAGGGATCATTATCACGTTAGGCTCGGTGGAGCCCCCGCCTGGAATAATTATGATCGCTGTTCGCTTTGAGTGAGGAAACCAGTTGAGCACGATTTCGATTTTCCTGAGCTCCGAAGCTGACCTGGGAAGGGTAAAGAACCGTGTGTTCCTTACCCCACCAACGACAGTCTCTGTTGATGCACGTCAGAGCTGCTCGAGTTTATTTTTTTTTATTTACTTGGTTATTGGTTTGGGGGCCATACCCATCGATGCTCAGGGGTTACTCCTGGTGGAGTTTGGGGGACTACACGGGATGCTGTGTAGTCCCCCTTGGAACACATGCAAGGTAAGTGGCCTGCCTGTTGTACTGTCTTCAGTAGCAGCGTTTCTTGCGATAGGTAAGGACAGTGCTCATTGAAAGGATCCCATGAAGGAGCCAAAACGATAGTACAATGGATAGAGCCTTTGCCTTGCACGAGGCCAACCCGGGTTCGATCCCCAACATCCCAACATGTGGTTCCCGGAGCACCACCAAGAGTAATTCCTGAGTGCAGAGCCAGGAGTAAGCCCTGAGCATCGCTGGATGTGACCTTAAAAGCAAAACAAGGGGCTGGAGTGATAGCACAGCGGGTAGTGCGTTTGCCTTGCACGCAGCCAACATGACCGACACAGGTTCGATTCCCACCACCCCATATGGTCCCCTGAGCACCGCCAGGAGTAATTCCTGAGTGCATGAGCCAGGAGTAACCCCTGAGCATCGCCGGGTGTGACCCAAAAAGCAAAAAAAAAAAAAAAAAAGAAAGAAAAACAAGGGGTAAGGGGTGGGAGGGATACTGGGACCCGTGGTGTTGGGAAATGGGCACTGGTGGAGGGATGGGTACTTGATCATTGTATAACTGAAATCCAAGCACAAAAATTTGTAAGTCTACAACTGTACCTCATGGTGTTTCACTAATAAAAATTTTTAAAAAAAGCAAAACAAAACGACCAAAAAATTATCTTGGGGGGGGCAGAAGACAGAGTTCAATTCCTGACAACCACGTGGCCCTCAGAGCCCTGTGAGTGGGTCGGGGTGACCCCAGACCTCCACTTGGTAGCGGTAGCGCCCTACCCCAATGTGGTCCTGTTTTACAGTTGAGGAGCGTGGGACACACAGAAATGAAATGTCTTTACCCATGGTTTCAGGCTGGTGTCTAGGTCCCTAATGTAGAAATTTTGAGTATGTGATGGCTGGATAAAGGGGTGTTCCTTCGTAAGAGAGAAGGGGAGGTAGCACCCTACAAAACACCAGGGGTGGGCCAGGATGGAGATTTACATGGTGTCGCATGGCATTGTGGTGGTTTTCTGCATTGGAAAACCTCTTCCTGTGTAAGCTGGACACCCCTGCTCTTCCTGATGGTTGGGGTGAACCCTGCCACCTCCAGAGGCTCTTCTGAATTGAGTCAGCCTGACTCTTGCTCTGCAGAGGGTTGGTAATGGTGGTCTGTCCTCACGTGCTCCGATGCAGGGGTAATGAGAAAACCTTCTAGTTTGGTTGTGAACCTTGCGCCTATGATTTGGTTTTAGTATAAGTTGCTGTTTTGCTGTTGTTTTTGTATTGGGGGGCCATACTCAGCGTTGTTCAGGGTTTACTCCTGACTCTGCACTCAAGGAGCTCTCTTGGCGGGGACCATATGGGGTACAAGGGGTAGAACCTGGATTAGCCACATGCAAGGCGAGCCCTCTGCCAGCTGTACTAAGTTGCTGTTTAAATGATGCCTCAGAGGGCCGGAGTGATACTATAGCGGATAGCAGGGAGGGTGTTTGCCTTGCACACGACTGATACAGATTCAATCCCTGGCAGTCATATGGTCCTCCAAGCACTGCCAGGAGTAATTCCTGAATGCAGAGCCAGGAGTAACCCTTGAGCATTGCTGGGTGTGACCCAAAAAGAAAAAAATAAAATAAAAAGACGCTTCAAAGTCTCTGCAGGTGCTGCTTTTCTTATTATTCTTAGTTATACTGCTTGAGGACGCTAAGGTTTCAAGCATAAAGCATTAATCTGGTCAGGGACCTCCATGTCTAAGGCTCCTATTAAAGGTTTACCTGGGGCACCAGGCTTCCAAGTGGACCACCAGCCACAAAACATGCTGTCCCCCTAATCTGCTTACCAGAGCTTGAATTTCAAAGGTCTTCTTGTCTGATGCCCTAGGAACTCGCTCTGCTCTCTTCTCTCTGCATCTGTCTGTTGCTTTCCAAACCTAGGAGGGTCCTAGAGATGCGGCCAGCTGTGCTCTGAGCCTTCTCCAGATTCCAGAGTCCGGAGCACTTCTCTGGAATACTCCCGTGTGTGTGTGTGTGTGTGTGTGTGTGTTTGGGGCAGGGCCGCTAGGGACTTCCCTAGTTTAATAAGGTGATACTTTGGGGTATGGGCCTAAAGTTTCTGAGCTCTGGCTGGTGTTGTGGTTAGGCTCAGCCCCCCAGGTGTACGCGCAACAGTGCCACCCCAGCAGAGAACCAATTCAAGGTTAGTTACTTGAGTACTAACTGGCAAGGTATCTTCTTCTTCTTCTTCTTCTTCTTCTTCTTCTTCTTCTTCTTCTTCTTCTTCTTCTTCTTCTTCTTCTTCTTCTTCCTCCTCCTCCTCCTCCTCCTCCTCCTCCTCTTCCTCCTCCTCTTCTTCCTCCTCTTCTTCTCCCTCCTCCTCCTCCTCCTCTTCCTCCTCCTCCTCCTCTTCCTCCTCCTCCTCCTCCTCCTCCTCCTGACTCCGCGCTCAGGAACTACTTCTGACAGTGCTTGGGGAACTGTATGGGTTGCCGGGGATCGAACCCGGGTTGACCACATGCAAGGCAAATGCCCTCTCTGCTGTGCTATCACTCTGGCTGTGTCAGGCATCTCTGTTGGTGATCTGGTGGAGTGCTCGCCCTCAGTGCTGGGCTCTGTGCCCTGCCGGGGCTCCGTGCATGCCAGGCATGAATCCAGCCGTCTCCCGGCCTCTTTCCTGCTGACTTTAATCTCACTGACTTGGCGAAGGCTGTCTGTGCCTCCGCTGGAAAATGAGAGCTTTTCTCTCTGCCTTGTGAGCAGAGGGGCTTGGGCGCTGGCCTTCACCCCAGGGGTCCTGCTTAGAGCTCCGGCACACGATGTGGTCCCCTGAGCACAAAGACTGGGGTAAACCCTGAGCACCGCTGGTGTGACCCATAATAAAACTTCGTGAAAATGGAGAATTTTGTTGTGGACAGGGTCCAGGTGTTTTTGACTGCGCTAGGGCGCTTAGAGAAAGGGAATCCGGGACACCGAGTTCTTGGCTCAGGGCGCGAAGCACCGAGGAGTGCCCAGATTCGCCTTGACGGCAGCAGCTGGTGTGGCTGGGGGGTCACCGGGGCTGAGGGGGGAGCATCAAGCTGGATTCTGCGCTGGAGGGACATCCCAACAGGCAGAGGGCTTTATTTTCCAATCCCCAGCATGGCATGGTCCTTAAGCACTGCTGGGTGTGACCCTGGGGCCCAGGGGTCAGTGGGGGACTCTGAGCATTGCCAGGACAGGCCCAAACAATACCCCTGACGCTAGGGGAAAGAAAAATAACAGTGGCGTTTGTTTGTTTATTTGGTTTTGGGCCACACTCAGCACTGCTCATGCTGACTCCTGGCTCTGTACTCAGGAATCTACTGGTGGGCTCAGGGGACTGTATGGGATGCCAGGATTGAATCCCTTGCAAGACAAGTGCCCTACCTACTGTATTTTTGCTCTGGCCCCTGGGAATAGTAATAATAGTGAATTATTGTTATAGTGAAAAAGGAATAATAATAATAATAGTAAAAAAAATTGAGTTCATACTATTTCCAGGCATTTTGTGTGAAACATGGGGCACAGAGGGGGAAAGTTGGCAACTTGAAAAGAATTTGAATGATGGGTCTGGAGCTATAGCACAACAGGTAGGGCGTTTGCCTTGCAACGTGGCCAACTTGGGTTCGATTCCCAACATCCCATATGGTCCCCTGAGCACCGCCAGGAGTAATTCCTGAGTGCATGAGCCAGGAGTAACCCTTGTGCATCGCCGGTGGACCCAAAAAGAAAAAAAAAAGAATTTGAATGATGTTTAGACCTGGGAGTTCCAAATAGCCTAAACCCCTAAATAATTCCTAGTCAGCTAAATCAAAGTATGCCTTTACATGGTACAACACCTTTCATGTCTGAGCCCTCCCTTTCCTCATGGACTTCAGACCTAACCGCGAGTCATTCCACATGTGTCCAAGCAACGAATATGAAATAAGGGTCCACTTATGTCAGTTTCCCAGCGGTGCAGATGGTGTAAGCCAGGCATAGAACTTCATTCTTCCTGTATCCCGCTTTCGTTCTCTTTTTTTCTTTTTTTTTCTTTTGCTTCTGGGGTCAAACCCAGCAATGCACAAGGGTTACTCCTGGTTTATGCACTCAGGAATTACTCCTGGTGGTGCTCCGGGGACCATATGGGATGCTGGGAATCGAACCCAGGTCAGCCACATGCAACGCAAATGCCCTACCCGCTGTACTATCGCTCCAGTCCCGAATCTAAGTCATGGGATCTCATCATTGCCCCAAGGTGACCAGCTACTATTACAGTACTGTTGTAGGAAGGGGCTGGAGCGATAGTCCAGTGGGTAGGGGCGCTTGCCTTGCATGCAGTCAACCCAGGTTCCATCTCTGACATCCCAAATGGTCCCCTCAGCACCGCCAGGAGTAAGCCCTGAGCATCACTGGATGTGCTAAAAAAATGCAAAAAACTATTGCAGGGGGGCAGAGAGATAGTCCAGAGAGATAGGCTTTGCTTGCCTTGCCTGAGGCTGACCCCAGTCTGATCCTGGCTCCACATGCGGTTTCCCAAGCACCGCCTCTAAGCACGGAGCTGAAAATAGCCACTGAGCACTGCTGGGTGCGGCTCACAGCGGAAGAAAGAAATATGATGATCCTAGGACTTCCCACCTGTTTGATGAGTCTCAGTGCATCGCAATTGTTATCCTTTTGTTTGTATGAGGGCCACCCCCAGAGGTGCTCAGAGGTGCTGGGGTGCAGGTGGGGGTCCTGAGGCTTCTGAGGAGACCCTGTGGCATCAGGGACCCTCACCCAGGGTGTGCTCTCCAGCCTGGCTGAACAACCACTCCGGCCCCGCGACTCTTACTATTATTATTATTATTATTGCTTTTTGGGTCACACCTGGCGATGTGCAGGGGTTACTCCTGGCTCTGCACTCAGGAATTACCCCTGGCGGTGCTCAGGGGACCATACGGGATGCTGGAATTGAACCCGGGTCGGCCACGTGTAAGGCAAATGCCCTACCCGCTGTGCTATTGCTCTAGCCCAGCAGCTCTTATTCTTACCGTGATGTGCACATTACTCGGTTCTGGGCCTCTTCAGAGGGGCACTTGGCCTTTGTGGTCGGCCTGGGTCACTGTTCCAGGGATTTCTGGATCAAACGTTATGTGCCTCGAGGGGCCTTATGGGTTGGGGGGGGTGGAACCGGCCCTGCTCTTCCCGCCCCCCCCCCCACAGGGCCCCGAGTTACCGCCCAAGAACGCCTCCTCCGGCTCCTGAATGATCATGATCCCAGAGGCACACAAACCAATCTCAGAACCCAGTGGTTTTTGGCAGTAATCCCTCCGGACTTATTACTAAAATATCAGAAATCCAAACTTGCGTGGCCGCGATAGCAGCCGTGTGACATCATATGCTCTTCATAATCAGCAATAGAAAACAAATTATCTAATGATGTCTTTTTGGCTTCTGGAGCGATCGCACAGTGGTAGGGCGTTTGCCTTGCCCACAGCCGACCTGGCTGACCCAGGTTCGATGCCTCCGCCCCTCTCGGAGAGCCCAGCAAGTTACTGAGAGTATCTCGCCTGCATGGCAAAGCCTGGCAAGCTCCCCATTGTGTATTCGATATGCCAAACACAGTAACAAAAAGTCTCACAATGGAAACGTTACTGGGTCCGCTCAAGCAAATCAATGAACAACAGGAGGACAGTGCTACAGTCCCTTTGGCAGTTCTTATTGTTGGGGAAAATTCCAAATAATAATGGTGGGTCTTTTGTCGTTATATTGAATGTGATCAATGTAGAGAGAGAATAAAGTGGAAATCTGCCACACAGGCAGGGGGAGGACTGGGAGGGGTGGGTGTCCTGGGGTTCTTGGTGGTGGAAAATGTGCACAGGTGAAGGGATGGCTGTTTGACCATTGTATGACTGACCAAGACTTAAACTGAAAGGCTTTGTGGCTGTTCTCACAGTGATTCAATAATGTTAATGTGCTCATAAAAAATGTGCTCATAAAAGAATGTTATGTGCCTTTTAAATGCTGTCCTGTTATTTCCCGTTACACAACCATTTTCTACAATCTGCGTCATCGCAGGTGATTGTGTTTTGCTAAGTGAAAAAAAAAGCCGGACCGAAAAAGCTCTATGCTCCGTGTTCAGGCCAGTCAGGAAAGGGTCTCCAGGGCTGGAGGGGACGGAGCACTGCTGGTGAGGGATGGAGTCGGGCTACTCGACTACCTGGTGGTGCTTTTGAGTCCCCGGGGTTATACCAGGTGATGCCGGGACATGTGACCTGGAGTGAACCAGGGTCCCATGCATCAAGGATAGGCCCTAGCCCCCTGCTCCCTTCCCGGCCCCAACATCTGCATTTGCTTGCTTGTGTCTTGGGGCGCACTGGTCAGTGGCAAAGCTATTCCTGGGTCGTGCTCGGGAACCATGCGGGGCTGGAGATTGAACCAGCCCTTCCCAGTGAGGGTACTCAGCCCACTGAACCATTTCTCCAGCCCAAAATTCTCTTTGTTGCAAGGGATACATGCAGCAATGCTCAAGGATCACTCCTGGTGGGACTCAGGGGGCCATATGGGGTTCTAGGGCTTGAACTTGGGTCAGCCCCATGTAAAGTAAGCAAGCGCCCTCATCCTGGTGCTAATGTTGTGGAAATCCCAGCAAAGGGTAGTGAAAAACCAAACAACACGGTACTGGGAAATGGGAGACTTAGTTTATTTCACCAGCGAACCTCGCAGAGTCTGTACCCCGAAAGAGCCGGGCCCCGAACGAAGGTAAGAGCTCTGTTCTCTAGAGTATCTGATGGGGTCCGGCAGCTGGCAGGAGGGCACAGAGCAGAGAGCAGAGGCAGAGCTCACCACGTTCGCCGTCTTCCAAAGTCGAGCCTGGATACCTCAAGGCCACGAGCACCCTGGGAGTTCATTCCCAGGTGACCAAGGTTCCAGAGCGAGACCCTGCCTGTCTCAAGGCCTTCCCGAATGCGCCCCAGAGCTCTGTCATGTTGCCCAGACTCAGATGCCCCTGGGCACGGCTGCTCCCTGTTTGCCTCTTTGAAGTGAGCCTGCTTTTATTGTTTTTTTTTGGGGGGGAGTGGTGAAGGTAGGGTTACACCAGGAGCTGTTCAGGACGTACTCCTGACTCTGCCACTCAACTGGTTGGCTGCTTGCAAAGCAAACGCTCTACCTGCTGTACTATCGCTCCGGACTCCAACTGAGCCTGTTTGAAACGTGGAGGGGGGTCTATTTCCTCATCACTCTCTCCAAGCCCCCAAATATCCGTTCTATAAATGGGGTTTGTTTGACTTCCTTTTTTTTTTTATTGCTTTTGGGTCACACCCAGCGATGCACAGGGTTACTCCTGGCTCTGCACTCAGGAATTACTCCTGGCAATGCGCGGGAGACCCTATGGGATGCTGGGAATCGAACCTGGGTCAACCGCGTGCAAGGTAAATGACCTCCCTACCTGCTGTACTATCGCTCCAGCCCCTTGTTTGACTTCTTACTGCCAACTCTTAAGTTCTTAGATCTACGGTTTTGTTTGTTTTTATTTCCTTTTTTTTGGCCCACACATGCTGGTAATAGGAAGCTACTTCCACGGGGTAGCTCCCAACAACACCAGTGTTCAGGGGTCACTCCCGGCGATGTTCAGAGGACCATAAAGTGCCAGGATCAAACTCCTGCATGCCAAGCCTGGGCTGCCAGGCTGAACCATCTCTCCGGCCTCAAGCTGATGTTAAGAATATCATGAGGGCTGGAGCGATAGCGTTTGCCTTGCACGCGGCCAGCCCAGGTTCAATTCCCATCATCCCATATGGTCCCTCAAGCGCTGCCAGGATTAATTCCTGAGTGCAGAGCCAGGAGTAACCCCTGTGCATCGCTGGGTGTGACCCAAAAATAAAAAAAAAGAATGTCATGAATAGAGGATGGAGGCCATTCTGAAGACAAAAACAGCCGTATTGTGAGTCTGTCTCCTCCCTCCCTGGCCCCAGCATGCAGCTTCTCCCGGGGTTCAACCCTTCCAGACTCGAGGCAGAGCTGCAGACAGCGGGGAGGGTGTTTACCTTGCATGCTGACAACCCGGGTTCGATACCCGGCACCACATATGGCCCCCTGAGCACTGCCAGGAGTGATGCCTGAGTGAAGAACCAGAAAGTCCTGAGCATGGCAGGTGAGGCCCAACAACAACAACAGCAAAACCTTCTAGACTCTTCTGAGAATGAAGGCTGCACACAGCTGGGGTCCGCTCGTGGGTGGTATTTCCCGGCTGGTTTGGTTGTCACATGTGCTGTGTGGTGCTGGCCAGAACCTGCACATCCGGTCCTGGTGCTCAGACATTCAAAGGCTGGGGGTCGTCCTGGGCGCTCTTTGGCTGTGGTGCTCCCACATGTCCTCACTGGGTGGTGGGGGCTCACCCCACACTTTGCCAGTCAAGCACTCACCCATTTCTGGATGCACCAGGCCCCAAACTCAACTGCCTCTGAGCCACTGCTGGGCCCCGAGAGAGCTTGGTTTTATGTTTGTTTGGTTGATTGTGTTGTGTGTGTTTCTTTTCTTTGGGTAGGGGCGTGAGGGTGGGGAACAACCCACAGTGCTCTCTGCTCAGGAGCGCCCCCTGGTGGTGCTCAATTGTTATTTCTGACCCTGCTCAGGAGCGACCCCTGGCAGTACTCAGTGCTAATCCTGGCTCTGGCTCTTTGCTTAGGGGGCCATTTGTAATGCTGGGGCATTATACCACGTGCAAGATAAGCACCTTAAACCCCCGTACAATCTCTCTGGCCCTCAGATACCCTTCTTAAGACTGAGAAGCCCGGACCAGAGCAATAGCACAGCAGGGAGGGCGTTTGCCTTGCACGCGGCCAACCCGAGTTCAATCCCCGGCATTCCATAAGGGCCCCAAGTACTACCAGGAGTAGCACTGTAGCACTGTCTTCCCGTTGTTCATCGATTTGCTGGAGCGGACCCAGTAACGTCTCCACTGTGGGACTTGTTGCTACTGTGTTTGGTATATCGAATACGTCACGGGGTACCTTGCAAGGAATGTAATTCCTAGCAAAAAAGAAGAAGAAGAAGAAGGAGGAGGAGAAGGAGGAGGAGGAGGAGGAGGAGGAGGAGGAGGAGGAGGAGGAGGAGGAGAAGAAACACTGCCCCCCCCCAAAGACCCAAGGAAGAACTGCTTTCCACCAGTAAGGAGACACACCCTCAAGAATGTCCCCTGGGCCTGGAGAGATAGCACAGCGGGTAGGGCAAGGTGCACGGGGCCGACCCGGGTTTGATTCCCAGCATCCCATATGGTCCCCTGAGCACCACCAGGAGTGATTCCTGAGTGCAGAGCCAGGAGTAACCCCTGTGCATCGCCAGGTGTGACCCAAAAAGCAAAAAAAAAGAATGTCCCCTGCTTGGGGGTGGGGGGCAACTCATTTCCTGAAGGGAAATGTCACTTGCAACACTTCACATAGTCTTCAGCCCGTTATTCTAACCCAGAAATTTTTATTTATGTTTTTAACCCCAGATCTTTTTTTTTAAGTTCAATTTTTTAATTTCTTTTTTTATTTTTTTGTTAGGGGTTCATACCCGGCAATGCATAGGGGTTACTCCTGGCTCATACACTGAGACGTTACTCCTGGCGGGGCTCTGGGGACCGTAAGGGATGCTGGGAATCGAACCCGAGTCAGCCACGTGCAAGGTAGACGCCCTACCTGCTGTGCTATCGCTCCAGCCCCAAACCCAGATCTTAAGGTCTGTTTCATTGCATCTGAGAACGGAGTTGATGAAAAGATGAGAGTCACTAACGGCAGCTTGAGGAACCCGCTCTAGAGATGAGGAAGGAGGGCTGGGGACAGGGCTTGGTGGGACAGTGCTCGCCCCGCACGTGGCGTGACTCCCAACCCGCACCACAAAAACCGAGGCATAACAGAACAGCAAAGGCAACGCACACGTGGTGGCGTACGCCGGGACCCAGGCAGGAGGCAGAGGGCGTCGCAGGGGCAGGTTGAAGGGGTTCCTCGCGGGGATCTGGAATGAGGGGCATTTGCTATAGAAGCTGAACGAACAAAGAAAGGGCAGAGGCAGGGAACCGTTCCCAGCGCTCGGGCGCTCCCTGCCCCCCGGGGCTGCAGAGGTCGTGAGAAGCTGTCCCTGCGTTTCTCGGGACCCTGCATAGCAGGCAGGAGCTGGGGGGCCGACTTCGGAGCCTTTCCTTTGGAAAAGTCCCATCAGGAGAGAGCAAATATGCCACAGGCACGGGATCAGGAATGAGCTGTCTGGAACGGAGAGGGGGGTCTGCAGAGGGGGCCTGGGCGGAGTGCCAGAAGCAGAAAAAACTCCCGTCCCGGACAGAGGCATTGGCCGGGAGACAGGAAAACGGCTCCTTGCTGGGCCCGAGACTGTCAGGTTGGATCTCGCATCACCCAGACTCACCAGCAAGGCTCTGGGGCCTCCTGAGCACCCCTTGGGAGACAAAAAAAAAAAAAACAGTTTTTCTAGTGCTCGCTCCCCCACGGGGGTGGGATTGATTGATTGATTGATTGATTGATTGATTGATTTTGCTTTTGGGGTCACACAGCGATGCTCAGGGGTTACTCCTGACTCTACACTCAGGGATCACTCCTGGAAGTGCTCAGGGGACCATATGGGATGCTGAGGATAGAATCCGGATCAGCGGTGTGCAAGGCAAACGCCCTACCCACTGTGCTATGGCTCCAGCCCCGGAGGTGGGGGGGTGGGGGGGATTTATTAAACCAGGTGGCGACACCAGACCCTGGGGGAACAAACAGTGCCCCTCCCCCACCCTTGACCCCTTTTTGCATATAATTTGCTTTCTCAACCCATCCTAATTAATCTGGATTTGGTACAGACCCCTGAGCCCCTGCCACATCTGCTGGGGTCTCCACAGCTTTCGAAGGGAGAACTGAAAGGCAGTCTCACAGGTCCCCCAGAGAGCCGTGGAGTGCAGGGGTGCTTCCCGGGTCTGGGGGCGACGCTCAGAGCCCGGTTAGTCCATCTGAGGGTCGCTGGCTCTGCAGAAGGACAACCGGAGAGGAGAAAGGAGTCAATCCCGCCCCAGCCCAGCCCAGGCTGCCTTCACTCTTGGGGCTGGAATCCAGGGGCTGATCCTGCTGCTTAGGTCCCTGGCAAGAGGGGTGAGCTCTGAGGGGCACCCGCCAGGTACTCGGACCCGTGTCTTTATATTCTGAACTTCCTGTCCCCAGCATCACACGGCCACCGCATTCCCCGCCCTGCATGCTCTCATTACAAGTCTCTCCCACAGACCTTTTATTTGGGGGCAGCTGGGAATCAGGCCCAGTTCCTACCCCAGAGTCACACTCAGGCGCCCGCACTGCCCCAAGAGCTGCCCTGCCGGGTCATTTCTTCAGCATCCTCTGCCCCTGTGCCTCCAACGTGGACCAGGAGGGTTAGGGTGCAGAAATTAACAGGCCTCGGGGCTGGAGCGATAGCACAGCGGGTAGGACGTTTGCCTTGCATGCGGCCGACCCAGGTTCGATTCCCAGCATCCCATATGGTTCCCTGAGCACCACCAGGGGTGACTCCTGAGTGCAGAGCCAGGAGTAACCCCTGTGCATTGCCAGGTGTGACCCAAAAGAAAAAAAAAAGGAAGAAAGAAAGAAATTAACAGGCCTCCCTGCAATTTTCCCTTCCTTGTCTGAGCCAAGGGTAGTAGTTTGGCACAGGGGTTGGGGTATGGAGGAACTCAGCCCCACGGGGACCCAGCCTGGGGGTGAGCTCACAGCTGCCACCTTTGGCACCAAGTTTGCAAGGCACTGCCACATCCCCAGGGAAAGCACGTGGGGTGTATGCGGGTATTTTCCTGTACAGAAAGTGGCAGAGGTCAGTGCAAAGAACAGCGGGGAGGGTGTTTGCCTTGTGTGCAGCTGAGCTGGGTTTGCTTCCCTGTACCATCTATGGTCCCCCAAGCACCCCCAGGAGTGACCCCTGAGCACAGAGCCAGGAGTAGGCCCTGAGCATCACCCAGCATGACTTAAAAAACAAGCCGGGGGCGAGGAGGGGGGTGTCTGGAGCGATAGCTAGGCGGGTAGGGCATTTGCCTTGCACGCGGTCGACTAGGGGTTCAACTCGCAGCATCCCATATGGTCTCCTGAGCATCACCAGGAGTAATTCCTGAGTGCAGAGCCAGGAGTAACCTCTGTGCATTGCTGGGTGTAACCCAAAAAAGAAAGAAAAAAAAAAAAACAGGACCAGAGCAATCATACAGTGGGTAAGGTGTTTACTTTGCTTGCAGCTGACCAGGGTTCGATTCCCAGCATCCCGTACAATTCTCTGAGCCCTGCCAGGAGTAAATCCCTGAGTATAAAACCCGTAGTAACCACTGAGCACTGCCGGGTATGACCCACAAACAAACCAACAAAAAGACAAAGAACAGAGGGAATTTGGTTGTACTGGATTCAGCCTTCCCAGGAATCTAAGTACCAGATCCTGCAAGGGAGCAGGGGGTGGTGGGGAGGGAAATGTGATTATCAGGGGGCCAGGCAGGAGGAGGTGGAAGAGAGAACATCATCTTTCTTGTGGGGGAGGGAAGTCCCCATCACACCCTGCCATGCTCAGAAGCTACTCCTTGTTCTGTGCTCAGAGATCACTCCTGGCAGTGCTTGGGGAACCGTTAAATGGTGCCATTATGTGTCTGAACAGTCGGAGGGATGGAAAAAGCTCTGAAAAGGATGATTTCAGGGCTGGGTTGGGGCGAGTCCCTGGTGATCAGAGGTACAACTTTGCATGGGTCCCGACTTCGAACTCAGCACTGCATGCCCCCTGAGCCCTGCCAAGGTGGTCCTGGTGGTCCCCAGCTCCACACTGCCTGGCAGTGCCCCTCCTTGGGCCCTCACACTGCACTGTCCGGCCCTGTTGGCCAATGTCGCTGAGAGTGACCCACATACCCTTAAACACTGATTAGAAGCCAAAAAAAAAAAAAAAAGAAGGAATATTTCAGGAACCAGAATGACTCCAAGGATAGA
The DNA here is from genome assembly GCF_029834395.1 of Sorex fumeus. Taxonomy (NCBI): domain Eukaryota; kingdom Metazoa; phylum Chordata; class Mammalia; order Eulipotyphla; family Soricidae; genus Sorex; species Sorex fumeus. Next base: position 5,440,137 of record NW_026606150.1, on the reverse strand, counting down.
TAAAGCACTGGCTGGACCTTGAGGAGAGAAAAGGGGGTGTATGTCCCATGGGAGCCGGAGGGGCTAGTGGGAGGGGCCAGGCCGAGGGGCTGCTGAGGCCCAAGTCCGGGCAGGTCCCTAACCTGGGCCAGAGCCAGCCAGAGTGCAACAGGAAACAAGTGTAATTCCTAATTTGATTTTCATGTTAGAAGGTCGCCCTGGCTCTGGCTCTCGGGGTCCTGATCTGACTTCGGAATGTCTCCAGTCACAGGGGCTCCCTGGGGGATTCGGGTCAGGGTGGGGGTGGGGAGACAGGCACCAGAGGATTCAAACGGGGCCACAGCTGGGATTTGCCAGCAGCTCACGCAGGAGCAAAGGAACATTTTATTTACTGATGCTAATAAAATAGTTGGATAAGTGAACGGGATAGAAGCGACAAATATTCCTTACAGAATTCCCCGTTATCTGCAGGTTGGGGGCGGAGAGCTTGTATAGCAGGGAAGGTACCCCAGCACCATACATGGTCCCCTGAAGACCACCAGGAATGATCCCTGAGCACAGAGCCAGGAGTAAGCCCCGAGAACCCCTGGGTGTGGCCCCCGAACAAACAAAAATCACAAGCAGAAAATAATCTGTGTGGCCTTGAACACCCCCTTCCGGTGAAGCTTGGCTCTGACTTTTGAGGGGCCAAGTTGGGGAAGGGGGAAGGGAGGCAGGACCCTTCCAGTGGGCAGGGAAGCCTGGTGGTGCCACCTGGTCCCATGACTCCCCCTCAGATGACGCTGGGCAGCTCCGTAATGGTACTGGCTACTCTCCAGCACACGAGAAATGATGTTTTCCTCCAAGAGTCCAGCCGAGGAGGGGCTGGAGGGATAGGATAGCCGGTAAGACACTTGCCTTGCACTCATCCAACCTGGGGTTCGATCCCCAGCATCCCATGTGGCCTCCCGAATACCGCCAGGAGTAATTCCTGAGCACAGAGCCAGGAGTCAGCCTGAGCATCGACAGGTGTGACCCAAAAACAAAGAGTGGGGAATGGAGCGAGAGCACGTGCATGCATGAGAGAGAGAGAGAGAGAGAGAGAGAGAGAGAAGAAAATGCCTGCCATAGTGGCAGGCGGGGATGGGGGGATGATGGGAGGAAAACTAGGGACACTGGTGCTGGGAACTGCACACTGGTGGAGGGATGGGCGTGAACACTGTAGGACTGAAACCTAATCACAAGCAGTTTCGTAAGGGTCTCTCTCACAGTGATTCAGTTAAAAAAAGTAAAAAACAAAATCATAGAAAAAATTTTGTATAAAAACCCTTAAGGGGCTGGAGCAATAGTACAGTGGGGAGGGAGGGCATTTGCCTTGCATGCCACCGACCCGGATTCAGTCACCGGCATCCCATATGGTCCCTCGAGCAGCACCAGGAGTAATTCCTGAGTACAGGGCCAGGAGGAACCCCTGAGCATTGCCGGGTTTGACTGTAAGAGAGAGCGAGAGAGAGAGCGAGAGAGAGAGAGAGAGAGAGAGAGAGAGAGAGAGAGAGAAGGGTTGGGCTGGAGTTGTAGTACAGTGGATAAGGCGCTTGCCTCGCATACAGCTGACCCAGGTTTGATTCCCGTGTGGTCCCCCAAGCCTATCGGAGTGAACCTTGACCGCATCTGGGTTTGCCTCTCCCAGAAAGAAAGAAAGAAAGAAAGAAAGAAAGAAAGAAAGAAAGAAAGAAAGACAGACCTGAGGGAAGAGAAAGAAAAAATGCTTGTTCAGGAGAGAACACGAGCTTCTGCAAACAAAGAACCAGAGGGACAAGCCAGTGAGATGGGGGGGTCAGTGGGAGAACACGGGCTTGAAGAGCAAACGAGGCTCGCGGCGCCTGCAACCCCACCGAGGGACACACAAACCCAGACGAGGACTCGAAGGGCCGTGCTGTTCCTGACTAGGAGTCAGCATCGTAAAGATGTCACTGTGCCCCAAAATAATCCCGGCTCTTCATGCAGTGCCAATAAAAATACAAACGGGATTTAAAAATAAAAAATAAACAAGCATGTTCTGGAGTGTGGGCAGGAAGACAAACAGGCCCGCATATTTCTGCAACAGGAGCGAGGTTCATCCTGCCCGACCCGCCAGCTGGACCCCGGCGGTGGGAACCCAGGCCCCTCCCCACCCTGGGAACCGCCGTCCGCCTGCCCGCCCTGCTCCCAGGAGCAGCCAAGGACAATTCCCCTGGGATTAAACGTCCTTTCCAGCCCTCTGCAGAATGACGCAGTGGAAGCTTCTAGATCAGCTGTTGAGATTTGCCGGGCAGGTGCAGGAGAGTCTCTGGTTTCACAAGACGGAGCCAGTGCCGTCCCATGGTGAGACCCCCGCCGTCCCTGGGGACAGTTTATCCTTTCCCTCTGTCTCCCCCGCACCTGGGCCCCCCGCAGGGCTACCCACAAGAACGTGGGCTCAGTACGGTCAGAACGGAAACACAGAACATTAGCTGATGCAAGGCCAGTCAGCACAGAGGTCAACCTGCCTGTAAACACACAGTGGTATCCACCGTGTAAAACTCATCAGAGTGTAGGAATCCAGGTGGGAAGAGTTTGGGTGCTGGGATGGGCTGTGTGTGTGTGTGTGTGTGTGTGTGTGAGAGAGAGAGAGAGAGAGAGAGAGAGAGAGAGAGAGAGAGAGAGAGAGAGTCTCGAGGGGTCACCCCAGCGGTGCCTGCGGCGCTGAGAATTGAACTCAGGCCTCCCGGGGCCAAACCCATGCTCAGTGCACTCAGCCATCTCGCCGGCCCTGGGGCATGCAGGGCCGGCGAGATGGCTGAGTGCACTGAGCATGGATTTGGGGGCCACATCTGGCACTGCTCAGGGATCACAGGATGTCAGGGATTGACCCTGGGTTGGTTTCATGCCAGAGAAGCACCTGACCCACTGTACTATCTCTATTCCTGGCTGGCAAGTGTCTTTTGTTTTGGGGGTGTCATGGCTTTCTTCTGGCTCTTACTCCTGACTCTGTGCTCTAGGATCACTCCTGGTGAGCTCACGGGACTATCTGGGGTGTTGGGGATCAAAACCAGATGCTCAGGGGCTACTCCTGACCCTGAACTCAGGAATTACTCCTTGACAGTGCTCGGGGGACCATCTGGGATGCCAAGGATTGAACCAGGTCAGCCACGTGCAAGGCAAACACCCCGCCAGACCCACTGCACTATCCCTCGGGCCTGGCAGGGCGTTTTATGAGTCAGCTGGCCAGGCCTCGTCCCATGACGCAAGCAAACGCCCCCCAGGTGCAGCTGCAGCTATTTGGGAACTCAATTCACATCAGAAGCACCTGGGGGTTATTTTTGCTCACCAGCCTGGCTGGATCTGACTGTAGTTGAAAGGCCGCAGAAGAGATTGTGGTTTTCCCGAGGAAGAGGAGGAGGTCGAGGGAGCCCTGGAGGAGCAGTCCTCTCCCCCAGACCCTACACCACCCCCCTTCCTCTCCGCGGGGTCCACTTTGGATTTGCCAGATTCGAATCCTGTAAGCTACCTCCTTACAATCCACTGATCAAGTCATCCACTGATCAATGTCATTGGTTCTGTTAATCTGTCGCCCCTACTGATCCAGGCCACACCTTATAATGGGAGAAATTTCACATGAGCTGAAATACAAACCCAAAACGCTGCTATAAAAGTAGAGGCGGGGGCTGGAGCGATAGCACAGCGGGTAGGGCGTTTGCCTTGCATGCAGCCGACCCAGGTTCGATTCCCAGCATCCCATACGGTCCCCCGAGCACCGCCAGGAGTGATTCCTGAGTAAAAGAGCCAGGAGTAATTCCTGTGCATTGCCGGGTGTGACCCAAAAAGCAAAAAAAAAAAAAAAAAAAGTAGAAGCGGGGTTGGGGAGAGAGTACAGTGGGTAGGGTGCTGGGCTTGCCCACTGCCACTGACCTGGGTTCAGTCTTGGGCATCCCATATTGTCCCCTGAGCACCGCCAGGAGTAATTCCTAAATGTAGACCCAGGAGTAACCCCTGAGCATTGCCAGGTATAGCTCCCAAACAAAAACAAGCAAACAAAAAAATAATGAAGAAATGTGAGAGAATTATTTTTTTAATTTATTTATTAAATTTTTTTTTTTAGTGATTGGAGTCACATTACAGCAGATAGGACAATTTACCTTTTTTTGGTATGTTAACTATTCTGAAGCTATCAATTATTATAGTCCACACAAGAATGCACATATGTAATGTTCATACTTATAGTATGACACTATGCAATTTGCATATTCATCATTTTACATAAAATTTGATGCATTCATCACCAAATTGGACTCTAACAATTTTCTACCACGAAGGAGAGTAAAACTATTCTGTACCTTACATCCTCCACTACCCAACCGCCACCACACTCCAGGCTGCTTTCCACATGCTTGAGCTGAGCCTCACACTTGAGTGAAGTCCCACAGAACCCAGGTAATGCAGAACTTTGTGACCTTGGATTCTGGACTCAATGGGACCCAGGAGCAGAGCTCCTCTGCCTGCTTCCCCCAGTCTCCGGCGACACAGGGGTCACACTCATAAGCCACCTCCTGCCAGCACCAGGTAAAGGTAAAGGTAAAGGCCCTCCCGTTGATCGTCGATTTGCTCGAGCGGGCCCAGTAACGTCTCCATTGGAGACTTTGTTGTTACTGTGTCTGGCATATCGAATACGTCACGGGGAGCTTGCCAGGCTCTGCCGTGCGGGCGAGATACTCTCGGTAGCTTGCCGGGCTCTCCGAGAGGGGTGGAGGAATCAAACTCGGGTCGGCCATGTTGGCCGCTTGTAAGGCGAACGCCCTACCCGCTGTGCTATCGCGCCAGCACCAGATAATCTCCTTATCGGCCACCCTCCAGAACTCATGGTTGCTTCTCTCAAAAGGGAGCATAAAATGAGGCCCCCATAACCATGCCACCAGACTCCGCGCCAGGCTGTTTTCACTCGGGGCGCCCCAGAGGGGAGCGGGTGAGAGCCCTCCCCACCCCAAGGGACCCAGCCCTGGCAGCCGACCTCCACTACCCAACTGCTGCCATGCTTCAGGCCACTTTCTACACGCTCCGACCGAGCCTCACATATGAGTGGACATATTCCTGGACACATCATAGGACACTCCCTACCCATTTCCCATAATTACCACACCATATTTGATGGGGTTCAGACAGCAAGGCAACAAATCATAGAGGGAAATATATATATTTCCTCTCAGAGAGCCCAGCAAGCTACTGAGAGTATCCTACCTGCACAGCAGAGCCTGGCTAGCTACCCAGGGTGTATTTGATATGCCAAAAACAGTGACAATAACAGGTCTCATTCCCCTCATTCTGAAAGAGCCTCCAATATGGCAGTGTTGGGAAAGACGAGTAAGGAGAGGATGCTAAAATCTCAGGGCTAAGACGCATGGAGACGTTACTGGCGCCTGCTCGAGTAAATCCATGAACAACGAAATGACAGTGACAGTGACAGTGACATCCCTTTGTAAGGGGAACATTCCTCCCAAGGCATACGTACAGACTTTTCTTAATGTAAGTACTCTTTGGTGTTTCCTCTCATATGAGTTGTTTCAAATTTTTCAAATTTCTTACACCACACTCTCTTATGACTGTGGTCGACCTGGGTTCGACTCCTTGCACCCCATATGGTCCCCTGAACCCCACCAGGAGTGAGTGCTGAACACAGAGCCAGGAGTAAGCCCTGAGCACTGCCAGAAGTGGCCAAAAACAAACAAAAAAATTAGACCAAGGGCTGGAGTGATAGTACAGTGGATGGGGAGGGCATTTGCTTTGCACATAGCTGACCTGGGTTCAATCCCCATCATCCCACAGGGTACCCTGAGCACCACCAGGAGTGATTCCTGAGTGCAGAGTCAGGAGTAACCCTGAGCACCGCCAGGTATGGCCCAAAAGCAAACAAACAAACAAACAAAAATTAGAGCAAGGTAAGTTTTTCTGGGCCAGAGAGAGAGATAGCTTACAGGGCTGGGCAGACCTGTATGCAGGAGCCCCAGGCTTGAACCCAGCACCGCATGATTCCTTGATTCCTAACGGGAGTGTGGAGCCGGGAGTCATCCCCGAGCACCAAACCAAACAAAACGAGCAAGGAGGTGCTAGATGAGATTAGGTGCTCGGTCAGAGCACAGAGGGTGGGGCACTAGCCTTGCACATGGCTGAGCCGACTGGGAGGGAGCCCTGAGCACTGGAGGAGGTGACCCCAAAGCCCCTCCAAACAAACAAAAATAAAAAACTGAATCCGGGCTTTCCTCTGTGGTGGTAGATGAGAGGCTGGAGATGAGGGCTTGACACTATCTCTCCTTCTGGCTCTTGCCGGAAAGGGCGGATCCATGAACCAGTGCACAGTCTGGGGTCCGGCCGGAAAAGCAGCCGATTCTGCATTCTCTGTCTGGGGTCTGACCAGAGCGCTCTGAAACTCGATCAACACAGGTTGCAATAGCAGATGGCACGGGGAGCCGATGGCTGTTGAACAAGGGGACGGGGAGGAGGCTTTGCTGCAGTTGCTCCTCTCCTCTTCCTCCTCCTCCTCCTCCTCCTCCTCCTCCTCCTCCTCCTCCTCCTTCATGCCAGGGGTCTAGTCAGGGTCAGCCACATGCAAGGCAAAACCCTCTTCTACTACGGTTTCAACCCAACCTTTTGGGTCACACCTTTTGGCTTCCTCCTGGTTCTGCACTCAGCAATTACTCCTGGCGGTGCTCAGGGGACCCTATGGGATGCCGGAGATCGAACCCGGATTAACTGCGCGCCAGGCAAACACCCTCCCCATTTCACTGTGGCTCCGGCCCCACCAGCTGTCTCTTCTTTACCGACTTTGGTCGTGGGGTCTGTGGTCAGAGCAGACGCCTGAGAAACAGGAGTGGGTGAGCAACTGGTGGGTGGGTGCCATCGTCACAGCCCTAGTCCCCGTGTCCGTCAGGCATCCTGCCTTGCCCTGCATGGAGTCTGCTCTGAATGGCTCCCGGTTCCTCCCGGGCAGCGGGGACATCTGTACAGCAGTCCCACCCTCCCAATTCCTGTCCCTCCCTGAGCTGTCACCTCCTCCATCACCCCAGGGCAGCAGCAGGTGTGTCTGGACCCTAGTTCTGGGCCCGCTTCCTGGTTCTGATAGCAGCACCCCAGGAGCCACCCATTTCCGGGGGGGGTGCTTCGTGGGGCTCTCGCCCACCAGATCTGGAGCCTTTCAGCGCCCCATCTCCCTTCCCTGCGACCCGCGGGGGATCAGCCAGACACAGAGCTGTGATCTCAGCGAACGGGCGTCTGGGGAGTGACATCTTCTTTCTAGGAATGAGCTGCCGCCCCTGGCCTGAACTATGGACTGGAGCAGAAAATCAGCACAAGCGAAAAGAATTCATAAGATGAATGTGTAAACCAATATCAGCGTCAGTTTTCAAAGGGGCCTTAGGGAGGACGCGGCCGTGGGCACCATCACGAGACCGCCCAGCAGCGGGTGCCGCCTGGGTCCCCGGGACGCTGCTGTTTCCTGTCACGTAAGCTGTGGCTGCGTTGGCCAGACTAGGCATCCGACAGCGACCCCTTGCCCATGTCCATTGTGTCCACCGAGACAGGGAGATGCCACGGGCAGTAGTTCTGGCTCAGACCAGAAAAACACAAACAGGCCACGGCTGCAGCGTGGGGCTGGGAGGCAACCACGACTCCACGAGCAGCTGCGTCGCACTGTGTCTTTGCTAATTATTATTATTACTATTATTGAAGCAAGATAGCGTTTATTGAATGAAAGAAAGTTACAAAGGTGTGAGGGAGAGAAAGAGAGGAAGAACGTGTTTAAGAAAGAATACGCGAGGGGCTGGAGCGATGGCACAGCGGGTAGGGTGTTTGCCTTGCACGCGGCCGACCTGAGTTCGATTCCCAGCATCCCATATAGTCCCCTGAGCACCGCCAGGAGTAACTCCTGAGTGCAGAGCCAGAAGTAACCCCTGAGCATTGCCAGGTGTGACGAAAGAAAGAAAGAAAGAAAGAAAGAAAGAAAGAAAGAAAGAAAGAAAGAATACGTGAGGAGCTGGAGCAATAGCACACTGGGTAGGGCTTTTGCCTTGCACGTGGCTGACCTGGGTTCAATTCCCAGCATCCCATATGGTCCCCTGAGCACCACCAGGAGTAATTCCTGAGTGCAGAGCCAGGAGTAACCCCTGGGCATCGCCAGGTGTGACCCAAAAAGCAAAAAATAAATAAGTTAGATATATTTAAAAAAAAAAGTCCTTTTAAAAAAAAGAACATGCAGGACCTGGAGCGATAGCACAGTGGGGAGGGCATTTTCCTTGCATGCAGCTGACCTAGGTTGATCCCTGGCATCGCATAGGATTCCCCGCACACTGCCAGGAATAATGCCTGCGTGCAGAGCCTGAGCATCGCTGGGTGTGACCCAAAATGCCAAAAAAAGAAAAAGAAAAAATGCAGGCTTCTCCGGAGTGGACAAAGCAGAGAGACAGAGAGACACGAGAGCGAGGGCGTGTTCCAGGGAGATGCGGGCTCCAAGGGTGCGTGGTGTCCTGGCGTGCGGCGCCTTTAAGCAGCGCAGCCGCCATCTCTCTTGCCTTAACTCCCAGGGGCAGGAAAATGCTCCTCAGAATGGCAATAGTGGCCCCTGAGACACTCAGGGATCTTTTTTTCAGTAACAGTGAGGGAGGAGACGGTGAAGACTGCGGTTAGTAAGTACGCCAGGACAATCGGGGTAGCACTCACAAACGGACAGGACTGCCCCACACCACCCCACCCCACCCCCGCAAGGAGAGCCTGTGTCCTGCATACTTTAAATTTTTTTCATTTTTAATTTTTTTCACATTAAAATGGTATTTTATTCATTTTCAATATCTAATACTTTTTATCTGCTTTTGATTTATTAAATTTAATTTTCATAAAGTTGTTCACAATAATTGATTACATTCAATATTTCAACACCAATCCCACCACCATTACACCTTCCCACCACCACACAAGTCTACCCCACAGGCAGATGCTAGATAATTTATTTTGCATTGCTTGTTATGAATAGTATAAGATGTCTTTAAGTGTCTATGTCACAGTGGTTCAACAACAACAACAAAATAGTATGAGGTAGCGTGTTGCTACTTTTGCAGCTGCAAGCTCCTGGGATTGTAAAAATTTAAATAATTGGGTTGGGAGCCATCTCTGCAGCAAGATTCATTTGTGAATCTCTGGATCATGGCCATTAATGCGCTTAAATGGCACCCAGAGAGGCAGTTCACGGGTGTGACAGCTACGACCCCGGAAGGGCAGAGAGATGGGAAAGGACGGCCCAGTCCTGACCCTTGAGGGCTGGAGTCACTGGTCCCCCATACCTGGGTTTTCAGTGAATTAATTATCTTGCCTGAGGGGCCCAGGACGAGCCTGTGAAGATCAACCGTGAGGATGGTGTCAGTTGGTTTCTGGACGTTTGCGGCTGCCAGGGTTCATCTGGTGCAGGTGGAGAGAGGGGACCCCTGGTCCCATCTGAAGTGCCCGGGTGAATCGGCCTGGCCATGGTCTGGAGCCCTCTCTGCAGTGAGCTGACCCATCCCATCCTAAACACGTTTTTTTTACTTCTTGGGTCACACCTGGTGATGCACAGGGGTTACTCCTGGCCCTGCACTCAGGAATTACCCCTGGCGATGCTCAGGGGGCCATATGGGATGCTGGGAATCAAGCCCGGGTTGGCCGCGTGCAAGGCAAATGCCCTACCCACTGTGCTATTGCTCCAGTCCCACATCCCGAACACTTTTAACTGACCACCTGAGCTCTCCTGGGTGAGAAAACTGTCACTGTCCTCCCGTTGTTCATCAATTTGCTCAAGCGGGTTCAGTAACATCTCCATTGCGAGACTTGTTGTTACTGTGTTTGGCATATCGAATACATCATGGGAAGCTTGCCAGGTTTTGCCGTGCGGGCAAAATACTCTTGGTAGCTTGCCGGGCTCTCCGAGAGGGGCGAAGGAATCAAACTTGGGTCAGTCATGTCAGCTGCATGCAAGGCAAATGCCCTACCCACTGTGCTATCACTCCAGCCCGGGTGAGAAAACATCCCTTACAAAAATGAACTCAATGGACTGGAGAGATACTATAGCAGGTAGGGAGCTTGACTTGCAATGTGGGTGACCCAGGTTCAATCCCCAGGGCCCAGAGGGTGCCCAGGCCAGCCACATGTGATCCCTGAGCAGAGAGCCAGAAATAAGTCCTGAGCACCATAAGGTATGGCCCTGAGACTACCTCCCCACCCCGCAGAAGATTTAACTCAAAGCATTGGGGCAATATTTCAGGGGTAAAGCATTTGCTTTGTATGTGTAAGCCCCTGGGTTAAATTTCCAACACACCTCCCCCTACACACACACACACACACACACACACACACACACACACACACTTGCAAGAAAAAAATGTGGGTTTTTTTTTTGATGAAGCAAGATTGTTTTTATTGAAACTTATTTAGAAAGATATGGGAGGGGGGAGAAAGAGAATCACATGTTTGAGAGAGAGCACAGTCTTCTCCAGAGTGGAAACAGGTAAGCAAAAGAACATCACGACCATGGGGCTAAAGCAATAGTACAGCAAGTAGGGCGCTGGCCTTGCACATGGTTGACGTGGGTTCAATTCCCAGCATCCCATATAATCTCCCAAGCACCACCAGGAGTTATCCCTGAGTGCAGAGGCAGGAATAACCCCTGAGCATCACCCAGTGTGCCCCCAAACCAGAAAACAATAAAAAAAAATTGAGACAAGCAAGTGAGATATGTGTTGAAGAGAGAACACGGGTTTGAAGAGCAAAACCAGAAAAATTAAATCAAAATGGATCTTAGGCCCGAATGTAAAATACAAACCAACAAGATGTCTAGACGGGGAAAAAAATCAAGATGAATTTGGGGTTTGGCAATGATAGTTTATATACAACACCAAAAGCATAGATCCATAAAAGAGAAAGTTTGGTTAAGATGAGCTCCATTAAAATAAAAAAAAACTTATGAGACCAGAGCGATAAGAAAGTGGGCAGAGTGCTTGCCTTGCATGTTGCAGACCCAAGTTTGATCTCTGTCCCCACTAGGAGTGATCCATGAGCACAGAGCCAGGAGTAAGGCCTAAGTATTGACAGATATTACTGGGAGCTGCTGCAGTGAAATGAAGTGATTCCACTACTGACCTTCTGGGCTTGTGGGGGGCTTTGGGGGTGTTTACCTGGTGGTGCTTGGGGTTCCTGGTATCGAACCCAGGTCAGGCGTGTGTAAGGCAAGCGACCTCCCTGCTGTGTTATCTCCTCGAACCCCACCTCCCCCCGGCTGACCTACTGGCATGACCAAAATCTAAACCATCTTCCTCAGGAAGGGCCTTGAGGTTCGGAATGCAAAATAGTACAGGTGTTTGGGAAGGCATTTGAGTTTCTTACCAAACCGGTTTTACCATATGCTCCAGTAACCCTGCTCCCGGGTATTTACCCAGTTGAGTCAAAAATGAAGTCCAGGGGCAGGACAGAGAGTACAGGAGATAAGCCTTGAACCCGCTGAGTTGCCCAACACTATATTTGGGCCACTGAGCACTATCAGAGACCACTCCTCCTGGGCTCAGAACCAGGAAGGCCACTGAGCGCCAGTAAAGGGTGACTCAGCCACCACCCCTCCCCCCCAACCCAACACACACACACACACACACACACACACGCGCGCGCGTGCGCACACACACGAAGAACAAAAAAAGAAAATCTGAATTCCATGCAAAAAATCATGTGTGAGGGGCTGGAGCCATAGCACAGCGGGTAGGACGTTTGCCTTGCACGCGGCCGACCCGGACTCGATTCCCAGCATCCCATATGGTCTCCTGAGCACCGCCAAGAGTAATTACTGAGTGCAGGGTCAGGAGTGCAGAGCCAAGCCCATCTGTGCATCGCCAGGTGTGCATCGCCAGGTGTGACCCAAAAAGAAAAAAAAATCATGTGTGAATCTTAGAGCAACCTCATTCCTGACCACTGAGAACCAGGGGCCTCCAGGATGTGCAGCAACAGGAAACAGACAAGCCATCCCTGTCCATCTGGACCATGGCTGACACAGTGGCCACTATTTGGTGCTAAGAAGAAGTGCATGGGGACTGGACAGGCGGCTGATCAAGGTTTGACATCTGGCACCCTAAGCGGAATGAGCTCTGAGTGAAGAGCCAGGAGTAATCCGTGATCAGAGAGATAGAGCCGCAGATAGGGTGTTTGCCTTGCATGCGGCCAATCGAGGTTCAAGCCCTGGCACCCCACATAGTCCCCCAAGCCTCCCAGGACTAATCCCTGAGTGCAGAGACAGGAGTATGTCCTGAGCACTGCTTGGTGTGGCTCAAAAACAAAAATAAACAAAATGAAACAAAAAACGGAGTAATCTCTGAGCATCTCTGGGTGTGGCCCCCACCAGGAAAGAAAGAAAGAAAGAAAGAAAGAAAGAAAGAAAGAAAGAAAGAAAGAAAGAAAGAAAGAAAGAAAGAAGGAAAGAAAGAAGGAAAGAAGGAAAGAAAGAAAGAAAGAAAGAAGTACTATTGGGTCACAAAAAGACATGGAAAAATTTAATGTACTTAGTTAAATGAAAGAATCACAGAACGGAGATTTCTCAAAATCGAGAATAGAATTTCCACATGACTTGGCAACTCCACTTCCTTACATCTACCTTACAAACACAAAAACAGGGACTGGAGTGATAAGACAGTGGGGAGGGTGCTCGCCTTGCATGCAGCTGACTTGGATTTGAACTCCGGCATCCCACAAGGTCTCCCAGGTCCGCCAGGAGCGATTTCTGTGTGCAGAGTCAGGAGTAGCCCTGAGCAATGCCAGGAGTAGTCCCAAAACCAAAAACCAAAGCAAAACAAAACACCAAGACAAAAACATTATTTTGAAAAGATATATATATATATGTATACATATCTATGTATACATATATATATATATATATATATATATATATATACACACCTATGGTCATTGCAGCATTTGGTACAATAGCCAAATATGGAAGCAACCCAAATTCCAACAACAGACAAGTGGGTAAAGACAGTGGGACATAGACACACATATACACAGTGGAATACTACACAGCCATAAGAAAAGATACTCTTGCAGCTAAAGCAATAGCATAGGGGGTAGGGCGCCTGCCTCGCATGTTGTTGACTAGATTTAATTCCTGGCACCCTATATAGTCCCCTAAGCCCCACTGGGAGTGATCCATGAGCACAGAGCCATGAATAAGCCTTGAGCACTACTGGTGTGACCCAAAACCAAAAACATATAAATATATATATGCACATAATATTTGTATACATATCTATGCATATACATATACATACACACATATGTATATGTGTATACATATTTCACTGTCACTGTCACTGTCACTGTTCTCCCGTTGTTCATTGATTTGCTCGAGCGGGCCCAGTAATGTCTCCATTGGAGACTTTGTTGTTACTGTGTTTGGCATATCGAATACGTCACAGGGAGCTTGCCAGGCTCTGCCGTTCAGGCGAGATACTCTCGGTAGCTTGCCGGGCTCTCCGAGAGGGGCGGAGGAATCGAACTCGGGTCGGCCATGTTGGCTGCGTGCAAGGCAAACGCCCTATCGCTGTGCTATCGTTCCAGCCCGTGTATACATATATACACATATATACACATGTATATACACATATGTGTACACATATGTATATATATACACATATATACATACACATACATAATCTCACTCACTTGAGGTATATATAGAAAAAATAAAATAAGAGAATAAGCCATACCAATGACCAGGCCATGGTCCAAGAATGTCCAGTTAGGGTGGGAGGGGTCGGGGGGGGGCCGATGAGGTGGCCAGGAAATAACATCAGGGTGGAGAAGAGGGTCTGAGAACCTCAGGGGGCGATCACAGCATCTGTGTACATCAAAACCATAAATATCCACACTGTCGTGTCACTAGGTGACATAAACCAGAATGATTTAGAAGGAAAAAGCGCAATGAGAGAAGCCAGGCCTGAATCCCCGCGCTAGATGATTTAACTCTACGACGTCTCAGGACAGCCACGGCTGTGTTCACGGTGCAAAGAACAGCAGCTGCAAGGGCTCATTGGAGGGGCCCAGGACAGGGTGGGGGCACAGGGGCCAAGGGAGGCAACTTCCGTGGCAGAATAACTCGGCTTCGGTGCAGCTCCATGGTCCACTGAGCACCAGCAAAGTGTGGCTCAGCTACCACCCCTCCACCCCCAAACACAGAACAAATGAAGAAGCCCTCAGCCTGCGCGTATGAAGAACCTCTTTTTTTCTTTTTTTTTTTTTTTTGGCTTTTTTGGTCACACCCGGCGATGCTCAGGGGTTACTCCTGACTCATGCTCTCAGGAATCACTCCTGGTGGTGCTCGGGGGACCATATGGGATGCTGGGAATCGAGCCCGGGTCAGCCATGTTGGCTGCGTGCAAGGCAAACGCCCTCCCGGCTGTGCTATCGCTCCAGCCCCGAAGAACCTCTTATGGTTCATTCAACCCCTGCTGGGGGCAGGGGAAGGAATATAAATCTGTATTAAACTGTAATAAGTAGCCTCTTAGCATTAGGTATTTATCAAAAACCATAGACTAAAATATAGAGTAAACCATAATGGAAGCTGTAGACCTAATATATAGTTAATAGTAATATATCACTCTCATTTCAGGAGTTAGAACTGATATAACACACCAATAGATGCAGTAGTGAGTCTGGGGGCCGTGTGATCAAAAGAGGCAAATATATGTAAACATTATAGATATAAAGTTGACTCAACTATCCTTTAAGCCTAAAGCTATCCTAAAAACAGCCTTATTTATATTTTGGAAACCACGTAAATGTTCTAAGCCCAGCCAATAACATGCAGCGTGAATTTGGTCAGGTTTGCATATAATGACCCCGCAGAACGACGTCTGCTGGCTGCTAAGGGACAGCTGCATGGCTGTGCTGTCCTGGAATTGTATCATGACTTGGTCACCACTTGTCCAATTCCATCACCAAGGGAAAACTAGTGTCTGCAGGGAGGGATGGAGGGGTCACAGCTGCTGTGGGTTTTAATGAGGGGCTGGGCCAGGTCATGTTCCTCACCCATGCAGTCGAATATCACGACACATTTTATCACAAAACATCACTATTTCTTCTTCTTCTTCTTCTTCTTCTTCTTCTTCTTCTTCTTCTTCTTCTTCTTCTTCTTCTTCTTCTTCTTCTTCTAATTCTCCTCCTCCTCTCCCTCCTCCTCCTCCTCCTCCTTCTTCTTCTTCTTCTTCTTCTTCTTCTTCTTCTTCTTCTTCTTCTTCTTCTTCTTCTTCTTCTTCTTCTTCTTCTTCTTCTTTTCCTCTTCTAATTCTCCTCCTCCTCCTTCTCCTCCTCCTTCTTCTTCTTCTTTTTTTTTTTTTTTTGGGTGGGGGCCACATCCCGCTGATGCTCAGGGCTTACTCCAGGCTCTGCACTCAAGGATCACTCCTGGAGGGCTCAAGGGACCATATGGAGTGCTGGGATCCAATCCAGGTCACCCAAGTGCTAGGCAAGTGCCCACACCCCCCAACCCACCCCAGCTGTCCTGCTGCTCTGGCCCCAGACACTTTTCTTTCTTTAATCTGTGTCATGTGATTATAGTAAAGCCTCCTAGCTTTAGGCAGGGGTAGCTGGAGGTTTTAGTTCTATGGAATCAACCAGAGGATCACACAAAATATTTATTAAAAGGATGAGTCAGGGGGCTGGGGTGATAGCACAGCAGGTAGGGCGTTTGCCTTGCACGCGGCCAACCCGGGTTCGATTCCCAGCATCCCATATGGTCCCCTGAGCACCGCCAGGAGTAATTCCTGAGTGCATGAGCCAGGAGTAACCCCTGTGCATTGCCGGGTGTGACCCCCCCAAAAAAAAGGTTGAGTGAGTCTGGGAGTGCCCATTAGAGTGAAACCCAAGCTCCTCCCACTGCAGCTTGACCTATCCCAGCCTCTGGGCTGATTATTTGGACGGGCCAGATGGAACAGAGCAGCTACACCACCATGCTGGTCTTGGTACAGCCAGTTCTCTCCCTGACTCTCTCTCCCTAAATACATCTGGGAGTGCGCAGGGCTTACTCCTGGCTCTGTGCTCAGGGGTCACTTCTGGCAATGCTCAGGGCCCCCTGTGTGATGCTGAGGAATGAAGCCGGGTCAGCACTGTACAAGACAAGCGCCTAAATTTTGCACGATCTCTCCAGCCCTCTCCCTGAAGTCTCCCCCTTCCTCTACCAAGGAAGTGTTCCCCAAAGCTCAGGGGCTCCCATCTTTCCCTGTGCTGCTGGGAGGCCGGACAAGGGGTCCCACTTCCTTTCCACCACAGTTTTTCATAACTACATTCACTGTCACTGTCACTGTCCTCCCGTTGTTCATCAATTTGCTCGAGCGGGCCCAGTAACGTCTCCATTGGAGACTTTGTTGTTACTGTGTCTGGCATATCGAATACGTCACGGGGAACTTGCCAGGCTCTGCCGTGCGGGCGAGATGCTCTCGGTAGCTTGCCGGGCTCTCCGAGAGGGGCGGAGGAATCGAACTTGGGTAGGCCATGTTGGCTGCGTGCAAGGCAAACGCCCTACCGCTGTGCTATAATTACATTCATTTATATTAAAATCATATTCACTTTTTTTTTGCTTTTCGGATCACACCCAGCGATGCTCAGGGGTTACTCCTGGCTTTGCACTCAGGAATCACTCCTGGGGGTGCTCGGGGGACCATAGGGGCTGCTGGGAATCGAACCAGGGTCGTCTGCGAGCAAGGCAAACGCCCTATCCGCTATGCTATTGCTCCAGCCCCTCACATTTATTTTTGATGTAAATACATGACACCTACTTATCTGACTTTTTTATTCTTTGTATTTAATTTGATGGAATAGTCATAAACTCTTTTTTTTTTTTTGGTGTGGGGTCACATCCCGCTGATGCTCAGGGCTTACTCCTGTCTCTGCACTCAAGGATCACTCCTGGGGGGCTCAGGGGACCTTAGGGGATGTCGGGGATCCCATTCAGCTCAGCCACGTGCCCGGCAAGTGCCCCCCACCAGCTCTCCTGCTGCTCTGGCCCCATCCTTTAATCAGACACTCGTTTATCAAGGAAAAGTATGCCCTTTGCAAACTCGCATGAGCAGCCAGGAAAAAAAAAGACACTAGTTATAAATAAACTAGTGTCTTGGCTCGGGCTGCGAGGGTTGCCGCGCCGGCTTGCGTGCAGGAGGCGGGGCGCTGAGCCCACCCTTCCCCCCCACCCCCCCTCCCCCCGCTCCAGCCCCTCCGAACGCGGCTCCAAATCCCGCAATAAGGCACATCTGCGCTATTGTTGCAGCAGGCTTGACGCAGCTGAGGCAGGCTGCGGGCTGAGAGGGTCCCCAGAGCAACTCGCCCTGTCCCCGCGAGGGAATGGGGGTCCCCCTAGAGCCCCTCCTCTATAGGTCAATGCAACCCCCCACCCCGGCCCGCCCTTCTCCACGGCGGCTGCGGGCAGGACTCGGGCAGGCCGTGCGTGGCGTTGGGAAAAGTCTCCCGCATTCCCGGTTGGCACCGCGACGCGAGCGGACCCAGCGCCGGGAAATATTGGGCTTCGGGCGCACCCGCGGCCCGGCCGCCGGATAACGGCTTCCCGCCAGGGGTGGGCGCGGCGGGGCGGGGCGGGGGGGTCGAAGCGGCGACGCTGCAGCCGGAGGGCGGGGAGGGGGGTCCTGCTGGCCTCCCGGTCACCCTTTGTCACCGTTTCCTCCCGAGCCTTGGCTCAGCGCCGCCCCCCCGCCCAGCAGCTCCGCGCGCCCCTGGGCCTCGCCGACACCGGGTCGCCCTCCCGGACGCCCCTCCCCGGGCCGCCCCTGCCACCGCCCCCAGCGCCTCCCCCGTCCGGGGGGCTCCGGCGCCAGCCTGGGGGCTCGGGCGCCACCGCTTCCGCCCGCCGCGGGGACCGCGGGGACCCGCTGGGAGGCCCCGGGCCGGTCCCGAGCCGGCGCGCGGGGGGCGGGGGGCGACCCCGAGTCCCCGCCCCGGGGGCGGAGCCGCGCTCGCCGCCTGCGGAGCCTGAGCCCGGCCGCCGCAGCCGCGGGGGCTCGGTGCCCGCCCGGTGCCCGCCGTGCCCGCCGTGCCCGCCCGGACGCGCGGCCGGGCGGCGATGGCGCGAGGAGACGCCCCGCACGACAGGCGAGTCGGGGCGCGGGGCGCGGGGCGCGGGGGGCGCGCGGCCGGCCTGGGGGTGACCTTCGCCTGCTCCCCGCAGCTACCACCTGGTCGGGATCAGCTTCTTCATCCTGGGGCTGGGCACGCTGCTGCCCTGGAACTTCTTCATCACCGCCATCCCGGTGAGGCCCGCCGCCACCCGCCCTGTCCCCGCCCGCCCGCCCGCCGCGCCCGGGGGGCGGCGCCGCCTCGCTCCGGCCTCCCCTCCGGGCCACCCGCTCGGCGACAGCCAGCGGGACCGCGCGGAGCAGCTGCCCCCCGGCCCCCCGCGGGCCCTGGTCAGCCCGGGATCCGTCGCCCTAAGGGGTTTCCTCCCGCCTCGCGTTTTTTATCTCCCGAATGTCTCCCGGCCACCGCCCCGCGCACCGGCAGGGTCCTTGTCACCCAGGTCCAGCAGGAAAGGCAAACATGTGGCTGGCGTTCGTGGTCTCCGGGCCACGGGGTTCTGGAACCTTCCATGCCCAGCTGTGTTGCTGAGCCCTGGAGACCCTATAGAGATTGGCGGGGGGGTCTTGAGAGGGAGAGGGGTCCCTGAGAGCCACTGGCAGCCGGAAGAGCCACCGGCTGGCCGTCCCCAGCCGGGAGCAGAGCCCCAGGGTCCTGGAGGGGCGTGCAGGGGGACAGGCGGGCGAGCAGCCCAGGCATGGGCCAGGAGCAGGAGAGGGTCAGAGAAAGACCCAGACTGAGGGCCAGAGACCTAGCCGGCCCGGGTTCGATCCCTGGCATCCCACGCGCCCCCACCCCCCCCAAAGGCACCACCAGGGCCTGAGCGCAGAGCTGGGAGTAATCCCTGAGCACTGCTGGGTGTGGCCCAAAAACCCGGGAAAAAAGAAAGAGCCGGAGCCTGAACTTCTTGGGAGTTGGTGGGCGCAAAATGCAGTGGGGGGTCAACTCCAGACACCCCCCCAAGTGCCCCCTGCAGGAATAGGGAGCCAGGGACAGTGGGGAGGGAGGGCAGGCAGCCTCTGGGCTTCAGCCTCAAGCCACATCCCAATTCCTAGGAGTGGGGCGGGAGGTGCCCCAGCCGGGGACCATGCGGCTGGGCTGTGCCCACGTTTGCACCCGCAGGGATGACTACTCTGTCACTGGGTGCTGGGGCCAGAACAGGGACAGAGCTGGGAGCTGGCGGGAGGTCCCTGAAGAGTCCCCAAGGCACAGGGGGCTGGGGGAGGGTGGCGGCAGGTTCTTAGGGCGGCCCCGTCCCTCCTTATCCCGGCATCTTGGCAGTACTTCCAGGGGCGGCTGGCGGGGGCCAACATCACCTCCGGAAGCCTGGGCACCAACCACACAGGCCCCGCAGACGCCTTCAACTTCAATAACTGGGTGACGCTGCTGTCCCAGCTGCCTCTGCTGCTCTTCACTCTGCTCAACTCCTTCCTGTACCAGTGGTGAGTGGCCGGGCTCCTGGGCCGTGGGGAGGGGGGACAACCGCGTGTCCCCGTCCCACTGCGCCGCCCTGGCCGCAGCTCGCCCCACGGCCCCTCTCCTGGGCAGCGTCCCCGAGACGGTGCGGATCCTGGGCAGCCTGCTGGCCATCCTGTTCCTCTTCGCCCTGACCGCGGCCTTGGTGAAGGTGGACATGAGCCCCGGCCCCTTCTTCTCCATCACCATGGCCTGCGTCTGGTTCATCAACTGTGAGTGCCGCACCCCGGGGGAGGGGACCGCCCCAGACAGGCCCTGCCAAGCCCCCTGGGTAAACTGAAGGGGGGGGAGGTGACCCTGTGGTGGGGGGTTGGGGCCTCGTCCCATACCTGCCCTGCCTGGCCATGAGCCTGCGGAGCTGCCTGCCTAAACAGCGGCCACTGCCCGCAGCTTTCTGCGCCATCCTGCAGGGCGGCCTCTTCGGGCAGCTGGGCACCATGCCTTCCACCTACAGCACCCTCTTCCTCAGCGGCCAGGGCCTGGCTGGCATCTTCGCCGCCCTCGCCATGCTTCTGTCCATGGCCAGTGAGTGGACGTCGGGGGCTGGGGTTCTAGGGGGGGCAGTGTCCTGGGGGTGAGACTCTAGGGGGGCCGAGGGGGAGCTAGGCCTGGGGTGGGGGCCGGGGTGGGGTCTCCAGTCCTGCTGCCCCCTAGCTAGGGGCCCGGGGGTGCATCTAAACAGACCCTAAACCTCTGGGTCTGCTGCCCCCACCTCGGCCCTGATGGGTGCTTCCTCCTCCGTCAGAGAAAGTTCTGGCAAGTAGCGGGTGACCCTGCAAAAGCAGCCAGTGGGAGGAGCGAGTGGAGTGAGGGCTGTTTCGAGGTGGGGGGCTGCAGGGAGAGTCTGGGCGGTACACCGGGGTGGGGGGCACCGTGGGACCAGCCGTCTGCGTGCAGGTGGTGTGGACGCACAGACCTCGGCGCTGGCCTACTTCGTCACCCCCTGCGTGGGCATCCTGCTGTCCATCGTGTGTTACCTGAGCCTGCCCCACCTGGTGAGCCCCCCCAGGCAGCCCTGAGTCCCGCGGGGCCCAGGGGGTCTGATTCCTGAAGGATGCGACCCTGGTGGACCCCGGCCTCCCAGGCAGTGGTCTGAAGGGTGGAGGGGGGGCGTCCAGAAACCTGCTCCAAGACAGGCAGGTCCGGCCACTTCCCTTCGGCAGGAATTTGCTCGCTATTACCTGGCCAGGACGCCGGCGCAGGCCCAAGGGCAGGAACTGGAGACCAGAGCGGAGCTTCTCCAGCCAGGTAAGCTGGGGACCCTGCAGGACACACACACACACACACACACACACACACACACACACCATCATCACACATACACACACACACACTGTCATGGCACACACACACACACACCCATCATGGCGCACGCACACACACACCCCTTCATGGCACATACACACACACACACCCATCATGGCGCACACACACACACACACACACACACACACACACCATCATGGCACACACACAAATACACACACACACACACACACACACACCGTCCCAGCCCCTTTGTGCCCCATAGCTTCATGGGACAGAGACAGAAGGCCTGAGGGAAGGAGCAGGACCATTCCTGGGGGGTGCACTCGTCCGCAAAGTGCTCACCTTGTGAGGTCCCAGGTTCTGTCCTAACACCACAAAACAAAACGAAAGGAACCATCCTCCCTGCCCTCCCCAGGGCCTCAGTTTCCTCCTCTGTGACAGCAGAGCATCCGTGCCTGTGAGTTCTCAATCTTGTGTATCTGAGTCTGCACTTCACTTCACAGCATCCAGGCTGTGTGACCCGAGGCAAGACACCAAACCTCTCTGAGCTTTGTTTCTCTGTCTGTAAGGCCGGGCAGGGAGCCCGCCCGCAGGGGCTCACCTCTGGCCAGGCAGGGAGCTGCTGAACAGACAGTAGCAGACAGATTTCCCAGGGCTAGAGTGACAAGAATGGGAGGGCGTTTGCCTTGCATGAGGCCTACTGGGTTCGATCGCGGCATCCCGGGTGGTCCCCTGAGCCTGCCAGGAGTGATGCCTGAGCATCTCCAAAACCAAAACCAAACAGGGCCGTAATGATAGCACGGTGGGTTAGGAGCTTGCCTTCCACTGCGCCCACCTGTGCTCAATCCCTAAGCACTGCCAGGAGTGATTCCCGAGTGCAGGGCCAGAAGTAACTCCTGAGCATCCCGGGCCCCAAAACAAAAACAAAAGTCCCCATTTGCCTCAGTGCCTCCTGGCCGGTGCCCCTCCCAGCCTCACCCTACCCTCCTCTTGGCCAGATGAGAAGAACGGGATTCCCGGCAGCCCCCACAAGGCGGTCCTAACTCTGGACCTTGACAAGGAGCCCGAGCTGGAGCCCCAGGAGCCGGAGAAGCCGGGAAAACCATCCGTCATCCTGGTCTTCCGCAAGGTGGGGTCTGGCTAGAGTGCCCCCAGCCCCCCCGGACCGGGCCAGGGGCTTCCCCTGAGCTCATCTTTCCTTTGCCTCCAGATCTGGCTGACAGCTCTGTGCTTGGTGCTGGTCTTCACAGTCACTCTGTCTGTCTTCCCGGCCATCACCGCCATGGTGACCAGCTCCACCAGCCCCGGGAAGTGGAGTGAGTGGGAGGTCTCAGGGGAGCAGTGGGGGCCGGGCCCAGCGGCGAGTGGGGGAGCAGGACCCCAGATGGACACCCCCCACCCATCTCTTGGCCAGGTCAGTTCTTCAACCCTATCTGCTGTTTCCTGCTCTTCAACGTCATGGACTGGCTGGGCCGGAGCCTCACCTCCTACTTCCTGTGGGTGAGCACTGGGACTGGAGGTCCCCTGGCTGCTGGAGGGAGCATTTGGGGGAGTTGAGGGTGTGAAAGGGCAGGAAGGGGGTTTGATCGAGCACCGCAAGGAGTAATTCCTGAATTTAAAGCCAGGAGTTGGGGCTGGAGCAATAGCACAACAGGTAGGGCCTTGCATACGGCTGACCCAGGTTCGATTCCCAGCATCCCATAGGGTCCTCCGGGCACCGCCAAGAGTAATTCCTGAATTTATTTATTTATTTTAATTTTTATTAGTGAAACGCCATAAGGTACAGTTGTAGACTTACAAATATTTGTGCTTGGGTTTCAGTTATACAATGATCGAGTACCCATCCTTCCACCAGTGCCCATTCTCCACCACCAGTGATCCCAGTATCCCTCCCATCCCCCTACCCCCCATCCCACCCCACCTCTGTGGCAGGCATTCCCTTTTTTTCTCTCTCTCTCCTTTTGGGTGCTGTGGTTTGCAAAAGAGGCATTGAGTGGCAATCATGTTCAGTCTTCTGTAGTCTACTTTCAGCATGCATCTCCCATCCTGGGAGGATCCTCCCAACACCCTTTATTTGGTGCTCCCTTCTCTATCTGAGCTGCCTTTTCCCCTAGCATGTGCGGCTGCCCTTCAAGCCATGGAGTGAAACTCTTGGTACTTATCTCAGCTATTCTTGGGTGTTAGTCTTCTATTTTGTTACTTTATATTTCCCAGATGGTAATTCCCGAATTTAAAGCCAGGAGTTGGGGCTGGAGTGATACCACAACGGGTAGAGCACTTGCCTTGCACATGGCTGACCCGGGTTCAATTCCCAGCATCCCACATAGGGTCCCCCAGGGCACCGCCAGGAGTAATTCCTGAGTGCATGAGCCAGGAGGAACCCCTGCGCATCGCTGGGTGTGACCCAAAAAGCAAAAAATAAAATAAAATAATAAGGCCAGGAGTAACCTCTGAGCACTCCCAAAACAAAAAAAAAAAAAAACAGGGGCTAGAGCAATAGCACAGCGGATAGGGCGTTTGCCTTGCACGCGGCCAACCCAGGTTCAATTCCCAGCATCCCATATGGTCCCCTGAGCACTGCCAGGGGTGATTCCTGAGTGCAAAGCCAGGAGTAACCCCTGTGCATTGCCGGGTGTGACCTAAAAAGCAAAAAAAAACAAAACAAAACAAAACAAAAACAACAACAAAACTGAGCAAAGAGAAGCCACTCAGATGTCAACCTAGCCCTTCATCCCCCCAGCCACCCCCAGGGGCCCAAAGAACGCCAGGGGTGCCCGCCAGGGGTGCCGGGAGGAACCCAGTTTGAGAATGGCCAATCGCGCCCGCCCTGAGCGGGCCAAGGGGGTGGAGAGCGGCGGGCGGTGACCAGGGCCCGCCTCCACCCGCCGCAGCCCGACGAGGACAGCCGCCTGCTGCCGCTGCTGGTGTGTCTGCGCGTCCTCTTCGTGCCGCTCTTCATGCTGTGCCACGTGCCCGAGCGCTCGCGGCTGCCCGTGCTCTTCCCGCAGGACGCCTACTTCATCACCTTCATGCTGCTCTTCGCCGTGTCCAATGGCTACCTGGTGTCCCTCACCATGTGCCTGGCGCCCAGGTGGGTGGCGATGGGGACGGGGCGGGGCGGGGGCCGGGGCGGGGGCCGGGGCGGGGGCGCGCTCAGCTCCTCCCTGTGTTGCAGGCAGGTGCTCCCGCACGAGAGGGAGGTGGCCGGCGCGCTCATGACCTTCTTCCTGGCCCTGGGGCTCTCCTGCGGGGCGTCCCTCTCCTTCCTCTTCAAGGCGCTGCTCTGACCTGCCCGCTGGGGGTCCGCACTGCTCTATGGGGCGAGCCCCCCGGGGTCTCGACCCTCCGCCAGATGGAGCCGACCTTGGCCGCTCAGGGCCTCCAGGCCGCTGTCCACCAAGACTGCCCAGCCTCAGGCCCCGGGGTTGCGGGACCGGCAGCATCCCACAACCTGGGCTGGGGTGATCACGGCTGCAGGGAGAAGGTGGGGAGCGGAGATCTGAGGGTGATCCCTGCCCTCGGTGGTGTTTCTGTTTTGCCAAGACTGTTTGCACCTCCCAGAGCCCGGCCGGGCCTGGGCCCCACACACCCGCGTCCATGGTGCCCTCTTGGTCCAGGCGAGAGACCCAGGCCCCAGGGGCTCCTCTCCCACCCATTCCTGCTTCTCTCCTGCAGGGACACAGGGCCATGTACCTACCCACCTTTTTACTATTGCTCCAGTGACCTCTATTCCTAATAACATTCTTCCTGATTTGTACAACGACTCCACTGTGTCTTTATTTCCCAAAGAACTTCTTGTTTGACATCTTTTGGCCTGGATGTGCTGGTGGGAAGGTAATTGCACCCATTTGTCAGGGGGGATGACTGAGGCCGAGAGGCAGGGTCCAGCCCTGAACTGGACCCTCTCAGCTCCATGATGACCCAAGGGTCCAGGCCTGCAAGTGCTGGACTCCTGGCTGGACAGCTGCCCCCCCACACACACACACCACTACCTCCCCAGGGCACCTCCTCTTAGAAACAGCCTCAGAGAGGGAGGCAGCCCCAGGGGGCCATGGCTGTCTGCCGGTCCTCTGGGGGGCCTGTCACTGCACGTGGCCATGCTTCCCTGTCCAGAGAAAAGAAGGTACTTTTTTTCCTCTCTCTCTCTCTGGTGGGCTGGAGCGATAGCACAGTAGTAGGGCGTTTGCCTTGCGCACAGCCAGCCCGGCCGAGCTGGGTTCAGTTCCTCTGCCCCTCTCAGAGAGCCCGGCAAGCTACTGAGAGTATCTCGCCTGCACAGCAAAGCCTGGCAAGCTACCTGTGATGTATTCGATATGCCAGACACAGTAACAACAAGTCTCACGATGGAGACGTTACTGGGCCCGCTTGAGCAAATCGATGAACAATGGGAGGACAGTGCTACAGTGCTGTGATGGGGGGGTTCACGGGAGGGGGGGTGTCTACCAAGCAGAGCTCAGAAAGCCCCAGGCACCCCCGATGAGCCATGATCCATGGGGCCAGCTGACTCAGTGCTTGGGCCTGCGACACTCAGTGGGCCCCTGGATTGTTCAGGAGCCTAGGGGCCACCCCCACAGCCAGCGGGGACGGGGGCGGGGGAAGGGGAGACCTGCAGTGCTGGGGATTAGATGTGGGATCTTGCCTATGCCCACCATGTACTTTGTCTGGGGGCGGTGCATCAGGCCACACCTGGCAGGACTCAGGTCACTCCTGGCCTTGCTCGGTGGCTCTGGGTGATGATGGGACCACGCGGTGCTGGGGGTCAAGGCCGGGCCACGGCATGGAAGCCTGCCCTCCAGCCCTGGGGCGCTCTCCAGGCCCCCTTTGTTTAGTTTTGTTTGGGGGCCACATCTGGTGGTGCTCAGGGCCTAGTCCGGGCTCTGTGCTCAAGAATTCCTCCTGGAGGGACCATCTGAGGTGCTAAGGATTGAACTGGGTCTGCCACATGCTATGGTTCCACCCCCCCTTACTTTTCCTTCCCCCCATTTTTCATTATTTTTATTTATTTATTTTGCTTTTTGGGTCACACCCGGCGATGCACAGGGGTCACTCCTGACTCTGCACTCAGGAATTATCCCTGGCGGTGCTCAGGCGACCATATGGGATGCTGGGAATCGAACCTGGGCCAGCCGTGTGCAAGGCAAACCTGCTGTGCTATCACTCCAGCCTCATTTTTTATTATTTTTAAAGCAATGGTTTTTTGGGGCTGGAGCAATAGCACAGCAGGTAGGGCACTGGCTTGCACACAGCCAACCCAGGGTGGATCCCTGGCATCCCATAGGGTCCACCAAGCACCGCCAGGAGTGATTCCTGAGCACAGAGCCAGGAGTAATCCCTGAGCATTGTCGGATGTGACCCCCAAAGCCAACATACAAAAAGCTGAATAAAGCAGAGTTTACTTCTGCCCTCCCACCCCCAGTGAGCCTTCACTGAGCAGCTATTTCACACCTTTGCCAAGCCAGACCAGCCCCACTGAGAAGCCCAAGGCTGTTGAGCTCTCCCAGGGCAGGGGAGATGAGTGAGGCACGGGTGGCCAACAGAAGCCGGGAGGGGCCCCCCCCCCAAGACTGGACCGTTCCCCGCCCTGCCTCATGCTGCCAGGGCTGGGCTGGTGACCCTAAAGCAAAGGAGGCCGGAGGTCTGCCCACGACGTGCTGGAGAACAGAATGGAACGTATCGCAGCCCTGCAGAATATGCAACCGAAGATTCTAGAAGGGGCTTTCGATTCTGCCTGGGAATTCACAGCAAGCGTCTCAGAGAAGGGGCCTCTCAATGGGTCTTGAGGGAAGGACCAGGAGCAGGTAAAACACTCAGAGATACCAGAGAGCGCAGGAGACAGGACGTGGAATATTCTGGAAACACCTGGGGCCTCTGAAAGGGGCTGGATGCCCCAGGGGAGCAGGGAGAGGAGAGGAGGCTGGGACAGTGAAAGTCCCTATGTAAGGCCTGCAGGGTTTGGATGTGGACCCTGAGCTCAGGACAGGGGTGGTGGTAAGTCTGTTAGGGAACCCCTTCTGGAGCCGAGGACTGGCTGCCGGCTGACCAACAACACAGCAGCCCGAGATTCTGTTGCTGCTGGCCACAAGGGGGGCTTAGAGAGAGGAGCGAGAGGCCCACGGTGCTGACCTGGGGGTGGATCCCTGTCCCCCCTCTCCATCACCACCCCCCCCCCCGCACCCAGCCACCCAGGAGTGATCCCTGAGAGCAGAGGCAGGAGTTAAGCCCTGAGCACCACTGGGTGTGGACCCCAGAGAGAGAGAGAGAGAGAGGTGGAGGGAGGAGAAAGAGAGGGGGGGAGAGAGAGAGAGGAGAGGAGAGGAGAGGGAGGGCGAGAGGGGGAGAGAGAAAACAAGAGGGAGGAGAGAGGGAGGGAGAGACAGAGAGAGGGATAAAGGAAGAGAGGGAGGGAGAGAGTGGAGGCACTGGCATTGAGACAGGAGAGAGAGAGAGAGGCATAGAGAGAGGCGAGAGGGAGGGAGGGAGGGTGGGAGGGAGGGAGGAAGGGAGAGGTGCAGGGACTCAGGGCAGGGCAGCTGGTCTGTCCATGAGAGGCTGAGCACCCACACTTGGGCCCAGAGCGCTGGGTGGAGCCAGGCTTTGATTTAGCAGCTGCGGGGAGGGCAGTGGCCATATCTACAGCCGGGAGAGAGTGCCCGGCCCCAGCATCTCACACCGACCCCAGAGGTGCTGCATCCCCTGGCTGAACTGGTGGGGAGGACCCCGATGTTTTCCTGCACCTTCAGACACTGTTGTATCCCAAAGTTCCCTAGGTTTCCCAGAACCTCTGGGGGGCCAGAAGGTCACCCCCTACACACACACACACACACACACACACACACACACACACATATACCCCTGAAGCTGAGCACTGGTTCAGGATCCTGGGGGTGGAGATGGGGGAGCTGGTCTGACAATTCCCAAAGCCCTCGGGGTAGGCTCCATAGTGGAGCTGCGGCCTCATGACGCCACTTCCTTCTTCCCATTGGCTTCCTCGCAGACCTGCCCTGTGTCTTTGTCACCTGTGGTAGACCTCACCTGGCTGTGCTCAGGACTGACCCCTAACGGTGCTTTGGGATCACCAGCAGTTCCAGGGATCTGCATGCGGGGTAAGGTGGAATGGGCAGGGGCAGAGACAGCACAGCAGGTAGTGCATTTGCCTTGCACGTGGCCGACCTGAGTTCAATTCCCGGCATCCCATACGGTCCCCCAAGCACTCCCAGGAGTAACCCCTGAGCATCGCTGGGTGTGACCCAAAAGGAAAAAAAAAGTGGGAAGGACAAGATGGAATGGAGTGACAGTACCATGGGTAGAGTTCAATCCCCAGCACTCCGCATGGACCCCCAGCACTGCCGGAGTCATACCTGAGTGAAGAAAGAGCCAGGAGTAACCCTGAGCACCACCAGGTGTGCTAACCCCCAAAATTGCACTGTAGCAGTGCCCCCTGTTGTTCATCGATTTGCTCAAGGGGGCACCAGTAACATCTCCATTGTGAGACTTGTTATTACTGTTTTTGGCATATCGAATATGCCAACGGGTACTTGCCAGGCTCTGCCGCGCAGGCGGGATACTCTTGGTAGCTTGCCGGGCTCTCCGAGAGGGACGGAGAACTCGAACTCGGGTTAGCTGTGTGCAAGGCAAACACTCTACCCGCTGTGCTATGGCTCCACCCCCCAAAATTAAAGAAATAAATAGTTTTTTTGGGGGGGTCACACCCGGCGATGCACAGGGGCTACTCCTGGCTCTTCACTCAGGAATCGCTCCTGGCGGTGCTCAGGGGACCATATGGGATGCTGGGAATCGAACCCGGGTCGGCCGCATGCAAGGCAAATGCCCTACCCACTGCGCTGTCGCTCCAGCCCCAAGAAATAAATAGTTTTAATGAGGGGGGGGGGAAGGTGAGATGTATGCAAGGTAAGTGCCTGAACCCTTGAACTATTTCTCTCACCCCTCTGAAGAGTTTTCCCTTGGTCTCTTTTGTCGGGATTAGATTAGTACATCCACCCTTCAACTTCCCCTTAGCGGGCAATATCTTCTTCCATCTTTTATTTCTGACCTGTCTGTGTTTTCGGACCTTGGAGGTGACCCCCCCAAACTGGAGCTCATCCCTGACTCTGCCAACTACCCTGAGCACTACCGGGAGTGACCACTGGGGGTGGCCTCAAAACAAAACAAAATTCTATCAATCATTTGAAGAATTACCCTTGGGGCTGGAGAGATAGCACAGCGGGTAGGGCATTTGCCTTGCACGCGGTCGACCAGGGTTCGATTCCCAGCATCCCGCCAGGAGTAACCCCTGTGCATTGCCAGGTATGACCCAAAGAGCAAGAAAGAAAAAAAATAAAAATAAAGAAGAATTACCACCACTGCATGGAGTATTGCGCAGCAGAGAAGCACAGGCCACAGATGGATAAACCCTAGGTTTTGATCCCTGACACCACAAAAAGAATAATTTGGGGCTGGAGTGATAACACAGCAGGTAGGGCGTTTGCCTTGCACGCGGCCACCCCAGGTTCAATTCCCAGCATCCCCCCAAAAAAAGCAGGGATCAGGGATGTGGTCACTAGCATAGCATCTACCCTGCATGTGTGAGGCCCTGGGTTTGACCTTCAGCACGGCCAAAAATAAATGGCTGGAGCAATAGAACAGTCGGGAGGGCACCCACCTCGTATGCAGCAGACCTGACTTTGATCCTCGGAACCCCATAGGTCCCCCAAGCCTGCCAGGAGTGATCCCCAAGTGCACTCAGGAGTAAACCCTGAGCACCGCTGGGTGTGGCCTTGGAAAGGTGTACCCTCTGTACCATGTAATCCTGCCTCAAAAAAAAGCTGGACATCTGACTTAACATACACTCTCCGAATTCATCAAAGATGATAATGAATGTGATTCAAGTGGGGTTTTTTTTGGGGGGGGGTCACACCTGGCGGTGCTCAGTCCTGATTCTGCACTTAGGAATCACTCCTGGCATGCCAGGGATTGAACCCAGGTCCAGCCCTGGCCTTTTAGTTATTTTTAAATATTATAAACCAACGACAACTCAATAAAAGTTTTTTTTTTTTTAATTGGGGCTGGAGAGGTTGTACAGCGGGTAGGGCCCTTGCCTTGCTTGTAGCAGACCCGGGTTTTATACCTACTACTACATTTGGTCCTCAGAGTACTGCCAAGACTAATTCCTTTTTTTATTTTTATTTTTTAAGGAATCACTGTGAGATACATAGTTACAAACTTACAAACTTTCGAGATAAAATTTCAGTCATACAATCATCCGAGTACCAATCCCTCCACCAGTGCTCATTCTCCACCACCAATATTCCCAGTAACACACACCCCCAACCCCACCCCTCCCGAGCCACCTCCACCCCGGCCAGCCCCACCTGGTCCCCCCCCTCGTCCCCTGCCTCTGTGGCAGGCACAGTTCCTTTTACTCTTCCAAGACTAATTCCTAAATGCAGAACATCACCAAATGTGGCCCTATAACAATTTTTCAAATTTAAACACCGTGATTTATAAAGTTGTTCAATAAGAGGTTGAATCCTAGTGGATTAAATAAAATGATAATTTGATGTCAAACTCCACCTCCCCCAGGTTCCACCGGAGAAGTAGGACGCTTCTCCGCTTCCTGCAGACTACATCACCCATCCATTCCCAATTTGGCAGGCGCCGGAAGTTCTGTCCTGGTCGTCCAGGTGCCTCTGTGCCTCCCTTGCAGGGAACTGTAGTTCCGAGCCAGGAGAAGGTTCAGAGTACGAAGAGTGGCCGGTGAGCAGAGGGAGGGGCGAGCAGAAGAATTATCTTCCCGTCCCCGGTGAGGTTCTCTGCCCCGTGGAAAATTAAGGCGCGTGTCTTGTGTAAAACGCAACCGACGAGGATGGGATTCGAACCCACGCGTGCAAAGCACAATGGATTAGCAGTCCATCGCCTTAACCACTCGGCCACCTCGTCCCATGAACAGCGCCCCCTTCCACAATCCCTTATCTCTCATCTACTCCGCACCTTCCGGGCCACCTTTACCCCATTTTCCTTGCAGAAATTTGTCGGGTCCAAAGGAAGATGAGGCTGGGGCGGGCGAGAAGGGCAATTTCTGCTTTCCTTCTGCCGGCTGCTGCCGGTCACGCGCGCCATCCCTCCCCTAGCTGCAGCCCAGCGAGGTTCCCTCTCCGTATTCCCGGGGTGAGGCCAACGGGGGGGAAGGGAGTTGTCTCAGGGCGCACTAGGTGCCGGGGGTCGCGCCGGGGTGGCGCACTGCCCGGGAGCGAGGGGGTTCGTGTTGCTGGGGAACCCGCGTGCCCGGTGCAGAGCGCGCGGCCCGCACGGCGCTGCAGTGGGTCCTCCCGGCCGCAGGGGGGCGAGCGAGCGGGGGCGGGGCGGGGCGGCGTGCGGGCTCGGCTCGCTTCGGCTCGGTTCGGCTGCGCTCGGCACGCTGCGGTAAATCCTACTTGGCCGCGGTGGGTGCAGGCTGCGGCCCGGTGGTCCCCGCTGCGCGCCCCGGGCCCCGAGAGCCATGCAGCTGTCCTACGCCATCCGGTGCGCCTTCTACCAGCTGCTGCTGGCCGCGCTGATGCTGGTGGCCATGCTGCAGCTGCTGTACCTGTCCCTGCTGTCGGGGTTGCACGGGCAGAGGGAGCGAGACAAGTATTTTGAATTTTTCCCCCCGCCACCGCGATCGGTGGACCAGGTCAGGGCGCAGTTCCGCGCCGCGCTGGCCTCTGGCGGCGTGCTGGACGCCAGCGGCGATTACCGCGTCTACCGGAACCTCCTGAAGACCAGCATGGCCCCCAACGACGTGATCCTGGCCACGCACGCCAGCGTGGACAACCTGGTGCACCTGTCAGGCCTGTTGAAGCGCTGGGAGGGCCCGTTGGCCGTGGCCGTGTTCGCGGCCACCAAGGAGGAGGCGCAGCTGGCCACGGTGCTGACCTACGCCCTGAGCAACAACTGCCCGGACATGCGCTCGAGGGTGGCCTTGCACCTGGCCTGTCCCTCCCGCTTCGAGGCCGCCGTGCCCGACCCCCGGGAGCCGGGCGAGTTTGCCCTGCTGCGGTCCTGCCAGGAGGTCTATGACAAGCTGGCCAAGGTGGCCCAGCCCGGGCTCAACTACGCCCTGGGCACCAACGTCTCCTACCCCAACAACATGCTGAGAAATCTGGCTCGGGAGGGGGCCAACTTCGCACTGGTGATCGACGTGGACATGGTGCCCAGCGAGGGGCTGTGGCGGGGCCTGCGGGAGATGCTGACCCAGAGGAAGTGGTTCGGCATCGCGCTGGTGGTCCCCGCCTTTGAGATCCGCAACCCCCGCCGCATCCCCGCCAACAAGAACGAACTGCTGCGGCTCTACGCGATGGGCGACGTGCAGCCCTTTTACAACGGCTTGTGCACGCCCTGCCAGGCGCCCACCAACTACTCCCGCTGGGCCTACCTGCCCGACGCGGCGCTGCTGAGACCTGCCTACGCGGTGCCCTGGCAGGACCCCTGGGAGCCTTTCTACGTGGCTGGGGGCAAGGTGCCAGCCTTCGACGAGCGCTTCCGGCAGTACGGCTTCAATCGCATCAGCCAGGTGCCCTGGGACGGAGGGGTGCGGGGGGTGGGGGAGACCCGGCATTCTTCCGGCAGGGAAGAGTGGAGACAGTAGCGTGTGTTTTAGGGGCTGGGGACATCGTCTGGGCTCTGTCGTCCAGCCCTGCTGACCTTCCCTTTCCTCCCCAGGCCTGCGAGCTGCATATGGTGGGCTACGATTTCGAAGTGCTCAACGAGGCCTTTCTGGTGCATAAAGGCTTCAAGGAATCCCTGAAGTTCCACCCGCAGAAGGAGGCCGAGAATCAGCGCAACAAGATCCTGTACCGCCAGTTCAAACAGGAGATGCTGGCCAAGTACCCGGATTCTCCGCGCCACTGCTGAGTGCCCGCTCCCTCCCCGAGCCCCAGCGGGTGCCAGCTGGGGTAAGACAGTCACCCCCGCCTTACTGTGGCAGCGGCGGCCGTGGAGCACTGACTTGATCAAGGGGTACCGGGATCCAGTCCCGGCTTTACCACTAACTAAGCTGTGTGGCCTTGAGCAAATAGTGGTCCCTCTCTGAGACTGCTACCCAGTCTTTCAAAAGGGAGGTGAGCTGACCTACCTCACGGAACCGCAGGAGGCTCAGAGGAGGGGCCCAAGCTTCGTACAAATGTGAAGTATTGTTAATATTATTGCAGTATTGTCGTTGTTACCATTGTGACTATTATTGGTTAACAATCTCGGGTGCGTTGGGCAGGAGGAGCGCCAAACGTAGGAATAGGGAGAAGCTTCGGAGGAAGGCCTGGCATTGACCTTGGGCAGGGGGGGCGCGGGGTGGGCAGCGAAGGCCAAACTTCCGGCCCTCGGAGACTCAGGAGAAGGGATGGGTCAGTCTGCAGGTACTGGGCGAGGTTGTCCGCCAACCACCCGCGATTTGTAAATAAATCAGTGTTCACACCCTTCAGCTGGCTCCGTTACTCTTCCGAACCCGGGGACGGAGAGGGGGGGCGGGGTTGTGGCGCCTGCCGACTCCGCTTAGCGCCTTTCCCGCGGGTAGCGGCCCGAGAGCGCCACATCCCGGCCGGTTGCCATGGAGACGGGTCCGCGGTATCCCAGCTGGCTTCGCCCACGGCCGTCCAATTGGGAGCGACCCCGCGGGCGCCTGCTGATGACGCATGCGGAAGCGCGGACAGGCTCCACCCACTCACCCCCCCCACTCCGGAGCAGAGGGACCGGCGCGGGGCTTCCGGGAGTCGGCGACGGCGATCCGGAGGGGCTGCTCGGGCATCGCTCGGGGCTGCTCGGACGTGAAGGCGCAGGCCACGCTCCTCGCGGTGCGTATCGCCGCCTGGCGCCAGGCAAGCCCCCCCCTACCGCCCGGGCCCACGAAGAGGACCCCCCGCAACTGGCCAGGTGCCTGCGGGCCTCGGGGCTGCAGCTGGCCGCGGAAGGCCTGGGAGCATCCCAGCCGCGCCGGCGCACGGGGGCACGGCGAGGGGCGGGGCTGCTCGGACCCCGGGAGTTTGGCGAGGGAGGATCTGATTTTCCTGCAGGATAGCAGCGCACCGAGGTTTCCTAGGCGCTTTTCCGCCCTCGGGTCCCCCCTGCTGTCTTTACGGAGCCCCGGGAGCTCTGGTTCTTGCCGCGGGGTGAGGAGGAGAGGTGGTGATGAAATTGAACCCACCAGGTGGAATTGGAGACCGCTCGGAGACGCCTCGCTCCCATCCCCACCCGCACCCTCCTTTTCTGTCTTGGAAAGGCGCCACTTTACCGGGCATCGTAAAAAGTCATCCTGTGTATTGAGCAGGGAAGAGGGGGCCGGAGGGGAAGTCCCTGCAGGGCAGCCGGGTTTGATGCTGGCACACACAGAACAGTGCCGCGGGCACTTGGCAAACTTGGGGCGGGGGGGTAGGGCGTATAAGAACTGAGGATGGAGACAGGGCAGGTCGAGGCTGCTTTCCAGAGCAGACTGTCTCAGGCCCGGGCTGGTTTGGAGAGCAGACTGTTTCAGGCAGAAGCTTCCTTTGCATAAAGCGCAAAGCAATGTGATGAAAGTGTCCCTGGGCCTGTTATTTCACACAACTGCAAGCCTGGGTGAGAGAGTGAGCAGAAGAGGCAAAAGCCAAAACAATCCCCGTGAAGGATTGTTCTTGAAAAGTGTTTGCTCATCTCAGAGTCCTCCAGTGCACTGGGTGAGCGGGCCGTGAGAGGCCAGCCTGCTTGGAGAGTGGTGCGGGCAGAGATAAAAGCGTTTCTCTCCCGTTTCTGAACTCTGGGTCCCTTTCCCATCTTGCACCCTTCTGTGGCCCCTGTACTACGAGTGGCGGGTCACAGATGCTATTTTTACTGGTGACCCCTTCCTTGAGTTACTCTGGAGCCCACTTGGGTGTCAGGGGATCCCTGGTTGAGAAACGCTGAACTACAAGGCAGCATCCAGAGAAGCTGGCCAAGCATCACAATTTGTTCCTGAGTTCCTGGGCCCTGAGTAGTGTCTGAAGGCCTGGCGTACAAGACTCGCAAAGTTCCAGTGATGTTTTAACAGCTCTGAGGTCGTTTTGGACCACCCCACCACCAGACACACACGCGCTGCTTCCTTACTGGTCCCTGGGTCTGCTGCAGTCTCCCACTGCTGCTGTCCCTCAAAGCCCATCGCTGTCCTGCTCTGCTGGTCTGCCTGAGCCCCAAGGCTTACCTCTCCCCGCCTGTGGCTTTCCTGGGCTTTCCCACCTCATGCTCCGTGGGGTGCAAACTGCCGTTTTTCCTGCTGCCTGTTCAGGCATGAGTGGGGTCAAAGAGAAGTTACCTGTTTAAGCATGCACTCTGCCCCCTCCCCCACTGCCTTTTTTTTTTTTTAATTTGTTTTGGGCCACACCACGCTGTGCTACCCTGGCTCAGTAGATATACTGCATGTAAGACAAATTCCTTACTCACTTTTTTTTTGTTTTTGTTTTGTTTCGGGACACAACTGGTGATGCTCAGGGGTTACTCTTGGCTCTGCGCTCGGGAATCACTCCTGGCAGTGCCTAGGGATGATATGGGATGCCGGAGATCGAACCCAGGGCTGTTGCATGCAAGGCAAGCGCCTTACCGGATGCCTTGTTTCTCCAGCCCAAGCCCCCTTTTAGCCGTTTCCAGCCATCCCATTATCCGTGTTGTTTGTTTTGGGACCGCACCAAGCAGTACTCAGGGGCCACACCTGGTAGTGCTTGGGGCCTCGTGTGGTGGCAGGATTGAACCAGTCTGGAGGGGACAAGGCAAGTGCCTTAATATCCTTTCTCCCAGCGACATCATGATCGATTTTCACTGGGTATCTTCGCAGCTGGAGCGATAGCACAGCGGGTAGGGCATTTGCCTTGCGTGCAGACAACCCGGGTTGGATTCCTCCGCCCCTCTCAGAGAGCCTGGCAAGCTACCGAGAGTATTGCGCCCACATGCATGGCAGATCCTGGCAAGCTCCCCGTGGCGTATTCGATATGCCAAAAACAATAACAACAAGTCTCACAATGGAGACATTACTGTTGCCCGCTCGAGCAAATCGATGAACAACGGGAGGACAGTGCTACGGAGCAGTGCTACCTTTGCAACTGGCATGATCTCCCTCCAGTGACCAGTTGAATCAGCTGGATTGGCACCACCTCTGCCTCTCACTGATTCTGTTTTTGGGGGAGAGGGGCCTCCCCATCTGTCCCTTTGGGTGCCCCAGGCAGCCCGTCCTGAGCCTGCTCACTCTCCACACATCCCCTGGTCCAGCGCCAGAAGAGCCTTGTGCTTCTGACCAACCTGTGTTAGGCCCAGCCCCGCCCTTCTCTGATGGGGGGGTCTTTGCATCACTCACCCAGCTCAGAAAGCCCCCCTCCCGGGCTGGAGCAATAGCACTGCGGTTAGGGTGTTTGCCTTGCACGCGGCCAACCCGGGTTCGATTCCCAGCATCCCATATGGTCCCCTGACCACCGCCAGGGGTAATTCCTGAGTGCAGAGCCAGGAGTAAACCCTGAGCATCGCTGGGTGTGACCCCCCCCCAAAAAAAAAAAGAAAGCCCCCCCCTGCAGCTCAGGGCTTCAGATCCTCAAGCAGCCAGGCCGCATGCTGAGGGCCCCCGGGTTCCCCGGGCAGTGCTCTGGATGAGATGCACGATAAAGATGCGGCCCGACCCTGAGCTGTGTCCCTGTCCTCTCTCCTGCAGGCACTCGTGAACTCCCTGACGGGTATCCGGCCGCCCCACCTGTGCCCAGCAGTGGCCATGACACCTGCCCCCTGCCCAGGGCCCGCCGCAGCTTAGACCGCTGAGCTCAGTAATGGGTGCTCCCCGCGGTCCCGCCCAAGTTCCTCCCACGCCTGGTCGAGTATGGACTTGAGCTGCGGTGGCCAAGACTAGTTCCCGGGGAGCTGCTCACCAGCGACGCCCAGACAGATGGAAACCAGTGCACTGCAGGCCACGGAGGGTGGTGGTGACGCAGACATCGAGCAGCACTTCGGTGCCTGCGGGTGAGGCATGCGGGCTGGAGGTGCCTGGGCTTGTCCGAACTTCTGGGAAGAGGGAGGCACACCCAGGCCCGGGGCCGGGGTCGTGGAGTCTGGCCCAGGGCACAGAGAGAAGATGGTGATGAGCCAGATAGGACAGTGAGGAAGGTCTTTGCTTTGCGTCCGTCTGGGGGCATTGCATATAGTCCAGAGCCTGGAATAAGCCACCAAGTATGCCCCCCTCCCCCAACCCAAAAGGAAAAAAAAAAAAGAGGGCCGAGAATGTTCCAGGTGGGAGGTGGAGTGCTTTAGAACCAGAGCGGGTGGGGTGCATCCGAGTAGCCAGGCAGGGAGCCCTTGAGCGCACCCGGCAGAAGTTTGGGCCCCTAGGTAGTGGGGTACCCACCCCTGGCCATTGCCCTTGCCTTGGCCAGTGTCCCGGGATTGGGACCCACGCCCTGCCCCGCCCCCACCCCCACCCCCGCCTTGGCCCTGGGGAGCTGCAGGCTGGGCTGAGTGAGACCCGCGCCCCCCTGCCAGAGCCCAGATGCCCGCCCAGCCGTCCAGCAAAGACCCGGAGGAGATGGAGGCCGAGGGCGACTCGGCCCCCGAGATGGCCGTGAACGGGGAGGAGGACGAGAGCGAGGACGAGCGTAGCGGCAGCGCCACGGAGTCGGAGTCGGAGAGCTCGGGTGAGCCCCCCGCCCCCGCCCTCGCGCCACCCCCGCCCCACGCCCCCGCCGCCCCCTAAACCACCCCTTCCCGCAGAGATGGACGATGAGGACTACGAGCGGCGTCGCAGCGAGTGTGTGCACGAGATGCTGCACTTGGAGAAGCAGTTCTCGGAGCTGAAGGAGAAGTGAGGGCCCGGGCGGGACGGGAGGGGGTGGAGGGGGGCCGGGAGGCGTGCAGGGCGCGGGGTGCGGGCCCGGGGACGGGTGTGACCCGGAGCCTTCCCCTCCCAGGCTGTTCAGGGAGCGGCTGAGCCAGCTGCGGGTGCGGCTGGAGGAAGTGGGCGCCGAGAGAGCCCCCGAGTACACGGAGCCCCTCGGGGGGCTGCAGCGGAGCCTCAAGATTCGCATCCAGGTGGCAGGTCCGTGGGCTGGCCTGGGGTCCCGCGCTCCCTGCCACCCCACGCCCCCCAGCCCCCAGACCCGGTGTTCAGGGCCGCCCTCCCTCCCGCCCGCCCGCAGGGATCTACAAAGGCTTCTGCCTGGACGTGATCCGGAACAAGTACGAGTGTGAGCTGCAGGGCGCCAGGCAGCATCTGGAGGTGCAGGGGGCGGGCGGGGCGCTGGGGGGGAGAGAGGGGGCTGGGACGGGGCGTGACACGCGCCCGGGCTGAACCCCGCCCCCCTGCGCCCCCAGAGCGAGAAGCTGCAGCTGTACGACGTGCTGCAGGGCGAGCTGCAGGAGCGGATCCAGCGGCTGGAGGAGGACCGCCAGGGCCTGGACCTCAGCTCGGGTGCGTGCGTGCGTGGGTGCGGCCGCCCCGGGGCGCAGGGGAGCAGGGGAGGGGGGCAGGCCCACCCCAGTTCTGACTCGGGGTCTGGGGGCGCAGAGTGGTGGGATGACAAGCTACACGCCAGAGGCCCCCCGCGCACCTGGGACTCGCTGCCGCCCAGCAAGAGGAAGAAGGCGCCGCTGGTGTCCGGTATCCTTGCACGGGGTGGGCGACCCGGGGTGGCAGGGTGGGGGGCTGGACACGCACCCCCCCCTCCCTTGCTGATGCAGACAGACCCTCTGGGAAGCATTGGAGGGTCTCCAGAAGCAGGGAGGGACAGCTGTCCCCACTCGGAGCCGCCCCCAAACCTTAGGCCACGCCCCAGCCTCGGCCTGGAGGCTCTGGGGAAGCCCCTCCCGCCCACCTCCCCCGCGACCACCCTCAACCATCACAGCCCCCAGTGCCGGCAAATAGGCCGCTGGACTTTGAATTCCCCCCTCCCGGAACCCACCGCCCCTTCCTGCGGCTACGTTCTGGGCACTGGGCGACCTGCCTGTGCCCGGGACCACGATGAGGAGGGAACCCGGGGTTCCGGCC
Organism: Sorex fumeus; assembly: GCF_029834395.1. Classification (NCBI taxonomy): domain Eukaryota; kingdom Metazoa; phylum Chordata; class Mammalia; order Eulipotyphla; family Soricidae; genus Sorex; species Sorex fumeus. Next base: position 5,401,298 of record NW_026606150.1, on the reverse strand, counting down.
CCCAGAGCCTGCGCCCTGCCAGTGCCAGGGAACCTTCCTTTATTCACTTAGTTTGGCCTCACCCGGCGGTGTTCTGGGTGGTTCTGGGCTCTGTGCTAGGCCACGACCCTCAGCTGCATGTGAGACGGGCGTCTGGCCCTGCACCCCTCCCACTGTCCCCCGCGTACCACCTGCCCTTGGCTTCCTTGACTGCTCTCAGGTCCCTACATCGTGTACATGCTGCAGGAAATCGACATTCTGGAGGACTGGACGGCCATCAAAAAGGTGCCCGAACCCCCACCCCCACCCCAGCCCTCGGTGCCCGGGCATCAGTGCTCGCCCTGCCAGGGTCCAGCACGCAGAGGCCATCAGCGAGACCCGGCCCCCTGCCCTGGCATGGCTGGCAGTGGGCGGGCAGGGTTGCCCCTAGCTTGTTTGGGACAGAGGGTGGGTGCGGTGGGCCTGAAACAAGTGGCCACGTCAGCCACGCCTGGGAGGGGCTCAGCAGCCCCCCACTCGGGAGTGCGTGATGGGGATACCTGCCACCCCGGCAGGCTCTCAGGGGCTCCTCTTGTCCTCATGCAGGCTAGAGCAGCCGTGTCCCCTCAGAAGAGGAAGGCCGATGGTAAGAGCCCCGGGCTGGGAGCACTCTGGCCCCAGACCAGAAGCAGAGGTGGTGGCTGCCCGGTGGCCGGACTGGGCTGAGGGGGGCTCGGCTGAGTCCCCGCTCAGCCCTCCTGTGTGACTCCTGCTCCCCAGGGCCTTGACGGAACCTCACTGGCTGGACCCAAAGTTCCTGCTGCAGAAGGTGGTTGACCGTCTCAGCAGCCTGACTCTGCAGGACAGCGGAGGTCGGGGCGACCCCGGACGGGCTGCCCACCTCCACCACCCCCAGCCTCACTGCCCCGCAGAGGGGGCTTTCTCGCAGCACCCCTGTGGACACAGGCCTGCACACATTCCCTCCACCCCCCCCCCCCAGCACCAAGCCTCATGCAGGGCCGCTCCGTGTGGGAACCGGAGGCCAGAAACTGTTGGGGGGTCTGGTGCTCGCTGGCGGGGAGTGAGATGCTGGGCACCCCAGTCCTTGCAGTGGCTCTTGTTTTCGGCCTCCCTGTCGAGGGTGTGGAATAAACCTCTCCTGGCACTCTGTACGACTCACGTGTCCCGTTTATACCATTCAGCTTTTCTGGGATCCTTGGGAAGCGAGTGCCCCTGTTCGCGGCGAGAGCCTGCGCATCTGACTTGGGGTATGGGGGGGGGGGAAGAGGGTCTCCTCCCCACCCCAGGTGCCCTGGAGTGACCGTGCCCGCGCGGTCACGTGGCCGGGGCGGCGCGCGGAGCCTGGTCGCGCGGGCACCTGCCCCAGCTTGGCAGCCCGGCGCGCGCGTGGGAGGCAGCCGGCAGCGCGTGTGCCGAGACCTCACAGCCAGACTCCCCCCGTCGAGAGTGTTAGAACCACCCCCAGAACCTCAGTTAAGCACAGGGGTTCGTTTCCATGGAGACGGGCACCCTTTCTCCATGGCAACCCGAAAGCCCAAAACCCAAGTTGGGCTCCGGCATGAGTCACGCACGCCCGGTAGGGGGCGCGCTCCCCCCGCGGCCGACCCCAGCCGCCGGCCGCGGAACCGCCGCTGACCACAGTCTGCAAGGTGTCCACGGCGGGCGCGGCCCCGCTTAACCCCTTCCCGCCGCCCCCCGCCCCGCGGGATCCGAGGGGGACCTCGCCGAAGCGCCGTGCGGAGACCGGGCCCCCAGCTGCTGCGGGGCCCTTGCCGGCCGGGGGGTCCCCGCAGGCTGAGCCCCCCGGGGATGGGCGCGGGCGCGGCCTGGACAGCGCGGGCGGACACCCAAGAGTTAACGGGCGGGGTGTGACAGGGCGACCGCCCTCAGGAAGTGTTACTCACCGCCGGGAATGCTGCCTGCCGCCTGGGGGCTGGATTCTCTTCCTGAGTCCCGGGAGGGGCCGCGCGGGCGCCCGGCATGGACAGCCCCGAGGAGCCGCCGCGCGCGGGCGCCCCGGGAGCCCCGGCCCCCGCCAGCGTCGCCGCCGAGCCCCCGCAGGGAGAAAAGTTGGCCAAGTTGGAAGGCGCGGCCCGGGCGCGGGGGTCCGCCGAGGGCCCCGCGCGCAGCCCCGTGCCCTCCCGCGGGCCCGCCCCGGACCCGCTCTACGACGTGCCCGCGGCGGGGGGCGCGGGGCCGCCCGGGGGGCCGCCGCGGCCGGGCCGCGCCGTGAGCCTCCGGGAGCGCCTCCTGCTCACGCGGCCCGTCTGGCTGCAGCTGGCGGCCAACGCGGCGGCCGCGCTGCACACGCTGCGGACCGAGCCCCCGGGGGTGAGTGGCCCCGGGGCGGGGGGCGGGGGGCGGGACCGGACACCTCCGACCGGCGCCCGCCTCCCCGCAGACCTTCCTGGTGCGGAAATCCAACACCCGCCAGTGCCAGGTGCTGTGCGTGCGGCTGCCGGAGGCCAGCGGCCCCTCCTTCGTCTCCAGCCACTACCTCCAGGAGGGCCCCCGGGGTGAGAGGGGGCGCCCGGGAGGGGCTGGGCGCGGGGTTGGGGGTGGCGGCGGGAGCCCCCGGCCATCACCGTCCCGCCTTCAGGTGTCTCCTTGGAGGGCTCCGACCTCGCGTTCCCGGACCTGGTTCAGCTCATCTGCTTCTACTGCCACAGCCGGTGAGGTGTCCCCGTGCGCGCGCGCGCGCTGGCCCCGGCCGATGCCCTCCCCGGCCGGCCCGCAGCCTGACTGTGCTCCCCCTCTGCCCTCAGGGACGTCCTCCTGCTCCCTCTGCAGCTGCCCGCGGCCATCCGCCAGGCAGCCTCCCACAAGGAGCTGGAAGCCATCTCCCATCTGGGCATTGGTGAGCGCCTGCCTGCACGACCCATTTCACAGATGGGTGAACCGAGGCAGGCGGCCACGGGGAGGGGTTGCGGGAGGCGAGGGGGGTCCCACCCAATATTCCCTGGCAAACCCCCGGTTCCTCTTCCGTAGAGTTCTGGAGCTCGGCCCTCAACACCAAGGCCCGGCCCAGCCCCAGCTCGGGCCCGCTGCTGCCGCGGCTGAAACCCCGCCCCCCGCAGGAGCTGGACCAGGGCACCGGGGCTGCCCTGTGCTTCTTCAACCCCCTCTTCCCCGGGGACCTGGGCCCCACCAAGCGGGAGAAATTCAAGAGGAGCTTCAAGGTGCGCGTGTCCACGGAGACCTCCAGCCCCCTGTCCCCGCCCGCGGTGCCCCCTCCCCCCGTGCCCTCGCCGCCGGGGACGGCCCCCCGCCCGGCGGAAAGGATGCCCCCTCGCCAGCTGCTGAGGAGGGAGAGCTCGGCGGGCTACCGGGTGCCCACCGGCAGCGGGGCCGGCCCCCAGCCCCCGCCGCTGCCGTCCCTCCAGGAAGTGGACTGCGCCTCCCCCAGCAGCTCGGAGGAGGAGGAGGCGGCGCCGGGGGGCCGGGGCAGCCCCGCCACGTCCCCTGGCCCCGCGCGCCGGCGGCCCCTGCTCAGGTCCATGAGCGCCGCCTTCTGCTCCCTGCTGGCGCCCGAGCGCCAGGTGAGCCGCGCGGCCAGCGCGCTGATGCGGGACCGCCACACGGCCGTGGGCCAGCTCGTGCAGGACCTCCTGACGCAGGTGCGCGCCCGCCCCGAGCCCTGCGAGCTGCAGGGGGTGCGGGAGGCGCTGAACCGCGCCCGGGCCATGCTGAGCGCCGAGCTGGGCCCCGAGAAGCTGCTGCCCCCGGAGAGGCTGGGTGAGCGCCCGCCCCTGCCCGGGACCTGCCCTCGCGCCCCTCCTGGCGCTCCGCAAACCCCCCTCCAGTGAGTTCCAGCCCCTCACCAGGCTCCCTCTTCTGCGCCCGCGCCCCTTCCCTCCCCCGCAGAGCGCGTCCTGGAGAAGACCCTGCACCGCTCCGTGCTCAAGCCCCTCCGGCCCATCCTGGCCGCCCGCCTGCGGCGCCGGCTTTCTGCCGACGGTTCCCTGGGCCGCCTGGTTGAAGGCCTCCGCCTGGCTCGGACCCAGGGCCCGGCCGCCTTCGGGTCCCACCTGAGCCTGCCCTCCCCGGTGGAGGTGGAGCAGGTGCGCCAGAAGCTCCTGCAGCTGCTCGGTGCCTACTCGCCCGGCGCCCAGATCAAGTGGTTCCTGCAGGCCTGCAAGCTGCTCTACTCGGCCCTGAGGACCCAGGCGGGTAGGCCCCTCCCACCACCCCCACTGCCCAGCCAGGGCAGACGCTGCCCTCCAGGAGATCCCCCAGACCGACCAGGGGCAGCAGGGGCCAGGGAGTGCGGGGAAAGATAGAGCCGCACCACCCCATCTCACAGATGGTGCAGCTGAGGCCCAAAGGGCAGGGCAGGGCAGGGCAGGGCAGGGCAGGTCCGCGCCCGGGTCCCTAGAGACCGCGCTGCCCGCCTCCGGCCAGGCCCGGGAGGCCCGGGGTCCCGCGTCTGAGTCCCCAGGCCCTCCGTGCAGGCGAGGGCGCGGGCGCCGACGAGTTCCTGCCGCTGCTGAGCCTGGTGCTGGCGCAGTGCGACCTGCCCGAGCTGCTGCTGGAGGCGCAGTACATGGCCGAGCTGCTGGAACCCGCGCTGCTCACGGGCGAGGGTAGGGCCGGGCGCGCCCGCGGGCGGGCCGGGGGGCGGGGCCGCCGCCGGGGCCGCGCCTCACTGACCGCTGCGTCCCAGGCGGCTACTACCTGACCAGCCTGTCGGCCAGCCTGGCCCTGCTGAGCGGCCTGGACCCCGCGCTCCGCCAGCCCCTGAGCCCCTCGCAGGAGCTGCAGCGCGCGCTCCACCTCTGGGAACAGCGCCGCCTACCGGCCGCCCACAGCTGCCAGGTACGGCCCCGCCCCGGGGAGGGGGGGTGTGTGTGAGGCGGTGGGACTCCTCCCCGCAGTGCTCCGAGACCTCAGGGTGCTGGGGGTGGAACCTGCGCCTCCCTCCGGCCGTCGGAGCAACTCCCCGGGGCCCACTGTCCCCTCTTCTTCCTAGGGAGATCCAGAGTCCCCATTTTATAGGCGAGACAGAGTCCTGGCTTTAGCCCCCGCTACCTTCCCCTCTGCTGTCCTCACAGCTGGACCCCCCCAGCCTGCCCCTCTCTTCATTGTCTGTCCACTCAGGGACTCTTTGTGGCCATCAGATTCAAATCCTGGCGCTGCCACTTCCGGGTGGAGAGGGGGAGGGGTACCACAGCCGGTCTGGTCACTTCCCTGGGCCTAAGTTTTCTCTTCTGTAAGATGGATTAGTAGCAAATCCCCCCTGGGTGTGGGTGAGAATGCAACACGTGGAAGTCACAGAGAAATCTCGCAGTGACCTGAGAGACCAGGAGCCTCTGGTCAAGGACCCTTCCAGGCCCGTTGGCCACACATTGGCCCTTCCTAGGGCGGCTATCGGAAAAGTTTCTGCAATGGCTTCTCCCGCTGAAGGGGCTCACACCTCACGCCTGACCCCTGCCCGCCTGTGTCTCCAGCCTGGACCCCCCCACCCCATCCCACCCCACCCCCACCCCTGCTGAGCTCTGCCTCCTCCTTCCGCCCAGCACCTCCTCCGAGTTGCCTACCAGGACCCGGGCAGCGGCTGTACCTCCAAGACCCTGGCCGTGGCCCCCGGCTCTTCCGTTGCTGCCCTGACCCAGCTCTGCGCCACTAAGTTCCGGATCACCCAGCCGGACGCTTTCGGCCTCTTTCTGTACAAGGAGCAGGGCTACCACCGCCTGGCCCCGGGCACCCCGGCCCACACGCTGCCAACCACCGGCTATCTCGTCTACCGCCGAGCAGAGCGCCTCGATGCCCCACAGGCCAGGGCCGCGGCAGAGGGGGGCTGTGGGGAGCCCCCGAGGGGGCGTAAGGAGGAGGAGGAAGAAGGGGATCCGGGCGAGATGGTCCCAGAGATCCAAGCCAGCCCTGCGGTCAGCAATGAACAGACTGAAGACAGGGGTGGGGGAGGCGAGGGCCAGAGCTGGGGTGTGGCTGCCCCGCCTGGGGGCGCAGAGGTAGAGGGGAGCCCTGGAGAGTAGCAGGGAGTGGCCGGAGTGTGACCAAGGCCCAGGTCAGTGTCCTCAGGGAAAGGCCCTTCGCATTCCATGGCCCCCCATGACCCAGGCTGCAGCCCCCAGATCCACACCCACTGCCCTTGTCCACTCTGCTGTCACCAGTTGGGGACCACCTCTAGGGGAGGAAATAAAGGGGGGGTGGGGTCAGAGGTCCCCAATCCAAGTGCTCAAGGCTCCTGGCCACTTGTCCTTCTCCCTGGGTCTGGTTGGGCAGTCAGCCATGGCGAATGCCACATCTGGCTTGGGGGAGCCCCATCTCTGCTCCCTGTGCCCCTTCATATGTCCCCAGGGGGCCACAACCCAGGGCAGGCCCTCCAGGCCAGGGCCTTCACAGCTCTGAAAGGTTTGACCTGCTTCTGGGGTGTCAGGAGAATTTGGGGGGACAGGGGCACAGGCCCCATCAACACCAGCCCCCCTGAAGAGCAGCAGCGCCTGCCTCGATGGGCCCCAGTGAGATGGGTTCAGCCCCCCCCTTCCCAGGGGTTCTCAGTATTGCTGCTAAGCTGACCTCAGGCGGGGGACAGGGAGGGAAAAAGGGGTCCATCAGCCACACCCCACGCGGCTGGCTTCCCTGCTATCCATGGGTGATGTCCAGGAGTATCTGTGATGGGCAGTGCTCCCGACACTCCAAGGGGCCCCAGGAAGTGGACAGGGACCATGTCAGAGAGCAGACGGCATGTCTGGGCACCCACTGGATCCCCTTCCCCAAACCCAGGCCCTGACCCCAGATGCCCTCTCTCGGAGGACACCAATAAATAAACGTATCCACAAGGGCCGGTAGCCTCCACGGGTGGGGTGGGGGCGTCCAAGCTGGGAGCAAATCTGAGCCGAGGAAATGCCGATCACCACCACGAGGGGGCGCGCGGGGCACAGAAAGGCGCTTCGCTGGGGGCGGGGCGGCGCCGGTCGCTGCAGGTGGGTCGCCGGGTAAGCTGGGGACCAGGCGGAGTCCCCTCCGCTGCCCTGGCGTCAGAGCCTGAGCTTCGCCGACTTCTCAGGGGCCGCCCCCTGAAGGAGACCCTCCCTCCGACGCTGAGTTCCCGTTGCTCCCGCTGGGATGCTGCCCACCCCAGTGCCGTCCATGGGGCTTAATAAATATTGTCCATCATTGGGGCCGGTCACCTGAACGGCGAGCAGCCAGGGGGAGGGGGAGCCGGTCGCTCGTGGAAGGCTGGATCCTGGGGCCGAAACGGATGTTTCAAGTTCCAGTCCCCGAGGAGGGACCTGGAGGGCCACTGGGTCGGCTCAGGCTTAGTTCCTGCTACATCCCAGCGAGACCAGACCCAGCCTGAGCCTTCCGGTCCTGACACAGGCTTGGGGCTGTGATCAGGGCAATCCCGGACCAGCCTCGTTACCCCATTCTTACAGACGAGGAAACTGAGGCTTGTTCAAGGAAAGTGTCTGATTGGGGGCCACAGCCAGCAGGGGCTACTCCCCGGTCTGTGCTCCGGGTCACTCCCAGCAGTGCTCAGGGGAACAAACTCTAGAAGCAAAGCAGCGGTTCAGCCCTTTGAGCTCTGAGCCAGAATGTGGCTTATTACGGGGCAGAATCTCAGCTGCCAGGTTCTGCAGAGCTCGGGCAGACCCCGCCCACGGGCGTGGCTCCACATCTGTCCAGCGATGCACTGCGAGTGTATGCGAAGGGGATTGTGAAACACCCTCCCATCCCCACCCCAACCAGAGAGAAACCCAAGTGTCACCTCAGAATGACAGCCCCCGACTGTGCATCCTGCAGCCCTCACCCCCGCTGAGCGTTGAAGTGTCCCGGCTGCCGAGAGGCAAGGCTGGAACCTGACGTGAGCGCTTGGAAATGTCGCACTCATCACCCTCGTGCTGTGCGGGGGGTTGGATCGCTGTCAGCCTCGCTAGATGGCGAGAGTCAGAGCTTGGCCTCCTTCCCGGCTAATCCTCGGCCCAGAACAATGCCTGGCTGGGAGCTGGCACTCGGGAACAGACACGAAATGATGGATTCTGAGGACCCCCAGCCTAACCCCCGCATGCATGCCCGCCCATGCGCGCTCTCCACTACCGCCACCAGGGGGCGCACGTGCCATTCCCAGTCACAGGCAGGGGTCCCCACTCAGGACCGGGCCACTCAGTGGACCCCCCACTCGGCCTGGTGCCAGGAGAAAAGCAAATTCTCAGGGGATCCTGGGACCATGCTGTGAACAAGACTAGAGGAAGGGGCCACCTTTGCCTACAGGCCAAGCCAGGTCAGAAGACCGGTCTGTGGGTCCAGCAAGGGGAATCCCCAGAGGAAAGTGACCCTGAGATCCAGAATGATGCCCTGACTCCCTCAGACTGTGCCACTTCGCCTGCCACGCTCCTGCATGGGAACACAGGGCTCCCAGCCTTAACCGGAACACCCCAGTGTCCAGATCACCACGACCCTGTCAGTCATTCACGCCCTGGGGTGGCCCAAGAGATGCATCTGGGCTCTGCTCGGAGCCACGCCCTCACCCCACCCCCACATCTGCAAAAAAGAGACACGGACACTGGCACTTATCTCTCCATCTGCAAACTCAGAAATGGGGACGTGGCGCCTGAGCGATAGTACAGTGGGGAGGGCATGCGCTTTGCACGCAGCTGACCCGGGTTCAATCCCCGACATCCCATATGGCCCCCGGAGCACCGCCAGGAGTGATTCCTGAGTGCAGAGCCAGGAGGAACCCTTGAGCATCACCGGGTGTGACCCAAAAAGCCAAAAAAGAAAAGAAAGAAAGCAACGTGGACACACTCCCTGTCACGGAAACACACATGTTCAGACACACTGGCCCACAGAGAAACACAGACAATATTCACATGAACACACAGCAACATACTCCACATACAGACACACACGCACACATTCACACAGCAGAGACTGACCAAGCTGAGCCTGTGACAGACTGTGACAGCCCCACCCCCACCTGGTGTCCCCTCATGGAGGCAGGCAGTGCGGCTGCATGCTCAGACAGACCCACGGACACACAGATTTCCCATGTATGAAGGCTCCAGCCCTGCTACGTTCCTGCACCCGCATGGACCCCAGTGGGGGCTCAGAGCACCCAGGAGACCCCCGAGGGCGGGGCAGCGGCGGCAGCACTGGGCGGGGCGGCCTGAGCTCATCAGATTCCAGCCGCGGTGATTCATGGCGCGGCCCGGGGTGGACCTGGGGGCACTGGCCCAGGAACTGTGGCTTTGGGGTCCAGAATGGGCTTCTGGCGAGTCTTGGGTTCAGAGCAAGCTTGCAATCCGGTCAGAGGCACCCTATGGGTGTGCCCCCCCCAAAGAGTCTGGGGATGGCCTGACCCCAGGAGGGGCTGAGGGCAGCACTGAGCCCCAGGATGAGACAATCGGCCCCTCCCACCCTCTGGCCTCGCCCGGGCCCCTGACCCCCGCCCAGCTCCAGCAGCTGGCTGTCTTTAGCAGGGGACAGGCCAAGGCTGGGGGCAGGGATGGAAAGGGGGGCTCCAGGCCATCTCAAGCCCATGGGCACGGCGCGGGGGCAACATCCCGGGCCCAGAGAGCCTGCAAGATCCCTCAACCCGTGGGGACAGTCCCCCAACCCCTGCCAGCAGTGATCACAACACCAGCAGCGTCCTCCAGTGCCCTGCTGCTGTTCCAGGCCGGCCCGGGACAGGCAGAAAGGGCTGGCCCCTCCTCAGAGCTCGTCACCCAAACTGTCCCTCTGCCCTGCGTGAGGGGTCAGGAGGCCCTGGGGGAGGCGCCTGAGCCCAGAGGGGCCTCAGCTCCCCTCTGCCTGGCCCTGGTTCCCCCCAGCCCCCGCCTGGGCTTTGAAGTTCTAACATAAATATCCCATCTCCCGTCTGCCCGGTTCCCTCCGCCTGCCTGGTCTCAGCCCCCAGACCTGGCTCCCACCCCAGCCAGCCCCGCGGGAGAGGGGGGCCTCCAGGACCAGGGAAGGTGGGCGGACGCCATCCAGGAGCCAGTCCCAACTCAGGGGAGAGGCTGGAGACCCAGGACAAGGACTGAGACCCCCCACGCCCCAGCAAGGTGGTGCGGAGGGAGGTGTCCTGGGAGAGGCCCTTGGGCACAGACAGCAAGGGGCAGAAAGGAAGGTGCTGGGTGGGGGGTGGGAATGTTCAGAGGGGTGGGGAGGGAGGCCCTGGAGAAATCTCCCTGATAGATGCAGGGAGGCTGACCATCCTGGAATGGGGGATGACAGCACAGAGGTCCTCCAGGCTGGGATGGGGGACACCCAGGAGACGCTTCCCACGCCCCCCCCCCCCAAATGTGAGACTTTGCTCTCAGACACCAGGATTTCCCTAACCAGGCCTGGGCTGGCCTCCTGGGGGCCTCTCTGAGACTGGGCAGCTCCGGCAGCAAAACCCCCAGCCAGGTCAGGGGTCCCCTTGGCTAGGCCAGGTCCCCGCACGCCTGTGTGGCTGGAGGCCATGGCTCCTTCTGTCCACGCACCCTTCCGGCTCTCACACGGGCTCCGAGCCACGTTTCCCGGCCAGATGTGGCCAGATGTTGAGGTCCAGCGTCTGCCAGGAGAGGGACTGAGATTCCAGCTGCGCCCAGGTTGGACAATTTGGGGGCAGCTGCAGACACAGGTGTGGACCCGGCGGGGACACACGCCACCCAGCTGTGCACGCATGAACACGGGGCACGGGCGCAGGACACACGCGCGCGCGCGCGCGCGCGCTCGCACAGGGCACGCATGCGCCTCCCCGAACACAGAACCCGCCTCGCCCCCACAGGCCCGTGGCTACAGCTGTCAGAACCCTCTACCCCAGAAGGCACGTCCTCAGGCCACGCCCCACAGGCCACGCCCACTGTGACCACGCCCCCTCGGGCCACGCCCACCCACCGCGCGGTTCCCAGCAACACCTCCCTTCCCTGGGGATCCCCCAGCCAGAACACTGGGGTGGGGCAGCCAGCCGCCTGCCCCCCACCTCCCCTCCTGCCTGGTGCTCCCTCCTCCCTCCCACGGCCCTTTCTCTCGGACAGCCTGTCCCAGCCCCAGTGGGTGGTTTGAGTTGGGAAACGGAGGGCTGGGGAGGGACCCGACGGAAAGGCGCTGATTCGCATGCAGAGCAATGTGCTGGCTCAGCGGCCTCCGGGCCAAGCTCCTGAGAGCGCCCCCCAATCACACTCGCCCCCCCAAGCCCCCCCTCGCGTCCTGGCCGCTCCACTGGGCCCTCTCTGGGCCAGCCCCCTGCCACGGCCTTCACTGGTAGCCCACTGGCCACCCGCCCCCTGCCCTGTTTAGCGAGCACCCCGCACCCCGTGAGGATGTAGGAGCCCCCTTAGTGCCCCAAGCCCAGGTGACATGATGGGTCCCCGCCCCCACCCCTGCCTGGGAGCCGGTCTTGGGCCCCCACAGAGGAAACAAGATGGCTGGCGGGTGGGAGAGGGGGAGCCTTGAACAAGGGCGCAGGCCTGGGGTCACCCACGGCCAGTGGGGTTCAGCCTGTCCAGCTCCTGAGCTGGTCTTGCACGGACCTTTCGTGCCAGGTTCTGTGCACGCCAGCCGTCATGGAGCGGCCCCCTGCTCCCGACACCATCTGCAGCCAGCCGAGCTTCTACATCTCACCCATCCTGAGTCACTGTCCCTCCACCCGTTCATTCCTACATCCATCCGTCTACTTGCCCACCCCCCCATCCAAGTACCCATCCATGCAGCTCCTAACACCTGCCTGCCCCTGCACACACCCTCCTTCCCCTGCGTCCACCCGCCTGCCTGTCCCCATGTCCACCTCCCTTCCCCTCTGTCCACCACCTGTCCCTGCAGCCACCACCTGATCCCGTGTCCACCCGCCCGTCTTCATCCCCCCACACATCTATCTGCCATCCATGCACCCGTCCCTTCTACCCATCAATCCACTAGTCCCTTCTACCCATCAATCCATCATCCTTCAAGCTTCTGGGGGCTGTCAGCATCTTCTCTGTGCTCTGGGGGAAGCAAGGCACGGACAGTTAGCAAGAGAAGACCATTACCAGGCCCCCTCTCTGCGCTTGCCCCACACTGGCTGTGTCTCAAACCAGGCGGCCCCATGTCCGTTAGTCCACCTGGCAGGGGAAAGTGGGCAGGCCGGTGCCCGGCTCTCGTGCACTCCCAAGTCTTCTCTTGCAGACTTGTGGGGTCTCTCCCAACCCCGAACCCCTGCTGCCTGCCGTGGCTCAGCCTTCACTCCACAGGCCAGTGAGTACTCTCACTTTTTCCATCTGGAATTTGGCCTTTGACCCTTTTCTGTGCTCAGCCCCCCACCCCCACCCTGTGGAGGGATCGACCGCCCACTCACCCACAGGCCTGGGCCTCCCGCCTCATCACTGGCCCTTGCCGTGGGGATCCTGCCACACCCTTGGACCAGGATCCAGGCCCGGCCCTGGGGGCCTCCCCCAGCCAGCCCAACCCCGCTGCCCGCCCTCCCCCTGCCAGCTCCCTCCCCACTCCCAGCCCGCCTGATTGCAACAACCTCCAAACTGGTCCTTTGGCCTCCAGGCCGCCTCGGGACTGACCCCTGATCCTGGCGGCCTGCAGCATGGCTCCATCTCGAGGCTCTTTCCAGCCCTGCTTCCTCGTGCCCTTTCCAGGCCCTCACTCCACCCGCAGCCCCTGCTCTAGGCCTCGCCTTTTCTCTCCTGGCCCTCTGCCACCTCCCAGCTTGAAGTCTCCGGGCACTGGTGCCCAAAGGGAGCAGAGAGAAGGGCCGGGCCTTGGGTCCCTTCTTTGCGGGTAGGGCTTCCTGGCACTGCCGGAGCTCTCAGGGCTACACCTGGGGTGAACTCAGGCCTGCAGCCCAGCCCTGGCCGGCCGGGTTCTCCCCCCAGTGCCACTCCTGCCTCTCCACAGGAAGGCTGGTGCCAGTGACCTCCCGCACCAGGGGACTGACTTCTGGGCTGGCAGTGGGTGTGACGCCAGGCTGAGTGCCAGCTTCTTCCTGCATTAAGTTATGAGCTGTGTCTGTCCTTCCTTCCTTCCTTCCTTCCTTCCTTCCTTCCTTCCTTCCTTCCTTCCTTCTTCCCATCTTCCCTTCCTTCCTTCTTTCCTTCCTTCCTTCCTTCCTCCCTTCCTTTAATCCTCCCTTCTTTCCATCTTCCCTTCTTCCCTTCCTTCCTTGTTGGCTTTTTGGGTGACACCCAGCAATGCTCCGCGGTTACTCCTGGTTACTCAGGGAACTGCTCTGAGTGCCCAGGGGACCATATGGGTCAACCTGGCTGGGCCGTGTGCAAGGCAAATGCCCTCCCCACTATGCTCTTGCGGCAGCCGAGTACAAACCTCAGAGATGCAGCGGACAAGGTAGAGCAGAGACCTACTGTCCCCAGGGTTGGGGGCGGGGTGCGGGCAACGCATGCGACTTCTGGCAATGGCAGACTTTCCCTGGCGCACTACTGGGACCCAGCCGAGGCCAGGGGTACCACAAAACATCTTAGGGTGCACAGCACCCCCACAGAGATAGTCACCCAGCCCTGGTATCAGGGATGTCCCAAACCCCTGGCTTCCCTGGAGATTCCGGCCCACATTAAACACGGAATATGTCAGACAGCCCCGCTCACGCTCACGCAAGAGAAAATGGGGCCAGGAGCCCCACGCGCCGGGAGGGAGGCGGCTGGGGACCGGATGTGCACCCTGACATCTGAAGGAAGGACAGTGTGGCAGGAAGAGCTGATGTAGCACAGCAAGGCCAGGGATGGGGGGGGGGGGGCAGGTCACTGAGGGCGGGGCGGCGTGTGGCCTCTGGGTGTCTGTTCCCTGTTCCCGTTTCCATGGTGCCGGGGAAGTGACTGGGGGGCTCTGAGCGGGAGTGTCTGGGTCGGATGCAGAAGGATCTGGGAGAGGCGGCCAGCCTGGAGGAGGTGACGAGGTCCCCAGAGGGGGAAGGCCCAGGAAGGGGGGCGTGAGACCAGCTCGCTGCCAACAGGGATTCCCAGCGAGCGGCCAGGACGTCGGTGTGGGAGAAAGAGGCGGCGGCTGATCTCAGGCCGGGCTGACCGCTCCTGCAGGGCTGCTTGCCTTCCCCCTGCTGCGTGAGACAACCACCGTCCTACATCCGCACTCCCAGGGCTCCCTGCAGCCCGCCCCGGGAGCCCCCCTTTTCAGGGACCCCAAAGTGAGCCTCAGAGAGGTTCAGTGGCCTCCGACAGCCACACTGCGGGGCGGCGGGGCGATGCTTCCCCGCAGCGGGTGCGCAAGGGTTAAGCCGCCGCGCCCCCCCCCCCCACCGTCCTGGGACACGGGCCCCTGCTCAGCCTCCAGAGGCCTCCAGGAGGGGAGGCGGCGGGCCCGTGACGCCTGTGTCACAGACACACACGTCTGCCCATACAAGGGCTCCCCCAGCCCCCTCGGGGCCACAGCACCCTGAGCCGGGCCAGGCGCCCCTCCCCCTGCCCAGAGAAGCATTTCCTGTTTGGGGGCCGCGGCTCCGCGCCCCAGCAAGCCCAGGTTCCCAGGGCTGGAGCCAGCGGAGGTGAAGGCAGGGCAGACCCCTCCCCCCCACCCGCCCTCACCCCCGGGTTGGTGGCGCCGCAGCGGGAAGGGACTGCGGGAGGTCGCCGGGCCTGGGAACGAGGCGGGCAGGGCTGCGCCAGGTCTCAAGGTGGTCCCACGGCGGGGGCACTGGGCGAGCGAGCGCCCTCGGGGGAGACCGGGCACGGCGGGCCGGGGGTGGGGGTAGGGGGCGGGTGCGCGCGGGCCTGGGCCCACCGAGACGGGGTGCCCGCGTGGAAGCAGGGGCAGCGTGGGGAGGGGGCCCGCACACGTGTGTGCCATGACTCAGAGCACATTTCCACATGCATGACGAACTCTTGGGCCACGAGGCGGGTCCCGGAGGGCGAGGCCGGGCCGGGTCCAGAACCCTGACCTCGCCCAGCTGCCGGCAGGACGGAGGAGCCCCCGGACGGCGCGGCGCGGGGCCGGCCCAGCCCCCTCCGGTAGGCGGGGCCCCCTCTCCGGCACCCCTCCCCCGCCCCAGCACCCCCGGCCCTGCCCCCCCACCCGGCCGCTTCCTGCTCTGGCGGCCCCCGGGGAGCAAGAGCTGGGAGCTGGCGGCGACCCCAGCCCGCGCCTTACAAGGCCTGCGCCCGCCCCGGCCCGCCCCCGGCCCGCCCGCCCGGGCCCTGCGCCCTCCCCCTGTCAAGAGCGGCCGCCGGCGGGGCCCGGCCAGTCGGGGGGACGCGATGCTGCTGTGCCTGCTGCTGGCCTGGGCGGCTGCGGTGCCCGCCCGGGGCCAGGCCCCCTGGGCCACCGAACCCCGCGCCACCTGCGGCCCGGGCAGCTGCTACGCCCTCTTTCCCCGGCGCCGCACCTTCCTGGAAGCCTGGCGGGCCTGCCGCGAGCTGGGGGGCGACCTGGCCACCCCGCGGACCCCGGAGGAGGCGCATCGCGTGGCCAGCCTGGTGGGCAGCGGCCCGGCCGACAGGCTGCTGTGGATTGGGCTGCAGCGGCCGGCGCGGCAGTGCCAACCACAGCGGCCGCTGCGAGGCTTCACGTGGACCACCGGGGACCAGGACACCGCCTTCACCAACTGGGCGCAGCCGGCCAGCAGCGGGCCCTGCCCGGCCCAGCGCTGCGCCGCCCTGGAGGCCGGAGGCGAGCACCGCTGGCTGGAGGGCTCCTGCACGCTGGCCGTGGACGGCTACCTGTGCCAGTTCGGCTTCGAGGGCGCCTGCCCAGCCCTGGCCGAGGAGGAGGGCCAGGCGGGTCCCGCCGTCTACACCACGCCCTTCCACCTGGTCTCCACCGCCTGGGAGTGGCTGCCCTTCGGCTCGGTGGCCGCGGTGCCCTGCCGCGCGGGCGGGGAGACCTCGCTCCTCTGCATGAAGCTGCCCGAGGGCGGCGTGGTCTGGTCCCAGGCGGGGCCGCTGTGCCCGCCCACCAGCTGCGACCTGGACAACGGTGGCTGCGAGCACGAGTGCGTGGAGGAGCTGGATGCAGGCGTGTCCTGCCGCTGCCCCGAGGGCTCCCGGCTGGCCGCCGACGGGCGCCACTGCGAGGACCCCTGCGCCCAGGCGCCCTGCGAGCACCAGTGCGAGCTGGACGGGCCCCGCGGCTACCGCTGCCACTGCCGCCTGGGCTTCCGGCCGGCCGAGGACGAGCCGCACCGCTGCGTGGACACGGACGAGTGTCAGATCCCCGGCGTGTGCCAGCAGATGTGCGTCAACTACATCGGCGGCTTCGAGTGCTACTGCGCCGACGGCCTGGAGCTCATGGATGACGGGGTCAGCTGCAGCCCTGTGGGCCACCGGAGCTCACCCACCTCCCAGGTGCTGGACGAGGACGACGAGGACGACGAAGACGATGAGGACGAGGAGGAGGAGGAGGAGGAGGAGGACAAGGATGACGAGGACGACGAGGACATACCCTGGGACTTCTTCTCGCAGGTCTGGACAGAGGATCCTGAGGCCCCGTGGATGGTGGCCTCACCGTCGGCGGACTTTGGGGCGGCCTACAACCCCAACTTCCCTGAGGACAGCGGGCCCCTGCTGTTGCACCCGGAGCCTACCCGCCCCCTCCCACCCAGGGGCCCCTATCACTCCTCGGTGCTCTCCGTCACCCGCCCACCCCTGCCCCCGGCCCCCCATTACCCCAGGGTCCCTGCCCGGTCCCCGGCTCTGCCTTCTGCCCGGCAACCCCTGACTGTTTCTGCCACGGGTGCCCCCTGGCCCCCTGCTCGTCAGAACCCCAGGACCCCGCCCGTGGTGGTGCCCCCCGGCCCCCTCATCCCTCTCTTCCCCACCAGCACCCCACACCAGCCCTCTGGCCCCCGAACATCTCCACCCCTCATCTCCACCGAACATCTGGGACTGGCCCCCTCCCGTCCATCTCCCCCATTTCCAGCCCTCCGTGTCCCTGACACCCCACACTCGGCTCATGCGTCTCCCATCCCAACTACCCGCGTCCCTCTGGCCAACGCCTCCACTGACCCCCGCACCCCTGGCACCTCAAGCTCCCTGCTCTTCCAAGCCGCCACCACCCACTTCCCCCGGACCCCAACTGCCCCACCCCTGCCCACCACTACCTCCAAGGCCCCGGGGGCCCCTGCCCACCACAGGCCCCCGCACCCAGACCCCCACACTCCCCGGTGGTCTCAGAGCTCCAGCCAACAGACGTCACTGCCCAGTGCTCCAGACCCCCATTCCGAAGTCGAGCCAGTCCCAAGGGAAGGGACCCCTGACCCCCCGCTGGCCCCGAGGCTGACGTCAGCAGCCCCCACGGCCCTCGGGGAGGCCAGTCTGGCTGGCCGCAGCCGGAGGGATGACCGCTGGCTGCTGGTGGCCCTCCTGGTGCCAACGTGCGTCTTCCTGGTGGTCCTGCTCGCGCTGGGCATTGTGTACTGCACCCGCTGCGGCCCCCATGCCCCCAACAAGCGTGTCACCAACTGCTACCGCTGGGTGACCCAGACGGGCAGCAAGGGCCCCTCGGAACCTGTGGCCCCCCGGAGCAGCCTCAGTGGGGTGCAGACCTGCAGAACCAGTGTGTGATGGGGCGCCGTCCCCCCTCCGCGGGTGGGGGGCAGGGGCATGCACTGGACTCATGGCCCGGGCCGCACAGGGACCCAGGGGAGCCGGCCCGCTGGACAGAGGCCTCTGGGCTCCCCCAGCCCACACACCTGCGAGGCACGACTCAGGAACTCGGCTCCCCGGCAGAGGAGACGCCAAGGCCCCCAGGACTGCAGGGGGCGGGTGCTCGCTGGGGTCTTCTCCAATAAATGGGGTGCTGCCTCGCCTGGAGCGTCTGGCGCGTTGCTGACTCACGGGAGGGTCTGGGAGGACTCCGGAAGAAAGGGCTGGTCTGGACCCCTACCCCTGTGGAGTAAGGTGAGTCCCTCCAGAGCCCGGGAGAGGGCGCCCGTGAGCCCCAGGGCAGCTGGAGGCCAGTGGGGGCAGTGCCTGGCCCAGGGTGAGGTCAGTGGAGGGAGAATTCCATGTTTATTCCTCTTGTTGCCCAAATTTCAGAGATGGAGCTGGCTGGGGGAAGGGTTCGGGGTGACAGACCCTGCGGCCCACAAGGGTGATTCTACCCGGGAATGAGGGGTCTGCTGTGGCTCCGATGCTGATGCTGTCGCCCTCCCCCGCCCCTCTGGAGGGGGCAACTGGGGCCTGTGCTCAGATTCCTCCCACTGCTCTGGGCAGTACCCTGGGCAGGACCTTCCCTTTGGGGCCAATTTCGGGGGTGCCTGGACCTAGGAGGCCCAGTTTGAAGAGAGGATCCGAGCAGCCCAGGTCTACAGCACCCCGAGAGATAGTGAGAGGCCACCATCTGGGGGGGACCTGGTGATCACCCCCTCCTGGGCTCACTTGGGGAGCCGGCGGGGAGGCGCCGGTTCCCACTGCCTCTGTAATTTCTCAGTTGTGGCCATTAAAGAGCCTCTAATTAGGTCTGGGAAGAACCGCTGCGACCACCCGAACAGCCGTGGAGCAGCCCAGCGCCCCCTTCCCTACCCGGGGGTTCAACGTCACCCTCAGTCCCCAAAGCTGGGTCTGGGCTGGCTCCAGGGGGACTGGGAGAGGAGGGGTCGGGGCTGGGACGAGGCGGGAGGCGGGAGGGGTCGGCGCGCGGGGAGGGCGGGGGAACCCCGCGCACCGCCCCCCACTCTCACGTTCCCCTAACTCAAACCAGACGCCCCCGGGCCAGCACAGACTTTTAACCTCCGAGGCGCCGCTGGAAAGGTTCGTGGGTTGGGCGTGGGGGCCCACGAGGCGGCCGCGAATGTCGGGGTATGAGAAAGACGTACGGGCGCAGCCTGGGGATGGCCAAGCCTGCCAGTCTGGGGGGCAGTGACGCCTCCCCAGGTGGTCCTGGGCCGGGGCACCGGAGCGATCCGAGGGCAGGAAAGGGTTAAGGGCACCGCGGTGGAGGGAGGGGATGGGAGTGGGGAAGGGGGCCCAGAGCCGGCTCTTTGTCATCCGGTAATGAGCACCAGATGCGGAGCTGCGTGCGGCCCGAAACGGACGCCTCCCAGGGCTGCGCCCCCGCCCGCGCCCGCGCCCGCCCGGGGCTCCGCCCAGTCCCCCGCGCGGGCGCCCAGGCCCCGCCCACCGGTACTAGGCCCCGCCCCTCCCGGCGCGACCCCGCCGCGCCCCTGGCGGCCGCTCCCGAGGCCACGCCCCCGAATTCTAGCCACGCCCCCGCCAGCTCAGTTTTTCCTAGAGCGGCTGCCCCGCCCCTTCGCCCATCGTGCCCCGCCCCGAAGACGGAGGTCGTCCAATGGCACCGTTCGTCTGGGCCAAAACCCCGCCTCCTCGCCGCGGCTCGAGCGGGGATTCGCAGAGTCCTGAGTTCCCGCGTCCAGAAGCCGCCCCGCAGTTACACGTTTTCCTCACGCACTTTCGTGCGTCGCCTGGCAAAGCTGGGAGCTCCGCCTCGGGACTGAGCCGGGGACGCGGTCCGCCAGGGTAGGGGATCCCGTGGATCAGAACCACGATGCGAACCCCGCCCTGCGCGCGGTCCCGTTCAGCGCGCCGGCAGGCCTCGCCTGCGTGCGGACTGCGCGCTTCCCCGGCCACGGAGCGAAGGACCCAGCAGCAGCAGCAGCGCCGCTAAGGATGCCCGCGTGCCCGCCCCTGTCTCCGCGTCTGCACGCACGCACGGCCCACGCCGAACCGCCGCCCTCGGGCCCCGCCTCCTCCCGGGCATGGCCGCGCTCGCAGGGCTCTCCGAGTCGCTCGCCGCCTTCTGGGGTTGCTCAGGCCCCCTGGTCCTCCGCACACACCTCGTGTCTGACCCGGATACCCTCGAACCGCCTCTTTCGCCGCGACGGTCCCTCCGTCCACGGTGCCGCTCCGCGCGCCTCGCAGCTCGCGTCTCGGAGCGGGCCTTTGGCGCCACCTGCCGGCTGCGCGGTGTCTGGCAGCCACCGGGAAGCCCCGAGGCGCGGAGTCAATTAAACAAAAGCTGCTTAATTTAGTCAATTAACCAAAGGCTGATTAATTAGTCATTTGTGTCACGCCACTGACTGCCGACTCCCTCGGGCAGAACCTGGATCCACTCGCAGGTGCTCGCAATCATAGTGGGGAGACCAACTATGACTGTGTAGTGGGTACGGGCCTTCCCGTCTGGCTAAAGTCACTCCGTGGGTGTCCCGATGCGTCTGATATAGGGAGGCCGATAAACTCCCTAAATAAACCACATTCCTGTTTCCCACGGAAGGCAGAGCCGAGAGATCCCAGGGCTGGGTCCTTTTCTCCCTCCATAGCACTCATGCGGGCCCATCCTAACATGCGCCCCACCCGTGGGAGTCACGTGTTCATGTTCCAGCTTGCCCCTCCAGCACTGCAAGGTCAAGAGCATGTATGGGGTGTGGAAGATTGTGAAGGGGCGTGACCGTGCAGCAGCTGTTTGGGGTGCCCCTGGGAAGCAGTTTGTGGGCAACAGAAGGTTCTGCTCCCACCAGGACCCTAGGGGGACTGTGGGGGACAGATGCCAAGCTCGGGCCCCTGTGAGCCTGACTTGTTGCAGCAGTGGAAACGGGTACGTCGTACCGAGCAAAATCAATTCCAAAGACTGTTCTGGGGCTGAAGAGAGAGAACAGTGGCAGGGCACTTGCCTGGCATGTGGCCAACCTGGGTTTGGTCTCTGACACCCCATATGACCTGAGCACCACCAGGAGTGATCCTTGAGTACAGAGCTAGGAATAAGCCCCGAACAGAGCTGGGTGTGGCATGAGCTGGGTGTGGTGACGCCTCCCTGGTGAGTTCCCTGGGGGCTGTCACACCTCACGAGGACTCACCCTGTGCAAGGGAGTAAGTTCTCTCCCTCTCTCCCTCCCCTACAGCCTCACCCCAGGCACTTGCCAGGGCATCCCTCCACAGCCCAGGACGTGCAGACGTCTTGGGGGCCACAGCCAGCAGTGTTCAGGGATCCCTCCTGGCTCTGTGTTCGGGTTTGTCCTTGGCGGCACTGTGGGACCATGTGGTGCCAGGATAGAGGCAGATAGAACAGAGCATGCGCAGAAGCAGATAGGCCGGATCATGCGCTCACCCCTGGCCAAGGCTCTGGCCTCTCCAGCATCGCAGCAGCTCTGGCCGGTGCAGGGAGGGGCGACCTTCCCGGGAATGGTACAGAGGAGCCCAGGACGAAGGCGCCGGAAGAGTCTCTCGGGTAGGGGCTTCCTCGGCACACAGCTGATCCGGGTTCCATCCTGGCACCGACTACGGCCCCTTTGAGGGTCTGAACAGTAGCACAGTGGGTCAGGGTGATCCCTGTACCTCGCATGGTCCCTGAGTCCATTAGGAGTGACTTCTGAGTGCAGAGCCAGGAGTAAATCCGGAGCACTACCGGGTGTGGCCGCAAAACAAGCAAAACAAAGTCCCAGAGCACCACCCACGGCCCTGCCCGCGGCTGGGTATGGCCCCCAAGAAAAAGCAAACAGATAGAATGTCTCTGGCCAGTTAGCTGAACAGTAAGACTGCCGTTCACCAGGCACCAAGCCCGGCCTGCCACTTGCTGTGCTTTTTTTATTTTTTCCTTTTTGGGTCACATCTGGCGATGCACAGGGGTTACTCCTGGCTCTGCACTCAGGAATTACCCCTGGCAGTGCTCAGGGGACCATATGGGAGGCTGGGAATCGAACCCGGGTTGGCCGCGAGCAAGGCAAACGCCCTACCCACTGTGCTATTGCTCCAGCCCCTTGTCACATGCTGTGGATCCCGGCTTCGGGCAAGGTGTGGACAGGCCCAGAGACGGGAGGGAAGGTCTGAGGCAGGGATGGCGCAAGGGCCTGAAGCAGGGAGGTTGCAGGCCCCAGGCGTGTGTGCTGTCTCTCTGCTCTCTCTGGTTTTCGAGTTTTGTTTCAGTTTGGTTTGGGGACCACACATAGCGGTGTTCAGTGACCACTCTTGAACCTGGCAGTGCCCGAGGGATCTTTGGGGTGCTGGGGACTGAAGCCCAGGTGCGGCCACGTGCAGGGAAGCTCCCTGCCCGCTGTCCTATCACTCAGGCCTCCCTTTACTTGTTTTTATTTATTTTGATTTACTTTTTGCTTTTTGGGTCACACCCGGCAACGCACAGGGGTCACTCCTGGCTCATGCACTCAGGAATCACCCCTGGCAGTGCCCAGGGGACCATATGGGATGCTGGGAATCAAACCCGGATCAGCTGCGTGCAAGGCAAACACCCTACCTGCTGTGCTATCACTCCAGCCCCCTTTACTTGTTTTTTAAAAATGAAGATATTCAGCACTTTTTTTTTATAACACTAAAAAAAAAAGTTTTTTGTGTTTCGGCTACACCTGGCTATGCTCAGGACTTACTCCTGGCTCTGTGCTCAGGGACCACTCTGGGCAGGGGTTGGGGAGTTACCGTAGAGGCTAGGATTGAGCTGGGATTGGCCCCGTGCGAAGCAAATGTCTTAACCGCTGTGCTGTCTCGCTGGGCCCTGATGTCTTCTATAATGCTGAAAACAGAAGTCAGCATTAATCATGTCGGCCAGTTTCATTTTACAGATTTTTAAAATAGAAAGAGGAGACATAGGTCTTCCTGGGAAGCTGACCGTAGGTGGCTGAAGGGAGCTGACACCGAGTCTGGGCTGGCCCTGGGGACAGAAGCTGCTCCCGAGTGCAGGTGCGGTGCCATCCTGAGCCCCGAGTGCCACCCGACTGTCCGCTCTTCCGTTAGTCCCCTGTGGTCACTGCCCAGGGACTCTGTCGCCTGTTCCAGGTCCCTCTTACCATTTCCAGACATGCTTGGGGCCACTCGGTGCCAACCCCAGCTCTGGAGCCAGGTGGCTTGAGGGGAAGGTATGCTGGCCTGGGGGCTCTGAGCTCGACCCACTGAGGAGCCCCAAACTCCCTGGGGCACTCCAGGTGGGGAGGCAGGAGAACAGGACCTGGGCACCTTCCTGAGCCCAGAACACGGATCTGAAAGACTCCAGGGCAGCGAGCCATGCCCAGTTCTCTACTGGCCCTGAACAAAAAAATTTTTTTTATTTAATTTTTTTGTTTGTTTTTTTGGGCCACACCCGACGATACTCAGGGGCTAGACCTGGCTCTGCACTCAGGAATTACCCCCTGGCAGTGCTTGGAGGACCATATGGGATGCTGGGGATCGAACCTGGGTCTGCCACGCGTGCAAGGCAAACGCGCTACCCACTGACTATGGGTCCAGCCCCTGAAAAAAAATTATTTTTATATTTCTGGACCACATTCCGTGGTGCTCTGGGGTCCTCCTGGCAGTGCTCCCCGGGACCCTGCAGTGCAGGGATGGAACCTCCGCTAGAACCTCCTGGTTCTGTTAAAGAACGAACAAATGAACCAGGGCACGAGGCAGCCCAAAGGTGAGCGCCCTCTGGCGGGCCTGACTGGGCTCTGCGCCCCCCCCCCCCCACTCTAACCCAGGTGGTAGTGGGTCACAGGCAGAGCTCTCCGCCGCCTGTACCAAATCTCCCCAAATCTTGGTGGCTCTCCAAATCAAGGGTTTCTTCTTCATTTTTTTTTTTTTGCTTTTTGGTTCACACCCAGCCGATGCTCAGGGGTTCCTCCTGGCTCTGCACTCAGGAATTACTCCTGCTGGTGCTTGGGGGACCATATGGGATGCTGGGAATCAAACCTGGGTTGGCCGTGTGCAAGGCAAACACCCTACCCGCTGTGCTATTGCTCCAGCCCCAAGGGGTTCTTCTGTAGGGCAGCAAAGTGGGTCCACATGATGGTCCCTCAGCCTCAGGCTAGGGCACCTCTGGCCACTGTCGCCTGGGGCTCGACTAGCCTGGCATATCCCCTGGAGGCCTCACAACTTCCAGTGAGACTGTTCTGGGCAACCTCACAGCCTGGCAGCTGCAGACACTGCAAGGCCTCTGACGCCTGGCCCCGGAAGTGGAGTGGCCACACTGTCCCTCTGGGGGAGGAAAGTCACTTGCTGCCGGCCTGGCTTGGAGCAGGAGAGGGCAGAAGCCACAATAGCCTCCGGTCAAAGAGGAAACAAGGGCTTCACCAGCTCAAACTTTTCTTTTCTTTCTTTCTTTTTTTTTTTTTTTGCTTTTTGGGTCACACCTGGTGATGCTCAGGGGTTACTCCTGGCTCTGCACTCAGCAATTACTCCTGCTGGTGCTTGGGGGGACCATATGGGATGCCGGGGATCGAACCCAGGTTGGCTGTGTGCAAGGCAAGTGCCCTGAACACTGTGCTGTCTCTCCAGCTCCCATCCTGGTTTTCTGTTCTCCCAGAACAGGTCTGTCTCAAGCTCCCCCGTTTCTTTTTTCTCAAGCTGGGGACTGAACCCAGGACCTCACACATGCTAGGCAAGCACTGTCCCACCAAGCTACATCCCCAGACCTTCAAAGCTATCTCCTGACCCAAGGTCAGGGCTGGAATTCCAGCTATCACGTCTGCATTCCAGTCTGGGTACAGGATGAGAATAAGGTGCTTGCCTTGCATGCAAGTGACCCTGATTCAACCCCCAGCACCGCATACGGTTCCCTGAGCACCACCAAGAATGTTCCCTGAGCACAGTCAGGAACAGCAGGTGAGGCTCAAGCCTTCTCCCTACTCCCCAAAATTAAAAAAAAAACAAATTGGAAACTGACGTTGCCAGTGTTTCTATTTCAAGGAACATTAAGCTGCATCTAGGTGTGTGGGCGGCTGGGAAGGCTGCCTTCAGCGACTCTGACCTCTGAAGGGAAACCAGGCCTCTGATCTGGAGGGGACGGCGGAGAAGGGCCAGTGGCTATGGGGCAGTTGTTGGTGATGCTAGCGCCGGGTGGAAGAGGGGAGGGGATGGGGCCATGGCGCCCCCTGCTGGTGGCAGGAGAGAGATTGGGCCATGGCGCCCCCTGCCGGCGGCAGCCTCCTTAATGTTTGGTCCTTGGAGCGTTTCCACGGAAGTGGCTTTTCAACCACTTGTGTTCCCAAGCTAAGTGGAACAGTGGGCTGCTGACCACAGGGTGTGACGCTCACCATCCCCCACCTTGGCTCCAAGCAGCTTAATTTTCTTCAAAATCTAAATGCAGGGGCTGGAGCCATAACACAGAGGGTTGGGTGCTTGTCTTGCGTATGGCGAAAGGAGGTTCTACCCCTGGCTTCCCGTATAGTGCCCTGAGCCCCACCAGGAGTAATTTCTGAGTTCAGGGCCTGGATATCCCTTGAGCATCTCTGGATGTGGCGTTAAAACAATAACAACAAAATCTAAATGCAGCTTAGACCTCATCATCCCCAACAGCTCCTCCCATGAGCTCCTGGATGCCCGTTTAAACCTGAGGGTTTGCTTTAAAGGCCCAAGTGGACTCAGCTTAGCTCCATGTTTCTCCTGCTTGGCTTTCTGCAGACCTGAGACCCAGGCTTCTCCCACTCCTGGGACACCTTGTACTCTGTCTCTGCCTGGGACCCCCATCACTCTCAGCTCTATTCTAGGCCCTTTGTGGTGTCTTTTTTAATTTGGGGGGGGGGTGAAGCTCAGGAGTTACTCCTGGCTCTGCACTCAGGAATTACTCCTGGCAGTGCTCAGGGGACCTTAATGGATGCTGGGGATTGAACCCGGCACCTGCGTGCAAGGCAAGCACCCTCTCCACTTCAACTCCTTTTTTTTTTCTCTTTTTTTGGGTCACACCCAGCGATGCTCAGGGATTACTCCTGGCTCTGCACTCAGGAATTACCCCTGGAGGTGCTTGGGGGACTCTATGGGATGCCAGGGATTGGACCTGGGTTGGCCGCGTGCAAGGCAAACACCCTACCTGCTGTACTATCGCTCCAACCCCTTATGGTATTTTAAAATAAATCTGTAAAGGATGTTCGGGTCCGGAGAGACAGCTGAAGGCAGAGCACAGGCTCTGCATGAAAGAACCCTGGTGCCCACCCCCAGCACCACACGCTCATGAGCACCACCAAGGAATAACTCCCAGGCACTGAGCTGAGAGTGACCCTTGAGCACTGCCCGTGAGGCCCCCACCCCCAAACGAAAGAACAAACAGCACACCTCTCTTTGTAGATGTCGTTGCTACTTCAAGGCCACATCTGAGTTATTCCTTGGGGGAACCCTGGGGACAGGGTTCTGAGCCCTCTCCTGGTCTCCAAAAGGGTGCCCTTGATCCAGGTGGACGCAGCTGCACGCCAGACTCCCGGTAGCCTGCGGGCTGGGTCCTCGGTCCCTGTGCAGTCAGCAGCCTGCACAACCGCCCATGTGCGCAGAAGCCCCTCCAGCCTTCTGGCCCCACCAGCCGGCTGGAGGGCTGCCTGTGTGTTCGCCAACCTGCCCCACAACAATCCCCTGGGTGCAGGACCCCAGAATTGTCCCGGGGCTGACCTCAGCTCTTCTCCCTGCGTGGGGCACCAGCTGCCTCTCCCTGGTCCTCAGCTCACACAGCCTCAGCATTCTGTGCCTCCCACAGCAGGAAGACTCAGAAGTGACCCAGCCCAGACCCCCGGCCTGAGTCTGAGGCCAAGGGAGTAGGGAGGGCCTGGGAGTTTCCCCGCTCGGAAGTCAGGCGCCCCCCAACCCCTACCCCCTGAGCGCGGGCACCGCCAGGAACGTGCAGGACACAACTTCCGGCTCACACCTTTATTTCAGCTGTAGCTCTTCTGCCCCCTCCATCCCCGCAGCCCCTGGGTGGGGACCCCGGCTGGGAGGAAGGGGCCACACTCTCCTCTCCTGGGCCGGCCCCGCGGGGAGAATCGGGGCCCCGGCTGGGAAGGTGAAGAGCAGAGAAGGGGTGTGATGAGAGGGCGAAGTCTGGAGGGCGTGTGCGTGGCTGACGCGTGGATGGAGGCTGCAGGGGCAGGAGCGGGGACGCAGCAGAGGGGCCCTGAGAAGGGTCCCCAGGATGAGGGGCACCAGGGAGCACTGGGGTGAGGGTGGCATGAAGTTGTACCCTGGGATCCAGGCTCTCGGGAGGGGGGACCCACGGTATGGGGATGTCTGATCCGGGGTTGGTGGCCAACTGAGGTGACAGGCGGGACGGGTGTGGGCTTTGGGGGTAGCAGGGCCATGGCTGTGGGGGTCCCCTCGCTGGCGCTCCTGCAGTGTGGAGGCCAGCCCAGGGGGGTAGGACCCCAAACCACCAGCTTGTGCTTCTTGGGGGCAGGCAGGAGCCCTTTGGGCCTCAACCATGCAGGAGGGAGCCCACGAGTGTCCGCGGGCCTCTGCCCTTGGCTTTCTGGTCACTTCCTCCCTGTCCGGCCCGAGGACCCTCAAGCCAGAGAGTCTGCCGTCCTGGGGAGGGGGGTCAGAACGGGGGCTGGCGGGGGCGAGCCGGGACGGTGCTCAGACTCGGCTGGGACAGGGCGCACTCGCCCCCGCCGCACCCCCCTCTGTGCGTGAACCCCACCCCACCCCCCACCCCACCCCCCGGGGCAGGCCAGCTCCCCTCCTGCTGCGGAGCCCGGGTGGACGGCGGCCCGCCTCAGAGCGCGCCCTGCCCGTCCCCCCGGCACCCGCTGTCCCCGTGCACGATGAGGACCGGGAAGTACAGGGCCTCCTCGTAGCACGGGGGGCTTTCCAGGGGCTCCGTGTCCTCCCCGCGGCGCCCCAGGGGGCCCCCGCTCAGGCTGCGGAAGACGCCGGGGGTGGCGCGGCCCCCCGCGCCCAGCGACAGGCGGCTGCGGCTGAAGGGCAGGCGGGGCGCGCTGGGCCGCGCGGGGGGCAGAGAGTTGCTGCTCAGCGAACGGCGGCACCGTTGGCAGCCGCGCAGGTAGGCGCCCGTGCTGGCGCCCATGACCACGGCCTCGGAGTAGCTGGGCACCAGCTGGCGGTTGGAGCAGATGTGCCACTCGAGCTCGGTGAAGTCCACCGTGGCCACGCGCGACAGGGGCGGCCCGCTGGGCCCCGCGCCGGGCGGCGGGGAGCCCGCCCCGAACAGCTTCTCCACCTGGTAGTGCACGTGGGCGGTGCCGTAGGCCGCCACGACGCGCAGGGGCCACGACAGCGTGGCGGCCGACACCAGCCAGAAGACCCAGGCGCGCGCGTACCACGGCGGGCGGCGCGGGTCGGCGAACACCATGAGCGAGTCGCGGAAGTCCACGTCCTTGAGGTGCAGGCCCTCGCGCGCCTCCAGGTAGTCGTCCAGGCCCTCGTTGGCGCCGAAGAAGCGGGCGCGCTGCGTCAGGTACGACGCCTCGGCCTCGGCGCTGCCGAAGCTGAAGCACTTGGTGAAGCGCAGCCGCGTGGCCGCGTGCTCCGCCAGCCCCACCAGCTCCTTGGACACGTCGCGCACGCCGTGCGCCGAGTAGTCGAACTCGCCGCGCACCGTGCGGCTGTCGGCGCGCTCGTGGTACACCTGCGTGGTGGTGTAGGCGTCGCCGTTCCGGTAGCGCGTCACCTGGCGGGTGCGGCGCACGTAGTGGTAGCTGGTGGCCTTCCACCACACGCACGGCGGCGCCTGCTGCAGCCGGCGGATCAGCGCCAGCACCGTGTGCGCGTCGGTGCGCGGCGCCTGGCACGCGCGCACGTGGCAGTGCCAACACTCGGCCAGGTAGAGGAGGTAGAGCAGAGAGACGAAGGCCAGCGGGATGTACAGGTAGCCGTCCGAGCAGGGGCTAGCGGGGTAGGTGGGCGGCGGGCCCCCCGCCCCGCGGGCCAGCGCGGCCTCCGGCCCCAGGACCAGCCGTGGCACGGTGGCCAGGCGACACCAGGCCACCACGGCGCCGCAGGCGTGGATGAGCAGCGTGAGGAGCAGACACTTCCAGTGCGACTCCCGGCAGAGGGAGCCTCCCAGGGACTGTTTCAGGGGCCGCTGCTGCAGGGGAGGAGAGAGGCGGGGGTCAGGGGGGTGCCCCGAAGCCTCCGGAAGCAGGGGGGAGCGTGCGCCCCGGGTGACGGGGGGAGGAAACGGAGGCGCCGGGCTCCTCGCCCTCAAAACCCAGGCCTGGGGCCTGGAACCTTCCCCGCTGGTGCCCCGTCCTGGGTGGCCCCTGCACGGCTGTGTGGGGTGCCCCTCGCTGGGCCTTTGGGGACCTCAGGGTGAGAAGCCCCGCCCCGCCCCGCCCTGGGAAGGGTCCGCCCCGTCCGGATCTCTGGCCTCACCTGGACCTGCCTGGCAGATGCCCACCACGGGGCGGGACTAGGGTGGGGGCTTATTTCCCGGGCTGGAAGGGTGAGGGGGGTGGGGGCCACCTGCTGTCACCGAGACCCCTTCCCGGTGGGAGACTCAGCCTTCGGAGGAGGTGAGGGAGGAAGTGCTGGGGGCGGAGTGAGTCTGGGGGAGCAGATGGAGTTCCGGCCTCCACTCCCCATCTGCGCTGCCGAGAGCGGGGGCGGGCACAGCTGCTGGACAGCGGGGCCATTCGCTGGCCCGGGGCTGCGGGCCCCCATCCCATCCCGTGCCTCTGCAGGAAGAGGGGCGAGGAGGAGGAGGGGGGAGGGAGAAGGGCCCCGCCTGGCGGGCACAGCAGGGAGGGCCGCGAGGCGCCCCAGAGGCCGGCAGAGGTGTGCCCGCCGCGCCAAGCCTCTCCGAACCCCGCCCGTGCACACCCCAAGGTACCCCACAGGCAGCTGGCAGGCGCCAAGCACAGATGCCACCTCCGCCGGCATGCGACAGTCTCCGGACCCACCTCCAGGTGCCCCCCCACCTGGCACACAGCACACTCGGGGCTCCTCCTGCGCAGAGGACCGGGGACCCACCGGCCCCTCCGCTGGGGCCCCCCCACCGCAGCCCTCCCGGCCCCCTCCCGCGCCTCCGCGGCCCCCACGTGCCCAAGGACCCCCGTCGCTCCCGACTCCAGGGCCGGGCGTGGGGCTCGCGCTCTTCCTCCAGCGCCCCCCGGAGCCTCTCACCGCAGCGCCCCGCACCCCGCGGGCGGTCTCCCCGGCCGGGGCACGGGGGGCTCCTCGGGCGGGGAGAATCGGCCGCTCCCGCCCCGTTCCCGCCTCCCCCGCTCCGCGCCCGAGCCCCGGCCCGGCTGCTGCATTGCAGGCGCCGCCCCGGCACCCCACGCGCCGCGGGCCGGGGCCGGGGGGCCTGACCCCGCCGTCCCGGGGGTCGCGGGCGGCGCTGCGGACCCGAGACGCGCGGGGGCCCGGCGTTGACGTCACCGCCGGGCGAGGCGGGGTGAGGGGGCGCCGCCGGTGGGCGTCACCTCCCACCTCGGTCCCCAGCCGCCCCACCCCACCCCACCTCCTCCTCCCTGCTCACGCAGGCCCCTCGACCCGGGGGACCCCTCGAGGGGCGCCGAGACCCCCATGACGTCATCGTCCGCAGGGGTCCCGCGACTCCCCCCCGCCCCGGGCCGCTGCCGGGGGCTCCCCCGGCTCCCCCTGCGGCCCCCGCCCGGCCTCCCCGCCCCCACCGCCCGCAGCGCCGCTACCTCCTCCCGCAGCGGCTCGCAGTCCGGGACGAACCCCGGCGCCTCCCCGCCGTCGCCGCCGCCGCCCTCGGGCATGGTGTCCTGGCAGCGGGGGCGGCCCCGGGCATGATAGGGGGGCGCGCAGGCTGCGGAGCGGCCCGGAGGGCGTCCGCTCGGCTCGGCGGCCACGCACGCATCTGCGCCCGCTCCTGCCCCAGCGCGGCGGCGTCGGCGGCCGCGGGGCCCGCCCCGCCCTCCGCTGACCCCGCCCCCGCGGCTCCGGCGGCGCCGCCGGCAGCGCCTGGCACGGTCCCCCCCCCCCGCCCGCACCCCGCACCCCGCACCCCGCACCCGAGCCGCCCGCGGGCCGCGCCAGCCCCCAGCCCCTCAGGCCGCCGCACAGCGCGACGACCTTGGGCGAGTCCTTGCCCGCGGGGACCCGCGTCTACCCCCACCCCCAGGTTGTAAGCTGACGGGGGATCTCAAAAACGGGGGGCCCGCGGGGTTCCATCTCCCAGGTGTAAGCACAAACGAGCCCACCCAGACCCCACGTCTGAAACCTCACTGGTGGGGGGAAGGGCACCCACTAGCCTCCGGGAAGGTGTGTTGAGCCTCAAAGCGGGCCTGGAGGGGTCAGGCTTTGGGGCCAGGACCGCCGAGGGCCCGGCTGCTTTACCTCGACCCCCCCCAGCTCTGCGCCCCAACGTGCGGCCTGGGGATGCGGAGGTGCTGGCCCCCTGCCCCGCACGCGGAGGCCCCGACTCGGCCCTCAAGGCCTCAGATGGTCACTGTGCCAGGTTCCAGGGTCTGGGGCTTGCCCCCGGCTGCCCAATCAGTTTGTGGGACTCGGGGAACTGCTCTGCTCAGTGGGTTTTCACGTGTGACTCTCTGCCCCCCACCAAAGGATAACTCGAGACCTTCGCTTCAACATCCCTACCCGTTTGAGGATGGGGCGGAGAGACCCGCTGTGTTTCACCCAATACCCTTCACTGGACACGTATTTATTGGGGTTTTCTCGAAGTGTCCCTGTGCTCGGTATTGTGATGACAAGGGTGGGGGCAGAGGGTCTGTGCCGAACTGACATCAGGGCAAACCCCGGGGCTGGGGTGGGGTGGGGTGGGGTGGGGAGGATCCGCTCAGCCTACACCGCAGGCCAGTCAGGCTGCTCTTGTCTGGCTGTCTCAGAGCTGCACCCGGGAAGGGACACTTAAAGGAGAACCAGGAATCGACAAGTGGCTGTGAGGGGGAGGGCATCGCAGGTGGAAGGGCCTTTTGGGCGGACACGCCTGCAGTTGGACCACGTGGCTAAGTTTGGAGAGCAGGAAGGTCACCGAGAGTAACGGGACACTGAGCATCTGGCTCGGGACCATCACAGAGGGCCGCTTTCTGCTCTCTGGAAAGCAGCAGTCCAGGAGCCAGAAGTCCTCGAGAATGGAGCGGAGGCCCCCCCCCCCTCACTCCCTAGAGGGTCTCCAGGAAGGCGGGAGTGGTCAGAAATCGGGCGGAGAGAAAGGAAGCCGTGGAAGAGAAATGATGCTCAGGGTCTCATTTCAGGAAGACGGCAGGCCCTGCAATGACTCATGAGTTTCACCCACATCTTCAGGAAGAGGTGGACTGAAGGTAGCCCTTCACCGCGGAAGGGCCAGCCAGACAAATGGGATGCATACCCCTGTCCAAGCTACATACCGTTTAATCGCTGAGACCTCACGTCTTCTGGACTTAAGTGGTTTTTTTGTTTTGTTTTGTTTGGGGGACACACCCAGCGATGCTCAGGGCTCACTCCTGGCTCTGCACTCCGGGTCACTCCTGGCGGGGCTTGGGAGACCACACGTGGTGTCAGGGATCGAACCCGGGTCAGCCAGGTGCATCCCCGCGGGCCCTGACCCCGGAGTTTTTAATATGCGCAATGAGCGTGGGCGGGGATGGGGACCCCAGGCTCTCCCGGCAGCAGCCCTTCCCCTTCGGAGAACGGCGGCGGCGAAAATGAGCTATTTCAGCACCGGACGGTGGACAGCACCGCGCGGGAGGAGGGGTGGAGGCGGGCGGGAGGCGTCAGCGTCCCTGGGCCGGCCCGGCCGCTCGTCACTGCCGGGCCGGGCCTCCGACCAATACCACCGGGATCGCCTCGGCTTCGCATCAGCACTAGAGGGCGTTATGGGAACCTGGCAAGAAAACGACCCTTGCAGAAAGCGAGGAACCCTGAGAGATGGGGCTAGGGGGGAGCCCCAGTGTCCCCTTTTCCTCCTCGAGTACGTCCCCGGAACGAGGATTCCCTCCAGCCTGCAGCCCCCGCCGGCCTCCGCCGGGTCCTTTCCCCGCTGTCGTCGTGGCAGGGCGCGCGTCAGGCGCATCACTGCGCAGCCGCAGGACTGGTTCTCACCCTCCTGCCTGAGCTTCTCCATTGGCTGCTACCAACGCGGCCTAGCCCACGCGCTGTCCAATCCGAGCGTCCCCCTCGTTTCTCCGCCCATTTCCTACCCGGAAGTTAGCTCGGCGAATCCGCTTCGGCGAGGACGCGCCGGCAGCCAATTGGGAGAGGGGAGGGGCGAGCCGGCGCTGTCGGCGAGCCAATGGCAAGCCGGCGAGGGGTGACGCCGCGGACATGGCGGCTGCGGTCGGGCCGGCCGGGGACGTGTCGGTCCGCTCGCTAACCTCTCTCCGTGCTCGGTGAGCGGAGCAGCTGCTCGTTGGTAGCGGTCCCCGCGAGGCGGAGCAGCGGGACGTCGGGGAGAAGCGAGCGTGGCAGCCATGGCTTATCACTCGGGCTACGGAGCCCACGGTGCGTGCGTGGGGCGCGGGGCGGGCGGGGCGCGGCCGGGCAGGCTGGAGGGGGCTCGGCACTGTCCGCTCTCTCCGCGGGCGAGGGCGGCCGGGGGCCTGCCCGGGCCTGCAGGTGTCATGCGGATTTCGGCCCCGGCTGCTTCGACAACGTGGCCCGGACTTTGCCCTCTGGTCCCCAGCCCGAGATCGGGCGGCGACAGCCGGGATTCCGTGCCCGACCCCGGCCAGAAGGTGTCCGCCGCCGGTACTACTGCCTTTTCCTGTGCGGCTCGTGATCTCGCCCCAGACTCACCCCCACGCCCCCCTCCCGGAGCGTGCCCTCCCATCATCTCCATTTGGCGAAATGGGACTCCCAGACTCGGTTGAGGTTCCCTCCATAGAAAAGGGCCCAAGGGACTCCCCTTCACCCACCCAGGGCTTCCCTGTGATCCTTCCCTCCACCTATGCAAGACCACCCTGGGGACGGGAAGGGGCTGTGATCTGGGGTCCAGCTTGGTTTTCCTGTCACTTACTGTGGTACCTCCCAACCCACAGGCTCCAAACACAGAGCCCGAGTGGCTCCAGACCCGCCTCCCCTCTTTGATGACACCAGCAGTGGTTACTCCAGCCAGCCCGGGGGTTACCCCGCCCCAGGAGCCGAGGTGGCCTTCAACGTCAACCATTTGCTTGGGGATCCAATGGCCAACATGGCTATGACCTATGGCAGCTCCATTGCATCGCAAGGGAAGGACATGGTGCACAAGGAGGTGTGGTTCACCCCCAGGGTACAGGTGGCAGGTTGTCCGGCCTGGGCTGGGCCATCAAGGGGTCCCCCATAAGCACTGCAGCAGGGAAGGAGTCAGCAGAAGACACCTGCCCCCCCCCCAGACCCGGTGCAGTTCCTCCACAACCCGCTCTCTCCCCTTCCAGCTCAACCGTTTCGTGTCGGTGAGCAAACTCAAGTATTTTTTTGCGGTGGACACAGCCTACGTGGCCAAGAAGCTGGGGCTGCTGGTCTTCCCCTACACGCACCAGGTGAGCCGGCAGGGACAGCCGCTGGCCCCCAGGCACCCCAGGCTGTCCCCCAGCCCCCAGCGTCCCCTCTGCTTGTGTACCCCGCCAGGACTGGGAAGTGCGCTACAGCCGGGATGTGCCTCTGCCCCCGCGCCAGGACCTCAACGCCCCGGACCTCTATATCCCCAGTGAGTCCTGCACACTCCAGCGGCTTCTGGGGATGGCGTGTGCAGCACCTGGCAGTGCCTTCTGTGCCCTGGGGACCTGATCGGGCACCCCGTCTTTAGATCTGGTGGGCGGAGTGGGAATGAGGACAGTGGCCGGCAGAGATCCACCCACGTGGGGCGCACACTGTGGAACGAGTGTCCCCAGGCCACCCTTGAGACCCCTCTCCCCGGAAGTCGCACCCTTGGGGTTCCCACAGCTTCCTGTGCCCAGGCCAGGCCCTTCCCACGGGCCTGCTCCACTCCCAGGCCCTTGCCCGTGGGCCGTGGTGGGCTGGAAGAGGGATAAAGGTCATGCATCTTGTCCTCCCCCGGCCTCTCAGCACAGGAACTGCTGGCCCTGTCCTGCAGGTGGAGGCTCAGGCCTGGAAATGAGACTGCTGTGGCCGTGGGGGAGGGGCAGCTTCCTGCCAGGGGCTTGGGAGACGTGGGTGGGGGGGGCTGAAGAGTTCAGCTCTGGCTCCCACGAGGCGCGCTGGTGGGAACAAGCCGCCTTAGGACCCCCGGCTCAGGTGACGACGTGGTCTCGCAGCCCTCACTCCAGGAACATCCTGGGGGGGTCCTTCCTGAGGCCAGCGGGCCCCTGTGTGTGGGCCTCAGATGAGCAGTGGCCTTGGCTGCAGTGACTTCCGGGGGCGGGGGGGAGAATGGGGAGCCCACAGCTTTGGGACACCAGGGCAGGAAGTGGGGGGGAATTGGGCCCCGCGAGAGGGAAGGGCTGATGGCACCTCCGCCCCTCCACAGCAATGGCCTTCATCACCTACGTCCTGCTGGCCGGCATGGCCCTGGGCCTTCAGAAAAGGTGGGTGCCGCCCTGCTGCCCCCTGCCCCTGCCCCCGGTCCCCGGCTGACGGCCCTCCTGGCTGCAGGTTCTCCCCAGAGGTGCTGGGCCTGTGTGCGAGCACGGCGCTGGTGTGGATCGTGATGGAGGTGCTGGCTCTGCTCCTGGGCGTCTACCTGGCCACCGTGCGCAGCGACCTGAGCACCTTCCACCTGCTGGCCTACTGCGGCTACAAATACGTGGGGTGAGCTCCCCCCGGCCCCCTCCGGCCGGAGACCCCCGTGCTCGGCGGGCTCCTAGCAGCACCCTGGTAGGGAGGCGGGTCTGAGAGCGGAGTTGGGCCCTCCAGGCTCCCAGGAGTCCCCGACTGGGCGGGGGGACTGGGCCCGGGCTCCGAGGGTCTCCAGCCCGTGCACCTGCCCGCAGGATGATCCTCAGCGTGCTCACGGGGCTGCTCTTCGGCAGTGACGGCTACTACGTGGCCCTGGCCTGGACCTCATCCGCCCTCATGTACTTCATCGTGAGTCTTGGGCCGTGCCGGGGCAGGAGCTGGGGATGCCGCCCCTCCCCCCCACTGCATGTCCCCTCTCTTCCAGGTACGCTCCCTGCGGACGGCAGCCCTGGGCCCTGACAGCATGGGGGGCCCCGCGCCCCGGCAACGCCTGCATCTCTACCTGACGCTGGGCGCGGCGGCGTTCCAGCCCCTCATCATCTACTGGCTCACCTTCCACCTGGTCCGGTGACCCCCGCCCCGCACATTGAAGACGTAGTTTCCATCACTGCGTCTGACCCGTGTTTCTGGGGCTGAGTGGGGAGCAGAGGCGCCTCCCACCCTCTGCTCGCTTGGGGGGGCTGGGCGGGTCCCAGACAGGGCAGACTCCACAGGACCAGCTGTTTCTCCGGGGCTGGGAAAAGGGGGCGGTGGGTTTGTTTGGGGGAGTTCTCTTTTCCACGTCTGGGCGGTGTTCAGGGATCACGCTCAGCAGTACTCGGGGACCATATGGTGCTGGAAATTGAACCGGGGCTCCCACAGGTGACACATGCTCGGCCCACTGGACCTTCTCTGGCCCCACGGGGAATGGGGGTAGCGGCCAGGGCCCCCCCAGAGAGGAGGGGCGTGTGGGCAAGTGGGCCAGCTTCATGTTCTAGGGATGGAGCCCGGGCTGCCCCCGCGGGGCCCTGCCCCACCTCCTCGCGCCTGTCCCGAGCAGACCGGGGCCCGCGTGTTTGCAGTAGTTTATTCATATTTTCTCACAAATGGCCGGGGAGGGGGTGCCGGACTCCCCCAGGCAACATAGAAAACGGGTCCACGAGGCAGGGTGGGGGGAACCAGGGCATGTGGAGACAGGGAGGGGTGGGGCGGTGGGGGCAGAGAGCCTGGGGGAGGGGAGAGGGCAGACTAGGGGTGGGGCTGCCCCCCTGCTGAGCCTGCTCATTCCTGGTGTGGGTGCCCCCCACCTGCAGGGGGAGCCTCGGGGTGGGGGTGGAGGGGAGTGACCCAGAACTGTAGGTCAAGCTCGGCCCTTTGGCAGAGCCCAGGTCCCCCCTGAAATGGACCAGGCCGGAGGTCCTGCCCCTTCAGGACCGACCCGGTGCCTGCAGGCTGGCAGGGGAGTCCCTGCCCGGGGCGAACTGCCCAGCCCTAGTCCGAGGGGAGGGACTCTGAAGGCGGGAGGTCCCCGCAGCAGCAGTTTGGGGGGATGGAGAGGCGGCGGGGGGGCACCAGTGCCCCCTCCCTCCTCAGGGCTGAGGCCTCTGCGGCCGAGGGGCAGGGCTGGGGGTGCACAGGCGTCCGGTCCGTTCTGGGCTCGCTCCCTGGCCGGTTTCCCCCTTAGAAACTCACCAACGTATAAACCATACTGTGGGGAGACAGGCTGTGAGCTGCGGGCTGCCCCCCCCCACACCTCCCCTACCTTGGCAGGGGGAAGGGCAGGGGCTCGGGGTGGGCGTGCCGCCTCACCTGTACAGGTAATAGAAGAAGGAGAGCAGGTAGAAGGCGAGTTTGCACCAGGACTCCTTCTGGCAGTAGTTGAGGATGTCCGCGTTCATGATGGAGACTGCGTCATACATGACCTCAGAGCCGTCCGCGGGGCGGTGGAAGTACCTGGGGGCAGGCAGGCTCAGTGGGGGGCCGGCCTTGCCTCCCCCCACCCCCAGCCGCGGCTCCCCTAACCTCCACAGATGGTAGAACAGGAGGGGGATGTTGAGGCCCAGGGTCACCCACTCAGCGGCGCAGAGGAACATCAAGCAGAAGAGGCCGTGGATGGAATATTCTGGAACCACCAGCTGGGAGGAAGGGAGAGGGAGCTGGGGTCGGGGAGGTGGCGTCCTCGGCCTCCACTCCCAGGGACCAGAGAATCCAGCGAGCCCCAGACGGGAAGCCACAACGGGAGGCAGGGGCCAGCCGGGACACTCACCTTCCTCAGGAGGCAGCAGATGCGTTCGATGTTTTTCAAACGCTCACGCTGTTGGGGAGGAAAAGGTAGCGGTGGGGTAGCTGGAGCGGACGGAGCGGCCCTCACCGTCCGCCCGCGGCCGCCAGGGGGCGCCGGAACAGCCTGCGGCCTTGGCAGCGCGGCGAGGAAGCAGCCGCCGTTCCCATGGCAACCGTTCCCATGGAGGGACCTTCACCCGCGTCGCCACGGCAACGGTCCAGAGCCTGGCAACAGCGGCCCTGTCAGGAGGAACCCGAGCTCCGAGCCAGTGCCAGGTGTTTGCTGGGGGGCGGGGACACACTGGGGGCCCCTCCCACACCCCCTTCCCGTCCCTGTCCCCCATCCCTCCCCACGTCCCCGCGACAGGTGGAAGGACAGACGGACGGACACACCTCGGCACAGCACATGTATCACTTACTGCCCGCGCTGGGTTCCCCTGGTCGATGGGGTTCTTGAAGTCAGTCCGCAGCTCGTCAAAGGCTATGATCTGGGGAAGGGGGTGCGCCTGTCAGGGTGGGGGCAGCCGCTTGCCCCCCAATGGTCTTTCTGTGGGATGGGGAGGCGCATCCCGGCCAGATGGAGCTTGTGGGCAGGCCCTGGGAGGCGTGGGGCCTGGCCCAAGGTCACAATAGAATGCCCCCCAACTCTATCCGTCCATCTGTCCATATGCTCCAGCCCCAACTGCCCCCAAAACAGTCTCTTCTGCTGTGCTGAGCTGAGCACTGTCCTTGGGGGCAGGGGGAGGGGCGGCAGAAAATGATCCCGGCGGACAGGGAGCACCAGATACTGGCTGGACTTGGAGCAGGAGCTTGTCCAGCCACGCGAGGGCCTTCCTGGCGGAGGGACGGGGCAGAGGCTGGAAGGGTAGGGGACAGCGGGGAAGCTGCTGGCCCCTGGCTACCTGGGTGCAAGTGAGCTCAGCAGAGCCAGCAAAGACGGGCCGGGGTGCTCTGCAGAGCCCTGCCCGACAGGCCCAGCTGGGTGTCCGTGGGGACTCCAGCGCGGGAGAGGAGCTGCGGGGTGCTGGCGGGGCAGTCATGCTGCCTCTGGGAGTTGCGACAGGCTCGGCACGACCAACTAGATGGGCCAGGCTGTGCGGTCCCGAGAAAACAGGTTTCAGGACTTGTCCCGGGCTGCGGCGATGCAATGGCGAAAGTCGGCCTGCAGCCCAGCATGGCTGATCAAACCCAACACTACTGTCCTCAGGCCTAAGCTGGGCGGGCTGGTCGCTGTGAGAGGGGTAGGTGCGGGAGAGGGCGGAGAGTTCCAGAACAGTGGGAGCGGGGTGTGTGGACGCGGTGGGGTCTTGGAGGGGGCAGGGAGGCAGCCCCAGGCGCCCGCTGCAGGCCGCCTGCACCAACCCTAGGAGGAGGCGCTGCGCCCCTCACCCCCAAGCCTCCAGACCCCCGGCAGCTGAAGGGGAGAGAACACGGGCTTCCCGGAGGGAGCTGGGGCCATCTGGAGCAGCACCCCCAACTCGTTGCCGAGCCTGGGGCTGCCAGGCGGAGCCGGGGAGTCCAGCGGGGAGCGGAAGGGTGCCGTCTGTCTGCCCCGGTGCTGGCACCGCCAGCAGGCAGCGGGTGTCGCGCCTCCCACCCCCCTGGCGCTGACTCAGCCCCCTGGAACAAACAATCCCCACGGTGACAGCTGACACACGTCACTCACCGTCAGGTTGCTTAGCGACCAGGGAGCCTGGGCTCAGGGTCTGGGCTGGGATCTGGGGTCCTGCCCCAGAAGGTTCCGGTCGGAGGACCACACCTCCCCTGGCCGCCCCACCCCCGCACGGCCTGCACACAGTAGGTGTGGAGCTAAGGACTTGTTGCAGAAGCAGCCGAGGCGTCCCGCCTGGGCAGGCAGGGCCCTCGTCATATGCACCCTCGGGTGCCCTGGGTTGCCTGGCAGTGCCTGGCTTTCAGGAAGCTTAGTGCTCCGGGCTTCTCCACCCCCAGGGTTCTTCCTTGGGGCTGTGGGACCCCTGGCTGGGCAGGGGGCCGGGCCCCAGTCACTGTTAGCTCCGTGTCGCCAGCCTGGGCCCCTCCG
Source organism: Sorex fumeus (assembly GCF_029834395.1). NCBI lineage: Eukaryota > Metazoa > Chordata > Mammalia > Eulipotyphla > Soricidae > Sorex > Sorex fumeus. The sequence continues at coordinate 5,361,884 of NW_026606150.1, read as the reverse complement.
TCCCAGTCTCGGGCTGCAGCTCCCCCTCCACAGCAAGCCCTGGGGCTCGGAGCCCCGAGAGCACCAGCTGGACCTGGGGACGGAGGCAGCGAGAAAGCAACTCAGAGCCAGACAGGCAAAGTCGGGAGAAGAGAGAGCAGCGCGGGCTGGAGGGGTGAGGCGATGCTGCCTGCCCAAGTAGGGGTGGGAAGGGGCAGGAGCCCTGGTAAGGGAAGGAGAGAGAAAGTGGGGGGGGGCAGGGGAGAGGCTGCAGGGGGTGAGGGGGTGAAGGACCAGCAGGGACGGGCTGCCGGGATAGGGCCGCTGAGCAGGGCAGGGCAGAAAAGGGGCCAGGCCGGAGCCGGCCCTGAGCCCGACACAGATAGCACTTGAGGGGTCCCCCGGTCAGGGCCCCTCTCTGGGGGAGTGGCCAGGTGTGTGCCCAGAGCGCAGCCCGAGGAGCCCAGCGCACAGGAGACAAAGGGAAAGTGTGTGGGGGGGACTTGGGGGCAGGGACGCCCCAGGTGAGCTGCGGGGGGGTCGTGGGGCAGCCCAGTGCCCAAGGCTGCCCTGCAGGGTCAGGAAGGGGGTGCTGAAGGGAAAGGGTTAACGCCACTTCGATCTGCGGGTCCTGTAAACAGATGCAGTTGCCATAGCAACCGGCTCCATCACTCTGGCTGGAAAAACCCACAAAGGGTGGAGGGGCAGACAGACAAACTGCCCGCTGGACAAACGGGGGCGACAGGCTGGGGGCAGGAGGAGGGGAAGGCGCGAGCGGCTGGGCCCTGCGCCCCGCACCCCAAAGCGACACGGGGCAGGGGGAGGGGGTCAGGCCCCGGCTGACATACCCGGAGACGGGCGGGGGCGGCGGGGGAAGGGGACGCCGGGCGAGCAGCCGGCGGGGGGAGGGGGTGCCACGGGGGCAAGGAGAAGCCGACCCTCGGGGGCGGGCGGGGAGCAGCCCCGCGCCCGTCCGCCGGCCCCCGCCCGCCCCGCGCCCCCGGCCCCCCACCCCGCCCCCAGCCCCGGCCCCAGCCCGGCCTTACGTGCCAGATGACAAAGAAGATGAGGGAGGCGCACAGCACCAGGGTGAGCATGTAGCAGAACGCGGCGAAGGTGAACGCCATGGCCCCCGCGCCGGGCAGCGGCCCGGGGGGCGCCAGCGCGGGGCCCGGGCGCAAGGGGACGCCCCCCGGCCCGCGCTCAGGGCCGGCTGGACATGGCCCGCAGGGCTGGGGCGACGCGGGCGGCGCGGCCGGGGCCGGGGCCGCGGGGCCGGGGGCGGCGCGGGGCGCGGGCCGGGGGGCTCGGGGGGCGCGTCCGCTGCCGGCTGCCCGGGCCCCGATCGCTCATCCTGCGCTGCTGCCCGCCCGCGGCTGCCGCGTCTCCAGCCCGCGAAGCCGGCGGGGCGGAGCCGGGGGCGGGGCGGGCGGGGCGGGCGGGGCGGGCTCTGCGCCCCTCGGCGGGCCCCGGCCCCGCGCGCCCCCCGCGGCCCCGCCCCCGGCCCCCCGCCGGCCGCCCACGCCCCCGCGCGCCGCCACCCCGAGCTCGGGCGCCGCGGCGGGCGTCGCGCCGGCCCCAGGCCGGAGGGTCGGCGCCCGGGCTGTGGCCCGCGGACCGGACCGGACTCCGCGGGCCGGGTGGTGCCCGTGTGGCCTCGCGCGCGCTCACCAGGTGGCCGATGGCCGCCGGCCACCTTCCCGGCTGGAACCGTGCTGTGCCCGTGGGGACCGGCCGGGACGCTCCGCAGGCAGCCCCGGGCTGCGGGAAGTGGGTCAAGGGCTTTCGGCTGCCACCCCGGGACCGAGCCCGGCCAGGACCTGGGGGGCTGCCGCGATGGCCGGTGGCCCAGTTCCATCCCCCCCCCCCCGCCCCCAGGCGCCCGGACAGACCACACTCAGCCCGCACAACTTCCTTGCAAAAACCCTCAGCTCACCGGAGGGCCAGTGGAAATTTATTGGTTTTTGTGTGTGTCCTTTTCCATCTTTCCCCAAGTGGCTTTTCCTTGCAAAATGCCCGACATGACACCGGAGGGGAACCTGGGAGCGGGGGCACCCCAAGGACTTAAATACAAGCTGGAGGGCACAGGTGGGCCAGGCGGGGCGCGCAGCGGCTGGGGCGGACTGAAGGTTTGGTTTCCTGCAGGGGCAGCTGCGCCGGGGGCGGGGCCAGGGCCTGGGTGGGAGGGGTGAGCAGAGGTGGCGACCCTGGCTGCACCCCCTGCCCCCAGGAGGAGCAACAGGGGTGCGGCTCCGCGGCTGGGAGAAGCGGCTGTGCTACCTCGAGGCGGCGGCGCCGGCAGAGTGGGGGTTAAGGCTGGTGCCCGAGCAGCCTCTGCCGCCTCCGCGGCCTCGGGGACAAAGGGGCGCGGTGGGCAGGCGGCACTGGGCGGCGTAGCACGAAAAGACTCCCTCCGGGCCGCCGGGACACTGGCCCAGCGCGCTGCCCGCCCACCTGCCCGAGCCCACCGCGCCCGAAGCCCGATGCCTGGAAGGCCTGGGGCCGGGCGGGGAGCCAGGGAGGAGGCCACGGGGGGCGCCGGCCCGTGGCCCCCAAGCCTGTCCTGAGGTCCAGTCCCGGGTCCTGGTTTCCAGGCCCCGAGACCCTGGGCCCTACCTGCCAGGGCCTGGGCTCAGGGAGAGCGGGGGACCCCCTGCAGCAGTGTGGGGGCAGGAGGGGCGCCCTCACCCCGCAGAGTGGTAAGGACCAGTAAAGTGACGGGCAGCAGCAGAGCCGCGGGCCCTGGGTGTCCTCCCCGGGCTCAGGGCAGTACACAGACGGGCCAGAAGGAGAGGGGGGCCCGGGACACCCCAAAGCCAGACTCAAATGCCCCGGGAGAGGGGAGCGCCTCCCGGCCCTCTGGGCATCATCTGGAGAAGGTGCCCCTGCGCCCCGGGCCCTCCTAGCAGCAGCCGCCCCCGGCCGGCTTGACAGGGGTGCTGTCGATCTTCAGGTTGGGCCTCTCGCCCCCCGAGGCGGCCCCCGGCCCCATGCGCTTTTTGATCTCGGCGGCCATGGTCATGAAGGCCTGCTCCACGTTGGTGGCGTTCTTGGCACTTGTCTCCAGGAAGGGGATGCCCAGCGAGTCTGCGAACTCCTGCCAGGGGTCAGGGATGGAGGGCACGGGGGTGGGGGGGAGGTGAGTGGGGAAATGAGGGGCAAGAGGAGAGAGGAAGGGAAGGGAGAGCAAGGGGCCAGGGGAAGGGACGGGAGGGAGGGGAAGAGGGACGAAGGGAGGAGAGGAGAGGAGAGGAGAGGGCAGGCGAGAGGGGGAAGGGGGAGAGGCAGGGGAGGGGACGGGGACGTGTGTGTGTGTGTGTGTGAGAGAGAGAGAGAGAGAGAGAGAGAGAGAGAGAGACAGCAGCAGGGGAGGGAGAAAGCAGAGAGGGGGAGAGGCAGGGAGAAGGGGAGAGTGGAGAGGAGAGAGGCAGGGCAGAGGCGCGGCGCAGCGGCTCACCTTGGCCGTGGTGTTGTCCACCACCTTCTTGGTGGTCAGGTCGCTCTTGTTGCCCACCAGCAGCTTGTTGACGTTCTCGCTGGCGTAGCGGTCGATCTCCTGCAGCCACTGCTTCACGTTGGCGTAGGACTCCTGGGGCGGGCCAGAGTCCCGGGTTCGGCTGCGCGTCAGCCTGCGCCCCCCAGGCTGGCCCGCCCTGGCCTCCCCCACGAGGGGACACACCCGGGCCACCGAATCAGAGTTCCCAGCGGCCGGAATGCTGGAGAGCCGCAGGCCGGCAGGGGGTCACGGACAGTCAGATGGTGAGGGACAAGGAAGGGTTCCGGCTGGGCCCCCCCAGGCCCCGGGCGGGAACGGGGAGCGGCGGGTTTGCGTGAGCCAGGGGGCGCAGGGCCGGGGAGGGCAGGGAGGACTGGGGGTCCTTCCGGCTGGGGTGCGGGGCACAGCAGGCCTGGGGAGTTCTCCGGGCTCGGGACAGCAAGCCAGAGTGGGGGCCCGTGGCTGGCACTGGGGCTGTCCCCGCGCCCTTCGGTGTGGCCCTCGGAGCCTCAGTCTCCTCGGTTCTAAGAAACAGTGGGGGCGGGGCTCCGGGTCACCAGCATAGTAGGGGTGCCAGGGATGAGAGGCAGCGTGTTCTGACAGGGAAGCAGGGGCTCTGCGCCGAGCTGATTGGGGGGCATGACGATGGCGGCTCAGGGGGGGCCGGGAAGGACCAGAAGCAAAAAGCCGGGTCAGACAAGCCAGTCCCTAGAAACCTCCCAGTCCGTCTTCTCATCCAGAAAACGGGGACCCCACTGCTTAGCTCCAGGGGTGAGGTTGTGGGGGTTGGAAGCAGGGGCGAGGAGGGAGGGAGGGAAGCATAGAGCCAGAGGGTACAGCGGGGGAGGGGGTTTGCGGCAGAGTCAGGGCGCCTGAGGTCTTGGGGGGGCTGAGAGGGGATCAGAGAAACAGCCCGTGAGGCCGAGGACACACTGCGGCAGGGGTCAGCGGGGGCGGGGCCACTTTCCACAGGGCAGAAGGGACGGCAGGGTCTGGCCGCTGCAGGGTTGGGGTACAATCTCCCCACAGCCTGTCGGCCTGTTCTCTGGGGAGCCCCGTGCAGCTGCACCTCGAACAGGGCTGGACCCACAAGCCGACCCTCAGGACAGGGCTGTTCCTATGCACCAGAGCCGGACCCACAAGCTGCCCCTCAGGACAGGGCTGCTCCCACAGCCCCAGGGCCGGACCCACACAACAGAACCCGGTGATGCAGGAGGAACAGAGCTGGCGAGCTCAGATCCTGTCAGATGCCCGTGCCAGGGACCCAGCGGCGGCCCCGAGGTACCTGGTCAGTGACGTCATACACCACGATGATGCCGTGCGCGCCCCGGTAGTAGCTGGAGGTGATGGTCCGGAAGCGCTCCTGCCCCGCGGTGTCCCACTACGAGACAGCAGGATGGGGGGATCAGCTGGGCCCCCTGACCCGAGCCAGCCTCACCCCCCCGGGAGCCAGGGTCCAGCCACACTCACAATCTGCAGCTTGATGGTCTTGCCGTCCAGCTCGATGGTGCGGATCTTGAAGTCCACCCCGATGGTGCTGATGTAGCTCTCGGTGTACGTGTCATCCTGCGAGACCCCGTGCGGACTCAGCGGATGGCCAGCCTGGCCCCCGCCCAGCCAGCCAGCCCCATGCCCCAACCCCGGGCCCCGCCACTCACAGCGAACCGCAGCAGGAGGCAGGACTTGCCCACGCCCGAGTCGCCGATTAGAAGCAGCTTGAACAGGTAGTCACTGGGGGAGAGACGCGCATGAGGCAGCCAGGGACAGCTCGGCCATCACTGCTGGCTGCTGGGGGGCCCTGCACGCGGTCCTGGGGTGGAACCTGGCTGGCCGGGCGCATGGGGGGGGCAGGTCTGCGGCACTCGGTCCCCCCAGTGGGGAGGCTGCCCAATGGTGGAGTTTCCACTTGACAAGAAAATGGGACCACGCGGGGGCATGACCTGTGACCTGCCAGGTGGCCGACCCCACAATCGCAGGTGGGGGGTGGGGGCGACTCTGGGTACCCCACTGCACACCCCGCAGGCGGGCCTCCAGCACAACTTTTGTCGGGTTGGCCGGGCAAGGAGGGCCACTCGGGAGTCACCGGGACCAGGGACAGGGGGCAACAAGTGGCAACACGAGTGGCAGGCTGGAGGCCCCCCACAGACCACCCAACGCGGTGGGCCAGGAAGGGGCGCCCCACTCCCGACTCCAGCAGGCTCCGGGGGCCCCCTTGCAGCAAGTGAGGTGCAGTCTGTGGACCCCAACCCCAAGAGAGGGGGAGCCCCAAGTCCGGGCGAGGGGGCTGTGCTTCCCCCGCCCCAAGAAAACCCGGGGCCTGGATCAAGAGGAAAAGGAAGTGGCAGAAGAGGAAGGCAGCGGCGGGCACTGTCGGGGGGCTGGGGCACAGGGCGCCCCCTCCCCAGGGACAGCGGCCGCACAGGGGGCAGGGGCAGCACCCCCCGCCCCGCACAACTTCCCCAAGTCGGCGGAAGGGAGGGGGTGTGACCGCGGGCCGGGGCGCGCGGGGCCGGGGAGGCGGCGGGACGGGCCGGGAGCCTGGGGGGCCCCAGCCAGGGTGACCCAGGCGGGGCGGGCTCGGGGACGGCGGCCCGAGGCTCCCGCGGGGCCCGGCGCGGGCACTGGACGCCGGGGACGCGGAAGGGCAGAAGGGACGACGGCCCGGGGCAGGGCGCAGACGGGGCCCCCGACGCCGCGCCGCGCCTGCACCCCGCTGTCACTCTCAGGCAGCAGGTGGGGAAACTGAGGCCCGGCGCCGCGGGGTCACCTGACCCGGAGGGCGCGGGAGGGACGGCGCCCGGACTCCGAGTGGCGGGCGACCCTTGGGGTCGCCGTCTCTCAGGCCACACGGGTGCCAGCACTGGGGCGTCGAGCCGGGGTCCTGGGGCCCCCGAGGGGAGGGGCAGGACCCGGATGTGGGGGGGGGGGTCAGCGGAAGAAGGACCCGGATGTGGGGGCGCCGCGCCGTCCTGACCCGGGCCGGACCACCCTGGGAGGCGAAGAGCCCCGTACTCGGGATCGAGGCTGCGCCGGGCGGCGCGGGCGGGGCTCACTCACTATTCGGGGTTCATGGCGGCGGCGGCGGCCCGCTCGGTCGCTCCCAGTCGGCTCTGCTCCGCCTCCCGTTCCAAGATGGTGGCCGCTCCGCCCCAGAGGCCCCGCCCGCGGCGCGCAGGCGCACACGCTCCCGACTCGGGCCTCGCCGCAGAGCTTCTTGGGAGTTGTAGTCTCCCGCCCGGGCCCGACTCGCCCGCTCCGGCCGCACTCCACTGCGCAGGCGTAAACCGGAGAACCCGCGCCCCCTTGCCCACACCCACCAGCCGCCGCGGGTTGCTTTCTGGGACTTGTAGTTCGCTCCCCAGTCATGCCTGAACTGGAGGACAGCGCTGGGGAGCCTGAGGGCGTCCCTGCGTTGGAAGCTCAGCTTGGGGCTGACACGTCTCCCGACTATAGATAGTGCCCGTCACCCCTACCCTCCCACCTCCAGGAGTCGTAAGCGTTAGTAACACTTCGTTTATCCCAGGTGCTTCGTGTGCCAGTGCTCCAATCATCATCCCACCGAAGGTGTCATCACACTTTTTCAGGTGATGAGCCGTTCAAGGTCAAACTGCTTGGTTAAGGGTAGAACTCAACCCAAACCCACGGCCTGTGGGGTAACAATACGGGGCAGGGCACTTTCCTTGCACACTGCTGGCTGGGATCAATCCCCTGCATTCCTATATGGGTCCCCAAGCCCGCCAGGAGTAATTCCTGAACATCCCCAGGTGTGGCCCCAAAAACAAAAGACCCAAATGCATGGTCTGGAATTTGGTGACTTCCCAAGGTGAACGCTGTTAAGGGAATCCCTCTGCGAAGTCTCAAGTATCAGACAGCAGTTGAGTGCTAGACCGTTGCCCTCTGCAACGGTCCCAGCCCCTCGAGACAAGCAACTCCAAAACAGGCCCAGTCCAGATTCAAACCGTCTTTATTTCCATAGCAACAGTTGAAATGAGAGCGACCTTCTCCCCGCAGGCCCCTCGGAGCAGCCTCTGGGCCCCAGGGAGCCATCACTGTCCCAGGTAAAGCTGCAGGCGTGGGGGGAGAGTGGCAGGCTGGCTGGGGCACGCGGTGCCCGGGCCGGGGTCAGGCCATGCCTGGGAGGGAGGGGCAGTGCATAAGGCTGGGGTGCAGGGCAGGGCCCAGCAGTGAGGGCCACGGGGTGCGGTCTCCTCTCGTGGGCCAGGAGCAGCGCAAGAGGGACCAGGGGACCCTGGGGGGGGGTCACCACCGCCCAAGTGGAGCCTGGGAGATACCACCGTGCGGAATGGGGGTGATTAAGGCCTGGGCGGTACCACTAGAGGGGGGCAGGGGAGGCCAGGGAACACCGGGGTACGGGGGGCTGCACGGCCAATAACTTATTTCTCTATATACACAAGCAACGGCCGGGAGGGGAGGGTGGGGTGCTGAGTGTTCTTAGTCTGGGGCCTCGGTGGGGCTGTGGCTCTTGCTGCGAGAGCAGCTGGCCCGCGCTGCTGGCCGGGAGTGCGGGCAGGAATAAATTAGGGATCGATCCGGAACAGGCAGGCCCAGCGACCGGGGCTCAGGCGGAGATGGCAGGGGGGGGGTTACCCTGAGATTGAACAGAAGAGACGGGGGCTCGGGGAGACACAGGCGGAGGAGCAGCCCAGGCGCGGGGCGGTGGGCGGGGGGCAGTGCTGGGCCTGGGCGCCCCGTCGGAGTTAGCCCACCAGGGAGCTGCGTCGGGAGAGGTCCATGGAGCTGGAGCTGAGCGTGCGACTATCCGAGAGGCCTGTGCTTCCAGCCTGCGGGCAGAGGGGCCGGCTCAGCTCCCAGCGGCGAGACCAGCACCCGGCCCCGCCGGCCACCAGCCTGGCCATACCTGGACCTGCTCCTCCGCGCTCTTGTTGAGGAAGTTGAGCGAACTGGCCCGCTTCATCCTGTGGAGCAAGGACCTGCAGGGTAGCCGGGGTGGGGGGCTGGGGGCTCCTGGGAGGGAAGGGATGAGGCTGGGCCTGCTCGGGGCTCACCTGGGGTTCAGGGGCTCACCTGGGGTTCGGGGGCTCCTGGGGCCCGCCGCCCTGCAACTTCTTCACCAGCATCTCGCTGCTGCGCCTCAGGGCGTCTCGGAGCTTCCCGAAGGATCCGCTGCGCCGCAGGGCCCCGCTGCCGTCCTGCAAGGTGCCCTCAGTCTCAGCCCCACCACGGGCTGGGCCGGGCCGCGGGCACCCCCGTCCCCCGACTGACTCACCCCACTCCACTCTGCTGCCGGCCCCGCCTCGTCCAGCTCAGCCTCGGGCCGGGTCCCCGCGTCACGGCCGCCCCTGCGATCCCCCCGGCCACCGCCGCCGTCCTTCAGCACTTCCACCACCCTGGTCTGGCTGGCGGGGTCCAGGCCCTGAGGGAGGGGCAGGGTGCATCAGGGGAAAGTCCCCCCCGCCCCCCCTTCCCCCGCCCCGGGCCGGCCCCCACCTGCTTGCGGCTGCGGCTGGCGCAGTCCTCCAGTGTGTGTGCGGCCTCCAGCTTGCCCTGGCGCCGGTACAGCGCCCCCAGGCTGCGCAGCGTGGCGTTCACCGTGGGGCTGTGGGCGAGAGCCCCACAGTCGCGTCCACCCGGCCCCCCAGGAGCAGGTGGGGAAGTCGGGGCTGCGGGGGAAGGGGAAGGGGCGGGCCCTCACCTGTCCACTTTACAGGCTTTGTACCAACTACCGTATTCCCCATAGGGGGCGCTGTCCCGCCGCTTCTCCTGGGGAGGGGGACAGGCAGGTGTGGCGGAGGGGCTCTCTCCCCTCCCCCTCCCCCCCAGCCTGCCAAGCTACCTTGCTCTCCTCTCGCTCCTCCGCGTGCATCCAGATGGGCTTGTTGTCACCTGCAGGGACAGGAGCAGTGGCTGGCTAGCCCTCCCCTCCCCAGTCCTCTCCTTACTGGCAGCTCACACACCTGGGGGGCCCGAGCCCGCGCGGGCGGCGGGGGGTGGGGGTGGCAGGCCTGGCACTCACTGTTCACCGAGCCGAACTCCTTCTCGTGCGCGCGCGTCAGGATCTCCTTGTACAGCGCCTCGGCGTCCTGGTACTTGCCTTGCTTCAGGTAGCAGGAGGCCTGGGGGCCCGGGCGGGGGTGAGTGGACAAGGGGCCCCACGCCCCAGCACCCCTGCCCTGCTCCCCCGACCCCACCCCCCGCACCAGGTTGTTCTTGGTCTTGGCCACGTTGGGGTCGTCGGGCCCGAGGCGGGCGGCGTAGATCTCCAGCGCGCGCCGGTAGTACTGCTCCACCTCCTCGGCCTTGCCCTGGTTCTGGCACAGCAGGGCCAGGTTGCTCAGCTGCTTGGCCACGTCCGGGTGGTACCTGCCCAGGACCTGGGGCAGCGGGAGCCAGAGGGGCGGCCGTGAGGGCTCCCCTGCCCGCCCGGGCGGCGCACCGGCGCGCACACGCACGCGCGCGTCCACATACACCTGTGGACGCGCAATCACACGCTCAGACACGCGCACAGCCTCGCGCCCGCCCGCTCACCTTCTCGCGGATCTCCAGCGCCCGCTTGCACAGGGGCTCGGCCTCCTTGTACTTGCCCCTCTTGCCGTACAGCACGGCCAGGTTGTTGAGCGTGGCGGCCACCTGTGGGGGAGCAGGGAGAATGGAGTCCCCGGGGCCTGGGCGCGGTGGGGTCCCGCCCCCGGCCCCTCACTCACAGCTGGGTGGTCCTTGCCCAGGGTCTTCTCTCGGATGGCCAGAGCATCGTTGAGCAGGTGGGCCGCTTCCTTGTACTTGTTCTGGTCTCTGGGCCGGGGAGGAGCGCAGGGATGAGGCCCCCAGACCCTACTGGGGCCCCGGGTCCAGGGCCCTGAACCCTGCCCACTCATCCTCAACGGGTGGACTGGACGCCAGGGGAAGACCACTGAGCCGGCTGCACCCGGCCTTGGCTTTCCGCAGGGAAGCCTTCTGCCCGGCCTCCTTCCCACGGTGACAGGCCTGAGCCCGCCACTGTCCTCTCCCGCGCCCGAGGGCCACTCACCGGTACACCAGCGCCAGGATGTTGAGCATGGTGGCCACGTCGGGGTGGTCGTGGCCCGACGTCTTCTCCAGGTCCTCCAGAGCCTGCTTGCAGAGTGGCACGGCCACCTCGTAGCGGCCCTGCGATGCGTACTGGATGACCAGGTTGTGCAGCGTGCGCAGGCGCGCTGGGATCTCGTAGCCCCCATGCTGGGCGGCCACGTCCCCTCCGCCAGGACTGGGGGCTGCGGGCCAAGAGCAGGAGGTCAGGAGGCGACCGTGCCCTGGGCACTCACTGCCAAGTCTGCCTCAGTTTCCCTCTGTGGAGCGGGGCGAACCCCAGCTCCAATACTTCAGCCACGCAGACGAAGTCCCAAGCCTCAGTTCCCTGACTGTACCTCGGGGGCGCTGGGTGGGGCATGCACGAGGCCGAGTCCCATGCCCAGGGCATCACCAGCCGGCTGAGCATCTCTGGGATGACCCCCGGCCCCTGAGATCTTCTTGGAAGCCCCCAAACAGAAAGAGAAACTGTCCCATGGCCAAAGAGCCCTATGCCCCTTGGGGTCAGGGGGCGGCAGCTCTCACCTGCTGGGCTTTCTCTTTTCTAGGTGGGGGCACAATGAGCAGTGCTCAGGGCTTACTCCTAGGTCTGCACTCAGGGAACCTCACGGGGTGCTGGAGAAGGACCTGGGTGCCAGCCGCATGCGAAGCCAGTGCCTTCGACTGCACTACCTCCCCGGCCCCATCCTGCTGGGGTCCTTTTGTTCTGTTGTTTTAGGGCCACATCTGGCGATGCTCAGGAGTGACTCCTGGCTCAGTGCTCAGGAATTACTCCTGGCAGTGCTCGGGGAACCATCTGGGGTGCCGGGGATCGAACCCAGGTCAGCCGTGGGCCAGGCAAGCACCCTAGCCGCTGTCCTATCAGGAAACGAACGCAGCCACGGGTCCCTGGGCCCAGTTCGCCGTCCCCCCCTACCCCCCACCCCCAGCGCCCCACACCTGGGCTCTGCTCCTCCTCGTTGGGGAACAGGTCATCCAGGGAGTCCTTGGGGACGTCGCCCTTCTCCTCCTGGGGAGGGAGAGAGCGGCGGCGTCAGGGATGGCGCGGCGGGAGCGGGGCCGCGGGCCCTGCCCCCTCGCCCGCAGCCGGCCGGGGCTCACGCTGGGGGAGGCGTCCTCGTCCAGCTTGCGGATCTGGCTCATGAACTGCAGGTGCTGCTTCTCCTCCTCGAGCTGCGCCACGGCCTGCTCGCTGCGCTGCAGCTTCTGCTGCGTCCCGGCCAGCTCCTCGCGCAGCCACTGGTTCTCCTGCACCAGGCGCCGCACCTGCGCGCGCAGCTTCTGCTTCTCCGACTCCACGGCCCCCAGGTGGCTCGACAGCGCCAGGATCACCTGGGGGGCAGCGGGGCTCTCCTGGGCACCTGGCCGGCCCCGCCCCAGCGGCCCCCGCCCCGCCCTGTCCGCCCGGAGTCCCGCTCTGGCTCAGGCTCCCGGGCCTCCAGTCTGCGATGACTGTCCGCCGTCCACCTGGCTGTCTTGATCGAACTGGGGAGCGGGGAGTTGGGGTGCTGTGTGCTCCTGAGCTGACCATCCTCCTGCGTTTGGTTTTGGGGCCACCCCCTAGGGATGCCCGGGGCTTACTCCTGGCTCTGCGCTCAGGGATCACTCCTGGCGGTGCTTGGGGGACCCTATGCGATGCCGGGGATCGAACCCGGGTCAGCCGCTGCAAGGCAAGGCAGCTGCCCCCGCCCCCCCCCCCCCCCCACTGCGCTAGCTCTCCGGCCCCTCCTGTCTCTTTTGAGTGAGGTTCACAGCCTGCTGGCCCTGCCCAGGCCTGGCAGACCGCTGATTGGTCACCACAGGCCCTGGCCTGGCCTGACAGGGCCTGAGAGCCTGGAGGGAAGGGGTGCATGGCCAACCCCCAGAGGGTGCAGAGCCCGCAGCTTACAGACTGGCTGCTGTGGGGCCTGGCCTGGGTCCTGGGTGCCCCCAGACACGGCCACGTCTCACCGGTCAGCCCGGAAGCAGGGCACCCCCCTCCCGGCTCACACCAAGCCCATCTGTGCCCGTGCCCGCACACCAGAAGGGGGACCCTGTGTGTCATCTCTGCACCTGGCGGCCACCTGGCTGAGGGAAGGTCGATGGCCGTGCCCGTCCCAGGTGACTGGTAGCCAAATGCCCGGGTGACAGGTGCTTTTGCAGAGTCCTGCAACGGGGCGGGGCAGGGGCTACAGGGCTGGGTGCAGGCTGGGCATCGGGCAGGCCCGGGGCTGCATCACGGGCTGTGAGCCTCGAGCACAGAGCTGGGAGCAGCCCCACGGACCACCAAAGGTGGCCCCCAAAGCAAAAAACAAAGTGTCTGGAGAGCAGAAAAGTCTGCGCTGGGGGGGTCGCCCACAGGCCAGGAAACCACAACCAGACCACTGGCCTCCCGTGTCCCCGGAGCCCGACCCACCTACACCCCAGTACCTCCAAGGCCTCCCCGCGTGCAGACCCCCCTCAGCCCTGGCCTCCGGGTTCCCTCATCGTCTGGATTTGTTCAGAAAGCCACATGGGGTCAGGGTTCGAGGCTTGGGGCAGGGATGGTCTCCTGGGCACTGCTGGGAGCGACCCCCGAGCACAGGGAGGGGAGTAGGCTGGACACTGCAGCATATGGCCTGGGAGTTGGCCCAACCCCTCTTGTACCCCTCCCTTCAGTTCCAGATGGTCCCCTGCTGTGCCCCTCACAGCCATCCCTGTCCCAGTCCCCTCACTGGGATCTGGCGGTGCCTTCCTAGCTGCACCCCTTACCCGCTAGGGTTCATTCTACACTTCAGTCGGAGAAAACGTTTTATTTTATTATGGGGCCCACCACACCTCGCAGTCTGGGGGTGGAGGGAGGGTGGTGCCAGAGGTCAAACTCAGGGCCTCCACTTGCCTTGCACACAGCCAACCGGTTTGATGCCCTCTGATCCCCGGTATCCCATATGGTCCCCTGAGTCCTGCCAGGAGTGATCCCTGAGCACAGAGCCAGGAGTAAGCCCTGAGCATCACTGGGTGTGACCAAAACACAAAAAGTCTAACCAGGACCTCTCTCCGTGGCCCCGAAGAAAACTTTTAAAGCCTAATTTCTCTCTTGACCACTCGAAGGCCACCAACAGCTTCTTGATGTCCAGAGAGCCAGACCAGACTAAGGAGGTGTGGTGCTCTGGACCCCCATGGTCACTCTGCCCTGCTGCTGGGTGCTGAGGCGGCCTGGGCACAGGTGACCTCTGGCTGAGCTTTCTTTTCCAGGGGCTGGTCCATGCCTTCCTTGGGGTCCTGGTTTCAGGGTCATTCCCAGGGACAAGGCTCCGGGCTCACGTGCATGGCTTCATGGTTTGCATGCAGGAAACCTGCTCTCCATGCGGGGCCCAGCAAAAAAAGTAAAGGCATTTGCACGACTGCCTTGCATAAGCCACAGATAAGATCTGCTGGGACTGGGCTGGTCCTACTCTTTTCTTTGGAGAATTTATAGCAGTTTTTAACAAATTTTTTTTCTTTCTTTATTTTTTTTTGGGTGGGGGCACACCCAGTCCCGCTCAGGGATCACTCACTGCTGGCTCTGCCCCGGGAACCACGTGAGCAGTGGCCCATCAAACCCAGGTTGGCCACCTGCAAGGCAAGTGCCCTACCCACTGCTCTACCTACTGTGCGACTGCTCAGGCCCTATAAATGCTTTTCTGCTTCTCCTTCTATGGGACCGGACTGGGGTGTTGTCTGTCTCACTGGCCTGGTATCCCTGGCACCCCACACGTCAGGCCCAGGCAGGCACCGGCTATCCGAGGTGCCAACCAAGGACCAGAAGCAGGAGGATTTCCCCCCGCCGGTTAGTAAGGCTTCTCTCTGCCACCTGGCACACACGGCGGGAAGCGGGCCTTCCGGTGGGGGCCACTCATCCATTCCTTGAACCCGGGGCCCCGGGACCGAGTTGCCCCCTGCGCCCAGGGGTTCCCTGAGCCCTCCCGGCTCGGTCCCGCCCGGCCTACCTGCGCCTCGCCCAGCCCCAGCTCGATGGCCTCCAGGGAGCGCCGCAGCAGGACCGAGCGCTCCTGGACGCCGGGCTCCGCTTCGGGGGCTTCGTGGGCACCCAGGGGCGCGAGCAGCGCGCGGTGCTCGCCGCGCAGGGTCTCCAGCCCTTGGATGACGGCCTTGGTGCCCAGCACGATCTCATCCTGGCTCAGCTTCTCCTCCCGCGGAAGCACCATCGTGGCCATGGCCGCGCCGCCGCCTGCGAAAGCGAGGGGGCGGGCAGAGGGGTGCCGGGCCTGGGGCCGCCCCGCGCCCGCCCGGACTCGGTAAACACCTCGATGCCCACAGCCCGGGTCCCCCAGGGTGCCCGGGTCCCCGAGCGGCGGCCCGCGCCGTGCCCGCGCTCCGCCTGCAGGGGGCGCGCCCGGCGCGGCTCGCCGGGGAGACGCAATGCGGTGCGGCCGGGCAGCTGGACCCGGATCCGGCCCGGCCCGGCCCGGCCCGGCCCGACCACCGGCAGGCCCGAGCGTCCCCGGGTCAGCGCGCGCCGGGGCCCGGCCCGAGGGGGTGCGTGGAGCTCCCCGGGCCCCGCGTCCCGCTCCTCCGTGCCCGCATCCCTGCACCCACCTCCCACCTGGCCGGCGGCGACCCCGGGAGCCCCTCCGCGGAGGAGCCGGGCCCCCTCCCCGCGGCCGGCGGCAGGTCCGGGGACCCCCTCCCCGGGCGGCCGCGCCCCCGGCCCGCGCCCCGGGACCGCGCCCCCTCCCCGCGGGGAGCCCCGCAGCTCCCGCAGGCCGCGCCCGCGGCGACCCCTCCCTGGGCCTTCGGGGTCCGGCCCTCCCCGGCCCGCACCCCCGCACCGCCCGCGCGGACCTGCGCCTCCGGCTCGGGCCCGGCTCCCGCTCCCGCTGCGGCTGCGGCTCCGGCTCCGGCTCCCGCCCAGCTTCACCCGGACCAGCCGCCGTGAGCCGGGGCCGCCGCCTCCATCCCGCCGGCCTTCCCGGCAATCCCCGCGCTTCCTTAAAGGTGAAGCCACTACCTCGGCGGCGTCGGAGGGGGCGAAACGCGATCCGCGGCCCGCTCGCCGCCTTAAGGGAGCGAACGCGCCCGGCCCCGCCGGGCAGGGGCGTGGCCACCCGGGGGCGGGGCGGGGCGGGGCGGGGCGGGGCTCGCGGGTGGCCGCGGGGGTCCCAGCTCTCCCGAGGCTCCCGGTGGGTGCGCACGGCCCCGCCGAGGTGGTGAACCCCGAGCGCACCCCTAGCGTCGCTCGCGCTCCAGCATCAGACCCTTGACATTGACCGACACTAACTAGGGTCGCGCGCGCCCCGTCTTAGCTCGTGGCCACTCGCGGAGGCCCCCCGCTAGCGGGTATCGCTGTCCACCCAGCTGGACTCGCCCGTGGGACCCCAGGCTCATTTGTCTCTTGGGACGGGTCATGCCCTGGGTCAAGCTCCTCCATCCAGGTCGCTGTAGGGAATTGCCGGCTTCTGAGGGTCGGTTCTGGCCCGACTGGAGAGAAGGGGTCCCCCGGGATGGTGGCGGAAACAGAACTCTCCTGGGGGCTGTCACCTCGGGTCTGAAGGGCTCGAGTTTCGAGCACTCTGGGGGTCCTGGGCAGTTTTCCTTCCCTACGCTCCTTCACCCCTCACCCCTTCAACAGTCTCCTGTGTTCTTGGTTTGCAGCTCTTGCTCCATACGACCTGCCCTGCAGCGGTCCAGGAAATGTGCGCTCAGTGTCTTTTGCTCTCACCAAGTCTGTGCGCGTCCAACTCTTGGTTTGCTGCTCCGGGTACCATCTCCCCTGCTTCTAGGCTGACACATCCCTAGTGGGCGCAAGCAGGAACCACCCAGGAACACACCTGAGAGCAAGGCCTGGACCTGGGGTGCTCCTCAGTGTTACCTGACAGAGAGTCCATGCCCTTCGCTCCAGGGGCAGGCTGCTCGCCACATTCCGCTGAGCGACCCCTTTGTGGGGGTCAGGGCTGCTGAGGGTTCCAGCATGCAGAGCTGGTGCTCTCGCCTTTTGAGTGTCCCCTTGGTCCCACCTTTGTTTTTGTAACAACTTATTTTCAGTCTCTCACACAGGGATCTGGGAAAATGTCCCCTAGAATGGCTCCCCAGGGTCCCAGAGTGAATATCCTGGCATCTCTTATTGTTATTTTACTGGGGGTTGGGACTGGGCTTGTTCCTGACCCCTAACTGACAATTTTGGGGGCCCATGAGTGGTGGCAGAGATCAACTCAGGATCAGTCATGTGCAAGACGCATTCCTCCCCTGGTTCAGTAAGACCCGCCCCACCCAGCATCTTGTTTTCAAGCTTCAGTGTGTATGTGGGGTGGGGGGGGGGATTTTAGTGTCTGCTTCTTTTTTTTTTTTCTTTTTGGGTCACACCTGGAGATGCACAGGGGTTATTCCGGGCTCTGCACTCAGGAATCACTTCTGTTCAGGGGACCATTGGCCGCATGCAAGGCAAACGCCCTACCCACTGTGCTATCGCTCCAGCCTCATTCAATACCATTTTACAGCTGAGGAAACTGAGGCCCCAGCGGGGAAGGCAGCTGTGTCCTTCTCTAGAGTGATGTCATCTGTCCCGAGTGAGGGACATGGATTGCATGGAGTGGGGGTGGAGGAACTGAGTCTCACGTACTCTAAAAGGGGCCCACAGTCACCACATACTGTCAAAGGGCAGCTGCCCCAGTGGCTCTGGACATGTGTGCGAGTACACACGCGTGTGTGCATATATGCACATGTACAGGCTGAAGCATCCCACAGAAACACACGACCCAGCTCCTCCTGCTGACAGAGGGACACGTTGCTTTGACTAGCATTTTTCATGATTTTTTTTGGCTTTTGGACCATAACTGGCTGTGCTCAGGGGTCATTCCCAGTGGGCTTAGGGGGCCCCGTGGGCTTCCAGGGGGCGTCCCCTCATCTCACCTGCCCTCTGTGCTCTTTCCAGCTCCAGGCCAGTGTTTTTCCCCTGTTTGCAGCGGTGGCCTCTCCACACCTTATTTCCTTTGTGTCCCAGTGCCAGCCCTGTGCTGGCTGGCCCCTTCGTCTCATGCCCCCCACTGGTGCGACTGTCACCTGTGAACCCCTGGGATACCCTGGGGACAGCACGTTGGGAAACGCTGGCTCTGCCCGGCTCTCCCC
This sequence comes from Sorex fumeus, assembly GCF_029834395.1. Taxonomy (NCBI): domain Eukaryota; kingdom Metazoa; phylum Chordata; class Mammalia; order Eulipotyphla; family Soricidae; genus Sorex; species Sorex fumeus. The sequence continues at coordinate 5,344,282 of NW_026606150.1, read as the reverse complement.
CTGCAAATGGAAAAAAACATTTCTCCGTCTCCCTCGGTGAATTTTGCTGGTTTCTGGCTCTGCTTCTCACGAACTCCCTGCAGCTCGGGTGGTTTCTTTGTGATCCTCTTTAGGCGTCTGGCCCGGCTCCCGGGCCGTGGGCAGGTGGCGGGAAGGCGCCCCCCTTTCTCGGGCCCTTATCTAACTCTCAAGGCTGAATCTGCGGGTCCGTCGTTCACTCCAGCCCTTTATCTCGTCAGGAGGATGAGTCCGCGCCTCCCCCAGGGAAGGGAATGTTACTTCTTCCTGCCCGGCTCTGCGCCCCAACAGGCAGCCCGGCGGGCCTCCTGCCAGGCTGAGGGAACAGGGCTCCCCGCCTGAGGGTGACTCAGCTCCACTCTGTCGCCAGGTTTGCTGGGGAAGTCGCTCTTGGTCCCTTTCACATCTGTTGCTCCCCGGGAACGGCTCGGAAGTGCTCACACCCCCAAGCCTCTGTCTCCTTCGACACCGTCGGGGCACCCTGCCAAGTATATCCCCCCTCTCTGCAGGATGCCAGTGGGCGCCTGACTGCTGTGGCCTGCGGGCTCCCTCAAGACCACGTCCCCCTCCCCCACCAGTGAGCAGCGCCCACTTCCCAAGGGGCTGGCATGCTGCGCCTGACTGTGGGTCAGTGATTGCTGCCACTGGGTCCAGACTTGGGTGGGCTCAGGGTTCCAATCCTGGCCAAGACCTGGCAAAGTGGGGCTGGAGCAAGTGACCCGGGTTCAATCCCCAGCATCTCATGTGTCCAAGTGCCACCAGGAGTAATTCCTGAGCGCAGAGCCAGGAATAATTCCCAGAGCATCGCTGGTGTGACCCAAAAAGCAAAAAAAAAAAAGACCTGGCAAAGGGGCTGGAGTGATAGCACAGTGGGTAGGGCATTTGCCTTGCATGCAGCCAACCCAGGTTCGATTCCCAGCATCCCATATGGTCCTCTGAGCACTGCCAGGAGTGATTCCTGAGTGCATGAGCCAGGAGTAATCCCTGTGCATAGCTAGGTGTGACCCAAAAAAGCAAAAAATAAATAAATAAATAAATAAATAAAAAGGGCAGGGGCCGGAGCAGTAGCACAGTGGGTAGGGCATTTGCCTTGCATGCAGCCAACCCAGGTTCGATTCCCAGCATCCCATATGGTCCTCTGAGCACCGCCAGGAGTAACTCCTGAGTGCAGAACCAGGAGTAACCCCTGTGCATTGCTGGATGTGACCCAAAAAGAAAAAAAAAAAAGACCCAGCAAATGTGCAGCCTCTCTTCCTGGGGACCCTTCTGTCTCAGTGGGGAGGGCTTATGGGCCTTGGGGTTCAGTTTAGATGAGTTCAAAGCCGCATGTGTTCCCACTGCCAGCTGAGAGGATGGGGCTGCTCTTAGCTTCGTTTCCTCATCCGTAAAATGGGCTTCCTGGGGCTGGAGGGATCATACCGGGGCCAGGCCTGTGTGCAGCATGTGGTTCCCGGCCCAGCACTCCAACAGTCCCTGAATCCCAACAGGGGCCTCCCTCGAGCACTGAGCCAGGAATAGTCCCCAAGTGCAGCCAGGTGTGGCCCAGACCCCCTCCCTCCGGAAAATGAGGGTTTTGAGGCCCACCTTGTTGGTGCTTTGAGAGAACAGAATGAAACGGCGGAGTTAAGAGCTTCACACTGTGCCTTGAACACAGCAGACAGTGTCACGGGTGATCGATGTTTTTTGCATTTCGGAGTGGAAGCCCGGTGGAAGCCAGACCTGTGCTGCCTCTGCATCCCCGGCCCTGCACCGCCATCAAGTGTGTGGCCAGCCGGCTGGCCAGCTCTGTGCCCACGGGGGTCCCTTGGTGATGGCCCACCCACTCAGGCCAGCTCAGCTCACTGTCCTGTATCTCCCCAATAGCACCTGCCCTTAAGCCAGGGACTGCCCACTCCTCCCTTGGGCAAAGTTCTCAGACTGGGTGGAAGCCAGATTGCAGGGGACAGAGACGGCCCTGCCTGTCTCCAGCGGCCCTTCAGAGTGGCCCTGACCTTCCCTATCTCCTGCCTCTCTCCTGCTGTGGACAATAATGGGGTGTCCGAACTCGCTCTGTCTCTGTGGCTGTAGTGGGGTGTTCTGTCGAAGGTCCTCCCTTGCCCCCGCGCCGAGAGCTGAGAGCCGGGTTGTTGGTGTTTGTACAGGGGCGCCCTCTCGCTCCTGCTTTTTGGCTCTCCCTGCACCCCCAAACCATGGAGGAAGGGGGCTGGGAATCTTTCAAACTTGAAGTCTTTGCCTCCGTCCTTGACCCCTGACCCCTGACACACACCTTGTGGTGCCCGTCTGGATGCTGGCACTCACCAACTGTAGCCACACTGGGGGTTCCAGACAGCAGAGCTTCCAGGACCCTGTGGGGCACAGAAGGGTGGCACTGAGCACCCCCCCCCCAGGCCCCAGCTCTCCCGTCACTGGTTGTGCCATGTCCCTCACCTGGAATATCCTGCAGGTGTCTGGAAGAGGCCACACAGGTGCCACTAACTTTGTACCACCTCTGGGCGTTTTCCCATGACCCCGCGCGACATGCGGCTAGGAGGAGGCCGTCGTCTATCTCTGTTAGGCCCTGGGGATGGGGGTCTGCCCGCGTGCTGGGGGTGGTGGGCAGCAAGAGCTGGTGAGCCCGGTGTGTGCTCATGTGACTGCGAGGGCCGGACAAAGGGCTGATGGGCACCTGCACGCTGGGCCCGGGGCAGCGGGAGCCTCTGTCGGGGGCCGTGCACGGCGCTGCCACATGGAGGAAGAGTCAGCTGGGTGCTGAGTGGAGAACAGTGTGCATGTGTGTGCGTGTGTGCGTGTGTGCCGAGTGCCAGAAAGAATGTGTGTTTGTGTGCGTTGGGGGGCAGGGGGTAGCACAGCGGGTGAGGCGCTCGCCTTGCATGCAGCCAACCAGGGTTTGATCCCTGGTTCTCTGTAGTCCTCTGAACATGGCCAGGAGTGATCCTGAGTGCAGAGGAGGAGGAAACCCTGAGCACTGTGGGTGTGGCCCCCAAACAACAAACAAAACCCCCAAGAAAACCAAACCAAACCGAACCAAAAAAACCTGTGTGTGCGCGCGCGTGTGCGTGTGTGTGCGCGTGTGCGTGCGAGTGCATGAGTGTGGATGTGAGCCTCCATCTGTACATGTGTGCGTGTGTGCTTCTGCCCGTGGCACGGAAGTGGGCCCCTCTGGCTGGGCTGGAAGCTTGGGGTGTCTCAAGGGCACGGAGCGGGGGAGAAAGTGGTGAACTGGGGGAGGCCTGGAGCGACTAAGGATTTAGGAAGTCAGAGGGTTCTGGCATGGAGTCAAGTGCTCACTCCTGGGAGGCAGAAGAGACAAGTTCTAAGGCCCTGGGGTGATGCCGAGGCCTCTGGAGGTAAAGGGCGTGGTTGCTCAGACAAGGAAGTGGCCTCAGCATCCTTAGGGCATAGGCTTCAGTGTCCATGACTCTTAGAGCCGCGAAAAAGGCGAACCTGGAGCTGGCACGGGAGGCTCCAGGCATGGGCTTTCTCCGCCAAAAGCAGCAGAATTGGCATCCTGGGCCCTTTGGGGGAGCTCGTGGAGTGAATCGGTGAGCTCCCTGCTGCCTGGGAGGGCAGGCCCTTGGGGAAAGCTGGCGCTCAGCCTGGCCCCGCAGGCGATGCATGAAGGTGGGTGGCACAGAAACGCCCAGCATAGAGGCTGCAGGAGCCGGGGAAATGGCCAAGCTGTTGGGCACAGGGCTGGCACGCGTGGTGCCCCGGCTCTGCACAGCCCCGCTGGGTCGCCCTGGCAGCATTCCCAGGAGTCTGGCCATGGCCCTTGGTGAGCTCTGTTGGGGCATCACAAAAAGGCGGGGGCGGGGTTCTACATGCCATCGGTCAGCTCTCCCCAAAACTGTCAAGGTCATTAAGAGAAACAAAATTACTCGGAGGGGATCCTGGGATTGGGGGAAAATCAAGGCTTCAAGCTATATGACTTTTTTTTTTCTCTCCTTCAGTTTTTGGGTCACAACTGGCAGTGCTCAGGGCTTCCTCCTGGCTCTGCACTCAGGAGTCACTGCTGGCGGCCTGGGGGACCATATGGGGTATTTGTGATGAACCCAGTCAGCCTCGTGCAAGGCAAGCACCCTGCCATCCCCACTGTGCTATCGCTCCAGCTCCCTAAAACTCCTTTGTTTTTTGAGCAATAGTACAGCCAGGAGGGCATTTGCCTTGCAGGTGGTTTGATCCTAGCATCCCATATTGTCCCCTGAGCACTGGACTGCCTGGAGCAACTTCTATTTTTTTTTTTTTTTTTTGGAGCAACTTCTAAATGCAGAGCCAGGAGTATCCCCTGAGCATCGGCTGGTATGGCCCACAAGCAAAAACAAACAGAAGGAATTGTTTAAAAATAAATAAATAAAACTACTTTGTTTGGGGTCAGTGCTCAGTGGATATTCCTGACTGTGCTCAGCCCTGGCTGTGCTCAGGGGACCAAATGGGGTGTGGAAGGACTTGAACCTGGGCTGGCCACATCTAAGGCGAACGCCCTACCTGCTGGACCATCCCTCTGGCCCCAAGTCTGTTCTAAAGTGACACCCGAAACGAAGTTGCGAGAACTCCGTTTACTACCTGAGCTGCAGAGACTCGTGTCAAAGGTTCCACGTGGCAAAAAGCTCCAAGCAGCCACCCAGGAAACCTGAAAGTCCCTTTAGACTGCAGAGAACTGGGCGTGGCTCCCACACCTGCTCCGCGCCCTTCTCCTCTCCCCAGGCCTCGGGAGGCTGTTTCTGGGCTCCCTGCTGCATCTTGCCTCTTTTTTGGGGGAGTGGGGGGCACACCTGACAGTACTCAGATCCCCTGGCAGGCTCGAGGGACCCTATGGGGATTGAATCGGGGTCAGCTGCATGTAGGGTTGGCCTTGGCTTTTGGCTTTTAGTGGCAGGGTGAGCCCCCGCTCCGCCCCTAGGTCCTGGCGACAACTCAGTGTCCTAGGGGCCAGACCCCCACTCACATGCCAGGGGTCTTCGCTGCTGGGCTAGGCGCCAGAGGGTCCTGGGCAGGACAGAGGCAGCTCCTGTTCTGGAGTTGACACTCGGGGGCTCACCGTGTCCCCAGGCTGAGCAGGGAGAAGTGCTGGTGGGTGGAATAGAGGGGCAGGGTAGGGAGACCCTGAATGCAATGGGGGCCTGAACCGAGGGGAGGAGCAGCGTGTGGCGGGTGTCCCTGCCAAGGACAGGCGGAGAGCTGATGGCCTGGGGCACCTGGTTGGCACTGTCCCGCCCGGCGGTGCTCAGGGGTCACTCCTGGCAGTGCTCAGGAGATCATACGGGATGCTGGGATACTCCCAGGGTGGCCGCGTGCTGAGTGGCCTTGAGCTCTTGTGTTAAGACGCAGGAGGGCAGAAGACCTGCAGGCGGGCACGGGCCAGGGGTGGAGTCCAACCCATTGGGGGCAGCTGGACAAGGGTGGGTCTGAGAGAAGCTGGTGCCAGGTCGGGGTGCGGGGAGCTGGGGTGAGCTGAGCCCTGATCCCACGCCCCAGGCAGGGGGCTGCGGGGGGCAATGAGTAAGGTGGAGGTGGGCAGGGCTGGGTGTGGGTGGGCATGGGCACAGGCCCAGTTCCAGGCCCCCAGACGTGACTGAACACTGGGCCAGGAGCAGCCCTCGAGCCCTGGCGGGTGTGGGCCCTAAAGCAAACCAGAAGGGACACGACACTGGACTTGGCATCTGGCCTCCGATGGCCGCGGGTGGGAAGGGAAGCCTGAGGCATGTTGGGGGCATTGAGAATGGGGGTGGGGGGTAGGCACTCCTCTGCACAGCCCCAGGCCAGCGAGGCTCCCGCTCCCAGTTGAGGCGTGGGGAGGGGGGGGCGGCCCTGTGTGCTCAGGCTCATGTGCTCGCTCGGACCTGCCACACTCTGTCACCTGTTGTGGGCTTGGGGCCAGGGCCAGCGGCCGCTCGGCCACCACCCGCAGGGTCATGCTCTGCAGGCGACGCCTTGAGCTCCCTGGTGCCCCCACAGCTGAGGCGCTTTTTCGGGGGGGGGGGGGGGCCTGGTGACAGGGTCCCGCACCCCCACCCCACAGATAGCTCAGACTGTCAGACTGAGCAGTCTAGTGGTGAGCCCCTGGTGGGCCCGGCGGGGGCCGGGGGGCAGGGGGGCCGTGGCGTTCCCAGCACCTCTGCCCTCTGCTCTGTCTGCCGGGCCGCCCCCAGCCCCCCCAGAGCTGGCCCAGCTGGTCAGCGGTCAGTGAGAGGCGGGAGCTTAGGCTGGCCAGGTGGTAAGAAATCACCAGTTTATTGAATGAAAAACCCCACACCCCCCCTCCCGCCGCCCCTCCCCGCCCCCACCCTTGGGCCCAGGCCGCGGCTGGAGAAGGGCCGGGGGTCTGGGTATGAAGAATGAGAAAAACGTTTTCCAAATGAAGTTCTGGGCCAAACTCGTGGAGGGCTGAGAGGGTGGGGGCCGAGCGCCGGGCAGTGGGCTCAGTCTCTCCACAGGTGCCCCCAAGTCTGGGCGGCCCCTCGCAGCACCCCCGCTCTCTCTGGGGTGGGGGAAGGGGACAACAGGGGGATTCATGGGACAGGCCGGGACAGCCACACGGCACCAGCCGGGAGGGCCGCGCGGAGACCGAGAGACATTCACGGGGTGGGGGTGCGCTGAGGAGTCGTGCACAGGGACGGGGAGCCCCTTGGCCCAGAAACGCGGCATCACCATGAGACAACGGCCTGGGCGGGGGTGGGGGGTGCTGCCATGGTGACCGGGGGGAGCAGGGCTGGGGATGCCGGAGTCCCGGTCCCTTGCGTGGGGAGCGCGGGCAACTCCCTGGGCCTCCCTGTTGGGTGCCCACACTGTCCTCACCCAACAGGACAACCAGTGCCGTGGGGGTCTGGCAGGGACAGCTTTCCCCCGGCTCAATTCCAGCCGTGCCCAGCAGAGCAGAGGCCTGGGAGGGCGGGGGCGGGAGGCAGGGGGCTGCACCCTGTGGCAGTGTCCTTCACGATGGGAGGGAGAGGCGGGCCTGGCCTCCCCTGCCCTTGCCGAGGCGGATGGCAGTGCCAGGAGGGAGTGGCCGGGCGCCTCAGGTGGCCTTGCCACCACTGAACAGTCCCACGGGGAAGTGCTTGACATGGGTGGGCCACTGGGCGGCCAGCTGGAAGAACTTGATGTCGCTCCACTCGACCCCGTCAATGGACACTGAGGGAGGTGAGGGGGGCCGGGGGTGAGCCCCTGGCCGGGTCCCCCCACGCTCCCCCACCCCCGCCCAGCCCCGCCCGGCGCCGCACCTCGGAGCATGGTCTGCTGCTGCTTGGCCGAGCAGATGAGGCGGCTGATGCCCCCGATGACCTGGCTCTTCGAGTCCAGCTCCCGCTCGCGGGGCCGCTTGCTCAGGAAGATGGTGGGCACTGGACAGGAAGTAGGGCCGTCATGGGCGCGCCCCACCCGCCCCCCGTGGGCGTGGGTGCTCTGCAGAGAGCCAATCCCACCCCTGCCCTGAGGATCGGGGCCTGTGTCCCGGCTCTGACTCAGCCCTGGCGAACACCCGCTTTCCCCGAGGCACGAGGAGCTGGGCACAGGGACCCCAAGTCTCCACGGCCTGGAAAGGGGCCTGGGGGCCTGGCTCTGGCCTGGCGCGGGGGTTCCCGCTCGCGCCCTGCATCCCCGGAGGGCACTCGCCTTTCTTGTTCTTCTCCTTGGTGACCACGGTCATGGCCATGGTCCCCGAGAGCTGGGCCTCCCCGCCATGCGGCAGCCGGGAGACCTGCACGGAGCGGAAGACGCTCTTGAGGGTGTTCTTGGAGCTGGCGTCCCTCTTGTCGCCTTCCCGCCGCCGCTCCCCGGGGTGGCCCAGCCAGTAGTCCACCTGGAGGCCGATCACGTCGCCGTAGGGGCTGTTGGGGCTCCTGGGGGGGGGGGGGGAGAGGCAGAACTGTCGTCGGAGGTGGTGGCTCAGGGGCCCCCTGCTCTCCCTCAGTCCCAGCACTTCTGGCTCAGGGTAATTTTAGCTGCCGGCGGGAAGGGGCTGTTTCTCCAGCAGGCGTCAGACACAAAAGGTACACGGCTCCCGAGGCGGCTGCCACTTCCGGGGAGGGGAGGGGGGCGGAGGGCAGGGCTGGTGTCCCCAGAGTGTCCCCGGGGTGACCCGGCTGTCCTGGCCATTCCAGGGACGGGAGCCAAAAGCTCTGGGTTTCCCAGCGACGGTGACAGTCGCCGTGGGGCTGGGACAGCCCCTGCCCTGGCCACCTCTGGAGAGGGCAGAGGACAGACAGCAGAGGGCAGCTACCAGCAGGAGGAAGGGGCGCAGGGGGCTCTGTCCTGGCCCTGACCTGTGGCCTGCCCCCTCACCCCTGCCCTGGGGCTGTTCCTGGGGGCAACGCTTGGACCCTACGGTTCCTCTGCCTGGCCCCTCCCCTGTGGCTAGTGCCCGGCTGAGCCTCCATGACACGCGTGTTCCCTGTATGCAGCCGCGTGACCCGTGGAGGGAGTGACTCCCCCAAGCCTCTGGGTGCCTGGTGGCGCGTCCGGCTTTTGCAAGAGGGTCTCAGCCTGTAGCTCGGCTGGCCCAGACCCTCAAGGTTCCAGGGTGCTCCCCCCGCGCCCCACCCCAAGGAGGCATCGAGGTTTCCCTCGCTCTCCCGCCCACGCCGCAGTGGCCCCGATGCAGGGGTGTGGGGGCCTCACCCCACCACGGCGAGGGCGCTGCTCATGGACGGCGAGGACGGAGGGGTGGCCGTGGCGTCCCGGCTCAGACCCGAGCTGGACGGTGGCGATGTGGAGGGCACGGTCAGGCTGACCACAGGCACGTCGTCCCCGTCACCTGCAGGGACACAGGGACCCCAGCCTCAGCGGCGGGGAGACCCCCCTCCCCCGTGGGTCCCCCAACCCGGGGCCCGGGCTCACCTGTCGTGGAGGGGGAGTCCTCAACCAGCCCCACCTTCACCACCTAGGGCGAGAGACGGGGAGCCCTTGAGGTGGACTCACGGCCTTCAGCCCTGCCCCACCTCCAGGGCAAACCCCAGCTCAGGGCACCCGCTAGACAGACAGCAGGACACGTGCAGCCACTGCCTCCTTCCTTCCGGGCGGCTGGGGAAGGAAGCTGGGGCGGATCCCGCGGGCGTGGCCGGCCCGAGTCTTGCGCTGGGGTGAGCCGAGGACACGGACACCAGCCCCCATCCACCCCCTCCAGATCCTGGAATTGAGGGCCGTGACAGGTAGGGGTCCAGGGCCCCCGCCCCCCACTGCAAGGATCCTGGGTTCCCCGTAAGGGATTCTGCTCAGGACAGAGGGGACCCCAGGGGCACAGCGAGAGGCAGGGCCGGGGCGTGCAGGGCGTGCCCCGAGAACTGAGCTGCTCTTCCTGCGGTGCCCCCCCCCATCCTCCTCGAGGCCCTTCCCACACCTCGACGTGAACACCTCCCCCCACCCCCTTCTTCTTGGACACCCCCGCGTGGCCAGTGTTCGGTCTGAACGGTGATCTTTCTCTGGCGAGGGCAGGGGACAGTCACCACCTGCAGGGCCATGAGGCTGTCAAGCCCCAGCCCCGCAGATTAATCCCTGCAGCCCCCCGGAGCACACTGGAGGGCACGGCTGGGTCTCTCACATGGTGGGCGACTGACCCGAGCACAGGACAGGGACCCCGGGAGCCAACGGACAGACATGAAGGCCTCACCCCGGAGACCGGCTCAGTCTCTGCTCTGGGGCTGCCTTCCCGTGGGCCCCGCGCAGAGGGAGTGAGGACCCTTCCCCTCAGCAGCCTTGCTTCTTCTGGGGTCCTAGAACCTGTGCACGGGCCCCCTCTGCAGCGGGACACCTCCAGGCCTCTGGGGACCGGCCTGTCACGGGTGGGGCGCATGCGTGGGGGGAGGGGCCAGTACTCACGCCAATGAAGGGGATGAACTTCTGGTAGGAGTCTTCGTCGGGGCTGTGGGCAGAGACAGGCGGCACGGGAAGCTTTACAGAGCACCTGCTGGGGCCACCCTGGGGTGCCCTGCCAGCTGTGCGTCCCCACTCTGCACCCCGCACCTCTACTCCCCATTTGGACTTCAGTCCCGGGGGCGCCTGTGCGATGGCAGGTGGGGAGGGAGATCCTGGGGCGAAACCTCGCAGGCAGCGTGTAAAATCCCAGCTCAGGCCGGGGACAGGCGCAGACACCTCACGCCCTGCACTGCCGACTGCAGCCCTGCACGGCCCCAAACCATGTTTTTTTCTTTTTTCTTTTGTTTGTTTTTGGGTCACACCTGGCGATGCTCAGGGCTGACTCCTGACTCTGCCCTCAGGAATCGCTCCTGGCCACGTTTGGGGGACCACACGGGATGCCGGGGATCGAACCCAGGTCGGCCGCGTGCAAGGCAAACGGCCTCCCTGCTGTGCTATTGCTCTGGCCCCTCCCCACAAAAGATTTAAGCTCAGCAGGGTTCCACGGAGGGCGACTGGGTGGGGACACGGAACACAGGCTGAAGGCAAAGCCAACTCACACCACCGCACACCACCGGGGGACCCCAACTTACAACTTATGCCTGCACGTGAGCATGGCCTCAGCGACGGGGAGCTGGTGGGTGACACCCGCCCCGTTGACGTATTGCATCACCCGGCCCACCACGTCCAGTTGCTCTGCAGAAAGGGGAGCAATTTGGCCCCGATCCCAGCAGGAGAGGCGCCAGGAGGGGGGGCGCTGCACCCCCGGGCCCTGGAGGCCCCCTCCCCCGAGTCCCCTCCCTCTTGATTCCTGGGCATCGACCCCCAGCTCTGCAGGCCCTCGCCCGCACCCGGGTCTCCATGGGGGCCCCACCTGACACGGGAGGCTCCGAGCGGCTGAACAGGTCCCGCCAGCCCGAGTCCAGGAAGGTGCTGCTGTACCGACTGTCCACGGAGCCCAAGTACTTGGCCACGGGGTGGGAGCCTGGCGGGTGGGCAGGAGGCGTGAGGAGGGGAGGGCAGCCCTGCCCTGGTGTCCCGGGACTCCCGCCCCCGGCAGCCCCTACCGAGGGGCACGATGAGGAAGCGCATGTAGTTGAGCCAGTCCGAGGTCTTGCTGGCCAGGGACTTGACGAAGAAGCGGAGGATGGCGCTCAGGTAGCTCTGACTGCCCACCGCCGCCACCTTCACGGGCCGGGGCATGGACGAGTTGCAGTTGCAGCTGGGGAGAAGGGGTGCCGTGTCAGAAGGCCCCTTTTGCCCCCGGTGCCCCGGAATCCCCCAGCCCACAGCAGGTGCTGGCCCCAGGCAGAGGGGGCAGCCGGGCGCCTTACTAGCGCTGGATCCGGGTGAGCAGGGCGGCCAGCACGGCCTGGACCTCCACGGTGGAGCAGGTGCACACCACGGGCTTGCGCTGGGCCTGCAGCAGCTCGGCCACGTACTGTGGACGGGAGAAGGGGCGCCGTGAGGCCACGCCGTGGGGGCCAGTCCCACAGGAAGCCCCTATCCTGGACCCCAGGGCAGAGCTGGGCACAAGCGCCAGGAGTCAGCTGGGTGCGGAGGCCGCGTGTGGGTGGGGCTGGGCACGGGGAAGGGGCTTCTGTCCCCCCAGTTGCTCTGGAGGAATCAGGCGGTCACCCTCCTCAGTCAGGTGGGAGATAGCCTGACTGCGGACTGGGGCTGGGGCTGACGCTTCTGTGGGCAACTCCCCAGGTGCCGCCTCCCCTGGCCTGTACCTGGCCCTGCCAGTCAGTGGTGTTGACCAGGATGACCGTTTCCGGGAGGGCCGCATCCGACACCAGGATCTGGTTCAGCTGGTCGTAGACGACCTTCCGGGGGATCTGCGGGGACAGTCTGCTGGGTCGCAGCCCATGGGGAGGGAGGGTGGGCGGGCGGCTGAGGCTGGAGCGGGGGCGACGAGCGAGGGGGGGCATGAGAGCAGGGGCGATGAACGAAGAGGGGCGACAAGCGAGGGGGGCATGATCCCGCCGAGCGTGTGTGTGTGTGTGTGTGTGTGTGTGTGTGTGTGTGTGCAGGGCCAGCCAATGAGGCCTTCGGGAGGGCTGAGCCGGCAGTGCTCCTCCCGGAGGCCACACGTGGTGGTGGGGGTGGGGGTGGGCTCTGCAGGGAGCATTTGTTTCAGTTCTCAGAAAGGGTTCAGGGGACAGATGCAGTGCCGGGGACCAACCAGGGGTGTCCCTGTGCCAGGCAAGCGGCCTTCCCGCTGCTCTCTGCCCACGGTGGGGGGAGGGGGGGACTCTGAAGCCTACTGGGGCTAGGAGGGACCGGTGGGGGTGGGGGCGTGGCCGGGGCCGGTGGGGGCGTGGCCAGAGTGGGGCGGGGCGAGCTGCCCGAAGGGGCGGGCACCTGCGCGGTGTGGCCCAGGTCCGGGGAGCGCTCGCTGTCGGAGCTGTTGGTGCGCTCGCTCAGGGGCTTGGAGAGCTGGCGCTCGCGCAGCGGGGTGCTCCTCTTCTGCCGGGGCGTGTGCACCCCCTCCACTTTGCTGAGGGCACAGGAGGGCGGTCAGGGCCCCGCGGGGGCGCCTCCGACCCCTCACTCCCCGCCCGCCGCACACCTGGGGGACGCGGAGCCCTGCAGGTCGGCCCGGCTGGACTTCATGGGCGTCTTCACTTTCTCGGGCACCGCCAGGCTGGTGCTCCCGTCTCCGAACAAGTCCTGCTCCGTGACATCCTGTCGCCGAGGTGGGGGGGGGGCGGGCAAGGACGGCTCAGGGCACGGGGTCACCCCCATCCTGAACCCCTCACTAGCCGCCCGCCACCGCTATTTGCCCAGACGGCTGGTGGGGGCATCCTTGTCGCCAGCACCCGAGGGAGGAGACTGCGGGGGACCCCACGGGGCGGGCGCAGTGTGTGGCGTGAGCGTGTGGGAGTGGGCAAGGTGCTGGCGTTGTACTGAGCCGAGCGGCCGCGTGGGGCCGGACAGCGGCTGGGAATAGAGCCGCAGGTGGCCTGGTGCCTGGTGTCCCGTCAACGCAGCATTATTTACTACAGGACACGCGAGCCTGAAATAGTTCTTCCTTGGCGTCCATTCAACCACAGAAGGTGCCACTCGGAGCTGGTGCTCAGCTCCCCAGATGGTGCTCGGCAGAGCGCCCTGCCTCCTCCCGCCCCCACGGCCGCTGGCATCTCCTGGGAGGGCTCGCTCAGGCACTCCCCACCCTCCCTGCACCCCGGACCTCCCTGCATCCTGGCACTGCCAGTGTCAGCATATATGTAACCACCACCAGGTAAACGGGTGACACTCGTGGCACTGAGCCGAGCCCCAGGTCCCTTTGCGAGAGTCCAGCCACCATGCCTGGGCCCCTCTAAGCTGCCGTCACTGGCGGGACTCCAGGAGACAGGGGTGGGCCCGCCCTGCAGGAGGAACTTGGGGTGCCCCGGGCAGGGCTGGGGACAGGCACCAGACCCAGATTTCCCAGGAGACAGATGGAGTGAAACTGCCAGGGCGGCCCCCAGGCCTGCTGCGTTCCGGCCCCAAGGCGTACCAGAGTGTCTGTCTCCGTCAAACTGTCGTCTTGGTTTTTAATCCAAGCGGATTTGACTTTTTCTAAAGCAGCCATTTCCATCTGCAAAAATTAGAATAATTAGTCATCACCAACGAGCATCCCCAGCAGTCTGGTTTGTGCTCTGGGTCCAACAGGAGGGCGCTTCCTTGGACTGCAGACCTCCTAAAGCCCGGGCGTCCTTCCCTGGGGCCAGATTCTCCCTCCAACTCCCCCTCCCTCCCTCCCTTCCTTGCCTTCCTTCCTTCCTTTCCTTTCCTCCTTCCTTCCCTCCCTCCCTTTCTTTTCTTTTCTTTTTTTTGCTTTTTGGGTCACACCCAGCAATGCTCAGGGTTACTCCTGGCTCTGCACTCTTGGAGGTGCTCAGGGGACCATGTGGAATGCCAGGGACTGAACCTAGGTCAGTCATGTGCAAGGCAAACACCCTACCCGCTATACTATTGCTCCAGCCCCGGGTCAGTTATTTCTGTAGCCGTCAAGTTAGTAATAGTGAGATGCAGCCCCTCAAGCCGGCCTCATCTGGGATGGGAGAAGGTTTAGAGCACCAGGCTCTGCTCCCAGCACCCTGAAACCCAGACCTGGGGAACAGATAGCCAGGCCGCCTCAGGCTCTCCGAAACTGCCGAGAAACAAGAACTAAGAGCTCAGGGTCAGGGCCGGAGTGATGAGGCAGTGTGGAGGGTTGCTGGCCTTGCATGTGGCGGACCTGGGTTCGATCCCCGGCATCCCATCTGGTCCCCTGAGCACAGCCAGAAATGATCCCTGAGTATGGAGCCAGGAGTAAGCCCTGAGCACTATCAGGTGTGCCCCCCCCCCGCCCCAAACAGACAGACAGAAAAAGCTCAGGGCTTTGCTTCTAAGTCAAAAGGAGTAAGAGGTAGCTGGTAGCTTTTCACTCACTAGAAACCCTCCAACAAAAAAACACTGTGAAGACCCCCACAGATGAGCCGTGAGCTGAACTGACTCCCCCTTTTTTTTCTTTTTGGGTCACACCTGGCGATGCTCAGGGGTTACTCCTGGCTCATGCACTCAGGAATTACTCCTGGCAGTGCTCGGGGGACCATATGGGATGCTGGGAATCGAACCTGGGTCGGCCATGTTGGCTGTGTGCAAGGCAAACGCCCTACCCGCTGCGCTATGGCTCCAGTCCCCTGAACTGACTCCCCTTTGGCGCCTCAGACTCATCAGCATTTTCATGCGTGTGGAACGTTTACTTTGCAGAGGCCACGATCTTCCCCGTGTGCCAATACTGCTTGGCTGGGGCGTAGTGGGGGGTGGGGGGGTGGAGAGGGGTTAGTCACAGCGGAAACAGGGTGTCAGGAGAGCTGAACCCCCACTTCCTCCCACTCCCTCCCATCCTTGGAAAAACCTAAGCGTGTCCAGAATGGCGCTGGATCGAGGGGCACAGACACACGGCAGCCCGGTGGGTGAGACACACCCGGCGCTCCCACCACAACGTGGTATCACCTGCATGGGGGTTAGGAGGGGAGCACTGTTGGGGGCAGAACTGCGAGGTGGGAGGTGGGTGGCGCATACCTGGCTTCTACCCTGGGCACCAGCAGCCTGTCCCCAACATGAGACAACCAGATAACCCCTGCCCTAACTCTGCAGGCTGAGCCCAACACAGGCTCACTTGTGTCACCCGGATCCCAGGACCCTGGCCCAGCGCAAGCTCACCCGCCTGAGTACTTGTTGGGAAGGGCCAGTGTGATGGGACAGTGGGTGGGTGCATGCCCTCATGACTGTCCAACTCAGGCCCAGCACCAGACAGAGCCCCTGAGCACTGCCAGGAGTGATCCCCGAGCACCGCTGGCTGTGTCCCCCAAAACAAGACAAAGCAAGGCCAGTGTGTGCTGAGTGTACCCATGTGGAGATGTCCCGTCAAATTTAAGGTGGCCAATGATGCCGCTGCGTCGGAAATAGCTGAGCGCAGAATCAGATGAGCACAGAGACTGGAGCAATAGCACAGCAGCTAGGGCGTTTGCCTTGCATGTGGCCGACCCGGGTTCGATTCCCAGCATCCCATATGGTTCCCTGAGGCACCACCAGGAGTGATTCCTGAGTGCAAATCCAGGAGTAACCCCTGAGCATCACTGGTGTGACCCAAAAAGCAGAAAAAGAAAAAAGAATCAGATGAGCCCAAAGGGCGCAGGGGTAGGGGGCAATGATGCCCCCCGCTGGGGAGCTTTGGGGAGAGGGGGTCGCAGCTGCTGCGAACTGGGTGGCCACTGCAGTACTGCTTCCGCTGTAGGACGGTCCACCAGGAGGTGCTGGAGGGGCCCTGCTGGCTACTTCCTGACCCTCCCCACACCCCATCAATGCCGGCTGGGGCACACGCTCAGACAGGCAGGAAGGACTGGTCTGACCCAGGCCCTGGAGCCCCTCGCTGTACCTGGGGGAGGGGGTGTGTGTGACAGTGGGTGTGCTCAAGGGGGGGGGGGCGCGCTCCTGCGTGAGTCTGTTGCGGGCAGGAGAGGGGTTAATACTTCTGACTCTCCATCTCTGAGGCTCAGAGCTGCAGCGGGCAGGCAGCTCCGCCGGTCCCCTCCCTGGCGGGGCTATTGTTATCCAGAGCTCTGCTCTAAATCCGGGTGCCACTGTGCGCCCCAGGCTCACCACGGCAATCATCCACCATCAGCAGAAATCCCTCTGCCGCTAACAATCAGCTGCAGCCTCCAACATTCCGGGGAACAAAAAGGAAGGCTTGGCCGAACCGCCACATGCGAGGGGGGCGGGGGACAGAGCTGGCCGCAGGTGCGGGCGGCCCACAGCCGGCCCGTGGCCCCCTGTCCCCGTGGCGTCCCGGCTCCTTCTCTGCGGGTGAGCACGGCTGGGCTCAGCGGCTCCCGAAGGACCTTCCAGACGGAAGGATTCCAGAGTCCCACACCCACACGCCAGCATGCGGGCTCTTCAGAATAGAACCCACCCGCCGGGCTCGCAGAAAAGGCAGTACCTGCTGGATCCGGGGCCCGAGGGAGCAGATCCAAGGCCACTGGGGTCCAACCTCCCACCCGCGTCAGCTCTCCAAGTCTCTGTGGACCCTCCCTGGCCCCCAGCATCTGTATTTTGTCGACGGGGAAGGGAATGGGGTGAGTGTGGAGGCAGAAGCCAGGCTAGACTCAGCAAGCTGCCTCCAGGTCAGTGCTCCAGGTCAGTGCTCTCACCCCAGTGCTCACCTGGTCCACAGGGACCCTCAGACTGCCATAGTTTGTTATTTATTAATTGTGGTGCTGGGGCTCAGACCTGGGCCCTTCAAGGCCCACGGCAAGTCACAGCTGCACAAATCCTGCCACCTGACTGTGCTCAGGGCTTACTCCTGGCTCAGTGCTCAGACAACATTGTGGTGGGGCTTGAAGACCCATAAGGGGTGTCAGGGACCGACCCTGGGTTGGCTGTATGCAAAGCAAGCGCCCTACCCACTGTACTACCTCTCTGGCCCCAACTACCGTAATGTAAAGTTGATAATTCACTGCTTTTGTGTCTGTGGTGTTAGGGATGGACTCCAAGCCCCCTCACTGGAGGCCTTCACCCGACTCGGTCTCCAATTCACACTCAACCTCAGAAACCAGGCCCGCGACCCTCGGGCACAATGCACTGCTGGACTCTCTCAGGTGGAGACCTGAGCAGAAGCTACTGCTGGCCGGGCCGAGGGGCGCCCCTTCCCACATGGCCCAGCTCCCTCTGGGCCCTCTCTCTGCATGCCCCAGGGTGCCCCCTAGGCCTAAGCACACAGGGTGGGCCAGGGGCAGCTCTGGGGCATGTCCTGGAGGTGGGTGTCTGTCTCACCCCCTGTTCCTCATTCACTTGGGGTGTGGAATCTGGGCCCCGGTGAGGCTGCACCTGAACTGGGATGACGTGGAAGACAGCTCCCCCTGGTGGCAGCAGGTGGCCAGGCAGCCTGTGAGTGGCTTGGGCGGGGGAGCAGCCCGCCTCCCTGCCTCCCCCCCATCATTCCACCCCAAGGAGGATCTCAGGCAGCACAGGGTGGGGTTGGGGTCCCGAGGCTAATGCGGCAAGAATAGGGGGAGCTCTGGAAAAGAAACGGGACTTTGGGCAGGAACTGGCCCGGGGTCAAGTGCCAGCTTTTCCTGCCTGGGTATCTGGGACCTTGGCTACAGCCAGGCCAGCCCAGTGGGGACACGCGGGGTCCAGGGCCTTTTTTTTTTTTTTTTTCTTTTTGAGTCACACCTGGCTAGATTAAGGTCACTCCTGGCTCTGCACTCAGGAGTTACTCCTGGCAGTGCTCGGGGGACCCTATGGGATGCCGGGGATCGAACCTGGGTTGGCCGCATGCAAGGCAAACGCCCTCCCCGCTGAACGATCGTTCCAGCCCCAATTCTAAACCCTTGGAGGGAAGAGTCCCTTAAGGACAACGCCTAAGTCCTGCCTCCTGAACAGCCGTGGGCGGCATCCCGGCTTCTGCCGGTACAGACTCACAGCGGCCAGAGGCCACCAGGAGCCGACTCAGGGAACAACCTCCCCCGCACACACTGCGGTTTGGGCTGAGGAGAGCACATGACACCTGCCCGGGGCTGGCTCCGACCCTGGCTGGCCCGGGCCCGCCTGTCCCTGGTCTCGCTCACCGGGCTGGGGGTGTCTTTGCCGAGGCTGCCCTTGCTGTTAAGGCTGCCGATCTCCGTCTGCGAGCTGGACTGAGACATCCCCTCGAAGAAGGGCCTGAGCAGAGGAGCGGGGTTGGGGTCAGGGCCAATGGGCTGGCATGGCTGCCCCGGGAGCACCACTGCCCGCAGGAGCACGGCCGCCCCCGCCCCCCGCGGGCCCTACTTGAGCTTGGGCTTGGGGGTGCTGAGGATGCTCTCGGTCTCCTCCATCTCGGGGCCGCTGTCGCTGGGGTTGTACATCTCCAGGCTGTCGTACAGCTCGTCCAAGTCTTCCTCCACCTCCCGGATCTGCTCCCGCGACACGTGCTCCAGCCCGAAGCCCACCTGCGCCGAAATGCAAACCTCGGCCAAGGGTCGGGAGCCTCTGTGTCTGCTCCTGTCGGACCCTCAGGCAGGCCTGGGGAGGCCTCGCGGGTGGACACTCTGAGCCTGGGGGCCGTGGACAATGGCCAAGAGCTCATAGCCTCCTTGAGAACGAGGCAAACAAGCGAGACAGCCGTGATGGCAAGTTAGGCTCCATCCTGGCCCCCGACAGACAGGGCCGTCTCCGGCCACCCAAGCTGACCGCGAGGACACGGCTCCCCACAGAAGCGGCAGAATGGACATGGGCCAGTGACCGTGGCGGTGCCAGGGCTGGAGCTGCTCGCTGGAGGGGTGGCCGGAGCCCCATCTCGGAGACCAGAACGACATTAGAGTGGGCAGGGCACTCGGACAACCCAGATTCTCTCCCCAGCGCCCCATATGGTCTCCTGGGCCGAGTCAGGCCACCGTGTGTGGCCCCCAAGCAAGAAACCCCACAGTATCTCCCAGACTGCGTGACATCCTCCCGGTTCTCCTCACGGCCCGGGCTGGCCTCCAGCCGACCCTCAGCACAGGCTAGAAGGCGCCCCGGGAGCGGCCGTACCTCATCCGACACCTTGAAGCGCTTCAGGAGGGCCACAAACTTCTGCTTGATGTTGGGTTGCTGCGGGAGAAGTGAGACGGGCATTGCCATCAGGGCCAGCGCCCCCCCCCCCCCCGATGCTGGGCGGGGACCCAAGGACCAGGAGGCAAGGCCGCTCCCACCACGACACGAGCCACGGGAGAGCGGCGGGTGCTGCCCGTGTCTGTGTTAGGCCTACAGGCGGCAGCCTCGGCCCCCTGCCCGACACCCACCTTCAGGAGGGCACTGGACAGCGGGGGCCGCGGGTGGTCCCTCTCCCTCCTTCAGCTGCCAACCCCCCCCCCCCATGGTAGCCCCTCACTCCTGCTCAGGGGCTTGCCACCCCACCCCTGCACCCGGCCCTTCTGCAAACACGTCTGTGCCTGGACTCTGGGCTCCCCGACGCTGGGCAGCCCTGCTCGCGCCCTACGGCTAATGCAGGCCAGACTGTTCTCTCAGGGCTAAAGGGGCTGGTGCTGGTCACGCCCCGAGGGTGATGCATGAAGTCCAAGGACACCTCAGAGGAAACCCACGGGGCCAGGGCAGGGCCACCAGTCAAGGAGCAGCTGCGGTCTCCCAGCCCGCGGCACTGTGCTCCCGACCTTGTGGACCAGAGCACGGTGAGACGGTGGCTGTTGTTGCTGGAGCCCGAGGACGCGTGGGGATGGCAGGCCCCTGGGTTCTGGCCCACCTCTGGGCGGGAGAGAATCAGGCGCGTTGGGCAAAGGGAGGTTCCCTCTTTGGCCCGGGAACCATGGGCCAGGTCATGCTGACACTCACGAGGGGCCTGGCATGAGTGCCCACACGGGACAGACACCCAGGTCACAGGGACTCTCCTGAACCCACAGCTTCAGGCCTGCAGGCACGGCCAGGGAGCCGGGCATGACCCCCAGCACTGCTGGGCACGCCCCGACAGCAAACCCGGCGAAAACCCAGCCCCAGGCACTGGCCGATAGCTCCCTGGACAGTCGAAAGTGGGGCCCTGCACCCCTGGCCGCCTGGCGCACCCTGGTGATGGCGGAGGTGGAGGCGAGTTTCCTCCGCGTCTTCTTGACTTTGCGCAGATCCTCATCTTCATAGAACAGGTCCTGGGGAAGGGAGGGGCGGGGATTGGGTTGGGGGTGCCGGCAGGCGGGGGCCGGCCTCTCCCCGCCCCCCCACCATCCCGGGCCCAGGTACCTGCCCGTGCAGCGGGTCGTCACTGCCCTCCTGCTCCGAGGAGAAGCTCTCCTCCTCCTCTTCGGAGTAATTGTCGATGTCGGGAGAGCGGTCTGCAGGGAGACGCGTGAGCCCCTGGTCAGCTCAGGTGCGGCGCAATGTGTGTGTGTATTCTGGGGTGTATATGTGTGTGTTGGGGTGTTGTGTTTGTGTACACTGTGTGCTGGTGTGTACGTGTGCATCTGGTACGTGTGTGTTGGTGCGCGCGTGTGTGTGTGCTGGTATGTGCTGGGGTGTGTGTGTTGGTCTGTTGCTGCATGTGTGTTTTGATACGTGTGCTGGGGTGTGTATGTGTTGGGGTGTGTGTTGGTGCATGTGTGTTGGAGTTGGAGTGTGTTGGTGCGTTTGTATGTTGGTGTGTGTGTTGGTGCTGGTGTGTGTGTGTGTGTGTTTGTGTTGGGGGGCAGCTGCGCAGTGTTGGCAGTGGGGGGCACTTGCTCCCACTGGGGTGGGCGGAGGCGAGGGCCGTGTCCCCTACCTGAGAGCTTGGACTTGATGCCCTCGTGGTCGATGGGCTGGCTGGACAGGGAGTAGATCTTGATCTCGGCCACGGGCACGGACACGTCCTTGACGTTGCTGTGCAGGCCCAGCACCAGGGCGCCCTCGTTTGGGTGCTGCATCACCTGGCGGGGAGGGGCTGTGCTTACGGGGCACCTGTGGCCGCCCGCCCCCTCCCCGCCCCAAATGCCAACGGCCACCTCTCGGCCACCCTCCAGATGCTGTCCTGGGCCGCCCCTGCCTGCGAAGCCGCACTGAACAGGAGGCCTGGAGCCGAGGGGTGCGGAAAAGGGACCCTGGGGGGCGGGGAGGGGGCGGGCCGCTGGTCTCCATCCTATGCCTGCACGCCCGGAGAGGACAGGGCCGGTGGACCCCGCGCACACCCCATTCTCCAAGGCCACGGCCATGCGGGAAGAAGCTCTGAGCTGACGGAGCCCCCTCCTCCCTGCTAGGACCGCGGCGGGAAGAGGCCCGGGACAAGGGCCTGCGGTGGGCTGCAGAGAGCGGGTGTATGCCTGGAGATGCCAGCTCCACCTGCGGGCGCCTCGCTGCGGGGTTCGAGATGCTCCGCCACGTGAAAGGACACTCAAGAGCATGGGTGAAGGTTATGGGGGAATCTGGATTTCGGGGACGCGCCGTGTTACTCAGGGTCTACTTCAGGCTCTACACTCAGGGGTCGTTCCTGGAGGGGCCGAGGTACCGGATACGATGCCGGGGGACTGAACTGGGGTCGGCTGCATGCAAGGCAAGTGCCTTCACCCCTGTGCCGTCTCTCCGGCCTATAGGGAATTCGTTTTTCTAATCTTACAATTTTTCTATAAATTATATATAGAATATAGAACATATATATTCTTTTGTGACAAGGATCCAACCCAGAGCCTCATATAAGTGAGGCCTGTGTCCTGCCACTGAACTATCTCCCCAGCCAAGTGGAAACGTTGTGGGGCCACACCTGGAGGTGCTCGGGGTCACTCCTGACGAGGCAGGGGGGACCATATGGGGTGCTGGCGCCCAGGTTGGCTATGTACAAGGCAAGTGCTTTAACCTCAGTTCTATTACTTGGGCACATGAAACTTTGGGGTTTGGGGCCATATCCAGCAGTGCTCAGGGTTTACTCTTGGCTCTGTGCTCAGAGTTCACTTGTGGTGGTACTTGGGGGACCACATGGGGTCCCAGGGTTGGCTACATGCGCGGCAAGTTCCTTAACTCCCGTATCTCTCTCTGGCTCCCACGAAACCTTTCGTTTATTTGTTTTGGTTTTGGGGCCACACTTGGTGATGCTCAGGGCTTACTCCTGGCTCTGTGCTCTGAACTGCTCCTGGTGGTGCTTGTGAAGCTGGGGACTGAATCTGAGTTGGTCGCCTGCAAGGCGAGCACTCAGCCCGCTGTACTGTCACTCAGACGCAGCCCCCGTGAAACATTTTAAAATAAAGAAAAAAATTTACATGAGTGAGAAAATACTTTATATAAAGGAGCACATCTTGGGTTTCCAAATAAAGAATGAACTTGCGTTTAAAATATATATGTATTTTCAAGTATATAATTACCAATTTTGGTTTTTTTTCCCCCCTCTTTTGGGTCACACCCGGCAATGCTCAGGGGTTACTCCTGGCTCTGCACTCAGGCATCACTCCTGGCAATGCTCAGGGGACCATATGGGATGCCAGAGATTGAACCTGGGTCGGTTGCGTGCAAGGCAAATGCCATCCCCCCTACACTATTGCTCTGGCTCCTTAATTTTTTTTTTAATTTGGGCAAAATCCAGAGATGCTCAGGGGGTTATTGCTGGCTCAGGAATACATATATATATATATATATATATTTTTTTTTTTTTCCTTTTTGGGTCATACCTGTGATGCTCAGGGGTAACTCCTGGCTCTGCACTTGGGAATTACTCCCCGTGGTGCTCAGAGGACCATATGGGATGCCAGGGATAGAACCCACATCAGCCACGTGCAAGGCAAACACCCTCTCAGCTGTGCTATCGCTCCAGCCCTAACAATTTTTTTTTCTTTTGAGGTGTGGGAATAGAAGCCAGGGTCTCACCTGTGCAAGGCCGAGCCCCGCCCCAGGCAAGAGAGGACCCGGGAGACACAGGGACAAACTCGGATGAACCCGGGAGACGCACGACACGCTTGGCGTTTGCCCGAGGCGCGCGCGGTCCCTCACCTCTGCCATGTTGATGAGCCCCACGGCCAGCGTCTTGTAGCCCAAGATGGTCCGGTTCTTGTAGCGCTTTCTCCTCTGCAACATGATCTGCAGCTTGTTGGCATCTCGCTTCAGGAAATGAGGGTACTACCAAGAACAAGCCCGAGTTCAGCCTGGTTAGCCGGCTGGCTGGAGGCCTCTCTCGCATCAGGAGGTGGGAGAAGGGGTGTGGGGAAGCGAGGGAACGCGAAGGTGCCAGGAGTGTCTGGCGGGGGGCCCCCGACTTCCACACAGCCCACGCACAGTTGGAAAACAGCTTCCTTCTCTCCCTCCCTCCCTCCCTCCCTTTTATTTGGGGGAGGGGGCAGCACCAAGCAAACTCCTGGCTTTGCACTTAGGAGTCATCCTGGAAGATCTCAGGGGACCTTATGGGATGCCGGGGCTCGAACCCAGGTCAGCCGTGTGCGAGGCGAGCACCTTACGGCAGCTCCAGCCCCTTCGAACTTTCTGGATGTGTTTTAAGTTAGAGATGCCAATATGACGAGACACGGAGCACGGTTGAGAGGCACCCGAGACACGGTGCTCTGGACCCGGGGAGAAGGGAAGGGCGGGGCCACGGTAAGGAAGGGGTGCACCTGCGCATCTGAGGAAGGCGACTCCCGAGCCCCCGGAGCGTTAGAAGCCCAGCTGTGGCCTCACCTGCAGGGAGAAGGTGAGCTGGAGCTCGGCCTCCACCAGCCCGCTGGCCGGCAGGATGATCTCGTTGGAGCGGAGGATCCTCTTGGAGCCCTGGAACCAAGGCAAACCCAGGTCGGAGCTGAGCCACTGGAGGTGGCCCCGGAGACGCTGCGTCGGGTGTCAGTGTCTGGGCTGGCCCCGAGACCGAGCCTGGGTCACTTCGGAGGCAACAGTGTGGGCCCTGCTCATGAGGGTTTTCTTTTTTTCTTTTTAGGTCACACCCAGCAGTGCTCAGGGGTCACTTCCGGCTCTGCACTCAGGAATTACTTCTGGCGGTGCTCCGGGGACCCTATGGGATGCCGGGGATCGAACGAGCAAACGCCCTACACGCTGTACTATCGCTCCAGCCCCGCCCATGAGGGTTTTCACTAGCAAATCTTCTGGTATTGTGTGTGTGTGTGTGTGTGTGTGTGTGTGTGTGTGAGTGTGTGTGTGTGTGTGTGTGTGTGTGTGAGATGGGAAAGGGTTGGGCCAACCCAGCGTGCTCAGGGCTGACTCCTGGCTCTGTGCTCAGGGCTGACTCCTGGGTTCTCAAGGGATTATATGGTCTTGGGGATAGACCCTGATCGGTTATGCGCAAGGCCAGCGCCTTCCCCACTGTCCATCATTCCAGCCCCTGTGATCACTTGCACCCACTGGGTGGGGTACCCGGGCTCAGAGCTCAGAGGTGCCCCTGACGGTGCTGGGATGGAGCCGCGTCTCCGCATGTGCCCTTGGGACCGTCCTTCCCGGCTCTCACTGCTGTGTGCCACCCTGAGTTCTCGGTGACTCCCAAGGGGCAGGCAGTGTGTGTCCCCGGGGGCCCCGTGGCAGCCCCTGCTCCTGCAGGTGGCTCTTCTCAGGAGGCCTCGTGTCCCCACAGATTAGCCACGCCCCTCCCCCAACACACAGCCTCTCCACTCATCCACTCAGCCCTCTTCCGACCGGACAGTGTTGCTGACACACAGAGCTGGGAGGCCGGAGCAATAGTGTAGCGGGGAAGGCGTTTGCCTTGCACGAATGTGACCTGGGGTCAATCCTTGGGACCCCGTAAGGTTCCTCAGCCTGCCAGGAGTGATCCTTGAGTGCATAGCCAGGAGTCAGCCTCTGAGCACTGCAAACACCTCCCCAAACCCAGAAAATTAAAAAAAAAAAAGAGTTGGGCAAAACTTTTTCTAAATTAAAAGACAGAACATGGGGCTGGAGCGATAGCACAGCGGGTAGGGCATTTGCCTAGCATGCGGCCAACCTGGGTTTGATTCCCAGCATCCATATGGTCCCCTGAGCACCGCCAGGAGTAATTCCTGAGTGCAGAACCAGGAGTAACCCCTGTGCATTGCCGGGTGTGACCCAAAAAGCAATAAATAAATAAATAAATAAATAAAAGACAGAACAGCAGAGAGGTTAGGGAGTGGCTCAGGGGTCACACGGTGACCTTGGTGAATGCTATCCAGGAGAGAGCAAGAAAACAGCAAAAGGCTGAGGCCCGCCAGCCCCTGTCCTGCCTGTGTTCTGTTCTAAGTACAGAGATCCCGGTGGCAAACGCGCCCACTCAGGGGGCCGTGCGATGCCAAGGTGAAGGTTCCCATCTGCCCGTCCTTCCCGCCAGTCCAGGCCTCTCTCTCTGAGGTAGACACACTCAGGCTGCCCCTTTCATCATCAGGGTTTTTTGGTTTTGTTTGCGGGGGGGGGGGGGGGGTGCACACCTGGTGATGCTCAGGGGTTTCTCCTGGCTCTGCACTCAGGTATCACTCCTGGTGGTGCTTGGGGGACCATGTGGGATGCCGGAATTGAACCCGGGTTGGCTGCGTGCACGGTGAGCGCCCTCCCTGCTGTGCTATCGCTCTGGCACCTTGTTAGTTTTTAACACGGCTTTTTTTTTTAATTATTTTTTTTTTGCTTTTTGGGTCACACCGGCGATGCGCAGGGCTTACTCCTGGCTCTGCATTCAGGAATTAGCCCTGGTGGTGCTCAGGGGACCATATGGGATGCTGGGAATCGAACCCGGGTGGGCAAACGCCCTACCCGCTGTGCTATTGTTCCAGCCCCCAACACAGCTATTTTTATTCCAAGGGGCAAGCAGCTGGTTCTCAAAACAATTTATCCCCAACACAATCTTTTTGTTAACAGCTCCAGTTCATGTTCATTTACATGATGGTGTCAGTTTGAGGTTATTCTTCTGAGCGGATTTTGTAAATAGTGAAGAGACGTCAGAGACCGAGGTCTGCCAGGTGAGTCTTAACTGGGAAATTTCTTCTTTCCAAACTTCTTTCCGCAGTTGCCCGACCATGCAGCAGGGCTCCCTGGGGCCTGTTCCCCCTTCCCGGCCCCTACCTCACCCACTGCTGGTCAGCTTCCTGTCTCAGAGGCCGCGGGCCGGCTGACCAGACTCTCTCTCCAGCCCTGGACCATTATTACTGTTAGAATTATTTTGGTTCTGGGTCACACCTGACCTGAGCTCAGGGCTTACCCCTGGTTCTATGCTCAAGGGTCACTCCTGGCAGCACTCAGGGCATCCTACACAGTGGCAGATGGAAGCCAGGCTGGGGGGATGTTTAAGGAAAGAGCCTTAACACGGGTGCGAGGTCTCTGGCCCCTGGATTATTTCTTATTGTCTAATATTTTGATTTTTTCTTTGGCTTTTTGGGTCACACCCAGCGATGCACAGGGATTACTCTTGGCTCTGCACTCAGGAATCAGTCCTGGCAGTGCTCGGGGGACCAAATGGGATGCCGGGGATCGAACCCGGGTCGCCCGCTATCAAAGCCAGCGCCCTGTCCTTTGTGCTATCGGCCCCTTGTCTAATATAAAATGTGGCTGAATCACATTTTCTAAACCCACTCGCCAGTCAAACGAGCTCGGGCCGTTTCTCCACGGTCCCGAGTTAGTGCTGTTGTGAGCGTGTGCAGGACCCTGTGGGAGAACTGTTGGTTCCCGTCACCCTGTCCCTGTCCCCAAGGGGCAGGGCTCCCCCCGCATTCTGCAAACCAGACCCCCCTTGAGAGCCCAATGTCTGCTTATTCCTGCCCCGACGCACCTCGCTTTGCTCCCACCTGCCTGGGGAACGGCTTTGTCCTTTCCAGCAGACGCTGAGCCAGGCGCGAGGCCGGCAGCTCCCCTGCGCCCCCCAGCGGGGAGACAAGGAAACGAAAGGCTGCCGCAGGTGGGCAGCAGCGGCCCTGGACTCTAGGTCCCTAGGGGGACGATGCCTAGCACGGCCGCTCTCTGCTCTTCCACAACCAGCGCTCCGGCACACACAAAGCCAACCGCAGCACGTCCGGGCAGAACCCCCCCCCCCCCGATTCCTCGCCTCATGGAACCCCCCACGCCAAAGTGGTCCCGGGGCCCAGGGAGCCCGTTTTGAGTGCCGCCGCCTACCCCCGCGCCCACGTGCCCTCCTGGCCTGCTCCCTGCACTGCTCTCGCTCCCTGCGCCTAGAACTTGGCACGGAGCAGAGCCTCGATAAATATTTATTAAATGAATAAATAAGTGTCTGCATAAATGAACCCGATCACATCTGTAATTACTTTCAGCCGCCAGGGAGTACAGAGATGAAAAATTCAGGGCATTTGGAGGCTTTGGGTGTAATTTAAAATTTTACAGTATGTTAAATATTTAATCGGGAAATAAAAGACACGATTTCTGTTGGCAGTGGCGTGGAACTGTGGGGACCGGCGAAGTGGCAGAGACTTTTTAAACCTGCCTCAAAGGGCTCCTGCTTTGGAAAGCAACGGCTCAGAGGACACAATTCCTGAAAACTGGGGCATTTCCTGTGACCGAGAACTGGGGGGAGGCCGGGAAAGGGGGGCAGACACTCAACAGCTCCCCTGGCACATCATCGCCCACACTGGAGTGTCTGGGAAGGTCTCACAGGGTCGGGAGGAATTTTGCACCTAGCTGAGAAGTGAGTTAGAAAGGCGGGCAGGGGTGGGGAGAGGGGTGCTGGGGGTGCCTAGGGCAGGGATGGGGAGAGGTGCTGGGGGTGTCTAGGGCAGGGGTGCTGGGCCCCTCCCACGGGGCCCCTAAACCCAGCATTGGGTCCTTAAGGATGGGCCCAAAGACCCCTAAGACTCAGGAAGTTCTGGGAGGCATGACGGGAAACAGGAAGGGCGGTGGGAGCAGAGCTGAGGGGGCCCCAGGTCAGCAGCTCTGACGGGGGGGGGGGGGGGGGGGGCGGGGGGGGGGCGGGGGGGTAAGTGTACAGGAGCGGGGGATTTATCCGCAGCGGGACGTCTGCCGGCAAGTCTTACGTGGTGAAATTCGAAAGCAGATCTCTAAGTTCCTTCTACAGGAAACCTCCAAAGACCTTCCCCACTGGTTTTTCTTTCTTTTTGAGCAGTTTAATGCACTTGGGAACCTATCTCCAAACTCACGCTGTCAGGTACCACAGCAGGGAGGTTCTCTCTCTCTCTCTCTCTCTTTTCTTTTTGGGTCATACCTGGCAATGCACAGGCGTTACTCCTGGCTCTGCACTCAGGAGTTACTCTGGCGGTGCTCAGGAGACCACATGGGATAGCTGGGAATCGAACCTGGGTTGGTCGTGTGCAAGGTAAACGCCCTACCGGCTGTGCTATTGCTCCAGCCCTATTCTTTCCCTCCCTCCCTCCCTCCCTCCCTCCCTTCCTTCCTTCCTTCCTTCCTTCCTTCCTTCCTTCCTTCCTTCCATCCTCTCTCTCTCTCTCTCTCCTTTTCTTTTTGAGGGGCAGGGGGGAAATACCCAGCGGTGCTGAGGGGGTCACTCCTGGCTCTGTGCTCAGGGATCACTCCTGGCAGTGCTCGGGGACCATATGGGATGGGGGGGGGAGAGGGGGGTCCCCGGGTCAGTTGCATGCAAGACAAATGTCCTCCCTGCTGTGCTATATCTCTGGCCCAGCAGGAACCATTTTTAAGAGAGGTGGGAAGGTGGAAGGTCAGCGGGAACATTAATGAGGGGTAGAACTGGCAAGTGTTGCTAGACTGTTCTTTTATTGGGGGGTTCTCCCAGGAGTGTGGGGGGCGGCGGCTCCTGCTCCAGGCGTGGGGACGGGTTGCTCTTGGGGGTGCTCGGGGCACTTGGGATCAAGCCCAGGCCTGCTGTGTGTGGTGTCGGAGCCGGCTCCCCATCCTCCCCCCACAGTGAATATTTCTGAAGCTTCAACTGGCGGCAAAGTGGCCCCATGCCTGGGCCCCGGGGGACAGCGGTGCTCGGCTTACCTGCAGCTTCACAGCGATGACCACCGAGTTGAGGTCCTTGTCCATCTCTTTGAGCATGACGAGCTTCTTCAGGGTCAAGCTGAAGAGCCTGGGGAGTGTCAGAAGAGAGGGTCAAAGGTCAGGGATGCGCGGACAGGTCAGGGCAGACCGGCCCTCCGGAGAGCCTGGCCTGGCACCCACCCGATCCACGCCACCGACCTCCGAGGGGGCCCGGCTGTCCCGGCCGCGGGAGGTGTGGGGGAGGGAGCCCAGCTCCGAGCCCGGCATCGCCCACCCAGTCCCCGCAGGCACCGGAGACCACCTGAAGACCACGAGCAGTGACGGGAGGGAGCCCCCGTGCCCCCCTACCCCCAGGACCAGGTGGCACTGAAGCGCCCAGACGGTGCAGAGAAAACCCGTGACCTCCGCAGCTCTCAGGGTGAATGTGACGGCTGGTGCCGGGGCAGGAGACTCAGGGGTCTCCGTGGCTGCCCGAGGGAACCTGGGCCACCCACCCCCCAGCTCCGGGTACTCAGCGACAGCGTTTAACAACTTCCCGAGGCGGTTGCTAGCTAAGCACGCGAACCGGGATATAGGGCGAGACGTGACAGACTCGTGAGGGGGCAGGGAAACCGCAGGCCTCAGTCTAGCCTGGACCATCTCACCCCCTGCACCTCCCTTTGTTGGTGTGACCACTGTGGCTGCAGCAAGTCCTTCCTGAGATCTGCTAACGCAAAGGGAAGCCGAGCAGAGCCTCGCTCCTTGCTTTAAAGCTGAATTAATTCATACAACCTCCACACTTTACTCAGACGCACGTGTGCACCCCAAAGAGAAGAGAGCTGACAGTAGAGTGTGTGTGTGTGTGTGTGTGTGTGTGTGTGTGTGAGTGTGTGTGAGTGAGTGTGTATGTGTGTGTGATCCCCCAGAGCCGAAGGGGGTGATGCTGTGGACCACACAGGCACCATAACTGGGGCTGACCTCGAGCAGCCAGCTGGGCCCCCCCACGACCCGTGTTGCTCCCCAAACACCGTCTCCGATTCCAGATCCGAAGGGAGCTGGTGCAGGTACAAAGGGCCTTTGTGGATGTGATGAAGCTAAAGACCCAGAGCCGGTCACCCACGCACCCCCACCCCCACCCCGCGGGGCAACTCTCCTGGCTAGCTGGCTGGACCAACAACAGTCTTGGACGGAGGAAGGTGCGCGTCGGAGCAGACGGTGACGGGGGCAGCAGCAGGGAAGGGGGGCCATCGGCTTTGGAGATAAAGGGGCGAGAAGTCAAGAACTATGGTGGCTGCTAGGAGCCAGGAAAGGCAGGAAAACAGGCTCCCCTGGGAAGCCCCGGCAGAATTGCCACCGGGTGCCAGCCCAGCCCGCTGCTTCTGCGCATGCTCAAGCCTGATGAACAAAAGCCACCGGCGTCACGCTGGGGTCCCCCAAGCCTCCCCCTGCACCCACCCGCGGCTTCACCAGCCTCGTTTCCTGGAGCGCAGGGGTGAGCTGGCCCCCAGGGGTCCTGGTTCTGTCCAGCTCCACCAGGAGCTCGGGTCCACAGGAGCACGCGGGCTCAGCACACCTGGGGGACAAGCCCCCGGTCCTGGGCTCAAGGCAGCACACGGCGGGCTGTGACCCCCGAGCACCACAGCTGGAGAGACCCGAGCCAGCGCCACCGGCGGGAGGTGTGACTCTGGCGGGAGCATGTGAGCGGCTGAGGCAGGGCAGCGCCGAGCGCACAGCACCACCACATGCGAGAAAAAGACCGGAGACATTGGCAAACAAAAAAAAAAAAAAAAAAAAAAAGAAAGAAAGAAAAGAAACGCAGCTCGCCACAGAGCTGGGCACGTTTTCAAGCCACATAGGAAAGAAAGGGAGCGGGAAGAGCCGAGGGCTGGGCCGGTCTCCTTCCTGCCCGCGGGTCTGCCCAGCGAGGGTCCCGCTTCCCAGCCAACAGCTCCCACCTTTGGACTGATCTGCGGGTGCTTCTGAGCAGACTCGGGGCATGAGCAAAGGCACAAGTAAGGGGGCAGGACGTGACCCACGGGGAGAGCACAAGCATGCCAACACATGCCTACACACGCAAGGCCCGAGTGCGAGGCCCGGGGCTCCCAGGTGAGGCTGTGAGGCAGTGAGGTGGTCGAGATGAAAGGGTGGACAATGTGGGGACATGTGTTTCTCTGCTGGTGGGGCAGCCAGCTACGTGCTGCTCTCAGTTCCTTCAGGCCCCAGGTGGTTTCCTCTTACGAAGCAGAATCACGTTAGAAAGGCAGAACCCAGGGGCTGGAGCGACAATACAGCGGGTAGGGTGCCCTGCACACGGCCGACCCCGGGTTCGATCCCCGGCATCCCATATGGTCCCTTGAGCACCACCAGGAGTAATTCCTGAGTGCAGAGCCAGGAGGAACTCTGGCTGGTGTGACCCAAAAGGCCAAATAAATAAATAAAACTGCACGATGAATGAGTTCATCAAGAGGAGTAAAAACCCTGCCGGAGAAGGCAGACACAGAAAATTTTCTGGGGGTCGGGGAGAGCATGGGGGACGTGGGGGGCACTTGCCTTGCAGTGACCAGGTTAGATCCCCATCACCCCATATGGCCTAGCCCCTACCCCAGGCTTTGCCAGGAGTGATTCTTGAATGCAAAGCCAGTAGGAAGCCCTGAGCACAGATGGGTGTGACCCATAAACCAAAAAAATAGAAACAAAACCCAAACTATATTATTTTTTCTAACTGGTGAGAGAGACGGACAGACAGACAGACAGACAGAGACAGAGACGAGGGTGGCGGTAAAGAATCCAGACTGGAAAGAAAAAAGTAAAACTGTTTTTTAGATGACAGGATTGTTCATGCAGGAAATCTGATGGGAGTCTTTAAGACTTAGAACAAGGGCTGGAGAGGTAGCACAGCGGGTAGGGCATTTGCCTTGCACACGGCCGACCCGGGTTCGATTCCCAGCATCTCATATGGTCCCCTGAGCACCGCCAGGAGTAACTCCTGAGTGCAGAGCCAGGAGTAGCCCTGTGCATTGCCGGGGGTGACCCAAAAAGCAAAAAAAAAGAAACTTAGAACAAGCGAGGGCCAGAGCATTAGGACAGCAGGGAGGGCGTTTGCCTCGCACGCAGCCAACCTGGCCTGGATCCCTCCTGGGACCCCATATGGTCCCCCAAGCCCGCCAGGAGCGATCCCTGAGCTCAGAGCCAGCAGTAAGGCCTGAGGACCACTGGATGTGGTCCAAAACTCACAAAAAAACCCCCCCCCCATAAAAAACCCCCAACAAATTTAGAATGAGCGAGTTTTGAAAAGCCAACCTGGGGCTCGTGGTGCCTTGGTCGAGAACACAAAGAACTTCTGTACCCCGCTAGGGGGCCGACCGAGACGATTCCAAAGCCGGCATGGGAACAGCTGCTCACGCACCCCCAAAGGAAATCCCAATACCTAACAGGCCCAGAAAAATACGGAAATATACTTCCACACCCACAGCCGGCAGAGCCCAGCGTGCGGAGAGGCTGCAGGACAGGCGCTCGGGCAGGTGGCAGGGCGGTAGCCTGAAAGGTGTCCGTAGGGTCACATGGGGTCCCAACTCCTGCCTGTGGACGCGCCTGGGGGGGGGGCGCCTTCTTGCTATGCCCCTCCCGCCTGTAAGACGGGGGTCATGATAGCGGTGACCCAGCGCCGCTGCAGGGCATCGTGGGGGGCACTGGGCGCTGTGCTGATTCCTTGGAAGCTCACGGTACTGTGCTCAGCAGAGAGCGAAGGCGGGCTCTGAGAAGGGCAGAGAAATGGCACTGCGGGCCTGGGGTGCTGCCCGATGCAAGGAAGGACACGTGAAGCTCCCACCAGTCGGCAAACAGCCTCAAGGGCCACAGGGTTCAGGAGAGCATGTGGCGGGCCAACACGGCAAACTTGGGTCCTCTCCGTGCAGTGCTTATGCTGCATCCCTGAGTGTCTCTCTCTCTCTCTCTCTCTCTGCCAGGGACTAAACCAATGCCCTTTTCAGGGCTTCTTCCTGACTCTGCCCTTAGGAATCGCTCTTGGAGAGCTGACGGATGCTAGGGATTGAACCTGGGTTGGCGGCGTGCAAGGCAAGTGCCCTGCTGGCAGTGCTACCGCTCCGACTCCCTGAGGCCCGACTTTCACCATGCGAGGCCAGTGCTCTTCCGCGGGGCTACATTCCTTGGCCCCAGATTTTGACTTTTGAGTCTCGGTGCGGCGCACACAGAGCGGCAGGTGTACCCAGCCAGCTCACTGCCACCTTTCACGATTCCAGTGCTGAGACGCGTGACTTCCAGAAACCTCACTCCACGAGCAGCGGGTGCAGGCCATGTGATGGATGAGCAAACGGGTTGGGAGGAGGGAGGGAGAGTCTGCATGACAGCGAGCCCTTTGCGAGGCTGGCCTGGAGCACAGAACACAGAAAAAGGCACAGAATCTTCAATAGGCATTTCTGGGGCCGGAATGACAGGACAGTGGGGAGGCCGTTTGCCTCGCACGTGGCCAACCCCGGTTCGATTCCCAGCACCCCATGTGGTTCCCCTGTGCCCTGCCAGTTGTAAGTTCTGAGCTTACTTTCCCTTCAAAAAAAAAAAAAAACCTGGATTTTCTACAAGTCTCACTCCCCAACAAACAGTCATCCTGTATTGACTCTGCCTCCACTCCACCCTGGATTGATTCTGTGATCAGAGAAAGTCTTTTCGGTCCAAACATCATCTCGGATGTGTACAAGGTATCAGGAGCGAGTGTCATTTGTGGAACATAAAATAACATGAGACGGACACCCAAGGACAGCAGACACAAGGGCCAGGAAGATTGCTCCACGGTTGGAAGCCTGTCTCATGAGCTGGAGGAGAAGGCAGCTGGGATAGAGAAGGGACCACTAAGTCAAGGATGGTTGGAGGGATCGCTCGGGATGGGAGATGTGTGCGGAAAGTAGATAACGGACCAAACGTGAATGGCCTGTCAGTATCTATATTGCAGACCATAATGCCCAAAAGTAGAGAGAGAGGATGGGGGAAATTATCTGCCATAGAGGCAGGGGGAGGATTGGGTTGGGTGGGAGGGGGCTACTGGGAACAGTGGTGGTGAAGAATGTGCACTGGTAGAGGGATGGGTGTTCAATCACTGCATGACTGAAACTCAAACATGAAAGCTTTGTAGCTACATCTCACGGTGATTCAACAATAAAAAATTAAAAATATTTTAAAAAATTAAAAAAAAAAGAGCGAATGTCGTCACACCACAAGCTTCACGGACACGAATCCACTCCTCAAACGAGACTCATAACTGCGATAAAGGGCCCCGGTCTGCCCTGGCCTCTCCAAGCCCACTAGGGTACCCGCGGGATCAGCGGGGAGGGTCGGGGGCCTCTAGCCTGTCGCCCAAAGCAGAGAGAAAGACGCCGGAGTCCTGCCTGGCACCCGTCTCTGAATCTGGTGATCTACTGCTGCGGTACTTCACTTCCCGGCCTGCAGCGAGGATCCTTCTGGAAACCTCCAGCCTCCCCATAGGCTCCAAGGGCTGAACCTCCTGCGCTGAGCATGTCTCGGGCAGCCTCTGCCTCCCTCTTACTCGAACGCCTCTGACTCCTGGCGCGGTGGTTGAGAGAAAACAGCATGTGTTCAATTTGTTTAATTAAACTGTAATCTTTCCCATTCAACATAAATATATCTAAAGCAAGATTTTTTTCTTCAGGGACGGGGGGAAAAAATCCACTTGCCCACACGAAGTAGAAAAAAAATAAAAAAACCAAGTGTTTTCATTCTAACAGCCTCCTTAATTGGACAATACTAGCCCAGATTAGAGGGCATTTAAATTACCCCTTTCTAAACAGTGTCACAAACGCAGAATATTCTCTCCCTTTGCCACGGGATGAGCTGGGCAGGTTGCCAAATCTTTTTCTAATTAAGTCCTGCGGTTAATTTCTAAATCTGTTCGCATTTCCTAGCATGGCGAGTGGAAGCGGAGCTGGAACTTTTCCACTGTTTGTGGGAGCGGGGAACTACAGCTCTGTGTCAGCCTTGCCGGGGAGGGTTCATCGCTGAGCGGCTGCGGTCCTTCACCTGAGAGCCGCAAATACTATCCCCAGACAGAAGACAGACAGACAGACAGTCATGGCGCCCCCCACCCCCCAATCTCCCAGGGCTGCGGGACCCCCGCTGCACTTCACATGTCACTGCAGGAACTGATGTCTCAGAGCAGCAGACCAGGAAACCTTGTGCCATCCGCCCCCAGCCGACGACAGACACCCCCATGTAACCGTATTTCTACTAGGAGAGGTGAAAGCGCCGTGCGCCGGGCAGGGCACCCCCTTCTGTGACAGCCGCGAGCAGGGACGGGTGCGCGGGCACCCAGGATAGATGCCCAGCAGGGCACAGCGTGCTAGTGCTTTCAGGTCCCGTCAGCCATTCCAACGGCTGGCTCTCAGATGGTGAGGATGCAACTCCACCGTACGTCGAAGAACATTGGACGTGTAGCTGAGTAAACCCTGTGTATCCGCAGCTGTGGAGGCCAAGAGAGGAGCTGGGGCCATGGTGGGTGCAGCCCCCAGCAGCGCTGCAAGCCACCCCACCACCAAGGGGGCAGAGAGGCCTCTGGGGATGCCTGAGAAGTAGTTCAAAGAGGCAGAGCCGCAAGTCTGACCCAGTGCTCTGCAGGGTCCCTGACGACCACCAGCACCGTCAGGTCCATACTGGCCGAGCACAGTGGGGAATGGCCCCTGAGTGTCCAGGATGCAGGGGAGCCCCCGTGACAAATCATGAATGGGCCAGAGCGATAGTACAGCAAGTAGGGTGCTGGCCTCGCACACAACCGCCCAGGTCCCACCCCCGGCATCCCAAAGGGTCCTCTGAGTAACTGCCAGGAGTGACTCCTGAGTGCAGAGCCAGGAGTCAGCAGCCCTGAGCACCGCTGAGCAAAACCATTAAGATACTGAATCAGAATCTAATGTAATTAAAAGGAGATATAGATAAATCCACAGGCATAATTGGAGATTTGACTATTCTTAGTAATTAATTGAAAAGTTAGCAAAAATCCCCAAGGGAGCCTGGGTGATGACTCAGTGAAGCTTACTCAGACCTCTGAGTTCGATTCCCAGCACCACGCGGCGTCCTGGGTGGGGCTCTGGACCCTCCCCCCGCCCCCCCCCACTACATCACCAGGCATGGCCCCGGGCAACCCATCACTCTGGGGGTGGCCCCTGTTTGACACACAGTCACTCACAGCTGGATGTGGCTTACGCAATGCAGTGCTGGCATTCCGGCGTCAAAACCAGAATACGCGCCACTCGTCACGTACGGGAAACACTACCAAGGTCTCAGCTTGCTGGACATGAGACATCTCATAGAATTTAACAGTATTATCTTACAGGTATATTCTTGATGACATGAAGTGCCTGCCTAATCCCTAGGATTCCCTGTCTAAAAATCTGTCTGCTTGGCACTAGTAACACCTCTAGAGCTTTCCTTGCTTTGGGGTCACACCCAGAGGTGCTCAGGGGGGCGACGCCGACTATGGGGTATCCAGGGCCCCTGCTGCAAAGCGTGTGCCCCTCTGTGCTCTCTCCTGTCCTTCGCTGGAGTTTTCTTTACTCCCTGATCCAGTGGTTCTACTTGAGGCCACACCTTCCTGGCTCTGCACTCAGGAATTCCTCCTGGTGATGCCGGGGGTCACACCTGGGTCCACAGAGTCGAAGCGATAGGGGCGATAGGACATTCGCTTTGCACACGGCAGACCCGGGTTCAATCCCTGACAGCCCACTTACTCCCTTGAGCACTGCCAGGAGTGATTCCTGACTGCAGAGCCAGGAGTAACCTGTGAGCATCGCGGGGTGTAACCAAGTCAAAACCGGACAAAAAAAAAAGGGAAAAAAACCACCAAACCTGGGTTGGTAGCAGGCGAGGCAAACCGGAGCCCCTCCTGCTGTGCTAGCTCTCCAGCCCTTCTACTTTGCCTTTTAATCTAGGTCTTTGTATGCTTTTTGATTTTGGGGCATACCCAGCTGTGCTCAGGGATCGCTCTTGGCAGGCTCAGGGACCATCCATGGTACCGGGGATGGACCCTGAGTTGATGGCGGGCGAGGCAAGGCCGGACTATCGCTCTGGCCCTACTACATCCCATAGGAGGTAGAACAGAAGATCCTCACTGCGGTAAACGTCACTTCCCCATCCAAGAGTCCCCCGCAAAGGTTATAAACCCAGCACGGTGGGGGTAATGAAGGACCTGCATCTTCTAGAGAAATCAGGGAAGAAAAAGCCTTTTCTATTCAGCCACACAGTTACCATTTCCTGCTCACCTGGGTTATGATCTGAGGTCATTTCCCTTCATTTGAAAAACTTCCTCTTTTGTTTTGGGGCCACACCCAGCTCTGCTCAGGGCTTGTCCCTGGCTCTGGGGCTCAGGTTCATTCTTTTTTGTGTGTGGCTCTTTGGGTCACACCCAGAGTTGCTCAGGGTTCCTCCTGGCTCTGTACTTAGGAATTATTTCTGGCGGCGCTCAGGGGGACCATATGGGATGCGGGGGATTGAACCTGGGTCACTGCGTACAAGGCAAACACCCTCCCCGCTGTGCTACCACTCAGGTCCTGTCAGGGCTCGCTCTTAACCGGGGTCAGGGAACCACCTGTGATTCCGGGGAACCAAACTGGGCTGACCACACGCAAGGAAACTGCCCAACCCACTGACCCACTGGACCACTTCTCTAGCCTCTCCCCAAACTTCCCTTAGCCTAAGTCCGCTTGTGATTACTTCCTATTTGTGTTTTTCTAGAAACGTCCTTATCCTTCACTTTCAACGGTTAGTTTCTGTGGATATTCAAGTTTTGTTCGACGGCCTCTTCTTTCGGTACTTGAATACGCAATATACACAGTGTCAGGGGTTTCTGATCCATGACTTCTGATAAGTTGCCCTAATTATAACATTGATCATGTTTATGTTTTTAGTTCCTACAAGTTATTTGCTTTGTGTTTCTTCTGCTTAGAAGTCAATGTATTTCTTGGATACATAACTTACTTCTTTCAAAAGTAAAGTAAAGTAAAGGCCCTCCCGTTGATCGTCGATTTGCTCGAGCGGGCCCAGTAACGTCTCCATTGGAGACTTTGTTGTTACTGTGTCTTGCATATCGAATACTCTCGGTAGCTTGCCGGGCTCTCCGAGAGGGGCGGAGGAATCGAACTCGGGTCGGCCATGTTGGCTGCGTGCAAGGCAAACACCCTACCCGCTGTGCTTCTTTCAAAATCACCAAAAACTTGTTTTCTTTTTTTGGGGTCACACAATATGCCAAACACAGTAACAAGTCTCAAAGTGTAGACGTTACTGGGCCCGCTCGAGCAAATCAATGAACAACGGGAGAGGACAGAGTTTGTTTGTTTGTGTCACACCTGGTGTTACACAGGGGTTACTCCTGGCTCATGCACTCAGGAATCACTCCTGGCGGTGCTCAGGGGACCATATGGGATGCTGGGAATCGAACCCGGGTCGGCTGCATGCAAGGCAAATGCCCTACCTGCTGTGCTATCTGATACTCCAGCCCCAATCACCGAAAACTTGGACTATTCAATTTTTCACGTATTGTGCTCTGGGGTCTGGAGACACAGTACAGTGGGAAGGGCATCTGCCTTGCCATTTGCCTTGCATGCAGATGACTTGGGTTCGATCCCTGGCACCCCATATGGTCCCCAGAACCCACCAGGAGTGAGATTCACTCTGAGCACTGCTGGCGCGTCTTGTTGCTAGTGCAACAAAAAAACATGCACTCAGCCACATGGCACAGGTGCAGGGAACAAAAAAATATGCACTCTCTTTTTTTCGGGGCCGCACCCAAAGCTGCTAAGATGTTATTCTTGGCTCTGCACTTAGGATTTATTGCTGGTGGGGCTGGGGGACTGTATGGTATGCGGGGAGGAGAACTGACCAAGGCAAGCGCCCTCCCCGCCGTACCCCGGTTCTAGGCCCTGCCTTCTCCCTCTTTCTTCTTCCACCAGCAACTTCCGTGTCAGTTGCATGGGGCTACTTCCGACTGTCCTGAAGCAACCTGACTTCCTCCAGTCTCCTTCCCCTTCTTTGGAATCGAGCAATTTCCATTGTTCTACTTGCCAATGCAGCTTCTTTTGTCTGTTGTCAAAACTGCTGTCGAGCACATCCAGTTTTGAGCTCAGCCCTACAATTTCCATTCTTTATGGTTTCTGCTTCTTGCTTGCAATTTCCTACTCGTTCAGTTCTTTGTCCTTTTCATTCTCTCCGTCTTTTCCTGTAATTCTGCGGTCACGCGCAGGCGGCGGATGTGAAGCCTTTGCCGACAGACCCCTCGCGGGCGTGCCCGCTGGGGCTGGTGCCCGCTGACTCCCGGCTTTGCGGCTGTGTTCCCCGTTCTGCCGCTCCACCCCCGGTAATTGCAGGCTGAACGCCGCACCCTGGGGGACTCGAGGGGGCAATTCGGGCTCCGGCTGTGTCCTTCCGCCCCGTTGGTGTTAATTCTGGGAGGCAGTTGGTTTGCCTAGATCCAAAATGCACATTTGTCTCCAGCAGCTGACAACCCTGCTCAGACCTCACAGCTCCTACCGAGTGCTGTTTCCGCCCGGTTCCCTGGGGTCTCCCTGCACCTGTGCCATGTGGCTGAGTGCCAGTGAGCGGGCAACTTACACCGACTCTGCTGCTGTGACTTTAGCTGCCCTGCCGTCATCACGGTCCAGTCTATTATTGTAGCACTGTAGTACTGTCCTCCCGTTGTTCATCGATTTGCTCGAGCGGGCCCAGTAACGTCTTCATTGTGAGACTTGTTACTGTGTTTAGCATTTTGAATATGTCACGGGGAGCTTGCCAGGCTCTGCCGTGCAGGCGAGATACTCTCGGTAGCTTGCTGGGCTCTCTGAGAGGGGTGGAGAAACTGAACCCAGCTCGGTCGGGCCTGCTGCTTGCAAGGCAAATGCCTTACTGCTGTACTATTATTATTTTTTATTTATTTTTGCTTTTTTGGGTCACACCCGGTGATGCACAGGGGTTACTCCTGGCTCTGTACTCAGGAATTACTCCTGGTGGTGCTAAGGGGACAATATGGGAT
This sequence comes from Sorex fumeus, assembly GCF_029834395.1. NCBI lineage: Eukaryota > Metazoa > Chordata > Mammalia > Eulipotyphla > Soricidae > Sorex > Sorex fumeus. The sequence continues at coordinate 5,304,555 of NW_026606150.1, read as the reverse complement.
GCTGGGAACCGAACCTGGGTTGTCCACGTGCAAGGCAAATGCCCTACCTGTTGGGCTATCGCTCCAGCCCCTATTATTATTATTATTACTAATGTTACTGTTTTTTGAGCTACACCTGGCAGTGCTCAGGGCTACTCCTGGTGGGCTCGGGGGACCATCTGGGGCGCTGGGAATTGAACTCGGGTAGGCCCTGTGCCAGGCAGGTGTCCTACTGCTGTGCTCTGGCTCCAGCCCAGGGTACAGTGCTCTGCCCACACTGAGGCGTTCAGGGAGGTGCTCGGCTGGGTGGGGGGGGAAGGCAGAGACTTACACGTCAGATACCCCAGGTCCAGCTCCCAAGGTTTGATTCTCCTCTTGCCTCTGCCTGATTATTGTTTGTGGGGGTCTCAGACAGCCCGGGGCTTAATGCTGTGATGATTACCTTTTTTATTTAGTCTTTCTTGGGGGTGGGGGAGTCACACCCGGGGAAGCTCAGAGGTTACTCCTGGCTCTGCACTCAGGAATCAGCTGGTGGTGCTCGGGGGACCATAGGGGATGCCGGGGATCGAACCCTGTTTGGCTGTGGGTAAGGCAAACAACGTCCCCGCTGTGTTATCGCTCTGGCTCTATTTCTTACAGATATACATTTCATCTGGAGACAGAAACGGATCATTTCATGAACATGACTGACCACACACGTGTAACGTGAGCATCAGAAACTGCAAGGCAAAAAAGGAAAGAAAAGACACTGGCACAGCCATCCTGGAGCGGAAGTAGTTCGAGGAGCTTCCAGAAGGGCAACGAGAAAGGCAGATCGGAGCAGGGTTGTGGTGGGCAGGGGTGAGCTGTGGCATCCCGGGGGTTTGCATTTTAACTGAGCCACTTCGGGGAAGCTTAGCCGACATGGTGTTAGCACTCCTGCAGGAAGCTTTAAACCGTCTAAACAAGCCCCAACTATCTACAGAAACGCCAAGTGGGAAGGAGACAGACTCAGGTGCAGGCTGGGAGCCTCGGGAAACACACTGGGGCCGGGAATGGCTTTAACTCCCACTGGAACACCTGGAGAGTGGGGGGCTGGGGGTGGGGAGATCTCCCAATGGGGGCACAGGGGTCCCCAGCCGAGAGATGAACCATCAGGCCTGCCTGACGCTGGGTTGAGCACGGAGCCCGAACACTGATGGGCAGCTGCGTGTCTCCCACCCCCGCGGCCCATCTCTCCAAAACAAAAAAAGGAAGAAAAAGAATATGAAGAGCGTTTGAGATAATTGGAACAACGGAAAATGTAAGGAGGTGCTGGCTAAGGAATGAGAGCCCGGAAGCAGTGGCGGAGGGAGGGGCTGAAAAGTTTTGTATTTAGGGGCTGGAGGCGCAGCGGGAAGGGCGCATGCCTGCACGGGAACACTCAGGGCTCGATTCCCTGCACCCCGGACAATCCCCTGAGCACCACGAGGAGTGAGCCCTGAGCACAGAGCCAGGAGTAACCCTGAGTATCGCCAGGTGTAGCTCAAAATTCCTCCCCTCAAAAAACAAAGTTCCGTATTTACCCTGTTCCCATGACAGCGATGCCTAGTGACGGGCACTGGACAGAACAGGAATCAGAGCTGCACCCGAGGGCAGGAGCAAGCTACAGGGGTAAGTGCCACATAGCTTCCTTCTTTTTTTTTTTCTTTTTTACAATGAGATATCATCTCACACCACAGAGAGACTGGCACACATTCAAAAGAACAAAAGCAACTAGTGCTGGCGTGGATGTGGGGAAAAAGAGACACTCTTTCACTGTTGGTGGGAATGCCCACTAGTCCGTCCAGCCTTTCTGGAAAACAATATGGATAGTCCTTCAAAAACCAGAAATTGAGCTTCCATATGACCCTGCAATACCACTTCTCGGAATATATCTCGAGGATGAACAAAAGCACAGCAGAAATGACATCTGTACCTATAGGTTCATTGCAGCACTGTTCACAATAGCCCAAATCTGGAAACAACCCAAGTGCCCTAAAACAGATGACTGGTTCAAGAAACTTTGGTACATCTACACCATGGAATACTATGCAGCTGGCAGGAGAGGTGAAGTCAAGATCTTTGCTTATAAATGGATAGACATGGAGAGTATCATGCTAAGTGAAATGAGTCAGAAAGGAGGGACAGACATAGAAGGACTGCACTCATTGGTGGAGTACAAAACAACATAACATAGCTTCCTTCTTCCCTTCCTCCCCCTCCTCCAGCTGGTGCTCCTGGGGGCCACTTGGCCACACCCAGCCACCCTGGCTTGGGACTATGTGGTGCTGGAGACCCCAGCGGGGTCCCTGTGGCTTCCTGTACAGAGCTGCAGGTGCTCTGTGCAATGCCCCCTACTCCCTAAGCCAACATTCCGCCCTCCGAAATCTCTTCCCGGCTCAACCCGTTACTCCACTGAGGGGCTCCTCTCTTGGGGGGGGGGGGGCGGGCGGCACGGTTGCCTCTGTCTCCACTGTGTTTTCCTTTGGTCTCATTAGGGAAACTTGGTTTATCCAACAGTTCCCAAACCATTCAAGAGTTTAATGAGCCGATCTATCATTCATCCGTGTTTGCTGCAATCACAGGAGGAGGTGAGCACAGGTTCTCCCCACTCGGACCCCCGCCCCAGCCCTCTGACAGTGAGCTGCTGAGAGGGCTGCCGGCGGGCGGGGCCCAGCGCCGGGCCTGTAACACATGCCCCCTCCTTTCCTCGTCTACTGTGGGCACGGCTGCAAATAAAGGTAGAAGCAGAAGAACAAACTTCTGCTCTTTTGCTTTTGGGTCACACCCAACGATGCTCAGGGGTTACTCCTGGCTCTGCACTCAGGAATTACTCCTGGCAGTGCTCAGGGGACCATATGGGATGCTGGGAATCGAACTTGGTCAGCCACGTACCAGGCAAATGCTCTCCCTGCTGTACTGCCCGTGGGCCCTGCCCCCCAGCAAGTCTCAGGCAGCCAGACTGATGAAGTTGAGGGCGCCAGAATCTGGTGCTGGGGACAAACCAGACCCACCACAGGCAAGGCGCATGCGTCAGCCTCCATCTCTACAGCCCCATGAATATTACTGTTTCTTTTAGTTGGAGGCCATGTGGAACCGGGGCCGGGATCCAGTCCTCTGCACGCAAAGCCCTCACTCAGCCGGGAGTATTATCAGTTTCCTGTTTACATCACGGGCACACAGTTCCACATTAACCAGGGAATCCTTTTCAATGATTTAACAGATCAGAGTGTAACAGGATCTAATCGGCCACCCCTACTCCCACGAGGGGCGAGGGGACCAAACGCAGCGCCTCACAAGGCGAGGCAGAAGCTCCATTGCAGGCACCGCCCCAGCCCCTTCATCAGCTCCTTGATTTCCTGAAGCATTTTGGCGATTACAAAGAGCTGCTGCAGTTTCATCTATATGGGATGTGTAAGCTTCGCCACATACATTCTCCGACTGAAAGGACACAGTCCAAAAGACTGAGAAAAAGTATTTCTGCCAACAACAAATCTCTCATTCTTTAAATAGGAATGCTTTTATTTCTTTTATTTTCTTCCTTTTTTGGGTTACACCCAGCAATGCTCAGGGGTCACTCCTAGCTTTGCACTCAGGAATTACTTCTGGCAGTACTCAGGGGACCATTTGGGATGCTGGGGATCGAATCCAGGTCGGCCACGTGCAAGGCAAACGCCCTACCCACTGTGCTAATCGCTCCAGCCCCAGAATGTCTTTATTTCACCTTTAACTTTTTTTTTCTTAAAGAGTTGAAGAGTGTTTATTTCCTTTTTGGGTCACACCCAGTGATGCTCAGGGGTTACTCCTGGTGGTGCCTTGGGGGACCCTATGGGATGCTGGGGATTGAACCCGGGTGGTTCACATGCAAGGCAAATAAATGCCCTACCTGCTATAACACAGCTCTAGCCCCTCATCTTCAATTCTTAAGGAACTGTCACTGTCACCGTCCTCCCGTTATTCATCGATTTGCTTGAGTGGGCCCAGTAATGTCTCCATCGTGAGACTTCTTGTTACTGTGTTTGGCATATCGAATACAACTCGGATAGCTTGCCAGGCTTTGCCGTGCGGGCGAGATACTCTCGGTAGCTTTCCAGGCTCCTGAGAGGGGCGGAGGAATCAAACCCGGCTCGGCTGGGCTAGCTGAGCACAAGGCAAACGTCCTATCGCTGTGCTATCATTCCAGTTTTACTAAATATAAGTATTATTTTGAGGTTTGGAACACATATGTTAGAGGCCTAGTTCAATCCCCACTACTGCAATCCTGGAGCAAGTCCCAAGTATTGCCAGTTGTGATCAAAATATACACACACGCTAGCTAAAATACACACACACACGTGAGTGCACATGCACATGCTTTCACGCATACACGCGTGCGCGCGCACACACACACATTTTTGAAGTTTTCTGTTAGCATTTTCTTTTTTCTTTTTGGGTCACACCTGGCAATGCACAGGGGTTACTCCTGGCTTATGCACTCAGGAATCACTCCAGGCGGTGTTTGGGGGACCATATGGGATGCTGGGAATCGAACCTGGGTCGGCCATGTTGGCTGCGTGCAAGGCAAACGCCCTCCCCGCTGTGCTATCGCTCCCGCCCCCACACTGCTTTTTAGCTTTATTTATTATCCTACAAGTTCTGTTTATAATCCCAGGTATGCGTTTCAAGATGTTTGTTTTATTTTAACCAGTTATTCTAGATACTGGTTAAAATATAGTTGTCTGCCATATCACTGGAACGGAAATTCCAGCGAGCATTCTTCATCTGAATTTTTCTGTGTTTTTCAAAGTTTAATTAGTATCTTATCTTAGTGTTCCACATCTTTGTGATTTGCAAGAATATAAAAGCACTTTTGGGTGCAATATCTACAGTCTTGTATTGACTGTTTTCTTTGTTCATTCGCAAGGCCTTTCTCATTTACAGTTATGTTTAGTTTATTAATTAAAATTCCTTTCTAATGACACTATTAGTTAACTGGATGTAGACATGTGGCCCATTTTAGGTGGGAAATAACTGGAGAAAGTCTGGGAAAGAGATGCACCAATTATTATCATTCCAGTTGAGAAAAGCCTCAGATAACTTTTTATGGATATTAAGAAGAATGACATGAGAAGCAGGATTTTTTTTTTTTTTGCTTTTTGGGTCACACCCGGCAATGCTCAGGGGTTACTCCTGGCTCTGCACTCAGGAATTACCCCTGGTGGTGCTTGTGGGACCATATGGGATGCTGGGAATAGAACCCAGGTCAGCCGCATGCAAGGCAAATGCCCTACCTGCTGTGCTATTGCTCCAGCCCCTGAGAAGCAAGAATTTTCCTTTTTGTTTTGGGGCTATAACTTGCAGAGCTCAGTGCTTATGCCTGCAGGTACACGTGTGGTGCCAGGGATCGAACCCAGGTTGACTGCATGCAAAGCATCTTACCTGTTATACCATGTCTCTGGCCCTCGGGCCTTTCTTGTGGGGGACATGGAGACACAGCTCAGTGGCAGAGTGCCTGCTTCACACGTGCTCGGGAATCACTCCTGGTGGGCTCAGGGGACCGTACGGGGTTCTGGGGATCCAACCCAGGTCGGCCACATGCAAAGCCGGCGCCCTCCCCGCTGTAATGTGTCCCCGACCCTGTTCTTAGCATTTTCTCTGCATGCTTCTCCTTTCTCACTTATTCCTGGACTCCCCTGTTGTCTGTGACATTAACCCACACACCTCTGATGTTCTTTCTCTTCAGTCTTTGTCTCCCCTTAGCCCTTCCGTATCATCATTTCTTTTCTTCTTTTCCAGTGTTTGGGCCACACCTGGTGGTGCTCAGAGGCTACTCCTGTCTCCGCACTCGAGGATGGGACCTGGATGGCCGCGAGCAAGGTGAGTGCCTACCCGCTGTCCTAGGGCTCGGGCCCCCAGGAGAGACTGGCGACTGCTCTAGCTTGCAGTTCACAGATTCCTCTCTTTGGTTTCAAGGCAGCTTTTCGGTTTCTCTAGAGACAATTGTCTTGGTCATGGCAGCTTTTGCTCCCAGGATTTGCACCTGTGTCAGCCCTGTGGGTTCAAACCTGGGTGTCCCACTCACACAGCAGGGGCGGGAAGCCCAGGACCCCCAGCGGCAGGCCCCAGACGTCACACTGCAGGGCGTGTGTGAGCACCCCAGATGGGGCTGCAACCCAGGCACTGCAACTCAGGAGACACATGAGCACCCCCGGGGGAGCACCGCCACCAGAACTGGGCGCCTTAACTAAGAGTGCGGACCCCCGCAACAAAGGAGAGCACGAGGGAGTGAGACCGGCCCGGGTGTGGCACCACCCAGGTGTGGGTGCCACCTGGTCAGGGCAGTCACGTAGCCATGCAGGGCGGGGAGGGGAGGGACAGGGTGAAAAGGCAGAAGGGGGAGACGTTTGCAGAAAGAGGGTCCGGGAGCATCACGGGCTCGGAGGGAGAGGCAAAGCCCGCGACTTCTCGTTCCTGCAGAGAGGAAGGGACAGAAACAGGAACGGGCCGTGGGCAGGGAGAATCGCATCTGGTTCTTCTCTAAATTCTACACTCATTGAGACGATGAATCCACTCGACGCCATCATCCTTTCTCTTCATGACTGAATCATATTTTCCCAACTTAAACACAATAGCCGCGTTCAAGTCTGTTTACAAACTCCGACCTCCAGGTTCACCCCGAGTCAACTCCCACTGACTGATTATTTCCCCTGGAATATGAATCATCCTTCCTGTTTGTGTCTTTCAAGTTTCCCGGGGCCGGCTGGAGAACCTGCTGGAGCCAACTCCCGGGTCAGTTAGTGTCCGAGGAGGGTCGCGTCTGTCACTTGGCTTGCCATTCCCGGACTGGCCTGCGGAGCCCCTTCTCCGAGTGCGATCAGTTTCTCTACACGGTTGCTTTTTCTGTTTGGGGGTTTGTTTTGGCCACATTCCGTGCTCAGGGCGTACTCCTGGCTCTGTGCTCAGGATCACACCTGGGTCGGCCGCGCCCTCCCCGCCGTACTGCTGTTCCAGCCCCTCTCCGACTCAATTCTCCCTTTTGTTCTGAAATGTTGCTTGCTAGAGGCTATTCCCTGCTCCATCCCTGGGATCAGCCACTGCTGGTTAAAGGCTGTGCTCACTTCGGGAACCCACCAGCTGTGCATTCAGCCTTGGTCCATACAGCTGTGTAGGGGCCAGGGGGCACGAAGTTCACACCTGCCAAACCCTCCTTTGTAAAAAATTTCACGTAAAGGCAATTCTGTGAACCGTAGGTTTTTTCATAAATCACACAGCACCACACCCTTCCCGGGAGCTCCCTGCTGGAGACCGGCTCCCAGCTCTGCTGCCTCTGGCCGCCTGTTATTCCCCTAGTATAATTTTTTTTTCTTTTTGGGTCACACCCAGCAATGCATAGGGGTTACTCCTGGCTCATGCACTCAGGAATTACGGAGTTACTCCTGGTGTTGCTCAGGGACCATATGGGATGCTGGAAATCAAACCCGGGTCGACTGCGAGCAAAGGCAAACGCCCTCCCCGCTGTGCTATCGCTCCAGCCCTTCCCCTAGTATAGTTCTTTACAGCCCACATATGAGAGATCTTTGTTCCTCTCCTTCCGACTCATTTCACTCAGCATGACACTCTCATGTAGCAGAAAATTGCACGATTTCATTTGTTTCCTTATAGCTGAGAACAGTATTCCATTGTGCTTATGTTCCACAATTTCTTTATCCAGTCATCAGCTCCTTGGGTTGGACACTTGGGTCGTTTCCATTTCTCGGCTACTGTGAATAGTGCTGCAAAGAACAAAGCCGGAAGGAACATAACAAAAATTCCTTCTGTTCTTTTTGAGGGGGATGGGGAAGAACCCCCAGCAGTGCTCAGGAGTCACTCCTGGGGGGACTGGGGAGACCATATGAGGTGCTGGGGATCGAACCCGGGTCGGCTGTGTGCCAGGAATGTGCCTTCCCCATTATACTCTTGCCCTGGCCTCTACCTGTTCTTATCTGAAGTTCAGCCATTTCTCAGAGGCCGCTGTTTGTTATTTGTATCTGTTTTTCTTTCAGAGGCCTAAAGTGGTTGCTTTGAACAATCTGTCTGGTTTTCTGTGCTAGGGGTCACCTCCAGAGGTGCCGGGTGGGACATGCGAGTCCCAGTGTAGAGCTCAGGCCTCCACATGTCCTGGACCTGTGCTCCACCCCTCGACGAGTCGGCCTGGTGTCCTGCCCTCGGGAGAGACCTGCTGACTCTCACCCCCGCCCCCCCAGCCTCAGCAACCCCAACTCTCCTTCAGGCGTACTGCTCAGTCACGTGACAGAAAGGTATGTTCGTTACACATCAAAACGAACACGCGCTGTGTTCAGCTGTCCACCTGGGTTTACGCCTGGCACTCCTATGGTTGGAAAGAGCAAAACTGAACTTTTTAAAAGAAGGCTCTAGGGGCCGGAGCGATAGTACAGCGGTAGGGCGTTTGCCTTGCACGCAGCTGACCTGGGTTTGATCCCCGGCATCCCATATGGTCCCCCAACCACTGCCAGGAGTAATTCCTGAGTGCAGAGCCAGAAATAACCCCTGAGCATCGCTGGGTGTGACCCAAAAAGCAAAATAAATAAATAAATAAATAAAATAAATAAATAAAAGAAGGCTCTAAAATGCCATCTCCTCTGAAAGCAATATACGCCTTATCCAGGGTCCTCAGGCAGGTCCCACTGCTCCCGCTTTCCTGGAGGTCAGGCACTCCCTCCAGTGGCCGGTAGGCATGTCACTCACGCGCCACAGTGCCTGATGACCAATCCCCGGGAAAGGCAGGTGGCCCTACAGCCTCTGGTGCTTACTGCAAACCCTGGATGCATTTTCACCTGCTCAACCCGACCCAGCGTCTCCGTGAGGTAGAGCACCCATCCGCACGGCAGAAGGCCCTTCCGCTACTGAAATCAGCGCCGGACGGGTGCTCGGGTCACCTGGCCAACAGCGTGACTTACTGCCGGTGAGTCTGCTCACGCTGTGACAAGAACCCAGCCCAAGAAAAAGGTCTGGACGGTCAGTTACCCACGAGCAGCAAAGAAACCAAGTCAGGGTTTCTGGCTTTAAGAGGACCCATCTCCCCAACTGATTCGGTCACTGTCACTGTCCTCCTGTTGTTCATCGATTTGCTCGAACGGGTCCAGTAATGTCTCCATTGTGACACTTGTTACTGTGTTTGGCAGATCGAATACGTCACAGGAAGTTTGCCAGGCTTTGCCATTGTGGGCGAGATACTCTCGGTAGCTTGCCAGGCTCTCAGAGAGGGGTGGAGGAATCGAACTCGGGTTGCCATGTTGGCCGCTTGCAAGGCAAACGCCCTACCCGCTGTGCTATCGCTCCAGCCCAAATGATTTGGTATTGCTGTCTATTGATACCCTAAGACTGGCGCCCCCCCCTGCCCCCGCCACCCCCATGATCGAGGCCAAGTGGCGCAATGCTCAGGCCCTGCGAGGTGACACTGCTCAGACCCAGTTGTGCTCAGGGACCCCCGGGGCCATCCCAGTGGTGCCCAAGGGCCCAAGGCAGGGCCAAGCACCAAGCATAGGCCCTTGAGCGTGCAAGCATGCACCCTGATCCTGGATCTGTGACCTCCCCCAGGTGCTGGAGACAAAAATATTTATTCTATACAACCATCCTAGACTAATCGCACACTTTTCTTGAAATTTCTTTTCCTTCATTTTTTTCCCCTGGCTTTTTGGGTCACATCTGGCAATGCTCAGGCGTTACTCCTGGCTCTGCACTCAGGAATTACTCCTGGCGGTGCTTGGGGGACCCTATGGGATGCCAGGGATCGAATCCAGTCAACTGTAGGCAAGGCAAACGCCCTAGCTGTTGTACTATTGCTCCGGCCTCTTTGAAACTTTTTTAAATGATTTTTTTCCTCATAATGGTCTTCATCAACAGAGGCCGGGGATACGGCTTACTGGTAGAGTATCTGGAGTATTTGCCTTCTAAGTGTGAAGCTCTGGGTTTGATGCCTGGCACTGCCTGGTTCCCCCAAGCACTATCAGGAGGGATCACAAAGCACCATGCCAAGAAGTAGCTCCTGAGCACCACCAGCTGTAGCCGCCTCAAAAGTTAAAAAAAATAAGACAGCAAAACCCAAACCCCCCTCCCCTCCAAAGTCTTGTGATACCATATATATATACACTGTCCTCCAGTTGTTCATCGATTTTGCTCAAGCCGGCCCAGTAACGTTTCCATTTTGAGACTTGTTGTTACTGTGTTTGGCATATTGAATCCTGGCTTTTCCGTGGGGGCGATACTCTTGGTAGCTTGCTGGGCTCTCCGAGAGGGGCGGAGGAATCGAACCCGCCTCGCCTGGGCTGGCTGGGCGCAAGGCAAAAGCCCTACCGCTGTGCTATCGCTCCAGCCCACCATATATACAGGCAGAGCAAACTACAGTCTCTTTTCACGTCTCAGTCACTCGTTCATGACTGAGGAGTGAGACCAGCATGAGAAGGCTCCGGAGCAACTGACCTGAAGCACTGAGCAGCGCAGGTCCGCGTTGGCCGTGACGGGCCCCCACACATGCGCCGGGACTTCCGGCACGCAGCGGCTCGGGGACCGGGAGAGCTCAGCTGCCCGGGGATGGGGACGCTCAGTGGCTCGGGGGTGGGGGGCGCTCAGCTGCTCAGGAATAGGGATGCAGGACGCGGGATGCGGAATGAAGGATGCAGGATGCGGGATGCGAGCTGACGCACACACTTGCCCACCCGCGCCCGCCACTGCTGCCCAGCAGGTGGCAGCACCACCGAGAAGGCCCTGCCCAGAGCAAAGGTTTCCAAGCTGACCGATAAGGCGCGGTTGGTTTCAAGTCTGGACAAGCAGGACGCAGACCGGCTGGGGAGGGCAACCCCTCTGGGCTTGGCCTTCCCGCCCACCGAACCACGCGCTGCAGTTTTCGAAGCCGCGACGAGAAAGAGCTTCAGGGGCCGCAGTGATAATAGAGCAGGTGGGCGCTCGCCTTGTACTTGGCCAAAGACGGTTCCATCCCTGCACCACATCCCTCCGCGTTGATCCCTGAGGGCGGAGCCAGGAGGAAGCCTTGAGTACCGCTGGGTGTGGCCTCAAAAACTGAAAATAAAACAATTTCATGAGCCTCTTTTCCTGTCTCCAAGGTGAACAGAGACCTGTGGAGAACAACAGACCATCTGGGCAAGACCTGGTGGTCTTGGCTGTGGGGGCTTCCAGTCGATGGGAGTCAATGGTTAAGGTCAGGCAGTGTCAAAACCTGACATCATTAGATACGGCAACGTCTCAGGCTGTCCTTGTGTGAGACAGTTGGCTCGAACTCATTTGGTTTGAACAGTTCTGATCATGGAAAGCATCAGATTTATTTATATCTGACAATTCCCTTCCTTCCTTCCTTCCTCCCTCCCTCCCTTCCTTCCTTTCCCTTTTTTTTTTCTTGTTTCTGCCTTTTTGGCCATACCCAGTGATGCTCGGGGGTAAGGTACTCCTGGCTCTGCACGAGGAATTACTCCTGGCGGATGCTTGGGACTGAACTCGGGCTGGCTGCGTGCAAGGCAAACGCCTTACCCACAGTACTATCGCTCCATCCCTTAATTCCCTTTTCTTAAAAAGAAAATAACTTCAGGGGTCCAAAGAGTTAAGGCAGCTGCCTTGCGCACAGCGAACCCTGGTCACTCTCTGGCACCGCAAATGGACACCCGAGCACCGCTAGCATGTGGCTGCATGTGTGAAGCCCTGGGCTCGTGCCCGCTCAGCCTCTCAGCATCACTGGGTTCACCCCCACTGGGCAGATAACAGCTGCATCTACAATTGAGATCTTACCCCGAGCCCCGTGTGTGCCTACCCTCCTCAACAGAGAGATTAATCCAAAGTTAGCACTGTAGCACTGTCATCCCTTTGCTCGTTGATTTGTTCTAGTGGGCTCCAAAAACGTCTCCATTCGTCCCTGTCGCGTGCTAGTGTAGCCCAATGGCGTCTGCTCGCTCCAGGAACGCAAAGTTAGACTTGCTGTTACTGTCTTTGGCATAATGAATACGCCACGGGGAGCATGCCAGGCTCTGCTGTGTGGGCAGGATACTCTCGGTAGGCTCTCCGAGAGAGACGGAGGAATTGAACCCAGGTCGACCACGTGCAAGGCAAACGCCCTACCCTCTGTGCTATCACTCCAGCCCTAATCCAGAGTTAACCCAATTAATCTAAGAACACAGCGCGCCCCTGAGCTCAGAAGACCCAGTCAGTACCTCATCAGTGATGACCGACCACTGTGACATCCAGCTGCAACATAGGGCACCCAAGGCCCGGCATTGAAGCACGAACTCAATCATAGGTTGGCACCAGTAAACCTGGGAGAAGGCTCCTCTGGGCTCAGGCCTGCAGGGACAGGGCGGGCTCTACCGTCCCAGCATGCTCTGTGGCCTCCTTAAAAATCGGGGCTCTCCGCCTGACCCCAGAAGCCGCAGACCATTCCAGCACACACCAATGCCTGAGTGGAGGGGATAAACGGAGACTTGCAACTGAAAACTCCTAAGCTTTCCCCAACCTCCCCTGCTACACCTCTGCTAAGGAACAGGAAGCAGCGGCCCTGCACCAACCACCATTTCTAGCACTGGCCTGGAAAACGCCACAACAGAGACGCTTCTTAGCCGCCAGGTGGCACAGAGCAAACAGCCGTTCGCTGCAAGAAGTAGGAGAGGCCTGGCAGAGGGCGAGGAGACGGGCGGAACACCTACCTGTGATGGATGTATAAAAAGCTTTACATTTAAGCTAAAAATATCAGTAATGGAGGTATGAGATGTATGATGGTTTGCTTGGCAGCCAAAAAGGAAAAAAATCCCGGGAAGAGATCCAAACGCACGTCATGAACTTAATACAATGGCATTTTAAGCTAGCGGGGGGAAATGCATAATTTAATAAATGATGTTTGAGTAACCGTGTAGCTAGCTAGAAAAAAACCCCTACCTCACATCTTATATCAAAATAAGTTTCAGGGCTCCGAGACTGATGCGCAGAAATAAACGCACTGAAGCGCCACGAAGGACAATCCGGGAAGCCTAGAACTGCGCCGGCGAGCGGAAGGGCACTCTGTGGCGTGTGGGAAGTTGAGTCTTGTTGCCACAAACGGCTGGATCGAAGCTGCTGATGGAAATTTCGATGATTTAAAATGTCAGCTGATGGGGACAAAGCTCTGGGACAGTGGGGAGGGCACTGGCCTTGCACGTGCCTAACCCTCGCGCCTGACCCGGGTCCGATCCCCGGCATCCCATATGGCCTCCTGAGCACTGCTAGGAGTAAACTCTCAGTGCAGAGCCAGGAGAAAGCCCTGGGCACTCCCAGGTGTGGCCCCAAACACACAAACAAGAAGTCAGATAAACATAAAGACATCTTTCCTGGGGCGAGGATAGGTGGTGCTGAGGACTGAACTGGGAACCAGTCAGATGCAAGACGCTTAACCCCAGTACCGTTCCCCCAGTGCCCATGCCAGAGGTCAGCCTAAGAGCCGGGAGCCGGCTGGGCGACTCTGCGGGAGGAGGCCAGTTCAATCCATTTGGTCAAAAGTTCCAGGAACTGGTGCTGGAGAGATAGCACAGCGGGTAGGGCGTTTGCCTTGTGCGCGGCCAACCTGGGTTCGATTCCCAGCATCCCATATGGTCCCCCAAGCACCACCAGGAGTAATTCCTGAGTGTATGAACCAGGAGGAAGCTCTGAGCATCACTGGGTGTGACCCAAAAAGCAAAAAAAAAAAAAAAGTTCTAGGAATTGCTAGTGAGTTCTTTTTGTTATGAACCTTCACCCCGCCAAACTCGGAGAGGCCTGGAGGCCACCCCAGCCAATTCAGTGTGACTGCTCAGGGACGCAGCCCTGCACCCAGCAGTGGTGGAGGATGACACTGCCCCCTACAGTGCTCAGGCGCAACAGCGGGTCTTCATTGTAGCATTGAAATTCACTTCAAAATCGGGTGCGTCCTTTTACTTTCAAAAGGTCACGCCACTGAATGCTATTTTTAGCTGTGATGGCCAAAAGTTTTTAGTTCGCGAGTCTGATGAAAATAATGAGTGGAAAGAAGAAATAAGATGCCGCTGAGATGATCTCAGGCAAGAAAACAGAAGCCTGAAGAAGAGGTATAAGAAGGGTCATCTGGGACAAAGGACCTAAAACAGGAGACAGAATAAACGAAGCAGAAGTAGGTGGGGAGAGGGGAGAAGCCCGGAAGGTGGGGAAAGAGAAAGAGGACACAGGAGCCCCAGTTTCCGCAGAGGCCATCAGGGGGCACCAGCAGGCCAGGCTGGGAGAAGCACACTGGATGCCAATGATTACCTGGAGTCCGGAGTCGGGACTAACCTAAACCATAAACCATTAGACACCCAGATGAGCAAAGGGAAACACACACCAGGTCAAAATAAACCAGCCCTGCTCGTGGGCGTGTTTCTTTACTGCGGATCCATGTCAGAAAGACCCAAGAAAACAGTGTCATGCAGTGTCCAGAGGCAGAGGCAGCCCAGGGAGACCACAGAAATGGCCCCACCGGTCCCCGCCAGGCCCTGCGCCCCCACACTGTGGTTGGAGGGACACTGAGTTCACAGGATCCACCCCGGGCAGAAGGAAGGGGCTCTGAGTCTGACAGCCCAGCAATGAGCACGCTGACAGCGAGGTCCCAGGTCTGAGGAATCAGGGCCTGTGGGCACGTGTCATGGGCAGTGGAGGAGGAGGAAGTCCAGGGGCAGTCGCATACTGACCCAGGACATTTACTGCCACAACTGTTTAATGGGCCCAGGTTTTTCCACTCAAGAGTTTTTTTTTTTTAAATAATTTGATTTACAGTGGAAAACATGAAGAGGAAGAAGGCATTGTTTTAAGGTACATTAAGCTGCCAAATATTTCTTGCTCTATCAAGCCGGCGTGCCAGGCCTCGTCTGGCAGCACACATAAGCAAGCCGCTTCTGCTTTGGAGGAGCCCCCTGCCCCAGAGGCAGGTGGGGGTCTCTCAGACAGGACCAAGGACCCCAGAACTCAGACCACAGCTGACGGTCGCAAGGGCCTGTGTTGCGTTTGCATTTGACCTATAGCCAAGGGATCCCAGGGGTCACTCCTAACTCAGTGCTCGCGGGGACCAGGTGGAGGTGGACACGAGCCCTGGGTCTCCTGCACAAAGCACCTGCTCTCAGGGCCCGAGGGTGCCGGGGTTGGGGTGCTTTGCCTTGCACATGGCCAGTCTGGGCCCACGTACAGTACCCTGAGCCCTGCCAGGAGTGAACCTCTGACCCCAGAGTCAGGAGCAAGCCCCAGGCACTGCTGGGTGAGGTCTAATAATCAGGAGGCAGAGAGAGAACTGGGGACAAAGTCCCCTGAAGTCGAGGATGGAGAACCCACTCCTCTCAAACACAGAGCGCACGCGTGAGCAGCTGCTGAGGCATCTCGGTCCCCAAGTTGCTCCGCTGGTACTTCACTGAATGGCACCAAGCAACAGCCTCGAGTTACTGTCAGCTATGGCTCACACCCCCCAGCAGTCTCCCTCCGCAAAAGCATGTCTGTCTGGGTGACGAACACGTAGAAAAGCATCTTCCAACATTCTCGCTGACTCTGCGGCCACGAGGAAACAATCAGAGGTGCCGCGGCAGAGTCAGGAACGCAAACAAGGAAAGCTGAGTACCAGACCGAACCCTCGGGGAAGGCGCCCGCCTTGCCCGCCGCCACAGACAGTTGGTTCCCACGGCCAGGAGGGAGCCCTGGGCGCAGATCCCAGAGTCAGCACTCAGGGCCACGAGGTGTGTCCCCAGACAAAACAAGCCAATGATGGAAGTTTGCTTAAATGGGGGTGGGAGGAGCAGGGGAGCAGCCCCTAGCCCCCCGCCCCGAGGCCAGGCACACCTGGGAAATGCCCCCTCGACAAAGGGGTCACGGCAGAGGGCAACTGCTGACTGGTTTCTGAAAAATATTTTGATTAGGGGGTACCTACCATATTTGATAGGGTTCAAATATGGTAACACCTACAAGGGTGATTAGGGGTCGCCCCAAAAGCCTCTATCCCTCTCAGAAAGACTGGCAAGCTACCGAGAGTATTCCGCCCGCACGGAAGAGCCTGGCAAGCTATCCGCTGTGTATTCGATATGCCAAAACCAGTAACTACAACTGGTCTCATTCACCTGACCCTGAAGGCTTCACCGACATGGCAGCACTAAGGATGAGAAAGGAGAGGCCGACAAAATCTCAAGGCCGACCTAGGCTGCCACAACAAAGGAAGATAAAAATGATCGTCTGTACTTTCAATGCACGTACGCTAGCATCAGATGCATCCATCGAGGACCTGATGGTACAAGCGCGAATGATCACGTACGACATTATTGGTCTGACCGAGACAAGAAGGCACGAATCTCACCATGCTGTTTTCGACACTGGAGAAGAATTGTTCCTCGGAACATGCAATAAAAGAGGTGTTGGAGGCGTCGGTGTCCTTGTCAACACAAACTTGGCCAAGAGCATTGATTCATTCGAATGCCTAACAACCCGAATCGGACGTTTACATTTGAATAGATGTGGCTCACTGCCTGCAGTTTCTATCTTTGTTGTCTACGCACCAACATCTCATTATGATGAAAAAGAAATCGAGAAGTTCTACATGGAGCTAGAGAAGTTCTATAAAGAAGACCACACCTTCTACAAGATCATTGTGGGTGATTTTAATGCCAAGATAGGACCGAGAAGATCAGCTGAAGAACTTCACATCGGGACCCATGGCCTAGAATGGAACGAACAGGGTGAGAGACTGTCTGAGTTCATCATGTCGACCAAGACCATTCATGGTAACTCACAGTTCCAGAAGGCAGAATCTAAACGATGGACATGGGAGTCTCCCGGTGGACGATTCCACAACGAAATAGACCACATCATATTCAATCGACGGTTTTGCCTGGCTGATGTCGCTGTTGTCCCAAAATTTCGAACGGGATTGGACCACCGTCTCCTTCGTGCAAAATTCTACTTCACAGAGCGGGGAGAAAGGGCTGCAAAGTTCAAAAAGAGAACTCCCAGAATGACCACCAACTGGGAACTCTTTGGTACTATTGCGGCAACATGGGAAGATGCCATTGTTGACAACATTGACGAGGAATACATATGATCGACTGGTTCAGCACCTCCATGAATGTGCGAGGAACGCCAAGAGAGAGATAGCCACAAAAAATCGCCTATCTTCGAGAACTCTTGAGCTAATTCGCCAGCGTGGTTTGGTGCATGCCTCAGGCAACCGCAAGTTAACTCCGAGCTCGCAAAGCAGTGCAGAGATGCGATCAAGGAAGACCTCAAAGAGAGAAGAGCAGAAGTACTGGTAGATGCGGCAGAAGCCGGGAAAAGTATTCGTAACGCCCGCCTGTCCTTCGCCAACTACAAGACCAAGATGACTGCCCTCCGACGTCCTGATGGATCCATCACATCCTCCAGAATGGCAATGGAGAAGATTATCCATGACTTCTACTCAAATCTCTTCAATAGCCATGTCCACTTGCCGACATACCAAATTCCACAGGATGGGTATGTCGTTCCCAACGTTCTCCCTTCCGAAATCCGACACGCCATTTCGTTGGTAAAGAAACAAACAGCACCCGGCCCAGACAAGGTCAGACCTGAACACCTGAAGAACCTGCCGTCAGTACTCATCAATACACTGGCTCGGCTCTTCACTCGCTACCTGTCTGAATGCAAGGTTCCGTCCCAATGGAAAACCAGCAGGACCGTACTACTGTTCAAGAAGGGAGACATCCATGACATTGGCAACTATCGCCCGATCTGCCTATTGTCTGTCATCTACAAGTTGTTCACTCGAGTCATCCTAAATAGGATTGGCAGAACACTAGATGAAGGACAACCATGCGAGCAAGCAGGGTTCCGCAAAGGATTCAGCACCATCGACCATATCCACACAATAACCAAGCTCATTGAGGTTTCTCGGGAGTTCAAGATGCTGCTCTGTTTAACGTTCATTGATTTAAAGAAGGCCTTTGATTCTGTTGAGACGGAAGCGGTCATTGAAGCCCTAGCCAATCAGGGCATTCAAGCCCAATACATTCAGGATCCTCCGTGAGCTGTATTGCGGATTCACTACCAGGATCTCACCATTCTACAAAGAAGTGATCGTTGATGTCAAGAGAGGGGTGCGGCAGGGTGATACCATTTCACCGAAAATCTTCAGTGCCACCCTCGAGGACATCATGCGACGACTGGAATGGGAAGGAATGGGAGTGAAGATAGATGGTCGGCAACTACACCACCTCCGCTTTGCTGATGACATTGTTTTAATAACACCAAACATCAGCCAAGCGGCACAAATGCTGGCCGACTTTGACTGTGAGTGTGGAAAGGTAGGACTACAGCTGAATCTTACAAAGACAATGTTTATGAGAAACAGCCTCGTTCCTGATGCCCCATTTGCTCTCAACGGAACGACCATCTCCAAATGCAACAGCTATGTGTACCTAGGTCGAGAGGTCAACATGACAAATGACCTGGCACCTGAGCTGCACAGGAGGAAGAGAGCGGCTTGGAACGCCTTCAAGAACGTCGAAGAAATAGCTAAGAGGACGAAGAACCTCCGGCTCCGGGCACATCTCTTTGATTCCACTGTTCTTCCTGCACTAACATATGCCTCAGAGACCTGGGCCCTACACAAACAGAATGAGAACGCTATTCAGGTCTCCCAAAGAAGAATAGAAAGAGCTATGCTTGGAATATCACATTTCACTCAAATGAGAGAAAGAATCCGGAGTTCTGACATCCGTCGCATCCGTCGATGATCAAGAATCAGGGACGCTGTCTCATTTGCCAAGGTGTCGAAAATCAGATGGGCTGGTCACGTAATGAGATTTAAAGACGACCGCTGGACTAGAGCTGTTACCGACTGGATTCCACGGGATGTCAAAAGACCAAGTGGCCGCCCACCTTCCAGATGGTCAAACTTCTTCGTCAAGATCATGAACGATCGGTTTGAGGCCCTTCATGTTCCCAGAGCGAACAGATGCCATTGGGCTACACTAGCACGCGACAGGGACAAATGGAGACGTTACTGGCGCCCGCTTGAGCAAATCGACGACTAACGAGAAGTTAAGTGATTAAGTGATTAAGGGGGTACCTGACTCGTCTGTTCTGGGAGCCCAGGGCCACTCCTGGTGGTGCTTGGCCATGTGGGTGGGCCTGGGGGTGCTGTGCTCAGTGATTCTGGGGCCCCCAGGCTACACCAGGCCCTGTTTGGGGGCTACGCAGTCCTGGGATCCAGACTCAGGCTTGGCACATGCCAGGTAAGTTGTACATCACTTGAACATTCTCCCGAACCTTTTAACACCTGGACCCATTTATTTTGAGGGGGGGACCACACGCTGCACTGTGCAGGAGTGACTCCTGGTGGGCTCAGGAACCATACGGGATGCCGAGGCTCAACCCCAGGTCGGCCGACCGCATGCAAGGCCAGTGCCCGCCCCGCCAGACTATCTCTCCGGCCCCTGAACCCATCTTTGAGCCAAACTGATCGCAGGATAACTTCCAAACAATAAAACGCGCCTCCCTCTTACTGGGCTTGGGGAATCCAACCCAAGGGCTCACACGCGTGAAGCAGGGACCTTCCCACTTGGTTTCGTATCCCCTCCCCCCTGCAACGCACCAAGCCAACCAACAGTGTGACGGGGTCGAAGGCGGCACCGCTGCCACCCCCACCGCCCCCGCCCCACCTCGGCTCCTGCTGGGTGCAGATTCAGCCACAGGGTCCCTCCAGCGTCACAAGGAGCAGCCCCGCAGCACTGCAGGGCGTGGCCCAACAGCCAGAGGAAAGAACAGCGGGATCCTCATCAGTCGGCGCCCAAGATGTCCTGAACGCCCACACTTTCCGTTTTCCAATTTTTATAACTTTTTTTCTTTTTGGGTCACATCCGGTGATGCACAGGGCTTACTCCTGGCTCTGCACTCAGGAATTACTCCCGGCAGTGCTCGGGGGGACCATATGGGATGCTGGGAATTGAACCCAGGTTGGCTGAGTGCAAGGCAAACGCCCTACCTGCTGTGCTATGGCTCCATCCCCCGATTTCCACTTTTTAAAAATCTGAATGAGCTCTACGTTAGTAGTGATCCACCCATCACTTCAGTCTCTCGCTCAGTCTCTTTTTCTTGCTCTCTCTTTTATTCTCGGGCCACACCCAGTGGTGCTCGCGGTTTGCTCCCGGCTCCGTGCTCGGGTCACTCGTGGCGCGTGTCACCCGCCCGAGTCTTTGAGACAGGGCTGCCGCACTGCCTCGCCAGACCGAGGGGCGTGACCAAGGGACCTTCTGTCTCTCTGTGGTCAGAAAGAAAGTGAAATCACGGGTTGGGGCGCCAGGCTGGGGAGGAGCAGGAGCGCCTCGGCGCTGGGGGAGCCGGGAGCCCCGCTCTGCAGGGGAGGCGGCCGCCAGCAGGAGGAGCCCGGGCCCTGCCCAGCGCAGCGCCGTTGCCTCTGCCCACTTGGCCGCTTCCCCGCGGCTCGGCCTGGATCCGACCCTCACCGTGCCGCATCCTCCTGCGAAAGCGAGTTCCAGAAGCACAGGCCTCTGCCTGACCAGAGCGTGACCTTCCGCACCAGAGGCCCGGGCGTTCCCACATTCCTGCCCCACCCCCGGACAAGCGCAGATTAAATTAAGAATGCTCAAAATTCCCAACGGCGTCAAAAGCATTTAAAGTTGCCGGGTCAAAGATTCATTTCTGCGGCAGACGACCACAAAGGATTTCAGTGTTACACACAGCGGAGGAGATGGCAAGAAAGTCTAAATCTGGGCAGACCAGTAATTTAAATTCTTTTCCTAATGGCTGATATTTTCTCTCCAGTTCAATACCTACTTCTAAGTCGGGCTCCAATTAAGGAAAGCCAGACCCAGTTTCCTGCATCCTCTGGGATCTGCTCGTTCAGGGACTCCCTGTCTGCCCGCTGCGAGTCCAGTGCCGGCCTCAGAACGCGGAAAGGGGCGCTGAGAGGAGCCGGGGCAATGGCCAGCCCTGGACCAGGAACCCTGAGCCGGCTCGGTGCCTTCCCACCCCCGCGACCGCCACCTGCAGCCGGCTGGCCGGGCAAAGTGGGCCAGTCAACAAACGGTCACCCAGCCCGTCTCTGTGACAGCTCTGTCCCGGAGATGCCACTGTACCCTCAACAAGTCCTTACACGCACACCACAGTGCACAAAGGAACTCGCAGAAGAATGGGAACTGCTGCCAGCTGGGCACGAGAGGCTCTGTGAGTGAGTCTGGGACCTAGAGCTGGGAAAGGGACCAGAGGTGGCTCCAAGGGCGGGAGCCTGTGGAAGCTGGAGGCCTGACCCCTGGCACTGTGTCCCCCAGCAATGAGCCGCAGTCGCCCCTAGGCACCTATGCATGTGGCCCCCGAACCAATCAAAGCAAAAAGAATAACTGCCCCAATGCAACAGGTGTTTAAAGTAACACAAGAGCTCTGCAGATGGGCCAGAGAGCACGTGCACACATGGGCCAGCGGGCAGGCTTCCAGCCCGGCACCGCACCCGAGGGCCACCAGAGTCCCCCAAGTCCTAAGGCAGGAGGAGCCCCAAGCACCACAAGGGCCTGGGCCAAAAACAAAATAGGGGTTGGAGAGGTAGCACAGTGGAGAAGACGTCTGCCTGGCACACAACCCACCCGAGTTCAATGCCCACATCCCATATGGTCCCCCTGAGCACCTCCAGAAATAATTCTTGAGTGCAGAGCCAGGAGTAACCCCTGAGCATCGCCAGTGTGCTCCAAAACCAAAAACCAAAAATAAACAAAATGGTAATAATTAAATAATACAAGAGGGGTCAAGGAAACAACCCAGATGTAGCGCCTGCGCTTGGCATGTCTGAGGTTTGAGCTAAACCCAAGGACCTCGTGTCTGTCCCCACCCGAGTCTGATGTGGGCCCCAGACCCTGTCAAGAGAAGCAAATAGATGATGGAAGATACCGTGTGTAGGCAGATCATGGGACAGAATGTTCACTCACTATCATCTGATTTCTGTGAGAGGAATGCATGCATAGGCATCGAGCTACACGTGTATTACGGATAATACGGAGTACAGTTAATGTGACTATTAAGTCACGGTTATCCCAAGGAACATCCAGTTCCTAAGTTTAAAATGCGCACGGGGGACGCAGTCATGAAATGTGCTGACACGTGGATGGCCACAAGAGGTTGTCACGCCCAGTGAAATCAGTCAGGGAGACGGGCAGAAACGAGAGATCGCACTCATTTGCAGGATATAAACAGAGTAGGAGAATAATGCCCAAAGGTAACAGAAACGAAGGCCAGGAGGACTGGTCCCGGGCGGTTAGGTCAGAGAAGGGACCACTGTGACAATGACAGTGGGAAGTGACCACTCTGGGAAAGAAGGGGGTCCTGAAAGGAGGAAAGTGATGCGCGGATAGCCCTCAGTAACAGCACCGCAAGCCACAGTGCCTGAGAGGGAAAAAGAAAAGTATCTGCCACAGAGGCAGGCTGGTGGGCAGGAGGGAAACTGGGGACACTGGTGGGCGGAAGTGGACACTGGCGAAGGGATGGACTGAACCTCAATCACCAACAACTTTGTAATTCTGAGTCTCATGGTAATTCAATATAATACTTAAAAAGAAAATTAGCATGGGGTCAGGACACTGCTGACGGAACAGACTGAACCTCAATCACTTTGAATCTTTGGATTCAAAGACTTTCTAACTTTGAATCTCACGGTGGCTCAATGTATTTTTTAAAAAAGAAAGTCAGCATGGGGGGAGATCGCGCCAAGGCCACACCACTATGGGACGTGGGTGTGCCTGGCGCTGCACTGTGCCCTGCGCTCTGCTGGGCATGGCCTCCAAGCACAGGGCAGGGAGCAGGGCTGGCCCAGCCCCTCAAAATCAAATCAGGATGCCTTACTGAAGCCATCAAAAGAGAAAGTTTTGGGGTAGTACAGTGGGTAGAGCATTTGCCTTAGACGCAGCCAACCTACCTAGTTCGATCCCCAGCATCCCCTGGGGTCCCCCAAGTACCACCAGGAGTAATTCCTGAGCGCAGGGCCAGAAGTATTACCCCTGAGCATCGCTGGTATGGTCTAAAAACAAAAACCAAAAAGGCAGTTTCTTTGCTATGCCCCTCCCCCACACTGCGTGGAAAGGGCCGCTGGCTGGTGCTGGCAGGGTGCACACAGGCTCTCTTGGTTGAGGTGCCAGCATACATCTGGGTCGCGCATTCGCCAGGGTCACTGTGGTGCTCAGGCACTTCTGGGCCATGGCACTGTCATGCGTTTTAGTTGGGCTGTTCCCTGGTGGCGCTTCCACACACCTGGCTGCACTGCCGCTAGAAACGGGTACCAGGCACGGCAGACAATAGGGCTGCCAGGGTCACACTAGGTGTATGTGGGGCACCAGGATTGAACCTCGACCACGGTCCAGCAAGGCGGCTGCTCTAAGCCTGTGCTACTCTGCAGGCTCCAGCAGGGGGAGCTCTTTCTCGGGGGACGCGGGGATGGGCTCTGCCGCCAGACTCCCCTCACTCCTGATACAGCTCAGTCTTCCCAACGGCCAGAAGAGCAAACCCAGGGGTCTGCCTGGGGAGCTGGGACAGCGGTCAGGGCGCTGGCCTCGACCCCGCCAGCTCTGGTTCAACCCCTGGCACCGCATAAGGTCCCCTGAGCACCCCCAGGAGTGGTCCCTGAGCACAGAGCCAGGAGTAAACCCTGGGCACTGCGGGTGTGGCAAAGAAGAGACAGACAGAGAGACAACAGAACTGAGGGTACCACGCGGGCAGCAGAGGGAAACTGGCACAACAGAGTGGGGCAGGTGCGGTCACCCACACCTGGAACAGCGTGAAGCCACGGCAGATCACCGTGTCCCGGAACAGCGACGGGGCAGAGAGCGGCTCCGAGGACTGGGCAAAGCTGCTCACGAGGGAGTCTGACTTCTGACGCCGCCTTTCGCTTCAGCACCCCCGGAAGTGACTCCTGGGCAATGAGCCGGAAACGGTTCCCAAGCACAACCTGGTATAACCCGAAACACAAGCAATACAGTGCAAATATCCATAAAAGCGGGGGAGAACAGATAAATATGCCCTCCCCGCGCAGCTGGTGCGCCACCATGAGAGGCTCCCAAAGCTGACCGCACGTCCAGCCCGCGAGATCCACGGACACACAAGACGAGAGAGTGGGGGGGCCCTGAGGGGCAGCCCGGAACTGAGCTCTGCCGTGAGGACGGAGGAGAAGCAGTGAAGGAAGGGGGTCTTGCAGGGGGAAGGCAGGCCACAGGCTCTGGGCCCCTCGCAGCTGGCCTTAGAGGAAGATGGGTTTCTCTTCTCGGTGGCGCGTGGGGCCCCAGGCTCACCCCATCGATGTTCTCATCCCATAACACCCCTCAGAGCATGGGCCCTGCAGGCGAGGGGCTCACACGCTGCTAGGAAGTAAACAGCAGAACCAGGCCTTGACCTGTGGCCCCACTGTGTGCCTCTGCCCTCATCCCAGCCTGACCCATGGACAGACGCAAGCAACGCAAACGGCCGGTGTCTCCTAGGAAAGCTGGCGGTGGCGAGGAAGCCCGGATCTGGCTGATTAGGGAAATCACAAATATTTCATATATATCAAGTTGTAATCCCATCAACGGCCAAGACTCAGAGACTATAAAATCCAGCTCCCGGAACCGCGCGGCCGCATTTGTGGCCACGCGACATCTTATCAGGACATCTTTTTATGACATCTTATTATCTCATTCCTACTTTGGACAAACTTGCAGGCTATCGAATGTAGCCTGCCCACAGGGCAGAGTCTGGCAAACTCCCCGTGGCGTACCAAATATGCCAAATACCAGTAACAATGATGGGTCTCATTCTCCTACAGAGCCTTGAATATAATCTCAGGGCTAGGATGAAAGAGACGTTACTGGGGCCTGCTCGAGGCAATCGACGAATAACAGGATGATGAAATGAAAATGAAAAATCAAGTTGAATGCTATGATTAGTAAGTGTGTAGCACTTTACCAAAACATAGCGAAAAATGAACTCGGCTCAGAGGTGGCGCCGAGGCATGATGGGGACAGTGCCACGCTCTGCCATCCCGGCCTCGGCTGTGAGCACCGCAGCCTGCCCCTGCACACTCAACCAGGACACGCGTGCACCACGGGAATGTGTGAGAGCCACAACCAGTGTGAACATGATCCCCATCACCTGAGCCATGGGAGGAATACACGAGAGCGACAGACTATGTCAAGGAAGCGCGAGAACTTCCACAGCTAGGTCTCCCCGTCAAAACCAAACCTCCTGCGGAGAAGTAAAAGGATTCAGGAAACAACTCGGTTACTGGGAAAGGGAGAGAGAGAACGGAGGAGAGACGGTAGGCTGTGCAAAATATCTTCCCTACTTTTTTTTTCCCCCTTTTGGCTTTTTGGGCCACACCCAGCAATACTCAGGGTTACTCCTGGCTCTACACTCAGGAATTACTCCTGGTGGTTCTAGGGGACGCTATGGGATGCCGGGGATGGACCTGGGTTGGTCATGTGCAAGGCTAACGCTGTCCCCGCCACACGTACGAGTGCCCTGGCCCCATCTTTCCTGCCTTCATTCGCTTTAAGCACGATGCAAAGACAATATGACTGAAAGGGTTTTCATGGCGTGACATGATACTCCCGATGCCAACTCAGTGAGACTCATGTGCAGTGGGTTCAGGTGGTGAGGAAAGGTCCAGAGGCAGAGTGGTCTCTCTTGTCTCCCACACAGTAAGGGACCATCACATGCCCCAAATAACGAAGCCGGGCTGACCATTGCAGAAGGACAACGGTTGAGGTGGGCGGGTGCTGGCATGGAGAACAAGGGGGAGGGCGCAGTGCTGGAATGCTGTACGCACACAACCCTACCATCAACAGCACTGCGAATCACAGTGCCCCAAATGGAACAACAAACCCCCAAACTTAGGGGAAAGTGGTTTCAGGAAGCTAGTTGTCAGCAAAAATGCAATGTCCAGTTGATGGGCTATTAATGAAACATGAAAGCGAAAAGCCCAGAGATCTTTGCTGTTTAAAATAATCTCAACACTGGCACACATCCAGAAGAAAAAAGGCAACTGGAGTTGGCACGGATGTAGGGAAAAGGGGACTCTCCTTCACTGCTGGTGGGAATGCCGGCTGGTTCAGCCCTTTTGGAAAACAATATGGATGTTTTGCAAAAAATTAGAAATTGAGCTTCCATTTGACCCAGCAATACCACTTCTGGGAATATATCCCAGAGATGCAAAAAAGTACAGGAGAAATGAGATCTGCACTTGTATGTTTATTGCAGCGCTATTTACAATAGCCAGAATATGGAAACAACCCAAACGCCTGAGAACAGATGACTGGTTAAAGAAACTTTGGTACATCTACACAATGGAATACTATGCAGCTGTTAGAAAATATGAAGCCATGAAATTTGCATATAAGTAGATCGACACGGAGAGTGTCATGCTAGAAAGAGTCAGAGAGGGACAGACATAGAATGATAGCACTCACTTGCGGAATATAAAGTAACAAAACGGGAGACTAACACCCAAGGATAGCAGAGATGGAGGCCAAGAGGATTCCTTTACGGCTTGGAAGCTGGCCTCACATGCTGTGGGAAAAGGCAGCTGAGATGGAGAAGGGACCACCAAGCAAAGGATGCTTGGAGGCCTTGCTTGGGATGGGAGATGTGTGCTGAAAGTAGACTACAAGCCGAACATAATGGCCACTTACTGCCTGAATTGCAAACCATAATACCCCAAAGGAGACAGAGTAAAAGGGAATGTGTCTGCAACAGAAGCGGATGTGGGGGATGTGGGGGTGGCAGGAGGGATACTGGGAACATTGGTGGTGGAGAATGGGCATTGGTGGAGGGATGGGTACTCGACCATTGTATGTGTGACTGAAACGTGATCACAAAAGCGTGTTAAGTCTGTACTTCTATCTCAGATGTTTCATTAAAAAATTAATATATATTTATATAACAAAAATACAATAAAATCCAATTTCTTTATAAGAAAAAAAAGTAATCTCAACACAACGTAAGTCAGAGACTGCTAGCAATAACAGCGTCATTTCACTCGATTAAACATGTGCTCGTGCCAGGAGGTTTCAGCGCGCGATCACATTTCACTCTTAGCAGTTCATTCCTGTGGCCACATTCCCAGGTACCGAGATGCAGAGTTTGGACGGTGGGTACGGGGTGAGAGTGACGTCCGCCCTGGCCTGAGTGCAAGCACCGTGCCGGGCGCCAGGGGCGCTGCTGAGCCAGCCCAGTTAGCACTTCGGTGGGTGGGTGGGTGGGTGGGGACAGGCCTGCTCTGGGGTCCTTGGGCCGCCCTGCAGAATAACCGGAAGCGAACCAACCCGTATTTCCTCTTTTTCAGGGAAGTCCATTCTATGATTTGACTCATACTAGATACAGTTTTTGCAAAACATCTAAATTTTCCTTGCAACTATATTCAAAACAAAGCAATTAAGAAGAGGGGGTGCAGATCCAGGGCAGACTGCGTGCCCTGTGTATGGGAGGCCTGGGCTGAATTCCTGGCACCTTGTCCCCCACCCCCCCAAAGAAATCAAAATAAACAAAAACAGACCCAGGGGCCAGTACAATGGGTAGGGTGTTTACCTTGCACACAGCTGACCCGGGTTCGATTCCCTGCATCCCATATGGTCCCCTGAGCATCGCCAAGAGAAATTCCTGAGTGCAGAGCCAGGAGGAGCCCCTGTGCATCGCGGGTGTGACCCAAAAAGGGAAAAAAGAAAAAGACCCATAAAAGTGCCGTCTACCGGCCGGCTTGTTTTGGTGTGAGAGAGGAAAAGAGAAGTCTCAAACATTTCCTGTGTTGCACACAACCAGCAAGCCCACGGCGGGCTCACGAGCGCGTCCTTCCACCATCAGCATCTACCAGCCGTCTGCACCCTGCATAGGAAGACATGAAGCCGGGCACGGGCGAACTTTCGGAAGAGTTGAAATACGCCAGCCACCTGGCCTGCCGCACCAATATCCACGCTGCTACTCAAAGGAGGAGGAGAAGTGACCCCAAATAGTACACCAGTGAGCACGGTTGTTTCGAAAACAGTTTACCTTACGGACACACACATCTGAATTTCAAAAAAAATTTCAATCACCAAACATTCTTTTGGTGCTAGGAATTGACCCCAAGATCCCGTGCACGTAAGGTGAGTGCTGGGCCACTACCCACGTCCCTGGCTCTACCCTCTCATTCTTTTTTTCCCCCAACTCCTTCAAAAGGTACAGCTTAGATAAGCACTAGAAGAGCAGGTCCTTGTCTTGCACAAAGATCAGGGTTCGAGCCCCGGCACCCCATGTGGTCCCCCAAACCCCGCCACGAGTGATGCCGGGTGCAGAGCCAGGGGTAAGCCCTGAGCATCGCCAGTAAGAGATCCTTGAGGAGAGCATGTGTGGTCCAAACATTAACACAAAAAAGGTCTCCAGCTTCCAACCCTGCCCCCCCAGGTCCCCCTCGACCCCCCAGGGACACACGGGCACCGAGAGGCTCGCCCCGAGCCGACTCATTCATATCCGGAGCTCGGGTGCCCGGCTGCAGGGTTCTAGGGTTTCAGCCCGCCGCCAAGGCCACTCTTACCGAGAGGAAATGGCTTTCTTTTTAAATCTGTCTTAATCGCAGTAAATTAAAAGGCTAACAAGAAATTAAACCCTCAGACACAACCAGCTGCCTGTGCCGTTTGTCTCGGTCCTGAAAGCCCAGAAATGTAAAGCCACCTGGAACATGTCCCCGCGCCACCCTGCCAGGTTTCGCTCCTGAGCGCAGTAACAACTGGGGGACCGGGCAGAAAACCACAAGAAACAGAAACGAGGGGCGGGTGGGGGGGACGGGCCAAGGCTGGGGAGAGGAAGAGGGACAGGGAGGTCGGTTCCGGGAAGGCAGAGGGGACCTGCCTTCTCGGTGAGGGCAGCAGCTGAACTAACGGCATCGCCCTTGCCGTGCGCCCTCCCCCCATCAGCCTCGAGCCGAGGGACCTTGCACCTTTCATGACCCGCAGGCATCCGTGCACATGTTTTCCGTATCTCAAGTGCAACTAAACCAGCAACAGCTGCTCCTCAGGCACATGACAGCAATGGTGTGCATTAACAGATTCCAAAACACAGAAAGGGCTCACACCTGCTCGCCACCAGCTCAGTGGGAAGGACACGCCTGGGGCCAAGTGGCCCCTGAACTAGGGGTGGGAGGTCGCCAGAAGGAGCCTCCCACCACCCACAGGCTCCTGCTTCCTCTCACCAAGGTCGAAGCCCTTGAAGACAAGACATGGGTGGCGACTACGCGCAGCGCAGGGAATTCGGGGCGACTGAGGGCTCCGTGCTCGCGTGTTCTCGCACCGACCAGCCTGGGCCGTAATTCACCTGTGTGCCGGGGGTGAGCACACCAGGGGTCAAATCCAGGTGTCCACATGCGAGTCAGGGGATCGAGCTGCTGCGTCACACCCCAGCCCCCTCCCAGCATTTGCTCTGCTTGGTTTGGGGGACACACCTGGCAGTACCCGGGCCTTACTCCTGGCTCTGTGCTCAGGATCACTCCTGGCGGGGCTCGGAGGACCACATGGGTGCCGACCCAGCCACTATCACTCCAGACCCCACCTACCAGCTTTTTAAATTATCCAGTCTAGGTCCTGGCGACATGGTCCCGGGGTGGTGCACACGTCTGGCCAGTTTGCCCTGCGGCATCACCCCGCATCGTGGAGCGTGATCTTGGAGGTACCGGCAACATCCCCAGCCACCCCCAGACACTGCAATGACAACACTAAAGGAAGGTATTTGGGGAGGGCTGCCTCACCCTTCCACATCAATGCGGTTAAGAAAAAAAGAAAAATCTGGCGCAGCACTCAAGTACATACCACACACGCACGAGGCCCTGGGCTTGATCCTGAACCCCCCCAAATAAACAAATGACTATCAGCGCACACCCGAGTCCCCAGGTGAGCCTCGGTGGGTGGGCGGGGCTGTCGGGGCTGAGGTGTGAAGGGCATCCGCAGAGACGACACTCACATGACCGTGAGATCAAGGCATTCCAGGCAGAGAGCAAGGGCCGAGCAGAGAAAGAATCTCCACTCAGGCAGAAAAAAGATGAACATAGTGAACTTGGTGCAAGTCGGGTGAGAGCGGAGGTTAAAGAAGCTAACGGGGGCTGGAGCGACAGCACAGCGGGGAGGGCGTTTGCCTTGCACGCAGCCGAGCCGGGTTTGATTCCCAGCATCCCACAGGGTCCCCCGAGCACCGCCAGGAGTAATTCCTGAGAGCATGAGCCAGGAGTAACCCCTGAGCATCGCTGGGTGTGACCCCAAAAGCAAAAAAAGAAGCTAAAGAAACGGATTCGAGGGGGGTTGGCGGAGCGGTATGTGGTGCTCTGTGCTTACTCTTGGCAGTGCTTGGGGGACCACACGGGAAGCGGGGGTGGAACCTGGGTCGGCCTGCAAGGCAAACACCTGCCCGCCGTGCTAGTCTCTGGCCCAGCAACACTCAACAGTTTTATTTGCCATCAAGGACAGGTGGGAAAAGTGGTCTAAATTTTCTACCTGCACACTCACACATGAAGAGTAAAACACAAACCAAAGAGATGGTTCAAAGGTCTGGGGCACATATTTTGCAAGCAGAAGAACTCGCTCGAACCCGGCACCGAAAAGCCCCCTACACACCACACCCAAAACAGTCCCCGAGCACCAGCATGGGAACAGCCCCTGAGCAGAGCCAGGTACGGCTCCAGAACACAAACAAAAAACTAAGAAGCAAATTTGGGGCCAGGGAGCCAGCTCATGGGTCATGACACAGGCCTTGAACGCACAAGACCCTGAGTTGGACTGTGGGCATCACGCTCCCAACACCACCAGGTGTGGCCCTGAGGGCGTCCATCAGCAGTGGACCCACGCCACAGTGACCCTCTAGGATCTACCATGGACCCACCTACCCTGACTGGAGGGCCGAGTCCTGGTGGGAGTGGCCCCCAGACTCGCTGAGCACTACTTAGGAAGGAGGTCCCCAAATAAGTAAAGGAGAAATTTATGTTTTTCTTTTCTTTTTTTTTTTGAGGGGGGGGTCACAGCTGGCGATGCACAGGGGCTACTCCTGGCTTTGCACTCAGGAATTACTCCTGGCAGTGCTCAGGGGATCCTATGGGGTGTTGGGAATCGAACTCGGGTCGGCCGCATGCAAGGCAAACACCCTACCTGCCATCCTATTGCTCCAGCCCTTTACAACACGTTTCAAGATTTAACATAAGATTTTAAAGAAACGTGTATGGCAGGCAATCTTTGGACCAGAGTCCCCACTCCCAACCCCCACACCCACACATTTTTATCTTGGAGTACTTCAGGAAAATAATTAACCGAACCATAGAAATACCAAACAATGAATCAGCAAGAAGGTGACCTAGAGACTGGGCCCCGGGCCCCCCAGTCGCAGAGTCACAGACAGAGCAGGGCCGGGGCACTCAGAGGGCAAAGGGAGGCTGCCCCAGCTCCACCTCAGATGGTGGGTGCGGCACTGGGCCTTCACAGTACCACCTCCTTGGGACAGGCCTTAAACTGCGGGGCCAGTCAAGAGCACCCCTGCTTGGGAGGGCCTCTCCCTGTGAAAAAGACAGCAACATAGATGCTAAGGGCTTACTGTGGATTCAGAGTCAAGTATACAACCTTGGTTCAAACTCTCCCCTTGCTCCTTGCCACGGAGGCCTCCCTGCTGGGGTGAATGTGGCTGGCATTCTCGCCAGCAACCACTAAGACGCAGCCGAGGACAAGAGCAGCCGCACTCACACTTCCCCTTAGGGCTCAAAGGGGTCTAGAAGGAGCTAGAGAGACAGCAGAGGAGATGGAACTTGCCCTGCACGTGGCTGACCCGGGTTCAAGTCCTGCCAGGAGGGATTCCTGAGCGTAGGCCCACGGAAAAGCCCTGGGCACCACCAGATGTGACCCACGTACCCCAGAACCAAAACAAGAAAAGCAAAGAGATCTACAAGACATAAACTTACACAAGGATAATAACAAAAATACCACAAAAAATGCTGAGCATGGTTGATTAAGATTGCTCTGGAAAGCACTGAAATTTGGGGCTGAAGCTGAATACACAGAACTGAAGACATGTTGCTTTTGCCTCTTTCTGTCTGAGGGTGAACAGTTAAAAAAAAGGGAAGGAGAGGCTGGGGCGATAGCACAGTGGGTAGGGCCTTGCACGCGGCCAACCCGGGTTCTATTCCCAGCATCCTGTATAGTCCCCTGACTACCCCCGGGGGTAATTCCTGAGTATAGAGCCAGGAGTAACCCTTGTGCGTTGCCGGGTGTGACCCAAAAAGAAAAAAATAAGGGAAGGAAGTAAAACCAATATGGAGGAGACAAGAGATACCATTTATGGGAACATGCTGAGAATTCTTCCCGGTCATTTCTCCGCTTAAAATAATTTATTTGAATGACAATTCATGCAGTGTATAACCTGTCCATTCACAGTGTACAGTTGCTACCTAGAGTCGTATCACCATCACTGCGACCCATTTTTGAGCATGTTTTTCATCCCCCAAAGAAATTCCACATTCATTAGCGAGAAGCATTTATCTCCCCTGAACCCACAAGCCCCGGGCAATCACTAATCTGCTTTCTGTCCAGAAGCTTCTTTCAATTAGCAGCACGCTTTCAAAATTCTTCCGAGTTGTTAGCATAAACTGTCAGATAATAAATATCCCCCTGTGTGCCTGTGTGGACACTCAGTCCCTCAGAACCCTTGGGGAGTGCTCCAGAAACCTGAGGAGACCAGTCACTCACCTAAAACGGCATCGTGCTCGCGAGCCCCCTCCCTCTGCCCGTCCCAAGACTTGAAATCAAACCCTGGTTTCCCTCCAACGCCAGCTCAATGGGAATCTGCCGTGCAAAGAGCCATTTTATTGCACTTTTAGTGAAGTGGGGGTGTGCAGAACCGAGACACAACCAACGCAGCGCCCAGCGTGTGGGCGCCGACACCCACTCCCAAGGTCGCTCCCCTCCGTGTGCCTATCCGTGTGTGTTCGTGTCCACAGTAACTGTGTCTGTGTGTGCTGGAGCAGGGCCTGGGGCCTGCAGCGCGCTCCCACTCCAATGAGAGACACTCCAGATAGGGCTGGCATCACTGGCACCCGGAGTTACCACCACTTCTCATTTAAATTATAATCGGAAGTTGCTTAATGATGTTTAAGTTGTTTGGGGCTAAGGAAGCTCACCCAGCAGTGCTCAGGAGCTATTCCTGTCTCAGTGCTCAGGGGGAACATGTGGTGTCAGGGATTAACCTGGGGTTGGATGCAGGCATGCAAGGCTTTATCCCCTGTGCTCTCTCCAGCCTCTATTTTTTGGTAGTTTTTTGTTGTTGTTGAAGCGGGAAGGGGGCGACGTTGGGCCACCCAGCATTGCTCTGGTACTATTCCTAGGTCTGTGCTCAGGGGTGACTCTTGGCACTGTTCCGGGGAGCACGTGCAATGGTAAAGATCAAACCAGGGTCCACCATAGAGCAGGCAAGCGTTTAACCTCTTTACTCTCTCTGACCCCGATTTTTGTTTTGCTTCTTTTGGGCCACACATGACGGCGCTCAGAGCTTACTTCTGGCTGTTAAAAAGCTCAGGACTCACTCCTGTTCTGTGCTCAGAAATCATTCCTGGTGGGGTTCAGGAAGCAAGGGGGTGATGGGGGTGGAACACAGGTCAGCCACATGCAGGGCAAGTGCCCTGCCCACCGTACGACAGTGCCAGCTCTCGCTGCTCTGATTCTTAAGTTTTGAGTAAGGGTCTATAGGAAAATAAACAAGCAGAAGATGTGGAACGGGGCCGCGACAATAGTTTGCAGCTAGGGTGTTTGCCTTGCACGCGGCCGACCCGGGTTCCATTCCCAGCATCCCATGTGGCCGCCTGAGCACTGCCAGGAGTAATTCCTGAGTGCAAAGCCAGAGCAGAGCCAGGAAGAGCCTTGAGCATCACCGTATGACACCCTCCCCGCCCTCCAAAAAAAGGTAAGTAACAGATTCAAAAGCTAGAAAAAAGATTTTCTTTTTATTTGCTCTTTGAAAACCTTGAAGAGCTTTAGGACAAAATAGATACAAAAGCCAAAATATAGTGATATGAGAAGTGGGAAAAGGAGGTACTTCTTACTAGTTAAGTGCACCCGGGGACTTTTCATTGCACTGCTTGTGCAAAGAAAAGAGGCAAGACCTGGAGTGAGAAAGACAGCAAGTGTGGAGGGCGCGAGCCTTGTACACGAACAACCCAGGTTCGAGCCCCGGGATCCCATGTGGTCTCCTGAGCACTGCCAGGTGTAATTCCTGAGTGCAGACGCAGGAGTAACCCTGAGTATCGCTGGGTGTGACTCAAAAAATAAACAAATGAAAACAAAAAATAAACCCAGAGGTGATCCTTGAGCACAGAGCCACAATTAAGTGCTAAGTACTTCCAGGTGTGATTTCCCAGACAATAAATAAAAGCAAAGGAAACACATTACCAGGGCTGGAGTGATAGTACAGTGGGGAGGGCACTTGCCTTGCACACGGCTGACCTGGATTCAATCCCTATTCACAATCAATCAATCAATCAATCAATCACAAATCATCCTGTTATTCGTCGATTGCCTCGAGCAGGCCCCAGTAATGTCTCCTTCATCCTGGCCCTGAGGTTATATTCAAGGCTCTTTAGGAGAATGAGACCCATCAATCCCTATTACCCCAGATTTTTTTTCTTTTTTTTTTGCTTTTTGGGTCACACTTGGTGAAGCACTCAGGAATTACTCCTGGCGGTGCTCAGGGGACCATATGGGATGCTGGAAGTCAAACCCAGGTTGGCCGCATGCAAGGCCAACCCTTCCTGCTGTGCTATTGCTCCAGCCCCCTACCACCCCAGATACACCCCCTGGGCCCGCCAGGAGTGAGCCCGGAGCACTGCCGGGCATGGCTCCGACACAAAAAGCACAAGCACATTGCCTCAACCGTGTTGAATAATCCCTAATCCGCTCATCACCACGGGCGGGATCCTGCTGTTCTGGTCCCCGCTGCCTGAGGCTGCTCTAGCACAGGGACCGCACTTCCAGCATTCCAGGTTCAATCAGGTTAACTGTGTGGCTGGAGAAACACATTTTAACTCAGTAGTTAACTTTATTTAACCCACAGGGGCTACTCCCCAGGGTGCCGGGAGACCACGTGGTACCAGGGATCCAATCCGGGGCCCCTGTATGCAGCCCTGGGTTCCTAAGCGCCCTTCACCTGTCTCGCTCCCCTTTTCTGGCTACCAGACACTCTGAAGGCGCACGTCTCTGAACAGACTGAAAACCACAGAACGCTGTGGTTGGCAAAAGAGGCATTGAGTGGCAATCATGTTCGGTCTATAGTCTACTTTCAGCCCAAAAGGAGAGAGAACAAAAGGGAATGCCCTGCCACAGAGGCAGGGTGGGATGGGGGGATGGGGGGTGAGAGGGATACAGGGATCCGTGGTGGTGGGAAATGGGCACTGGTGGAGGGATGGGTACTGGATCATTGTATAACTGAAACCCAAGCACAAAAATTTGTAAGTTTACAACTGTACCTCATGGTGTTTCACTAATAAAAATTTAAAAAAAAACAAACAAAACGACTGTCATGAAATCACTCCCGAAAATCTCCCCCGAGGGCCGGGCAGTCCCCTGGGGATGCCCACAGCGCTTCCAGCCCTGCCAGCAGGCTCAGTGGAACTGGAAATCGTGTGAGGTGCCAGGATCACTGGTGCTGGCATTAAGGACAGAGGTCATGAGCAGGTTACATCATCCCCTGGCCCCTACTTACAGATTGTTTTCTTTTTCATTTTTTTTAAACTTTTGAAATTTTGTAAAGCAGTTCACAACATGGGCTGGAGCGATAGCACAGCGGGTAGGGTGTTTGACTTGCATGCAGCAGACCCGGGTTCGAGTCCCCCGCCCCTCTCGGAGAGCCCGGCAAGCTACCGGGAGTATCTCGCCTGCACGGCAAAGCCTGGCAAACTACCCATGTCATATTCGATATGTCAAACACAGTAACAACAAGTCTCACAATTTGTTGTGAGACGTTACTGGGCCCATTCGAGCAAATCGATGAACAATGGGAGGACAGTGCAGTGCTACAGTGCGGTTCACAAGATTCTATTACATTTAATATTCAAACGCCAATCCCACCACCATTACATCTTCCCACCACCATATTTTGGGTGTTTCCATCCCGACCCCCAATCCCTGCCCCAAAGCAAAACCAAAATAATATTATATTTCCTTCAAAGGTTGTTTGCCTCCTAATTTGAATCCAATGAAACGTGGTGCAATACTCTTGGAGTATGGATAGGGTGTGTCCTATGAAGTGTGCAGCCGTGAATTCGGCTACACGGTCCAGCAAAAGGTTCACTCACAGGGGGTATGGTGCCGTCAGTAGGTCAACCTCTACCTGCGGGGCGAGTGCATCAGCAGCCTGATGGCGCCTTCAGACTTCCAGATACCCCAAAATTGCTGCTGTGCCTTTGGCCAGACCCCAAAAACTTGGGGCCAAGTTTACCAAGAAATTCACTGTCACTGTCCTCCTGTTGTTCATCGATTTGCTCAAGTGGGCCCAGTAACGTCTCCATCGTGAGACTTGTTGTTACTGTGTTTGGCATATCGAATACGTCATGGGGAGCTTGCCAGGCTTTGCCGTAAGGGCGAGATATTCTCAGTAGCTTGCCAGGCTCTCTGAGAGGGGCGGAGGAATCAAACCCGGCTCGGCCGGGCAGGTTGTGTGCAAGGCAAATGCCCTACCACTGTGCTATCACTCCAGCCCTCCAAGAAACTAAACAGCTAAAAGTTAGGTATGTGGGAGACACACCCACAAACCACCTCTGGCTCAGCTATATAAGCTCATTTATCAGTCTTATTTCAGAGACCCATAAATCTCAAAAGAGATCAAAAGACGCAGTTAGGACCTGTAGCACAGAGGTAGGCGGGAACCCATGACTGAAGCTCCAGGCCTGCTTGGATCGGGACTGGGCCTCCTCCCCCCAGGTCCCCAGTTTTCCAGTAGCTTGGCAGTTACACCCACAAACTGCCCCCAGCGCCCATGTAATCTCATTAACGGCCAAGACCCAGAGACTATAAACTAAAACTCCTGAAAGAGAGCACCACAGAATGTTCTGAGTCCGTGCCAGGCTGTCTTCACCATGGTGCCCAGGGCGGGGCGGGGGGGGGGGGGGCGGGTGAGAGCCCTTCCCGCCCCAAGGGACCCAGCTCCAGCAGCCAAAAATCTCCACAACCCAACCACCGCCACGCTCAAGGCCGCTCCTCCCTCGCTCAGGCTGAGCCTCACATATGAGTAAACGCATTCCTGGACTGCACGGCCACTTCTATACTGTGCTACACATCATAAAACACCCCCTACCCATTCTCCATAGGGCAGGAGCGATAGCATAGCAGGCAGGGTGTTTGCCTTGCACACGGCTGACCTGGGTTCGATTCCTCTACCCCTCTCAGAGAGCCCAGCAAGCTACTGAGAGTATCCTGTCCACAAGGCAGAGCCTGGCAAGCTCCCTGTGGCATATTTGATATGCTAAAAAGAGTAACAACAAGATTCACAAAGGAGAAGTTACTGGTGCCTGCTCGAGCAAATCGATGAACAACGGGAGGACTGTGCTACAGTGCTACCAATTCTCCATAATTACCACACCACATTTGATGGGGTTCCAATAGTAGGCAACAGATCATAGAGGGAAATATATATATGGAGATATATATGGAAATATATATATATACATATATAGATAGATGGTCGGCAACTACACCACCTCCGCTTTGCTGATGACATTGTTCTAATAACACCAAACATTAGCCAAGCGGCACAAATGCTGGCTGACTTCAACTGTGAGTGTGGAAAGGTCGGATACAGCTGAATCTCACGAAGACAATGTTTATGAGAAATAGCCTCGTTCCTGACACTCCATTCGCTCTCAACGGAATGACCATCTCTGAATGCAACAGTTATGTGTACCTAGGTCGAGAAGTCAACATGACGAATGACCTGGCACCTGAGTTGCGCAGGAGGAAGAGAGTGGCTTGGAACACCTTCAAGAGCGTCGAAGGAATAGCTAAGAGGACGAAGAACCTCCGGCTCCAGGCACATCTCTTCGATTCCACTGTTCTTCCTGCATTAACACACGCCTCAGTGACCTGGGCCCTACGAAAACATGATGAGAACGCTCTTTGGGTCTCCCAAAGAGGAATCCAAAGAGCTATGCTTGGAGTATCACGTTTCACTCAAATGAGAGAAAGAATCCGGAGTTCCGACCTCCGTCGACGATCAAGAATCAGGGACGCTGTCTCGTTTGCCAAGGCATCAAAAATCAGATGGGATGGACACGTAATGAGGTTTGGAGACAACAGCTGGACTAGAGCTGTTACCAACTGGATTCCATGGGACATCAAAAGACTGCGTGGCCGCCCATCTACCAGATGATCAGACTTCTTCATCAAGATCCTGAACAATCGGTTTGAGGCTTTTCATGTTCCTAGAACAAACAGATGCCACTGGGCTACACTAGCAAGCGACAGGGACATATGGAGACGTTACTGGCGCCCGCTCGAGCAAATCGACGATTAACGGGAAGTCAAGTGATCAAGTGATATATACATATTTTCAGATATATATACCAAAGCTCACATCACCCAAACGTTAACGACATGTTAGTGATATCCTATAGAATGTCTTCATGGGTCCTGCCAAAATAGAAAATCTTCACACTGTTTCCTATACGAACACTTTTTTGTAAGCATGTCCAGCAGTTCTTCATAACAGACAATATGAAATATATTATTTCGGTTGTGTTTTGGGACAGGAATTGGGGTTTGGGATGAAAACATCCCGAATTTGGTGGTGGGAAGGTGTAATGGTGGTGGGACTGGTATTTGAATATCGAATGTAATCAAACACTGTGAACTAATTTATAAAATTAAAAAAATTTTTTTTAAAAGTAATGTGGGGGCTGGAGCACAGCAGGCAGGGCATTTGCCATGCACGCGGCCGACCCGAGTTCGATTCCCAGCATCCCATATGGTCCCCTGAGCGCCACCAGGGATAATTCCTGAGTGCAGAGCCAGGAGTAACCCCTGTGCATCGCCGGGTGTGACCCAAAAAAAAAAAAGTAATGTGGAGTTCATGTCCAATTCAATCAGCTTGATCAATGGCTGAATAAATAGCAGTGCTCCTACATTTAAAAAAAAAAATGTTCATTCCTGGGTGTGATTCAGCCCGAGCGACTGGTGGAGAGTGGCCATGGGCATGGTGGTGGCTGGTTGAGTTCTAGAGGTTTTCGGCTGCAGGGTCCCTTGGGGCGGGGAGGGGTCTCACCCACCCCCCATTTTTTTCTTTTTAAATTTTTAGGGCTGGGGAGATAACTAAAGGTGGGAGCATATGCCTTGAATGTGTGAGACCCCAAATTCAATTCCCAGCATCCCACACGTGTCCCAGGATTGTGGCCAGAGGCGCGGCCGGTCACTGCTTAGGAGGCTCAGACAGTGGATACCCAGTTTATTACTAAGCACTTTGTGCTGCTTGGACCCAGAGCCTCGCCTGTGCATGGAACTGCTGAGTTACAGCACTGGCACCAAAGAAATGTTTATCGCTCTGACTTTGCTTTAAAACATGATATAATGTTCAGGGCTCGCGAGATTACACAGCAGATAGGGCAGTTGCCTTGCATGTGGTCGACCGGGTTTGATCCCCTGCACCCCACATGGTCCTCAGTGTCTTCCAGGAGTTACCCTGAGAGAGGAGCAGGAGTAAGACCTGAGCACCACGGGTGTGGCCCCAAAATAAATAAACATGATATAACGTTCACGTGTAGGACTATAAGATTCATTATGATGTCTTTGGGCTTTGTGATTTTGTTCTGTTTTGTCCCTGTGATCTCCCAAACTCCTGGCGGGGCTCCATGGACAATGCGGGATGCCGGGGATTGAACCTAGGTCGGCCACGTGCAAGGCAAACGCCGCTCCCCCCCCCACCGCTGTACTATGGCTCCAGCCCATTATGATGACTTTGGGGAGTCACACGAGCACTGCTCAGGGGCCACTCTAGGCATACACGGGGGACAGCTCAGGTCTCCTTCTGAGCCACCTGCGGGCCCAGGACCGGACTGAGTGAATTACGTTCTGAATCGCATCTAATTCAAGTTGGTTTTATTTTTTAAGTACACATGTAGTTTGCATTGTATTTCTTTTTATCAGTCAGTTTCTCCATTTTTAACATGACTAGGAGTCATGCAAAGCAATAATGAGAAAGGATAAAAAACAACGAGAAAAATCAAATTTCCAGTTTGTGCAAACATAGTCACAGAACCAGGCACGTAAAGGTCTAAAGCTAACAGAAAGGGAAAAAAAAAATGTACTGAAGAAATTTACTTCACTAATTACAAGTAGCAACCACAAGAGTATTAGAAAACACTCCACGGGATGATGAAAAGGAAATATAGGAGCAGAAAACAAAATATATGTGACGGCCTGGCCCGCAGGCCATGAACCAGGCCATTATCTCCACTCACTGACGCCAGCTAAAGTGCAATGAACAGTGGGAGGGAACGCTGGAACGGCAGTGATCACTGGGAAAGAAGGAAGATTTCCTAGCACCCCCCCGCCCCCCCCCCCCATGCTGGGGATCAAACCCAGGGTCTCCCCCACACAGGGCAAGTTATCTACCGCCGAGCCATATCCCCAACCCCAAGGTCAAAACGGTTTTGGTTTGGGGGCCGTATCCGGCAGTGCTCGGGGGACCATATGGGATGCTGGCTGTTGCACCCGGGACAGCCGCATGCAAGGCAAATGTCCTACCCACTGTGCTATCTCTCCGGCCCCCAAACTTAAAAAGCTTTTCTTCGATCCATTTACAAAAGCGACAGAAACGAAGCTCAGTTTCCAGGTCTGCGGTTGACAGCCCAAGGCATGGCAGCACCCTAGGCGGAGACTGAGGAACAGGAGCCCAGAGCCGCTGGCTCGGAGACCGCACTCAGGCCGCTGCTGAGAGCTCTGGGCTTAGCAGCGCATCCCGAAGCAACAGGCAGGAGAGCTTTTTCATTATTTCCAGACCATGAATCATCGATGAGACCAAGGTAGGAGAGGCCCCGCCTGCTCCGCGCTATTAGAGAGATCAATTGTCCTTTCATCAACATGTCTGAGCAGGGGCTGGCAAACCAGATCCGGCCAGAGGGGACGGGGACCAAGGCGAGCATTTAAGGTCTGGGTATCCCTGAGAGAAGGAAAAAGGCCTGCTGGCTGGCGGGGTTGGGAATTCTCTGGAGTCATAACTTATCAAATCACTGGTGCCATTTAAACAGTAACAACCTTACAAACTGCTGCTTCAGTAGCTGCAGATCCATAAACAGAGTATTTCACTGGCTGACAACTCCGTCATCATTTATTAATGGCCAGAGGCTCTGACGGGAACTCTTCCCTTAAAACCAGGAATTGCCTTTGCAGAAAGCCAGGCCGTGAAGAAAGAGAACCAAAGGCTGGACTCCACAAAAAGAAGTGGGGGAAGGGAAAAAAAAAGCAACTTTAGAGAATAAAGAGAAAAAGCCTGAGTTCTGAAAACACCAGTTATATATTTTGGGAGGTAAACGCTGGGGAGAGGGCCGGAATAACCGCCCCCGAGGACCAGGCAGCCTGCAGGAAGGGCCCCTGCCAAGTACGGATGGGGAATTCATATTACCATTTGGAAGCGTGGTATTGTAAACTCTGGGCACTTTTGTTGGCAAATCTGCAAGAACGTACACGCTCTCCCCACAGAGGCCTTCCCTGGCACATCTGCCCGCCTTCCTGGCACTCAGCCCCTCCGAGTCCGCTCGTGAACCCCGAGGTTTGTGAGGGCAGGTCCAGGGTACCCCTGCACCCAGCACAGAGTACCCCACCCGTGCAGTAGCTCACCCCGGGCTTAGTCTACTTATCCCAGTAACAGAGGGCTCTGGGGGAGACACATGCCCCGCCCTCAGCCCCCCCGCTCCCATGGAGAGAAGTCACTGGGGTCAGTCCTGACGCTTGGTCCCTAATCCCACGGTCCTGGAATCCCTAGAAGAGGAAGAGACATATGAGATAAAAGATACAAACGGAGATAGAAGATACAGGATATCCTGTCAAAGACCAAACAGAGACAGGCTGAGGGGGCCGCAGGTCACCCCAAGGAGTCAGGGAGCGAGGGTTCCGCAGAACCAGAGCCGCGAGGAGGCAGCATCCAGCGCAACGAGTGCTCGCGGGCCTGCCACGCGCTGTCAGGTCGGGAGGAGGCTCGCAGACTGATCCGGAACGAGATCCAGCTCCAGCCCTTTGCAGCCAGAACCAGGTTTCTCCCGGTCAGTGGGGCGAACAGGCCCAGCGACACCGGGCACTCGGGAACGACAGACC
Source organism: Sorex fumeus (assembly GCF_029834395.1). Taxonomy (NCBI): domain Eukaryota; kingdom Metazoa; phylum Chordata; class Mammalia; order Eulipotyphla; family Soricidae; genus Sorex; species Sorex fumeus. The sequence goes on along the minus strand of NW_026606150.1, from coordinate 5,262,259 downwards.
AGAGTCTCGGTGCTCCAAACAGCTCTCGGGATTCCCAGCTAACTGGGAACAGAAAGGAGAAAATGCTTTGGCCCTTGCTCACTGGGGAGCAGACAAAGTATCCCCGGGATAAGGCAGTGCAGTGGCAGCTACCACCTGGCCAGGGTCCCAGTGGAAAGCAAGCCTCAGTACACACACGCTCCACTCAGCACTTCCCTGTCCGACCTCAGACCCGTGCCCTGAGACCAGCCCAGTGGCCAGGCCTCCGGAGGCTTCTGCTCCGAGCCAGCTGCGGGGAAACCTACTGGATGAGCTGGAGAGGGGCTTCAGGGAGAAGGCACAGGCCCGGCCTGCAGCAGCCTTGGGGTCAGTCTCTAGCACCGCACACTCTTCCAAGCACCACCAGGAGCGACCCCTGGGCACTGAGCCAAGAGTCGCCCCATGTCCCCCCACCCCTCCAAATCCAATCGATACAGAAGGACTTTACAGAGTGCGTGACAAGCTGCCAAGTGCCGTGTGGGAAAGTCAGCGGGGCGGACATGGGGCAGATCCCCCCAGGGGCCCCACCATGATAATGATGCACCCCATAAGGATGCGCTAGCGGTGAGCTGTGGCGAGCGCAGGTGCCACCCCACCAAGGGGCCTGAAGGCCACTGCAGCGACTCTGAGTTTGCCCTTTAAGTAAACGAAAAAAGCTCCTTCATTCAGCATCCCCCCCCCCCCTTGGTGGATTTTGCTGTGCTGCAGAATTCCAGTCCCGGGCGGGACACTCAGGTGCAGGTACTGACACGGAACCTAAAAAAAAACGCCTACTTCAGTAAAAGGCTGCAAGCTCGCCGCCCCGCTGGGAGACCAATGACGCTGCACAGGAGGAAACGGAGGAGGCACGGGGGTAAAGGAAGAGAGCGGAGGGACCTCTGGGCCGGGGCGGGGGTCAGAGAACAGGCACCGGCCCTCTCCCCGGCCGCTCACTTTCCAGTTCCAGTAAAAGGGGGGTGTTGGTCTGTTTTATTCCCCCCCCATCTCTCCCCCCACAGGGGCCACACCCGCCGGCAGAGGCGCTTGGGCCCTCCCTCATCCCGGGAGGATCTCCCCTGCCCTGCACGCACCTGGCTGCACCTGGGCTGTGGGTTTGGACGTGGGCTCGCTTGGATTCGGGCCGCAGTGCTCGCGAGCCGCTCCCCTTGGCTGTGGTGTGCAGATGCCAGCCTCGCTGGCGCGGGCATCCTGAAAGGCCCCGGGCTGGGGTCGGGCCGGGTCAACTAAATCAGGGGGTCCGGACTATGCAGCAGCTGTTTGGCCGCTGAACTATTCCCAGGCTCGAAAGAAAAGGGCTTTTGTCTGAATATAAGCTTACAAACGCCAAACAGGCCCCGGCAGCGGGTGCTCAGCGACAGCACCCTCTGGGAGGGGGACACAGAGACACAGTCCCATCGCCCTTTCCGTTGTGAGTTTTATTTGGGGGCCACACAAGGTGATGTTCAGGGGGCTACGTCCAGCGTGGTGCAAAACAAATCCCAATGCTTCGGTTCCATCCAACACAGAAACAAGACTTCTTTTTTGTTTGTTTTGAGCCAAACCCAGTGGTGCGCAGGGCTTACTCCTGGCTCTGTGCTCAGGAATCACTCCTGGCAAGGCTCAGGGGACAATATGGGGGACCAGGGATCGAACTCGGGTCAGCCCTCCCCACTGTTCTGTCACTCCAGTCCCCAAGCGGCTTCTGATGCATGCATTCGATGGTCTTCTGAGCAGCACTGAAGCCAGGACCAGGGCCTTTGTGACCAAGCGTCAGCCACAGTGCTCTCCACAAAGGTCAGGTAGTAGATACTGGGCCAGAGTCAGGGGTGCAGCTCAGAAATGGGGCCACAGCAGGACAAAAGCAGTCATAAACAACAGGTGGAGAACCCGGAGAAATAGATGAATTCTTGGACTCACACAATCTCCCAAGACCGAATGAGAGTAGGCAGAAAAGCAGAACAGACCAATCATGAGTCAGGAAATTAAAAGTCACTAAGAATCTCCCCAAAACAAAAGTCCAGATCAAGAAGAGTCCCACCAAAGGCTTCCAAGACTTACTACCTATACGCAAGCTCTTTCAAAATACCAAAGAGGGGCCAGAGCAATAAGACAGGTGGCTGACCGGGGTTCAATCCCTGGTACCCCATATGGTCCCCTGAGCACCGCCAGAAGTAATTCCTGAGTGCAGAGCCAGTAATAACCCCTGAATAATGCCAAGTGTGGGGGCTGGAGCGACGGTACAGGATGCAGGGCGCTTGTCCTGCATGCAGCAGACTTGGGTTCAATCCCAGGCACCAGATATGGGACCCCAAGCCCCGCCAGGAGTAGCCCTGAATACCATCAGGTGTGGCCCTAAAACCCAACCCCCCACCAAAAAAAAGAACTTTAGAGACTGATATCCCTGATAAACACTGATCCAAAAATCCTGAACAAATCTTAGAAAACTAAATCCAATGATAAAGTAAAAGTAAGTAAAGGCCCTCCCGTTGATCATCGATTTGCTGGAGTGGGCCCAGTAACGTCTCCATTGGAGACTTTGTTGTTACTGTGTCTGGCATATCGAATACGTCGCGGGGAGCTTGCCAGGCTCTGCCGTGCGGGCGAGATACTCTCGGTAGCTTGCCGGGCCCTCCGAGAGGGGTGGAGGAATCGAACTCGGGTCGGCCATGTTGGCTGCGTGCAAGGCAAACGCCCTACCGCTGTGCTAAAGAATCATTCACCATGCTCAAGTGGGAGGCAAGGATGGTTCAGTATATGTAGATCATATTAACAGAATATGCCACATCAACAAAAGGATATTTAAAAACCCATGATCATATCAGTTCATGCCAAGAAAGCTTTTGAGGGGCTGGAGACAAAGTTTAGGCATAAGGCACTCAGTTCAATCCCTGGTACTGCATACAGTCCCCTGAGCACCGCCAGGAGTGATCCCCGAGTGCAGAGTCAGAAATAAGCCTGGAGAACAGAGTACGGCCCCCAAACAAAAACAAAAACAAACAAACAGGAAAAAAAAGGACAGGAAAGAAAATAAAATGGAAAAATGTATATTTTAGACAAAATTCCGTCTCATTCATGAAAAAACCCTCAACAAAGTGAGAGATAGAGAAACTTTCCTCAAGACAGTTAACAGCCATTTACAGAAAACCCAACCTCAAAACTCAAGAGCAACTAAATCATTGACAGTCTTCCCAGGCATGAGGCAGGGCTGTCCACTTTCTCCCCTATTATTCGATATATTTTTGGAAGCCCTCAACACAGCAATTAGGAAAGAATAAAGGAGTCAAAGGGATCCCAACTGGAAAAGAAGTTAAAATATCACTATTTGCAGATGACAAGATAATATACATAGACTATAAAGATGCCACTGAAAATCTGGAATGAGACAAGCTGGCTATAGCAGGCTGTAAAACCAACACATTAAAAATCTGTCAGGTTTCTATAATAAGTAACAAACTGGAAGTGAAATAAATGAGCCACTCCCACTTAAAATAATGTTCAAAACATCAAGTACCTAAGAATCAGCAAAGGAGGTAGAAGATTTATACTCTAAAAACTGTAAGTCACTACTGAAAGAAATACAAGAGGATTCCAAACACCCATGTTCACAGATTAGGAGAACATTGTCAAAATGACCTCCCTATCCAAGGCGTCGCAGATTTTATGCAATTCGCATAAAAATCCCAGTGACATTCAAGGACTTAAAACAATTCTACTAAAATTTGTATGAAATCTACTGAAATATGTATAGAATCACAAAACTCCCCAACAGTCTCTATTCTAAGAAAAATAGCTGGGAGGTATTCGCTTGCTGACTTTAAGTTGTACCATAAAGCAGCTAACTACATAATCAAAACTGTGGTACTGAAAGACCACAGACACTCCCAGACCAATGGAACAGAATTAAAACCCCAGAGTTACACTTTCAGATTTATGGATGGTTAATTCATAACAAAGGAGCTGCATGCGTGAAGGGGAGCAAGAAAGACTCTTCAAGGGCTGGAGCGATAGCACAGTGGGTTGGGTGTTTGACTTGCACACGGCCAACCCGGATTCGATTCCCAGCATCCCATATGGTCCCCCGAGAACCACCAGGGGTAATTCCTGAGTGCAGAGCCAGGAGCAACCCCTGTGCATCGCTGGGTGTGACCCCCCCAAAAAAATTTAAAGTAAGAATAAAGCTTCATATGACGCCGCAGCAGCTAAACTTCTTGCAACACCTCTGCCAACACAAAACATGTAATTCGAAAGGATATTTGCACATCTCGTTCATGGCAACTAGGTAAGATAGCTAGGATATGGGAGCAACCCAAAAGGGAAATAATGGGGGCTGGAGAGATAGCACAGCGGGTAGGGCGTTTGCCTTACACGCGACCGACCCGGGTTCGATTCCCAGCATCCCATATGGTCCCCTGAGCACCGCCAGGAGTAACTCCTTTTTTTTTTTCTTTCTTTTTTTTTCTTTTTTTTTTTTTTTTTTTTGCTTTTTGGGTCACACCCGGCAATGCACAGGGGTTACTCCTGGCTCTGCACTCAGGAGTTACTCCTGGCGGTGCTCAGCGGACCATATGGGATACAAGGAATTGAACCTGGGTCAGCTGCGTGCAAGGCAAACGCCCTCCCCGCTGTGCTATCTCTCCAGCCCCAGGAGTAACTCCTGACTGAAGAGCCAGGAGTAACCCCTGTGCATCACCAAAAAAGCAAAAAAAAAAAAAAAAAAAAAAAAGGCAGTAATGGATGACGGGGTAAGGAGGTTGTGGATTGTACACCCAACGGAATGCCAGAGAGCGCTAAGAGATGAGGAGGTCTTGCAGTTGGCTGCAACTGGATGGAACTGGAAGGTGGCAGAGGAAAAAAAGGAAGTCGGAGGGAGGTCAAATCCCAGCGGATCCCACTTACCCATGGCAGACGGCGCAGCAAAACAGGGGAAGAGCCAGCACTGAACAACAACAGACCCTCGGCCTTGGGTTACAGACCGGTGATTACCAAGCCGTGGGAGACAGGAATGAAGAAGTAACGGAGACAGTGACGGACGCTTGGGGGCCTTTTGGTGAGATGAAAAATAAGGCCCTCCCGTTGATCGTCGATTTGCTCGAGCGGGCCCAGTAACGTCTCCATTGGAGACTTTGTTGTTACTGTGTCTGGCACATTGAATACTCTCGGTAGCTTGCCGGGCTCTCCGAGAGGGGCGGAGGAATCGAACTCGGGTCGGCCATGTTGGCCGCGTGTAAGGCGAACGCCCTACCCGCTGTGCTATCGCTCCAGTGAGATGAGGGGCAGTAATTGTACCTCACAACCAGAAACGCTAGCACTGTTGAAACCATTATCCAAATTACTAAAAGAAAAAAAGAAAGCAAACACTTTAAAGCTGACCCAGCAACAGCATTATTTAAAGATTAAAATAAAACTGAAACAAAACAAAGGGCAGAGGAACACACGTGGCTGTGTGCCTGTCAAACTTCATTTACAAACACTGGCTTGGGCAGGGCCTTCTCATTGGCCTGTTCCATAGGCAACCAAACACTAACCAGCAAGAGCAGGAAGGTAGGGGCTGGAGCGATAGCACAGCGGGGAGGGCGTTTGCCTTGCACGTGGCCGGCCCGGGTTCGATTCCCAGCATCCCATATGGCCCCTGAGCACCGCCAGGAGTAACTCCTGAGTGCAGAGCCAGGAGTAACCCCTGTGTACCAGTGGGTGTGACCCAAAAAGCAAAAAAAAAAAAAAAAAAGCAGTAAGGTATAGATACTCCCCACAAGTGGAAAATTCCACCGAGTCTGCCTCCACAATGACTCCCATTTGTCATTTCCTTTCTACTTCCCTGGCACAGGCCTGATCAGAGCCTCACTTCCACTGCTGCCTATTTCACGGCTGCACAGGCTACTTCCTGCGCCCGAGCCCCTCCCTCCCAGGCCCCACCTGTTCAAATCAGCTCCCCAGAGTTCAGATGCACCAACTTAGAACTGGATGGCGGAAGGCCTTACTGTTCATTTCAAGAAGGATGAAATGGTCTTGTGGTTCTGCGTTTTGGAAAACGTGTCCCTACTCTTCTGGGATGGAGACTGAAGTTACGGGTCAATGGGATGACGCCCGAGCTCTGCTTCCAAAGAACCTGAGGGCGAAAGTAGGGGACAGGCAGCAGATCCCACCCCCCTGTGCTGAGAAGGCGACAGGCAGAGTCGGGGCCTCACGACACCGCGTCTCCAGCTGGCCGAGAACACTCACAACTGTTTTTCCCACAGCGAACCACTAAAACTGAGAATCCTGGTTGCAACGTCAGACTTTCTAGAGGAATCAATGTCGTTTCCCTCAGTCCGGACTGCTGGTTTTGTACCATGCTCAGAAGGTCCGGCCGGGCGGGGGGCTCATGCTGACCCACTGTAGCCGTTTATCCGAACCGAAACTCTCTCACCGGATGCCGTCCAATCAAGCTGTCTGGACCCAAAAGACTCTCGGGCAGAAGGAGCAGCAGGCCCACCTGTGACGCCCCCTCCTCATCAAAATGAAGCTTGAAGAACTTTGATCATTCGGAGGGTCCCACACGTGGGGCCCTGGGCTCTCTCCAGCTCGCCACTGGAGCGATCCAACGAGAAGCAGGCCACACTGGCCATTCCCTGCCGCCTCCTGAGCCAGGGTGGGAGTGGACAGGGCGGGACTGGTCTCCCTGGCAAGGGGCAGGCGCTGCTCTTCTCCACCGCTGCTTCCAAGGCCACCGATATTTCCAATCACCCCCACATGCCACCTTCTTCCCAGGGGCAGCAGCCACCACCAGCTCGGGAGTTTGGGTAGACGTGGGCATGTGTCCTACTCGTTCAGGACCATTACTCAGATGCTGATCTCCTCACATAAAGGACAAACATTCCTCACCCACTCAGCAACGTGAACTGCCACACCGAGCCCTGGTTACATCTGAGACAGGGGATCGGGAAAGTTCCAATTATCTAGCGCTGGTTTCCAATTTTAAATATCTTAAGTGCCTCCAAAAGACTAGCAAACTCACACCGCTATATTTAGCAAGAGGTTCTCTCAGCCCACATTATATGAAATGAAAATAAGAACTCTGTTACTGAAAAAGAAAAAACCGGGTAGCTGGCTTTCGGATGAGTGCTTCGGCTCTGTTTGGGGCCACACCCCGCAGTGCTGGAGGGTCACGCTCGGAGGTACAAGAGGGAGCCTGAGGGGGCTGGAGCGTAGCACAGTGAGTAGGGCGTTTGCCTTGCACGCGGCTGACCCAGGTTCGATTCCCAGCATCCCATATGGTTCCCTGGGTACCACCAGGGGTAATTCCTGAGTGCAGAGCCAGAAGCAACCTCTGAGCATCGCTGGGTGTGACCCAAAAAGCAAAAAATAAAAATAAAAAAGAGGGAGCCTGAGGCACAGAGTCGGGTCCCGTAAACAGGGCCCCAGCTCCGGCTTGTCCCCAAATACACGCATCTTAAGGAACAATTGAACATACCCACCAGACACACGGGCCCGGCCTGACCGAAGGACGGCCTTGGCTGTCCCCACTGACCACACACGCTGTGCACGCGAGGCTCCCTCTGCAGTGCTCACCCTCCTCTCACTGCTCTCACGGCAGCTGGGCCCGAGGCTCTAAGTGCCTGGCAGGTAACTGCAGAGTACGCGAAAGCCCTCCCTTCCCTGGGAAAGTCAACCGTGCACTTCCCCACCACATTCCTTCAGTTGCCCGTATCCGTCCAGGGCACAATCGGCCTGAGACTGCAGGAAGGTCGAGTTCCCAGCCCACAGCCTCCATCCTGATTCCGAGCACAGTTTCAAACAGTTCCATGATCAAATCAGAAAACAATTATGCCCAGCCATTTAAAAAAGAGCAAAGTAAAACAAAACCTCTTGATGTCTAGGGACTTCTTCAGTGGGAAAAGGAAAACAGGATAGAAAAGTTTTAATATGGGACTGGAGCGATAGCACAGCGGGTTGGATGTTTGCCTTGCATGCAGCCAACCCGGGTTCAATTCCCTGCATCCCATATGGTCCCCTGAGCACCGCCAGGAGTAATTCCTGAGCGCATGAGCCAGGAATAACCCCTGTGCATCGCCGGGTGTGACCCAAAAAGCCAAAAAAAAAAAAAAGTTTTAATATGACTCCATTTTTAAAATGGCATCCCTAGAATTTTCTTTTTGGTGAGGGGGAAAGAGTTCAAAGGAGTGGAGCACATGCTTTGCAATAAGAAGCTCTAGGCTACCTATCGCCCCAGCACTGCAGAGTCCCCTGAGCACTGTGCTGGGAGCAGCCCCGTGTTCCACCAACGTGGTTCAAGAACCAAAACCCAATAAATAAATTAATGAAAAAACAAATACAGTACCTAGGGTTGGCCACTATGTGCATATACACTTCTATATTACATAAGAATGGGGAAAATATGAAAGAATGCACGCCGACTGGGGTTATGCAAAATGAGAGAAAGAGGAAGAAGGAAATGAGGCAAGCAGGAGCGAAATGACAGGCTACGTGACAGACGTTCCCAGATCTGACCCCTTCTCACAGGTTCGCAGATCCAGGTAGTCACAGGATGTGACCCCTTTAGTGGAGCCATGTCAAAGTACTTGGAAACATATTTTCCCTTTGGCAGTAGCAGGGAGGGACCCCAGAGCCAACCGAGGGCTTGTGATCTTCAGAGCCACGTGCATTCCTGTTTAAAGCTTTTCAACAGAACCAGGGCCTCTGTCCGGCAAAGCCAACAGCCACCACTACTGTAACCCGGTTAGCAAAAGGGCAGTTACACTTGAAAGAAACAAAAAACCTTCCAGATGCAGAGAAAGCTCAGACTGAGTCCGCACTCTGTACGCAGGAGGCCCCGGCCCCAACCCTCACACCACCCTGGGAGCAACCCCCAAGCACCTTGGGACATCACCCCAAAACAATAATACAAAATAAAACCCTGTGAGCAAAAACATTAAAAATTCTAAGGGTCAGAGAAACAGCTCAAAGGGCTGTACTCCTGCTTTGCATGTGGGAGGCCCACGTTTGACCCCCAACACCTCAGGGTCCCCCAAGTACCACCAGGATCGACTGCCAAGCAGGGAACCAGGAGAAGCTTCCGGACAAGGTGTTGCCCCAAGTGGAGGGGAAAATTAAGGTCTTAAAAACAACATAGGAAGAAACAACAAACCGTTGCAAACAAATTCAGAAAACAAACTATTTCAACATTTCTCAATACTACGCTTTCTTCACGCTGTCAGTCTGCAAATTCTCTCCTCCTAGTGCTATACCTCTGGTCTCCTCCCTTCAATACAGGCCAAGCTTCGCGGAGCACTTTTGAGGGAGCCTAAGACTGTGGGAAAGACACCGTGAGACCTCCCAGGGCAGGAACCCGTCCCCACGGCCCCCACCATTCGTGCCCCCCAGAGCTTGCCCCGGGAACCACGACGTGAGGAAGACAACTGGCTTGCGGAAAGGGACAACCCACAGCAGCCCTGGCTGAGGACCAGCCCGTGGCCCGGCAGTCTGAGCAGAGTGGACCCTGCCGACGAAGCTGTAGAGTAATACGGACCTCCTTTTAGCAACTAAGCTTTGGAGTGGCGTTTTTCACACAGGGGTAAATAACTGGGGTAGATACCACTTCCGGTTTTACAGAGTGAACCCAGGAGACGGCTCAGGGGGCTGCTTCAAGCCCCAATTCCAGCACCCAGGCCCCGCCCCCGAGCACAGCAAGGGAGGTGCCCCCCACCCCAGCACAGGAAAGCCCAAAGGGCTCAGGAGCCGGTCAGGCTGCAAACCACTACTCAGTCACCACCACTGGTACCTGTCTTCCTGCTTCCGGGTGCCACCGACCACAGACCAGGGTGCAGGTGCCGCGGCGGGAGAAGACCAGGGAGGAGGGAGCCAGGGACAACAGATAAACACAACAAGGATAAAAAAAAAATCTGATTTCTCACTCTGGGAAAAGGTTCCATGAAGATGGAAAGCCGTGGGCTGGAGAGAACTCCAGGACATTATACTGGAACCAAGAGCGTTGGTGGTACAGGATGTCTTGTCTATGTGTTTCGGGGGCTGTGGTCAGGGATCACTCCCATAGTGGACAAAGTCTCCCACATGCAGTGCAGGGACGGAACCGGGTCAGCCACGTGCGAGGCCTAAGTCCCTTGACCCGGTGCCATCTCTGGGCCTGGGTATGTTCTGTGCTGGTTGTGGGGTCTCGGGTCCCCGGCTCCGTCTGTTTAGAGCACTGACACGCAACGACAGCCAGAGGCAGGAAGCACAACTGATTCACAAATCTGTGTTTCGAAATATCGTCTGCAGGGGCTGGAGCAATAGCACAGCGGGTAGGGCGTTTGCCTTGCGTGCAGCCGACCTAGATTCGATTCCCAGCATCCCATATGGTCCCCCGAGCACCGCCAAGAGTAATTCCTGAGTGCATGGGCCAGAGTAACCCCTGTGCATTGCCGGGTGTGACCCAAAAAAAGCAAAAACAAACAAATAAATAAATACCATCTGCAAAAAAAAAAAATTAGAACTCCACAGATAAATAAATGATAGATCCCAAGGTCAGGGCAGGGGAAAATGCAGCCTGGGAGGGGAGCGCGCTAGCCTGCATTCACACAGCCCAGGTTCCTCAGGAATGATTCCCAAGTGCCGGGCCAGGAATAAGGCGGAGCGACCACCCCCCCCCCCCGAAAAAAAAAGAGGCAGGGAGACTGGAACAGCTTGTTCTGAAAAATTAGGAAATATTCAAAAATTGGTAAGGACACAGGAAAAAAAAGAAAATATCTGATGGGCCCCTAACCAGAGCAAGCTGAGCAGCCAAACAAATCGTAATGCTAACTAACCATGTGCAGATTGCAAGTTCGTGCTGGAAAGGGCCAGAAATGGAAGAGCAAGGGACAGAAGGAGAAGAGCGGCTGGGGCCCGGTGCCAGGACAGCGGCGAGAGCTTTCTGCCTTGCCGCGGCCAGCCTTGGTGTGCCAGCAGTGGTCCCTGAGCACCGCTGGGTGTAGCCCCCGAGCAAAAACAAGACGCTAACGAAAACGACCAGGAACCATCACTCGGCAATCCCGCGGTGACCACTGGCTCTAGGCAGGACACCAAGCTGGGACAAAGGCCGAGGGGAGCGGGCACTGGGGGAGGGCGTGGCACTCCTGTGATCATCAATACTATAAATCCTGATTTGAATGAGCACCAGAAAATAAGCCTGATCTGGGGCTGGAGAGATAGCACAGCGGGTAGGGCATTTGCCTTGCACACGGTCGACCTGGGTTCGATTCCCAGCATCCCATATGGTCCCCTGAGCACCGCCAGGAGTAATTCCTGAATGCAGAGCCAGGACGAACCCCTGTGCATCGCCAGGTGTGACCCAACAAGCAAAAAAAAAAAAAAAAAGCCTGATCTCACAGATCTCACATCACCTTCACATGAAACACCCACAGGTTACTCGGAGGACAAGAAACACAATGGAGAAAAGGCAGAGGTGCCCGGCAGACCGGGCACAGCCAGAGATGACTGGGGCTGACAGCACAGGCAACAGCCAGTTGTGGCATTGGCTGCAATGTACTGAGATGAAGACCGCATCGTTCTGCATTACTTCTGCCCAGAAATCACAAGCTGGGTCTGGTCCCAAGGACAGATGGACAGCCAGCCTGCACGTCCCCCTGCCCAGGAGAATAAACGAGAAGGCAGAGTTCCTCTCCGGACTGGCAGCCGGGGTGGGGGTGGGGGGTTGGGGGAAGGGCCGTGGCCACTACGTCCCAGGCAAGTTCTTCGGTGGAATTCTGGACCAGCTAGAAGACACTGTTGATGCAACTAGAAAAACGTGAACCGGGTCTCTACACTGGAGAAGAGGGTTTCATCAAGGCTGACAGCCGACCTTAGAGGGAGGAAGAGAAGTGATTTAAGACTGCCTTTAATTGGCAGAATCAGACAAAAATATTTAAGGGTGACAGGGAATCAAATCTGACTTGGTTTCAAAGATAGCATCATCCCATAATGCAACAAATCTTCTGTCCCTGAGTGTGGATGAGGTCAGGGCTATGTAAGCGCTTCTCCCCAGTTCCAGACTGAAAGAAAACAGCGCCATCAGATACACACTCTGGGGTGTAATGAAAAGGACTCAATCTGCATTCCCTGAAGAACTGCTCCAGGGCAGGGACGATGCCTCAGAGGGCTGGAGGACCTGCTTTGCACGAGGGAGCACTGAATTCCAAACTTCAATCCCTAGAACTGCACAGTCCCGCCAACACATGGTCAGAGACAAAAACTACTACAAATCAATCATTTCAAGGCAAACAACCCAATTGCCAAAGCAGGCAACGGTCCACCCGGTAAGGCCCGGCCGTCAGCGCTGGAGGGCTTGTGGATGGAGCCGCCCCTCTGCGGGCTGACAGCGCCGGGCAGCTCAGGCCGCCTGACTGCATCGCAGGCTCAGCAGCTCCGGGCACATTCCCCAGCTCCAGCTTCCAGGAGCTTTCAAGGTCTTGGCTGGGGCTATAACCTCCTGGGAGGCCTGACTGGAGCAGGACCCATTCCAGGTTCTCGTTGGCTCCTGGCAGCGCTCACACCCTCCTGGGCCCCCGGGCCTGAGGGCCACGACTCACGCCTACTAGAAACTACTGCTCAGTTCCCAGCCATACGGCAACTCTCCTTGCGCAGCTCAGAAAAGTGCCAAGCATGACATGATCACACCCAGCCTGGTACCCTCGCCACAGTCCAGTAGGAAGGAGCAAGCCACGCGCCCCGAAGATGCTCAGAGCGGCAGACTCACTTAGGGCGGGAGACCAGGAATCAGAGCCTCAGCGCGGCCAGTGCCTCCACCAAGACCCACCTTTTCACACCTGTATGTTTACTCCAGAGAAACAGAAATAGGATGCTTAGGGAGAGAGCACGGGAGAAAGATGTCTTGCAAGATCCCAGGTGAATCATCAACGTCACATACACTGAGTACGATCCCAAACAAACAAACCAAAATATATATACGTGATAAAATTTTTGTTTGGGGGCCACGGTGGCCGTCCCCCTGGCTCTGAACTCAGAGATCACTCCTGACGTGGCTCAGGGACCATATGCGGTGTCAGGGATGGAACCTGGTCACCTGTGTGCCAGGGGAGAGCCCTCCCCACCAAACTACTGAGCCGGTCCTAACGTTAGCACCTACTGAGCAACATTGAACGGACAATCAACCAGTTACGTTAGGAAAAGTAAGAGTTGCTCAGGAAACCAAAACCACTGTTTACTTACAACCAGGTTCTACAGTGATGTGTTCTTCGATGGGCCTAAGAATAAAAACTTTGAATACGTGCCCGAGCAATAGTACAGCAGGGAGGACGTTTGCCTTGCACACAGCCAACCTGAGCTTGGTCTCGGGCATCCCATGTGGTCCCCCAAGCACTGCAAGGAGTGATTCCTGGGTGCAGAGCCAGAATAACCCCTGAGCATCATAGAGTGTGACCCAAAAGGAAAAGAAAAAAAAACCCAAAACTTCGAATGATAATCTAACCAAAGTTACAATTTCATTGAGAAATGTGGTGATGGTAAAAAAAGCAGTCAATCTTCTACCATGGAATTTCCCAGGCCGCAGTCCAAGACTACGGATGAGAGGGAACCTTGAGGGCCGGGTTCCAGGCCCAGGGCGTGCACATTCCGGGAAGGACCTTGAAGCATCTGGTTGAAAAGGGTTCCTGAGCACCACAAGGCAAAACCCCTAAAATTTAACAAAGACTTTTTGGGTGTTCTTTGGGGTTATACCCAGTGGTGGCCAAGGGTTACTCCTAACTCTGCAATCAGGAATTACTCTGGAGGTGCTTGTGAGACCATATGGGATGCCAGGGATAGAACCTGGGTTGGCCACATGCTAGGCAAACGCCCACCCCACTGTACTATCGATTCAGCCCTTAACAAAAACTTTATAAAGCAAGCAACTTATAACTACATGACTATAGTATACGTATCATTTTAATTTGAAATATAGCAACAAGGAAAATGAAGAGAAACTATTTAAAACTAAACCAAGGAACCAATGAGCTGTTTGCCTTGAACATGGTTGATTTGGGTCTCATTCCCAGCACCCCGTGTGGCACCCCAGCCCCCCAAGAGTGATCCCTGTGTGCAGTGAGCTCTGAGCACCACCAGGTATGGTTCAAAAACAAACCAAAATATTAAATAGGGGCTGGAGTGATAGCACAGCGGGTAGGGCGTTTGCCTTGCACGTGGCTGATCCGAGTTCAATTCTCAGCATCCCATATGGTCCCCTGAGCACCGCCAGGAGTAACTTCTGAATGCAGAGCCAGGAGTAATAACCTCGGCATCACTGGGTATGAACCCGAGGATCGCTTGGGTCACACCCAGCAAAAACATTAATAAATAAAATAAATAAACAAAACACGGAGGCCGGGGAGATGGTTCATAGAGCTACAGCAGAGGCTTTGCATGCAGGGAGACTCTGCTTTGATCTCCAGCACCACAGGAACCCCCAAGAGCCAAAAAATAAAATTCAACCAAATTGCCTGTATGGGACTGCCATTATTTTCATAATTACTGTAATTAATATTACTGCAAATCAGTGATAAAAATACTACTGCAAATAACATAAAATAAAATTATATGAAATCGTGGGAGAAAACAATTAAATGCTGGAACTCTGAATAAAACCAAAATGCAGTCAGGAGTATCCATCTGTGCCGACGCTAGTCCAGACGTGACACTGGCTGTGAAGATGCAGTTACGGAGGGAACCACGCTAAATTCAGCATTCATCCTTTGCGCATCAAGTCTGTGCCACACTAACACAAAGAGGTAAGCGCCTCCCCCCACCCCCACGAGCTGTATTCCAAGGCCATACCACATTTTCCCCTAGTAACAGGTGAGAAGTCTCTCCATCAATTGGCTGGAAGGCTAGGGTGACGCAGAAGTCACATGAATGAGACTTGAATCATACGGTGGCATCACCTACCGTCATGTGGAAACTTTCACTTTCATAAGAACCTGCTGGGGTTTGACCAGAATCCCCGAAGCATTTCTCAGCAGTGAAAGGAAGTAAGTGGCTCCCTCCTCGCCCATGCCCACGGGCTAAGACGCTTCACTCTGGTGACCATGCTGGTCACCAAGAACCGGTAGCTGCTGTCCAGAACCACTGGCTGAGGTTCACAGGGATGGCTCCAGCCCGACTCAGGTGAAAGGGAGACACCAGAGGGAAGGCGCTAAGATCCGCACAGCACCTGCCGGCTGTTTCTCCCACCACCGCGCGGGGAGGAGACGGTTCTCCCCATTCTGCTAAAGAGAGCATGGCCCAAAAGGCAACCACAGAGTTTGCATTAAAGGAGGGACTCAGTTCTCTTGCTCCAAGTCCCGTGGCCATCTGCTCCACCAGTGGATCTGAGGAGATGCCCATTAGCCAATCTTCCCAACTACAGACCACAGATGGTAACCTTCTGGGGGGTGGCGGGGCCCAGAGGCTCTCGGGGTGCTCAGGGCTTACTGCCGGCTCCGTGGCAGAGATCGTTCCTGTGTCGCTCCTTTCCGCGCCCCTTCCCTGCTGAACTATCTCTCCGGAGAGCAGATGCGCAGGTGGCATCCGTGGAACCTGCTGGAACGCCAAGGACACGTGCTCTGCTCACTGCAGGAAGGCCGCAAGGGTGGCATGGAGGGCCCCCGCAGGGTCATGGTGGGGTCAGGATCCAATGATGCTTTCCGGATTATCGGTTCGGGGGGCTTTTATGGACACACAGCAACATTAGCCCAAGAACACCAGACACACCCCTGCCCACGGTTCCTCTGAGTCCTGTGCCCAAGTCAGCATTACTGCCCACGGCCTCCAGCATTCGCGTGGGCACATACATTCCGCAGGGTGAGTTGCCCAGCTGGCCAGCTAGGGCCTTGCTAGTGCTCGAAGGACCCAGGCCACTCCCAGGTCCGGCCAAGCAGTAAGGCCGAGGACGTCCATCGAGTCTGGCAGTAACACCTCGACAAGAATAAGCAGACATGCTACGAGTGTAAAATTAGGCGGGGGGGTGTGGAGCGATAGCACAGCGGGTAGGGCGTTTGCCTTGCACGCAGCCAACCTGGGTTCGATCCCCGGCATCCCATATGGTCCCCCAAGCACCGCCAGGAGTGATTCCTCAGTGCAGAGCCAGGAATGACCCCTGAGCATCGCTGGATGTGACCCAAAAAGCAAAAAAAAAAAAAAGGCAGAGGAGAACTTTTACAAAACATCAGATACAGGGCTAGAGCAATCATACCGCGGGAGGGTGTCTGCCTTGCACAAGGCCGACCTTCATTCAATCCCTGACATCTCACAGGGTCCCCCAAGCACCACCAGGAGTAATTCCTGAGTGCAGAGCCAGTAGTGAGCCCTGAGCACTGCTAGGTGTGGCCCCCAAACAAAAATAAGACAAACTAAAAACACCAGATACAATGAAATGAAATATATCTAAAGAAAAATGCTATGTGAAAAGTGAAAATGTAAAAAGGGCTAAATAACTGAAGGAACGGGCCAGAGAGAGAGTCTAGGAGTAAGGCACCTGCCTTGCACGCAGCTGCCCCAGGTTCTAACCCCGACATCCCACAGGGCTACCTGAGCATTGCCAGGAATAATTTCTGAATGTAGGACCAGGGGTGACTGACCCCTAAGCATTGCTGAATGTGGTCCAAAACCTACAAATAAATAAATAAGTAGAGAGTTGAAAGGATGTCATTACAGCCACCTGTAATGAAAGACTCAGTATTTCAAAATGTCCAATTATCTCCAGATGAGTTCACATATCCAACTTAATCCTGATAACAATCTCTTTAAAGGAGCGTTTGCCTTGCACCCAGCCGACCCGCGTTTGATTCCCAGCATCCCATATGGTTCCCTGAGCACCGCCAGGAGTAACTCCTGAGTGCAGAGCCAGGAGGAACCCCTGTGCATTGCCAGGTGTGACCCAAAACGCAAAAAAAAAATCTCTTTAAAAATGTTAAAGGAAACTGGAAACCTGACTGTAAAGTTTCTAAGGACGTGCAGAGAGTGGGCAGAGAGATGGCACAGCAGCTAAGGTGCTTGGCTTCCGCAGTCCAACCTGGGTTCAATCCCCGGCACCACAACTGGCACATATGGTCCCCTGAGCACTGTCAGAAGTAAGCCCTGAGCACTGCTGGGTGTGTGCCCCCACAAAAAAAAGTGGGGGGGATGCAAATAGCAAAGACATGAAGAAGCAAAAAGGTGGAAGACGGACCAGCAAAACGTCATGACTGCAAGTTACAACAGTCAAGGATCTCAGTGCAAGCATGCACCGACTGACCGGTGGTTGAGGCAGAACATTTGGAAACAATGTGTACTCCTACAGTGTGGCACCATCTAGCTCAAACTGACAAAGCAGAGCAGTGCAAAAGGAACAAGCTTATACTCAGTGGCGCAGGGAAAATTCACCTGTAAGGGTAGATGTATTTTAACCCCCGCTCTCACCCAAGAATCTCAACCCAGCACAGTGAGAGAGCACAGTGGGCTGGCGCACATGCTCTGCATGCAAGAGGCGTGGGTTCGATCCCCAGCACGCCTGGGAGCCAGCCCTGAGCACCAAGCCCGGAGTAGGCCCCAAGCACCACCAGGTGTAGCCCCAAAGCAAACAAACAGAACTCATGGTAGATGATTATTGTTTGGTTTTGAAGCACACCCAGTGGTCTCAGGGGATCGTCTGCAGTGCTAGGGGGCCCCCACCCAGGCCGGCTAGTGGAGGCTGTCACTTTTACCCACTTCAGTGTCTCTCCGGCTCTCAATGTAGACAGATTACAGATCAAAGCATGAGTGAGAAAACACAGCTTTTAGGGAAAGCATCAGAAATGGCTTCACGATCTTAGGTTGGAGATTTTTTTTTTTGGAGAGGGGGCATACCAGATGATGCTCAGAGCTGACTCCTGGCTGTGCTCTCAGGTATCACTCCTGGCAGGGCTTGGGAGACTATAGGGGCACTGCTCTCTACCACCGCTCTGGCCCCTGGCCTAGATTTATTAAAAAGAACATAAAAGAAAGTTAACACAGGGCTGGAGCGATAGCATAGCGGGTAGGGTGTTTGCCTTGAACGCAGCCAATCTGGGTTCGATTCCCAGCATCCCATATAGTCCCCCGAGCACCGCCAGGAGTAATTCCTGAGTGCAGAACCAGGAGTAACCACTGTGTACCACCGGGTGTGACCCAAAAAGCAAAAATAATAATAATAATAAATTTAAAAAAATAAAGTTAACAAAGAGAGGACACTGGTAAATCAGACTAAGCTTAATACTTTCCGTTCAGGGCTGGAAAGATAGTTCAGAGGTTAAGGAGCTTGCCAGGAGTCACTCCTGAGTACAGAGCAAGGAATATTCCCTGAGCACTGCCTGATGTGGCCCTAATTCCCCCCACGCCCCCATATCTGCTCATCAAAAAACAGCATGAAGGACGGCTGGGGGTGGGGGATGGGGAGAGAGGGGAGTGGGACCGTGGGATAATGTGGCAGGATCCTGAACCACTGGCGGAGAGGCTGGTGTTGTAACTCCACCACTGTGTATACTATATTGCATTGTACACACACACACACACACACACACACACACACACACACGCTATGTTATATAATATAGTAGCATCACAGCAGTCAACGTATGCCCATTTTCTTAAAAGAACTGGAGAGCTAGCTCAGGGGTCAACACGAACCTCGTAGGCACAAGAACCAGAGGTCAATCTCTGGCGCTGTGGCACCACCCCCCACCCCCGGCGCTGCCAGGGTGGCACCTCTGGGCCCAAGCATCGCCAGACCCTAGCGATGGACGGTTGGCTTGGTTGGCTGAGTGAGCACTGCCAGGAGTGGCCCCAGGCCGCAGGCCCCCCCCAGCGCTGTGTGGGAAGCTGAGAGCAACAGTGGAGGGAAGGTCACCCTGGTGATGGGACTGGTACCAGAACAACTGTTTCATGAACAACTTTTGTAAACCACAGTGTTTATTAAACAAAGTTTGTTTTTGTTTTTTTAAAGTAAAACAAAAAATGCAGGCCGGATACGTGGTTAAAGTGGCCAAGCTCGTGCTTGAAGGTACGGGTGCCGGGGTACCACCCCCGCACAGCTGGCCCCCAGCCCCGCCACCAGCACAGGAGGTGGCCCCCACAGCAATAAAGAAAAGGGGCCGGGGGCCGGAGCAATAGTACAGCTGGGAGGGCATTTGCCTTGCACATGGCCGACCGGGGTTCGATCCCCGGCATCCCATATGGTCCCCCAAGCACCGCCAGGAGTAATTCCTGAGTGCAGAGCCAGGAGCAACCCCTGAGCATCGCCGGGTATGACCCAAAAAGCAAAAAAAAAAGAGGGGGGGGCAGAGAAAAGCACAGTGGGTAGGGTGCTGGCCTTGCACTCGGCCAACCCGGGTTCAATACCCGGCACCCCATACGGTTCCCCAAGTACAGCCAAGAGTGATACTTGAGCACAGGGTCTGGAGTGAGCCCTGAGCACTGCTGGATGTGGCCCTCAGAGGTCCAAGAGGTCCAAGAAAAGAGCACAGGAAGCGGCCATGAGCCACTTCACACACGCTGGACACCGTACCTCTGGGCAGGAGAGTAGCAATTAGACAGGACGGGGGAATTCAGGGTTTCGGTAACGTTTCCTGACACTGTGCTAGCTGGGTGAGGATGCTCAGACTGCAAAAATCCATCGCCTGTGTCTGTCAGCGCATGTGTGCCCTTTGCTAAGTATACACTAGACTTCAATAAAAAGTGTTTTAGTTACAGGGTCATGCGCAGCCTCTGCATGTGGGACCTTGAAACTGACGCTTCATTAGCCTCATCATAAATCTTCCTTTGGTCCTGTCAGACATGTACGTAAATAAAAAGCAGTTTATAATTATCTAAGCTCAGCCCTAAATAGATTTTACATAGAACCTTGAAGCTTATTTTCCACCAACTGCTAAACACAGTTTTCCAGGAATCGAAGTCATCAATCTGTTTATTTTGGTTCTGGGTCGCACCAAGCGGTGCTCAGGAGTTACTCTTGGCTCTGCACCCAGGATTACTCCTGGTGGTGATTGGGGACCATGTAGGATGCCAGGGATTGAACCTGGGTCGGACACACGCAGGGCAAGCCGCCCTCCTTGCTGTCCTCCCTCTGGCCTGGAATGTGAGTCCGCTGCAAACAGAGGAAAGGCTGCTTTTGTAGAACATGCTTCCTGTACTTACTAACTCTTTATCAAGAGAAACTATTATTGAGCCCCAAAATTCACGGTCCATAGCGCAGAATACAAGAGCCAGACAAACTTCCATAGACATCAATCTAGACAAATGCTTTCGGACCCCAAACCATCCTGCCCTCTGAAAGAGAACCAGCGTACCTCAAAACCCCTCCGGGCACCCAGGTTCTGCAGAAACCCGCAAAGGCCTCTCGGGGTCAGCTCCACGGGCTGCGACAAAGCTCCAACAACACGAAAGATGTGCCTCGCCAGAAGGCCGCACCCCGGGGCCTCACCCCAAGGCACTGGAGGCCGCCCCGGTAGCTATTCTCAGTACCGACGTCCCGCCAGCTGTGTAGAACTTCAGGAAGAGTTTTCCACCACTCTAGAAGATCATGTCACCAAGGGCATTGCCACTCCGCCTCTGAGTCACCAGCGCTGCAAACCTCCCTCACCTCCCTGGCGGGGACGTGTCAGAGCAAGAAACTGCCTGCCTCAAGTGGACACCAACGTCTCCGTCTACTCTTGCCTTCCGTGAACTCAGACACTGGAACAACACTTAACTGCAAAGAGCTTCCATTCTCTTGCCTTCTGGTGCAGTTATGACACTGTTGTCACCTCAGCAAGGCTTACTGTCTGGAAACTGCCCACAGGATAGGAAACAGTTTATATATCTGAAATGCTGAGCACTTGTGACAAACCATCAGCCTATTGCAAGAACCCCGAAGAGAATTCTGATCCCTGAACTGGATACATGTTCTTTTACGCTCCTTTTCCACATTTTTCAAACCACAAGGTAAGTAGTAGCCTTATCTGAAATGTGAAGGAGGGGGGAGGGAGAGGAAAGGAAGGAAGGGAGGGAGGTAAGGAGGGAAGAAAAGGGAGGGAGAGAGGAAGAGTGGGAAAGGGAGGGAGAGAGGGACGGTAGGAGGGAAGGAGAGAGGGAGGGCGGGAGAGAGGGAGGGAGGGAGAGAAGAAGGAAGGAAGGAAGGAAGGAAGGAAGGAAGGAAGGAAGGACGGACTTGATCATTCACAGTGGGCAGAGGAAAAGTGAAATAAGAATTCAAATGGCTAGGGGCTGGAGAGATAGCACAGCGGGTAGGGCGTTTGCCTTGCACGCGGCCGACCCAGGTTCGATTCCCAGCATCCTATATGGTCCCCCGAGCACCTCCAGGAGTAACTCCTGAGTGCATGAACCAGGAGTAACCCTGTGCTTCGCCGGTTGTGACCCAAAAAGCAAAAAAAAAAAAAAAAAAAAAAAAAAAAGAATTTAATCGGCTAGATGAAACTGAATCCTTTTTCTTTCTAATAAGCACAGCCCAGCTTGGCATTCCCGAGCCCAGGGCTCCCTTATTTTTCTGCTCTTTCAGAAATAGCTCCACCTTCAAGCGCGCACACATTCGCTCCCTCCCTCCGCAGCACCCAGGAAGCCCAGGCTGTCTCCTGTGGCAAAGTGCTCATTAAAAACAAAACAACCGAGCAGATGTTCTTGACTCTCCGATCCCCTGGGTAAGTGACAAAGGAGACACGCTGTGCCTCTTCCTCGCCGAGACCGAGGCCGAGGAGGCAGCAGAGGCGCCGGTATGACGGCAAGCGAGGCTGCTGGTGCCACGACAAGCATGCAGCATCCACAGGCGCCACACAGGACACCGGCAGCCGCGCCACAGGCCGGAAGCACCCCGGGAGCACTGCAGTGGCCACCAAGTGCGTGTGCCCGCACACAGCGAAAGAAACACGCAAACCTGGCTGAGCGCCGTGGCCCAGTGCGTGAGACCCGAGAGATGTGCGCCCCCGCCCCCACGTGTGCAGCCCCCGCCACTGCAACATCAACCCTCAGAAAGGGGACGGGGAATAACAGAAAACACAACCTATCAAGACCAGTGGGAAAAGTGCTTGTCTTGCACATGGCGGACCCGGGATCAATTCCCAGCCCCACATACGCTCCCCTGAACCACGCCAGGGTAGTCCCTGGGTGCAGAGCCAGGAATAAGCTCTGAATACTGCTGGATGTAGCCACAAAACCAAAACAATAATAATAATAGTAACAATAATAATAATAATAGACTATTTTCTCACACTCAAGTGCCAACCCGTCGATTATTCCATCACCCAGCAATCTGCCAAGGGGATTTATTCCCAATTAACGACAAACGGCAGAAGTGGAAACACAGGCCCCCAGGAGCTCCGACGGGCTCTATTTCACAGATCCAACTCACGTACAAAGTCCCTCAAAGAAACGACCAACCAGAACCAGAGCAGAGGCCCACATCGAACCCAGGGCCACCAACCAGGACACGGTCCTGGAGCACCGCCATGGGCAGCCCCAAGCACTGAGCCAGGAGGAAAACCAGGCATGGCTCCAAACCAGAACTGTCACTGTCACTGTCCTGTCCTCCCATTGTTCATCTATTCGCTCAAGCGGGCCCAGTAACATCTCCATTGTGACACTTGTTACTGTGTTTGGCATATTGAATACGTCACGGGGAGCTTGCCAGGCTTTGCCGTGCAGGCGAGATACTCTCGGTAGCTTGTCAGGCTCTCCGAGAGGGGCAGAGGAATCGAACCTGGGTCGGCTGGGTCAGCCAGGTCGGCCGTGTGCAAGGCAATCGCCCTATCCGCTGTGCTATCGCTCCGAAGCTACGTGAAACTCTGAAATCAGACATGAATACTTGTATCCTGTTATGACCGGATGCAATCCACAGTCAAACCCTTCAGGCTGGTCCGCGATAACCAGAACCAGACAACCTCTCATCTCCTCAACTCCACCGCCCACGTCCGAGTCAGCCTCAGTCACCCCAACCCTCCTACCTCAGTTCCCTGCTTCCAGCCCTGCCCTTTCTGACAGGCTTTTCTATAGCACCAATCTTAACTGTGGATGTTTTAACCAGAAGCTGTAATCATGGCGCCCAATCCACAACAGTTTCTCCTCTGACTCAGGTCTGAGCTCCCTGCCCCTGAAGGTCACCTGTGTGAGAACTGGGATTTATCTGTTTCATTGGGAGGCTCCCTTCTTAGTGTAGAAAGTGCTGCCTGGCATGTGACAAAAATGTCATTAAAAATCTGCTGACCAGAAGTGGGTACTATCAGAATTAACAGACAGCACTAGGGTAAGGCACTTCCTTGCATATGGAGAACCCCAGTTCGATCCCAGGTACCGCATATGGTCCCCCCAAGCACAGATGCAGGCAAAGGCCCTTGAGTACTGCCAAGTGTGGTCCAAAATTCCAAAGGAGGAGGTGGCAAGAGCACTCACTCGCGAGTAAGAGTTACTGAGATTTATCCAAGCCTGTGTGGCAAGATAAAGCCCAATGAGAAATGAGTACTGCCAGGTGTGGCCTGCAACAAAACAAAAAACACATAATAAAATTCTTAAGTCTGAGCCTTGTGGAGAGAGGACAGCAATCTGCTGACTGCCCCCAGCTCTACTGGGAGGAGACACCCGAATGAGCATCAAGTAAGAGCAAACCAAAGCCAGGCCCAGAGCTGCCCATCATCACTCCAAACGGCATTTTCCTTAACACGTGCTCTGAAGTACATGTGCTGCCGAAACGAGCAATAGCACCGTGGTAGGGCGTTTGCTTTGCACGCAGCTGGCCCGGCCAAGCCGGGTTCAATTCCACAGCCCCTCTCGGAGAGCCCGGCAAGCTATCGAGAGTATCTCATCCACACAGCAAAGCCTGGCAAGCTACCCGTGACGTATTCCGTATGCCAAACACAGTAACAAGTCTCACGATGGAGACGTTACTGGGCCTGCTCAAGCAAATCGATGAACAACAGGAGGACAGTGCTACAGAGCTCTGAAGTGGACACGAATCGGACGAAGCTTCCAAGCCACGGCGCTCACTCTCTGTGGGGCCGCCGAGAGTGGCTCCCTTCAGACGTCTGGTAAGGATGCAGACCTAAGGACTGGCCCAAGTCCCCAACGCACCAAAGGACGCTGACACCCAACCTGAGTTCAGAAGGTCGCGTCCCGTTTCTGGTCCAAGTCTGCATCCCCAAAGAGCTGATGCATCCTTCTCCAAGGGGGAAATGTCAATCCAAAAGATCGATGGCTACTCTTTTTCATACAGTAAAAAAGAAAAAATGTGAAAAAAAGGCAAGAGAGAGAAGGTTATCTACAAGTCATAAAAACGGCAACGATGTTATGGAGTTAATGAACAATTCTCCCCATTAAAGACGAACGCATAAATGACCGGGTGCACATTCGGTGGCAGAGAGGAAAGGCGATTCGATTCATTAATAGTCACCGAGTCTGATGTTCCCAGAGGACTGTGGTTTCTTACTCGTCTCATCCCAGCACAGATGCCGCCTGGCAGAGGAGACGAGCCCCTGGAGCTGCGGTCCTCAGGCTTCACTTTTGAGGAGACAATTTTATTGAACAATGGACTGAAGGTAGAGGACACAACCACATTCCAATGAACCTGAATCGAAAGTGTCAAACAAAACCCTACTTTGTAAAGACAGTGTAACGGATGACTAACAGACATGGGTGGGGGAGCCCGAAGACACTGCAGGAATGACTTGAAAGTCTGTCTGCAGATGCCCAAACCGTTCATAACAAAATATAAATACGTCAAACACCGAAAGGTACCCTCACCTCACAAGCCGGGGGGCTGGGAAGGGGGGAGGTTCTGGCCATCTGAACCAAGCTCCTTACTTCCTAATCCTAATCCTCAATACTCTAAATGGAACGCTGGAACGCGCCTCTGGCTGCAAGGTTAAAAGGGCTGGGTTTTTCGTTGTTTCTCATTCTGTTTGGGGGCCACACTTGGGAATCACTCCAGGCGTGCTTGGGGGACCACCTGGGATCAACCCAGGTCGGCCTGGGTAAGGCAGGCGCCCTATCTACGGTACGATTGCTCCGGCCCCAATGCTCGGTTTTTCCATTTTCATTCCCCTGGCCATCTTAAGATTAACCCCCTCGCCTTAACACACCAGCAACCCTCCCTCTGGTGTGTAACCGAGACCAAGGGACAAGCAAAAGATTTCTTCCCTCTCCCCGAACACCCACACTGACTCTTCAACTCAGATCCCACGGCCAACACCCTAAGCTTCTTATTCAAGCCCCTTTATCTTACTTCATTTTTGGTTTGGGCCCATTACCCAGCGTGGTCGGAGATTACTGCAAGCCTGGTGCTGGGGCTGTTTCAAGCAATGCTCAGGGGACCCCAGGGGCCGGGTCCGAACCCGGGCCGAGCCCCAGAACTGCCTCTCCGGGCCCAGCGCATTTATCCTGAATGGTGGCAAAATAGAAAGAAGGGTACCACTTTACAGGGCAAAACAAAGACAAACCAAACTAAAAAGGCAAATATCTGCGATTAAAGAGTCACACCTGGGGCGCAGAGATGCTACAGCAGGAGAGACGCTTGCCTTCCTCGTGGCAGACCCCAGGTCAATCCTGGACACCACATATGGTCGGGTCTCCTGAGCACCACTAGGAGTGATCACTGAGCACCGCTGGACGTGGCCCAAAAGACAAAAATTAACCTAAAAAAAAAGAGTTCCTGGAGCCGGAGTCATAGAACAGGGGAGAGGGCTTTTGCCTTACACGCGGCTGACCTGGGTTTGATCCCCGGCATCCCCTACGGTCCCCTGAGCACCACCAGGAGTAATTCCTGAGTGTAGAGCCAGGAGTATCCCCTGAGCATCACCGGGTGCGACCCGAAAAATGAATAAAGAGTTCCACACCAAGTCCCAATCTACTCTCTTTATTTATTTTTCACTTATTTATTTATTTATTGCTTTTTGGGTCACACCCGGCAATGCACAGGGGTTACTCCTGGCTCTGCACTCAGGAATTACTCCTAGCGGTACTGGGGGATCATATGGGATGCTGGGAATTGAACCCGGGTCGGCCGCGTGCAAGGCAAACGCCCTACCCGCTGTGCTATCCGTCCAGCCCCTACTCTCTTCATTTTAAATCCTGATGTTCACCGTGAGAATCCCAGTCACAGTGATGGCCCACACTTGATAAAGGGTTAATCTGTGTTTTATATCTTCTTCAGGAAGAACCAGACGCTTGTCAATGCATTTATGGGTTTCCTACCAACGTGGGAAAATAAAGACTGCTTATTTTCAAAGGAAAACGTTGGGTGCAGAATAGTACAGTGGGCAAGGGGCTTGCTTGCCTTGCACATGGCTGACCCAGGTTCAATCGCTGCCATCCCGTATGGTTCCCTGAGCCCACCAGGAGGGACGCCAAAGAGCAGAGCCAGGAACTGGCACTGAGCACTAGCCGGGTGAGGCCCAAAAGCCCAAAAAAAAAAAAAAAGTTTTTTTCTAAATAAAAAAAAAAAAGGAAAGTTAACGTATTTAACAAAGATCCAAATGTTCCATGATGTCATAAAATCCTAACATAGTTTTCCTGTAGCCGAGGCAGAGACGGAGAGCTTGAAAGGACGCCGAAGATGACCTCCACCGAAGCCTGCGCTTTGCTCGGCGTGGTCCGGCGTCCCGGTAATGAGCGGCCAGAAACCGGTTCTGGTGCGGTGCCGGCTGCCAGCCGGAGTCCCGAAGCCAGCAGGTAGAATGGGGAACTGTCAGGTCAAGTTGGCTCAAAACAAAGCTGTGGTCGCAGGCAAAGGCCGCGCTGTCTCTTCCGCTCGTGTAAGTTGGCAGGATGCAGAAACAGGATCCTGACGCGCCACTGTTTCAGAACGCCAACAAACGGTGCTTTTGACTTTCTGGTCTGGTAAGCTTGGTGTGTGGCACGCCCGGTGTCTAGAGAGAACCCGAGACCCGTGAGGTCCCAC
This sequence comes from Sorex fumeus, assembly GCF_029834395.1. Classification (NCBI taxonomy): domain Eukaryota; kingdom Metazoa; phylum Chordata; class Mammalia; order Eulipotyphla; family Soricidae; genus Sorex; species Sorex fumeus. Next base: position 5,235,408 of record NW_026606150.1, on the reverse strand, counting down.
TGCAGGAACCTGGACGCCAAGGAATCGCCCTGAGACTTGAAAGAAAGAAGCTTCTGGAGGAGCGCGTGGAACGACAGTGGCGATACAGAGACAGTAAGAAGAGCAACGGCGGGAGGGAAGCCGGGCCTGGCACACGCAAAGCCGGCGCTCTGCAGCGGAACCGCCTCCCGGCCCTTAATAGCTGTTTGGCTTAAGTGTTTCCCACGGACCCTATTTAGGCACTTGACTTGCATTAATTCTCGCTTAATCCCCATATTAAATGTTGGGTAGGGACAATTATCATGCCCATTCTACAGACCTAAGAAAATGGAAGCAGGGAGCTGGGCGACCAAAGGGCTGCAGCATGCGCTCTGCACGGAGGGGCCCCGGGGTCCATCGCTGGCACCACAGGAAGCCCCTGAGCACCTTGTTAGGAGTACCCTCCAGCACTGCCAGGTGTGGCCTGAAAACAAAACTGGGAGGAGGGCCCGGGTCTGGCTCAACGGGAGGGTCCACTCCTGGCCTGGGTGAGATCCTGGAGAAACTGAAGAAAACGGAAGCGTCACCGCAGATACTTTCCCCGTGTCACTCGAATCTGCTCACATCAGCTCAGAGCCGGCGCGCACAGCCCACGCGGCAGGGACGCACCCTGAATCCCAACAGGACGAGGCATGGGACAGTCCGTCTGACCCATCACGGGGCTCAGGGGACGCAAAGTTTAAACAAAGAAACGGCTCTGAGGTCAGACAATGAGTCACGGCATGAAACCCAGCTCCACCCACCTCAAACCGGGAAGCCTCGCCAAAGGGCTTTCACTCAGTTTCCCTTTCTGCGCCAGGGATGGCAGCCAGCCTCAGGTGGGTGACTGACACACGGTAAAGGTTCGGACAGTCCTCAGAGGGGCCTTCGCCGACCACCCTCACCAAACGGCCTTCAGGGCAGGCCAGGCTGCCCCGTGGGACAGCACATGCCTGAATGCGTGAGGCCCTACGATCCACGGAAGGAGGGAGCGGAGGAGGGGAAGGGGGATGGGGGGAAGAGGAGGAAGAGGAGGAGGAGGAGGAGGAGGAAAAGGAAGAGGGGGAGAAAGAGGAGAAAAACTCATAACACTCCCAGTATCTCTCACTAACCCAATTACTTATGGATTACCCATCACACCCAAGAAAATGCACATTCCAGGGCAGAACGAACTTTATCAACCTGCTATTTCCCCGGCACCTAATCAGTGTTTTGGCACACAGCAGTAAAACAATATTTGTTGAATGAAAGAAATGTGCATAATACATTTTCATTTGATAATAAAAAAAGAATTTTATTCAATAAGTGTTACAGAGACACAGGTATGGCTCCTGGCAAATTTAAACACTGGGCACCTGGGCAGGAACTCAGGCCGGGAAGAGCATTTCTCCAGGTGACGACTGAACTGTGGGAAGGCGTCAGACCTCTGGAGTGGGGACGGCTCAGCAGCAGAGCAGCCGCTGCGTCTGTGTGAGGCTCTGGGGTCCCGCCCTGGCACTGCCAGAACTCTGTCACACTGTCACACTGTCCTCCCGTTGCTCATCGATTTGCTCGAGCGGGCCCAGTAACGCCTTAACTGTGAGACTTGTGTTTCTGTGTTTGGCATATTGAATACGTCATGGGTAGCTTGCCAGGCTTTGCCAGAACTTTATAAAAAAAATTATAAATTTCCTGCAAAAACTGGGCAGCTCTCAGGGGGCAGGTCAGGTGGGACCTGTTAGGACAGCCAGAAGTTTCTGTACAAGCATCTGAGGACAAAGTGTACCAGGTGGGAAGAACAAGCAGAGACGCCCCAAGCCCAGGACCACGAGTCTGCTCTGGGCCACGTCAGAACCAGGAATGGTTCAGGGAGGAAAGGCAGCGAGAAGTCACATCACAGAGTAGCTCCTGGGTCATGTCAAAGAGATTTATTCTGGGCTGGGGCAAGAGGCCAGTGGAAAAGCACCCGCCTTACATGCACCCCACCCAGAGGCTCTGTCCCCTGAGCCCCGCCAAGGGTGACCTGTGCAGAGCCACAAGGAAGCCCTGAGCTCCACTAGGTGTGACCCCCAAACCCCCAAAAATAAGAAATAAAGAAAAAGGAAGAGCAGAGAGAGGGCTTAGTGGCCCAGTACATCCTGCCCCCAGCAATGCCAGGCTCTGCCCGAGAGCTCTCCCAAGCACTGCCTGGGTGGCATTAGCAGCGCTGCACCCTTGGACTTGGCATTGATCCACCCAGCCCAATTAACAGAGGGTCACTTTGAATGGTCCCTAAACTCACTGAATGCTGCCTGGGGACACCCCCAAAATTGACAAAGAAAAGGAAAAGGCTACTCTCAAAACCATGGGGTCATTTGGTTTCTTAAAATAAGAGAGGAGGGCTGGAGAGAGAGCACAGCGGGTAGGGCGCTTGCCCTGTGCATGTGGCTGACTTGAGTTCAATCCTCCGCACCCCAATGATCCCCTGAGCCCTGCCAGGAGTGATCCCTGAGAGCAGAGTCAGGAGTAAGCCAAAAGTGGAAAGAAAAAAGGAAAGGGAGGAAGGAGCCTGGAGTGACAGCACAGCGGGTAGGGCGTTTGCCTTGCACGTGGCTGACCCAGGTTCGATTCCCAGCATCCCATATGGCCCCCTGAGCACCACTGGGAGTAATTCCTGAGTGTAGAGCCAGGAGTAACCCCTGTGCATAGCCGGATGTGACCCAAAAAGGAAAAAAAAAAAGAAAGGGAGGTAGGAAAGAGGGAGGGAGGCCAGGGAGACAGATAATATAGTACAGCATATGTGTTCCAGGCATGTGGCCCTGAGCCCATCCCTGGCACCACATGCGCCCCCACTTCAGGGGGGTGGCCTGGGGAGCCCCCAGCCCTGTCCCAGGCATCAGGACGGGCCTCGTGGCCCCAGCTCCCTCAGCCTAACAGCACATTCAGATGCTCATTCAATACACGCTTTTCTTTTACTGCTTCATGGTGATTTAAGATTCTCTTGAAGTGTGCAACTGAGTTATCATATATTCTGAAATAAATTCAATTTGTGAGCAAATTCATCTTTTCTGTAATGCATGCTTAGGAAGAAGTTTAGGAATCGCCAAAAAACACAGACTCACAAAAATTAATGTCACTCACAACCCTAGCATCTAAAACCCACTCAGAAGCTCATGCCGCCAGATGGTTTTCTCAAGAGATACCGAGACCCAAAGTAAGAAAGGAAAGGCAGGGCAGCACCAGGAAGAAAACCCTACAAGAAGAAGCTAGCGGACTAGAAGATAAAAGCATGCCACAAGTAAACAAAAGAATATCGATGGGTGGAAAAAGAAATGAGGGAGGGAAGTAGAAGAGCAATTTTAAATAATTTAGAAGAAATATAAATTTGGCTTAATTAAAGAAAAGCCATAAATATTAATACCAGAAATACCATGCAGAAATTTATCTCTGAGCCAGTATTATCACCTGGAACATTCTACATCGACCATCCAGAACTAAAGCCTCTAGTTAGGTGAACTGCAGCACAGACAAGGAAGATATTCTTATTTCACTAACACTATTCTCGAGGAGTTTGGGGCCACACCCAGCAGTGCTAAGGCCTTGCTCCTGGCTCTGTGCTCAGGGGGTCACTCTTGGCAAGGCTGGGGTTCGGCCACAGGCGGTTCCAGGGATCTAAACTGAGGTTGGCCCCAAGCAAGGCAAGTTTTAACTGCCGTGCTGTCTTTCCAGCCCGTTAGTAGTTTTACTTGAATATTCACACACAGCTGTTACGTACTATGTTATGAATTAGCTTTAAAGAACAAATAGCCCATGACCTCGGGGTCAGCAGGCAAGGCGCTAGACTCACGCAGCCACCTACTCGGGTTCAATTCCCAGCACCCACTGTGCTCCCCGAGCTCCGAGCCAGGAGTGATCCCTAAGCACAGAGCCAAGACTAAGCCTTGAGCATAGTAGGCCAGAAGTAGCCCATAAAAAACAACAGCAATGGAGCGATAGTACAGAGGGTAGGACATTTGCCTTGCACGCAGCTGACCCAGGTTCGATTCCCAGCACCCCATACGGTCCCCCAAGCACCGCCAGGAATCCTGAGTGCACAGCCAGGAGTAACCCCTGTGCATCGCCATGTATGACCCAAAAAGAAAAAAAAAAAACCACAGACAGCTTATGACGTTAAGACATAAGTAATTTTTTAGGAACTGTTTTCTGGAAGGACAACAGACAAAGTGACGACAGATCACCATTTACAGGCCTTCTCTACCACCTGCCTGTGGTGGGGGACAGGTGCAGCTCTGTGGGGGATTCGGTTCCCTGACAACAAATATGGGATTTTCTGGATTGTAATGTGGTCAGAGGGAGTGTGGGTCCCACAGGCGTCCTCATGAGGAAAGTGCCCTATGAACGTGCTATGAGGGACAACACTGCAGCTTGGCCGCCAGGCACCTGTCTGGGTCCGTGAAGACCTTCCAAAGGCACGCGGGCGCCTTTCTGGCTGGCCCAGGGAAGGAAGGATTCCGCTGGCGCCGGTCAACCCAAAGGCAAACCTCCTGGTTCCAGGTCACTGCCGAGGCGGGGTCCGACTCCCTCTGGCTCCCTCTCCCAGAGACACAGGGGCCGCCCCTGGCCCAACTAAGAAACTGGAAAACAAGTTGAAAAAAAGAAATCACATAAGCACCAATGTGTCCCAAAGATCTGTAAATCAATCCATGCCCAACAGACTCTGTGAAAGTCATTCTCTGTGTGACTTAAGGAATCTGAGCTTCCTCGGGGCAACGGGTAGTGTTACCTGAGGCACCGCTATCCCGTTACCGCACTCACAGAGTGAAATTCAAATCTCCTAAGGTACAGAAACGCTTTTAAGACTTTTGATGATAGGGAAATAACTGAAATTTCAGCCAATCTCTCTTCTTGGATCAATTTCATTTGTTCTGTATCATTTAGGATCTATCCTCTCATGTGGACTTAGAGATCCTTTTAAATATATAAGTGTAAAATATTTATTTATAAAATTTATTTAAGTATATACATGCGTTATACATATTTCAGCACCTCTCAGAATAATAGTAAGCAAACACACTCCCATCCAATGGATAAAAGGCCGAGGCGGGAGGAGTCTGACCAAGCACATCGGGAGAACACGGAGTGACTCCACACAAACTGGCTTCTGTGGCCTGAAGGGCAAATGTCCCCACCAAAGCTGCCCTCCCGCGGCAGGCTGGCACGGCAGTTCGGCACCGCCGCCTCCTTCGGGGGCTCAAACTCTGCCTTGTTCACTGAGGCTTAGCTTCAGTACCCGCTGTTGAACAACTGGAGCCTCGGGAGAAACGCGCCTGAGAAACTTGACTGAACTGAGTCCACACACGCAGATAACGGTCTGTGCACGCGCTCTGGACAGAAGGCAAATGTGACAGTTTGGGAGAGATAAAGAAAGGCACACTCTATCTCCTCATCAGCTTGAGGTCACCGAGGAAATCTCGAGCATCTGCGAAATGCATTAATTTTTCACCCCCCCTGCCTAAGCAACTTAAAATGTGGCAGGAACCGAAGGGAAGGATCAATAGTGAGACGCCGGAACCCTCTTTCCCAAGCCCCCAGCAGGGCCGCCCCGCGATCCATACCGTATCCCCACAGAGTGCAGAGTGTACTCCTTCGCACGGAAGGAAAACCATGCCAAATTCCAGGCGGCGACCTTCCCAAAGGAGCGACAGACCAGACGCTTGCTTGTACCAGTCAACTGCATTTCACAGCGACCACCTCCGGGGTGTGAGAGAAAGAATGGGACCCAGGGCTTTTGTTTTCAATTTCTTATCTTCTGTGATGCCCAAATTGCTAATAATGAACACACTGTAATCTTTGTTCCTCCCCTCCATGATAGAAACAGTCATGAGAAGGCCAAGGAGACAGCTCAAAGGGCTCCGCATGCAGGAGGCCCAGGTTCAATCCCAGGCACTCTAGGGCCCCTGAGCACTGCTAGGAGCAACGCTACAACGTGCAGGAAGCAGCCCCTGAACACCACCAGGTGTGGCCCCAAAACCAAAACCAAACCACCAAAACGGCCACGAATACAGCAACAGTGATTTGAAAGTCAACGATAGGTCCACTCTTTGTCCAGGAAGAGCTGGAAAAAATAAACCACAAGAGGTTCCGAGAGATTTCAGATGTTAACAAAGAAAACAGCTGAGAAACAACTGCAGTGCTCACGGTTTGTTAGGAAAGGAAAAAGATTTTTCAAAAAGCAAATTAGATTTCTATAGGGATCCGGAAAAAGTCTGATCTTCCTAACACTCCAATGCCCAAGTCTCACTCCTCGGCACTACGGACAGAGGCCTATTTCCAGAAGACCGAATCCCATAACAGTCATGTGTGTGCACATAGATAAACCTGATTCACATGTTCACACAGTTTTTTTTATTTTTGGGGTCATCCCCAACTGTGCTCAGGGCTTGCTTACTCCTTGCTCCGTGCTCAAGAATGAGTCTTGGCAGGGCTCGGGGGACCCTATGGGGGCCAGGGATCAACCTAGGTTGGCTCAGGCTTGTGTCTCAGAATTCTCATCTGGGGGCCAGAGAGACGGTGAGCAGGGAAGGCACTTGCCTCGCACGCAGCTGACTCTGGTTCAAACTCCGGCATCCCGTGGGGTCCCCCAAGCACCGCCAGGAGCACAAAACCAGGAGTAAGCCTTGAGCACCTTGGATATGGCTCAAAACCAAATATGCAAACAAACAGACAAAACCCACAAGAATTGTCACCTAGGGCAGTGCGAGGGTTGGCGGGATGGAGCACTCGCTGTGCTTGCAGGAGGCCCGGGCTGCACCTCAGACACCATGTAGGTACCGAGCATCGGCAGCCCTGAGCACTGCTGGGTGCTAAACCCCAAACAAACCCAAAAATAAGCCGATCGTGTTCACCTAGACCACTGTGCAGCGCCGATATGCCCTTAACAACTCCAACGGCTACAGCAAGGAGACCTCAAATTAGCGGATGACTCTAATAATTGGAAGGGCCGAGAGCAGGCCATTTTCTCCCCACAGGGTGTCATTTTCCACCCTGCAGATAAAACAACATGCTCCAAAGAGCACGAGTTCCACAAGTCACTGGCAGGCACGGGGGTGACGGAAGAAAGACAAAGTCAGAGCAGGGCAGTGGACAATCTGGAGGACGGCCGTCCGGCGCTGCTCTCACCGACCCAGTGGGCAGCAGGAGGCCGCTGGATTCCTGGGCTAATCATTTCTTCTGAGGACTTTTCAGCACCTGTCCGGGCAGGTTAATAGGGGTCCCCTCTGCAGCACAGCACCTTCCGGCCCGCAGGCGTGATCAAGCTAGAGAACAAAGCTGTGCAAATGACCATGAGGGCTGAGAGGCCCAGGTTCCCTCCCTGACAAAGGGTCTCGTGAGACTACAGCCAGTGACCACCCTGCCCCGCCCCGCCCCAAACACAGAGCACTACCAGATATGGTCCCCAAACCTCTAATGTTCTACTAGCACTGAAAAACAGAAGTCACCCAACCCAGTGAGCAGAGAGGAGGGAGAGGGGCCAAGAGCATCTTCTCAACCCTGGCCCCGGGCAGGAAGGGGGGTTCTGCTGGAGGAATCTTTCAGCTCTAGAGGAAGATTCCTAGAGAGAGGCCCGGCCAGGCCCACGAGAGGAATGCCAGCACACCCTTGAGTGCCACTCGGGGCAAGTGGCAAAGCAAACGAGAGTGCGCGCGGGGGGGGGGGGGGTTGGTTTCCAATCACCCCAAAGGCCGAGAGCCAGTGCATGGTCTATCGAGCACAAAACGGCAGGTGGAAAACCACAGGAAGTGGCGTCTGGCACTTACCTGCAAGCAACAATTCCACGCCTTCAAAGAAAGACACCCTAAAGAAACCTGTAGGGCACACCCCAGCACGGAGATTGGTGAGGACAAACCGGAACACCCAGCTGTTCATCGAAAGGGTTAGGACCCAGGCCTGCACTAGCCTATCCGCCACGGAGTGTATTTAAGAGGCAGCTACCTTCTAGCACCCAGGGTCTGCACAAACTGAAGGCTGAGCTGTAGAAACGCGCCAAAACAGACCACTGACTACACACAATAAGACAGGACTTGGAGAAACTTCAAAAACGTCCAAAGCAGGGGCGTAAATTTGGCTCGCCAGGCCTCGCCGGCAGGCAGGACACCCAGGTCTAATCCCCAGCACTATAGGGAGGAAAACCTGCCCACAGACCTGGCAGCAAGCCACCAAGCCACCTCACCTCTTCAAAAAAAGGAGAAAAGAAAGAAAATTCAAAACAGGGCCAGGAAGAGAGCTCACAGACTGGGGACATACTTTGCATACGAGAGGCCCAGGTTTTAGGGGGTGGGTTTTTGTTTGGTTGTGTGTGTGTGTGTGTGTGTGTGTGTGTGTGTGTGTGTTGGGGTCACACCCCACAGAGCTCAGAGCTTACTCCTGGCCTGGTGCTTGGGAATTACTCCTCGCAGGGTTCGGGGATTGCATAGGGTGACGGGGCTCGAACCCAACTCAGCCCCATGTAAAACCCTATTGGCCAGACCATCGCTCCGCCCAGAGGCCCAGGTTTGATCCCTGGAACCACACAGGCCCCCAGAACACTGCTGAAAGCAGCCCCCAACACCCAGCAAGGGGGAACCCTAGAGCACTATGTGGTGAAGCCAGTCCCTTAACACCCCCCTCAAAATTAAAAAAAAAAATTAAAACAGGGCCGGGGTGATAGCTCAAAGGACGGCTGGAGCACGTGCTACGGCACCCAGGCACGCCCTGAGCACTGGGCCGGAGGAGCCCCTCAAGCTCTCAGGTGTGGCCCAACCCCCCCCCCCAGAAAAAACAAATTCCAAACAAGTATTGTTTACAGATGCACAACACATCTAGAGTCCAGTTATTTTTAAAGGACGGGAAATGATCAACTCAGACTGCAGAATAATGTTTACCTTGGGGGGGGAGGGGATGTGGTCGGGAAGGGCACCCCCAGGGCTCCAATACCAGCCGTGGCAGACACAGACCTACTACTGGACATCCCAGCCAGGCAGGAGAGCAGAGCGATCTCTCCAGGCCCGTTTCGGGTGGAAAAGCCACAGATGCATGAAATAACTGGAATCACTCCAAATACAGGGGGAGGAACAGAGGGTGGGGCCTGGCAGAGCTGCGGAACCCCAAGTCACACAACACACATCACCAGGCTGGCCGGCCCCCCGGAGCAGGAAGCCGGCGCCCACAGTCCCGGGCACTTCGCTGGCCTCCGCAAAAGCAGCTCAGGGTCCGGGCCAGGGGCGACCTCGGGGACCTCTCACGCCCCCCGCCCCCGCGCCGGCTCGCTCAGAAACAAAAACGCCCCAAACTTGCGACGGCGACGCTCGGCCCCGCGGCAGGAACCCCCCGGGGGTGCCCAGGGAGGCCGGGCCCGGGTTCGGGGAGGCGGCTGCAGCAGGCAATTGCTCCCGCGGGAGGGGCGCCCGGCCGCCCGCGTCCCCGAGCCCGGGGCGCCCCGAGGGGGAGCGGCCGGCCCGTAACCGGCGCGGCGGCGACAACCGCGCTCGGCACGTGCGGCGCGGGCCGGGGCCCGGCAAGATCGCGGGCGATCTGGCGCTCCCGGCCGCCACACCGGGAAGAGCCCGGGGCGGGCGGCGGGGAAACCGAGGCCGGGCAGCGGCGGGCAGGCCCCGGGCCCGCGCGGCGCGGCGCCCGCTCACCTGGGCACGCAGCTGGACGAGCTCCGGTCCACCTCCCAGGTGGCGTACAGGTTCATCTGCACGGGCGCGGGGGTGCGGCCGGGCCCGGGGCCGCCGGGAGGCGCGGAGCCCGAGGCCACGGCGACGGCCATGGAGGTGGAGGTGGACGAGGACGAGGACGAGGCCGGCGCCGCCGAGGTGGACGAGGACGACGAGGTGGCCTGGGCCGCCTTGGGGGGCGTCGGCTGCTGGGGCGGCGGCGGCTGCGGCTGCGGCGGCGGCGGCTGCGGCGGGGACTGGGCGGCCCCCGAGCCCCGCGGGCCGCTGCCGCCCCCCGCGCCTCCGGGACCCCCACTCGGCCCTCCGCGTTCCGCCATGGCCGGGCAGCGAGCGATGCCGAGCGGCGGCGGCGGCGGCGGCGGCGGCGGCGGGGCCCGGCCTGTCTCCTCAGCCCGCCCGGCCGAGCGGAGCGCGCCCGCGAGAGGCTGCACGCACGCGCGGGCCCGGGCGCGCGCGGCCGAGCGCTCGCCCGCCGCTGCCTGTTGCGGCCCGCGCCGCCGAGCCCGCCGGGTGGGCGTGCCCGAGGGGGCGGGGCGGCCGGGCGCGCGCCCGGCCCCACCCGGCGCCGGGGCGGGGCCGGGCGCGCGCCCTCGCTCCCGCCGCTCGGGGGCCGCCGCGGGCGCGCGCCCGGCTGGCCCCGCCCCGCGAGCCCGCCGCGCCCTCGGCGGCCATCCGGGCCCCCCGCCCCTCCCCCGCCGCTCCGCCTGCGGAAAGCCCGCTTTTCCGGGGCGCGGCCCCGGCGGGGATGGGGCGGCCGCGGGAGCGCGCCCAGCCCCGCCGGGCGAGTGGTGCGGACCGCCGGGCCCTGCTTCTCCGCGCGGCCGGGTAGACCCCCTAGCTCGGGCGAATTGCGAACCTCAACCTGACCCAGTCTTCTCCGCCCTCTCCCCGCTGCCGCCTCCCACACAGCACCCCCGAGTCACACGCTCCCGCTCTGCCCTCAATTTCTTCCACTCGGTATGTTACTCGGTTTCTGGGATTCTCCTTGTCCCCGGGGCTGGTTCAAATGCCACCACCTCCAAGGCCCTTCCCGGCTGCCCACTTGCAGAAACCAGGGCATGCCCGCTGATGCGTTTGTACGGGGCTGTCAGTCCTGCCCCAGCAGCCTGTTGCAGCCAGAAGCAGCCTGCATCAGAAGCCTGGCCCATCGGAAGCCTCAGGAACACTGGGCGGGGGACCTGGGGGAAGCAGCTCCCCCACACCCCGTAAAACCTGGAGACCGGCTGGCTGAAGCCACCCTGTGTGCGGGGCTCAGGACCATCGGGTTTGGATTTGTGTTTCCCAGTGGGGTTTGGTGTGTCCTGCCACAAGTTCTCTCAGGAAGCTCTGACCTGGCCAGCTTCCCGGGCCCTCTATCTCCCCGGCCCAGACAGGGTGCTAAGCAGGCTATTTTTACTCCCCAAGGCCGAAGTAATAAGGACAAAGGAGACCTAGGTATTCCCCAGGGCCTTCTCGCAGGGCCACTTAAGTGTGGAGACCCACTGAGCAAGGCTGTGGTGTGGCGGCTGTAACTGGACAGAGAGGGGCCGTCTGAGCACGTGTGCAGAAGGGGGCACTCAGGAGATAGAGGAGGACCAGGACTGTTGCAGATTCATCTCTTTCCTTGGGAAACAGCTTTATTTACAAAACAGATCTGAAATAAGAACACGAAACGACAACTCCTTGGGAATGGGAACAGTGGGGAGAGCAGGCTCTTGGGGACCCTCGTGTGCAGCCCAGGCAGGCAGGCGCAGGGCCTCACGGAGGGCCGAGTGCGCGAGGGACACCTAAAATTTGAATTCCTTGTACTTCTTGCTGCCCCCACGGCTATCCTGGGGCTGAGCTTTCCGCTTCTTTTGCTACAGGGGAGAAAAAGAAACAGGTTACGCACGTTAATCCTCCCACGATCCCCAAATGCCGGTTGGTGCAGCCTGACACAGCCCTGGAGGTCCGGGTTCTGCCCCCACTGCCCCTGCAGACCCTGCTCCTGTGCCAGACCCTCTGCTGGCCTCTGTCATCCTCCCAGGGGTGCAGGGCGGCACGCTCGTCACTAGAGGGCACCCCGCACCAAGGCGCCCCTACCTTCTGTTTGGCCGCATGCTCGGCCACCATGTCACTGAAGTCTTCCTTCTCCACCTGGGCCTGCTGCTCCCGCACGTGCTCCTCGTACTTCTGGGTCATGGCCATGGGGTCCAACTCCAATTCCTCCGGGGCCAGGGCCACTTCCACCCCTTGCAGCTCGGGAGCTGGCCCCTTCCGGCTCATAACCTGCAAGAGACCCACGCCTGGTCATCTCCGAAGGGCAGCTCAGAGACCCCGACTCCTGTCCCAGGGTCCTCCTAAGCGCTCACCGTGGACATGTCATAAATGTGGGTGGATCCCATCATGGCTCCCCCGACAGTGGCCGTTCTCTTCTCTGGCAGCACGGTGAACAGCTGGGGCGTCTCGCTTCTGCAAAGGACAATGGGCTCAGGTCCCCGATGAAGGGCTCGAAGGGCCTCGGAGTGGGGAAGCGAAGGCCAAGGGCCGCACCTTCACCTGCTCGCTGGACAGGCTGAGAGACTCAAGGGGAAAGGGGACCCCAGGAGCTGCCACTGCAGGTCACGGAGCCCCGAGAGGAAAGATCTCAGTGGTGGGGAGAGGGACGGGGTCCTGCTGAATTTGGGGTGTCAGGAAGGTGAAGAGAGACTGACTCCGGGGACCCCCCCGAGCAACGTTCAGAGATCAGAGCCGGAGAGTTCCCCACAAACCCTTGGCAGGGAGAAACTAGCGGGAGAACGGACTGCCGGCCCCAGCCGGAGATGGAGTTCTAGTACACACAGCTTGGACTTCCAGCACTTTCTGGAACACAGAGTTATCCTCAGTCAAGTCTTCCCACCCAATTCAGGGGGGTTTCACATGAAACCCCAGAGAACAGCCCTGCGGCTTCCATAAACCCTTCCCATGACCCACCGACCCAATCCCTGCTCGCTGCAGTCCAGGCCCCGGGCCAGCCTTTTGTTTTCTCCTAGAATACGCAAAACCCAGACCTCTGCCAGGTGGACCCTCCCATTAAGTAAAGCGATTTTCAAATTATTGGGTCTGGGGTGACAAAGTACAGTGATATCTGAGGCAGGAAACAAACGAGGGGAGCACATCACAGCCTGGCCCGGAGCACCCGGAAGCACAGGACACAGAATGGAGCAGAGGAAGCAGCAAAAACCAACAACTCAAGAGGCCAGAGCGGCTCTTCCTGGTACCCGGGGGAGCACCGGGCAGAAAAGGCAGGAGAGAAGCACTCGCTGGCCCAGAGGGAGGGGTGCAACAGTGACTGTTGCAGCCCAGTTCCTGGCAGGCGCGCCCAGTCCCCCGAGGCAGGCGGAAAACCCTCCTGACTCTCCGGCACCGCAGGGGCAAGGGCTGGCACCGCAGGGCGGGGAGGGCTGCCTAGTGAACCCCACAGCAAAACCCGGGAGGACCAAACTGCTGGTGGCACTAACTAGAACCCTGAACGACGTTAAAGATTTACAGAGGGGCTGGAGCGATAGCACAGCGGATAAGGCGTTTGCCTTGCACGCAGCCAACATGACCGACACAGGTTCGATTCTCAGCACCCCATATGGTCCCCTGAGCACCACCAGGAGCAATTCCTGAGTGCATGAGCCAGGAGTAACCCCTGAGCATCGCCGGGTGTGACCCAAAAAGCAAAAAATAAATAAATAAAAGATTTACAGAATACAGAAGCATGCGGGAGCTGGAGAGTGCTGAGGGTCAGGTGTGGCACTTGACTGGCAAGCAGCTGACTAGGATGGCAGCTCTGGCACCACCGTCCCTGAGTGCTTCCAGGAGTGATCCCTGAGGACAGAGCAAGAAGCAAGACTTGAACCCAGCCGGGTGGGGAAAGACAAAAGTATGTGGGCTCCAAGTAAGTAGATTCCAAATTCTGGCACCCACCAAGAAATGCACAGGCTTGCAGAGAAGCAGGAAGGTGGATCCTTCAGAGAGAAACCACTGATTTCAATCAACCCAGAGCAGGCACAGATGTTAGCATTAGCAGGCGAGTACATTAAAATGTTATTATAACAGCACTCCATCTGTTCGAAGAGCAAAAAAAGACGCAGAAGATATAAAAAGAAGCGCACCACGCTGCCGAAGATGAAAATCACACTCGATGGGGCTTCTGTCAGATAGAAACTACAGAAAAAAATATTAGCAGACTCGAAGACATAGAAATAGAAATGGTCTAAAATTAGTTACAGGTGGGCTAGAGCGACAGTACAATGGGTAGGGCGTTTGTCTTGCACGTGGCTGACCCCAGGTTCGATTCCCAGCATCCCATATGGTCCCCCAAGCACTGCCAGGAGTAATTCCTGAGTGCAGAGCCAGGAGTAACCCCTGAGTATCGCCAGGTGTGACCCAAAGAGCAAAAAAATGATATAAATGAAATGAGTTACAGGGCCAGAGCAATAGTAGAGCGGCGAGGGCATTTGCCTCGCATGCAGCTTACCCAGGTTCAATCCCTGGTATCCCATATGGTCCCCCAAGCACCGCCAGAAGTAATTCCTGTGCCAGGAATAAACCCTGAGCATCACCAGGTGTGACCCAAAAAGCCCCTCCCTCAAAAAAGAAAGAAATTACAGAAGGGTTTTTTTTTTGGGGGGGGGGGTGTATTTTTGGGAGGCAGGCTTTAGGCCACATAGGGTGGTGCTTACTCTTGACTCTGCATTCAGGGGATCACTCCTGATAGGCCCAGGAGACCATATGGATACTGGGGATCAAACCTGGGTCAGCCATGAGCAAGATAAGCGCCCTCCCTGCTCTAAATCTCTCCAGCCCCAGAGGGTTTTCTTAAAAAGGGCATCTCCTGGCACTATTCGGCCAGCAGCACAGATGGTGTGGCACTTCAGCGACCAGCAAGGCTGCACCCACAGGCCGTCTGGGAGGCCGGGCAACGCAAGGGACGGAATCAGCCTCACACTGCTGGCACGTGCTACCACCAGTCCAGAAGAATGCACGTCAGAAATGAACAGAGCAGGGGCCCGGGATGTGGCTCAGTGGAAAGCATCTATTTGCCTTGCAAAAAAAGGTTACTGCTCGGGCTCTGGGTTTGATCCCCAATAACAGAAGAGGAAAAGGGGGGAGAAAGAACAGAACAGCGTAGGGGAAGGGGCTGCATGGTACACGCCTGACCCTGGGGTCAATTCCCAGCAGCCCATATGTCAGACTGAACCTTTTTTTCCTCTATGGGGAAGGGCTTGGGGCCACACCTGTCTCTGCTCAAGGCTTACTCCTGGCTGTGTCGGGATCGCTCCTGGAGGGCTAGGAGGACCATATGGGGTGCTGGGGACTGACCCCAAGTCAGCTGTGTATAAGACAGTGCATTCCTCACAAAAATAAAATCGGGGAGAAAATAAAGATCACCAGTTAGATGAGAAACTACAGGGCAACTTCAAAAGATCTAAGAAGGGGCTGGAGCAACAGCACAGCGGGGAGGGCTTTCGCCTTGCACGCAGCCAACCCGGGCATCCCACACGGTCCCCAGAGCACCGCGAGGAGTGATTCCTGAGTGCAAAGCCAGGAGTAACCCCTGAGCATCGTCAGGTGTGACCCAAAAAGAAAAAAAAAAAGATCTAAAAAAATCTTTAACTGGGGCTGGAGCAATAGCTGACCCAGGTTCAATTCTCAGCATCCCATATGGTCCCCTGAGCACGCCAGGGGTGATTCCTGAGTGCAGAACCAGGAGTAACCCCTGTGCATCGCCAGGTGTGACCCAAAAAGAAAAAAACAAATCTTTAACTGAAAATACTGAAATTCCCAAAGAGTTGGAAACAATAAAAAATATCTGGCCACAAAATATATATATATATATACACATACATACAGGGCTAAAGCACTTGCCTCGCACGCAGCCAACCCAAGTTAAATCCCCAGCACCCCATAAGGTCCCCCAAGCTCTGCCAGGAGTCATCCCTGAGCAGAGCCAGGAGTAAGCCCTGAGCACCGCTAGGCGTGGTCAAAAAAAAAACAAACAAAAAAAGTAAAGAGAAAGAAAATTGTACTGACATACTATCTCACACAGCACATTATAATCTAACTGTTCAAAACTGCAGAGAAAAACCGTGAAAAGCAGCCAAGGAAAAAAGACACACACATATATATATATAGAGAACAAAGGCAGGCCGGCACAATTTCTCATCAGAGAGAGCAAGAAAGACGCCCTGCGTGCAGTATCTTCACGGTAGAAAAATACTGCCAAGCCGGCACATGACTCTGGGCAAATTTTGCACAAGGAAGGTCAAGCGATTCAGGCTGTAAAAGCTGAACCAATTCACAGCCAGCAGACCTACCAAAAACACTGAAGGGGCCAGAAAGATAGTCCAGTGCGTTGTGTGCTTGCCTTGCATGCTGCCGACCAGGGTTCAATCCTGGCACCCGGAAGTTGTACCCAAGTCCCTTCAGGCATGATCCCTGAGCACAGCAAGTGTCGCCCAAAAACGAACGGACAAAAGTTAACGTTAAAGGAAGCCTTTCTGGCCAAAGGAGTAAATGCCAGGTAGAAACAGGAACACAAGCACACAAAAGGCCAAACACCACTGCCACCAGGCTCGTTCTCCACCGAGGGGGCCGTACTTCCACCTGAGATGTGCACTCGGGACTCGCCCCCATGGCTAAGCCCGGGTTCTCTCTTAAACTCACGGCTTTTCCTCCCCTCATTCCTCTAAGTGAACGTCTTTAAATAAAACAATTTTGTGTCACTCAAATAAAAAACACAGCAAGGAGTCCTTACATGGACTGTTTGTGGGTCAACAGACGATTCTTATTTAAATATCCCTAAAACATAACTGGCCCCTTAAAACCAGTAACCACTGGGGCCAGAGAGAGAGTACGGGGGTAAAGCACTCACCACGCATGCAGCCGTGATCACTGAGCACAGAGCCAGGAGTGTCCCCCCCCCCAAAAAAAAAAAGTAAGTTCATCTTTAAAAAGATCAGCTGAGGGACTGGAGAGATAGCACAGCGGGTAGGGCGTTTGCCTTGCACGCGGTCGACCCGGGTTCAATTCCAGCATCCCATAGGGTCCCCTGAGCACCACCAGGAGTAACTCCTGAGTGCAGAGCCAGGAGGAACCCCTGTGCATCGCCAGGTGTGATCCAAAAAGCAAAAAAAAAAAAATAAAAATAAAAAAATAAAAAGATCAGCTGGGGGCCGGTTGGTACTACAATGGTGAGGGCACATGCCAAGGGTTGGGGTGTCCCCGCACTGCGGGGCCCACGCAGAGCCAACCCCGGGCCCCTGCATCCAACCAGCTGCCCTACTGACCTGGACACGCCCAGAGGGGGCCTCCTCGAGGCCTCCTGGTAGTTGAGAGAACCAGCCCACCTTCCAAAAAGGTTCAGTTAACTCACAAGGTAAGAAGAAAGGAGAGAATGGACAAGGCTCATCCCCTTAGGGAAAGGGTTGATTCCCCACAAAGCCTAGCGGGGCGACAGTTACAAACCTGCAAACCCGGTGAGAGCCAGAGGCCCCAGCCCGACTACCCGGCTCTGAATGAGCAACTCACCTCAAGCCCACCTCAGGGCTTGCCAGGCCCCACCTCTGCCCCTCTCTGCCCCACCCACCCTGGAAATTACCCAGGACCTGCCCACTGCGCCCGCCTGATTCACCCCAACGATCCACTCCTAGAGAGGAACTGCTCTGGGGGGTCCAGGAGGAGACACCCCAGGTCACCATCCCGAGGGGAAGCGGAAGTCCTCCCCGAGGCCCAGGCTGGCCCCTCACCCGTCCATCGCCTCCTCGATCTTCTTCTTCCTCAACTCGATGAGCTCGGGGGTCTCCATTCCCGCCGGAACCGACGAGAAGCCTCCCGGAGTGATGAGGCCACTGAGGAGAAAGGAACAAGGTCCCACGTGAAGAGCCTGCCACGCGGGGCCGCCTCGCCCGGGAGGCCACGGCCACAGCGCACCTGTCCGCGGGGGTGATGAAGCCCGTCTCGTCCGGCTTGTCTTCGTCGCTCTCCTCCTCTTCCTCTTCCTCCGAAGACTCCTCATCCGACGGCTCCAGCTCCCCCCAAGGGGTCCGATCGATCTCTTCCTCCTCAGTCTTGGTCTGGAAAAGGCCACCAGCCCACAGACGGCTCACTGCTAAGTCACTACTATGCGTCGGGGCGAGTAACAGCCTGGGGGGGGGGACCGGAGCTCTAGGACAGCAGGGAGGGCCCTGGCTGGCCACGGTCTGACAAGGGTTTACTCCTGGACAACTCAGAGTTCCCTGAGCACCGCCAGGAGAGATCTCTGAGCACAGAGACAGGAGTATGCCCTGAGCACGGCCAGTTGTGGCCAAGGGGAATAAACCCAAAACCAACCACCATACCTGGAGCACATCTCAGCCTGCGGCACGCGCGGCTTCCTGTAACACGTCCCCAACTGCGTACTATCGGGACAGAGAAAGAGCAAGCCCGCACACAGGGGCCGTACCTGAAACTCGGCAGCGTTGGTCCCGAACACGTCCCCGTAGAGCGGCTTCCCCGTCTCATCGACCGGGGGTTTTCCCCAGCCTCCAGCGTGGTACCCGAAGGAGCAGCTCTGCAAGGCAAGGCAGCTGGGTCACGCCTCAGCTCAGGAGCCGGGAGCCCAGGGGAGCAGCCACGCCCAGGGCACAGCCACGCTGCACGGGACGCTGGGGACGGCGAGCAGTCAAGGCTGAAACACTGTGTAAAGCCAAGGGCACGAGCGACAGAGATGCAGAGGGGACAGGTAGGGAGCAGGGGGGATGGCAATAACCGTCGCCAGGGCCAAGCCATGCCACCATCTCAACACAACAAATACTTCAGGGGCCGGAGCGATAGCACAGCGGGGAGGGGGTCTGTTTTGCACGCGGTCGACCCAGTTCGATCCCCAGCACCCCATATGGTCCCCCAAGCCCGTCGGAAGTAATTCCTGAGTGCAGCGTCAGGATAAGCCCAAGCACCGCTGGGGCTGGGGGTGGCTGAGTGCCACCAGAACCAGAAGGCCCTCAGTGAAAACTAGCAAGAAGGGCACCCAGGCCGCCTCAGCATCCCAAGAGAAAAAGAACAAAGAAACAAGAACTTCAAAAATTACAACTTCTTGGGGCTGGAGCAATAGCACAGCAGGTAGGGTGTTTGCCTTGCACGCGGCCAACCCGGGTTCAATTCCCAGCATCCCATATGGTCCCCTGAGCACCGCCAGGGGTAATTCCTGAGTGCAGAGCCAGGAGTAATCCCTGTGCACTGCCGGGTGTGACCCAAAAAGCAAAAAGAAAAAAAAAAAAACTACAACTTCTTGGGGGTGGAGGGATAGCACAGAGGGTAGGGCATCTGCCTTGCACACAGCCGACCCGGGTTCGATTCCCAGCATCCCATATGGTCCCCCGAGCACCGCCAGGAGTGATTTCTGAGTGCATGAACCAGGAGTAACCCCTGTGCATCATCAGGTATGACCCAAAAAGCAAAAAAAAAAAAAAAAAAGACAACTTCTTACTGACCTTCCCTTATGCAGAAGAGCTTATAAAATCAAAGTCCCTAAAGAAACAAAAACCCTTTTCTTCTGGGGGGAGGGGGGAAAGCTCACAAGCTCCCAAGCAGTGCTCAGGAGCCCAAGGAAAGGGTGAGGGAAGGGGAGGGATGGAGCTGTAACACAGTAGGGAGGGCACCTCCCTGGCACGTGGCCCACCAGCTTTGACCCTGTATCCCACATGGTTCCCTGAGAGCAGAGCTGGGAGAAAGCCCCAAGCACCACCAGCTGCACCCCCAACACACGCCAGAAAAAGGAAATAGCAGGGGTCACTCCAAAGGACGCTGGCCCCAGCTGTGCAGGGGGAGGTTCAGACTGGGAGGTCACCAGGGTCACAGCCAGCAGTATGCAGGGTGCCAGGCAGCAGCCAAAACCAGGCGGGGGACAGAGGACTCGCCACACACGCACTCCAAACTTCTGTGCTAGTTCCGTGGGTCCAGGGACCAAAATCTTTATCTGCAGTTTACAAATGCCTTCTTGGGGGGCCAGACTGTTATTACAGCGGGCAGGGCTCTTGCCTTGCTCACAGCTGACCCGGAACCCCATATAGGTCACCAAGCCCACCAGGAATGAGTCCCGAGTAGAGTCGGAGGAATCCCTGAGCACCGCCAGGTGTGGACCACCAGAAACAAAAAGGCTTCTTATGGGGTCAGAGGAACAGTCAAGGGGTTCAGGCGCTTGCCCTGCACACAGCCATCCCCGTTTGGGTCCCTGAGCATCAGCAGGGACAGCGCTGGAGGCTCCCTGGCACCACTGGGCCGGCCCAGGTGCCACCAGCATCACAGGGCCCTCAGTGAGCTGCAAGTCGGGAGGGTGAAAACTGCCAGATGGGGACCCCAGGCCCCTACGGAACTCCCAAGAAAAAAATAATTAATTTCTTTTCACTTTACTGTCTTTGTTAACTTTTTACAAATCCTCGTAAATTAAATATACTATCTACTAAATTTTAACCCAACGATACTTATTTGATAACAAGTTTAATGTTACTCTTAAGTTACTTGTAGGGGCTGGAGAGATAATACAGCCGGCAGGGCGTTTGCCTTGCACACAGCCGACGCGGGTTCGATTCCCAGCATCCCATATGGTCCCCTGAGCACTGCCAGGAGTAACTCCTGAATGCAGAGCCAGAAGTAACCCCTGTGCATCATCAGGTGTGACCCAAAAAGCAAAAAAATAAATAAATAAATAAGTTACTTCTACCTGTTTGGAGGTTCTAGCAGCCCGGCAAGCTACCGAGAGTATTTGATATGCCAGACACAGTAACAACAAAGTCTCCAATGGAGACGTTACTGGGCCCGCTCGAGCAAATCGACGATCAACGGGAGGGCCTTTACCTTACCTTACCTTACTTCTACCTGTACGCTTGTTTTATATCCATGAGAGATACACAGAAACAAGCACCCAATCTTAAACGCTGTTATCACTGTGGGGGATTTCAGGACGGGTGCTTGCCTTGCAAACAGCTGACCTGGGTTCAATTCCCGGCACCCCATATGGTGCCCGAGCCCACCAGGAGTGACCCCTGAGAGCAGAGTCAGGAGTAAGCCACCCGTGCCCCCAAAACAAAACATACAAACAAGGAAACTGAGGATGGTCTGTTTCATCTTTCTACCTGTCGATTCTGACTATTTTCTGAACGTGTCGGGCTTGAGAGAGTAAGACAGAGACGCCAGAGCAATAGCACAGCGGTTAGGGCATTTGCCTTGCATGCGGCCGACACAGGTGCAATCCCCAGCACCCCAGGAGTAAGCCCTGAGCACGTTGGGTATGGGAAAAAGAAAGGGAGAAGGGAGGGAGGAAGGGAGGGAGGGGGAGAGAGAGAGAGAGAGAGAGAGGGAGAGAGAGAGAGAGAGAGAGCGCTGTAATGAGACACAGAGGCACTGAGAAGGCGAGGCTGGCGCTTACCTCAGGGATGGGCGAGTTCAGCCCCGGGATTTTCAGGTTGGGGTACGAGGGGGGTGGCCCGTATCTCTGCATGGCGATCAGCCACGGGGGCGGGACCTTGTGGGCATTCTGCAGACGACAGGGACAGGACCCATCAGCCCGCCGCAGTCTGGCCTCCCTCCCGCCCCGGCTCCACCCCAGGCAGGTCCCGGCACCCACCGGCCCCACGGGCATCCCCAAGGAGATCCGCAGCTCATCCGACAGGTCTCCGGGCTTCTTCTCCTTCAGCCGTGTTTCAAACTCCTTCCCCTGAGGAAAACAGTTTCTGCTGCATTGTGGTGACCGGACACGGGGGACTCAGCGACAAGAGGACGTGAGGGCAAAGATGGGAAGCTCCCCTTGAGGGCCGCCCCCGCCCTGGTTCCCATCACGTCCTTCCCTGGCTACGGAGGGGAAGGAGAGAGCTGGGAGGCGGGAAAGGTGGCGCCCGGGGAGAGAGAGAGCTGAGGGCAAGCGGCCTCCAGAGCTGCCACAACCCACCGTGACACCGCTGGACAGAAAACCTACTTTCCCGTGTCTAACGAGAGGGCACCCGGCACGGTGGGTCTCATATTCCAGGGTCAGAAAGAACCACACACCCACACCCCCAGGGACTGAACATTTCCAAACAGCACTTGCCAACGGCCTCTGTGACCCCCTTCAAGGTGGGGCCTGGGGGCCAGAAAGCTAGTACAGGCTAAGGGGGGAGCCCGGCCTACACGCGGGGGAACAGCGTTCCATTCCCGGTACCCCGGCAGGAGGGACCCCCCAGTACAGAGCCAGGAGCAGCCCTCAACACGCCAGGCGTGGCCCCGAAGGAGATGACCCAGACGCGGCCTGCTCCTCAGTGGCCTCCCAGGCTCGGACACCCCGGCCGGGCCCCGCACCTCGTAGTACAGGTCCCCGTGGATGGTGAGCTTGGGCTTGGTCTGCCACTTGAAGAAAGCGTCGTGCAGCTTCTGGTAGTCGATGTCGATCTTGCCCATCTTGGGCCGGACCTTCTCCCGCATCTTCGACTTCATGGTCTTCTGCTCCTCCTGAGGTAGACGCCCACACACGGGGTTCGATCACCCAGACCCTCCCCACGCACCCCGACGCCCCTCCATTCCCGAAATGCTCACTCAGGGGAACCTGTCCCCGAAGACCCCAACCCTCCCTGCTCACGGCCCCCCGAGGGCACATGAGGCAGACACGGCGCCACCTCCGCGGAGAGCAGGAGACTCCGACCGACGCAAAATCGCGGATGAAAACATTTCCACGTAACAAGCCGAACCACCACCATGAGCTCTGAACCACAGCAGGCACGCATGGGAGACATGGAGCAGGGCCCCAAGAGGCCCCGAGGAGGGGGATGTAACGGGACAGGCGGGGGTTGCGGGCGGAGCGCGGCCCCCGGGCCTCACCTTCTCCTGCAGGGCCTCCCGCATCTCCTGGATGCCCGTGCGCTTGATGAAGTCGGGCAGCTCGAAGGGCGGCTTCTCGATGCCGCGCTTGCCCTGCAGGTACTTGCGCTTGAAACACCAGTGGCGTGGCACCGGCACGGAATTCCGCGTGGCCTTGAGGTGGACCAAGAGCTTGGGGTCCTGGGCTGTGACGTCATGCATCTCCACGACATCGGGCCGGGCCACCAGCTGGAAAACACGACGGGGCACCTCGAGATCCTCCCTCCGGGCGCCTCCAAAGGCCCTGCCCGGCGGGGTCCCCGGAGCTCAGCTGGGGTCCCACCTGCTTGAGCTCGGCCACCGTGAAGCGGTTCATCCGGCGCAACTTCTTCTTGGACAGCTTGGCAGCTTCCGGCTTCTTCTCCTAGAACAGAACGACCACCTGTCTCTCCGTGTCTCTGTCTCTCTCCGTGTCTCTGTCTCTCCTGTCTCTCTGTGTCTCCATCACTGTATCTGTGTCTTTAGCTCTGTCTGTGTCTGTGTGTCTCTCTCAGTGTTTCTACCTCTGATTCTGTCTCTTTATCTCTGTCTCTGTATGTCTCTCTGTGTCTCTCTGTGTCTATGTCTACGCCACACAGTCTGGGACCACCTCCAGACCCGGGGGGTCAGAATGCTCAGCCCCTCCCCGGCGGGCCGCTCACCTGCTCGTCGTCACTGCTGTCATCGTCGCTGTCCCTGGGCTCCTCCTCAAAGCCCTTCTTCTTGGGGACGGTGGAGTTCTCCAGTTTGTCCATCTTCTCCGGCTCCTTCTCCTTCTCCTTCTTCACATCGTCGGTGAGCTGTGGAGGCAGCAGCCTGGAACCCCGAGCCCTGGGCCCCTCCCTCGTTCTGGCCCCGACGTCCCACCCTGCACCTGCCACCCCTCCCCGCCAACGCTACCTTGAAAGCCTCAAAGATCCTTTTGAAGAAGATGAAGTTGGGCTCGTAAATCTCTGGCTCCTCCGTCACGTACTCGATCTCCACGTCGGCGGCGGCGGGGGACTCAGAGCCCCGGGCCCGGGACTCTTTCTCGCGCTCCCCCGAGCTCTCGGAGGATGCCCCCCGCACCCGCTGCGGCTTCTTCTTCTTCTTGCGGTTGCGACGCTTCCGGTTTTTCTGCCCAATCAAGCCCCAGGGGTCAGAACCCGAGCGCGCATCTGTCCTCCGAGTCTCCCCAAGCGGCCAGGAAGCCTCGCGGTCGGGTTGCAAAGCTCCGCCCTGACAGGCCGCAGGTGGGTCCTAACCCACCCGCCACGCGCCTCCCAATCCCCGCCGGGACCTGGACCCTGGACGGCAAAGGGCTGACGGCAAAGGGCCGACGGCAACGGAAGGAAAGCGGCGGGGCGGGAAGCAGGAACTGGGCCGCTGCTCCAGAACCACTTATGGGCCCGACATCAGCGGCCAAACCCCACGCCAGGCCCCCCACGCCGGCTCCGAGCCACACCTCTTTCCTGGACACGGACACGGTGTCCTCCTCAGGCTCCGAGGCCGATGGGCCCAGGGACGAGCGCGCGTCCGTCTCCATTTCCTCTTCCTCTGTGAGGGCGAACGCAGAAGGCGGCAGCCAGTCACTCCAACACCCTCGGAACCAGGCGCAGCTCCCACCCGCCACCAGGGGCAGGGGCACGCCCACGCCCACACTCGTCTCGCCTCAATTCCCTGTACACACACACACACGCTCTCTCTCTCTCCTCACTCTCCTGTAAATGCACACACACGCGCGCACTCTCTCTCACACACACACACTCTCAGCTCAGCTCCCCCATACACACGCACACACACCGCGTGCGCACACACGCACTCAGCCTCGCCTCAGTTTTGTATTTTTTTTCTTTTTCGGTCATACCCGGCAACGCACAGGGGTTTCTCCTGGCTCTGCACTCAGGAATCACTCCTGGCGGTGCTCGGGGGACCATATGGGATGCTGGGAATCGAACCCGGGTCAGCCGCATGCAAGGCAAACGCCCTACCCGCTATGCTATTGCTCCAGCCCTGCCTCAACTCTTTACCGCACGCACACACACTCAGCCTCATCTTGGCTCTCACCCTGCTGGGAGTTCATCTCCTCCTGGCGGCTCTCCTTCAGCTGCAGGATCTTCTCCAAAGCCTGTGGGATCTTGGGGCCCACAGAGGGGTCGTCCATCTACCAGAAAGAAGCGGGGGGGTGACTGTGGTGCCCCCCCTCCCACACT
Source organism: Sorex fumeus (assembly GCF_029834395.1). Classification (NCBI taxonomy): domain Eukaryota; kingdom Metazoa; phylum Chordata; class Mammalia; order Eulipotyphla; family Soricidae; genus Sorex; species Sorex fumeus. The sequence continues at coordinate 5,210,711 of NW_026606150.1, read as the reverse complement.
GCAAAGGTTTCTGTCTACAGGAACTGTAAACAGACCCAAAGCCCCCAGCATCCCCGAGGGGACCCCAGAAATAAGCACCTCTCTGACCTTCCTTGCTGCCCCACTGAAACACACTCTAAGCACGGCCTCGCCCCGTCCCCCAGGACCCTCCCGTCCGACCCTCCGCGGATGACAGCTAGTGACCTTCCAAACTGCCCCAGCCCCCAGAAGGGCGCCCCCACCATACGCCACCTGGGCCCTAGGCGAGCCCAGGGGAGCTCCCCCCGTGGGGAGCAGCTGCAGCCCAGAGATAACGGGAGCAGAGGGGTGCGGGGACGCAGTGTCTGCTGGGACCGGAAGGAACGCTGAGGCGCCTTCCCAGCAGGACAGCAGACACAGGCAAGCCGCCTTTCAGGCACACAGGGCCCCCCGGAGACCCCCAGGACTAGCCCCCGCAACTCTAGAACTAGAATCAGAAAGCCACTCAATCCCGCCCCCAAGACGTGACTAGGCTCACCTCTCTGTTCTCATCCCCGGGGGGCGGCGGGGGTCCACGAGGCCGAGGAACAGGGGCCCCCATGGGCAACACCGTGGGCGTGGGGACCACTGGGGCAGCGACTGAGAGGAACGGGGAATCAGAAGAGAGAAACATCTGGAAATTACATTCCCGAGGAAGAGATGGCGGAGGGGGGAGGGGCAGTGACACTGCAGGGAGGTGCAAGAGCACTGCCCGCAGAGCACATCCTCTGGCTTTCGGGGGGCTGGAACAGGAATCACTCCCAGGCTTCACCTGCCTCTGACGGCGACACACGTAGTACCAGTAGCATGAGTGCATCACCCCAGGACTGAGCACCAGGGCCACATGCTGTGTCTGTTTTGGGGCCACACCCGGCGGGGCTCAGGGAACCAACTGGGGTACTGGGGGCCGAACAAGCGCCCGACCTGCCGTGCTGTCTCCCAGCTCCCTGAGCTTAGGAATTCACTGTGAGCGACCCCCAAGAGACAGCCAAGAGTTGCCAAGGGGGGTCGCTGAGTACACTAGCCACCCCCAAAACACCCGCTCGAAAACCAGGTGGCTGCTAGCCTTCAGGGGACGGGGATCGAGAATGGGAACCGGGAGTGCTTCGGAGGTGCTGGTCAGGTGGATTCTTGGCCAAGACCTGGTATACGGACATTCGTGGCATCTGCCCACTTAGGAGGTGGCACTTGACACGTGGACGGTGAACAAAACCTGCTTCGTCACCTTCTTTGCTTCCCCTTCCACTTCAAGAGTCTTACCTCGAGGACCCAGCGGGGTGCGGACCCCAATCTGGCCCAGGTCTTGTGGGGCTCGAGGAACTGGGGTGCCCATCTTGGCGATCTCCTGCTGCCGCTCCTGTTCCAGTAGCACGGCGGCCTAGAGGAAGGAAGTGGGTGTGGGGACCACCGGGTCATCTGTGTGGCACTAAGGCCCTGGCCAGTGGGCCTCCAAGCTGGCTACGAGGCCCCAGAGAACAATCAGGCTCCAGTGCAGTGGCCGGCGCCTCCCACACACCCAGACCCTACCCCAGGCCGAGAGCCCTCTCGGCACCCAGGACAAGGCCTCCAGACAACACCCCGGAAAGTTCTGGTTCTTGGCACAGAATGGAATATTTGGCTGAATGCTGCTTATAACTTAAAACAAGAGTTTTCTTGTTTCTGTCCTCCCCGCAAAGATTACACTCTTTCTAAGGAACAAGGAATTCTTTTTTCCTTATCTACCCCTCGAGATCTAGCCCGAGCTGGCTAACAAACTGTCTGGTACAGTCCGTGTTTATTTTCTAACCTGCCTGAGAATAACCCATCAGATAACACCCGCAGCTCTGGGGCTCAATTACCAGCCGCAAACGGGATCCTTCACTCGGTGTTCAAATCCAACACGGAGTTAGCCCAGAATTCTCTCAGGGCACTTACACTGGCAACGCGCGTTTCCCACAGTCGCGAGCCACTCTTTCAGGTATTACCGGCCACTGTGTGGCGACCCTTGTATATTCTTAGTATTCTGCTTTGATTTCTATCTTTCAACAATGCATTAAAAAAAAAAAAAACACCTTAGCTCACGGGCCATTCACAGGCACAAGGCCGAATCTTCCCAACCCCCTGGACAACAAAAAAAACGACTCATCAGGGGCCAGAGTGATCATTCATCCAAACACAGCTCACCCAGTTCAATGCCCCGCATCCCACATGGTCCCCCAGCACCGCCAGGAGTAATTCCTGAACGCAGAGTCAGGAGAAAGCCCTGAGCATCGCCGGGTGTGACCCCAAAACACAACAAAACAGACTCAGCCAACAATCTGGAACTTAGTTTAGAGCGGGGCAGCCCCGGGGCGCTTTGAGCACAAAGTCCCCCAAGTGGCAGCAAGGGGACTGGACATGGGCCCCGCACGCCGTTGCTCCCCACGCTCATGTCCTTCAGGGGGTGCGCCCCGGCTTCAGAAAGAAGCACACTCATACCACCCCCAATAGCTCCATCGCTCTGTCACGGAGCCACTTCCTGGGGTGCTCACGCGGCCCCGGGCCTACATTCCCGTTCTTGGTGCAGCCCTTCCCGGAGGCCGCAGCCTCAGCCCTACCTGCTTCGCTCGCTCCTCCTGCTGCATCAGCAACGCCGCCTGCTGCTGGGCCAGCTTCAGCCGCTCCTCCTCGGTCAGCGCCACCGGCTCGCCCACCCGGAGAGGCGGCGGTGGACCCAGGTTTGGCGGGCGAGGTCCAACTGCCATGGGAAAGCCAAGGCCGAGGCCGGGGGGCGGCGGGGGTGGCGGGGGTGGCGGCTGCAGAGGGGGCAGCCCCATTGGCGGGGGCGGCATGGGGATTCCCGAGAGCTGTGGAAGGAAGCAGGACCTGAGCCAGGAAGCGCCGCCAACAGGGGCCTGGCCCCTCGGGCACGAGCACCCAGTGGGCACCGGGGAGCCCAGAGGCCTGCACACGAGCTGGCACGGGGCCTGGCTTCTATGTCGAGCAAGGGAGGGTCCCCAGGCACGGAGCTGAGAGTAGGCCTGTGTCGCCCCCCCCCCCCCAGCCTGCAGGCTCGAGGACCAACATAAACCAGAGCCCACAGGCTCGGCTGAGTCGCCAAATAGCGGCGCTATGAGACCAATCAGGGACAAAGGGGGATTACTCCCACTGGGGGGCCGATCAAGCCAAGCAGCCCCATGGTTGAACTTCTGGGGGGAGAGTGGGGAGGGCAGCGCTCAGGAGACCCCATGTGGTGCTAAAAATCAAAGCAGAACACACTCTAGGCAAGACGTGGTTCTGTTCCGTTTCTCTGGCCCCCAACTCTTATTCTGTGGCTTCTGAACAGTTTTCTTTGGGGCCCACGCTATGTGGGGGGGTCTACTCCCATCTCAGTGCTCAAGGATTGCTCCCAGCAGTCAGGGGACCATGCGATGCTGGGATCAAATCTAGGGCTCCCACATGCAAAGCTCGCACTCTAGGCCTTTGAACTACTTACCTGGTGCGAGCTTAACTGTATTTTACCCTTTTTTTTGGGGGGGAGGGCACACCCAGTGGTGCTCAGGGACTACTCCTAGCTTAGTCTTCTAAGGAACTGCTCCCACAGGTGTTCAGGGTTCAAATCCAGGTCTCCTGCACAGAGAGCCTGAGGTGCCGCTTATTGAGTGACCTGTCAGGTCCCCTGAGGTGAATCTGTAGTAACAGGTAAAACTTGTAAGAGCCAACTTTAGGGAGGGACACGGGGCTTAGGACCAAGGGAGAAATAAAGGCAGTACCGCCTCGGCCAGGGTGTTCGCTGCCTCTCTGGGCGGCTGCCTGGGAGAGAGGGCTTTCTACAATTCATATGAAGTCACAAAACTCCACGTGAAGATTGCAAAAAATCTTTACTATTTTTTTTGTGGGGGGGGGGGCCAAAGAGATAGTACAGTGAGTAGGGCGCTCGCCTTGAGCACAACCACCCTGGGCTCCACTCCCAGCACATGTAGGACCCCCGTGCCCTACCAGGAGTCATTCCGGGGCAGGGGCATTTTGGAAAACCTGCGCACCAGCAGGTATGGCCCAAAAACAGATTGAAATGGGCAGTGATCAATAGCGACGTGATAGATCAACAGTGACGGCTGCCAGAGCAATAGGACACCAAGAAGGGCGCTTGCTCTGCACACGGCATGCCAGGATTCAATCTCTGGCCCCCCATAGGGTCCCCCAGGCCCGCCAGGAGTGAGCCCTGAGTGCAGCGCCAGGAGTAATCCTTGAGCACTGCTGGGTGTGGCACAAAAACACAAAAGCATGTATACATATGTATTTCGTATATATGTATGCATATGCGTATATACATACCTACATATATACACAAGTCAAAGGACAAGTCAAAGGACTATCTACTGCTGAGCCTGGAGCTGCAGACAGTAACTTAAGGTTCTTTTCCTACATGTGGCAGACCCTGGTTTGATCACTGGAACCATATATGGTCCCCCACGCACTACCAGGAGTGATCCTTGAGCACAAAGTCAAAGCCTAGAGCACACAGGAACCAAAAATCAAAAAGAAAAAAATTTTTTTTGTTTTGTTTTAGGGGTAGAAATATATGCAGGGGTTAAGGCACTTACCCTGCATGCAGCCAACCTCAGTTCAATGTCTAGAACTACATATGGTCCAAGAATGCACCGCTCTGTGTGTGTGTGTGTGTGTGTGTGTGTGTGTTAAATAAAACTGCTTTAGAACCAGGGAGAAAATAATAGGATTTAAAGTGCTCGTCTTTGGGGGCTCAAGTGATAGCACAGTGGGAAAGGTGATTCGTCTTAAATACAGTCGACCTGGGTTCGATCCCCAGCATCCCATATGGTCTCCCATGCACTGCCAGGAGTAATCCAAAAAGAAAAAAAATAATTTTTTTTTTAAATTGCTTGTGTTGGGGCTGGAGAGACAGCACAGCGGGTAGGGCGCTTGCCTTGCACGCGGCAGACCCGGGTTCGATTCCCAGCATCCCATATGGTCCCCTGAGCACCGCCAGGAGTAACTCCTGAGTGCAGAGCCAGGAGTAACCCCTGTGCATCGCCAGGTGTGACCCAAAAAAGCAAAAAAAAAAAGGGTGCTTGTGTTGGGGCTGGAGTGATAGTACAGCCAACGAGTGGGGTGTTTGCACTGCAACAAGAGGCTGATACAGGTTTGATCCCTGGCACCGAGTATGGTACCCTGAGGTTACCAGGAGTGATCACTGAGCACAGAGCCAGGGGTGAGTGTGGCCCAATAACAAAACACAACAACAAAAATGAATAAACAAAGCGCTTTCCTCCCACACAACTGACCGGTCTGATCCCAGGCAGGAGGCCCCGGTCCACACCAAGAGTGAGGGGGGGGGGGCGAGTTGAGCCAGGAGGCAGGAGCACTGCCAGATGTGGCCCAAACCCTCCACGCCACCCCTAAGACTTTGAGGGGGCCAGGGAGATGGCTGGACAGGCTGAGTGCTTTACACTCAGGAGACCCCGCTCAATGTTCAGCACCCCTGGGGAAGCAGCCCCTGGGCATTGCAGGGCCTGGCCCCAAAAGGAAAACGGATTTTTAAAGACTGTCACTGTCCTCCCGTCGCTCATCAATTTGCTCGAGCGGGCCCTGGAGCACTGTGAGACTGTGACTGTGTCTGGCATAAAGCGAATATGTCACGGGGAGCTCGCCGGGCTCTCCGAGAGGGGCGGAGACTATTCTTTAACAGTCAGTTCGTGTTTGATTTGTCGCGATACCTCCGCGCCCATCAGATAATCTGAGCGTGGACAGGAAGGACCAACAGGTCACGCCGGAGAAGGCGGGCGCGGCCAAACCCGGCGCCGCTCCCCCCTTACCTGCGCCGACATGGGCGGGGGCGCCGCTTTGTCCCCATCGTCGCCTCTCAGCACCGGCCGATTCAGCACGATGCCCGTCTGCAAGGGAAAGGGCGGCCGGTCAGCGCCAGGGCGGTGGCCCCACGACACGCCGGGTCGCTCACGCGCACGAAAGCGACGCGGGGCGGCGGGCAGGACCGACACGTGCGGACGGACGCGAAGCCGAAGCCCCCGCGCCCCGCCCCCGCGCTCACCTGGCGGGTGTAGGTCTGCAGCCGCTCCACCAGCTCCTCGCGACTCCCTGCTGGGCAAAGCACAGGAGCCAGCGGGCAGGTCAGACGGGCCGAGCCGCGGGCCCGAGCCGGGCCGACAGGCCCGCCCCCCGCCCCGGGTCTCCGGGGAAACCGGCCGGCGCCGCCCGCTCCAGACCTCTCACTGCTCCTCACCTTGGATCGGCGCCCCGATCTCTACCAACTTAGCCTGAAGCTCCTGGGCAGCCCAGGCGCCATAGTGTCCGGGGGGCGGCGGCGGCGGCAGCTGCAGCTCCCCCTTCGGAGCCTCGGGATGCTCGGCCGCCATCTTAGCCGCAGGAAGGCGCGCGCCGAGCCCGGAAGCCCAGGCCCGCGTCCCGGAACTTCCGGCCGCGCCGCACGTCACGCCCGCCCCCCGGCGTGGAAGGCCGTGGCGAGGGAGCCCCGATGGGGAAGCCTGATTCGCCGGCGACGCGAGCCCGCCTGGTCGCGAGGCCTTCTGGGAGTTGTAGTCCACCTGGGTGCGGCGGCGCCTACCCACGCGCGCGCGCCAGTTCGCGGAAGCCACCGTGGGGGCGGGGCTGTAGGACGAGCCGGCCCCGCCCCGAGGGCGTGGCTTCGGCGCGTTCGCCGCGCGGCGGAGCGGGGCGCCCAGGTGCCCTGGAGAGGCCGGGATGGTTGAGTTCCCAGGAATTCCCGGGGGCCCCATTCCCCCGGTGGCCGCGCATTGCGGGCGCCAAGCGGGAGATGCAGCCGATGCCTGTGATAAAACAGTGTCTGATTGTCTGCCCGCCCGCCCCCGGCCCAGCCATGGATGAATGGATTGAAAGGGGATCGGGTCCGGAGCCGAGCCCGCCCGCCCGGGCTGAGCTCCAGCTGCCGACCTGGGGGAAGGGCAACACTAATAAAGCCCCTTTTTCCACCTTCCCGGCTGATTCAGATGTAGCCTCTGCGAAGTCTTTTCCCTCCCACTTTAACTTTCTTTCCTTGGAACTCCAGGGTGTGTTCAAGCTTCCACCTTCTGCCCAAACCGCACCCTCAAGAACAAAACGGAGACGGACCATGTCGCCCCCAACCTGGACGCTCTCAGTGAAGATTACCGGGCAGGAGGGGTGGCAGTAAACGGTGCAGTTCCCACGACAGAATTTGCATTTGTTGTTGTTGGAGGTGGGGGGCAGGGGGCATACCAGCGATGCCCAGGGGTTACTCCTAGCTCTGCACTCAGGAATCACTCCTAGGTATGCTTGGGGACCATGAGATGCCCGTGACCAAACCCAGGTCAGCTGCTTGCATGGCAAGTGCCCTACATGCTGTGCATGCTATCGCTCCCGTCCTACTCTTTTCTATATTTGTCTCAAAAAAGCAAATGGGGGCAGACCCTGCCATGCCTCTCTAGCCCTCCGGAAGCCGGTGCACGGGGGCGGGTACCCCTTGACCACCCGCCTTGTCCCTTGTCCCTTTTCTTTTTTTTTTTTTTGGTTTTTTGGGTCACACCTGGCGATGCACGGGGTTACACCTGGCTCTGCACTCAGGAATTACCCCTGGCAGTGCTCAGGGGACCATATGGGATGCTGGGAATCGAACCCGGGTCGACCCGGGTTGGCAGCGTGCAAGACAAACGCCCTACCTGCTGTGCTATGGCTCCAGCCCCCACCTGTCCCTTTTCTGACCCTGCAGGTCTTTGCCCTCCCGCCCTGCCCCTAGCTGGGCCCTGTGCTGACAGCCAGGCTCAGCGTTGGTTGGGCAACACAGCAGTCATCTCATGCCTTCACATGCCGCACATCTCTCCGTTTTTCTCTAACAGGCTCCTGTCCACTGAGCAACCACAACAGAATATGAGGATCCAGGAAAGACTTAGGAAAGACACAGTGGGGGCCCGGGCCAAGATGGTCCCTTGACCTCCTTGTCCCAACACGGAAATGCTCTACTGCTACACCCAGCAGGGCTCAGGGCTAATTCCTGATTCTGTGCTCTGGGATCACTCCAAGGGGAGGGGGACTGCGCAGGGGACCATGAGTTGCCGGGGATCAAATCCGGCTGACCACTTGCAAGGCGAGCCTCTTACCGGCTGTACTTTCTCTCCAGCCCCCATTTCCGCCAAATCTTGACCTTTTCACTCTCTGCCACTGCCACCCCCGCACCCCCCATTCCCAATCTCCTGTCACCCAGAGGAGAAACTGAACCCAGATAGGACAGAGAAGCCTGCAGGGGTGTGCTTCTCTCCAGCCTGGTTGCCCACTCACGTGGAAACTGTTCTGGACCCAAAAGAAATTTCTTTCTGATCCCTGTAATCAGAGAGCTCCTGGAGGAGGCCCTAAGGTATGAATAAGGGGGGGTTGGGGGGCTGGCGTGCACCTGATTTTCTGAAACTGATAACTAAGAGCTGACAAGGGCTGACAGGGCCAGAAAGAGCCTGGCCAAACGGGGCCTTATTTTATCCTAAGAGCTGGAACCCAAACAGGGCAGGGGCCTCCTCCCTCGGACCTGCAGATGAGCATGGAATGGAAGACCCAGACTCCTCCTTTATTTCCACCTCTAGGTCTTGACTGTAGTGGGAACCTCAGAGCGAGGCTGCCCTGAGGGCGTGTGAGAAGCCACTCTGGGGTCCCCAGAGGCTCCCAGGCAGCCTGCCTGGGGTTTGGCAAGTGACACAGCCTGTCTGGAGGCTGCGCCGGCCCCAAAGGTGCAGTTCTCATCTAGAGACAGCCTGCGTGCTTTCTTCTAAGGAAACCTCTTTTAATCATTTTTAGCAGATCATTCATAACGAGACATACAAAATAAATTGTTTAGAGCCTGCTATTGGGGCAGGCTTGGGTGGTGGTTGGGAAAATTCAAAATAATGGTGGTGGGAAGGTGTAACAGTGGTGGGACTGGTGTTGGAATATTGAATGTAACAAATTATTGTGAACAACTTAAAAAAAAAAAGGGGGGCTGGAGAGATAGCACAGCGGGTAGGGCGTTTGCTTGGCATGCAGCCGACCCGGGTTTGATTCCCAGCATCCCATATGGTCCCCTGAGCACCGCCAGGAGTAACTCCTGAGTGCTGAGCCAGGAGTAACCCCTGTGCATTGCCAGGTGTGACCCAAAAAGTAAAAAAATAAATAAATAAATAAAGCTGACCTGCCCCAGGGCTGAGCTGTGAATACAAATCCGATCTGATCCGTGCCTTACCAGCCGGTGAGAACAGGTACTGAGTGAGGGGCTTTCTGTGCCTGGGATGGTGGGAAACGGTGAGTCAAGACTGAAGCCACACTCATTCCTACAGCCAGGTTCGTTCGCTGCAGGGAAGAAACAAGAGCAAGTCAGAGAAATAAAGAACGGTGACCCTTGTGGTTAAGGAAAAGCCACTGAAGAGTGATGGGCCAGCCGGAGAGACAGTCCAGCAGGAAGGGCACTTGCCTTGCATGCAGCTGACCTGGGTTCAATCCTCAGCGTTCCCTAAGCCCCACCAGGAGTGATCCCTGAGCTCAGAGACAAGAGTAACCCTGGAGCATTGCCAGGTGTGCCCCCCTCAGCAAAAAAAAAAAAAAAAGAAAGAAAAAAAAATCACCGGTTGGAGATAGTACAGTGGGTAGGGTGCTTGCCTTGCATGCAGCCAACCTGAATTCAATACCTGGCACCACATAAGGAGCCCTGAGCACCAAGCCAGGAATAAATTCTGAGTCCTGCCTGGTGTGGCACTGAAAAAAAAAAAGATGTTTCAACAAGGGCGATGATCAATATTGATTGACATGTTAGAGGACCCCCCCCCCTTGGTTTTTGGGTCACTCCTGGCTCTGCACTCAGGAATCATTCCTGGCGGTGCTCAGAGGACCATATGGATGCTGGGAATCGAACCCGGGTCGGCCGCATGCAAGGCAAACGCCCTACCTGCTGTGCTATCCCTCCAGCCCAGGACAGGTGGAGGGATAGCACAGCGGTAGGGCATTTGCCTTGCACGCAGCCAACATGGCCAACCTGAGTTCGATTCCTCCGCCCCTCTCGGAGAGCCCGGCAAGCTACCGAGAGCATCTCCCCTGCACGGCAGAGCCTGGCAAGCTCCCCGTGATGTGTGCGATATGCCAGACACAGTAACAACAGTCTCCAATGGAGACGTTACTGGGCCTGCTCGAGCAAATCGATGATCAACAGGACAGTGACAGTGATGTTAGAGGACAATTTTATTACCGATCTTGGGGCAGTACAGCGGTTAACGTTGCCTTGCATGTGCCAAACCCTGGTTTGATACCAGGCACGACATATGGTCCCCCCAAAACGGTCAGGGGATGATCCTGAGCCCAGAACCAAGAACAGCCCAAGAGCACGGAAGGCTGTGGCCTCACATCCCCCAGTCCCGTCGCCCGCTCGCCCAGCAGAAGCAGGTAGGCGCTTCTGCACGGCGAGAACCAGCCTCGGTGCTCGCCGTGGCGGCGTCTGCTCTGAGGCTAACCCTCCTTCCACAGCTGGGTCTAGACCACATTTATCCTGGGTGTTCGCCGGCTCGGCACGCGGGCGTGGGAGGAGGCGCGGCTGCCGGGCTCCTGGCGGCGGGGCCTAAGGGCTCGGAAAGCCGCAGGAGCTCCGGGACCACCCCCACGGCGGCGCGGGAATCTGCTCGGAACAGCCGCCGGCAGCGGCGCGGGCAGAGCGGGACCGGGTGGGCCTGGGGGCCGCCGGGTCCCACCGCGGAGCTCCGGGCACGAGTGAGTGGGTGTCGGGTCTTGGCGGGGAGACTGGCCGGGTCTGGGGGGGAGTGTGGGGGGACCTCCGGGCTGAAAGGAGAGGCTGGAAGCGCCGCGCTTCCCCGGTGCAGGGGGGAAGGGGCGGGGGAGGAGGGGATCGGAGTGGGGGGGGCTGCTGCTGGCGGATGGACCCGTGTCCCTCCCCTCCCGCCCCCCAGTCCGCGAGCAGAGGCCCCCCGGCACGCCAGTCATGCTGGAGCATCGGGCACGTTCTTGCCCTTCCGCGCGCGGCGCTGCCCGCCTCGCCGCCCACCCCCCGGCCGCCCCTCCCCCGAGCGCAGCCCCTGCCTCCGCCCCGCCTCCGGGCCGCGGTGCGCTGGGGGCCGGCGGCGGGCAGAGCCGGGAGCCGCACGGAGCGGGCGCCGCCACCTGATCCCGGCCGGGCGCGCGGGGCTCGGGGGCGCACAGGGCCCGGGCGCGCTCCGGGCCGCCGCGGCTCCAGACAACGGGGGCGGGAGGCAGCGGCGCCCCCCGCCCCCCGCGCCCGCCCGCCGAGGAGAGCGCGCGGCGTGAGTACCGCAGTGGCCGGCCCGGGGCGGGGGCGCGGGGCGGACGGACGGGGATGGGCGGCTGGTTGCCCGCCGAGCAGGAGTGGGGCCTGGGGGGCTGGGGGGCTGGGGGGGCTCTGGCTGCCTCCTAGGGTGGCCACATCTCGGGAGGCTGGGGTGCAATTGAGGGACTGGGGGCTAGTGAGAGGAGGAGGAGGAAGAGGTGGCAGGGATGAGCGGAGGTGGCTGTCTGGGAGGGGGTCTGGCGAAGAAACGAGGGGACTAGACAGATTTGAGCGCCGGGGCTACTATTCTGCACCCCGGCCCGCGGCCCCTTCATTTCTGGAGTCCGCTCCCAGCCCCTGCCTCCCAGCCCTCCTCTGGGAAGCCGGCTCCGGGTCGCAGCCGAGCTACGGTGCGGGGCCAGGGCATCCTCCAGATGCACCCCTAGGCGCCCTGGAACTGGGTGGGGCTACGGAAGGGGCTCTCTGGCACCCAGGGGGGTCCTCAGAGCTCTGGTCAAGGGGGGCCAGTTCCACCAAGGTTCCCTGGAGAAAGGAAAGCAATTTGCAAGGGCCCAGAGAAGTAGATTGTTCGGACTAAAATTAGATGTTCTGAGTCCAAGGAGGCTGTTACCCTGTCCTGCTGGAGAAGCCTAGACCACCCCCCCAGCCCATGTGGTGGTGGGGGGGCGACAAGGGCCAGCTAGCACGTGGGCTCGGTCCACACATGTCCAGAGTCGTGCACAGCTGAGGGGCAGCTTCCGTGAGCTGGTGGAGGGTGTGGGGGCCCCTTTCTCCGGGGGGGTGCTCAGAGCGAGTGGGACAGGAGGTGCAGATGGTGGCCACATCTCACATGCGGTGGCAGCTGCGCCCCTGCTCCCGCCCACGGTCGTTCTCCACAGAAGGAAGGTGGAAGCCTGAGTGGCGAGTGTCCAAGTCAGCGAGTGGAGAGAAACGGCCTGATGGGGCTGCCCAGGGCAATTCAGGTGGCCCCGGGACAGCCTCGCCGGGGTCCGAGAGCTCGCACCACCCCGGACCCCCGCGGCCGCAGATTCTGTAAGAAATCACCAGTGCTTGTTCATGTGGAGTCGGGCGCCCACGGGGGCTGCTTCGGGGAGTCACTGCCCTGCGCCCCTTGAGCTGGCCTGGGGGGGGGGGGAGCTTCCCCTAGGCCTGACCTACTTGCTAAGCTACGCTTCCTGCAAGTTTCGCAGAGCCAGGAATAGGCAGCTTGCCTCGCCCCCTTGGGGAACTTCCTGAGGGCCCTCAGTAACTCAAGGCCAGGGGTGCCAGCCAGGGAAGGAGGCAGCGTCCTGAGAGCGCCCCCAGCTCCTCTTGCAGACCCCACCCAGATGGGGGCCGTCCTCCCGAGGCTAATCCCGTGGTCTCCTTGGTCTTCCTCTGTCCGCTGTGGCTGGAACCCTGTCCTTGGCCCCAGCAGATTAAGCCCGTCTCCAGGTGGGTTCAGAGCCCGGGAAGAAGGGAAAAGCCTAACGGGGATTTCTTTCCACCCAAACAGGTTTAAAGGTAAACCAGGATTAGGGGGACCGGACGCCAAGCTCAGGGCCCCAGAACGAGCGACTCCCGCTATCATATTCCCCGCAGCCCCCCTGGGACCCGAGTGGCCCAGTTCCATTTACATGCGGGCCACCGGCGCTGTGCTCTGCGCCCCTTTGGAGGGTTGTCGGAGGCTGGGCCCTGGCACCAGAGGCCTCCTCGGGACAGGCACCCCGCCACCCCTCCAGCCAGGGCCCCAGACCCACCTGCTCCGGGTGCAAAAGCTCCCCCTTCCTCCTCGTGCCCTGGCAGCCCTCCCCCTGCTGCCACCCCGCCAAGGAGAGCAGGTCTCAGGTGTCTGGGGAGGGGACCCCAACAGAGTTTCGGGATGTCAAGTGTCCCCTTTCTGCCCACCAGCCCCCCGCAGGGACGCGGAGTGCGGCTTTCTGGGGAGGCAGCCTGGGGAATATCTCAGGACCTGGACTGGGGGATGGGCTGGAGCAGGTCAGACCCCCACTCCTGGGGCGTGCCTGCCATGAGTCCTGCCCGGGGTGCAACAGGCCCGGATGGCACAGGGCCTGGGTGGCACAGGGCACACACGCGTGGCTCCGGCCCCGTGTCAGACTCCTCAGGGCCTGCTCCGTGCTGTGGGGAGTGCGGACAGAGCCACCCAGGGCTCCGGGGGGATGGGGAGGTCCCTCACGGACACTTCAGGGGCTGAGGCAAGGCCACCAGAGCCAGAGACAAAGACGCCTTCAGGCGGGCACAGAACCAGGGCTTAGGGGAAGGAGTGGCCCTGCCTGTAATTCCACCCGAGACCCAGTTATCAGGAGCCACGTGGAGATAGGGTTGTGGTGACTGGAGGGAGGAATTTGATCTTCCCTGGCCTCGCTCTCACCCCGAGCCCGGGTCTCGCCTTTGCGGCCGCCCTGCCAGGGCCCGGCGTCCACCTCCTCTGCCCACGGCAAACCTGTTGGCTTCCTCCTCCTGCCAGGCCTCTCGGGAACGCTGGCCCTGCTGCCGGAGCCCCAGGAGCCCCCATGAGCGCCGGCGAAGGGAGTCCTGGCTAGCGAGGCCCTGGCTGAACCAGGGCTGGGTCCCCCACCATGCCACCCGTCCTCAAGCGCCTGCAGCAGGCCACCAAGACCATGAGCCGCTGGAAAATCCTGCTGGTGGTGCTCGGGTGCAGCACCGTGAGCCTCCTCATCCACCAGGGGGCGCAGCTCAGCTGGTAAGGAGGCGGGGGACGGCGGGTGCGGGGCCCGGGGCCGGGAGGGTCCCTGCCCCCAATCCTTCCACTCCCTTCTGGGCACCTTTTTTTTTTTTTTTTTTTTTGCTTTTTTGGGTCACACCCGGCGATGCTCAGGGGTCACTCCTGGCTCTGCACTCAGGAATTACCCCTACGGTCCTCAGGGGGGCCATATGAGATGCTGGGAATCGAACCCTGGTCGACCATGTGCAAGGCAAACGCCCTACCCGCTGTGCTATGGCTCCACCTTTGTGCTCCCCGCCGGTCTGCAAGTGCTCTTCGGAGCCACAGACCTCCCTGGGCAGGGCCTGGTGGTCCTCGTGGGAAGGGCAGAGGGGCTGACCCCAACTCCTAGGCAGTGCGATCCCCGAAGCAGCCCGAGGTCTTCCCACCACGTTACTCCCCCTGAGTGCGACCCCCAACGGTGCCTCACTGCATCTGTCAGACCGGGCAAGCCCTCTCATTGGTCAGAGCCCATTTCTTCACCTATGAAATGGGAGAAGTGGGGGGCCAGGCCATGTCAGTGAAGGCATGTGCCTGGGAGGCACCCAAGCTGGGCTGGCCCCCCATGGCGCATCTCTGGACGCCTCCAAGCACAGCTGGGGTGATCCAGGTGGTCCCTCGCACCACAGGGCCTGAGCAGCACTGCACAGATGAGAATCGCTGGGCGGCGCCATCCTCCCCCCAGCGACCCCCCCCGCCCCCCCCCCGGCAAAAAAAATTAAATGGGGATAATAGCATGTGTGACAAATCATCACTTGTCACCTAGTGATGATCAGACCAGACCTTGGTCCTGTCTATGGATTCAACAACGTCGTGCCCAGCTCATGGCCTCCACAGCCTCTTTCCCTACACGGCCTGCCCAGGGAAAGGTGCCAGGCAAGGGGCTGGAGAGACAGCACAGCAGGTAGGGCGTTTGCCTTGCACGCGGCCGACCCGGGTTCGATTCCCAGCATCCCATATGGTCCCCCGAGCCCCGCCAGGAGTAATTCCTGAGTGCAAAACCAGGAGTGACCCCTGAGCATCGCTGGGTGTGACCCAAAAAGCAAAAAAAGAAAGAAAGAAAGAAAGAAAGAAAGAAAGAAAGAAAGGTGCCAGGCCAGATGGATGAGCTGGTGGATTCTCCAAAGGGGCATCTGTGTCGACAGACTCCTGAGCCCAAGGCAGTGACTGGAGGAAATCTCAGGGGTGTTTCTGAAGCTCCTTAGATGGGGCCTGGGGTGATGCCCCAGGCGGAGACTCTGCAGTCCAACACCCCCATGAGGGAGAGCAAACAGAAAGCCTGATGAAGGCTGGGACTGCTGTCTCTCTTTCACACCCCTGGGTATGTTTCTTTTCAAAGAAGCATAAACAAAAATGTTTCTCTGAAACAATTTATACACTCTAGGGGTGCAACAGTGTCAACTGCACCCCAGTAAGGCTCCACTGTGGCCAATCAGGGTGGTTTCGTTGGAGACTGTTCCCTGCTTTTGCTTCTTTAGACTCTATTATCTAACGTGGCGGGACCCCTGCATTTCCCCCCGTGTTGTAGTAAGAAAAGAGACTTTATCTTTCCTTCCGGATAAATACTATCGGGGCTGGAGCAATAGCACAGCAGGTAGGACCTTTGCCTTGCACGTGCCCAGCTCGGATTCGATTCCCAGCATCCCATATGGTCCCCTGAGCACTGCCAGGAGTGACTTCTGAGTGCAGAGCCAGGACTTACCCCTGTGTAACCCATGTGCATGGCCAGGTGTGACCCAAAAAGCAAAAATAAATAAATATGATCACCCATCTTCTTTATCCGGCCATCTGTCCTTGGGTACCTCCCCCCAGATCCTGGCCATTGTGAATAATGCTGCAATGATCATACACGTGAAAACATCTTTTCATGAATGAGTCTTTTTGTTCTTTGTTATTCGGCAGTGCTCAGGTACTCACAGTGCTGTTCAGGGGACCACAGAGTGCCAAGGTGCCAGGGATTAAACCCAGGCCTCCTGCCTGCAAAGCCTGCACTAAACCCACAGGCTCTCTCTCAGGTCTTGTGTGTGTGTGTGTGTGTGTGTGTGTGTGTGTGTGCGCCGTGCAGGAAGTGGCGGGACACACCTAGTGGTGCTCTGGCTCTGTACTCGGGAGTGAGCCCCTGCAGTGCTCAGTGGATGAATGCTGTGCTGGAAATTTGTTTGGTTTTAGGGGGCCCCTACCCAGCGCTCTCAGGGCTCGCTCCTAGCTCTGCACTTGGAATCACTCCTGGCGGGCTCAGGAGATCATACAGGACACCAGGGATGGAACCTGGGTCGGTTGCGTGCAAGGCAAGAGCCCTACCCTCTGTGCTACTGCCCCAGCCCCTGTGCTAGAAATTTGAACCCAGGTTGGCAGTTTTCACGGCAAGCACCTTAACCCCTGTACTAGCTCTCTGGGCCTGCACATTCCTTTTCAAGTTGGTGGTGGTGGTGGTGGTGTTTGTTTGGTTTTGGTTTTTGAGCCAGGGCTTTTGTTTTGCTCCAGTGGTGCTCTGTGTTCAGGAATCACTCCTGGCAGGCATCAGGGAACCATATGTGGTGCCCAGGATCGAACCGAGGTTGACCAAGGGAAGGCAACCTACCCACTCTACTATCTCTCCGGCCCCTCAAACTGGTGTTTTTGGAGGGTTTTTTCGCTTTTGATTTTTCTTTTACTTTTTTGGGGGGTCATACCCGGTGATGCACAGAGGTTATTCCTGGTTCTACACTCAGGAATTACTCCTGGGGGTGCTCAGGGGACCCTATGGGATGCCGGGGATCAAACCCAGGTCAGCCGCAAGCAAGACAACCGCCTTCCCTGCTGTCCTATTGCTCCAGCCCTCGTTTTTGATTTCCGAGTTATAGTCGGTTGGAGCCTGGTCACCCTCTGGGGAATACGCTATCTGGAACCGAGTGTGTGGATCCCGCATGTGCAGTACATGCTCCAGCCCTTTGAGTTACTGCCTTGGACCTTTGTGTCTACAGATACCCGGGAGCAGGACTGATGGGACACAGGGTTGATCTGTTTTTAATGTCTTTTAATTATTTTATTTTAATTTTATTATTTTTTTGCTTTTTGGGTCACACCCGGCAATGCACAGGAGTTCTTCCTGGCTCTGCACTCAGGAATTACCCCTGACGATGCTCGGGGGACCCTATGGGATGCTAGGAATTGAACCCGGGTTGGCCGCGTGCAAGGCAAACGCCCTACCCACTGTGCTATTGCTCCAGCCCCTATTTTTAATTTTTGGAGAAATCTTCGTATTGTTTTCCACAGAGGTTGAATCAGCTTGCATCCTCCCCCCCCCCCATCAGTGAATGACGGCTTCTTCCCCTCCACACCCCCGCAAGCTCTTGCTGTTTCTGGCCCTTTTGATCAGGCTATTCCCATTGGTGGGAGGTGCACACTATTGTATTTTCGCGTTTTGGGGACCTTGGGAGCTCAAAAGTGACCCCTGGCAATGCTCAAGGGATAACGTCCTGTTTAGAAAAGTGACTAATTCTGAGGCTGGAGAGAGAGTACAGCAGGCAGGGCACTTGCCTTGCAAGTGGCTGACCTGGGTTCAATCCGTGGCATCCCACATGGTCCCCTGAATACCACCAGAGCACAGCACTACTTCCTGAGCACAGAGCCAGGAGTAAGCACTAAGCATCCCTGGGTGTGGCCTCAAAACAAACAAAAAGAAGCAGCTCCCGGGGGCTGGAGCGATGGCACAGCGGGGAGGGCGTTTGCCTTGCACACAGCTGACCCAGGTTCAATTCCCAGCATCCCTTATGGTCCCCTGAGCACCGCCAGGAGTAATTCCTGAGTGCAGAGCCAGGAGTAACCCCTGTGCATTGCCGGGTGTGACCCAAAAATTTAAAAAAATTTAAAAAAAGAAGAAGAAGAAGCTCCTTTCTCTTATGTCACAGTGTCAGAGTGCCCATTTCTGCATAACCACATTACTCCAGAATTTCAGCTGAATCCATCAAGTGGATGACCTCCCTTGGGGGCGGGGAGGGCAGGCATCCGGCCAGGTGTAGCTAGTGGGGAGCTCCTGGCTTACAAGGCTGCAATCAAGCTAGCAACGAGGGTCGCCAAGCTAGTCAGGGTTCGCTGCCAAGAGCATCCCTAATCCACACGTGGCTGTCCAAGACTCCAGTTTGTTCCTCTTTTTTAATTTTGGGGCCACAGCCCAGGACGCTCGGGGCTTATTCCTGGCTCTGCGCTCAGGAATTACTCCTTGTGGTGCTCTGGGGGCCGTATGGTATGCCAGGGATGAACCTGCCTTGGCCACTTGGAAGGCCACCTCGCCCCCTCCAGACCACAGTTTCTGGCCACTCCCCAGCAGGCTGCCCGCACCACCGTAAAGGGAAAGCCACCAAGATTACTCTCCCAAGTGGTGCGCCTACCCGTTGGGACCCCGAGCCACCTAAGTTCCACCCCTCCCCGAGGGGAGCTTCACACGTGGCCTAAATCCAGACCAGCCGGTCCTACAGGTCCCGGGGTTCATCGCAGCTCTGTGGGGTCCCTCCCCCTCCCCGTCCCGGGACTGGGGGCGCGGGGGCGGGTCCCCCCAGCCAGGCCCCCGCCCCTCCGTCACCCCTTCCCCCCGCCGCGCCCTCGCAGGTACCCCAAGCTGTTCCCGCCTCGCTGCCCGCCCGACCGCGCCTCGCCGCCGCGCCCCAAGCACCTGACCGTGGCCTTCCTGAAGACGCACAAGACGGCGGGCACGACGGTGCAGAACATCCTGTTCCGCTTCGCCGAGCGCCACAACCTGACCGTGGCGCTGCCGCACCCGAGCTGCGAGCACCAGTTCTGCTACCCGCACAACTTCTCGGCGCACTTCGTGCACCCGGCCACGCGGCCGCCGCACGTGCTGGCCAGCCACCTGCGCTTCGACCGCGCCGAGCTGGCGCGCCTCATGCCGCCGGGCACCGTGTACGTGACCATCCTGCGCGAGCCGGCCGCGATGTTCGAGTCGCTCTTCAGCTACTACAACCAGTACTGCCCGGCCTTCCGCCGCGTGCCCAACGCGTCGCTCGAGGCCTTCCTGCGCGCGCCCGAGGCCTACTACCGCGCCGGCGAGCCGCTGGCCATGTTCGCGCACAACACGCTGGCCTACGACCTGGGCGGCGACCCGGACCCCGAGCGGCGGCCGCGCGACCGCGCCGCCTACCTGGCGGGCCTCATCCGCCAGGTGGAGGAGGTCTTCTCGCTGGTCATGATCGCCGAGTACTTCGACGAGTCGCTCGTGCTGCTGCGGCGCCTGCTGGCCTGGGACCTGGACGACGTGCTCTACGCCAAGCTCAACGCGCGCGCCGCGGGCTCGCGCCTGGCCATCCCCGCCGCGCTGGCGCGGGCGGCGCGCGCCTGGAACGCGCTGGACGCCGGCCTGTACGACCACTTCAACGCCACCTTCTGGCGCCGCGTGGCGCGCCTGGGCCGCGCGTGCGTGGAGCGCGAGGCGCGCGAGCTGCGCGCGGCCCGCGAGCGCCTGCTGCGCCGCTGCTTCGGGGAGCGGCCCGTGCTGCGGCCCGCCGCGCAGATCCGCACCAAGCAGCTGCAGCCCTGGCAGCCCAGCCGCAAGGTGGACATCGTGGGCTACGACCTGCCCAGCGGCGCCGCGGGCCCGGCCGCCGAGGCCTGCCTCAAGCTGGCCATGCCCGAGGTGCAGTACTCCAACTACCTGCTGCGCAAGCAGAAGCGGCGCGGCGGCGCGCGCGCGCGCCCCGAGCCCGCCGCCGCCGGCGAGCCGCCCCCGCCGCCGCGGCCCATCCGGGCGCTGCCCCGCGGCCCGCGCGGCCACTGAGGCCGCCGCGGCGGAGGCGCGCCGCCGCTCGAGCTGAGCCCGATTCCTGGGGGCGGAGGGCTGACCCCACCTTCTGGGAGGGTGCTGATGGGCCCGATCGAGCCCCGGGCCTCCCCCTCCTCCCCTAAACTGGGCCGCGGCCTCCCCTGCCTTTTCTCGGGGCTTGCCCCCGCCCGGCCTCTCTCTTCCGAGGGGATGCGCCCGCCTGGCTGCAGAGGGCAGAGGAGGATGGGGGCCGGGAGGGGCGGCCGCCTCCCCGCTCTCCTCCCAGGGTTGGGTTGGGGGGGGCTCCCCACCATCTGTCTTCCAAGTTCTAGCCTCCCACGGAAGTAAGCTGCTCCCAGACTCCGGGAACCAAGAGTTCTTGGGCTGGGTTTTTTTTTTTTCTTTGTTCCGTCTTTCCTTTCTTTGGTTCGTTCTGTTCCCTTTCTTTCTTAATAAAACCTCTTTCAAATGTGGATGGCAGTTACTGAAAGGCAGGGGCCCACATTTGGGGGTGAGTCAGGCCTGGGGGGACAGCTGGGGCCCCTCTTCTTGGAGAGAGTGGAACTCGGCCGCCTTCAGCCCAGCACTTATTGAGCATCAGAGTACCACAACAGAGAGGGCTGGGAGGCTGCTGAATGCTGCACAGAACCCCCCACCCCACCACCCCGTTCCTTTATTCAGTGCTGCATTTACTGACGCCGACAACTCATGAAAAATAACACACCCGCGGCTGACAGGGTGCAGAGAGAACTGAAGTTGCTGACGCCAGTGGAAGCTCGCATGTGAGAGACCCCCCTCTCACCGCGCGGTCTCCAAATACCATCTGGTGTGGCCCCCCAGAGCTCAAGAGCAGCAGCTGGTGTGTCAGCCACTGGCAAAAGCGTTTTCTGACTTAGGAGAAGGGAGTCATTTGGTGGGGGAGGGGACAGGAACTTGGGGAAGGGGGTCCAAAGGCATGCCCGGGGCTCCCAGATGAGGCAGCCTTGGAGGGTGAGACCACTCTGGCGCCATCTGAGCGCCCCTGAGTCCAGTGTGCAGGCAAGGTTTCAGGCCGGTCTCCCCAGCACCCCCCACTCCCGCGCGCACACACACACACACCCACACACCAGAATGTCAAGTGAAGAGAACAAGTACTCGCATCTTCGTTTAGTTTTGCTTTTGGGGAGACGGAGCTGCAGGCTTTGAGGCTTCCTGGTCGTGGGGCAGGTAGTAGGAAGTGCCTTGGGCTTGAGGGAGTGCCAGCAGGGGTGGGGGTGGGAGTGGGGGTTGGTTTCTGTTTTCCATTTTCATTCACGTGGGGACCGAGATCAGCCTCCTGCTTACCCCCAGTACTGAGCTGCATTGCCCGGCCTGAAAAGGGGTTGTTCGTATAGCACCCTCACTTCTTACCAGGTAAAGGCAAGAAATCACAAGGTGCTGTGTGGAGGGGGGATAAGCATTAGGTTTGGGACATCGCGTGCGCACGCGCACGTACACACACACACACACACACACACACACACACACGAGGTGTCCACTGATTCCTGAGTTCCCCGGCAAACGCCCTGTACTAGCTTTTGCAGGAACAGCAAGTCCTGGCCGGGCCTGCAGCCCAGCCTTTAGTTTCTGACTTCCCCACCCTCAGGCGGGCGGGTGGGGGCTCCCTTACAAGCCCCCCTCATCAGCAGAGACAGCTCTGGGCTGGGAAGCCTGGCTGCAGCTTTGGGGATGACGGCGCCCTGGGAGAGGGTTTGTCCGCGTGAGGGAGGAGCAGGGAAGACCCCAAGTAGATGTCAAAGGAAATAGCCGCCTTCGTGGCCAAGCAGGGGCCCAACACCTCCAGATGTGGCCGCAACCCAGAGGTGGGGCCCCAAGCCCAGGAGTCTGGTCGCCTCTCGTCGACGCCCACAGGGGCCGCTGTCTGTGCCCGCGGTCTGTGCCCGCAGCTCGTGTGGGGCTTTTGGCAGCAGCCTGACCACCACCCGTGGCCCCTAGCCTTGCCCTCTGTGCCCCTCCCGCCTGAGACTCGGACCCTTTCCCTCCGGGCCTCAGAATGAACGATCTCTGAAACACGGCACCCAGCGAGTACCAGGCCCCCGGAGATGACCACAGTGGCAGCTTCCACGGCACCGTGGGACGTGCTCCCTTCACTTTGGAGCTGTGCCAGGGGGCGTTTTCCCGAAGATGCAAGGAAACCTTTGTCATCAGGCAGCACTGCACAACCCGTAGTCCAAAAGGGTGAGCGGTGGCAGGGAGCCGAGGGACATGTGCAGGGAACCATCCCAGTTCGGGGCAAGGATGGGGCAGGGCTGTGGGGTAGAGGGCGGGCGGAGTGCGGGCAATTGAAGTGGCACCTCGTAAAAGGCCTTGAGTGCCCCACGTAGAGGTTTGGATTGTTCTGCCCAGGGGACTGCAGTGAATGGAATGGTCAGGGGTAGCCAGCAGGGGAGGCCAGCCTGTCCACAGAGCAAGGGGAGGGGGTCACAGTCTCTGCCCAGTCTATACGGCTGTGGCCAGGCGGGGACCTCTGGTGAGCATGGGGAAGTTACCTGTGTGTGTGTGTGTGTGTGTGTGTGTGTGTGTCAGGGGAGAGGCGCAGGGAGCAGAAGAGCCTTCCAAAGAAACTATAGCTAGGGCTGGAGCAATAGCACAGTGGGTAGGGCGTTTGCCTTGCATGTGGCCGACCGGGTTCGATTCCCAGCATCCCATATGGTCCCCTGAGCACTGCCAGGAGTAATTCCTGAATGCAGAGCCAAGAGTAACCCCTGTGCACTGCTGGGTGTGACCCAAAAAACAAAAAAAACAAAAAAAAAAACTGCAGCTGCTGCTGGGAGAAAGTGATAGTCAGAGGGTGGAGGCCTGGCATAGTCAGAGGGCAGAGGCTGGCCCATGGACTGGCCAGTGTCCGCCCAGAGTGGGCTTTAACTATTTTGTCACCTGGAACCAAGGCAGAAGCCCGAGCAGAGCAGCGCCCTGCCCCAGACTGGCCACCCCAGGGTGCAAGCCCGGCAGTGAGTGAGAAGCGGCAGCAGCCTGGCCTGGAGGGAGAGGCTTGGGGGCTCCAGCATTTGGGGTCCCACTGAGGGAGGCGGGGCTCAGCAGGACGCAGCTTCTCAGGAGGGTGTTGGCTGCACGGAGAGGGAACTGGGGGGCCCTGGAGCAGCAGGGGGGAGGTGATGCGGGCAGAGCAGCCTCTTTCTCAAACTCACGACCCCGAAATCAGCTCCTCCGACCCGGCAAGGCTGCAGAGACCTGAGTGCCCGGCCAGACACAGGTCCTGTCCCCGAGAGTTCTGTCCCCAGTCACCCTCCAGTAGCAAAGGAGAAGACACCACAGCCTCCAGCCCCAACCCTTGACTCCCATCTCAGGGGCTCTTCACCTCACAGGCAACAGGGCAGGGGAGGGGGGCGGAAACCCCACGACAGAGACATGAGTCGTGACTTCCAGCCAGCTCACACCCAATGGGCACCCGGGTGCCTGTGCCAAGGATGGTCTCTGAGACCGTCCTTCAGGTTCCAGAACTTTCTGCAAAGCACGGCTGTTCATGCCCGAAAGACATTTCCCGATCTGCAGCCTCACAGATTGCACAGATGTCGCAGTTGCATTCGCCCACGAGACGAATTCTCCTGGCCCCGCCTGGAGAATCTGTTGCATTGGAGGAAGGGAGACAGAGACAGAGAGACACAGACAGTGAGAGACAGGGAGAGAGACGAGACAGAGGGAGAAACGCAGAGGGAAGGAGGAAATGAGGAAGGGGCAGAGGGAGACCCAGAGAGAGACACAGAGAGGCCAGCAAGGATACGGAAGCCCTTTGGCATCACAGCACAGGCCTCCCGAGAACCTTCTCCCCTTTCTGCCTGTTTCTTGGTGCCGGGGGGCGTGGAGTCCACGAACAAGCATCCCCACCCACTGAGCCGCGGCCCGTGGCCCTTCCGTTCAGTCTTGCACTGGCCCTCTGTGTTTGCAAGGTGTGCATGTTGGCATTAGGAGTTGTTGTTGCCTTCCTGGGCGCTGAGTTCTACAACCAAATGCCCTTTCACCAAACAAAGCGGAAGCTTCCTCCGTGTATTTGGTCATTCCACTGGCCAAATACACAGTTCACTGGCTGACTGGTGTCTGTGCTTTGTGGTTCTTGGCAGTTTTTCTGAAGCCGTTGCAACGTTTGGGAACGAATTCCTGACCACTGGTTGCTCCTCTCAAATTCCGTGCCTCAGAAAGGAATTCTTAGCCCGTGGCACTTGGAAACTCTGGCATATGCAAGCGTTGGTCAGATCAGTGTGGGGAGGGTCAGATCACCAACGAAACCAGAAATGAGCACACACATCGTGATCCACCCCTCACCACTTCTCCTGCAGAACTCATGGGTTCGAGGATTATAACAACAAAGAGACCAGGAGGCAGCCGAGTCACTGCACACGAAGATGAATATTTGGTTTGGGTTTGGAACCGTGCCTGGTGGGCCTCGGGGACTATCCTTAGTTCCGAGGGTCCGACTCTAGCCTCCAGCATGCAAAGGCAGTGCTCCAGCCCAGCCGCGGTGCTAGCTGCTGTCCTGATTTCTTTAGAAAGGCAAAGTCTGCTGTGTTTCTATCACTCCAGAGACCTCCTTTGTTCCCATCAGTCCCGTAGAGGAGTGGGAGAGGGAATTCGGAGATAATACTGACCTCATCTGTCTCTTCCTCCTACTCCCCACATGAGACATGATATTCACCCTGACTCACAGGCCTCTGATCTCCTACTGAAAACTGAGAATGGATCCCCATGAACTGTCCATCTGGCAGTGCCAATGAGGCCAACACAGCTCCCAGAAAGGGAGCAAAAATGCCCCTTGTTGGAACCGGAGCCATAGCACAGCGGTTAGGGTGTTCGTTTGCTTTGCATGCAGCGAATGCGGGTTCAATCCCTGGTATCCCATATGTCCCCCAAGCACGCTAGGAGTAATTTCTGAGCACAGAGCCAGGAGTAACCCCTGAGTATCACTGGATGTGACCCAAAAAGAAAAAAAAAAGATGCTCATGTGTTGTCATGGAAAGCATCACACAGGAAACTGCAAACAAGGCTGGACCAAGTGAGCACAAATGGGCCACATTGGCCTCGTCCCTTTTTGTTTGTTTTTTGCGTTGGGGCCAGACCTGGCCTGCTCAGGGCTCTGCGTTCAGGAATTACTCCTGATGGGACTCAGAGGATGTCGGGGATCAAACTCAGGTCAGTCGCATTCAAGGCAAATGCCCTCCCCGCTGTGCTATTACTTCAGCCTCTCCTCCCTCCTTGTCTTGATGTCCATTTCTTTCTTTCTTTTTTTTTTTTTTGCTTTTTGGATCACACCCGGCAATGAGCAGGGGTCACTCCTGGCTCTGCGCTCAGGAATTACCCCTGGCGGTGCTCAGGGGACCATATGAGATGCTGGGAATTGAACCCGGGTCGGCCGCATGCAAGGCAAACGCCCTACCCGCTGTG
This sequence comes from Sorex fumeus, assembly GCF_029834395.1. Taxonomy (NCBI): domain Eukaryota; kingdom Metazoa; phylum Chordata; class Mammalia; order Eulipotyphla; family Soricidae; genus Sorex; species Sorex fumeus. The sequence continues at coordinate 5,185,541 of NW_026606150.1, read as the reverse complement.
CTATTTCTCCAGCCCTTGATGTCTATTTCTGTCCTTGACAGTGAAGCGACTGGGCACACGGGTGCTTGGTCGTAGGTCACCAAGGAGACGGCCCCGGGAGCCGGGCCTGTGCCCGTGATGTCACAGAGGGAAACACTCCGCAGCCCCTGCTTACCTGCAAGGGCCCCCCGGTACAGGCCTCCTGAGCTCCCTGCTCAGGGGTGTCTCGCTTAGTCATGGACCCACCCCCAGGGCCCAGGAACGCCGCCGCAGATGAGAACAACCCCAATCTCTTGAGCGTGGTCCAACAGCGCCGCCCCTCCAGCCCCTTCAGGCTGGACCGCCCCAGGATCCTCCACCACACCCCCGCCTCCAGCTACTATGAGTCCTACTCCACGGAAACCACGTCCCGGGATGGATCACAGCAAATCAAACCCTCCCAAACTTCTCCCCCCGCCCGCAGGACCCCCCGTCATAGCGTGGTCCACTACTCGGCCTCCGTCCGTGGGCCTCCCTCTGAGGAGAATCTGCGGCAGCCTCAGGGGGACAGGCTCCACCGGCCGAGCCCCCTCTTCGCCGCCAGGAGCCACAAGAGGCAGTCTCTGAGGGACACTGCTGCTGACACCGACGACCCCCAGGAGTCTCACATGGACCAGCAGCAGCGCCCAGAGGCAGCCCGCAACGTGGACGTTCCCTACAGCTTCAAGCGCAGGAACAGACATACCCTCGACAGCGTCCCTTCGCAGGTCACGATAAACCCTTTCCAGGAAAAGAAGCCAGAGTCGTACCACAGCCTCTCACACTCCTCCTCGCACGTCTCCAGCAGCCTCGGCAAAGTGCACCCCGGCTCCTCGGAGAGCAGCTCCGACGAGGGCAAGAGAGAGAAGCCTCCCAGGCTTCGCGGTGAGCCCAGCTTCCGGCCCCCCCAATTCCCACCCCGGAGCCCGGTGCCCGGTCCTCCTGCCCCCCACCACCCTGGACGTATGTCTATTTGCACCCCTCATCTCATCTGCCCTGAGTCCTGGGATCATGCGCTTCTTCAGACCCTGTGCATTCACATGATCACATCTAGAACGTTCACTGGGGTCTGCCATGGCTGCTGAGCTGGCCCGGGGCCCTGGCAAGCACGGGGAGAAGGAAACACACCCTCAGGAGGCTCAGCACTGGCGCCACGGGGCCAGAGCGGGAAAGTGTTTGCCTTCCATGCGGCCGACCTGGGTCTGATCCCCAGAATGACGTGTGGTCCCTGGAGTGATCTCTGAGCACAGAGCCAGGAGTAAGCCCTGAGCACTCCTGAATTTATCGCACCGCGCACCCCTCCCCTCCCGCCCCAGACAAACAAAACGCTGTTTGGTTGGAGAAGTAGCATAGGGGATAAGGAGTTTGCTTTGCATACTGCTCACCTCCGTTCAGTCAGTCCCTGGTGCATGGTCCCCTGAGCATTGCCACGTGTGTACACACACACACACACATGCACACACACGCACAATGGGTCGGAGTGATGCAAGCCTTCAAGAGGTGTTCAAATAGACCCCAAATTCCAGAAGGCTGGTATCTGCCCTGGGCGAGGTCAGGCTTGAGTCCCCAATAGCAGCAGAAGCTTTGCGAAGCTCCCACGAGCCTTGGGCAGCGCCCACCCAGGAGCATCCTGAAGCCTTCCTTCCCTCCAGATCTGACTTTGTGTCTCCCTGGCAGTTCCCAATACTTCCCGGACTCGCCCAAGGTGGAGGGTTCTGCAGCTGTGCAGTTGGCTGTGCGAAGAATTGAGCAAACTCTACAAGGGCTTCCAGAACATTATAGGGAACCTGACCAGCTCCCAAGCCTTTGAAGCCTTCATTGCTCTCATCATCTACATCAACATCATCGTGCTCGTGGCCCAAACCTTCGCTATAGTCGAGGTCCGAGGAGGTAAGCGCTGGGAGTCTCAGCTCGCGCTGGAGAACAGTGTTGCCGCCTGGGGGTTTGATCCGGTCAGGGCTGGGTGATGGACATAACTTAGCTCATCTGATCCTTGTCTCTGGGACGCAGACAGACACCAGGCTCAGACCCACTGCTGGGTCCACCCGCCAGCCACCCGGGTCAGCGTGTGCGTGTCAGGGCTGCCGTTAATGGCTACGGGCTCAAGGCAGCGCCATCTGCTGTCAAGACGTTGCCATGGCAGGCGCCCGGCAACCTTGCTTACCTTTGGGGTCAGAGCAGAAAACTGGGGAAGGTTCCTCAGAAGCTCCTAGAGCAAGGTGAAGGGAAGGGCCTCTCCCGAGGCAGATAAGCAAATTAGAGGGGCTGCTCTGGCTTCAGCATGCTCACGCATCCGGACTCCATGATTAGTAGCTTAGTGCTTTCTCACCGTTGGTGAAAACCCTTAGCAGGCAAGTGGTAAGCCCCCGCTTTGCCACCAAGGAGGAAGTCACAGAGCAGCGAAAACCCACAGTAGTTTGTGCAGAGCTAAGCTGCTGAGGTGCTGGTAGGTATGAGGGGGTCACGAAGGAGTCGGGGAGAGGGGGGCTGAGAGATGAAGCACTATTCTTGTCCCCACAGAATGGTACTTCATCGCTTTGGACACAGTTTTCCTTTGCATCTACGTGATCGAAGCTGCGCTCAAAAACATCGCTCTGGGCTACAGCTATTTTTCTGACAACTGGAACAAACTGGGTGCGTGCAAGTGCCCGTGTGTGTGTACACGCCTGTGTGTATGTGCACATACGTGTGTGTGCATGCATGTGCATGTGTGTGCATGTGCGTGTGTGCGTGCATTGCATGTGTGCATGTGTGTACATGTGTGTGCATGCCTTTGTGTGTTTGTGCATGCATGAGTGTGTACATGTGCATGTGTGCATACCTTTGCGTGTGTACGAGTGTGCGTGTGCGTGTATGTGTGTGTGCATGTGTGTGGCCCAAAGGTATGCATGTGTGTGCATGCATGAGTGTGTGCTTGTGTGTGTGTGCATGCATGTGCATGCATGTGTGTATGTGCGTGTGCGTGTATGTGTGTGTGCATATGTGTGTGCATGCATGAGTGTGTGTGTGTGCGTGTATGTGTGTGTGCATGTGTGTGCCCGTGTGTGTACATGCATGAGTGTGTGCATGTGTGCATATGTGTGCGAGTGTGCATGTGTGCGTGTGTGCATGCGTGTGCGTGCATGCGTGTATGTGCGTGTGCGTGTGAGTGCTAGTATCCCTCTGTGTGCCTGTGGATGTACATGCCTGTGGGAACTTCTCAGGGAAGGCTGTGGAGCTGGGGGTGACGAGGGGGTCTTACATACCCCCCCGTGTCCCCAGACTTCTTCATCATGTCTCTGGCCTTGCTGGACTTCGTGCTGATACAGCACAACTACTTCTCCGTCTCTCGCCAGATCTACAGCCAGAACTTCTTCCGCATCTTCAAGGTGTTAAAGAGCCTGCGGGCACTGAGGGCCATGCGGGTCATGTGGAAGCTCAGGTCAGCCGTCAGCCAGCCCGGGGTTGCTGCCCACGGGTGGCTGGGGGACACTGGCTGGGAGCCCCGGAAGTCCACTGTGACCTGCCCCCCAGAGGGGTCCAGCCCTCTGTAAGGATCAACCGCCCCTCAGCAGAGGTCACCGGCTTTCTGGGGCTGCTCTGGCTGCGGGCCCGGACTCACCCCGTCCTGCCTTGCCTACAGCTTCCTGAGAACCCTCCAGAAGGTGACCGAGACCCTGAACCGGTCCTTGCCCTCCATCACCGCCATCCTCATCCTGATGTTTACCTGCCTCTGTATCCTGCACCAGGGAGGGGGGCAGGGGGGCAGCGGGGTGGGTGGGGATGGAGGGTTCTCCTGTTGCCTGTTGGCCTTGAGCAATCGGTCAGTCCTCTTCTCGGCCTTGCTGAGGGCCCTGTTCCGCTACTCGGACCCCAAGCACTTCCAGAACCTCTTCACCACAGTCTTCACCCTTTTCACGCTGCTCACCCTGGACGACTGGTCCCTCATCTACCTGCACAACTTGGAAAATGGTGGGGGGCAACGGGCGCTGGGAGGGGGAGCGGGCGGGGGGAGCTGGGAAGGGAACAGGGGCAGTGGTCACCAGGGGGAGGTGCAGGGGAGGGGCGCGGGTGGTGGCGTCGGGGGTGGGGTGCTGGGGAGGGGCATGGGTGGTGGGCGCCGGGGGCGGGGTGCGGGGTGGGGTGCGGGTGGTGGGCGCAGGGCAGGGTGCCAGGAGCGGCAGCTCAGTGTCCCCCCCCCAGGAGCCTGGTACATCATTCCTATCCTCATGATCTACATCATCATCCAGTACTTCATCTTCCTCAAGTGAGGCTCCCGCTGCAACTCCCAGCTCCCTCTCCTATCTGGGTCCTCCCCTGGGTCCTCACATGAGGAGGGGGGAAGAGGGCCCCCAGAAGGGGGGCAGGGCCTCTCAGCCCGGCCCCCTTGAGAGCACCCCACTGTCCCCTTCCAGCCTGGTGATCGCAGTGTTGGTGGATAATTTCCAGATGGCGCTGCTCAAGGGCCAGGAGCAAGAGAAGGAAGAGGTGGGGGTCTGGGGGGGGCACTGTGGTGGGACACCAGGCGGACGGGGCGGCTGGGGGGAGCAGCTGAGGGACCTCTGGACCCGTGCTCCGCCTCTTGCTCCCTAGGCCGTGCTGCAGCTGGAAGACTTAGTGATGGAAGTGACTAAAGCAGGTGCCCGGCCCTGCCCTCTGCTCCCCAAAGCTGACACTGTCCTGCCAGAGCTGGGGACAGCCAGTTCCGGAAGGTTCTTCTGGGGGAGGGTTCACAACCTGTGGCAACCCGCGCGGCTCTGGGAGCTGCGGGGTGCTGAGTCAGAGACAGACGGATGGAGAGAGAGAAGGATGGAGGGAGCAAAGAGGGCCAGATGGACAGATGGATAGCCTGATGGACAGGCAGACGGACCAATCCCCGGGCAGACAGCTACCTTGGAAGGCCCTGACCGATGCTCCCTCCCCCGGCTGCAGAGCAAGGAGCTGTGGGCCCACAGGGAAGGCGCTTGCCTTGCATGCAGCCCACCCAGGTTCCATCCCTGGGATCCCATATGGTTCCACTGGCCTTACAACTCGGGTAACTCTTTGCAGGGGGATCCTAGAAAACCGAGCCAGGGGTCCATCCGCATCAGGGACCTTCAAATGCAAACACCCAGTAGAGCAGGGAGGTCACTCTCTGCCTCTGGTCTGGGGGTCACTGGGGAGGTGCGCTCACTCTCTCCTCCTCTGGTCTGGACGCTCTGGGGGGCTGTGGTCACTCTCCTTTTGTGGGGACTGGAGCAGCCAGCCCTCTGGGCCATGTTCTCACATGTCCCAGCAGTTCCCATCAAGTGCCACCCGGGCTCCGGCCTCCACCCTTCGGCTTGAAGCCCGCAGTGGACTTTATTCTTCACGGGCCAGGCCCCGCCTTGGCACCTCCAGATCACAGTGGCCGCGGGACTGGGGAGACATCCCAGGAGGAGGAGACAGAGGCTGGACTCCTCGGCCCCCCTGAATGTCGAGGTTCCTTCACCCCTCCGGGTGACATCTCTTGCCCCCTTCTTCCCCTCCAGAGTCCAGCGAGATGAAGGACTTGGACCAAAGGCAGCAGGCGATGGAGAAAAGCTTTGGGGCCATGACAGAGAAGTAAGGGGGAGGCTTGCAGGGAGGGGAGCCTGGGGGGCCAGGCCCAGCGCCAAGCACAGTACGGGGGGCCACCCAGGGAACTGCCCTGTGAGGCTGGGGCGGGGACAATGTCCACCTCTGTCTCTCAGAGCAGCCTGACACTGGCCCCTGTGCCATGCATGCCTGTGAGACTCAGGGATTCCTGGAAGCCAGAGCAGCCCCAGAAGACCAAGCAGCAGGCGGGGCTGGGGTGGTGAGGGGCGGGGCTGGGTGGTGAGGGGGCGGGGCTGAGTGGTGAGGGGCGGGGCGGGGCGGAGAGGGGCGGGGCTGATGTGCGAATGGGGCGGGGCTGAGTGGTAAGGGGCGGGGTGTGAAGGGGAGGGGCTGGGTGTGGAGGGATGGGCTAGGGGGGCACAGTGCTGGGTGGAAGAGGCTCTGTGGAACGGATGGGAGCAAGGCCAGGACGCAGATGGTCAAATGGCCTGTCCTGTCAGCCAGGGAACCAGCGGGCTGGCGACCCCCTGCCCCCCCTCCACTCCCTCCCCACCCTCCCACCCATCTTCATGGCTCAGCCTCTCTGAGGCTCCCAGAGGTCTGGGCATCTTCCTCGCCTGGCAGAGTGGACTTTGGAAACCCTTTTGACAGCACCTCCCCCTCATCTAAGCCCCCAGAGGGGCTCCTTGCTGCCTTTGCGTAGGGCAGCTGTGTGCCTCGCGCTGTGCCAGGGTGGGTGGGTGACCTTGTGAGTTCCGGCACCTTTTGTCACCCCCACATCTGTGGCATTTCCTGACACTGCTGGTCGTGGGTGAGACCGTGGGGGGGGGGGGTGTGAAGCATGGCTCAGCACATGGTAAGGGTGGTCAGGAGAAAACTGACGGGGTGCTAGGGAAATGCAGGTGGTCCAGAAGAGGGATGGGGACACTTGAAGGAAGATGGGGGGATGCAGGGGCGACGGGGGGGGGGGTGCTGGAGCCTTGGGGTCTGGGAAGTCTGTGGGATGGAGCCCTGGGGATGGAGCCCTGGAGATGGAGGCGGGGGGGGGGGGGGAGGATAGAGGCCTGGGGATGGAGTCTTGGGGATGGATACCTGGGGATGGAGCCTGGGGGGGTGGAGGCCTGGGGGATAGAGGCCTGGGAGTGGAGGCCTGGGGATGGAGCCCTGGAGATGGAGGCTGGGGGGATGGAGGCCTGGGGATGGAGGCCTGGGGATGGAGCCTGGGGGGTGGAGGCCTGGGGGATAAAGGCCTGGAAGTGGAGGCCTGGGGATGGAGCCCTGGAGATGGAGGCTGGGGGGATGGAGGCCTGGGGATGGAGGTCTGGGGATGGAGCCTGGGGGTGGAGCCATGGGGATGAAGCCCTGGGGGTAGAGGCCTGGAGGGTGACCCCTGGGGGATGGAGGCCTGGGAGGTGACCCCTGGGGGTGGAGCCCTGGCACTGCTGCGTGGGCAGAGCCTGGATGACCACGGCCGCCCGCGTGCCCCTGTGCGTCCCTCAGGCAGAAGGAGCTCATGATCCGCTTCCTGCAGCTGACGGCGGCTGTGGAGCAGCACCAGCAGAAGTTCCGCTCGCAGGGCGCCATCATCGACGAGATCGTGGACAGGGCCTTCGAGGTGAGCCGAGGCCGGGGCGGGGGCGCCGGGGAAGGAAGGGCCAGCCCCTCCCACTGCCCTTCCTGCAGGCCGGAGAGGAGGACTTCAACACGTAGCACCCCCCGGATGGTCCCCGGCCTCCCGCACGCGGCCCACCCCGAGTCAGGACCAGCCCCCAAATCTGCTGCCTGGACCGGCTTGAGGGCTGGACCCCAACAGGACGCCCACCCCTGGGGGATGGAGACCAGCAGCAGGCCTGGTGTCACCCCAATAAAAAATAAACCCAGTGATTGTTCCTGTGATAGGGCTGAGGTGTGGGGTGGGGAACATGTGTACATGTGTGTGAAGGTGTGTGTGCACGCTCATATGTGGGAACTCTAGGGGTGTATACACGTGTGTATGAGGTGCACGTTCACTGTGTGGTCACATGAGTAGGTGTGCATGCTCGTGTGTAGGGTCACGTGTGTGGGTGTACGTGCTCACATGTGTGGGGACATGTGTCCAGGTAGTGGGACAGTGGGGATGCTCTGTGTGTGGGGGTGTGGGTCATGTGTATGGTGTGCATGCTCACGTGTGTGGGGACATGTGTCCAGGTGGTGGGGGAGAGGGGGTGCTCCTCTTGGTCCCTCTCCTGGCATTGGCTGGCATCAGATGGGGCAGGTGGCAGGGATAGTCCCTGCTCAGGGAAGAAGGAGAGAAAAAAAAAGCTGGAATGGGTTGGGGTGGGGAGGACAGGACGCCCCAGAATCTGGACTCAGAGACCAGAAACTCTCGAGGTCCCCAGGCTACATACTTCAGGGGTCAGAGGTCAGAGGTCGTGCTGCCAGGACCAGACTAAGTGAGAGGAGGGAGCAAGGACCGGGAGGCTGGTGGGGCGCTGGGTGTGTGCAGGGTGGTTGGGCCAGGGGTGATCTGGGGGGACAAGGGCACCCCCTGCCTGCCTCTGGGGCATAGATGAGCCCCCTGGCAGTCTGAGCTGGGCAGGACGTCCTCGTCCCCCTCACAATTGGGGATGGCAGTGGGACACCCCCAGAACCCTCGGGCCTAAACCCACACGGGGAGCTAGAGTTGGCACTGTGCCAAGCTCCAGCCCAGCTCTAGGGCCGGGGCTACCCGGCCTGCAGCCCCCAAGACTGAGGTCAGATGAGTGGTCACAGGGGCCGGGAGTGGGGTGTTGGGGTGAGTGCTGAAGACCACAGCAAGGAACCCCCTCCACACTGACAGAGGCAAAGTCCACCCCCCGCCCCCCGCCCTGGTTCTGGCGACCCGGGACCCAGAAGAGACCTCGGGACAGGTGCCAGCCAGCTGTGGGCGCAGCCGCCCAGGGTGATGCTGCTGGCCTGAAAGGTCAGTGGTTCCGGTGCTTCTGCCGGGCGTGTGGCCAACTGGGGCTCAATCCCTAGGCCCCAGCCTGCTGGGAGCGAGCCCTGGGCACAGCCAGGAGGAAGTCCTGAGCCCAGCGGGGAGTGGCCGAAATTCCCCACACAAAAAAAGGGAACCCCTCCCATGCAAAAAAGGGAAACTCCCAACCCCTCCCCCTCCCACCAGAAGCCCCTCTTGCTGGCTCCGAAGCCCTTCCAAGCACACGTGGGACAGACAGCAAGCCTGGCGTGTCCCGCCTTGGCCTTCCTGCCGCCAGCCCTGCCTGGCTTCTCCTCCTGGGGGCTGTCACCCTCCCTGGGGTGCCCCTTGAGAGGCCTTGAGGCCAGGGGAGCAGGACTGCTCAATGGGGGGGTACAGACGGGGGTGGGCAGGGCCTCTGGCTCGCTCTGCTGCGCCTCCTGCCCTCATCCCCCCCCATATCCGGATCCTGCTTTGTCCCAGATCCTGTCCCGGGCTGGGCGTGTCCTGATGGACGGGGACAGCTCGTGTGGGTCCCTGGAAACATCCTGGTGTGGCTCTGTTTGTGTGTTCTGGGTTGCTAGGCCGTGGGAACACCTGAGGGTGAGTCCTGGTGTCTTTGTGCAACGAGTGTATTGAGTTGCGGGTAAAGGAGAAATGACAGCAGCAGATACCAGGGGGCAAGGGATGACGCAGTGATTTCCTTGAAATGACGTGGTCTGTGGTCACAAGGGGCAGGAGCGATCGATAGTACAGCGGGGAGGGCGTTTGCCTTGCACGCAGCTGACCCGGGTTCGATCCCCGGGATCCTGTAGGGTCCTCCGAGTTCCTCCAGGAGTAATTCCTGAGTGCAGTGCCAGGAGGAACCCCTGAGCATCGCTGGGTGTGACCCAAAAAGAAAAAAATAGGCTGTTGTGATGAGAGGTGGTTCTGTTGTGTTCAGTTGTTGTTGAACGCTTCCGAACCCTCTCCCACCCTCTCTCCTTTCATCACTATTGTATGACGGGTTGTGTGCACCTGTATGCAAGCTTGTATGCAAACTCTCCAGGGCTCACACCCAACAGTGCTCCCGGCTCACTCCTGGCTCTGTGCTCAGGAATCATTTCTGGTGGGCTTGCAGGACATATGGGGTGCTAGAGATTGAACCTGGGTCAGCCACGTGCAAGGAAAACACCTCACCCACTGTCCTATTGGTCTGCCCCCCCACCCCTGAGATACACTCTTAGCTAAAGCCCCCACTTTCAGCCTGTGGTGTTCACCAGAATTCATGCCCCTGTTTGAAGTTCTTGCACCCACCAGGCTGCCTGCTTGTGGTACTGGGGATTCACGAAGAGTGTATGTGGGACCCTGGGGGTTTGAACTCATGACCAGATGTCTGCACGGCAGATGCTCTAAGCTCACAGGCTATTTGTCTGGGTCAAAATGACAAGTGTTAGGGCTGGAGAGATAGGTCAGGGATGAGGCGCTTGCCTTGCACGGAGCCGACCTGAGTTCAATTCACAGCTATATATGGTCCCGATTCCCGCTAGGAGTGATCGCTGAGCACAAATCCTGAGCCCTGCTGGGTATGGCCCAACCCACAGCACCCCTGTTTTTCTGGGGAAAACTCTGCATCTTGTCCCTACATCCTTCTGGTGAGCAGAAGCTGTGATGTCCCCTTGGCTGCACCGTGGCAGATCTGCTCATCTGCCTTCTCTGCGGGAACATCTGCACTGGAAGCACCGTACCTAGGGACTGACCCACAAGTCAGTGACCCCGTGCCGGGGTGCCACCTTCCCTAACCGGGAGTCTGGTCCTCTGTGACTGTGACGCTGGGGTGTCAGGGGGGACTCCGGGTTTGGAGGCTCAAGCTTGCGTTTGAGTGGGAAGGGAAAGAAGTTGGAATAAAGCACCAGGCAGACACGTTGGCAGGAAGCAATGCCAGCGATTTATTGCAACAGACCCAGCCCGCGGCCCCCCGTGCCCTCCACCCTGCACCGCCCCCATGCTCCCACGCCAGGCCCGCCGGCCAGGGGTCTAGAGGGGCACGCAGTCGTGCTTCAGGAGCTGGGAGGAGTTCTTCCAGGGGACCACCAGGATCTCAAAGTCACAACGCAGCTTCTGCAGAGGAAACGCAGGGGACGAGAGGGAGGTGAAGCCGGCCGGGCTCGCCGCTTCTCCAGCCAACTCCCTCCCGACGGGGAACCCCGGCCTCTTCCTTTCTGCACCCCACCCTGGCCTGTGGGCTGAGTCACCCACGGCACAGAGACAGGTTTAGCCAGACATCAGCCTGGCCAGCCCGACGAGTTCAGGCCAGACACCCGAGGGTCAGGGTTGCCGGGGGGCCCCGGGGAGGCCCTTACCTCCTGGTCCTGCTCTGCGGCCAGTGGGCATGTGGTGAGGTCCATCTGGTCTCTGGCCCCCATGGTCTTGCGGCAGGCAGTGCTCCCCATGTCCACGGTCAGGTAGTACTTAATTCCGGCCACCAGCTGGGGGAGAGGCGGGCGGGTGAGGAGTGCCCAGACCCCCGCTTGAGCAGGCCCCTCATCTCTGCTGAGTCACCTCCCAACCCTCCCCCCAGACACCTACAGGGTGCTGGGGTCGCCCGGGGAGACCCGAGCGTGGCACGAAGCCCACCGCCCCACTTCCCAGTCCCTCCCGCCCCCCCATCCCCATCCCCCACCCCGCCCGCCCCTGGGCGCTCTTAAGGTCCGCGTTTGGGACGTACCCCCCACGGGGCCGGTCCCCATCACCTGGGGCTCCCTCGGGCCTCACCTGGCTGCTGGCGCGGACGATGTTGGTGTCCCGGAAGAAGTAGAGGCTGTTGCTGCCCATGTTGTAGCTGGCCACGGCCGCCTGGGCCGCCCTCTTCACCTGCGGGTCGTCCAGCGGCAGCTCCCGCCGGCCGCCCACCAGGCGCTCCCGGGGCCGGGCCGCGGCGCGCGGCGGCAGCGCCAGGAGGCAGAAGGCGGCCAGCAGGGCCAGGCTGAGCGCCAGCGGGAGCCCGGGACGAGCCATGGTCGGGTCGGAGCTGCGGCCGCTCGGCTGCCGCCGCTTTTACGGGCTCGCGGCCGCCGCCCCGCCCGCCGCCCGGGCCGCCCGCCGCGCGCCCCGCAGCCCCGCCCGCGCGCCGCCCCGCCCGCGGGAAAGGTCAGCGCCCGTCCCCACCCCGGGCCCCGGGCGCCCTGGCTGTCGCCTCCGCCAGTGGCCCCTGGCAGGGGACGCGGAGGGGGCGGCGCTGCTGCGGGAGCCGCTTGGATCCCCCGCAACACGACCCCAAGCCCACCAGGGCTGATCCCTGAGCGCAGAGACAGGAGGAAGCCCCGAGCTCCGCCAGGGGTGCCCCTCCCCCCAAAAAGCCACCAAAACAGAGTGTGAGGAGCTGTGCGGCCACCCGGGAAAGAAGAGTCCCCGAGTTGGGGGTCTCCACTTGGACTGCCGAAGGGGACCGTTGTCTCGGCCCTGAGCACCGGCTGGCTTTTGGTTTGGCTGGCCGCCTCCTGCGCTTCCAAAGCCGGCTGAGCCCAAAGCTGCTGTGTCCCTCGCTCCCCTCCCGAGCTGTGCTGTTATACAGGCCACATGTGTGGTGCTCTGGTGGCAGTTTCCTGGGTGCTGGGGGGGACCATGCGGTGTGGGGGAGGGGGACAGTTGAACCCCGAGACTCCCTCCGGTCCTTTGGGCATCTGCCCAGAATCACGCCCTCTTTTTCTTTGTCCTCTACACCTCAACTGGTGAGAAGCTCTAAGTGGACGATTCCTGGTCATCTAATATTATGGCGACACTTACAGCCCCAGCCGTATCGCTGGAGACAAACCGGACTGCGTTTGGAGGCACCCGTCTTTTGGGGACCAAGATACAGAAGCCAGCCCCGAGCCGGCGGGCACTGGAGAGCTGGCCCTGGTGGCACCCCCATGCCAGCTGCATTTGGGGTGATCTGTCACTGTTTCCATGCTGGGGCACGAGACCCGGGGCGCCACTGAACCCCGACCCTGGCCCCACCTTGTGACTTCCAGGTAGCTGCTCCTTTAACAGTTGGTTGGGGGACTCCACCCAGTGGTGCTCGGGACCCTGCAGTGCCAGGAATCAGATCTGGGCCCCTGAGGTCGGAGCCATAGCACAGCGGGAAGGGCGTTTGCCTTGCACGTGGCCGACCTGAGTTCAATCCCTGGCACCCCGTAAGGTCCCCTGAGCACCGTCAGAAGTAATATCTGAGAGCAGAGTCAGGGGCAACCCCTGAGCTTCCCCCCCCCCCACACACACACACACAACCAAAAAACTCCTCCTTCAGGCCAAGAATGTGCCGGGGCGGGCGAGGCCTACTTTGGCGGGGTGGGGGGTGGGGCAGGGATTCTCCCAGCGAGGGGCCAGAGCTCAGGCCTACAGAGCAGCTCCTCTTACTGAGCCGGAAGTGGCGATGGTGTGGCGAACTTTAGATTCTGCTGCCCCTGCAAAGGCCGGGATCTTCCCCCAGGGAGACCAGGCCAGAGACTGGTCGCTGCCCAGTCCAGCTGCCATCCACCCACTCGGCCCAGCTGTGAAAAACAATCTTGGGAAGAGTCAGTCAACTGCCAGCGGGCTCAGGTGTCTGCCTTAAAGGGACAGACCCCGTTCGTGGGCTGGGAGCCGGCGGGGCAGCTAGAGGGCTGGCAGGGCAGTGGGGACAGAGGCTGCCTGAAGGGCCGGGGGGCTCTGGGCTCTCCCGGCTCATCCCAGGGGGCCCTACCTCCGCAGCCTCAGTCCCCCGTCCAGTCTTGGGGTGCAGCTGCCGTGGGGCAGAGCCGAGGGGGAAAGGGCGTGGCTTCCCCCCCCCCCCCCCGTGGTGTATCCCCCCACCTCAGAGCAGCCTGGCCCTATGGCTACTTTCATGCGGAAGTGGGGGGCCAGCAGGGGTGGGGCTGGGGGCTGGGCCCCCACTTCCTCATGAAAGTAGCCATAGGTGTAGTAGTTGGCCCTGGGTGTCCCGGACAGCGCCGAGCTCAGGGGTGCTGGGGAGACTGTCTGGGCCCGGGAGGGTTTTCCCAGGGCTGGAGACGCGCCTGCCCGGAGCCCGGACTCCATCCTGTCTGACCAGTCGGGCTTCTGGAAGGAGGTTGTTGTCGGCGCCTCCTGTCTGCTGCGGCCCCTGGCCAGCCCAGGGGTCCGGCTGAGTGGGGCGGCCTGGCATCACCCTGGGGCTAGCTGCTCAGAGCCACGGATCTTGCGTGGGGCCACGGCCTTCCTCCCGGCCCTGCTCCCCTTCCGGCTCCAGCTCCACACCAGGCCCGGTGGTGGCTGACGCCCGAGGCCCCATGCCGGAAGGAAGCCCAAGAGGCAGGGAACCCACATCTTGACCCATACACCTGAACCTTCCAGTCGGTGGGACTGAGATGGAACGGAATTGGCTCCAGGCCACCCTGGAGAAGTGACCAGGCCCCGCTCTTGGGCTGCCACGAGCTAGGTGACGAGAGTTGGTGCACCTGGGCCCTGCGGGGAGGGGCAGGAGCTGAGCTGGGTCGTGGGACGTGGCCTCTCGGTGTCCCAGCTTCCTGTTTGCTCCTACAGCACGACACCAGCACCAGGCCCCGTGCTTGGAGTGGCCCAGGCTGAGACATGGATGGCTGGCGGGGGTTGGGGGGCTGGGGGTGATGATGACCAGTACCCAGCACCCATGCCTGGAACGGGTGTGTCCAGGGCCAGACTTTAGGTCAACTGAGAGCCGGGCCCTCCACCCGTGATCCAGGTGAAGGTGGGGCCGGACTTCTGAGAGGCCATTGTCTCAAGGAAAGTTCTGGATGTTGCCAGTCACCCGCTGCAGAACTGATTAAACAGTTGTGTGGGAGACGTAGATTAAGGGTGAGGGCCGCAAACATACTCCAGCCTCTGGGAACAGCCGTGGGTGAGGGGTGGGCGGGCCCCAGAGAGTGGGCGAAGGTGTGGGCCAGAGCTCGGGCAGGGCGTGGAGGATGCGCCAGGAAGGGTTGAGTCAAGGGACCCCCAAGTCCTGCCAAGAACCACCCCCAGGCCTGTGAGACCCTCAGAACACGAAGGTCAGAGCTCAGGCTGGGCTGCAGGCAGACACCCCCGTGGCCAGCCACATGCGTTGGGCCCTTCCTAAGGCTCGCGGTGAAGTCCCCGCCAGCCACCAGGTTTTTTCTGGTGGCTGAGACGGCACCCGCAGAGGAAGCGTGAACCCCCCCCCACTCGGTGTCACCACTCCCTCCCATCATGATTTTGTCTTATTAACCCACCCGGTTCTCCTCCTAGTGTCCCTACCTATGTGGGTCCCCAAGTCCATCAGTTGGCAGAGTGGCACCACACAGCCTGGCATCTGCACCCCGAGGTGTTGCTGAGGGTGTCCGGCCATGGGCTCAGGGACACATGCAGGAGCCAGGCCAGCTGCCGGGGAGGGGGGGGCTGCTGGAGCAGGTGTGGCCCCTGCCTACCAGCCCCTCCTCTGCGCCTGCGCTGCTGACTCAGCCTCATCTGCTAAGGTGTGTGAGGGGTCGGTGACGGTGACTTCCCTGTGGTCTCGGGTGTGTCCCGCCTGCCCAGCTCCTCAGCCTCTCAGGGTAGGTCTCCACAGTCTGCAGCACCTCACACACGCACCGCCACCAAGTCACACCTGGCCCTAAGGAATATCTCAGATAAACTAAGTTGTTCATGTGCCGAATAATTTCTCCCTTTTCCCCTTATCCCAGATCATGAAAACCCACCAAGCAACCCCACCGTCACCAAGAAAATCCCGTCAGCACGCTGGTCTTCACTAATGCTTGCTGAAGACACGAAGGCCAAACAGGCGAGGTACCCACACCTTGACCCACACACCCTCACTTTCCAAGTGGGGAAACTGAGGCTCAGAGTGGTCAGAGTGATAGGGCAGCGGGGAGGGCGTTTGCCTTGCACATGGCAGACCTTCCATCTCCAGCACCCATATAGTCACCCAAGCACCGCCAGGAGTTAATTCCTGAAACCACTGGGTGTACTCCAAAAACAGAAACGAAGAAAGGCCATGGGAGGGTGGGACACAGGCTACTAGGAACTGGAATTTTCAAGTTCCGCTCTGAGATCTGTCTGGCTACTTCCTGGCAGTAAGTCTGAGGCCAAATCCCTGAGCCTCTGAGCCCCCAGGAGATAGCGGCTCCGTGGCAGAGGACAGGGGATGAGGCACTGAGCCCTGTTCGATCCCTCTAGCCCCCCGAGCACCACGAGGTCAGTCCACAACACGGAGCAGGAACTGCCCGAGCCCAAGCACTGTGGCTCCCCCAGCCCCCACCCCCGTGCCCCACTGACCTGCCCGGCTAGCACAGGGCAATCCCCACAGCCCTGGCTGCCTGCAGTGTGGGGAAAGGCCTGAGGGCGACTCAGTGGCTTAGAAAGAGCCCTTCCCATGACAGGTACAGGGGCCTAAGTTGACATCCCAGTGCTGCGTGTGCACCTCGGTAACGCCAAAGTCCCAGGGTTTGGACCCCGACCAATGGACTTGGGGTCACACTGAAGTGCTCAGGGCTCTCCTCAAAGATCACTCCAGCGGGACCTGGGACCCAGTGCCCTGCCAGCTGTACTATTGCTCCAGCCCCAAGGAAACTTTTGTCTTTGTGCTACACCTAGCAGTAGTCAGCAGTCAGGAATTACTCCTGGCTCCGCACTCAGAAACTACTCCTGGGGGCTCAGGGATGTTGGCAGACGAACCTCGGTTGGCCACGTTCAAGACAAATGCCGTTGAGCTGCCTGGTCACTGGACGGCAAATGAACACACCGAGCCAGGTGCCCTCTGGCATGGATACTCCCGGCCCAGGCCCAGACAGCAGGGCACATGCCAGGCACCTGCTCACTCTCCTGATCGGCGCCCTCTCACCCACATCCATCCCACCGGCTTCCCGGTATCTTGCCCGCCCACCCATCTTTCCAGCAGGTGCTGCCGAGCCCAGCTGCTGACTCAGCCGACATCTGGAACACCTCGGCCCATCCGGATTCCAGGAAGAGAACAGCCCACACTCTCCCACAGGCCCGGGGAACCTGCCCAAGGCCCACGGGGCCGGGATGGCACCTTCCAGAGGGAGAGGAAGTTTCGACTGATCGGAGATCGGGGCGTTCTCACACCAAGCCCAGCCTCAAGGCCACTGACTTTATTGATTGAAAAAACATTAAAAGGCCAGTGACAGGCACCTAACAGACCGAAAGTGAGGGCGGGGGTGAGGGGAGGGGCCGGGAATCCACTCAGAAAAGCTGGTCGTTGTCAACGTGAAACTGGCAGGAGGAGGGGGAGGCATGCAAGAGCGAGAACCCCCAGCAAGTCGCCTGGTGACGGGAGAGAACCCCCCAAAGATCCTGGAGCACACCGGAAGTGAGCGGACAACAGCAACGTCTCCCGTCGCGGAGGCTGGGGAAGGAGGCCCCGTCGGCCGCAGAGTCGAGACTCGAGGCTGGGGCCTCCCAAGAGCATCACAAAAAGGCGTCGCACCACTCGCGCAGGCACCCGAAGCAGTCCCGGGACTGCTTGGCGTTGGCGCCGCAGGTGTCCTTCAGCCACTCCCGGAAGAGGTCTTCATCCTTCTTCAGCACCAGGAACTGGCCGAGGACCACATAGGCCTGCAACACAGGAGGAGTCAGGGCGCGCCGCCGAGTGCTCTAGGGCCAGGCTGCTGCATTTTGGGGGGCCTTACCCAGAGGTGCTGGGCGGGGGGAGGGGGGGGAACCATTTGGTACTACAGATCAAACCCGGGGCCTCCTGCAAGCAAAGCCTGTACTTCAGCCCAGGGAAGAATGCGCTCTCTCTGGCCCTGGCCTAGCTTTTTTTTTTATTTTTTTCTTCCTTTTGGGTCACACTCGATGCTCAGGGGTCACTCCTGGCTCTCTGCACTCAGGAGTTACTCCTGGCGGTGCTCAGGGGACCATGTGGGATGCTGGGAATCGAACTCGGTTCGGCGCATGCAAAGTAAACACCCTACCCGCTGTGCTATCTCTCCAGCCCCCTGGCCTAGCTTTTTAAGCCATGAGTCACCAAATCCGGTGGGGGCAGGGGGCAGTGGCAGAAAACCTGGCAACAGTCAAATATCTGTGAACACACAAACCCCCGTAATTCTACAGGGCAGTGAAAGGAAGATTGTTGTTTCCTTTTTCTTTTTGGGTCGCACACAGCAAAGATCGGGGGTCACTCCTGGCTCTGCACTCCTACACTTGGGAGTTACTCCTGGTGGTGCTCGGGGACTCATACGGGACGCCAGGGGTCGCCAGGGGGCGAGGTGTCAGCAGCAAACGCCCTCCCAGCCGCCCAACTCCCGGGGGAGCCCTGAAGCAACCCGGCTCCCTGGGCCCAGGAAGGCGGTGACTGCCCGCTGTCCACCCGCGCCCGGGGCGCTCACGGGCCAGCCACCCCCGCCCCCCGC
This sequence comes from Sorex fumeus, assembly GCF_029834395.1. Classification (NCBI taxonomy): domain Eukaryota; kingdom Metazoa; phylum Chordata; class Mammalia; order Eulipotyphla; family Soricidae; genus Sorex; species Sorex fumeus. The sequence goes on along the minus strand of NW_026606150.1, from coordinate 5,167,730 downwards.
CCCGACCCCCCACACCTTGTCAAAGCCCCTTTCCTCCAGCTTCTTGCCCAGGACTTCGCCGATGCCGGCCAGGCTCCCCACGGGCTTCTCCCCCATGGGCTCGGCCACGAAGTCTCGGTGCTTTTGGGACGTGGTCATCGTGAGCACGCTGGAGCTGGGGAGCCCAAGGGGAGGCAGGAGGTTAGGGCGCGAAACGCGGGCACCCCGAGCCCTCCCTGGCGGGGAGCCTCGGGGCTAGGAGAGCCGGAGGCCGGGGCTGCCCCCGTCCCCCCCGACTCCATGGGCCAGAAAACGCCTCCCCGGGACTCCAAACACGGCTCCGCGCTGCGCCTCCCCCCGGCTCGGAGGGGGCGGGTCGGCCCCGGACAGGTGGGCGCGCGGGGGCCGTCGCCGCCGAGCCGAGGCGCCTCCCGTGACCTTGGCCGCGAGAGGCTCGGCCGCCGCGTCCCGGGGCCCGCTCCGGCGCGAACCCGGGCTCCCGGCCCGGCTCCCGGCCCCGCCCCGGCCCGCCCCGGCCCGCCCCCCGCGGCCGAGCCCACGCGCGCGCCCCGCCCTCGCGGCCGCCGCGGGTCCGCACGGCGCTCCCCCCACCCCCGCGCCTCTCGGGGCCCCCCAGCGGAGCCCAGCCCCGCGGCTCGCGCTCACCCGCAACGCCTTCGCTTAACGGCTCCTCCCGCCACACGGCTGCTCCCGCCGCTGCCTCAAGCCGCTAGAACTTTCTCGGGCTTCCGTTTCCGGGTCAGCTCCCGCGCCCCCTTCTCGCGAAGCCGGCGGGCCCTTCTAGCCGCCTAGAGCCATAGAGACGAGGCGCTCTGGCCCTCCCCGGCGCCGTTAAGGTGGGGGAGGGGTCTCCTCTCCGGCGGCTCCACCGGGAGCCGGCGGGTCTCCTAGGGTCTCGCTCTCTGGGGCTGCGTTTGCCATCTCGGAGCCAAGAATTCGGAGGAAACTTCGTTTACCGGCGGCCAGACGACCGGAACTCAAGTTCTTGGCCTTGGCGAGGGGCGGTGGGAAGACTTAGGAGCACGGACTCGGAGGGGGCGGGCAGCCGGAAGGCCGCCGAGAGTGGCGGAAGTGCCGTGCGTGGCGGAGCCCGATACCGAGCCGCGTCCGCATCCTCGCCGTCGGGTCGCCGTGGTCTAGCGAGAAGCGAGAAGCGAGGCCCTGGGGAGCTCGGCCCCGGCCCCGCGTGACTGCGATCCCACGCCGCGAGTCTCTCTCGGTGCCCCTCCCGACCCCGCAGAGACGGCGCCGCTCAGGCAACGCCCGTGGGAGACGAGCGCGGGAGCGTAAGTGTCCCGGGCCGGGGGGGTGGAGGGGGGCGGGGAGCGCGGGGCGGCGGGTCCGGGTGCCCCGGAGCGTCCTCGGGAAAGCGTCGGTCTCGGCGGTGACAGGCCCTGCGGCCCCGAGCGGCTTGGCACGGACTTGCTCCGGACCGGAACCGTCGCGATGGTTCCGAACTGGGCTCTGGAGCTAAAGGGATGGAGCGTTTGGGCTGTGCCCTTGAGCGTTTTGAGCGTTCCCGTCGCCCTCCCTCCAGAAGTCGCCAGCACGAGGGGTTCCTCGAAGACGCTGCTGTATAGGCCGGCTGGTGCGTTTGCAAACTTGCACGCAGCCAACCTGGGTTCACTCTCTGGCATCCCATATGGTTCCCCGGGCACCGCCAGGAGTCACCCCTGAGCGTTGCCGGTTGTGGCCCCCAAACCAAAAAAGCAAAACAAACCACTTCTTTAGGGTCCAGAGAGATAGTATTGGGGGTGGAAAAGCACCTGTCTAGCACGTAGCTGAAGCACATACCGTTTCCCTGGCACTAGCAGGAGTAATGCCAGCGCCCTTCCCGTGTGACCCAGCGTGCACTGCTACCCTCAAATTAGCCTCTGCTCATGGGTCTCCTGGCTGTGCAAAGGGCACCCTATGGGGTGCTGCGGATCCATCCACATGCAAGGCAAGCTCCATATTACACTCCCCCCCAAAAAAAAACCCCACTATCTCTGCACTTAAGAATTACTTCTGGGGGAAAAAAATGATTCCTGGTGGTGGGGCTGGAGAGATGGCACAGCGGGTAGGGCATTTGCCTTGCACGCGGCCGACCCGGGTTCAATTCCCAGCATCCTATATGGCCCCCTGAGCACTGCCAGGAGTAACTCCTGAGTGCAGAGCCAGGAGTAATCCCTGTGCATTGCCAGGTGTGACCCAAAAAGCAAAAAAAAAATATATATATATATATTCCTGGTGGTGCTTGAGGTACCATATAGGATTACCAGAGATTGAACCCAGATTGGCCACGTGCAAGGCAAACACCCGCTCAGGTCGTGAGATCCTTCTAAGGGCATGGCTCTGCCAAAACCGCTTGCTGAGGTCATTTTATTCTAACGACTAATGACAGTGCTCTGAGTTCCTGACCTTTATCTGAGGCTTCGAAAGGATTTGAATCCCAGCGCTTGGACTTCAGACCCCACGTTTCTTACCCAGGTGCCGGTGTCACGTGCCGTCTTCGGAACAGCCCTGGGTTCTGAGGGGGCCCTGCTGGACCTCAGGAGGAGGTGACTGTCCCTGCATCCCCCCCAGCCTGGCGCAGGACCCAGCATGTCTCAGGCCACCAAAAGGAAGCACGTGGTGAAGGAGGTGTTGGGGGAGCACGTAGTGCCCACCGCCCACCAGCAGATCGTGCGGGTGAGTGCAGGGTGCCCGCGGCTCTAACCCGCCCTGCTTGGGGCCCCCCCAGGGTGGGGCGGGCTGACGGGCCGTCCCCTCTCGATGTGTGCTGGCACAGGTCCTCCGCACCCCGGGGAACAACCTGCATGAGGTGGAGACGGCGCAGGGCCAGCGCTTCCTGGTGAGCATGCCGTCCAAGTACCGCAAAAACATCTGGATCAAGAGAGGTGAGTACGCAGCTGCGGGCCCGCCGCCTGTGGCGCTGGGGCCCCCGTGACTGTGCCTGTCCTTTCCTCGTGGCAGGGGACTTCCTCATCGTGGACCCCATTGAAGAGGGGGAGAAGGTGAAGGCCGAGATCTCCTTCGTGCTGTGCAAGGACCACGTGCGCTCCATGCAGAAGGACGGGCTCTGGTAGGCGGAGGGAAGGGGGACGAGCTGGGCAGGGATGTCTGGAAGGGTGGCCGCTCCCTGACACCTCACTCTCCTGACACAGGCCGACGGCATTCTCGGAAGTGGTGGAGAAACGCGAGAGCAGGTGAGGACGCCCCTGTGGGACGAGAACTCCGGATAGGTTGGGGGGGGGGGGGGTTTCACGCCCAGCAGTGCTCAGGGCTTACTCCTGACTCTCTGCTCAGGGATCACTCCTGGTGGGGTTCCAGGGACCGGAAGGGGTGCCAGTGGTCGAACCCACAAAAACCGAGAAGGTGGGGGCTGGAGTGATAGCACAGCGGGTAGGGCGTTTGCCTTGCAAGCAGCCCGACCCAGGTTCGATTCCCAGCATCCCATAGGGTCCCCCGAGCACAGCCAGGAGTAACCCCTGAGTGCATGAACCAGGAGTAACCCCTGTGCATCACTGGGTGTGACCCAAAAAGCAAAAAAAAAAAAAAACAGAAGGTGTTGAGAGCCTGACTCGGAAGTTGGAGGCCCTAGAGGCACATCCTGGCTTTGCTGGTTGGGCCGTTTCGTCTTCCTGCTCTCCTCACCCCTAACCGGGAGCCTGATGGGGCACCAGGTCGGTGACTCGGACATGGACAGTTGGGGGCAGAGAATTACTCCTAGAGCCTCTACCTCTTCCTTCTGACTTGCTGAGCCCTGACCACCAGGCCACCCGATCCTCCCATTTGTGGGGGCTCCCGATGCTCCATCTTGTTTCTGTGGAGGGCATGGGCTGACTTCTGCTTTTATTATTTTTTGGGGTTTTTTTGGTGGGGGGGGTCACACCCAGCGATGCTCTAGGGTTACTCCTGGCTCTGCACTAGGAATTACCACCAGCGGTACTAGGGGGACCATATGGGATGCTGGACTCGAACCCAGGTCAGCAGTGTACAAGGCACGCGCCCTCCCCGCTGTGCTATCGCTCCAGCCCCTGACTCCCACTTTCCCGCGTGCAGGCAGACCCAGCTGGAGCTCCCGGCTGAGCCCCCCGCATCGGGAGATGACTCCAGCTCTGCAGACGACGACACGGACCTCTTCATCAACACCAACCGCTTGCAGTATGAGGAGAGCGAGGAGGAGAGCGATGAAGAGGATGAGGAGGAGGAGGAGGAAGAGGCAGCGGCCTGAGGCCCCGGACAGGACCAGCGCAGCGCCCCCTCTGAACCCACCTTCCGGCCCGGAGAATTAAACCCCTGGCGGGCGGTGACTCGCCTGTGTCCGTGTGGCTTCTGCAGGGAGGGGGGGCACGTGGGCTTCCTGGGTGGGGGGGGGAACGGGTGGGTGGTTGGAATCACTCGGGGTTACTCTGCTCCTCCTTGGGCACCTGAATGGTGCCAGGTCCCGCGCTGCGCCCCCCCCCCCCTCGCATGCATTCAGTGACGGGAAACCGCCCCAGAGCCCACCCAGCGCTGACTCAGGACCCAGCTGGAGGGCCTGGTGCCCACCCGCCTCTCTAAGCTACTCAGGGCGAATATCACGGTGCCTCGCGAGCTGCTTCTCTTCCTGCCTTCCACGTCCCCGTGGCTGCGGACGTGCTCCCCAACCCTGCGGCTGACCTTGTGGCTGCTTGAACCCCAAGCATCCCACTCTTTGGAGGCGTCTCCTGCTGACCACGTGCTCATTGCTGGCCTGGACCTTCCGTGCCATGTCCAGCCACGGGACCGTCTGTGGCCTTAAAGGCTTCTGCATCTGCCAGTCCTCCTGCTCCGGCCCACGGAATAGGGGGCATCTTCCGAATGTGAAGCTCAGTCCGGCTCCAGGCGAAAGTGGCCCTGGGCAGAACTTTCCCTTCCTCCTGCGTTCTTCCATCTCGCAGATGTGGCTCCAGCCCACGGCCGTCCAGCCCAGCCCCCCCTGGGCCTGGACTCCTAAGTACAGACCCGCTCGGGCTGCACCATCGTCGGGCAGTGGATCTTTATCTCGCCCCAGTTCCGTTTCCTCCCAGCACCCGACGCGCGTGCCTGGTGCCGGACTCGCCGAGTCGCTGGCGCTTCTGTCCTCCACGCTTGCCGAGGGCTGTGGCCTTGGCTCTACCTCCCCTCGTGGGGGGCCCGTGACGTCCCCATCCAGAAAGCCAGAATCACCTCGCCAGCCCCGCTCTGTCTCGGGTCGCCGCTTCATTTGTCTGAGCTGGGAACACAGACACTGAAGTGGCACAAACAAGGGGCCCAGGGAAGGTTAAGAAACTCAGTCACTCATTCACTGTCACGTTCGCTTTGTGGAACTTCCCATATACAGGTACATATGTGTGTATGTAGAATCCTAAGGTGTGCACATACACAAAAATAAACTGGGTGAGTTAAAGATAGTGTGTATATTTTTAATTCAGCTCAAGTGTTGTTATAAAAGCTTCTTTTTCTCGGAATAAAGAGCCTCTTGTCTCTACCATGTATTGGAGGGATCCTTTCCTCCGTGTCTTACGATGCATTTTTAAAATAAATGATTTCTGCATATAACTGGGTGTTTCTTTTGAAATGTTTTTTTGGGAGGATGGCATGTGGTGGCCCTACCCAGCCATGCTTCGGGTTTCTTGCTCACTCCTGGCAGGGCTCTGGGATGTAGGAGACCCTGGGGCCGTGTGCAAAGCAGGCGCCCTCACCGCTCCACCCCCCCTTGTTTTTTCCTTCAATTGTGTCAAAATACGCATCGTGCGGCACTTTGGCTAGTGTCCTGGTGAGGTCATTGTGCTGCACCCCCTCTCCAGAAGGTTCTGCCCAGACCCAGCTGTGCCCCTCCTCCCCACGTCCGGGTTTCAGGGGTCCTGACTCAGTTCCTCGGACATGAGGTTAGGGGTTGTCTTTTGTCACCTGTGTGATGTCCCCTGCCAGGCCAGCCACCCCGGGCTCCTCCACACCTGCCATTTGGGTTTTTTTTCTTTTGGTTTTTAGGCCACTCCCTGCAGTGCTCAGGCATTACCCCTGGCTCTGCACTCAGGGATGACTCCCGGTGGTGCTCGGGCACCATATGGGATGTCGGAGATCCAACCCAGGTCAGCCGCATTCAATGAGGCAAGCACCCTCACGGCCGTTCTACAGCTCCGCCCCCTGCTGGCCATGACGCCTCTAGCATCTCCATCCTAGTCCAGCGCCCTGTGCCCCATTTGGGTCCATGAACTGTATTTGAGTGTTTAAAAGTTGCTTGTTTGCTTTTTCAGCATCGGCTCTCTCAGATGCCCGCGTGGGATCCGGGGTTGTGGCGGGCACCCACGCCACCCCCTCGCCACCTGGCCCTCTGCGCTCCCTGGCTCAGCCGCTGCTTGCCTCAATCCCAAATGCCTTTGCTTTTCTTGTTCTGTCTTTAAATTAGCTGTTTGAAAGGGAGCCCAAGGCGGTGTCCTATTTGGGGTCTAACTTCCTGAGCTTAGCTTTCTGTCATCGGGCCCCAGGAGACTGGGGGGGGGGACATTTCTCCTCTCCTCGGGCGCTTTTCCTCCTTGGCGGTCACCTTTGCTTGGTGCAAACTTCCGCCAACTCCGGCGCCCCAGGCTCTGCAGCTTGAAAACAGACTCGGTGGCTTGGTTTGGTTTTGGTTTGGGGTCACACTTGGCAGAAACCAGGGGTTTCTTCTGGCTCTCTGTGTGGTGTGTGCTTATGCATGTGCTGCGTGTTGTGTATTGTAGGTGTGTATGTGTATGTGTGGTGTGTATTTTTGTTTGTGTTGTACATTGTGTATTGTGAGTGTGGTGTATGTGTTGTGTGTATGTGTAGCGTGTGTGGTGTGTGTCACTGTCACTGCCCTCCCATTCATCGATTTGCTCGAGCGGGCCCAGTAACGTCTCCATTGGAGATTTTGTTGTTACTGTGTTTGGAATATTGAATACGTCACGGGGAGCTTGCCAGGCTCTGCTGTGTGGGCAAGATACTCTCGGTAGCTTGCCAGGCTCTCCGGGAAGGGCGGGGGAATCGAACTCGGGTTGACCATGTTGGACGCTTGCAAGGCAAACGCTCTACCCACTATGCTATCGCTCCAGTATGTGTGTGTAGTGTGTATATATGTATGTGTTGTGCTTTGTGGGTATTGTGTATTGTGGGTGTGGTGTATGGTGTGTATATGTGGTGTGTGTGTAGGGTGTGTTTATGTATGTGTTATGTGTTGTGTACTGTGGATGTGGTATTGTGTGGTGTGTATGTGTATTGTGGGGTGTGTGTGTGTGTGTGTGTGTGTAGTGGTGTGTGCTGTGTTTTCCAGAAACCGTGTCTCCATAATTCCTCAGTTGCTGTCTCCTGCATTCCCACTTGTCCTGGTTCCTGGGATCAGCTCTCAGCATCTTTCTCAGGTCTCAGTTTTCATTCAGCCTTCTCAGTCCTCCAGACTGTCTGGCCCTGGGCCTCTGTCGCTTCCTTCCCATCTGCTGTCCCTTGGGGCAGGGTGGGGGTGGGGGCTTCCAGTCTATTATTCTTAGCCTAGCTCAGAAGGTTTGGGTTTGGGTTTGGTTTTTGAACCCATCTGACAATACTCAGAGCTTACTCCTGGCTCTGTGCTCGGTGATCACTCCAGGAGGGCTCAGGAACTGCATGGGGCGCCAGGGGCCAAACCCAGGTTGGCTGCATGGAAGGCGAGTGCGCTAACCACTGAACAAACTCTCTGACCCCTCGACAGGTTCTAGTTCAAGGGAGACTCCTTTAAAGGGAGCCCTGGGAGCCATGGGGACAGCCCTGCGAGCAAGAAGACGTCTTCCCTGGGCCAATGTTGGGGGGCCGTAGGAAGCACAGACAGGGAGAGGGTGTGGCAGAGTCACAGGTTTGGCTGTTCAAGTCCCCGAGTGGGCCTGAAGCTGTCCTGCGCAACCTGTGTGCAGACAGGCGTCTGTAGTGGCGTCTTGGCAGCGGGAGCCCCTCCACAAGTGTCCCCAGATGCACAGTCCAGGCCAGCAAGGCCTGGGGTTCGGTGCTCAACTGCGTCGCCTGTCTCCACTGGGCAAGGGGCTGGGCGGAGGGCCTTGCTGGGTGTGGCCCCCAAACCAAACGACAGAGGCCAAAGTTCTGTTACCAACGCTGATGTGGGGGCCCCAGATGCTGCCCAGGGACCCTGCAGCAACAGGGACTGCATGTGCAAACCGTGTTTTTCACCACTCACCACCCCCCCAATTTATTATTATTATTTTTTTGTCGCTTCGCGGCCGCGCAACACATCATAAAACACTAAATACCCATCTTCCCGAATTGTCGTACCGTATTTGATAGGGTTCAAATATGGTAACACCTACAAGGGTGATTAGGGGTCGCCCCAAAAGCCTCTATCCCTCTTGGTCGGAAAGACTGGCAAGCTACCGAGAGTATTCCGCCCACACGGAAGAGCCTGGCAAGCTATCTGCTGTGTATTCGATATGCCAAAACCAGTACTACAACTGGTCTCATTCACCTGACCCTGAAGGCTTCACCGACATGGCAGCACTGAGAAAGATGAGAAAGGAGAGGCCGACAAAATCTCAAGGCCGACGTAGGCTGCCACAACGAAGGAAGACAAAAATGATCGTCTGTACTTTCAATGCACGTACGCTAGCATCAGATGCATCCATCGAGGACCTGATGGTACAAGCGCGAATGATCAGGTACGACATCATAGGTCTGACCGAGACAAGAAGGCACGAATCTCACCATGCCGTTTTCGACACTGGAGAAGAATTGTTCCTCGGAACATGCGATAAAAGAGGTGTGGGAGGCCTCGGTGTCCTTGTCAACACAAACTTGGCCAAGAGCATTGATTCATTCGAATGCCTAACAACCCCAGAATCGGACGTTTACATTTGAATAGATGTGGCTCACTGCCTGCAGTTTCTATCTTTGTTGTCTACGCACCAACATCTCATTATGATGAAAGAGAAATCGAGAAGTTCTACATGGAGCTGGAGAAGTTCTATAAAGAAGACCACACCTTCTACAAGATCATTGTGGGTGATTTTAATGCCAAGATAGGACCGAGAAGATCAGCTGAAGAACTTCACATCGGGACCCATGGCCTAGAATGGAACGAACAGGGTGAGAGACTGTCTGAGTTCATCATGTCGACCAAGACCATTCATGGTAACTCACAGTTCCAGAAGGCAGAATCTAAACGATGGACATGGGAGTCTCCCGGTGGACGATTCCACAACGAAATAGACCACATCATATTCAATCGACGGTTTTGCCTGACTGATGTCGCTGTTGTCCCAAAATTTCGAACGGGATCGGACCACCGTCTCCTTCGTGCAAAATTCTACTTCATAGAGCAGGGAGAAAGGGCTGCAAAGTTCAAAAAGAGAACTCCCAGAATGACCACCAACTGGGAACTCTTTGGTACTATTGCAGCAACATGGGAAGATGCCATTGTTGACAACATTGACGAGGAATACGATCGACTGGTACAGCACCTCCATGAACGTGCGAGGAACGCCAAGAGAGAGATAGCCACAAAAAATCGCCTATCTTCGAAAACTCTTGAGCTAATTCGCCAGCGTGGTTTGGCGCATGCCTCAGGCAACCGCAAGCTAACGTCCCAGCTCGCAAAGCAGTGCAGAGATGCGATCAAGGAAGACCTCAAAGAGAGAAGAGCAGAAGTACTGGTAGATGCGGCAGAAGCCGGGAAAAGTATTCGTAACACCCGCCTGTCCTTCGCCAACTATAAGACCAAGATGACTGCCCTCCGACGTCCTGATGGATCCATCACATCCTCCAGAACGGCAATGGAGAAGATTATCCATGACTTCTACTCAAATCTCTTCAATAGCCATGTCCACTTGCCAACATACCAAATTCCACAGGATGGATATGTCGTTCCCAATGTTCTCCCTTCCGAAATCCGACACGCCATTTCGTTGGTAAAGAAACAAACAGCACCTGGCCCAGACAAGGTCAGACCTGAACACCTGAAGAACCTGCCGTCAGTACTCATCAATACACTGGCTCGGCTCTTCACTCGCTACCTGTCTGAATGCAAGGTTCCGTCCCAGTGGAAAACCAGCAGGACCGTACTACTGTTCAAGAAGGGATACATCCATGACATTGGCAACTATCGCCCGATCTGCCTATTGTCTGTCATCTACAAGTTGTTCACTCGAGTCATCCTAAATAGGATTGGCAGAACACTAGATGAAGGACAACCATGCGAGCAAGCTGGGTTCCGCAAAGGATTCAGCACCATCGACCATATCCACACAATAACCAAGCTCATTGAGGTTTCTCGGGAGTTCAAGATGCCGCTCTGTCTAACGTTCATTGATTTAAAGAAGGCCTTTGATTCTGTTGAGACGGAAGCGGTCACTGAAGCCCTAGCCAATCAGGGCATTCAAGCCCAATACATCAGGATCCTCCGTGAGCTGTATTGCGGATTCACTACCAGGATCTCACCATTCTACAAAGAAGTGATCGTTGATGTCAAGAGAGGGGTGCGGCAGGGTGATACCATTTCACCGAAACTCTTCAGTGCCACCCTCGAGAACATCATGCGACGACTGGAATGGGAAGGAATGGGAGTGAAGATAGATGGTCGGCAATTACACCACCTCCGCTTTGCTGATGACATTGTTTTAATAACACCAAACATCAGCCAAGCGGCACAAATGCTGGCCGACTTTGACCGTGAGTGTGGAAAGGTAGGACTACAGCTGAATCTCACGAAGACAATGTTTATGAGAAACAGCCTCGTTCCTGACGCCCCATTTGCTCTCAACGGAACGACCATCTCCGAATGCAACAGCTATGTGTACCTAGGTCGAGAGGTCAACATGACAAATGACCTGGCACCCGAGCTGCGCAGGAGGAAGAGAGCGGCTTGGAACGCCTTCAAGAACGTCGAAGAAATAGCTAAGAGGACGAAGAACCTCCGGCTCCGGGCACATCTCTTTGATTCCACTGTTCTTCCTGCATTAACATATGCCTCAGAGACCTGGGCCCTACGCAAACAAGATGAGAACGCCATTCAGGTCTCCCAAAGAAGAATAGAAAGAGCTATGCTTGGAATATCACGTTTCACTCAAATGAGAGAGAGAATCCGGAGTTCTGACATCCGTCGACGATCAAGGATCAGGGACGCTGTCTCATTTGCCAAGGTGTCGAAAATCAGATGGGCTGGTCACGTAATGAGATTTAAAGACGACCGCTGGACTAGAGCTGTTACTGACTGGATTCCATGGGATGTCAAAAGACCGCGTGGCCGCCCACCTACCAGATGGTCAGACTTCTTCGTCAAGATCATGAACGATCGGTTTGAGGCCCTTCATGTTCCCGGAGCGAACAGATGCCATTGGGCTACACTAGCACGCGACAGGGACAAATGGAGACGTTACTGGCGCCCGCTCGAGCAAATCGACGACTAACAGGAAGTTAAGTGATTAAGTGATTTTTTTTGGATGGTTGTTCTTTTTTGCCTGGCAATGCTCAGTGGCTACTCCTGGCTCTGCACTCAGGAATCACTCCTTCGGGTGCTCATATGGAAGACTGGGGATCGAACCCGGGTCTGTTGCGTGCAAGGCAAATGCCCTCCCTGCTGTACGATCGCCCTGGCCCCAGACCCTGCCAAACTTCTTTGATATGGAATCCACAGCCGTTGTGCCAGGCCTCTCTCTCTGTGGAGACCTAGGCTGGCAGTTCACCCCGAGGAGCTGCCAGATGTCCCCAGGCGCCTACTTGGGGTGCAAGAGCCTCTTATTTTGTCTTCACTCAGACCCAAGCATCACCTAAGAAGTGGGCGGGGGCCCTCAGACGTTTGTGCTCCCCAGAGAGCGTGCTGGGTCTGGGGTCTTATTTACTCTGCCCCAGCCCATGAGGTTCTGGGAATCAAACCTGGGGCTCCTGCATCAACACTTGTGCTCCAGCCCCTGGCGCTGCCCTCGGCCCCTTCTTTGAGGGGTCACATGTCAGGACCCCTGAGGGTCCAGGTCCCACAGGGGGCACCCCGTTCCTGCCACATTAATAGTTGCTTCCAGCAGAGGTCAGGCTAAGCCTACCAACCAGCCAGCCCTTGGCAGAGCGCCCCAAACACCAGGACAGTTATGGGCCCCAGGGCCCCCTCCAACAATGGGTCTGTCTGAGCATGGCAGGACAGCCCCCCAAATTCACGTGTGACGTCATTAGTGACCCCTCTCCCCGCCTTTGCCCCTCTTCTGAGCAAGGTGGGTGGCTGACCAGGTCACTCTGGGTTTTGTTTTTGTACCACACCCAGGCGTGCTCAGGGCTTACTCCTGGCTCTATGCTCAGGGGACCCTGTGGAGTCCCAGGGATTGAACCCCAGGCCGGTCATGTGCACCCCAGCGCCTTCCCCTGGACCCTCTCTGGCCGCTGTGCAGCGGGGTCTGTGGGAACAGATACCCTCCCTGAGACCGCGGCAGGAGGCCTGGGGGGAGGGGACCCAGGACTGTGAGAGCCCAAAAAGGAACTTGTCTTCACCTACAATTTCTTTTGTTTGTTTTTTGTTTATTTGAGAGCCATCCATTGTAATTACTGGTTTTGGCATATTGAATACACAACGGATAGCTTGCCAGGCTCTGCCGTGCGGGCGGAATACTCTCGGTAGCTTGCCAGGCTCTCCAAGAGACGACCGCTAAACGAGAGCCGTTACCAACTGGATTCCACGGGTGTGGCCACCCACCGATGAGAAGGTCAGACTTCTTCATCAAGACTCTGAACAATCGGTTCGAGGCTCTTTGTGTTCTTAGAACGAACAGATGCCATTGGGCTACACTAGCACGCGACAGGGACAAATGGAGACGTTACTGGCGCCCGCTCAAGCAAATCGATGATTAACGGGAAGTCAAGTGATCAAGTGAGAGCCACACGCGGCAGTGTTCAGGGCTGAAGCCTGGCTCTGTGCTCAGGGAGCACTCCTTGCATGGCTCAGGAGAACAAAACAGGGTGCCCGGGATTGAACCCGTGTTGGCCGTGGGCAAGGCAAGCACCCTACTCACTGCACTATTGTTCTGGCCCTGCCATTTCTATTTTTTTTTTTTGCCTTTTGGGTCACACCCGGAGATGCACAGGGGTTACTCCTGGCTCTGCGCTCAGGAATTACCCCTGGCGGTGCTCAGGGGACCATATGGGATGCTGGGAATCGAACCTGGGTTGCCCACGTGCAAGGCAAATGCCCTACCCGCTGTGGTCTTGCCATTTCTAGAACCCTCTGTCTCTCCTGCTCTCACCTGCCCTCGCCTGCAGCCTCCACACCCAGGAGCGGCCTGTGAGCTGTTCCGTGGGCCAGTCGTGGCCAGTCATGGCCTCACAGGGGTGTCCCAAGTCCCTGTTGTCATCAGGGGACCCTCTCCCCAAGCAGGGAGCACGTTGCCCCTGGGCATGGGGCCGAATTGGGGGTTGGAGCGGGGCCGGGCAAAGTCTGGCAGGTAGGGGTGTGACTTGCCGGGTCACGGGGTAGCAGGGCAGAGCTGCCCACTTGGGTGACTCCAGGGGTCAAGGCTCTTGGACATCCAGGTGAGGACATTCAGATCAACAGAGCAGAGGAACGTTCTAGAAGAGGAACTTGGGGAAGCTGGAAAGGGATCCAGAGACGCAGCCCGAGAGGCAGAGGAAGGCTGACGGTGAGGAAGGGAGGGAGAATTGGGGAGGCCTTCACGACACACGATACGGCCCCACAAAACCCAGACCTCCGAGGGAGCCGCTCGAATGGAAGTTTCTAGAAGCTGGGGGAGTGTGTGGGACTGCAGTCAGAGCTGTCAAAGTGCTAAGGGTGATCTCCGGAGGCGCAGAGGTAGCAGACACAGTCCGAGGGCCGGAGGGAATGTGGTGGCAGAGCCCAGACTCTGCATGCGGGGCCTCTTGTCCCCCAAGCCCTGACAGGACCAGCCCCCCTCGCACAGAATCAGGTATGGACACCTTCTCCCAAATCAGCCCCCAAAATGAAAAGCAATAATGTGGCTTAAGTCTGTGAATGATATTAAAAACTCACTCATTCAGGGTGCTGGAGCGATAGCACAGCGGGTAGGGCATTTTCCCTGCATGCGGCCGACCCGGGTTCGATTCCCAGCATCCCATATGGTCCCCTGAGCACCGCCAGTAGTAATTCCTGAGTGCAGAGTCAGGAGGAACCCCTAAGTATCGCCGGGTGTGACCCAAAAAGAAAAAAAAAGAAAGAAAAGAAAAGAAAAGAAAACCACCAAACACACACACACACACACACACACACACACACACACACTCACTCATTCAGGCCTGAGGATGGCTCAGTGGCAGAGCACCTGCCCTGCAGACCTGAGTTTGATTCCCAGCACCACCCCCACGCGTGCATCACTGGTCTTTGGACCCGCAGGTGCCACAGGGAGATAGCACAGCGGGGAGGGTGTTTGCCTTGCATGTGGCCGTCCTAGGTTCCATCCCCGGCGTCCCATGTGGTCCCTATAGCTTTGCCAGAGTAACTACTGAGCGCAGGGCCAGTAAGTTCTGAGCATCACCTGGTGTGACTCCCCGCAAAAATAAAGAAATAGAAAGTGTGCCTTTTCTTTCCCACCACCCACAGCCAAGGGTGTGTGAGTGAACATTGCCGCAACTGAAGTGTGGGAAGGAAGAATTGAAGTAAAACCCATTCTGGACCAGACATATAGCACAGTGTGGAACAACAGGTTTTGTATGTGGAGGCCCCAGGGTCCATCCCAGCATGGCAGAAAACCGCCGCCCACTGGGGCACTATGGCCGCGGCCCATAAGAACCAGTCACACAGCCGAACATTTCCAAGTTCCCCGCGGCCGACCCCGGTTCAATCTCCCGCACCCCGTATGGTCCCCAGAGCCCCGCCAGGAGTGATCCCTGAGCATCACCAGGTGTGACCCCAAAACAAAACCAAAAAACAAATGGAGTCGTGTCCAGGGGAGCTAAACACTTTATAGACAGGGAAAACGCTGAGAAAATGGGCTCTTTCTCCAATCTCCTCGTCTGCCATGTCAGCGCCCTGAGTGGGGCCTGCAGCACCGTCCCTGTCAGAGGCCACCTGTCACCTGCCGCCCCAGGGTCTGCCAGGCCACCAGCAGGTGGATAGGACACTGTGGGGGGACACTGGGCCACACAGGACAGAGGCCCAAGGCAGCGTCTGAGGTGTGGGGGTCCTGGAACTCCCCTCTCACGCCCCTCAGGGACCAGTTTCTGCTGTTTCCCTCCAGACTCTTTGTCCTGAGCAGACGGGGGCCTCCCGCCTCTGAGGACGCGGAGAAACTGCCAGAAGCTTCCGGCTGCTTCTTGGGCTCCTTCCAGCAAGGCAGAGGAGGACATTTCGCCTTCTGGAAGTTAATATGCTTCCCTCAGCAAGAGCCCTGCATTCTGTGGGACTCAGAGAGCTGCCATGGGCGCCCGGCCCTTTCCTCCCACTCGCCCATCTCCACCTTTCCAGCACAGAAGGATGCAGAAGGATCTAGAAGGGCCCTCTCGTGCCTGGCTGAGGGGCTCCCGACCAGCCACAGGCTCACCCGCCTCCCTCATCTACTGAGGGGGGCCCAGGCCTGGGGCGGCCAGGAATAGCGCAGTTCCCAACACGCTCGCCCGTCTCTGGCGGAACAGATGCGCGCCCCTCCGTTGCTAAGTCACCGCATTCTCTGGTTCTCTTTTTAAACAAGCTTTTAGGAGAAACGGTTTAAACATACCCCAGAGTAGATGGAATGAAATGACACCCGGTGCCACTCTCAGCCAGCATCTGCCGCCAGCGTGGTGCTCATCCCTTGTAGGTGACCCCATGTCTTCTTTTTCTTTGGGGGGCCACACCTGGTGGTACTTAGGAACCAGGAGGTGTTTACCCAGAGCTCCCCTATGCGAAGCCTGAGTTCCAACCGTTGCACCATGTCCCCGCCCCATGCTTTCTTTTTGTGTGTCGGGGGGGGGGTTGGGAGGGGATAGGGACACACTTGGCTTTCTCAGGGCTTACTCCTGGCTCTGCACTCAGGGTTCACTCCTGTGGGGCTTGGGGGACCATGTGGGGTGCTAGGACTCACACCTGGCTCGACCTCATGCGATCACGATCACGACCATCCTGTTGTTCGTTGATTGCCTCGAGCAGGCCCCAGTAACGTCTCCTTCGTCCTAGCCCTGAGATTTTTTAAAAAGTGCCATATTCAAGGCTCTTTCAGGGTTGGGAGAATGAGACCCATCATTGGTACTGGTATTTGGCATATTGGGTACGCCACGGGGAGTTTGCCAGACTCTGCCATGTGGGCAGGTTACATTCGGTAGCCTGCCAGGTTGTCCAAAGTAAGAATGAGATAATAAGATGTCGCGGCCACGCGCTTCCGGGAGCTGGGTTTTATAGTCTCTGGGTCTTGGCCATTGATGGGATTACACAGTGCCAGGGGGCCAGTTGGTGGGTGTGACCCCTGCCTACTGGAATATGGAGGATCTGGGTGGAGGATGCTCAGCCCCGATCCGAGCAGGCTTGGAGATCTCGGCCCCGGGACCCACATGCCTTTGTTCCTCTGCCGTTACCTTCATGCGTGTGGAGAGTGGTCTCATGCAAGGCTGCATTATCGCTCTGGCCCGCATACTTGCTTTACTAATCTATTATCATAGCACTCTAACCCGGGACTTCAGCCCTGCAAGGCAACGAAAGCCACATCCCCAATCCACTGATTTTATTTTTCAGTGTCAGAGTATCACTGTATCACTGTCATCCTGTTGTTCATCGATTGCCTCGAGCAGGCCCCAGTAACGTCTCCTTCGTCCTAACCCTAAATTTTTTTTTTAATTTTTAAATTTTTATTTATTTATTTTTTTGGCTTTTTAGGTCACACCTGGCGATGCACCATATGGGATGCTGGAATTGAACCCGGATCGGCCGCGTGCAAGGCAAACGCCTTACCCGCTGTGCTACTGCTCCAGCCCCACCCCTGAGATTTTAAAAAGTGCCACATTAGAGGCTCTTTCAGGGTCAGGAAAATGAGACCCATCATTGTTACTGGTTTTTGGCATATTGAATACGCCACGGGGAGTTTGCCAGACTCTGCCGTGTGGGCAGGATGCTTTTGGCAGTGTCAGAGTATTTCAAAGAAAATCCCATGTCATTTGCACATAATATACACTTAGCATATGAGTGTATGTATATGTATCTCTAACAGAAAAGGCCCCGACGTAACATAACCACTACTGGAGTGATAGCACAGCGGGGAGGGCATTTGCCTTGCACGTGGCTGACCCAGGTTCGATCCCCAGCATCCCATAGGGTCCCCCGAGCACCACCAAGAGTAATTCCTGAGTGCAGAACCAGGAGGAACCCCTGAGCACCACCAGATGTGGCCCCAAAAAACAAATTTAAAAAGTGTGGGGAGGGGGCTGGAGCAATAGCACAGTGGGTAGGGCGTTTGCCTTGCACGCAGCCAACATGGCCAACCCGGGTTCGATTCCCAGCATCCCATATGGTCCCCCGAGCACCGCCAGGAGCAATTCCTGAGTGCATGAGCCAGGAGTAACCCCTGAGCATCGCCGGGTGTGACGCAAAAAAAAAAAAGTGTGGGGAGGAGGTAAATACAATAGCAACAAAACAAAACAGAAAAACCTGGGGCCAGAGTGATAGCACAGCGGGTAGGGCACTTGCCTTGTACATGGTCGATCTGGGTTTAATTTCCAGGCCCACAAATGGGCTCCCGAAATAGCCAGGAGTAAGCCCTAGCACCTCCAAGTGGTCAAAACACAAACAAAATTAAAATGTCTAATTCCGGAATATCTCATATCCATGCCTGTATTCAAATGTCTCTAATCATCTCAGAAATATTTTTCTTGGGGCTGGAGTGATAGCACAGTGGGTAGGACGTTTGCCTTGCATGCGGCCGACCCGGGTTCGATTCCCAGCATCCCATATAGTCCCCCGAGCACCGCCCGGAGTAATTCCTGAGTGCAGAGCCAGGAGTAACCCCTGTGCATTGTCAGGTGTGACCCAAAAAGCAAAAAAAAAAAAAAAAAATTTTTTTCTTTTTGGGTCACACCCAGCTATGTTCAGGGGTTATTCCTGACTCTGCACTCAGGAATTATTCCTGGCGGTGCTTGGGGAACCATATGGGATGCTGGGGATTGAACCTGGGTTGGCCACATGCAAGGCAAAGGCCTTACCCACTGCACCATCGCTCCGGCCCCTCAAAAATATTTTTTAGTTGTTGAGTTTGGGCCACACCCAGCAGTGCTCAGAGATCAATCCTGGCGGGCTTGGGGTACCATATGGGATGCTCAAAATTGAACCCAGATTGGTCACTTGCAAGGCAAGCGCCCTACCCACTTACTATTCTCTAGTCCTAAAGTCTCAAATGAGAGAAAGAATCCGGAGTTCCGACATCCGTCGACGATCAAGGATCAGGGACGCTGTCTCGTTTGCCAAGGTGTCAAAAATCAGATGGGCTGGTCACGTAATGAGATTTAAAGCCGACCGCTGGAGTAGAGCTGTTACCGATTGGATTCCAGGGAATGTCAAAAGACCGCGTGACTGCCCACCTACCAGATGGTCAGACTTCTTCGTCAAGATCATGAACGATCGGTTTGAGGCCCTTCATGTTCCCGGAGCGAACAGATGCCATTGGGCTAAACTAGCACGTGACAGGGACAAATGGAGACGTTACTGGCGCCCGCTCGAGCAAATCGATGACTAACAGGAAGTTAAGTGATTAAGTGAAAGTTTTTTAATTCTTTAAGTCAAGATCCAGGGGGTGAGGTGGGGAGGGCATTTGCCTCGAATCTGGTGACTCAGTTCAATCCCCAGCACCTCACAGGGTCCCCTGAGCACTGCCAGGAACGAGTCCTGCATGCAGAGTCAGGTGTAAGCCCTGAGCAGGGCTGGGGGTGACCCAAACAATCAGGGGCCAAACAAGGTGTACCTGGTGTTCTGAATTCTCCTCGTGCTTGTTACCACTCACAAACGAGGTCCAGCTGTGCTGCCCAGCCCAGGACATGGGGGAGGCGGTGCCAGCAGGTGCCCTGCCTGCCACCCCCCCCCACACACACACACCTATAAGCTGCAGGTTGGCCCTATTGTCTTGGATGAGTCTTTGCACGTGTCTGCATGGCAACGCTTGTCCCTGAATTCTAAGTCTGATGAGGTGAAACTGAAGTCGGTGTCCCCCAAGGGTGGCCTCTGTGAGGCAGGAGGAGAGAGACTGTCACTTTCTCCCAATTCGCCTCTGCCACCTGAGACCCAGGGTTTCAGGGTTCTTGTCTCGCCTCTCAAAAAAAAAAAATTTCAGGGGCTGGAGTGATGGCACAGCGGGTAGGGCGTTTGCCTTGCACACAGCCGACCCAGGTTGGGTTCCCAGCATCCCATATAGTCCCCTGAGCACTGGAGTGATTCCTGAGTGCAGAGCCAGGAGGAACCCCTGTGCAATGCCGGGTGTGACCCAAAAAGACAAAAAAAAGCATGAGTAAAAAAAAAAGAATTTCAGGGGTAGAGTAGCAGTGAAGTAAAAACAGATTTTATTTGGCGGTTTATAGAAAGGGAAGGAGGGAGAGAAAGAGTAACGCACTCAAGAGAGAACGTGGGTTTCTCCAGAGACGGAGAGTGGAGAAACACACACCCCCATACACACCCCGGCGTCAGACAGGAAAGCACAAGAGTCCTCGTCTCAAGAGGGGAGATGTGGGCGTCACACGTGTTCGGCCACGTGGGCACAAGCATCACGTGGGTTCCGGCAGCATGTACACGTGCTTCCTTTGTTCAGGGTGGCTTTAAGAGGGTTTCTCCAACCTACCCCCATGTAGGGCTTCTACCAGGATAAAAGCCTGTTGCTAGGGCAGTCGCCAAGCGGGTTGAGGTGGGAGCAGTCGGTGGTCTTTGACGTTTCTTTCCTGGTCTTCTGTTTCTGCTGGAGCTTCTTGGGAGGGAGGGGTGTCCAGCCTGCTTGGGTCTGTCACTGGCGCCAAGTGAAAGTTTTTTGTTGTTGTTTTGGGTCACACCCGGTGATGCTCAGGGGTTACTCCTGGCTCTGCACTCAGGAATTGCTTCTGGCAGTTCTCAGGGGACCATATGGGGCGCCAGGGATGGAACTGGGTTCAGCTGCATGCAAGGCAAACGCCCTCCCCCGTGTACTATTGAGAGTCTCATCAGCCTTAGTTCTGTGCTCACAGGTGGTCATTTTAGTACATCCGAGGAATTCCCTTGCCCTGGGCCCTTCCCTGTTTACGTGCCTACATCAAAGTCATCTAGGAATTCAGGAGTTGTTGCAAGACACGTAGAGCCCACCATAGAGGTGGGGGCGGGGTACTGCCTGCAGCCCTTAGGGCCGGGAGGGGCCTAATGAAACATCTGGGGTCCGGCTCGTCTTAGCTGTCGGGAACTTTTCAGGAGCAGTTATCCGGCGGCCACGCCGTACAGTCGAGGCAAGGCAGAGCAATTCTTGGTTCTTCCTCCTCCACTTCCTCCGGCAGCTTCCAAGCCGACAGACAAACCGCAGAGCCCTTCCAATGGGAGAGTTTTACCCCATGAAGAACTGTTCTTGGTTTTTTTTTTTTTCTGTTTTTTGGGGTCACACCCGGCGATGCACAGGGGTTACTCCTGGCTTTTCACTCAGGAATTACTCCTGGCAGTGCTCTGGGGACCATATGGGATGCTGGGAATCGAACCTGGGTCAGCTCGTGCAAGGCAAACGCCCTACCGCTGTGCTATCGCTCCAGCCCCCTCTTTTTTTTTTTTTTTTTTGTTCTTGGGGTCTTTGTGGAAAGGGCAAAGTGAGTATCTGGGTATCACTGAGCAGCCAGAGGAAGCAGGACCAACCCCAGGGCTGGGGCGAGAGGGGCACAACTTTGGGGTCATCACATTCAGGGGACCAGAGTGAGGCCAAGGCAGGGCCGGGGGCTGGAGTGCGCATGCGGGGAAAGCCCAGGAGAAGCCCAGAAGCGGCTGGTCCCTGTCCCTCACGAGCACCACACCCCGCAGGCCCTGGCGTGCCCACCCTCACGCATCATTAAAAAGCTGCTTTTTAAAAAAGTTTTTTTCTTTTTGACTGCATTGGAATTCATGCCCTCGCTACTACTTTTCGTTTTTGTCTTGGGGACACACCTTGTCGTGCCCTGGGCCGACTCCTGGCTCTGCACTGCGTTATCTCCCATCAGTGCCCAGAGGACCATGTGCGGTGCCAGGATCCAGGCGGGGCCACTGTGTGCCGGTGAGCGCCTGAAGCTTAAGGCAGTCTGGGCGGCAGCTCAGTGGCTAAAAGCACCCGCCCCGCAGGCTCAGGCCATGGATTCAAGCCCTGGTGCTCCCACATGGCAGCTGTCTGGAGCCCTGGGACCCGGGGGTGTCATCTCCATACAGTTCTTGGGAAGAATCAATGCCACAGAAGTTGCCAGAACAGTTGGGAGCGCGTTAGCCGAGCACATGTGTGTGTGGGCGGCTCATCCCCCGAGCAGTGAGCACTGAGCACTGCCAGTGGTCCCTGCTTGCACTCAGGAGTGACCCGAGCATCACCAAGTCGGCCCCCCAAACAGTAACAAAGCCAGCAGGTAGGAGGGCGCGTCTTGGCCTCTAGTGCAGACCCCACAAGCTGGCCCATGGGAGGCTGGGGCCCTGAGGAGCGGCAGCAGAGGCATCTGTTTGGGGGACCCCCCACATCCTCATCCTGAGACAGGGGCAGGTGGAGACAGGCCAGGGCCGGGCTCCTAGGGTGAGGTGACAGTGGGCAGGCAGTCGGCACAGGGTGCCAGCAGGAACCCCCAATGGGCAGCAGTGCTGTGCCCTGGGTGAGGGCATGGGGGGGAAGGGCCGGCAGTGAGGGGCCTTGGGATCCATAGATCCATACTCCTGAGGGTGAGCTGGCCAGGACAGGCCCCTGGGAGGGTGGCAGCTTATCGGGGTGGGCAGGAGGGCACTCAAGAGCACCTGGTGGTTTCCTAGCACTGGCGGGGAGGGCAGCCAAGCAGTTTCTCTCTGCGGGGGATGACTCAGCTCTCTGGGCAGTGCTCTCCACCACCGCCTGACTCCCAGGGGGCAAGAGGGAGGGTGGGGCGGAAGACACAGCCAAGAACGTGAACCCCCCCCCCCGACTTTGAAGTCCACTCTTTCATAGCTTTCTGGGGGGTCGCCACACCGGCATGGCGCCTAGGGAACCCGCATAGCCGCGCTTTCACCTGAGATGAGGCTGGGAGCATCCCAAACCCACATCCATCCTGGGGTCACTCCCAGCCCTGTGTGTGTGTGTGTGTGGTGGTGGGGGGGGGGTGGTTGGGGTGCACTCACAGGAGCTTAGGGGTCACTCCTGGCGGGGCCCGGGTGATCCTGGGGTTCAAACCAGCCCTGTCCTAGCTCCTGACCCATCGTGGCGTGGCCCGGGGCTGTCAGCCACATTCAGATTGTGGCACCCACTGGGGTTTGTTTTCCAGCCGTGGCGAGCTGGGGTCAAGCAAGTCAGGGCCTACACACGTCACGGTCACGACCAGGGGTCGCACCGCAGTCTCCCCAGTTGCTCGCCAGGGTGGCCCCAACCTTGCCGGCACCTTTGCACGTGGCCGGGAGCTGCGCACAGCATTGAGGGGTGGCGAGATCCCTGGCCGGGGGGGCGTCTGGGCATGCGGGTGCAGGGCAGCTGCTGGGAGCCCCGCGAGCGCCTCATTTTCCTGCTGAGACCGGCTGGAACGTGTGGGAGGGACCCGGCAGAGCCCCTTGGACCCTTGGTCCACCCCTTCCCAGGGCCTGAAATATGCTTCAGAGTTGGCCTTTATTCCCTGTCTTTGGGTCATACTCGGTGATGCTCAGGGGTCGCTCCTGGCTCTGCACTCAGAAATTATCCCTGGTGGTGCTCAGGGGACCAAATGGGATGCCGGGGATCGAACCCCGGCAGCCGGGTGCAAGACAAACTTCTTACCCTCTATGCTACTGCTCCAGCACCGCCACCCCCGCCCTCCTGTTGTCACCAGATGGGGACAAGTCTCCTGGTGGCTCCTCCTCTCCCACGGACCCAGGGCTGGGCGGGGGTACCACCATGAACATCCCCCACTGGACAGGCCTGTGGGAGGGAGGTGAGTCGCGCCCTTGGGGAGCAGCTGCGAGGATGGGGCTGGCCCCGGCTGGCCGCGCCACCGGCTGTCGCTCGGGCCTGACCGCCTGGCCGTCTCAGTCTAACCCCGAGAAGCCGCACCGCGACCAGCGAGAAAAATAAGACGATGCTTTATTTCATATGTGGGGGGCACGGGCAGGGCGGCGGCCGGCGGCTTCACTTGGTGATGGTGTTCCTGCAGAGAGAGGAGGGGGTGAGCCTGCGGCGGGGGCACCCCCCACCCCCAGGCAGGCCGGGCCGCTCCCCGGGGCCACTCACGCGTTCATGCTCTTGCCGCTGCCGCTGAGCACGATGTAGGGCGTCTTCTGGGCCTTCTGCTTCTCCTGCAGCAGGGCCACGGTGCCCAGGGGCGTGTCGCTGGAGCTCATCTTCTTCAGGAGCTGCGGGACAGGCCGGCAGGTCAGTGCCGTGGGGACGGGCGGGCGGGCGGCCAGCGTCCCCGGACAGGCCGGCAGCCCCGCCCACTCACCGCCTCCTCGTCCAGCTTCTTCATGCGTCGCTCCGTCTTCATCTTGCCCGAGCCCTTCCCGTGGAAGCGGTGTGACAGCTGCCGGAACGCCTGGGCGGGGCGGGTGGGGCCAGGAGGGGCTGAGACGGGGCGCCCTCGGGAGCGCACGGGCATGGGGGCGCCGGGCAGGGGCGAGGCTGGAAGCCCCGGGACCCGCCCGACCCCCCCACCCCGGGCCCACTCACCTCCTTGGGGGTGAGCTTCCGGCCCGTCTCGTCCACGTACTCGATCTTCACGTCGGGCTTGTAGCCGTCCTTCTCCTTGAAGTCCTGCGTGAAGCCACGGTACTCCTCCCGCCGGCTGTACTTGTCGTCGATGGCCCTGGAGCGGCACCGGGTCAGGCGGACGCCCCACGCTCCCCACCCCCAGCCCCCGGCCCACCCTCACGGGCCCCCGACTCACATCTTGTCCTCGATGCAGTACACGGCGGACGGCAGGGACTTGTTGGGGGCCTTCACCCGGGCCACCTTCTGCACCGTCGTCTCCAGCAGCCCTGAGGACAGGCCGCGAGCCTCAGGCCCCCGCCCTCAGCTGGCCAAGACCCCAGACCCACGGGCCGACGGGGGTGTACCCAGGAGCAGAGCCGGGACTCCCGAGGTGGGTGTCAGGACCACCACCTGCCTCCGCCCCGCTGGGAGCTGGAGTGAAGCTTCCTGGGAGTGGCATGAACCAAACCGTCAAACCTGGCAACGGGCTCAGCCTGTGGACTTACCTTTGTTCTGACACAGGAGCAGGGCGGCCGCCAGCCCGCGGTTCACGATGGGCTCCTCGTCCAGGATGGTGGTGGAGGAGGCGGAGAACTGGGGGCGACATGTGGTGGGGTGGGGGGGGGGAAGAGGTAGGGGAGTGGGGAGGGGAGGCAGGGGCGGGGCAGGGCGGGGCGGCACTCACGTCCTGCTGCTGCTTCTCCTCGTCCAGGTTCACGGTGCTCCAGCCCAGGTTCTCCTCCCCGTCCGACTCAGAGCCCGCGTTGGCCGAGCGTTCCTCATCCCGCTCGAAGTCCTGGGGACGCACGGGGTCAGCCCGAGGGTGGGGAATGGGGGACCCCCCGAGCCCCCCAGCCGAGCGCCGCGGGGCCCACCATGAGCTCCTCCTGCTCCTCGCGGTTGCCGGCCAGCCCGTAGGTGGGGATCTCGCCCAGCGTGCGGCAGAACTCGGACGTGGCGTTGAACACGATGCTGCCCTTGCGCTCGGGGTCGGCCTCGTCCTCCCAGCGCTGCCGGGCCTCCAGCTGCCTCACAATCTCCACCACCTGGGGGAGGGAGCGGCTGTGGGCAGAGCCGAGAGTTCTGGGGTGGCGTTGCCGGGCACGGGAGGCGGCCCCCCGCGCCCCTCAGCCACCCGGACCCAGGCGGGCACAGCCCGCGCCAATGCCCCCCCCCGCCCCCCCTCCCCCCCGCCAGCTTCCTGCCCGCCTTGAGGACCCTGCGGGCACCTCCACACCCCTCCCACACGCTCCGCGGCCCCCACCCCTGCCTCCCTCCTGCTGGGCAGAAATTGGCCACCCCTTCCTGGCCCCAGAACCTGAGTCGACCACCCACGCTGGCACACGGGAAGGGAGGGGAGTCCCATTTGCCCTTATGTGGGGGGTCTGGGGCCCCACCTGGCAGTGCTGGGGATTGAACCGGCATCAGTGGCCTGCAAGGCTGGTGCCCACCCTGCTGTGCTGTCCCTTCGACCCCCCACAACACCACCTTCTGGATGCCCCTTGCCCTGAGCAGCCAGCCTGCTGGGCGGGGCACCTTCCCTCGAGGTCCCAGCTGGGCTGGGAACAGTCACCCGACGGCACCCGTCACCCTCTCAGCCCCCAGAGCATGGGCACGGCAGGGCAGTGACTCGGGCCCGGGGCTCACCCGCTGCCTCCTGCCGCTCCTACTTCTGCCTTCTGCCTACTTGGCCATTTTTGTTCTGGTTTTTGGGCAACGGCCGGTGGTGCTCAGGGATCACTCCCGCGGGGGCTCAGGGGACCACACAGGGTGCGGGGAGCGAACCCAGGCTGGACACAGGTGAGGGGAGCGTCCCCCCGCTGCACTACCGGCCCCACCCAACTCTGTTCTCTGGAACGGACACCCACCCACTGCCGTCCACTCTGAGGGGGAGCAGGTCATGGACAAGGGGCTGGAGGCCTGGAGCATGCACTCGGGCCGCGAGAGCCCCAAGATAGCCCCCGAGCACCCCAAAGTGTGACTCAAATACAAAAAGCAACTCTCCCTCCCCCCAACACCCCAAACACGTGTCTCTGCTTTCTCAGTTAAGCTGCTCTCAAGGTTCGTTCACACTTGGCTGCCGAGACCTTTCTCTGCCCTACAGGGGCAAACAACTCCCTTGGACATCCTCGGCCGCGATGCGACAAGCCCACTGTCCCTTCGCCCCTAACAGGCCGTGGCCCCAGCCCTGCCCACCAGGACCGCCTGTCCTTCCATCTCTGGGCCTTCCTGGGGTCCCTGTGCTGACCTTGGCCCCTCTGCCCGTCCTTGGCCAATACCACCAAGTCTGGCCCTTCCTGTGCGCTATGGGGAATGGCCCAAGGCCCCCCGCAAGCCCAGCTGGCTTGACCCCCTCAGAATTCAAGTGTCAGCTCATGCCTGGAGATAGCACAGCGGGAAGGGCGTTTGCCTTGCATGCGACCCACCCAGGCTCAGTCCCCAACACCCCATATGGTCCCCCAAGCATCACCAAGTGTCATCCCTGAGCACAGAGCCGGGAGTAGTGCCTGAGCACTGCTGGGTGTGGCCAAAAAAAAAAAAGGCGCTAGTTCCCCGTGGGGCCTCCTGGTCGGCGGCAGGGCTCAGGGTGGGAATCGGGCCCTGGCTGGGCGTCGGAACCGCGTCCTGCCCTACTCGACTCAGCGTTCAGCATCAGGAGCACTTCAGGGACACGGTCAGCGGGCACCAGCCCACTACGCTGGCATCTTCAGGGAATAGGGAGCTTGCGGGGCGGGGTGCAGGGGAGAGCGTGGCCAAGGCCCCACAGGCCGCCAGAGAAGCCGGAGACTGGCCCGGCCAACACCTGGCGCGGGGACAGCGAGGCTTGGGCGGCACCTTCCCGAGGAAGCCACAGGCCCCAGCCAGGTGAGCGGGTGCCCTCAGACCCTCTCTCCCTGCAGCCTTGGGGCACCCTCGGAACCCCTCCCCCCCACGCTGCAGCCTCGGGGTGCCCTCGGACTCTCCTCAGACTCTAGCCTCTGCACGGCTGCCCCGCGGCTCCCTCCTCAGTGCTCCTTCCCACCCATCTCCATCTGTGCTGGGAGGCGTGACTGTGACCCTGAGCACGTCATTTCTCCCGCTTTGGGGCCACACAGGGATCACGAGGCGCCGTGCTGTGCCCACCACGCAGCCCGTCTTTCTCGCACCCCTCCCGTGCCCCAGCACCCAGCGGACGCTGCCCTGGCCCTCACATCCCTGGCAGTCCGCCCCGGGCACCCAGCTCCCGCGCCCCTCGCTCCCCCACCCACGCCGGGGGGGTCCTCCGGCCCCTGCAGTGACCCCTAACCCGCCAGCAGCTGCCCGGGGGCCCCGGACGTGTCTCCCCCTGCGCCGAGACCCCCCACCCGCTCCAACAGGTCCCACTCTGCTCGCAGAGGATGAATCCCTGTACCCCGACCCGGGTCCCCCAAATCCACTGCTCCATGGGGCTGCGGCACCAGAGCCCAGGGGACTTAGGGAGTGACACCCGACGGTGGCACTTTCAAAGCCAACCCAGAGGCTGGCACCACAGGAGCGCGGGAAGGGCGCTGGCCTTGCAGGCAGCCAACCGGGTTCCACCCCCCGCGCCCGATATGGCACACGGTCCCCCCAAACTGCCCGGAGTGAGCCTGAGCACGTCAGGCATGACCCGCTGGAGGGTCTCTGGGCAGCAGATGCAGCCCACCCGGCTGATGGAACCAGGCTTGGGTCGGTTTCTGGGTGGTTGTCAGGGTGGGGCCCGGGGCTCCCACACGCAGCCTCTGCACTGCCTCCCAGCCCCGTCTGAGCTGACCCGGAGGTGCTGGCGGCCTCTCGGGGCCAAAAGAGCAAGTGCTCAGCGCTCATGCTGGTCCCCGGTTTGGATTTTTTTTTCCCTTTTTGGGTCACACCTGGCGATGCTCAGGGGTTCCTCCTGGCTCTGCACTCAGGAATTACTCCTGGCGGTGCTCGGAGGACCCTATGGGATGCTGGGAATCGAACCCAGGTCAGCTGCATGCGAGGCAAACGCCCTCCCCGCTGTGCTATCACTCCAGCACCCCCTGGTTGGGTCTTGTCCTGGGGCCACACTCAGCAATGCTAAGGGTGACTGCTGGCTCTGCACTCAGGGTCATTCCTGGCGCTGCTCAGGGGCCCAACCCGGGCCAGCCATATGCAAGACAAGCACCCTACCCGCGGTACTACCGCGCCAGGCCCAGACTTGAAATGTTAGTATCGTTCACTGTAAAATGGAAGATTCACACCCCCTTCCACTTGTCCATTTCCTGTTTATTTTGATGTGGCTTTTATACCGCTTGGGGCTTACTTCTGCACTTAGGGATCACTCCCGCTGGGCTTGGGGGACCATACGGGATGCTGGGGATTAAACCCGGGTCAGCCAAGTGCCAGGCAAGTGCCCACTGCACCACCTCTCCGGCCCGTTGCCCATTTCTCTTATGCTCCTTGAACTCTAGCCCATCGCCTATGCTTGTAAATAAAGTTTTACTGGAACAGCCAATGGCCAGTCACGGACCTGTCACCTGTGTTTGCTCCCGCTACCCCAGCAGAAAACACAGTCACCACGGCCGAGCTCAGCCCGAGCCTCAGATTCCTGGTGGCCCTTCTGGAAGAGTCTGCGGCCCGTCTCAGGCGGCCGCTTGCACCCTCAGTGCCACCTTGTCTACCCGCCTCACCCCGTTCCTGCCCCCAGCCTCTAGGGGTGGCCGACGCCCCACCCGCCGGCTGCTCCAGCCACCTCACTCTCGTGCAGCGCCTCTTCCCACGCACACAGGGCACCCGCTCTCGCGTCCCCTCTCCCCAGATAGAGGGTGTGGGAGACGCATGGCCTCTGGGGTTAAAGCCTTCGAACCTCTGCCCTGCCACACACCAGTCATGGAACCACGGGCAGCTTGCCTAACAGCCCTGTGCCTCAGTTTGCTCATCTGTAAAGCGGGAGACAGCAGAGCACCTTCCAGACCGGGTGCTCCGGGGCTGGAGCGATAGCACAATGGGTAGGGCGTTTGCTTTGCACGCGGCCGGTCCAGGTTCGATTCCCAGCATCCCATATGGTCCCGAGCATCTCCAGGAGTAATTCCTGAGTGCAGAGCTAGGAGGAACCCCTGTGCATTGCTGGGTGTGACCCAAAAAGAAAAAAAAAAAGGAGCAGACTGTGTGCTCCTGGGAGGCCTCAACCCCACGAAGAGAAGTTCCGACCCCTCCACCTCAGACCGGGTGCCCTGGAGGCCGGCCCGTCTTGGAGCCAAGGCGACTAGGCATGTGTTCCTGACCACGGCCGGCCCTGCCTGCCTCACTAGGGGTCAGCTACCCGTGCCAGTACTCCCAAACCTGGGCGCCGCCGCACGCTCCCTCGAACCCCGACACAGAACAGCCTGAGGGCGGCGCACTCACCTTCTCCCCGCTGTCCCGCAGCTGCTGCAGCTGCCGCAGCCGCCGCCCCTTCTCCAGCTGCTTCTGCAGCTCCAGCTCTGCCTCGTCCTCCTCCAGGGGCTCGGGGGACGCGGGGGCCGGCGCGCCCGCGTCCTCCTCGTCGCTGATGTCCATGTTCTCCACCCGGGTGTCGTCAGACTGCGGCAGCTGCACGGTGGGCTCCTTCTCCTCCTCCTCCGGGAGGTCCTCGCCCGCCTCGGGCACTCGGCGCCGGCCCCGGCCCCGCGCCCTGCGCGGACAGGCCCCTCTGGTGAGCCGCGGCCCCTCGGCTGCCTCTCCCCGGCCCCCGCGGTATCCCCACGCTCCCCCGGGGTCAAGGCCACCTGGAACCGAAGTCCCCGTCCTGCGACTGGTCCCCGAGAGGCAGCAAGTCGTCGGCGCGCATAATCACCTCCTTCTCCTTCTTACGGATCTTCTTCACCCTCCGCTTGGTCTTTTTGAAGGTCACCTGCGGGCAGGCAGCGGGACGGGTGGCCCAGAGCGGCCGGGCACCAGGGCACGCCGCCCCCACGGGAAAGCCGGGGCCAGCCGGGTCCTGCTCTCGGCCACTGGGCAGGGTGCTTGCAATGGTGCCCTGCCCCTGCCACGGACAAGGCCCCCAGTCTCGGCCATGGACGGACCCCCTCCCCCACTCCCGCCATGGACATGGCCCCCCAACCCCCGCCCAGGCCCACGCGGTAGCATCTCCCGGGGCGCGAGGCCGCGCGGCTCACCATCTCCTCGGGCGTGAGGTACTCGGAGGCAATCCGCGGCCCCACGGTGCACAGGGACTGGGCCTGCAGCCGCAGCTTGGCCCGGATCTCCTCCAGCTCCCGCTCCCGAAGCCCGTCGGCCAGGCCGCCCTGCTCCAGCCGGAAGGAGCGCGGCCGCTCGCCCTCCAGCTCCTCGTCGTACTTGGCCAGGATGGAGCGCGGCTTCTGCTGCGCCAGGTCGTCCACGCTCT
This sequence comes from Sorex fumeus, assembly GCF_029834395.1. Classification (NCBI taxonomy): domain Eukaryota; kingdom Metazoa; phylum Chordata; class Mammalia; order Eulipotyphla; family Soricidae; genus Sorex; species Sorex fumeus. The sequence continues at coordinate 5,137,655 of NW_026606150.1, read as the reverse complement.
CGTCCTCGGCGTAGGGCAGGTAGTCGGGCTTCTTCTTCCGCAGCTCCACGTTCTTCTCGGCGCGCTCCTTGTCCACCAGGTTCACGTTCACCAGCACGTCCTCCTCCTCCTGCAGCACGCCTGGGCGGAGGGAGGTCCCCGCGTCACAGCGCCGCCCCCACTCCCACTCCCGGCCGCCCACGCAGCCGCGCCCCCCACCTTTGTCCTTGAGCGTGAGGATAAGCGTCTCCCCTTCGCGGAAGGAGTCGATGGCGTGCTCCACCGTGAGGCCCTGCAGGTCCCGGGCGCTGTACAGGTCCTGGGGGGAGGGGGGAAGGCGCGTCAGGGGCGTCGCCCAGTCAGCTGGCCGGGGGTCACCCACCCACAGAGCCGGGCCTCACCTGCCGCCGCTGCTCGAACTCCTCCTCCACCAGGGTGCTGACGCCGAACTCTTGGTCCATCTCCTCCAGCAGCTTGGCCTGGGGTGCAGGGAGAACGGGGTGGCCTCTGACCTCAGGGAACAGGGAGGGGGACCCCCAGGCGCCGCCCGGCCTCCCCTGACCCGGGCCCTCACCCGCTTCTCGGCCAAGTCCTTCTCCTTCTGCAGCTGCCGGCTCCGCTCGATCCAGGCGGCCGTGTCGTCCAGCCAGGGGTCGTCCTCGCCCAGAGTCTTTATCTTCCTGGGGACGGGGAGGGTGAGCGGCCGGGAGCCGAGGCACCCCCCCCCCCCCCCGCCACCGCGCGGTCGGGCCTCACCCCAGCTTCTGGTTCAGCAGGCGCTTCTCCTTGGCCGCCGCCAGCTTCTCCCGCAGCTCCTCGCGCTGCCGCAGGGCCATGGGGTTGATGAGCTCGGCCGCCACGGGCTCATCCTTGGTGCCCGCCTCTGGAAGGACCCCGAAGTGAGCCACGCACCGCACCCCTTCCAGAGATGAGCCCTTTGACACCCCCGCCCGGCAGGGCGAGGCCCCCGTGTCTCCTTCCCACAGGTCTGGGAAACACCACACAGGAGCCCGGGCCCAGCTACGGTGAACCCCCATGTCCCGTGTTGCCCCCCCAGACACCCCAGCCTCCCCCCCCCCCAGCTCGGTCCCCACTCACCCTTCTTCACGGCATTGACCTCCAAGGGTTTCAGCCCCAGCTTGGCCCGGAGTTTACTGGGGGCGAGAAAGACAGTGTGAAGGGACCCACAGGAACGGGGGTCCTCGTGCTCCCCCACACCGAGCCACCCCGCCTCCTGAGTCCTCCAGGGTCCCCCCACATCCCAACACTTCCCACAGGCCGTGCCAGGAGGAGCGAGGGGCGCCTTACTTGGTCTCCTCGATGCTAAGGGACGAGGCATCCCCGGAGCTGGTCTTGGAGCTGGCAGCTGGGCAGAGAGATATCGAGCTGAAACCCGGCCAGAGCCAGGGTCCACAGCCCCTTCCCGCACCCCACGGGACCCCTCTGCTCCTTGGAAGACGCTGGATTCTCACCGCCCCTGCTCCCCTGCCCTCGCTGCGTTGGCCCAGGCCACCCCCACGCCATGGCGCCTCCATCCCCACCCGCCATGTGGGCAGCGGTACCTGCAGGTGGGCGCTGCTGGTGGCTGCTACTTCTAACCTCACACAGAGCCCAGCACACAGGAGCCAGCAAGCCCCGGGGGGTGCCTGCCCTCACACGGGGGCCTTTCTCTGACCTGATCTTCACTCTCAAGCCTGTTCGCTGAGTCTCCAACGGGCCAGCCGTCACCCCCCACCCCCCCCACTGCTCGCCCCAAGCCCGCTTCTCTTCCAAATGCCTCCATTTCTCGAGACACCCCCAGTGAGACCCTGATCCAAGGGAGGCAACCTCAACTCTTGCTTCCCGTGCCGACCCCGAGGTCCGCCCCGTTCCCCGAGTCCCCTCCCGGCCGCCCACCCGCCTCCCAGGACGGGCCCTCTGGTCTGGATCAGGTCTCCAGGGTTTGCGGAAGGAGGAGGCGGGACTCGAGCCCCTCCTCCCGACTGCCCCCCAGGCCAACTCCGCATCTTTTTTTCTGGCGCCAGGATCCAGCCCAAAACTTCATGCGCGCCCTCTCCCGCCCTGAGCTCAGGTCTCTTTCACGGGCGGGTGCAGGTGTGCGTGTGTGTGCTTGTGTGTGTGTGTGTGGGCGGGCGGGGGGGGGCGGGTGAGGGGGGGCCCGCTGCACCCGGAAGTGCCCGAGAGTGACCCCTGGCGGCGCTCACGGGGAACTGCACCCCGGGCTGCACGCAAGTCTGGACCATCTCTCCAGTCCCGGGTTCGAGGTTCTCAGCAGAGCCCACCGGGCCCCTGTAGCCGGGCCCCGGCGACCCTGCGGCCTGGGGGGCGGCGGACGGGAGCTTTGCTGTGCGTCTGCGCCTCCGGGGCCCTCCCCCGGGCCCGCCCGCGGGGGGCGCGGGGCCCCGCCCCTCACCCGCCTCGTAGCCGTCATCGCGCTTCTCCCGCTTCACGCGGCGCTCCGAGGGCTCGGGCTGGCCGCGCTCCCGGCCGTGCGCGCCGCCGCGGCTGTCCACGTCGGCCCCGCGCCGCCCGCCGCTGCCGCCGCCGCCGCGCTCGGCCCCGCGCTCCCGACTGCGCTTCCGCCGCTCGCCGCCGCCGCCGCTGCTGCTGCCGCCGCCGCCGCCGCTCCGGTGCTTGTGCTTTTTGTGCTCCCGGTGCCGCGGCGGCGGCTCGGGGGCGCCCCCGGTGCTGGCCGCCGCCGTCGTCCCGGTGGCCTCTTTCTCCCCGCGGTGCTTCTTGGACGACCCCATGGTGGCACGTCCACCCCGAGCCCGGCCGCCGCCGAGCCCCGACGACGCAAAATGGGAACACTTCCGGGTCGCGGGGCAGCCGGGGTCGTGTTGCCGGAAGCCGAGAGCGGCCGCTTCCGCCGTTTCCCGGGGAGCCGGCCCTGGAGGCTCACGGGAAGACGGGCCGGCCACACTGCGCAGGCGCGGCGGGCGGCGTCCGTGTGCGCAGGCGCGCGCCTCGGTCCGGTCGAGGCGCGGGGTCCCTGCGCGCTAGACCCGCAGCGCTGGAGGCCGCCGGATGTTGGGGTGCATCCCGGGCCCCGAACCCCGGAGCCAGCGCGTGTCTGACGCCCCGCAGTTGGCCGACCCCGCCACGGTTTTCCCTTTGGGGGAGCTGGAGGCCGGATCGCCGAGTTAACGGGGCGCACCCCCCTGCGCAGCGCTCGCCCCTGCGCCAGTCTCCCGCCGGGGTGTGATGTTGGGGGGCTGGGAGTCACCCTTTCCTCCCCTCCCCGACGCGCCCCACCCTGAAAGGCAGAGGCCAGTCCGGCCCATCCGCGCTGGGCTTGGGTGGGGGAGCCGAGCTGTCCCTGAGCAGAGGCTGCGCGGGGCTGTGACCTGTGACCGCCACGGGAGCTTGGGCACGGCCGAGCCTGCTGGCACCATCGCCGCCCCCTCCCCGGGAACAGCTGACTCTGTGTTTTCCATAAAGCCTTTAATATTTATCTCAAGGCTGGACTCTGTCTGGGCTGAGGGCCGAGTGTCTGCTGGTGGCTTCTGTCTTCCGGGCTCTCCGAGAAGAATGTTCCGATTTCAGCTTTGCTGACCTGTGGCGCCTTAAAGACAAAGACACGGAGAAGGCCGTGGTCACTTTTGCCATGGGTCCCTGTCTGGCTGGGCAGGGGACATCCCCTAACCGAGCCTCAGTGTCCATGCCATGGGGAGGCTGGTGTGTGCTGGTCAGCTGGCCCGCAGGGTTCCCCCGCCTTCGGCTCTGTCACGTCTGTGGCTTTGGACAATGCCCACTTGATTCTTCTTTCCTCCAGGAGGTGGGGAGAGTGACCTTCAGCTCCCTTTCCGGGGTGCCCCACTGTCCCCCATCCTCTGGCCGGCTACTGGGGTACATAGGACAGGACTGAGGTTAGGCCCCCGCCTGGGTCTGTTGAGGCTCCCAGTGACGTTTTCAGCCTGGGAGTGGTGAGGGGGGCAGGGGGCTTGTGACAATGGAGGGACCCCTCCAGGGCCCGCAGTGGTGGTGGGAGGTGGGGACCCCCTGCATTAGGGCTCACCTGGGGTTCCTGGCTGTGTCCTCCACGTCCCTCTTGTCCGCGTCTGCCAGCAGCTGCTTCTCATCCAGCCCCAGAGCCGACAGCACCCGGGAGAAACGCCGGTTGACGCTGAGCCGGGCGTTGGCCTGCGGAGAAAATGGGGGTTCTCGCACGGGCTGGTGGACAGTTGCCCCAAGGGCCCCCCGGGGGGACCAGGTGGCCCTCACCTGCATGGCCTGCTGGAACAGGTAGGGCCGGGCCTGCACCCTTTGGCGAATGTCGTGCAGCTCCGCCTGGTATTCAGTGAAGCGCTGCCGCTCCTGGCACCTGCAGGTGACAGGGGCTGCCTGAGCCCGCACACGGCACTGCCCCGGCCCCCACAAGCCACTTGGTCCCCGCCTGCCCTGGATTCCCTAAGCCCCATTCACCCTGTCTGACCCTGACAAGAACCCAGTCGGCTGCTCTGTTACTTTTTCCCTCACAAGGGACCCTGGTGGCTACTTCCATGGCCTCTGCCTCCAGAGAGGAAGTGGAGGTGGTGGCAGGGGACAGGAGCTGTTTGCCAATGTTCTCTGGGTCGGGACTTGGGAGAGGACAACAGCAAACGAGCTGGGTGCAAGTGAGAGCACCCCCGAAGCATCTGGCCCCCCTGGAGAGGCCACATCCCGGCCACAGGACCCAGCTTGCATGCATTTCAGAAACAGGTGCGTGGAGGAGCAGCTGCAGAGACTAGGAGAACCCTGAGAGCCGGGTTCATCCTGGCTACTGGCAGCAGGTGGCCCTGGACCCTCCTCTGTCGCTGGACACGGGGGAGAATAGACCGACTTTGCTCGGTCCTCACTGAGACTTTACATGAACACTGGTCCTCAAGTAATGCTGCATTACTGAACACCTTTGGGACTCATTGTTTCTCGTCAATGAAACGAATCTGAGCCGTATTGGACTTCGCATGGCAGCACGCCCAGCCTCAAACTCACAGAAGCCAGCATGAGGATGCACAGAGAATTTTTTTTGCTTTTTGGGTCACACCTGGCGATGCACAGGGGTTACTCCTGGCTCTGCACTCAGGAGTTACTCCTGGCGGTGCTCAGGGGACCATATGGGATGCTGGGAATTGAACCCGGATCGGCCGTGTGCAAGACAAATGCCCTACCCGCTGTGCTCTCTCTCCAGCCCTGAGAATATTTTTATGTGTTATTTTTTGTTGCTTTTTTTTTTTGGATCCACACCCAGTAGTGCTCAGGAGCTGTTCCCGACTCGGTACTCAGGGGACCAAAATTGGTGCCAGGGGTTGAACCCTGGTCGGCCACGTGCAAGGCAAGTGCCTTAAGCTCCATGCTTTTTCTCAGTCCTTGTTGGGCATCATTCACCCTTGCTGCTGTTGGCATGACCAGGATTGTGCACATCCAGTTGTTGAGCTTGCACACGTGATGGGCACCACGCTGGTTGGTCCCCTGGCACATTCTGGCCATGATACTCACTGGCCGAGGCGGTTGGGGGGGGAAGGGACCCCCTAGCCCAACTGCTAGCACAACTCTAGTTGTGTTCACTCCAGCAGTTGCACGCTCTTGTACCACTGCGGTCCCACCTGCAGAACACAGGGTTTGATAGGGATCAAACTTGCAGCCTCACACTTGCAAGGGAGGAGCACTGTGTCACTGGAGCACTGTCACCAAACCATACCCGGCATTATTTGGTACCTGCTGCAGAAATTGTTGCTATTATCTGGTTTGGTTTTGGAATTTTTGTTGTTGTTTTTTTGCTTTCAGGTCATACCTTGCAATGCTCATGGGTTACTCCTGGCTCTGCACTCAGGAATCACTCCTGGCAGTGCTTGGAGGACCCTGTGGGATGCCAAGGATCAAACCTGGGTTGGCCACATGCAAAGTAAATGCCCTGCCTGCTATCCTATGGCTCCAGTCCCTCTTGTCTTTATAGAAGTTTTCTCATTTTTATTATCTGGCCATCACTATTTTTGGTCCTGTTGGGGTTTGTCACTCTCAGTGGGCAGTGCGGGGTCACCCCTCCTCACCCTGGCACTCAGTGTCCTTCCTCTGTCACGGGATGCCACGAGCTCCCCACAGGGCCAGAAGCTCAGCCTGGGGGAAGGGACGGCTGGGTCCCACGGCCGTGCAGCCTCTGACACCCCCCTCCCCAGGCCCGCTGTCACTACCTCAGCTCCTCCAGCTTCTGCATGGCGGGCACGCAGCCACGGCTGGCCCTGGGGGTGTAGGCCGCCAGGCACCGGGCCACCTGCTGCTGGACCCGCAGCTCCCGGGCCCGCCGCTGCTCCTCCTGCTGCCGTTCCTGCTGCTGCTGCTGCTCCCGTGTCCGCAGGAGGTTTCTGGAGGGAGACCCCGGGAGGTCCTGGGTCAGGCTGGCCGGGAGTCAGGGGACACTTGAAGAGTATGGACTGACTAGAGCTTGAGTCAAGGGCCTGGAGGGTTGGTCAAGGAAATCTGACATGATGGACCCGCGCCAGCCAGTGAGGTGCCCCCAGTCAGAGTGACCGCAGCCCGGGCCAGAGCACAGAGCACGTGCCCGGGGTATCCCTGGCACGGCTGACTTCCCCTGACCCTGCAGCTCTTCTGCAGGAAGGGAGGCAGATCTTGCTTTATAGTCCCCATGTGGTAGGTGCTAGCATCATGCCTTAGTGTGAGACGGAGCAAGTGTGTGGTGATGGGTGGGTGGATGGATGGGCAGGTGAGTTGATGATGCATGGGGGAGTGGATGATGAACAGATGGGTGCGTGGCTGGGAAGGTTGATGGATGGATTAATGGATGGGTGAGTAGACTTGGATAGAGGGATGGGTGGGGAGGTGAGAGGATGGGTGGGAGGTATACTGATGGAAGATGAATGAATGGAGGTGAGGGTGGATAGATAGAGGGTGATGGGGGGTAAATGAATAGATCAGTGGATGAATCAATGGGGAGGTGGGTGGGTATTTAAATGATGGATGGATGGATGGATGGGGAATGGGTGATGGGTAGATGGATGAATGAAGGGTGGATGGATAGGGGAATAGATGGAAGGGTAGGTAAGTAAATGGGTGGATGGGTATGTGGGTGAATGATGCATAGATGGATGGATGGGTGGTGGATGTATAAAAGGATGGATGAGTGAGTGGATGGATGGGTAGGAGAATGGATGGATGGGTAGGAGAATGGATGGATGGATGGATGGATGGATGGATAGATGGGTGAGTGGATGGATGGGTAAGTGAATGGATGGATGGGTGGGCAGGTAGATGGATGGATAGATGGATGAGTGAGTGGATGGATGGTGGGTGGATGGATCAGTAGGTAGATGGATGAGTAGGTGGATGGATAGATGGATGGGTAGGTAGATGGATGAGTGAATAGATGGGTAGGTGAATGGATGGATGGATGGGTAGGTAGGAGGATGGATGGATAGATGGATGAGTAAGTGGATTGATGGGTAGGTGGATGGATGAGTAGGTAGATGGATGAGTAGGTGGATGGATGGATGGATGGATGGGTGATGAGATGACCGGAAGAATTGGTGAGTGGAGGCATGGAAGAATGAAACCGAGGGGGAATATACCAAGCATGTCCTGGAGAACTGATCCCTTCCCTAGCCCTGGGCTCCCTTCTGCCTCCTCCTGCCTTACCTGGTGGCCTCCTGCCGTTTGTGGAAGGTTCGAGTGGGCACACTGACGTACAGGGAGGCCTCTCTGTCTCCCCAGGCCTGGCCCTTGCCCGTCTGCTTGGAGGCGTTGAGGAGTGCCTGCAGGGCCTTCCGGGACTGCTTTTCGGCGCCTGTCCACAGCGGGCCGCGTCAGGGGCTCCCCGCTGCCCAGCTCTCCCTCCTGCAGGGGGCCCAGCCAGCCGGCCCTCCTCCCACTGGACGGGCCGCTGGGCCCGCACTCACCGCGGGTCGAGTCTCGCTGTCGCTGCCTGTGCGGCTTCTCCAGGTGCCAGAGTCTGTCCACGTCCCTGGCCTTGACCTTCCTCTGCTGCGGGCCCTGGAGGCGGCCGGCGCTGGTGGGCCTCTCCCCCTCACTCTCAGCCTCTTCTGGGGCCTCTGCAGCCTGTGCCTCCTCCACGGCGGGTCCCCTCCTGGGGAGCCGGGGCAGCTCCCTGAGGCCGTCGTCGTCCGACTCCCGGCCGAGCCAGGCCTTCTTCCTGGGCAGCTCCAGCCCCTGGCTCTGGGCTGGGCTGGGAGCGGCGGGTTTCCTCTCGGCGCTGGGCACCTTGAGCCTCCAGCCAGTGGCGTGGGCCACCGGGAGCTTGGGCATGGTGGCCTTCTGCTTGGGCGGGCGCTGGGGCATCTCGAGGGCTACAGGCGGGATGTGGAGGCCGGGGTGCGAGGAGCCGGACTGCAGCAAAGCCCGGCTCTCCCAGGCCCACTGGAAGGGGAAGGAGGGCTTCCGGGGTGCTGCAGGGCAGAGGCTGAGGAGGGAGAGGAGTCAGGGCCTGGGCGCTGCCCGCCTGCACCCTCCCGGCCCAGCCCGCCTGCTCACTCGGCCTTGGCACGGCTGTGGCCTTTCTTGTGGTGGCCCCTGCCCTTCCGCTCCCTCGCCGTCTGGCCCAGACTCCGAGACCTCGACTGTGGGCCGCCACGTGTGACATCGCGGCTCCCCAGGCCCCCCTAGGTGGGACAGGAGAGGAGGCCCTGTCACACAGCCTCCTGGACCAGCCCCTAACAGACACCTCCCAAGTCCTGCCTCCCTTTCTTGGTATTTTTCAGGGGGGCCATACCCTGCGGGGTTCAAGGGACCGTACAGGGTGCAGGGACATTTGGAAGGGCACATTCAGGGATGCTCAGGGGTTACTCCTGGCTCTGTGCTCAGAAATTACTCCTGGCAGGACCCGGCGGGACCATCTGGGATGCTGGGGATCGAACCTGGGTTGGCTGCGTGCAAAGCAAACCCCCTACCTGCTGTCCTATCCCTCCGGCCCCTAAAAATGTTTTACATACAGATCTCTAGGGAGGAGGAGGAGAAGGTGGGGAGGAACAGGAACGCTGGTGGTGGGACTGGGGCTGGAACAGCGGAAGCCTAAAACGCAACTAGGAGGAAACTGTGAGTAACTTCATAAATCACAGCGGCTTAATAAAAAAGGGGGAAAAATCAGAGCAAATCAAAATCTCTAGGTTATTTCAAATGACCTTCAGGAGATCACAGAAGCGCGTGTGAGGCGCACTGGCCGGGCCCTCACATCTGGGCTGAGGAACCCGCGTGGCTCTGAGGGGACTCCGCGGACACACACCGCCTTGCTCACCCGGAGGCTCAGACAGGACAGGGGGAGTCTCGCCAACGGGCCCCATCACTGTGTCAGCTCTGCACTCTGGCCTCTGGGTCGGGGACAGCCCACAGTCTAGCCACCCCCTCTCCCTGTCCAGGCCCCTCGTCCACTGCCCACTTCCCTTTGCCCCGCCCCTGCTCTCCGGCTCTCCCGAGCCTTGACCATGGACCTCTTAGCATCTCTGGGTGAGTCTGGGCCCAGCTGGCCGGCCTGCCTCGGGGCAGTTGGTGCCCACCCCCCCCCAGGGGCGCCCTCACCTGCTCGTACTGCAGAATGCTGGACAGAAGCTTGAGCAGGCCCCTGGTCATCACTGGGGACGGCTGCTGAGCGCGAGCGTCCGGCGCCGGCCTACTGGGTGATACCTTGACCAACTGTTGTTGTGAGTTTAACATACTGTGTGTCTCGCCCCTGCCCCCAGCTGCCCGCCTTGGAACCCCAACACCCAGCCCGTCTCTATGGCAACCGAGCCCCAGCCCTGATGGAAGTGTGGGGGGGGGGCGGGCCTGCCACAGAAGGGAGAACAGTTCAGGGAGAAGGAAGCTGAGGAAGGATCCGGAGCCCGCTCCCATCCCCCAGGCTCCCCCAGGAGTAAGTCCCCGCCCCCATCAGGAACCTGGGTCTCACGGGGACACACCACAGATGCAGAGAAAGGCAAGCCCGTCCCTCCCTGGTGATCCCACCATCTTGCGGCCTTGTGGGGAGGTGGCCCAAACCCGGACCAGGATTGTGCTAGATCACCTGTGCCCGCTGTGGCCTGTGGGGGGCCAGGAGGGCAGAGCCACCCCCCCCTCATCGAGCCTGGATGCTGGGGTCACCAGGACGGCCACTCTGTGACTGTGACTCCTCCCTCCTCCCTCCCCGCTGTGTCATACCCAGGCTGGTCCTGCTCCCTGTCACACTCAGAGCAGGGCAAGTGCCCCCAAGTGCGGGTCCCCAAGGTAAATTGAGGGACAGGTGCAGCTCTGGGCGGCCTGGAGGTGGCCTCAAGGGACAGCCCAGACCCAGCCCGAGTTCGAGCCCTGAGCCTGCGGCCTCTCCCTGCCCTGACACGCGGGAAGGCGGCACTGCTGCTCCATTCTGGAGGTGCGGGACCCCCTCCCCTGGAGACCCCGACCCGTGGACAGGCCCCGGCCATGTGCTCCTGCAGGTGGGATGGCAGGATGAGGGGTCTGGGGAACCTTGCCCCCCCCCCCCCCCCCCCCCCCGCCAAGGGAACTCACGCTGCTCAGCTGCCTCCGAAGGCGTCACCACCTCCCTGCGGTGCCCAGTTTCCTGTTTCAACTCTGGAGCCCACACCAAGGCCAAGACTCACACCCAAACTGAGGAGCTGAAAGTCAGTCTCGCTGTCGGCCATAGCGTCCTTTAGACTCGCTGTCCACCACATGGCTCGGCCACAGCAGCCTTGTGGGGGCTCCCTTCCTGCCCCCCTGCACCCCCTCTCCCTCCCTCCCCCTAGCCCCGGGTATGTGCCCCGGGTCCCTGCAGAGGCTCCCCAACCCCTGCCCCCATTTCTGCCTCCTCAGCAGCCAGGATGAGTGAACCCCAGGACTGGAGCCAGTCAGCCCCCCACGCGTCCCCTTTTTCAGAGTGAACACCCGTCCTCACCACCACCTGCTGGGCAGCATGTGACCACTGTCCCCTCAACTGCGGGTCCCCATGGCCCTGCCCACCCACTGCTCCTACAACTCAGTTGTCAGCCCTAGCACTGGGCCTTGGCACCTGCTGTTTCTATTGGGGGGGGGGCAGGATTTGGTTGGTTTGGGGCCACACCCTGCAGTGCTCAGGGTTTACTCCTGGCTCTGTGCTTGGGGATCGCTCCTCGAGGGGCTTGGGGGATGTTATGAGGAACCAGAGGTGGAACCAGGGTTGGCCACATGCCAGGCAAGTGCCTCCCACTGTCCTATCGCTCTGGCTCCTGGCGCCAGACATTCCTGCCTGGAATGTTCCACCGGCGCCCCCACATCCCCCTCTTCCAACTCTGCTGAGTGTCACCTCAGACTGAGGAGCACTGGGACACCCCCCCGTCCTCCCCATCTCTTCATCAGAGCTTGGCTAGTGGCACAGCTCCAGAAGCTGTTAAACCCCCTCCCCTCCCCCTCCATTTTTTTTTCTTTTTGGGTTGCACCCAGCGAAGCTCAGGGGTCACTCCTGGCTCTGCACTCAGGAATTACTCCTGAAGGTGCTCAGGGGATCCTATGGGGTGCTGGGAATCGAACCCTGGTCGGCCACGTGCAAGGCAAACGCCCTACCCGCTGTGCTATTGCTCCAGTCCCCTCCCCCTCCTTTTTATTTCTTTTGGCCACACCCGGGGATGCTCAGGGGTTACTCCTGGCTCTGCACTCGGAAATTAGTCCGGGCGGTGCTCGGGGTACCCTGTAGGATGCCAGGGTTCGAAGAACTGCCGTGTGCAAGGCAAACGCCCTGCCTACTGTCTACTAGCACCCTCATTCTCGATGAGTCACTGTCAGCATGAATGTGTGGGTGCTCCTCTAACCCCGCTACTCTGTCCGCCACCCCCATCTGGCCTCACTTTCCCTTGTGGCTCCTCCCCTCCCCCGTTCTCCCTTGAACCCACTTCCTCAGCGGTGCTCACACCCCTCCCATGGTCCCGCTGGTGCTACCTCTGTCCCCTCTCTTGGTGGCACCTTGCGGCAGGCCCATAGCTGGCCCGGGCTCCCTGCTCTGCCCTCTGAGGTTCCGCTGGCCCATCTCTCCCCTCCCGGCTTGTGCCCTGCGGCCTCGCTGCCTCACTCCCACCCTGTCTGCTCCCCGGGGGAGGCTTCTCGAGGTGAGGGGTCCCACATGAGTGCTTTTACCCCAACCCCAGACCCCATCTTGGCCACATATTTTTTTCTGTCTGGCTTTTTGGGTCACACGTGGCGATGCTCAGGGGTTACTCCTGGCTCTGCACTCAGGAATTACCCCTGGAAGTGCTCGGGGGACCCTATGGGATGCCGGGAACTGAACTTGGGTCTGCTGTATGCAAGGGAAATGCCCTCCCCGCTGTACTCTGCACCCCCTGGCTTCATTGTTGTAGCCTGTTTGGGACTTACCAAGCCGGGTTCAGGAGATCTGAGGCTCTGTCAGGAGTTTCTTGGCCAACTGGATCAATGGCTGGATGCCAGGGTTCAAGGATGAGGTGCTAGAGATTGCCTGGGTCACCCCATAGGGCTTGGGCCCCTCCAGGGTCACACCCAGAGATGTCTGGGGGACCCCGTGTATACCAGAGATCGAAAAAGCGAGGGCCCAATCCACTGGACTCTCTTTCTGGCTTTTTTTTTCTTTTTTTTGCTTTTTGGGTCACACCCGGCAATGCACAGGGGTTACTCCGGGCTCATGCACTCAGGAATTATCCCTGGCGGTGCCTGGGGGACCATATGGGATGCTGGGAATCGAACCCGGGTCGGCCGTGTGCAAGGCAAGCGCCCTACCCGCTGTGCTATCACTCCAGCCCCTCTGACTTTTTTTTTACAAGGTCACTGTCACTGTCACTGTCACTGATCTCCCGTTGTTCATCGATTTGCTAGAGTGGGCCCAGTAACATTGCAGTTCACAATATTTGATCACATCCAATATTCAAACACCAATCCCACCACCATATTTGGGATGTTTTCATCCCAAGTCCCAATCCTTGTCCCAAAGCACAACCGAAAAAATATATTTTGTCTTGTTTGTTATGAAAAGCCGCTGAAAATGTTACAAAAAAGTATCCATAGAGGAAACAGTGTGAAGATTGTTCTATTTTGGCAGGGGCCATTAAGACGTTCTTTAGAATATCACTAACACGTTGTTAAAGGTTGAGTGATGGGGGCTGGAGTGATAGCACAGCGGGTAGGGTATTTGCCTTGCATGCGCCCGACCAGGGTTCGATTCCCAGCACCCCATATGGTCCCCTGAGCACCGCCAGGAGTAACTCCTGAGTGTAGAGCCAGGAGTAATCCCTGAGCATCGCTGGGAGTGGCCCAAAAAGCAAAAACAACAAACAAAAAAAAAAAAAACCCAAACCATGAACAGCCAAGACCCTGTGATAGTTTGCTTTGGGGTTTTGAGGGGGGCACCCTTGGCGGTACCCAGGCTCAGGGATCAAACCCGGGACTCCGTGCGCAAGGCAGGCCCTCCAGTGCTTTGAGCTCTCTCTGACTTGTTGTGTTTTTGTTTTTAGGCAGTGCCCAGCAGTGCTCAGGGCTTGCTCCTGACTGCCCAGGGCTCTCCTTGGCAGTGCTCAGGGACCATACATGGTACCTGGAGAAACAATCCAGGGTCAGTGCACATGAGGCAAGTGCTCGCTGGCTCTCCCGCCCAATGGCGTCTTATGGTTTTTGATTTTTATTTTTTTGCGTTTTGGGGAGCACTTCCCTTGCATGCGGCCAAACCGGGTTTGATCCCGAGCACCCCATATGGTCCCCCCGAGGCCTCCAGGAGTGATCCCTGAGCACAGAGTCAGGAGTAAGCCCTGAGCACCACCAGGTGTGGCCCCAAAACAAAACTTTACTAGAGCAGAAGAAATAGTACAGGGCAATGGGCAGGGCTCTTGCATTGCTTGTGGCTGACCCAGATTCGATCCCCAACACCCCATATGGTCCCTCTAGTCCTGTCTGGAGTAAGCCTTGAGCACTTTCTTGTGTGTGGCCCTAAAACAAACAAGAAGTACCTAAGCTTAATATTTTTTCTTTAAATTTTTTTTTTGAGTCACGGTGAGATACACAGTTACAAAGCTATTCATGATCAGGTTTCAGTCATACATGATCCAACACCCATCCCTCCACCAGTGCCCATTTCCCACCACCAATCACCCTAATTTCCCTCTGCCACCGCCCCCAAGCTGCCTCTGTGGCTTTATGGCGGGCACTTTTCTTCTCTCTCTTCCTCTCTTCCTGGGCACCGTGGTCTGCAACACAGATCCTGAGAGGTTATCCTGTTTGTTCCTTTTCCTCCTTTCAGCATGCAGTTCCTATCCAGACCGGTCACTTCCAACTATCATTGCCTTAGTGGTCCCTTCTCTAGCCCAGCTGCCTTTTCCCCCAGCACCTGAGTCAGGCTTCCAACTGTGAACCAATCCTCCTCACCCCTGTTTCTACTGTCCTTGGGTATTAGACTCATACTAGGTGCTTTTTAAATTTTATTATGCAATCATTCTGTCTGTCCCTCTTCTGACTCATCTCACTCGGCTTGATACTCTCCATGCCCTTCCCTTTGTAAAGCTTAATATCTTAGTATGTGGGGCTGGAGCAATAGCACAGTGGGTAGGGCGTTTGCCTTGCATGCGGCCTACCCGGGTTCGATTCCCAGCATCCCATATGGTCCCCTGAGCACCGCCAGGAATGATTCCTGAGTGCAGAGCTAGGAGTCAGCCCTGAGCATCGCCGGGTATGACGCAAAACAAAAAACAAAAAACAAAAAACAAAAAAAAAACTTAGTATATAATCACCACCCAGTTCAAGTTCCCAAATACATCTCACTCAGATGACGTGTATGTGTGTGTGTGTGTGTGTGTGTGTGTGTGTGTGTGAGTGTGTGGTCCCAGGGGATGGAAATTCAGGCCTCAGACATGCAAAACAGGGTTTTGACCCTGAGCTTTCTCCCCTAGCCCAGCTGTGATTTCTAGCAGGTGCCTCTGCCCCGCCGACTCCTCGCTCGCTCTCGAGTGGGGAGCAATGTCTGGTTTATACCCACATCAAGACACAGGCCCAGCTGGTGACAGCCGCCTACTCCCGTCACTGCACCGGCTCTCCAAGAGCGTCTGGCATGTTTGGTGGGGGGAGGGGGCAGGGACATCTGCTCCTGGGTTTTGGGGTGATGAACCCTGGCAGACAGCAGGAGTGGGGTTGCGTGTGCCTGCCCCCCATGTGCATGTGGGGGGATGGAGCTTCCTCTCCAGCCCTGGGGGACAGCACTTTCCCATTTCCAGCGTCTGGGGTGCTGGAGGTCGGGGGCAGGGATGGACTTTGATAACCCCTCAGAATCACACTAGTCCAGGGCCCAGGTAAGATAGCACAGTGGGGAGGGCGCTGGCTTTGCATGTGGCTGACCCGGGTTTGGTTCCCGGCATCCCATAGGGTCCCCTGAGCCCACCAGGAATAATTCCTGAGTGCAGAGCCAGAAGTAACCCTTGAGCATTGTCAATTGCCCCAAAACCCAACCCCCCCCCAAAAAAATGCACAAATTTCCTTTTATTTTTTGCTTTTTGGGTCACACTCAGTGATGCACAGGGGTTACTCCTGGTACATGCGCTCAGGAATTACTCCTGGCCTTGCTCAGGGGACCATATGGGATGCTGGAATCGAACCCGGGTCAGGCTGCATGCAAGGCAAACACCCTCCCCGCTGTGCTATCACTCCAGCCCCAAGATGCACAAATTCCACACTCTCCCCACAGACACGCTGGCTCCTGGACCCCACTCTTCACTCCCCCGACAGCCATGCCAGCCCCCCATCCACATCGTCCCCTCAGGCCCCCCCACTCTCCCAAGGGCAGCTCCACGCTGCTTCCCCCGTGCCCCTCACACCGCGCAACAGCCAAGGCTGAGCCAAGGCTCAATCCCTTGGTTACAGGATGGCAGGAGAGTGGCTACACTCGCAGGCCGCCCTCTGCAGGTGTGCACTGCCCGGTGGCCAGCTGTGGGTGCCCAGGAGACCTTTCCCCGGAGACCCCACAGTCCACCTGGCCAGGAACTGACCCCACGGAACCATGAAAAACCAAGTGAACAGAGGCTGGACCGTCCTCCCCAAGGGCCACTGGGGTCCTGTAGCCCAAACCAGCTGGAGCAGGGGGAAGCAACAGAGGGGATGGGGCCCCCCCAGCGTCTGGCCCCCCAAAGCAGCCCCAGAATCTTTCCCTTCCGCAGCAACAGGGCCCTTGCCCAGAGGGACACTTCAGAGACTGCCCGCGCCTGCCTCAGTCACCCCCCCACACTGCATACGCTGTGACCCTGGCTGCTGAGCCTTCATTTTCCCCGATGCAGGAAGTGATTTCTGTGCACCGTAGCCCAGTATGGGCAAGCACCAGCAGGGGTGCAGTGCTGGGGGCCCCTGAGTATCTCCTCACCCCCTTGGTTCGGAGCCCGGGGAGCAGCTCTGGGTATATGCTTCTCATGGGGGGCCCTCTGGCACCACCTGTGTTGGGCAACATTGGTTTGTCCTTGCTCCTCCCACAGGAAGCTTAGGTTTATTGAGTTACTCCCACCACAGTGCTCCCGAGCACAACAAATTCCATCAGGCACCCCTAATTCTATATTGCCTTGCGTGCGGCCGGCCTGGCTGAGCTGGGTTCGATTCCTCCGCCCCTCTCGGAGAGCCCGGCAAGCTACCAAGAGTATCTCGCCCGCACAGCAAAGCCTGGCAAGCTACCCAAGACGTATTCGATATGCCAAACACACTAACAACAAAGTCTCCAATGGAGACGTTACTGGGTCCGCTCGAGCAAATCGATGAACAACGGGAGGACAGTGCTACAGTGCTTTCCTTTTTGTCCTTTGCCTGGTTTAACAATGTCCTTTTTGTGTAGACACAGGAAGACAGTTGATACTTTTGTAAGTTAATTGACGCCGAATATTTTCTCTTGGGCATCCATCATATTTACTTGGCTTAAGCCCCAGTTGCCCTTCCTTCCTAACACCCCCAAAAGGAGGGTTCCAGTGAGGGACATGGATGGACCCAGGGCAAGCTGTAAGCTACCCTGGCACCAAAAAGAGCCATAAGAAACGGGGCTGGAGCAATAGCACAGCGGGGAGGGCGTTTGCCTTGCACGCAGCCGACCTGAGTTCGATTCCCAGCATCCCATATGGTCCCCTGAGCACTGCCAGGAGTAACCCCTGTGCACTGCCGAGTGTGACCCAAAAAGCAATAAATAAATTTAAAAAATAAATACAAATTTTAAAAATAAAGTGGAAAAAAATTTTTTAAAGTATAAGAGCATGGACACAGAATAAATTGTCATGATCCAAAAAAGAAGTAACTGAATAAGGACCCTACTGGGACCCTACTGGGGTTAGGAAAGACTAACCTGGCTTGAAGACTCTAGTCTGGGATATACAGCAAGATGTCCCCAGAAGGAGCCATCATTAAGCTTAATATACCTCTTACTATGTTCATACAAAACGAGAAATAAATGAATTACCAAGGAAAGGAGAAACCCTAGATAGAATCCTGTCCTTGAGCGGATCTCCTAGTAATCTAGAGTGCTAGCCCCAGAGGAGATTTTGTCCTTGAGTTAATCTCCTAGAAGAACTCCCCCTAAAAAAAGGGCTTCACATCTGTTTATTGTTATAATGTTCAGCCCCACCTATGTGTACCCCCACCCTTCAACGATTTCTGTAACAACCGACACTGTGGAAAAAAAAAAAAAAAGGTCACTGATTACTGACCAGCCTGTGGCCCCATCCCTGTCCGCCCGTCGCTGTCAGGTCCCAGCCACCAAACACTCCCACGATTGAACTCACAACCTGGTTCCCCACCCAGCCCCGCCCTCCAGGATAGTAGCACGTGGCCCCCAAGTCAGAAACAAATGGACGGAATTGCACCTTCACTTGTTTTTTGCTTTGGGAGGGTCGTATCTGGCGATGCTCAGGGCTTACTCCTGGCCGGATTTGGGGACCCATATGCGATACTGGGAATCGAACCGGGGTCTGGCATGCCAGTGCCTTCTCCACTGGAATCTCACCATGAAAACCAACCCCAGCCAGCTGCACAGGCCCACAGTGCTGACTGCCCCCTACTGGCTGCTCTGAGAACGGCCTCCCAAGCCCAGTGGCCCTTCAGTTCCCGGAGACACAAACCAAGGGCTCTAGGTTGGTGTCTGGGGAATGCCGGCTCAGAGCCAGCCTAGGCCGTGCCCCGTGGCCCCTCCCTCATCAGGCGCACCCCTGGGTGGAAGCAGCGCGGGTGTGGCCTGCCCTTCCCCCCAGGCCCCCACTGGGACCCCCAAGTGTCCTACCACGAGCTCCTGGCCGCCCTTTTCATTGCTGCCGTCCAGGTCCTGGGGCTCACGAGCCCCCAGCCCACCTGTCCTCACCTCTGCCCCCAGGGCTAGCCCCCCTCTCTCACACCTTAGCCACCCCAGGCCTCATAGGCAGCTTGGCTGGAGCCCCACAGCTGCTGAGCTAGCAGTGGTGGGGGCTTCATGTGGGGGCTCTGAGTCCCCTTCCTGGTCCTCCAGGCTCTCGCCCCTTCAGGCAAGGGCACCCCTGTCCAGATTCACCCTCCTGTCCCCAGGCCCTTCGACCAAGCGTCCACCCCGCCCAGCCCCCTGACTCGCCATAAACTTGTAACCTTCTCCTGTGACCGCCGCCACCAAGTTGGAAAACTGCCCAGCCCTGCCCAAGCTTCTGTGGAAAGAAATATGGGTGTCCTGGGGGACCCCAGCCCCCATCTGGCCTGCCCCGGTCCCTGACCCCGCTGCCCCTGTCCTCAGGGCCCCGCCAGGCCACAGGGGTGCTGGGAGCTGCGGCCACGCCTGCCCCCACCCGCCCCTCACTCACGGCCCGGCTGGGCTCCGGGTCCGACCGCCTTACAGGCCCATCTGCTGCCTGGCCCTTCGCGGCAGCCCAGAGCGGCTGGAAGAGGAGGCAGTGCAGACGGACACGCGCGCTTAAGCCTCTCCCGGTGGGGTCCTGGGGCTCCTGGGGGTCCCAGAGAGGAAACCCGGTGGAGGGCGACAACCAGCCGGGACGGAGACTGGCACGACACTGGCACCTTCCTTTTCTCTCTTTCTGGTTTTTTTAATAAATTTTAATAAACTTAAGAACAGCTCTAGCCTCTCTCTTCCCCCCAGAGCAACTAAAACCGACTAAAAGGGGGTGCGGCCTGGGGGGCGGTGGGCGCTAGGAGTCATAATCCTCTTCGTCCTCTGCGTTGGGTGCTGAGGGGCCCGGGGGCGCTGGGGGCAGCGGCAGAGTCGAGTTGAAGGGCAGGAAGGGCGTCGGGGGGCTGCAGGACAGAAGGCAGGAGAGAGGGTCAGGCTCTGTCCAGGTACCCCGCAC
The DNA here is from genome assembly GCF_029834395.1 of Sorex fumeus. NCBI lineage: Eukaryota > Metazoa > Chordata > Mammalia > Eulipotyphla > Soricidae > Sorex > Sorex fumeus. The sequence continues at coordinate 5,118,435 of NW_026606150.1, read as the reverse complement.
CCCAGAGCAAGTGACCTGGCGCAAGGGGGGGCGTGTGGGGGGGTGTGGCGGAGGAACAAGGAGACAAGGCTGGGTCATTCTCCCCTTAGGCGCCCTTGGTCCTCATCCCGTCCCCACATCCGCCCTCCCCCGCCAACCGAGCCTTCTCGGGGTGTCCGAACCGCTCACCTCTGAAAGGGGGCAGGGGGGTTGGTGGGCTGAGCCGGGGCGGGGGGCGCCTCCTCTTCCCCCTCCGTGTCTGTGTCCTCGGACTCGTCCTGTGGGCCAGGCAAGGGTCAGAGGTGATAAGCCCGGGCGGAGGCCACCCCCGGAGCAGCTGACCTGGCCTCGGCCTGGCCTGGACGGCAGCGTGTGCTCACCTCCTGCTCCGAGTCGGTCCCGGACAGTTTCTTGTCCTTGCCTTTGCTTCCCACGCCGCCGTTCTTCCGGCCAGTGCCACCAGGCTTCCGGCCCCTGGCGCGAGGGACAATCAATGCCCCTGCCCCGGGTCGCCCCCTCGGGCCGTCCCCCCCTCCGGGGGCCCTGGTCCCCACCTGCGGGCAGCCTTGTCCCCATCCATGTGGTTGTCTTCGCCGTCCCCCTGCATGTCGGGCACCGCGGCCACCAGGTCCTTCAAGAAGTCAAACTGCTGCTCCAGCTCGATGCACTGCTTCCTGGAGGGGGCGGGCGGCAGGTGGGCTCGCAGGCCAGGACCCCGGGCGCCCCGCCGCCGCCGCCCCTGCCCAGGGCCACTCACAGGTGCGACGTGGTCATGGTCTTGGCGTTGCGGGACTGGGTCACTTGGCACGCTTTCTTCAGCAGCGACTCCAGGAAGAGCTCCAGCGCCCGGGCTGCGGGCCGTCAAGGAGAACGCGGGCGGCGCGTGGGGGTCCCGGGCGGCCGCCTCCCCCGCGCCCCGCCCCCCGGGCCCCCGGCCCCCGGCCAGGATACAGATGATGACAGGTACGGCTGCCGCCACCTTCCCGATCTCCTCGTCCGTCTGCATGATCTTCTTGATCCGCGCCTGCGGGAGGGCCAGAGGGCTCGGACCCGGGGCCCGGCGGGGGCCGCGGGGGGCGGGGAGGGGGACCGGGCCCGGGGGGCGGGGCGTCCGGGCCCCCTAGGCGCCGCCGCCGCCGCCGCCGCCGCCCCCCGGCCGGCCGGGCCCGAGCGTGCGGGCGGCCGCCGCGCCCGCGCCCGCGCCCGCGCCCCCGGGCCGGCCCGGCCACGTGCTCACCGGCGGGAACCGCGCGTTGTACTTCTTCTTCTTGCTCGGCATCGCGGCGCCTCCTCGCTCGCCGCGCCGGGCCCAGCGCCGCCGCCGCCCGCAGCCTCCGGGGCCCGGGCCTGCTCGCCGCCCGCCGCGCGGCCCGGGTCCTGGCGCCGCCCGCTCCGCCCCCGCCGCTCCCCGCAGGTCCTAGCGCCGCCGGGCAGCGCGCCGCTCGCTGGCCCGAGCGCCCGCCCCTCCGCAGCCTCCCGGGGCCGTGCGCGCCGGTCCGGGCCTGGACCACCACTCGGGCCCGGCCCCAAGGCCTGAAGAGCGAACGTTGGCCCCGCCCTCCCGCCGCGGCCCCGCCCTCCCGCCGCGGCCCCGCCCTCCTCCCGCGGCCCCGCCCCCGCCCGCGGCCCGCCCGGCCCCGCCCCGCGCTGCGCTTGTCTATAAAGTTGTTGTTGAGGCCGCCGGACGCTAAGATGGCGGCGGCGGCGGCGGCGGCGGCCGTGGCGGGGGCGGGGGCGGGGCGCGGCGGCGCGGCGGAGCCCCGGCAGGAGCGGGGCCGGGGCCGGGGCTGGACCGGCGCGGAGCGCGGCGAGGGCCGGAGGTGAAGGCGGGCCGGCGGGCGGGAGCGGGCCGGGCGCGGCCGCGGGCCGGGCGGGCGGGCGGGCGGGGGCTAATGGCGGCGGGCGGGGGCCGGGGCAGCGCTCGCGCGGGGGTCGGGCCGGCCTCGCCCCGGCCTCTCGGGGCCCTCGCCGCGGCCGCCGTGGGGGGGTTTCCGCCGCGCACACGCGGGGGCCCGGCGCTCGGGCTGCGCGGCTGCGGCGAGCCGCCGGGGGTGGGACCCGCCGCGCCGGGCCACGCACGCCCGGGCCCACCCGGGCCCACCCGGCCGCGACCTTGTCCGCGCCCCGCGGGCTGCACCCCCCGGGCTGCGGGGCCGGCCGGACGGCGCCCCTCGCCCCCCGCGGGCGCCTGGCACACGCAGGGCAGTTGAGGCACGGGGCGCCCCCGCCTGGCCCGGGCCGGGCCGCCGCGCTGACCGGGACCCCTTCCTGCAGGATGGAGCCTGGCGAGGAGCCCGAGGAGGAGGACTCCCCCGGCGGCCGGGAGGACGGCTTCACCGCCGAGCACCTGGCCGCGGAGGCCATGGCGGCCGACATGGACCCCTGGCTGGTGTTTGACGCCCGGACCACCCCTGCCACGGAGCTGGATGCCTGGCTGGCCAAGTACCCACCGTCCCAAGTCACCCGCTACGGGGAGCCCGGCTCGCCCAACTCGGAGCCAGTGGGCTGGATTGCGGCCTACGGGCGGGGCTACGTCCCCAACTCCGGCGACGTGCAGGGCCTGCAGGCGGCCTGGGAGGCCCTGCAGACGGGCGGGCGGCCCATCACGCCGGGCACCCTGCGGCAGCTGGCCATCACCCACCAGGTGCTCTCGGGCAAGTGGCTGATGCATCTGGCCCCGGGCTTCAAGCTGGACCACGCCTGGGCGGGCATTGCCCGGGCCGTGGTGGAGGGCCGGCTCCAGGTGGCCAAAGTGAGCCCCCGCTCCAAGGAGGGGGGGGCGCCAGGTGATCTGCGTGTACACGGACGACTTCACGGAGCGCCTGGGCGTGCTGGAGGCGGACGCCGCCATCCGCGCGGCGGGGGTCAAGTGTCTGCTCACCTACAAGCCTGATGTCTACACCTACCTGGGCATCTACCGCGCCAACCGCTGGCACCTGTGCCCCACGCTCTACGAGAGCCGTTTCCAGCTGGGGGGCAATGCCCGCGGGTCCCGCGTGCTGGACCGCGCCAATAACGTGGAGCTCACCTAGGGGGGGACACCCCCCTGCCCTCCTGTAGGGTTGGAACCTCTGCTCCTCCTGGCCCCCACCCGAGGCCATAGGAACTGCGAATCTTGGACCCTGAAACTTCAGCCCTCCCTGCAGGGCTGAGTTGGTCCCCGCTGGCTGGAAGCTCTGGTCCTTGAGGACTGGACCCAAAGCCGCACCTCTGCCAGCCGGGAGCCGGTCCAGGTGCAGACAAGGGCGGCAGGAGAGTTTTCCTGGTCGCCGTTGTCCCCGCTGCGTCTGATTCCTCCTGCATCCCCCCCCCCCTTTGGCCCTCTCTCTCACGAGAGAAAACTTTGCGCTTCCGGTCACAGTTGGAGACCCAGGGCCTTTGCTGTCCGGGGCAGAGGCCCTGCAGGCCTGAGCATGCCATGGCGGGGGGTCCGGGGCCTGCCCTCTTTCTTCTGCCTGCTCGACCTGTACCGCCCGGCTGCCTGTCCAATAAAGCCCAGCCCGGTCTGTGTCTTGAGTGTTTCTTAAACGGCTTGGGTGGTTCTTGCGAGGATTGGTGCTTGCCGGGGAGGGGCGGGCAGGAGGTGTTACTCCTGCTGGGCGGGGCCTCTCACTGCCTGGCTGGCACCTCTCAAGTCCCCGCAGAGCCAGCCCAGGAGTCAGAATCCGCTGCTCAGAGATCTCTGCGATTGGGCTGGAGTGACAGTACAGTGGGTATGGTCCCCCTAAGCCCTGAGCATGCCCGGGTATGTCCCATCCATCAGGATGGGATTTGTGCTGACACAGCCTCATTTGGTGCAGAACTGGGTTCCTGCCATGAGGCCAGGTTGTCTCTATGCAGTGAGCCCTGCTCTCCAAGCACCCCGTTGAAACCCCCCGACACTTTCCAGCTAGAGTGCTCACGTAAGCTCCACTGAAGCCCCAGTGTGGGTGGAGAGCGCTGACCCCATCCCGGCTGTCAGACTTCTGTGTCCGTGTTCAGTGTCCTGGGCCACCGTGTGCACCAAGCCCAGGAGCAGCTCTGCTCAGCGTCGGTGTCACACATGGTTTGCTGCCTGGTTTGAGCACCCCCCACAGAGGGGTATGGCCCAGCAGGCACCCCAACTGCAGACACAAGCGTGCTGTAGCCGGGAAGCACCACCCTGGGAGCACCATGACCGTGACAACTGCGCCTCACTTGAGAGGGGTCCCGGCCAGCACCCCGCCACGGCAGCATCAGGTGAGGGGGAGGGACCAAGATGGAGACAGTCCTGCCGGGTCGCTCTGTGAAGGTGCCGCCGCCACTTCTGGGGTCTGGGTCCTTCCATCCCCCTCTTGCTCATTCACTCCAGGCCTCACCCACCTGCCCTCCCCCCCACCGGCCGCTGGAACCCCGGGGCATCTGCCAGTCCCCCAACCCGTGCCGGCAGCCTTGGCTGGAGACCAGCGCATCTGCCAGGGAGCCCCGGGAGGCAGCTCGCGTGCCGAGTGGGGCTGACTCAGCCCGCGGCAGCCTCATCAGCCTGGAATCTGGAGCGGAGATGCCAGGGGGCTGACTGGGTGGAAGTGGGTGAGTCACGAGGCTGCTCGGCCCCCCCACCCCAAACTTCCCCAGGGCTGGTCCCCCTCAGCCCAGCCCTGGGGAATCCCCAAGCCAGGTGGTCACCTGGCAGGAGCCTGCGCTCCCCTCCCACACAGCAGACCTCATCATGCCAGGCTGGGGGGTCCCCACCACCGCTCAAACCCTTGCCGTGGCCCATCCTGCCCCCACTCACTCTGCATGTCGAAGTCCCTCCCGCTCAGCCTTTTGGGGTTCCCCACAGCATAGGTGGAGTCTGCTCTCCCGTGGCATATCCCCCCTCAGGCACCCCTTCTGCTGGTGCTCACCGGGCACTCTTCCCCTTGGCATCAGCTCCAAGCCCTGGGTCGCCTTGGCCCTGCCTGCCCGCGGCCGCCCACCTCCCACGGGTACACAGCACGAGTGCAAGGCTGACCCCAGCCCTGCCCTGAGCCCAGCGTGTGCCTGGCACAGCCTCGGATGAAGGAGTGAAGTGAATGAATGCATGCACACAGGGGGCATGATGAACCCCAGACCCTTGACCGCACGCGCGCCCTGCGCCCTCCTGCACGGCACTCACGCTGCTGGCTAGGCTGAGGGCCAGGGTCGACGTTCCCCTTCTCAGCGGGCCTCCTCGCCGCACCCCCAGGCTTTCCCAGGGACCCTCGGGACAGCGGCTGCTGTGCACCCATCCCCATTGTCTCACCCACACCCACCCACCCACATTGTCTCACGATGGCCATTGCCAGGAAAGGGCACTGAGGCGGGGAGCGTGAATGAATGAAACTTGGTTCGAGGTTACAAAACTGAGTGGCAAGCCCAGAACGGAAGCCTGCTCACCCTGATCTGAGCTCCAAGAGGCGACGATGAGGGGGGACGGGGGGAGGGGCACAGGATGCTGAGTTCTGACTCTCAGGCACATGGATTGGGCAAGACCAAGAGCCCCACTTCACTGACTAAACGGAGGGCTCGCCTAGACAAGAGATCTCCCAGCAGCGGCGTGCGGGGGGCCAGCTCCCTGCCAGGCCAGACGTTCCCCAAGACCCACGCTGGGGGCTGGCGGGGTCCCTGAACCGTTAGGCTAGCCTGAGCTCATCCCACTGGGAATAAAGGGTGGCCAGGCCGTTGGAACTTGGAACTGCAACCCGGGAGCTGTGGGGGGCAGGGCAGGGGAGCCTCACACAGAGACCGAGACGGGGGAGGCCTGGAGGGGCTGGAATGGGAGAACGGCTGAGTCGGGAGAAAGCCGCAGCGGGCATTGGCCTGCCGGGATTTTCCCAGGAGGGCACCGGCACCCTGCTCCACCCGCCCGCCCCACGGGGAGGGGCCCTGGCAGGGACTGGCTCAGGTCACAGGCTGATTCATCCGGAGGGAAACTCCCCGCTCGTCTGACACGCATCCCCCAGACACCGAGGGGGAACCTGAGAGCGGCCAAGCCAGACCCCCACCAGCCCCTCTGTCCTTACTACTGGCCCCCACACAGGACCTGCATGGCCAGCTGAGGGCCAGCCTCCTGAAGTGTCAGACCGGAGCCTGGCAGAGGCTGGGCAGGGGCACCTCCATTTTCCGCCACTCAGATGGTGGGAAGATGAAGGGCAAATGGACACCCCGACGCCCCCTGGCCAGGCATTATGGCCAGTCCCCCTTCTCCGTGGGGACGCGTTCCACGTTGTCTCTGGAGATCTGAAAGCCGCAGACTGCGCTGAGCCTCGTTTATGCTGTTGGGCCTGGGTGTCCTGACCTTTGCGGAAGTTTAATTCGTAAACTCGGCACAGTAAGAAATTAATATTAAGCAATAATTAAACTGAACATAAGAAAAATGGCTAGGGAGTAATGGGGTCAAGGGCCTTGGGAACATCGGTGGTGCTGGGGCTTGGGGGTGTAGAACTACATACCCAAGCCGCAGAGTCAATAACCCTGAAAGCCGGAGATCCAAACTCAACCACTGAACTGAAAAATGTGCCTGTCAAGCGCGGAGGGCGTTTGCCTTGCCCGCAGCCAACCTGGTTTCAATCCCCGGCATCCTATATGGTCCTCTGAGTACCACCAGGGGTAATTCCTGAGTGCAGAGCCAGGAGTAACCCTTGAACATCACTGGGTGTGACCCAAAAAAGCAAAATAATAATCATAATAATAATAATGATTTAAATCACTGTCACTGTCCTCCCGTTGTTCATCGATTTGCTCGAGCGGGCCCAGTAACATCTCCATTGTGACACTTGTTACTGTGTTTGGCATATGGAATACGTCACGAGTAGCTTGCCAGGCTTTGCCATGCAGGCGAGATACTCTCGGTAGCTTGCCGGGCTCTCTGAGAGGGGCAGAGGAATCGAACTCGGGTCGGCCATGTTGGCCGCTTGCAAGGCAAACGCCCTACCCGCTGTGCTATCGCTGATTTAAATGAAAAATAAAAGTGTGCTTGTCAAGCAGGACGGTGTTTTCCTTGCACACAGTCAACCCGGGATCGGTCCCCAGCATTCCATATGGTCCCTGAGCACCGCCAGGAGTAATTCTGCAGAGCCAGAAGCAATTCTTGAGCACTGCAGGGTGTGGAGTAAAAACCAACCCCCCCCCCCCCCGCAAAGGTACCTGTCAAAGAGGCAGGCTGGGGAGGTTTCGGGGGGAGGAATGTGGAGACACCAGTGGAGGGAGGTTCATGCTGGCGGCAGGACTGATGCTGGAACATTGTTTGCCTAAAACTTGGTTATGAATAACTTCATAAATCATAGTCACTGTCACTGTCCTCCCGTTGTTCATCAATTTGCTCGAGCGTGCCCAGTAACGCCTCCATTGTGACAATTGTTACCGTGTTTGGTATATCGAATACGTCACGGGTAGCTTGCCAGGCTTTGCCATGCGGGCGAGATACTCTTGGTAGCTTATTGGGCTCTTCGAGAGGGACAGAGAAATCAAACTTGGGTCGACCTGGTAGGACACGTGCAAGGCAAACACCCTACCCGCTGTGCTCTTCTCCAGCCCATAAATCATAGTATCTCAATGAAAATATGTAGAAAAGAAAAATAGTTACAGGGGTCTGGAGAGATAGAACCGGTAGACCACTTGCCTTGTGCATAGTCCACCTGGGTTTGATCCCTGGCACCCACAGGGTCCCATCAAGAGTGAGCCCTGAGCACAGAGTCAGGAGTAAGTCTTGCACACCACCAGGTATGCCCCCCGCCTAAAGGAAAGAAAAATGAGCACAGGATACTATAATAATTCAATGAGTGCAATGATCACTTGACCTCCCGTTACTTATCGATTCCCTCAAGCGGGCGCCAGTAACATCTGCATTCGTCCCTGTTGCATGCTAGGGTAGCCCAGTGGAATCTGTTCGTTCTAGGAACATGAAGAGCCTCAAACCGGTCATTCAGGGTCTTGACGAAGACTAGTCTTGATGAGTACAATATACTATAATAATTCAATTGAAAAATCTTAGCACGCCGAAGGCTGTGTGTTCGCGGGCTCACTAGATGGTACTGTCTCGCTGCCCGCGTTTGGTGCTCTTGAGTCTCTGTGTGTGGCCTGGATCGGGACGGCTATTGGCCAAGGGCAGATGAAGGAAGAAACGAGGGCCAGGCTGGTCGATATCAATGGTAGTTTATTCCAGTCCCCTTCACTCCTGTCTCTCCTCTGCCTCCTTCTCTCCTGGGCTCCAATCTGGAACCCTTTCTCCTTCTGGCTCTGATTCTGGATCTCTGGAGCCCGAGCTCTGAGCTCTCTCACTCTCACTTCTGACTCTCTCTCCCAAGCTTACAGTCTTAGTTTACATAGCAATCACGTAAGGCGGTGACACAAAGGTGGATTGAACATGGACAAATCAACAAAGAGAGGTAAGACCACTCCTCCAGGAGATTAACTCAAGGATAAAATCTCATCTAAAGAGATTACTCCAGATTAGTAATTAGGAGATCGCTCAAGGGTGGGATCCCGACAAGGGTGTATTCTTTCCTCAGCTAGTAATCTACTTAAATAGTTGTAGTAAATCTACTTCTAATATTTCTAGCAATGTCATTCTGTGTGAGCACAGTAAGAGATATAAACTTAGTTTGGTTCTTCCTGAGAACATCTCACTATACATTCCGCAGTCCTCAGGCCAGGTTAGTCTTCCTAGCCCAGCAGGGTCCTAGTCTCGTCATTACTTACCTTTGGATCATGACAGCATTTGTCCATGATCATGTCTTCAACTCATAGTTGAGTATTGTGGCGCTTTGGCCTGGCCCATTTCGATGCCAGGGTGGCTCACAGCTTGCCCTGGGTCCATTCAGTCCCTTGTCGGGACCCTGCTTTTGAGGTGCTGGGAACTAAGGGCAACTGAGTCAAGAAAGCAGATGCCCAGGAGTAAATGTTATTCGGAGTCAATCAACTCCCAAGTTACAAAACATAATATTAACTGTCTTCCTGTGTCCGTACAGAAAGGACATAGCTTTACGGTGAACTATTCAAAAGACATAAGGAGAGGAGAAAGGCAATATTAACTTATAATACAAGTTCAGTGCCCTGGGAAGGGTGTGACCCGATAAACCTAAGCTACCTGAGGAAGGACAAAACAGTGTTATCCTACAATTCAATGAGTACAATATACTATAAGAATTCAATGAGTACAGGGGGTTGGAGCGATAGCACAGCGGGTAGTGTGTTTGCCTTACATGCAGCACGACCCGGGTTCGATTCCCAGCATCCCATATGGTTCCCCAAGCATGGCCAGGAGTAATTCCTGAGTGCATGAACCAGGAGTAACCCCTGTGCATCGCTGGGTGTGACCCAAAAAAGAAAAAAAAAGAATTCAGTGAGTACAAAGTACTGTAACGATTGGGGTTTCAGTTTGGCGGGAGGGGGCTTTGGGGGGCCGCAGGCAGTGCTGGGAAACGGGGCAAGTGCCTTACCCGTGACTCTCCAGCCCTACACGCTAGAATGAAACTTCAGCGGCTCCGAGGTCACGCATGAGGTAATGACTAGGTAGTCAGGGGGCCCCCCTCAGAGCGTCCCGCGGGAGCCCGGGGCCTTCTCCCCGCTCTGCCTTTCCCTTTCCGCCTGCGGCGAGGACGAATCCACAGCAGCGGTGCTTGAGTCCACACCGCCAAGGCCGTGACGTTCTGGAACCTCCACGACTCCCAGCAGTGGCGGGTGGGAGGGAGACGGGGAGCCGGGGCGGGGGAGGCATGTGTGTATGTTTGTGTGTGTGGGGGGGGTGTGCATGCGTGTACATGTGTGCGCGCATGTATATGTCCGAGCCTCGTGTTCGTGTGTTCCTTTCCCTGCACGCAGCTGCTCTGGCTGGAGGGACTCCTGGACACTGTCGGGATGGGGCTCTTCCTCCCCATCCCAGCTGCCTCCCACGGAGGCTGCACCTCCAGCCCCAGTTCCTCCTCTTCCTCACGGGATTCGAGGAGTCTGGCAAAGAAACCAGCCAAATCCCAATCCGCAGAGGCCGGGAGAGGGCGGCTGCACGCCCGCCAGCCTTCCTCAGACGGCTGAATCGGCTCCAAACCCCAAGCCCTTCCTCCCTTCCCGTCTGCTCACCGCCTCCGCGCCCCACCCACCCACCCACACACGGGCGCACACACAGCTACATGAGTGTGCACATGCGTGCACACACATGTACATGTGTGCACACACACACACACGCAGGCACATGAGCATGTTCAGGTGTGCGCGCACATACACATGCAGGCACAAACACGCACACACACACACACACACACACACACACACACGTGCGTACTCTGGGCAGGGAAGTGCGGGTGTTGTGGGAAAGTGGAGACTTGTCGCCCAGAGGCAGGTCTGGGGGCCCCACACAGAAAAACTCTTTCCCATCTGACTGTGACTCACCCCTCGCCCCCCATGACTCAGTTTACACCGTGCCCAGAGGTCCTCCCAGCACGGGTGGGGCAGTTTATGGGTCCTGTCAGCCTTTCATCCGGGGAGGTGAGTGTGGAGCTGGTGCCAGGGCAGCTGGGTGAGGGCCCATGAGCCAGGTGACAGGAGGCGGCTTTAGGGCTGGTCTGCTGGAACCCGACATGGTTGGGGTCAGGCCAAGCGGGCTGCGCACCCTGGAGGAATCGGTCCCTGTGACACACATCCTTACCCACCTACCCCCTGTATTTACTGTTTTGGGGGTGCCAGGGAACAAGTCCATGGGAGGCGTGGCTTCTGCCACTGTGCTACACCCCAGGGACAGTCCCGTCTTAGTTGCCTTCCTGCTTCCGGGAAAAGCGGGCACCTCGTGTCATTTGTGAAAGCAGAGGGGGAGAAACTTGCTCTGTCACAGCCTACAAGGGCCCTGCTGAGCCCCAAACCCGGCCCCCCCAATGCCAACACTCATGGCTCCCCTCAAGAGCCCCTCCTCTGCCCCCCAGTAAGCTGCAGGGCTCACCCTCTGTAAATCACTACTCTGCGAGAAAGGGAAACTGAGGAAACAGTTACACACTCAATATTACCAACCAGGTGCAGCCAGGCCCACAGAAGATGCACTCTATGGGGGCTGGAGGGGCTGCGAGCCCCTCACCCCAGGGGAGCATTTAGGGCCACTTCCGGCAGCCCGGAGGCCTCTCCCTCTTTGCAGCCTCCGAGGGACAGCGAGGCGGTCACAGCAGGGCACGCAGCTCCCCGGACAGCAGGACATGCCCAGGCGCTGCGCGGGCCAGCAGCCTCATGCCCGGCCATTCCCTTCGTTGGCCCTGGGCTCCCCAACCTACCGTAAGACCAGGAAGCCCAGAGCCTGAGCCATTCGATCACCCGCACCTCCAGCCTCTAGAAACAACACACGCCCCGGGCAGGGGTGAGCACGAAGAACAGTGCACTGACCTTGCATGCAGCTGACCCGGGCGCCATCCCCAGCACCACATACAGTCCCCTGAGCCCAGCCAGGAGTGACCCCTGAGCACAGAGCCAGGAGTAAGCCCTGAGCACCACCGCTGGGCGTGGCCCCCAAACCAAAATAAACAAATGAATGAATAAACACAGGCTCCTTCTCATTCTCAGGGTCGAAAGCGTTGCTCGTTGCTCACATGGCTGAAAACAGCCCAACAAGGTGCTCAACCACACTCAGGCTCTCTCCTGGGGGCTCTAAGGGTGCTGGCTAGGGCCTTACTCAGTGCACCCCCTCCCACACACACACCCCTCTGTGTGCCCTGAGCCACAGTTCCCAGCGTCGACTCTTGCTGACTTTAACCCCACCCTTCAACCCCATCCTTTGGCCAGAAGCCTGCCCCCAATCCAGAGGGAGAGCCCCCCATCCCAGGAGCCCTGCAGGCCCTCTCCGGCCAGGCCCTGGTGCCCTGGGGGCCTTTGGGGGCTGCAGGCACCTGCCGTGGGGTCCAAGTCTGTGATCGTTCCACAGCTGCCCCACTCGCCTCCAAACTCCATGAATTTCAGGGAAAGGGAAGAACAAGGGGACTGGCATGGCCCCATAGACTCCTGGTCCCAGGCAACACACACACAGGAAGTGCAGACCCTCGAGGGAGGGCGCAGTGAGCCCATTCACAAGGAGACTTCACTGCAGCCAGAAACAGGATGTTGGGGCCAGAGCAGTAGTACAGCGGGAAGGGCGTTTGCCTTCCCGACCCAGGTTTTCCCCGGCATCTCATATGGTTCCCTGAGCACCATCAGGAACAGTTCCTGAATGCAGAGCCAGGAGTAACCCCTGAGCATCACTGGGTGTGACCCAAAAAGCAAAAGAAAAAGAAAAAAGAAAAAGAAAACAGGATGTTGTTGGATAACATTGGTTTGTCCTTGCTCCTCCCACAGGGAGCTTAGTTTTTTTTGCGTTGCACCCATCACAGTGCTCCCGAGCACACCCAATTCCATCAGGCACCCCTAATCCCGTGTAGCTTTTCTCTTTCCATTATGTCCTTTGCATGGCTTAGCAATGTCCTTTGTGTGTAGACACAGGAAGACAGCTGATGTTATGCTTTTGTACTTGGAAATTAAATGACGCTGAATTATTTTACTCCTTAAACGTCAGTTGCTCTTACTTCCCGACACCCCCAAAAGGAGGGTCCCGGAGAGGGATTTGGATAGACCCAGGGTAAGCTACCCGAGCATCGAAAAGGGACAGGCTAAGCCCCATAAGATAAGTTAAGGGGCTGGAGCGATAGTACAGGAGGTAGGGCATTTGCCTTGCACGCGGCCAACCCAGGTTCAATTCCCAGCATCCCATATGGTCCTCCGAGCATTGCCAGGAGTAATTCCTGAGTGGAGAGCCAGGAGTAACTCCTGTGCAAAGCCGGGTGTGACCCAAAAAGAAAAAAAAAGAAAAAAGAAGTAACTGAATAAGGACCCTGCTGGGGTTAGAAAAGACTAACCTGGCCTGAGGACTGTGGTCTGGGATATATATTAAGATGTCCCCAGGAAGAGCCAACCTTCAAGCTTAATATACCTTTTACTGTGTTCATACAAAATGACTAGAAATAAATGAATTACTAGCTAAGGAAAGGAGAAAGAATCCTGCCCTTGAGCAGATCTCCTAGTAATCTAGAGTGCTGAAGCCCCAAATGAGATTTCTGTCCCTGAGTTAATCTCCTAGAAGAACTTTCTCTGAAGGAGGGGCTTTACATACAGCTCTTTATTCTTACGGGAATGTTCAACCACACCTTTGAGTACCCCCACTTTTTGGGATTTCTGTATAACTAACAACTAACTCTGTGAGATGGAAATAAACAGCCAGCGATTACTAACCAGCCAGTGGCCCCTTCGTTCGTCTGTTCCTATTGGTGACTTGGAACATCACTTTGCAAGTGGAAGTTCTTTTTTTTTTCTTTTTGGGTCACACCTGGCAATGCACAGGGGTTACTCCTGGCTCTGCACTCAGGAGTTACTCCTGGCGGTGCTCAGGGGACCATATGGGATGCTGGGAGTCAAACCCGGATCAGCCGTGTGCAAGGCAAATGCCCTACCCACTGTGCTATTTCTCCAGCCCCGGAAGTTCTTTTTTTTTTCTTTCTTTCTTTTTTTCTTTTTGGGGTCATACCCAGCAATAAATACTCAGGAGTTACTCCTGGCACTACACTCAGAAATTCTTTCTGGAGGTGCTTGGTTGGGACCATATGGGATGCCAGGGATCGAACCGGGGTCGACCACGTGCAAGGCAAACACCCTCCCTGCTGTACTATCGCTCCAGCCTGCAAGTGGAAGTTCTTGAGTGTCACCCTTAAATAATTACTGTGCTGAGTGAGATCCTCACAGCTCCATCTGCAGTGATCCCCAGCACTGCTAGTGGATTGGGGAGGGGGTTGCTGTGTTTGGAGGGGCTGTGTGATGCTAGGGACTGGGGCTCCCGCATGTGGAGTCTGCGTCCCAGCCCTTTGGGCCGTCTCCCAGCCCTCCTCAGGGATTTTGGGCCTCCCTGAAGCGCCACAACAGCACCTCAGTTACAGGCAGCAACAAGTCCCTTGCTTGCCCCATGTCTAGGAAGCGTGGCCCCGACAGGAGTCGGTGCCAACGCCACTTGCAGGTGTGGGGTCTTTGGCGAGCAGCCAACCACGGACCCCAGAACCAAAGAGGCATGGTCACCACAGCTGTGCATAAGGCCATCACTGCAGCAGCAATAATAAAAAGAGTTGGGGCCATGTAAAACATCACTCAGGGGGGCTGGAGCGATAGCACAGCGGGTAGGGCGTTTGCCTTGCACGCAGCCAACATGGCCGACACAGGTTCGATTCCCAGCTTCCCATATGGTCCCCCGAGCACCGCTAGGAGCAATTCCTGAGTGCATGAACCAGGAGTAACCCCTGAGCATCGCCGGGTGTGACCCAAAAAGCAAAAAAAAAAAAAAAATCACTCAGTTCAGGGGCCGGACAATCCAGTAGCTAGGCACTTGCCTTGCAAACGGCTAACCCAGGTTTGATCCCCAGCACCCCCAGGTGGTCCCTGAGCTCCACAGGAGTGACCCCTGAGTGCAGAAGCAGGAGTAAGTCCTGGGCATAACCCGATGTGGCCAAAAGACAAACCAAACCTCACTCAGTTCAGTGGATTCCCCCTCCCTCCGCGAGCCAGGCTCCACAGAGACTGCACACTTGCCCGGGACTCAGCAGAGCCAGCGGTGTCGCACACACGACAGTGCCAGGATCAAACTCCCGACCTCACATGCCATAGCCTGAACCACATCAAAAGTTCTAGATTTTTTTCCTTTTATTTTTTTGGCTCGGGGGCTGGAGCGATAGCACAGCGGGTAGGGCGTTCGCCTTACAAGCGGCCAACATGGCCGACCCGAGTTCGATTCCTCCGCCCCTCTCGGAGAGCCCGGCAAGCTACCGAGAGTATTCGATATGCCAGACACAGTAACAACAAAGTCTCCAATGGAGACGTTACTGGGCCCGCTCGAGCAAATCGACGATCAATGGGAGGGCCTTTACCTTTTGCCTTTACTTATTTTTTTGGCTCGGGGGCTGGAGCAATAGCACAGCGGGTAGGGCGTTTGTCTTGCACGCGGCCAATCCGGGTTGGATTTCCAGATCCCATATGGTCCCCCGAGCACCGCCAGGAGTAATTCCTGAGTGCAGAGCCAGGAGTAACCCCTGAGCATCACCGGTGTGACACAAAAAAAGATTAATTTTTTGGCTTGACTTTTTTTGTTTTGGGGTGATACCTGGTGGCACCCAGGGCTTACTCCTGGCTCAAAGCTCAAGGATCACTCCTGGGGTGCTCGAGGGACCATATGGGATGCCAGGGATTGATCTGAGGTAAGGCACATGCAAGGCAAACACCCTAACCATTGTACTAGCTCTCAGGCCCCTGTGTGTGTGTGTGTGCGCGTGCGTGTGTGTGTGTGTGTGTGTGTGTTTGGGTCACACCCAGCTGTGCTTGGGGCTCTTTTTTTTTTCTTTTTGGGTCACACAGGAGTTACTCCTGGCTCTGTACTCAGGAGTCACTCCTGGCGGTGCTCAGGGGACCATATGGGATGCTGGGAATCGAACCCGGGTTGGCCGCGTGCAAGGCAGACGCCCTACCCCCCTACCCGCTGTGCTATTGCTCCAGCCCCCTTGGGGCTAACTCTTAGTTCTGTCTTCAGGAATCACTCCTGGTGGTGCTTGAGGGATCATGAATGGTGCGGGGGTGGGGGGGTGGGGGGGGTGGCGCCTGGGTCTTCCATATGAATGACAAGTAGCCTTACCTCAGTACAATCTCTCCAGCTCCTGCTTTTTTTTTTTTTTTTTGCAAGGGGACAATGCTCAGAGATTACTCCTGGCTCTGTGCTCAGGAATTTTTTCTGGCAGCACCCATGATGTATTTGATATGCCAAACACAGTAACAACAAGTCTCACGATGGAGACGTTACTGGGCCCGCTCGAGCAAATCAATGAACAACGGGAGGACAGTGACGACAGTGACAGTGACAGTGATAGCATTCAGGGAAACTGGAGATCAAACCCAGGTCGGCCTGGCTATCGCTTGGGCCCATGACGTACTCGATATGCCAAACACAGTAACAACAAAGTCTCCAATGGAGACGTTACTGGGCCCACTTGAGCAAAAATGTTCTAGATTTTTCCTAAATAAAGCAGATCTACACATGCTCAGCTGAACAATATAAGAAAACTAAGTAAGAAGGAGTAATTCCGGGCAGAGAGGGAGCTGCCTTCCTGGTAATCAGACCCGCAGCGACCCTGCTGCACAGGGCAGTCGCCCCCTGTACTCAATGGGGCTTCTGATGTGATGTATGCAAACGTGTCACCTGGTAGCCCCGAGTCCCACACACGCACTGCTCTAGTTCATCCAGTGTGCCCTGCCCAAACATGGAAAGCGGCAAGTGTGGCAGGACTGGGAAGACGCTTCGTCAGCCTGGGGTCCGTGCTTGGCTCGCAGGAGCCCTGGATCAATCCTCTACCACCTCATCCCCTTGAGCACTGAGCCAGGAGCAGCCCCTGAGAAATGCCCCCAAGCTGATAGATGATCAACAATAAGTGTTGATGGGGCGGTGAAGTTAAGACACTCAGTTACTGCAGGGAGGGAAAGAAAAATCACACCAGGGGCTGTAGAGATAGCGCAGCGGGTAGGGCGCTTGCCTTGCACACGGCTGACCCGGGTTCGATTCCCAGCATCCCATATGGTCCCCTGAGCACTGCCAGGAGTAACTCCTGAGTGCAGAGCCAGGAGGAACCCCTATGCATCGCCGGGTGTGACACAAAAAGCAAAAAAGGAAAAAAAAAAAGAAAAATCACACCATGGACTTAGAAACAGGCGGGGGGCAGTCCCTCACAGGGTTAACTAAAAGAAAAAAAAAGGTGGCAGAAGGCCCAGCAGTTCCACTCCTGGGTGGAAGCCCAAAAGGGGTTCACAAGTTCACACAAACGCTGAGAGCGGCGTTACTCTGAATAGCCAGAGCAGACACGCGACTCGGAGCAGGAGTCGCCGGCGCTGACCTCCTCGGGGGCTGTGTCCAGAGGGACGGAAGGCAGGGAGGCCGGCAGGCGGGCAGAGGGGAATGGGGGTGATGACCAGAAGGGAACGGGTGTTGTTCAGGGTGATACAGACACCGTGAGAGAAAGGATTGCCCAATGTTGCGGCAGCACAAAATTGCACTGAAGTGTGGACTGGAAAATGGCTCATTGTGGTGGTGTGTTTAGTCTCCATTCAAAAATAAAGCTCGATTTAAAAAAAAGTGAGTGGACAGAAAGAGTTGGACATCACCTCCAGCGTCCGGGACAAAGCACTTTCCTCTATCCCCCCTTCATGGTGGTGACCCTCAGTGGCCTGGACAGGGACCGAGTGAGCCAGGCTTGCAGCTGCCGGGGCACTGGCGCCAGAGACCCCCAGGCTCCTGCCAAGGCTGTGGCCCCCTGGGCAGCTCGCTGGGCCTCCCTGAGTGGGAGCTGATGAGGTCAGGGGCCAGGAACGTTTCTGAAGCCACAAGGCAGGCGTTAGTGACTGAGGAGCTTGGAATGTGCTGTCTCTCAGACTCTCCCGTCTCTCTCAGACTCTCCGTCTCTCACAGACTCTCCTGTCTCTCACAGGCCCCGCATCTCTCTCAGACTCTCCTGTCTCTCTCAGATGCTCCCATCTCTCACAGACTCTCCATCTCTCACAGACTCTCCTGTCTCTCACAGGCCCCGCATCTCTCTCAGACTCTCCTGTCTCTCTCAGATGCTCCCGTCTCTCACAGACTCTCCATCTCTCACAGACTCGCCTGTCTCTCACAGTCCCCACATCTTTCTCAAATGCTTCCGTCTCTCACAGATGCTCCCGTCTCTCACAGACGCTTCTGTCTCTCAAAGATGCTCCTGTCTCTCTCAGACTCTCCTGTCTCTCACAGACTCTCCCGTCTCTCAAAGACTCTCCCATCTCTCACAAACTCTCTGTCTCTCTCAGACTCTCCTGTCTCTCACAGGTCCTGCATCTCTCTCAGATTCTCCCGTCTCTCACAGAACCCCGTTTCTCACAAGGCACCATTTCTCACAGGCCCCCCTATCGCTCATAGGTGCCCTGTCTCTCACAGGCCCCCCCACAGCTCAAGGCTCCTTGTAACTCTCAGGCCCCCCATCTCTCACAGGCCCCCATAACTCACAGGCCCTCCTGTGGCCTCAGCAACAGTTAGAGCACGAAGACGGATGATCCTCTCAGCCATCAAGCGCGTGCTCTCACTGTCATCCTCACTCACACGCACAAACACACTGTTACATACACACATGTACTGATACACTCACACGTGCAGGCACTCACACAGTGTCACACAGTGACACTGTGTCACACAGTGTCACTCAGTGCCACACAGTGTGCACTCATCATATACATGGCCGTTCCCTGGCCAGCCTCGGGAAGGGGTCAGTGTGCCCATGTCAGGCCTCTGAGGACCCAACACCTGGTCCTCGTGTCCAGCTCAGTCAAGGAATTCAGTCATATCAGTCGTGCGCGCACACACGTGTGTTTGTGTTTGTGCATGCGTGTGTGTGTGTGTGTGTGTGTATGTTGTTCCAAGCCCCTCTGGGGCTTCTCTTCGCCACCTGCCTTGCTTTTTTCTCCGAAGACACATGGGGCCGTGGGCCATTATTTCATTCTCCAGCAACCCTAAGACTTCGCTCTCGCTGGGGCTCATGTCACAACCAGGAAACGGGGGTGCCGAGGGATTGGACAGCTCACAAGGCCCCACAGCCAGTGAGTAACCCAACAGGAATTTGAACTTGGGGGGCCCCAGCTGGCACGTTCTTGCATCAAAACCTGCCCCTTCTTTGTGATTCTCTCTCCCTTTCTCCCTCTGCTGCCACCCCCCCCACACACATACACTCACACACACACACACACACACACACCTATATTTCTTCTTTTGGTTGATTCTGAGATGCGTTTTCTTTTTGGGGGGCTGAGGGAGCCACACCCAGCGATGCTCAGGGCTGACTCTGGCTCTGCACTCCGGGATCACTTCTGGCGATGCTCAGGGAGCCATAGCAGGTGCCGGGGATCGAACCCGGGCTGATGGTGTGCAAGGCGAGCTCTCTACCTGCTCCGGCCCCGGACACATTGTTCTCTAGTCCTGAGTGGACCAACAGATCCTCTGCCCTGGGTCCAGCTCCCTGCAGTGGCCCTGCTCTGAGGCTAAAACCGGGACAGACCGCGGGAGAGCGAGCAGAGGTGGGAGAGGCTGGCACACTCCTGAATAGCATTACACCAGCGTAGTACTGGCTCCCGTTTGTTCCCCTGATGGCTGGAGGGAGTGCTGGAGGGGCTCCGTCCTCAGAACCGACGTGCTGGCTGGAATGGGAGAACCCAGCTAAGAGGAGTCTGGGTTTGGCACCTGCGCTGGGTTTGGAACCGCCAGAGCTGTGGCCGCCACTGGCATCGTGTCCTCAGGCCGTTCATTCCAACATCTGTGAAATGGGCGGCACCTGTCTCCCAGGCCTGGGTTGCTTAGGACTCTGGCCTTGCACGCACACGGTCTGCAGATACAACCTCCAACCAAGGGCCCGAGAGATAGGACCGTGGGGAAGAAGCTTGCCTTGCATGCGGCCAGCCCATGTGCCACCCCGGATGCCACACAGGGGTCTCCTGATCCCTTCCAGGAGTGAATCCTGAGCGCAGATTGGGGTTAAGCCCTGAGCACTGCTGGCTGTGGCCCCAGTACAAAAATAAAGACCGGACTCGAAAGAGGCCCACAGGATCTCGAGGGGACAGCGTTTATCTGGGCCACACAGGTGTCGCTGCTGCCGGTGGCTCTGAAGCAGGACGCAGGCAGCTGGCCCTAGGCGTGGACCTGGGGGGCTCTGTGCTCCTGCACGGGACTCGCCGTGACCGCCGGCACCACTGAGATCCTCGAAGCATTTGAAATGTGTCGCTATTGGCTTGGGAAGTTGTGCCACAGCTGAGCACCCCCTGCCTGAGCCAAAGGAAGATCTTGGGGTCCCAGAGCTTATGTCCGGCACCTCTACTGACTGCCAGAACTTCCGCTAAAGCTTACACCCCGCACCCCAGCCCCAGCTACAAAGAGGCGAGCACGGGGGCCAGGGAACGCCCCTCCCAGCAAGCATGGGTTTGTCCCACTCACCTCTACAATGGAGGAGCCCATAACCAAAGAGGGCGTGTGGACAGAGAGTACAGCAGGGAAGGTGCTCACCTCGCATCTACCAGGCACCGCTATGGTCCCCCGAGCCCGCTGGGAGTGATCCCTGAGCACAGAGCCTGGAGTAAGCCCTGAGCACTGCTGTGTGTGATGTAAAAAGTCAAACCGTCCAAACAGGGGCCAGAGCAATAGTATAGCGGGTAGGGTGCTGACCCTGCAAGCAGTGACCCAGGTTCAATCCCCGGCAGTGTATATGATCCCCTGAACCCCACCAGGAGTGATGCTGAGCGCAGAGCCAGAAGTCCTGAGTACCAACAGGTGTGATGCAAAAGTAAACCCATCCAGACGAAGAGTAGGATGCAGAGGTGGGAGAAATGGTACAGCAGGTAGGATGTTTCCCTTCCACATAGCCAACCCCAGGTTCGATCCCAGCATCCCATACAGTCCCCAGAGCCCTGCCGGGAGTGTTTCCTGAGCACAGACAGGGCCAGGAGTAACCTCTGAGCATTGTTGGTTGGGTATAGCCCAAAAACCAGAGAGAGAGGGGCTGGAGCTATAGCACACTGAGTAGGGCGTTTGCCTTGCACGCGGCTGAACCGGGTTCGGTTCCCAGCATCCCATATGGTCCCCTGAGCACCACCAGGGGTAATTCCTGAGTGCAGAGCCAGGAGTAACCCCTGAGCATCACCGGGTGTGACCAAAAAAGGCAAAAAAAAAAGAGAGAGAGACAGAGAGAGAGAAAGAGAGAGAGAGAGAGAGAGAGAGAGAGAGAGAGAGAGAGAGAGAGAGACCCAGGGACCAAAGAAATAGCACAGTGGGTCAGGCGCTTGCCTTGCACACGGCTGACCTGGTTAGAACCTGCCACCCTATATGGTCCTCTGATCCCTGCCGGGAGAGATCCCTGAGCACAGAACCAGGAATAAGCCCTGAGTACCGGGGTGTGGGCCCCTTTCCCCAAACATAGAGTAGGATTCAGTAGAGCCCTGGGCGGGTGAGCGCCAAGTCCTTAAGGAGCCCCACCACGAGCCTGAGTCGGACCCCGAGTCATCACAACAGACACGGGAGGAAGGAGGGTGGAAAAGAAACAAATCGGAAGCAGATGCCACCGACGGCCTTGTCGCTATTCTAAGTCTGATGTGGCATTACTCCTCCCCAGCCGGCCCGCACGCGAAACCTTCCTTTACTGGAAACGCTGGACTCGCCCCGTCGGCGATCACGGCGGCAGCGATCGCGAACCCGTCCCACTCGCGAACCTGGTCACGGGTCCCAGCCCTCCGCCCCCCTTTCCACGCGTCCCTTCCTGCCTCCCCGGCGCGGCCAGGTCGGTGGGCGCGGGGCGCGCCCCCCAGTCTGACGACGGGCGGTGCCCGGCGGCGCGCGGGCGGGGCGCAGGTGCCCGCGCGGGGAATCCTCGCACCTGGGCGCGCCGGGCACCGCACCGTGTACGGGCAGCTGCGTCACGGGGCGGGGCGGCGGCCGCGGGGGCTACCACTCGGGCCAGAGGCGCCGGGAGAGAGGAGGAGCCCCGACGTGCGACAGCCCCGCCCGCCGCACTGGGTCAGCCTCCTGAGTTCATTCATTAGAAGAAAAGGCTCCGCGGGCCGCCGGTGAGTCAGAACCGCGGCCGACGACGCGGGCCCGGGAGAGCTGCAGCCCAGGGCATGTTCCGAGACTTCGGGGAACCGGGACCGAGTTCCGGGGCCGGCGGCGCGTACGGCGGCCCCCCGCAGCCCCCCGCCGCCGCCCAACAGGTGAGACGCACCGGCCGCGGGGGTCCCCGGGCTGGACAGCGCCCGCGACGCTGCGGACCGCTCGCTCCCGGGCTGGGAACCGCGGGCGGGGACCCGAACTCGGACCCTGGTCCTTGTAGCGCCGTTGCCGCGCCGTCCAGGGGAAGGCGGCACAGAGACCCCCCTCGCTGGCCCACCCCCCTTTCCCCTCGCTGTCTGCTGGCGGGTGCCCTGCCGCCTGTCCCGTACCCCGCCGCCTGTCCCGTGCCCCGCCGCCTGTCCCGTGCCCCGCCGCCTGTCCCCCGTATTCCCGCCTGTCCCCCGCTAATGTCCTGGTTCATCGGCGTCCGTAGGGACCCCTGACACCCCGGGCTGGAGGGGCCCCGAGGGTCCGCGTCCTCCGGGCTTCCAGTCCCCGGGATCCCCGGGCTGGGGGCAGGGACCGAGCGGTGCCCGCGCAGGAGGGAGACGGGACTCGCGCACCGGCCCCACGCGGGAAGTTTCTGACACTGTCCGCCACTGTCCTTGGGTCTGTCCCCGTGTCCCCCCCATCGCCAAGTCCCTGTCGCCCCGTCGGCTGGACCCCTCCCCTGAAAGCGGGAATGGATGCGGAGAGGCGCGGGGACGTGCGCGGGATCGCGCCTCGGGCCGCCCCCGCGCCCCACCTGCCGCGCGCGCGCGCCGCGGCTCGGGCTCCGCCTGGGGGGCACCTGGGGGAGTGCAGATGCCCATTTCCTGTCGAGGGGCTGCGAGCACGTGTCGCCGGGGAGGGAAGGAGCCCCGGAACGCCGAGTCACGGTGGCCGAGTCACTGCGGCTGACTCACCCGGCCGCCCCTCCCTTCCTGGCCTGGACAACCTCGCGCGGGAGAGGCCGCCGGCGGCGCCCCAGGCCCGGAACTGGGGTCACTGGGCCACCGGGCCCGCAGCCCTGGGCAGGGGACACGGCGGTCCCGACTTGTCTGGGCTTGTGGGGTGCTTCCTGGCAGCAGGGGCGCCCACACCCAGGGCCCAGCTTCAGAGCTTGAACTCAAAATTTTCTAGCCCGGTTGAATACATCCCTCAACTCATTCCTCAATCTCAGCCCATCCTTTAGATTTCTGGCTGGAAAATCTTAGCAGTAATTCGAGGGAGGCCTCGGCATCACTGACTGACCGCCACCTATTTACCGTATTCTATGGACTCTAAATCCCTAAGAATTGAAAAATCCAGGAGCTGGAGAGATAGCACAGCGGGTAGGGCGGTTGCCTTGCACGCAGCCGACCTGGGTTCGATTCCCAGCATCCCTTATGGTCCCCTGTGCATCGCCAGGTGTGACCCAAAAAGAAAAAAAAAAAAAGGAAAAATTCATCATTAATTTTATTTTTTTGGTCACATCTGGTGATGCTCAGGGTTACTCCTGGCTCTGCACTCAGGAATCACTCCTGGCGGTGCTCAGAGGACCATATGGGATGGCAGGAATCAAACCTAGACCCCAAATGCCCTACCACTGTATTATTATCCCTCTGGCTCCTCATTAACTATTTTTATACCACGGATTTAAAAACTGGGTAATAACTGCCCATCAGGGGCTGCGAGATAACATAGGGGTTAAGCTGCTTGTCTTGCATGTTACCAGCCCTGGCATCATATACGGTGCCCAAGCAGAGTCAGGAGTGGCCCCCATGCTCCACTGGGTGTCACCCAGTATCACCCCCCTAAACATTTCCAGCGAGGGGAAACCGGGAGTAGCTTAAGGATTGGAACGCAGGCTTTGCAAGCAGGAATCTCAGGCTTGATCCCCAGCACCCCAGGGTCCCCTAAGCAGTGCCAGGGTCCCCTAAGCAAAGAGCACTGAGCCTGGAGTAGCCCCTGAGCATGCTGGATAAGAACCCCCAAAATTTCCAACTGAAATTTGATCTTGGGGGCTGGAGTGACAGTACAACAGGGAGGACATTTGCCTTGCATATGGTCAACCCAGCTTCAATCCCTGGCATCCCTAATGGTGCCCTGAGCCCCGTCAGGAGTAATTCCTGAGTGCTGAGCCAAGAGAAAGCCCTGAATTTCGCCAGGTGTGGGTCAAAGACAAAAAGTATAATTTGGGGGGCTGGAGTGATAGTACAGCGGGTAGGGTGTCTGCCTTGCATGTGGCTGACCTGGGTTCGATCCCTGGCATCCCATCTGGTCCCCAAGCACCGCCAGGAGTGATTCGTAAGTACAGAGCCAGGAGTAACCCCTGAGTGTGTGACCCAAAAACAATAACAACAATAAAATACAATTTGATCTCAGAACTAGGAAAAGGTATTTCTTAGCACCAAGAACTTGAAATAACCCTTAATGAGGACTGCAGTCATTGCTCAGAACCAACTGTCTGTGTGCAGCTGGGCCAGACTCAGGTGGGGACATCCAGTCACGGGGCAGGGCTCCCACCACGGCCCCAACAGCCAGGACACGGGCCACTTCCCAGGCTGGGTGGCACAGGGTTTCACCTGATGCCCTCAGGTGCTCTGAGCCAGGAGCTGTAGCAGATGGAACTCCAGGGGGGTTCAGGAGTGGCCCCACCTAGCCACCAGACTCAAGCCCCCCCTTCTGGGTGCTGGTCGGTGGACAACAGTTTCACTGTTTCAAATGAAGACGGGGAGGCAGGCTCAGTGTTCAGGAGTCTTGAGTCCTGATTCACAGCACCCGGTGGAGCCCTGATGGCCACCAGCATGTCCTGCTCAGAGCATCACTGGGAACTGCCCTGGGGCCCTCCTGAGCACTGCTTAGTCATAAGAAACCCCCCCCAAAAAAGGGGGGACCAGGGAGGTGATTCAGTGATAAAGTATTTGTACTTGCTTTGCATGTATGAGACCCTGATTCGATCCCCAGAATCACCTGCCCACCCAACCTCCACCACACACACACACACACACACACACACACACACACTGGAGGTACTGTTGTTCAATACTAAGGGTAAAGCATCAAGTGGTAAGACAGTGCCTGAACTTCACAATTTGTCAGCATTCGCTTGGATGGGCGTGCAGAGGCACAGAGAGGTTAAGCAATCTGTCCAAAGTCACACAACTCTGGAGCGTGGCGTTTCCACCAAGTCAGCCCCTCTACCTTGCTGCCGTCTTTCTGGTCTCTCAGAACCAGCAGTGGCAGGGAAGGCGAGTGGAAGTGTGGAAGCCCTCAGTCTGCACACCTCACCCCCGGCTCTCTGCTCCCCCCTCCTAGAAGTTCCACCTGGGGCCGAGCATCAATGCTGTGAGCGGAACTCAGGAACTTCAGTGGTTGGTGCAGCCTCAGTTCCTGGGACCCAGCACCTACCCCAGGCCTCTTACCTACCCCCACTTCAGCCCGCCAGTGCCCCGGCCAGGAGTCATCCGGGTGTTGGGGCCACCTCCGGGGGTGCGGCGGCGGCCCAGCGAACAGGTAAGGTGAGTGGGTTCCGATACCCACAGGGTGCCGAGGGGCAGGGGACAAAGTCTGCTGGGTGCAGGGGCTCGAGAAGCACAAGTTCTGGCCTGGAAGACAGGCTGAGAGGGTGGGTTCCTCCAGGGACTCTTGCTGGAAAGGAAATGACAGGAGTCCCTGGGAAGGGCAAACTGATGGGGTTGGACCTGGAAAGCTTCCTGGAGGTGGAGGCATATTAGCTCAGTAGTAAGTGTGTAGACATAGGGGAAGCAAAGGACTTTCCAGCAGTGGTGGCCAGCACAGGAAGGAGGGGCAGGCAGGTGGACATGTGGAAATGAGGGGGCAGTCGGCAGGTCTGGAGACGGTGGGCTTTCTAAGAAGCAGAGTGACAAGGTCTGCCCCCTATCTACTGTGGAATTCTTTTTTTCTTCTTTTGCTTTTTGGACCACACCCGGTGATGCTCAGGGCGTACTCCTGGCTCTGCACTCAGGAATCACCCCTGGAAGTGCTCTGGGGAACCATATGGGGTGCCGGGAATCGAACCCGGGTGGGCCACATGCCAGGCAAACGCCCTCCCTGCTGCACTATAGCTCCGGCCCCCTACGGTGGAATTCTTACAAAAACCCTCAGGGAATGCCCTT
This sequence comes from Sorex fumeus, assembly GCF_029834395.1. Lineage (NCBI taxonomy): Eukaryota > Metazoa > Chordata > Mammalia > Eulipotyphla > Soricidae > Sorex > Sorex fumeus. Next base: position 5,092,683 of record NW_026606150.1, on the reverse strand, counting down.
GGGTTTCCCCCACTAGCCAGTCCGAGGTAGGAGAGCTCAGAGCTGAAAGGTCACTGGGCCCAGATCACACAGCTGTGAAGAAGGAGACCCAGTTCGACTTTGAATTCAAGCCACGCTCAGATGGAGGTTTCAGAGCTGGGTCAGCTGGGGGCTGAAGCAAAGGCACAGCTTCAAGGGCATTTGCCTGGCACGTGACCGACCCCGGTTCGATTCCCAGCATCCCATATGGTTCCCCTGAGCACCGCCCGGAGTGATTCCTGAGTGCAAAGCCAGGAGTAACCCCTGAGCATCGCTGGGTGTGACCCAAAAAGCAAAAAAACAAAAAAACAGCTGAGTGAGCTGGGAAATGCTGCATACCCGTCCCCAGCCCCATCGCCGCTTCCCAGGAACAAACCCAGAACCCAGAACTCCTGCTTCCCTCTTGTGCCCCAGGAACACTGGGTTTGAGCCTGTAGGGGGGTTGCACTCTTTTTTTTCTTTTTGGGTCACACCCGGTGATGCTTAGGGGTTATTCATTCCTGGCTCTGCACTCAGGAATTACTCCTGGCGGTGCTCGGGGGACCATATGGGATGCTGGGAATCGAACCCAGGTCAGCCACGTGCAAGGGAAACGCCCTACCTGCTGTGCTATCGCTCCCGCCCCATAGGGGGTGCACTTTTTATTCGAGGGTTCACTCTGGTCGTGGGTACGAGGGGGGCGCAGGGAAGGTGCGAGGGGTCGTGGGAGAGAAGCCTGCGAGGGTCCAGTGCAGTCAGCCAGGATGAGGCCCTGTGCTCCCTCCCTTCCTCCCTCTGCCCTTCCAGAGCGGCCCAGTGTTTGGTCCTCCAGGGGCTGAGCTGTGAGGCTCCTTCGGTCCTCCCTGGATGCTGATGAATGACTTGGTTTTAGCATATGCTTGAGGACCCTAGGAGAGTGGTGCCCTGTCGGTGGACCTCAGGGAAGTTGGCTGAAGGATCTGTAAGGCCCTGGGGCCAGAGAGATAGCGTGGGGTTAAGGCTCAGACCTTGCCCGTGACTGACCCCCATAGAGGGTCCGCTGAGCAGGCCAGGAGTGATCCCTGAGCACCTCCCTGTGTGGCTAAAACAAACAAAAAGCTTCTCCATAAAATAAGATAATCATCGGGGGTAGGGCACTTGCCTTGCAGGACCCTGAAGTCCCATATGGTTCCCTGAGCACCTCCAGGAGTAATTCCTGAGTACAGAGCCAGGAGTAACCCCTGAGCAGGTGTGGCCCCAACCCCCTCAATAAAATAAAAATAAATAAAATCATCAACAAGGTCCTGGCACCTTCCACTAGCCCCTCTGAGTGCTGCCAGCCCCCAGGGGAAGAGAATTGTGGTTATCAAGAGACTGAAAAAGGGGGCTGGAGCGATAGCACAGCGGGTAGGGCGTTTGCTTTGCCCGCGGCCGACCCGGGTTCGATTCCCAGCATCCCATATTGTCCCCTGAGCACCGCCAGGAGTAATTCCTGAGTGCAGAGCCAGGAGTAATCCCTGTAAGTAGCTGGGTGTAACTCAAAAAGAAAAAAAAAAAAACTGAAAAAGGGGCCAGGGGGGTGAGTGACAGAACAGCACTTAGAATGTTTGCCTTGGATGTGGCCAACCCAGCTTCCATCTCCTGCATCTCATATGGTTCCCTGAGCACTGAGCACCACTAGGAATAATTCCTGAGTGCAGAGAAGTAACCCCTGAACATCACTGGGTATAGCAGAAAAAGCCAAAAAAAAAAAAAAAAAACCAGTGAGATCTCAATAGGCTGGAGCTGGAAGCATGTCTGGGAGTGATCCCAAGCACAGAGATGAGAGGTACCCCTGGGCAGCGTCAGGTCACCCAACATCTAATTTAAATGTACTTATTTTGGTTGGGGGCCACACCCAGAGGTGCTCAGGGCGTACTCTTGGCTCTGCACTCAGGAATTACTCCTGGCAGAGCTTGGGGGCCCATATCAGGTACTTGGCATCAACTCCAGGTCAATTGCATGTCAGGCAAATGCTCTGCCCGAGGTCATATCGCTCCGGAGCCCCAAATTAAATTTTAAAAAGAGGGAGCCGGAGCGATAGTATAGGGGTGAAGGCACTCGCCTGGCACGCAGCCGACCCGGGTTCAATTCCCAGCATCACTTAGGGTCCCCCAGGCAGAAGAGGAAAGGTCACTTCTGATTTCCGGGACCAGAGCAGAACCTAGTGGCCCTGAAACGAGGAGGGCGAAAGAAAGCTTGTGGTGGTGGGAGAAGGGGGGGGTCAGAACCGGGGTGTCGGGAAGAAATCTGTGCAGCCCGGGTGCCACGGTCCCTAGCGCGCAGGCTACGCAGACCCCCATGCAGCCTGCCCATGCAGCCTGCCCTCCACCCGCGGGCGCGGCCGGGCAGGGGTCAGGGGGGCAGGGTCTCCCTCACCGGCTCCCCGTCTCCCCCAGATCAGCCCCGAGGAGGAGGAGCGTCGGCGAGTGAGGCGCGAGCGAAACAAGCTGGCCGCGGCCAAGTGCAGGAACAGAAGGAAGGAACTGACCGACTTCCTGCAGGCGGTGAGCGCGGCCGGCCTCGAGGGTACCCGGCCTCCGGCCCACCGGCTCTTGGGGGGTGGGGGGGATACACCGGGGTCCACCACGTCCCCAGCCTCCGGTTCCCGGTCGCAGGGACCGTCCTCCGGGGAAGGGGCCCTCGGAGCCGCGGGCGAAAGGCTCCGGGCGGCAGCGCTCCAGCCCCCGCAGATGCGCGTCCCGGGTAGCCCCCGAGCGCGGCTCCTGCTCCCAGGGGCTCACGGGAGTTGTAGGCCAGTGTCGTCGGAGCGCCCGCGGCCCGCCCCCCTCCTCCCCACCCTTCATCTCCCCGACTCCTCTCCCCGCAGGAGACCGACAAGCTGGAGGACGAGAAATCCGTTCTGCAGCGAGAGATCGAGGAACTGCAGAAGCAGAAGGAGCGGCTGGAGCTCGTGCTGGAGGCGCACCGGCCCATCTGCAAGATCCCCGAGGGCGCCGAGCGCGACCCCGGCGCCGGCCCTAGCGGCCCCAGCAGCCCGCGGGGCCCCGCCCGGCCCGTGCCCTGCATCTCCCTGTCGCCGGGCGCCGTGCTCGAGCCCGAAGCCCTGCACACCCCCACACTCATGACCACACCCTCCCTGACTCCCTTCACCCCCAGCCTGGTCTTCACCTACCCCAGCACCCCTGAGCCCTGCGCCTCCGCCCACCGCAGGAGCAGCAGCAGCAGCGGGGACCCTTCCTCGGACCCCCTCGGCTCCCCCACCTTGCTAGCCTTATGATGCACCCCTGCCCTCCCGCCCGCGGGTGCCATCCTGGCCACTCTCTCCAGCGCCTTGGGGTCCAGCTGGCTGGACCTCCTCTCCCACACCCCGAGCCCCCGAGGACTCTCCTTCCCTCCACGAGCCCGGGGAGCCTATTCCGCTTTCTGCTAGAGCCGGCGGGGCCGGGACTCTCTCCAGCAGAGTTTGCACCAAACCTGACACAGTATTTCCCGTGTGTGTGTGCAGAAGTCCCGGCAGCCCCAAATGACTGTAGACGCTCAGAGACTCTCTGAGCCCTGAGCCCCTCCGAGCCACCCAAGGAGGGGCGGTCACCGCGTTCCTTGTGTCCCACTGCGTCCTCCCCAACAGAAGGTGATCCTCCACCAGCCCAGAACACTAGCTCGCCCCTTGCCCCGTCAGCAGCGCTCCGGGACCGAAGCAGGCTGTTTCCCCCGGCCGAGGCACAGCTCCGGAAGGGGATTCAGTGAGAAGCTGGCTCCCAGCTCCGAGAAGCTCCAGGAAATCCAAGTCCTGAGGACAGCTGCTATTTATTTTCCTATATAGAGTATTTTTATACAAACTTGCCAGAATGGAATAAAAGGCTTGAAGCTCTGTCCTCAGTCTCACGGGACCCCGAGATGCTGCGTGACCTTGGACCCAGGATTGGAGATTTGGGGATCCGCATTGTTCTCGGGGCCAAGGAGCCATCTACGCGGCCTCATCATCCGCTTGGGAGGATGAGGGCCCAGTCAGGGCAAAGAGGATTAGCCACGGTGCCACAGGGCACTGCCCTGCCTCTTCCTGCCTCGGGGGCGGCGCCTGGGGGGGTTCCAGGCCCCCCAACACCTGCTTCCTGCCCCATTGTCTTGGACAGGAAGGAGCCGGGAAAGGAGCCGCAGCCACTTGGGGGCCGGATTATGGCCTGTCCCAGGGCCCCAAGGGGTATGGGGACTCAGTGGCTGGAGGTAACGGAACCAGCCGCCTTCTGCGGCCGCTCCGTGGGGAACCGGGTCCGGATCAACCGCGATCACCCAAACGCGCCCCCGTCTTCCCAACCCCAGCGAGTCCCAGAGAGACGCTGCCCAGGCCGCGGACTCTGCTTCCTTCCCGGTTTATTAGCCTCCACCCAGCCCCCAGCCAGTCCCTCCGCTGCCGCCCCTCCAGCGGGCTCCGGGGACCCTCCCCAGTGGCCGGGTTTCCAAGTCCATGCCAGCGGGCCTCTCGGGCGCAGCCGGGCGGCGTCGGGTCCAGAAGTCCACCGCAACCCGGCCGGCGTCTGGGGAAGACTCAGGGCGGGCGTCGACGCCAAGGAGCGTCCTCAGTCATCCGGGGAGCAGGCCAGGGGCAGCTGATCGGGGCTGCCCACGCTGCCCGTGCTGGAGCTCCCGTCGCCCAGGTCACGGGGTCCGCAGGGCGGCAAAGCGAGCTCGGGGGTTGGCGCGGCGCCGGTGCCCCCCGCGCCGCCGGTGCCGCCGCGGGGACCCCACTCCTCGCCCAGCGCCAGGCAGAGCTCCTTCAGCGCCAGGTTCTCCCGCAGCAGCTCCTCCTGGCGGCCCTCCAGCTCGGCCAGTTTCTGCCAACAGCCGCCCAGGTCCTCGCGCACCGCCCGGGATGCTTGGGTCCCGAAGAGCTGCCACTGGCGCGCGGCGCGGCGCCCGCGCTGGCGCTCCGAGTCCAGGAAGCAGCAGAGGTCGCGCAGCTCACGGTTCTCGGCCTGCAGGCGCCGGTTGAGCTGCTTGAGCTCGCGGATCTCGCCCAGGTGGCCCTGCAGCTGCCGATTCACCTCCTGCATGAGGCGGCCCCGCTGCACCAGGGCCGCCAGGCGCGCCGCCTCCTCTCGCCGCAGGCGCCGCACCAGCTCCTCCTTGCCCAGCGCCGCCATCTCCTCGTCCGTCAGCTCCTCCAGGCCGCCCGCCTCGGCCTCCATGGCTCCTCAGGCCTCTGGAGCATCGCCTGCCCGGCGCCGCGGCCCGAGAGCCCCGCGTCGAGCCCGGCGCCGCTCACGCTCGGGCCCCGGCTCGGGCTCCGCGGGCGGCGAGCGGCGGCAGGAGGGAGCCGAGGCTGCTGCAGACGCCCGGGGGCGGGCACGCGGCGAGGCGCGCGCCGGGGCGGGGCCGGATGACGTCGAGGGAGGCCGGCCAATCGGGAGAGGCCTCCGCGAGAGGGGCGGGGCCCGAGCGCAGAAAGCCGCTTGGCCCCGCCCCCTCTGGACCACGGCGGCGCTGACCCGGGTGAACGCCGGGGTCCCCGTCAGTCGCGCTCAGAGCCGGGCCACCCTAGAGCCGGCGCTTCGGGTCTCCCCATTCCAAAGCATCTCAGACTGGCGCTTAGGCCTCTTGGCTCCTTCTGAGACTCTAGCGTCGACCCTCGGCTCTGGGGCACCGGATTCCCCAGTGGAACCCTGAGTCTCGACTCGCTCCTCGGAACCCCACGTCCAAAGGTCCCATCTCCGGATGGGGACGGTATCCCGCGTCGACGCTCGTTCCGACCCCATCAAGTCCCCAAATAGACGTTTCTCATCAGCTCCCCCTACACTTTCTCTGCATACAAGGGATTCATTTGTTTCATAAACCTTGATCGTGCGCAAGGCCCAGGCAGAAATAAACTTGACCGAGATTCAAATCTGCAGAAGACAGGCCGTGTGGAACAAAAAGCCAACGGGGGAGGGGCCCGGCGTTTCCCTGGAGGTGAAGCCCAGGGCTTTGAAAGATCTCGAGGCCACGGGGTGACTGCACATCCGGGAATGATTGTGGGCAGAGGGCTGGGTGGATTCCCGTCCCCTGGCCCGCAGGGCGCCGGGAGCAACCCTGCTGGGAAGGCAGCAGCAAAAACAGTGGAAAACAGTTTCTTAAGGCTTTCAACTGGCTTGGAATGACTATAAACAGAGTAAGGTCATTAAAAATAAGCATTTGAAAGGGCCAGGGCGTGAGTACGGAGAGGGGGGACCCTAGCCTTGCATGCCACTACTCACTCCCTGGCAGCCCAGACGGTCTCCCCTGTCCCACCAGGAGTTAATGCCTGAGTGGAGAGTTAGGAGTAAACCTTGAGCACTGCCAGGTTGCCCGCTGCCCGCCCCCCACCCCCACCCTCCAAAAAAAGCAGTTGAGGGCAGGAGCCAGGAGTAAATCCTGAGCTCGGCTGGGTGTGACCCCCCCTTTTTTTTTTTTTTGAGGAAAGATTGCTCAAATTAATCTCTCTGCAAGGGACCCTGGGGATGGAATGCTTGTGGGAGATGAGCAAAAACACTGTATCAATGTTAGGGGAGCGTCCTGCAGAGGGCTGGGACCTTGCCAGCGCGGGTGGAGAGCACAAAACAAGATACTAGAAATATTCAAGCACATGAAAACATCAAGGAGAAATATTCAGGAAGTTTGAATGTGGGGAGAGAGGAATCTGGGAGGGGGGGGGAAAACTCAGGGTTTGCGCTGATCGTGCGTGAATGTTGAGGTTAACACAGACAGAAGCACAAAAAAGAAACGGATGGAGGGGGGCGGTTGGATAGTATTGAGGATAAGACGCTAGCTACCTGGGTGAAATCCCAAGCATGCCATGAAGCACACCCGAATGATATGTAAGTGCAGAGCCAGGAGCAAGTCCTAAGTACTAAATTTGGGTGTGGCCCAAAACAGGAAGGAAGGAAGGAAGGAAGGAAGGAAGGGAGGGAGGGAGGAAGGAAGGAAGGAAGGAAGGAAGGAAGGAAGGGAGTAAGGGAAGGAGGGAAGAAAGGAAGGGGGAAAGGAGGAGGGAAGGAAGGAAGGCAAGAAGGAAGGAAGGCAGGCCTTGTTGCTACAGAGCCCTGCAATTGTGGGCTCCCAGACACTCTCTGAGCTGCAGAATAGGGGGTGCATAAAAACTGTAGGAGCAGGCGCCCCATGGCCAAGAAAGGTGCTTATCGGTAAGGTGGACTGAGCGGTTCTCAGCAAGAACCCTAAAAGTGGGACAGGAAAACCTTACTGGAGAGGGGCAGTGTAAAGATTTGAACTAGAGGGGTCTGGAGTGATAGCACAGTGGGTAGGGCGTTGGCCTTGCACGCAGCCCGACCCCGGGTTCGATTCCCAGCATCCCATATGGTCCCCCGAGCATGGCCAGGAGTAATTCCTGAGTGCATGAACCAGGAGTAACCCCTGTGAATCACTGGGTGTAACCAAAAAGCAAAAAAAAAAAAAAAAAGATTTGAGGGCTGGAGAAATAGCACAGCGGGTAGGGCATTTGCCTTGCACACGGCCGAACCGGGTTCGATTCCCAGCATCCCATATGGTCCCCTGAGCACCGCCAGGGGTAACCCCTGTGCATCGCCAGGCGTGACTCAAATAGCAAAAAAAAAAAAAAGATTTGAACTAGAATCTGGTGAACCCCCTAAATTAGAATACAGGTCCAAGAAACAAAACAGTGGCAGAAAAAGTAGAGAAAAAAAAATGAAAGGGAGGAAATGAGTGGGGAGGGTTTGTTGCTGGGCAGGGAAACGGGCCAAAGGCCTCGGCTCCCACGCCCGCGAGCAAACTGGGCCGGGGTGGGTGGGGGTGGGTGGGCGGTGCCCTCCCGCCGGGGCGGGGCCAGCCGCTGGCCCCACCCCACCGGCCGCCGCGGCCCCGCCCGCCCCACCGGAAGTGGTCCTGCTCCGCCTCCGGGTACCCGGAGCCTCCGCGCGGCGCTCCCGGAAGTGGCCCGGCCGCGGCGCGCCCGGCCCGGGCAGTGCTCGCTCCTGCTGGAGCGCTCCGGCCGCGGCCGGGCGGGTCGGGGGCGTCGCCATGGCCAGCGAGCTGGACATCTTCGTGGGCAACACGACCCTGATCGACGAGGACGTGTACCGTCTCTGGCTGGACGGTTACTCAGGTGTGGGCGGGGGGCCCCGCGGGGGGCGGCGCCGCCCGCCGGGCGTGGCGGAGGTTGGGGATTGGCAGCGGGGCGGGACCGAGCCGTGCGCCTGGGGGGCTGCCGGGCCGGCGCCCACCCGCCCCTGCCCTCCCGCAGTGAACGACGCGGTGGCCCTGCGGGTGCGCTCGGGCATCCTGGAGCAGACGGGCGCCACGCCGGCGGTGCTGCAGAGCGACACCATGGACCACTACCGCACCTTCCACATGCTCGAGCGCCTGCTGCACGCGCCGCCCAAGCTGCTGCACCAGCTCGTCTTCCAGATCCCGCCCTCGCGCCAGGCGCTGCTCATCGAGAGGTGAGCCGGGCAGAGGCCCCACCGGCCACCGGCCGGGCTGCCCGCGACCCCCACCCACGGCGCCCCTTCCTGCTGCCGTGGGCCACGTCTGGCTTCCTCTGCCTCCGCGCCAGGTACTACGCCTTTGACGAGGCCTTTGTGCGCGAGGTCCTGGGCAAGAAGCTGTCCAAGGGCACCAAGAAGGACCTCGACGACATCAGCACCAAGACAGGCATTACGCTGAAGAGCTGCCGGAGGCAGGTGGGCGCCGCCCGCCCCCCGACAGCCTGGCCGTGCTCCCGTCTCTGATGGGGACAGTGTCTTCACATCCAGACTCCTTACTCTTGCAGGACCCCCGTCACAAGTCACCTCCCCCTCTGGTCCGAGTGACCTTGCAGCAGCTTTGATCCGACGCCCCAACTCTTAAACTTGCACCGAGACCCACTCCCCTCCTCCACGCCCTTGACCTTAACCCTGTAGGCTGTGGGCTGTTGTCCCTGCCAGCCCCTCCACGCCCTTGACCTTAACCCTGAGATTCTCCTGTGGGCTGTTGTCCCTGCCAGCCTCCCTCTGCTGCTTACCTAGACAGTGTTGCCCTTGGCCCTGTGAGCTGTGTGTCCACTCCCTTCGCGTCTGTGACTGACGCCCAGTGTTACCCCAGCATCAGTTGATCTAACGGATGGACTGGTGGGGGGGGCACCCCATGACTGGTGCTTGATCCTCCCCTCTCTGCCCTGCAGTTTGACAACTTCAAGCGGGTTTTCAAGGTGGTGGAGGAAATGCGGGGCTCCCTGGTGGATAACATCCAGCAGCACTTTCTCCTGTCCGACCGGCTGGCCAGGTGAGCGGGAGACAGGGCCCCTCTTCCCCTCCTGGCTGTGCGGGGCGCGCTGGTCTCACCTGGCCTGTTCTGGGGCTTGGGTCCCAGCCTGGCCTCTCGCCAGCAGGGCTGGGGGACGGGCCAGACCCTCGGCTCTGCCCGGTGAGGAGGCCGAGGCAGGTGAGTCGGTGGAGGGAGACCTCAGGTTGCAGGAAGCCGCCGACGCCCCGCCCCTCCCTGCAGGGACTACGCAGCCATCGTTTTCTTTGCCAACAACCGCTTTGAGACCGGGAAGAAAAAACTGCAGTATCTGAGCTTCGGCGACTTTGCCTTCTGCGCCGAGCTCATGATCCAGAACTGGACCCTTGGAGCCGTGGGTGAGGCCCCCGCCGAGCTGGACCCTGCCGCACCCCCACTTCCCAGCGCCACTTCCGCTCAGGGCCACGCACTTGCCCGGCTGCACACGCAGGCTTCCCGCTCTCCGTGACCCGGGATGAGCTGTTGCACCTCAGGACTGTCCTCTTCTGTCTAATGGCGTGTCAGTGCAGCGGGGGATGCTGGGGAGGGGACGTTACCCCCCCTCACTCCCTCCGTGCCCCCACTCAGACTCCCAGGCGGACGACATGGACATGGACTTGGACAAGGAGTTTCTCCAGGAGTTGAAGGAGCTGAAGGTGCTCGTGGCCGACAAGGACCTTCTGGACCTGCACAAGAGGTGCCCTGGGGGTCCCCCAGGGGCTGAGCCGGAGGCCGCGGGGTCCTCGATGGCACTAGCCTCTCGCCCCGTGTCTCCGCAGCCTGGTGTGCACCGCCCTCCGGGGAAAGCTCGGCGTCTTCTCGGAGATGGAGGCCAACTTCAAGGTCTGTGGCCCAGTCCAGCCTCTGTCCCTTGGATGCAGCCGTGCTCCTGCCCGTGGGTGGCCGGCAGGTGGCGCTGCGGCCCCCTCGGCCCGCCTGGGAGTGGGCAGGCGGCGAGTGGAGGGAGGCAGATAGATTTGGGGGCGACGCCTGCCCCTTCCCCAGACCCTGCAGCTCCCTGCCCCACAGAACCTGTCCCGGGGGCTGGTGAACGTGGCTGCCAAACTGACCCACAATAAGGACGTCAGAGACCTCTTCGTGGACCTGGTGGAGAAGGTGAGGGAGGCCCTGCCCGTGCCCTTCGGGACCCACCCCCACCCACTCGGGCCCCCCCACGGTGACTGCTCCCTTGGGCCCGCAGTTCATAGAACCCTGCCGCTCCGACCACTGGCCCCTGAATGACGTTCGGCTGTTCCTGCATCAGTATTCGGCGTCCGTCCACTCCCTGGATGGCTTCCGGTGAGAGCCCCGCCTCCCCCCCATCACTCTGTCCTTCCTTTGTGGGCGCATTCCGGGCTCCCTCTTCACCCACCCCCCGGGGGGCCTCCATGGACCCGCATCCCCCGCTGCGCCCCTGAGGTCCCGGGGCCTGAGCAGCCTGACTCCCGCCCTGTGTCGGGTTTGCTGTCCAGGAACAGGGCACGGGGAGGACAGTGAGGCTGAGGGGCCGCTGGGCAGGGGTGCGGGGAGTGGCAGTCTCTCCTCGCTGTCCCCGCAGGCACCAGGCGCTCTGGGACCGGTACATGGGCACCCTGCGGGGCTGCCTCCTGCGTCTCTACCACGACTGAGGCCGCCGCCAATAAAGCCGCCAATGACATAGAGGAGCCTTGCGTGGTGCCGGCCGGGGGTTCGGGCAGCATCCCCACGTGCATGCGTGCGTGTGTCCGGTGTGGCATGCCTGTGTAGGGTCAGGTGTGTGGGGGGGGGCGAGGGGGTGAGGTGCGTGTATGATGGGTGTGTATGAGGGGTGCAGCGTGCCCGTATGGGGGTGAAGGAGATGTAGGATGAGGTGTGTGGGGGTACGTTGCCAGCCCTGAAGAGCATGCCAGGTGGGAACGGTGTCTGTCCTCTCCCTGGCAGACCCTGCCCACAGGACAGCTGACCTGCCAGCCAGGGGGCGCGGGGGTGGAGGGGCTGAGTCAGGCCCCCGTGTGCCCCGCCTGTCACCCCAATGCGTCTGCCCGGATGGCGGGGCCTCATCTCGCTTTATTTTAGCCAGAGCACAACAGTTTCCGGGGTGCCAGCCCAACTTGGGGCGGGGGGCTCAGCGCGGGCAGGGATGTCGCCCCAGCTGGTCCAGCAGGGCAGTGAAGGGGTACTTGGTGATGCCGCAGGTGTTGCTCCCACGGTGCAGGCGGAAGTAGCCCTGAGGAAGGACCCGGGGTGAGGGGACGCCTGGCCCGCCCGTGCCCCCACCCCGGAGGTCCTGCTCACCTTCTCACCCCACTCGACCCCCCAGGAGTTCTTCAGGAGCCAGTATGGGATAGAGGGGCGCGGGCGAGGCCGCAGTGCCGTGGTGGCCTGGCCCAAGTTCTTGCCAAAACCCACCAGCAGGACCACGTGATCCACCACCCGTGGGTCACAGTCAGCGGCCGTTGCCTTGATCACGCCCCGGGTGTACAGCTGCGGGCGAGAGGCGCGAGTGAGGCTCTGAGTGAGGCTCTCTGGGGGCCCCCCAAATTCACCCTCTCCCCTGCCCACCTGCAAGAGCTTTCTGTTGATGGTCACCGTGATGGGGCTGTGGTTGGCCAGGTAGGCAGCCATGTCTGGGTGGAAGCAGCGTTGGCCCTGAGCACCTGCTCGCCTCCTGGGGTCTGTCTCCCCCCAGCACCCCGCACCTCCATTGCTGCTCCTGCCCTCCACCCGCCAGCCCATGTCTACATGTCTGCACCCTCCACCCATGTCTACACACACATACACACACACACACACACACACACATCCTGCCCATGTCTACACACAACACACACCCTGCCTGTGTCTACACACACACATACACCCTGCCCGCGTCTACACACACACACACACACCCTGCCTGTGTCTATACACACACCCTGCCCATGTGTACACACACACACATTCTGCCTATGTCTACACACACTGCCCATATCTACACACACACACCCTGCTTGTGTCTGTAGATATACCCTGTTACCCTGTGTCTACATGCGCATGCACACCCTGCCCATGTCTACACACACACATACACATATACACCCTGCCCATGTCTATACACACACACACCATGCCCGTGTCTACACACAACACACACCCTGCTTGTGTCTATACACACACTCTGCCCATGTCTACACACACACACACACACACCCTGCCCCTGTCTATATACACACACACCCTGCTTGTGTCTATACACACACACCCTGCCTGTGCCTACACACACACACCCTGCCTGTGTCTGTACATATACCCTGTTACCTTGTGTCTACATGCGCGCACACACCCTGCCCATGTCTACACACACACACACACACACACCCTGCCCCTGTCTATATACACACACACCCTGCTTGTGTCTACACACATACACCCTGCCTGTATCTGTACATATACCCTTTTAACCTGTGTCTACATGTGCGCACACACCCTGCCCGTGTCTACACACACACACACATATACACATATACACCCTGCCCGTGTCTGTACACACACACACTCTCCCCATGTCTGTACACATATCCATGCCCTTTTCTACACACACACCCCCACACACACATCCTGCCCTTGTCTGCATCCACATGGCGCACACTCCTCCCGCAGCCTCTTTATCCTCACTGCCCCCCTGTGCCTCCCTCCGCGCACCGTGCTCGTTCTTGGGCACCATGGCGAAGTCGTGGATCCAGGCCACCTTCCTGTGCTCCCTGGCCCGGCACCTCTGGGTCTTGCAGTCCTTCCTGAAGGGGTAGTCTTGCTCGCTGGCCAGGCCGCCTGCAGGACAGCGAGCAGGAGATGGGGTTCCACACCCTCAGCCGGCACCCACTCACTGATGGGGGCTGTGGGGAGCGTGTCAGGGCCCACGCCCCCACCCGGCAGCCTCACAGTTGTCACAGTTCGGGGCCCACACCCCCACTCGGCACCCACTCACTGTTGTTGAGAACCGTGAAAAATGCGTCCCACACAAAGCCTCCCTCGTGGCCTTTCCCGCAGCGGTCACAGTCGATTAGCTCTGGGTCAGGAAGGGGAGTATGGGTGACCGGGGCCCTGCCTATGCCCCCCACCCACCCCGGGCCCCCTCTCCCAGCGCACCCTGCACAGAGACGTTCACTTTGTACTGCTGCCCGATGGCCCACAGGGCCTCGATGTTGTCTGCCGCCGCCATGGCCCAACAGCACTTACACTGTCCCTGGAAGGGGGAAGGGGTGAGGGGCCCACCAGATCCCCCGTGCTCCCCACCCCGCCCCCCGCGAGGCAGGTACCTGGTTCCTGATGGGGGAGATCACATCAGCTTTCGTCCAATTACAGCTGGGTGGCACCGGTGCGCCCCACTCTTCAACCACGGCCTTTGCATTAATTTTGGGGGGCCCTGCAGCTGCCCTCCGAAGCCCATAAAGCTGGCCAAACTCCTCCTCTGGGGACAAAGACCCCGGGTCAGGCGACCTCATCCCACCAGCCGCGTACATCCTCACTGGCCATGCCCACATCGTACCCGGAGAGACGAGGGCTCAGCCTGGACAGGAACCAAGCTGTGTGTGTCAGGGGGGTACACCCCTCTCCAGTGACTTCCCAAAGCTCATGGGAACACGGGTCTCTAGTGATTTGGGGGAGCCCCTGTACCTCAAGAGCTGTGGAACAAAGGCCGGCTCTGTCCAGCCTGTGCCCAAGAAGGTGCCACCTTGCCAACCCCCCACTGGGGCCTGGGGTAGTCCCGCCACCTGTGAGGTCGCTGAAGGGCGTCACCCCAAATTCGGCCGTGCCCAGGGCTTTCTCCTGCAGCTCCTGGGCTCGCTCCAGGTTGCGGGCGAAGATGGCCAGCCGGCGAGCGTGCTCTGGAGGAAAAGGGGGTGTCCTTGGCTGCCCTGTGAGTCACCGGCAGCAGGAGGTGGTCCCTGGCCAAGACACATCCCACCCTCATGGTCCCTGCAGACCTCCCCCATCGGCCCCCAGCCAGGAAACGGCTGGCTAACACCCCAGCGTCAGACTTTCCTGGGGGGCTGGAAGTGGGTGCCTGGTCCCTTGAAAGCTGGTGAGATTCTGCCCCAAGCAGTGACTTAGAAGGGAAAGTGACGGTCACTGGCCACTTCCTGCTTGCACCTACACCCGTGTTGCATCACACGTCTGATCACAGTGCCGAGCGAAAGTGGGGGGCTGAGGGGTGGGGTGTAGGTTCCAGGTGCTGCAGCAGCCTGCCTGGGCTTACAGGCCGACCCCAGAGCTGTGCCTGGAAACTCAGGGTAGCAAGGGAGTCCCAGACTCGGGGGGCCCACAGGGCGATGGTATCTGGGGTACAGCAGAACGCTGCACCCCCATCCAAGCAGGCAGAAGCCCAGAGTGCCCCCAGCTCTGCCAGTGACTCCCTCATCCCTGGGATGGTGGGTTTGGGGCGGTACCTGCAGCACTGGGATAACTCCGGTTATACTGTGCCTGAAACAGTGCGAAGACCTCCTTTAGCTCCAGCGGCCGCTCGCCAGGGTCCTGCACGGGAGGAGCAGGTGAGCGCTCCTTTCTGGGACCCCTCTGGGACCCCCGCCAGCCATCAAGACTTCGGGAGAGCCGCCAACCTTGGGCTGGGCATCTGCTCCCCTGCCCACCCTCAGAGGCAGTGATCGGCCACCCACCCCCCACTGACAGAAGGTGCTTACCTGGCCCTGGACGGAGCTGTGGATGCGGGGGCCCAGGCCCACCAGCCACAGAGCCATGAGGCAAGCGCGGGGTCCTGTGAACTCCATGGTGCTGTCGCTGAAATGAAGCATCAGTGGCAGGAGCAGGAAGACTAAGCTTCTCCGGGGGCGGAGCTGGAGAAACCACAGGTGGAAACGGGGTGACAGTGGGGGCGGACCCCTCAGCACCCAGTTCACTCCTCCGCCTGCTGGTTTCCACCCAGTCTGGGCAATCTAAGGGTAAGGACATGAGGGACTGGGGCCCAGAGTGGTAGTACAGCGGGGAGGGCATTTGCCTTGCATGTGGCTGACCCAGGTTCGATCCCCAGCATATCACATGGTCCCCCAAACAATGCCAGGAGTAACCCCGAGCATCACCGGATGTGACCCAAAAAGTCAAAATTAAATAAGGGGCCAGAGCAATAGTACAGCAGGAAGGGCATTTGCCGTGCAACTAGCTGACCCGGATTCGATCCCCTGTACTCCCTATGTCCCCCCAAGCCTGCTTTTTGTTATCCCTGAGTGCAGAGCCAGGAGTAAGCACTGAGTATGGCTGGAGGTAGTTTAGGGGAAAAAAGGGGGGTACGTAAAGATGGTACAGCACTTAGGGCACTTGCCTTGCACACGGCTGACCCCGGTTCGATCCCCAGCACTCCATTTAGGTCCCCTGAGCACCATCAGGAATGATTCCGAAACACAGAGCCAGGCATTGGCCCTGACCACCTTTGGTGTGTGACCCCAAGACAAAAGAAATGAGAACAAAGAAATGGAACTGTCGGAGGTGTCGCCAAATGGCCACTGGGGGAAGTGGGTGGCAGGAAGTGACAGGAGGGGGGGCTCAGGTGGGAGAAGGTCAAGTCTGTCCTCGTGGGCTGGAGCGATAGCACTGCAGGTAGGGCATTTGCCTTGCACGCGGCTGACCCGGGTTCGATTCCCAGCATCCCATATGGTCCCCCGAGCACCACCAGGAGTCATTCCTGAGTGCAGAGCCAGGAGGAACCCCTGTGCATCGCCAGGTATGACCCAAAAAGAAAAAAAAAAGACTGTCCTGGGATCCCTCTCTGCCCCCCATCTTTAATGTACTCCACAGCCATGCAGTTCCTGCTGACGTCTGTCCAGCGCCCCCAGAGGTATAGGCCTCTGGGACCCAGTGGGTGGGTAATCATGGGGTTGAGACAGAAAAGTGCAGCCCTGAGGGACAGGAAGGAGGTGCACAGATGGCCATCTGCAAGCCGAGGGCCGGGGCGGGCGTCTGGACTGGGGCTCTGTCTACAGGCTCAGGTCAGAGTTGGAGGAGAAGAAACCGTTTATGTTGGGGGTTTCTGTGGGACGGGCTGATTCCAGGGTGCTGCTACTTTGTCTTCTCTTACTGGGAACCTTCCCCAGTGCCCGTGGCCTTCTGGACAGCAAGCAGGGTCCCTGGGTTTGGGGACAAGCGCAGCATTGCCTTTTCCCCCTGCTCCAAGCTGCTGGGTCCTGGTTCTGCACACCGAGCTGGGCCTGGGCTGCGTGTGGTCTAGAGAAGGCCCTGGTGCCCTGAGGGCTGGCAAAAGGGAGGTCCTGAAGTTTTTTTTTGTTTGTTTTTTAATGTAGGAGTACTGCTATTTATTCAGCCACTGACTAGCTAATTAAATTGGGCATAAACTCCATCTTATTTTTTTTCATAATTTTATTTATCTATTATTTTTTCTTCTTATATTTATTTATTGAATCACTGTGGGAAGTTACTAAGCTTTCAGGTTTAAATCTCGGTCACACAATGATCAAACACCTCTCCCTTCACCAGTACTCATTTTTCCCCACCAAGAACCCCAACATACCCCCCTCCCACCCCTCCCAATGCCTATGAGGCAGATGATTTCCACTTAACTCTTCTCTACATTGATTATATTCATTATTTTGACAAAAGATGCACCATTCTTGTTTAGGATTTACCCCCCCCAACAATCAGAATTGCTAAAAAGGTATTGTGAAGTACTTTGTTTTCTATAGCTGGTTATGAGAATCATATAATCTCGCTTGGCTGCAATAGTGGCCTCGCGATTTTGGATTTCTGCAAAGAGCCAGATAATTATGAGATTGGTTTCTGTGCATCCGGTGTTATGGCTGTGCCAGAGAACCACTCGTGGGGGTAACTCATGACCTCGGTAGGACGCGAAGAATGAGCCGGTACCGCCCCCCTTCCCACGAGACTGCAGTTGCCCATCAACGCAGGCTCACACCTGGCTTTCTTATAAGCTCTGAGGCAGTGGCCACCTTGCTGCTGGGGGTGGGGAGGAAAGGCAGAAGGGAGTAACAGCCTTTCCCTCCCGGGGAGGCATGGAGCCATAGTTTAACGAATGGTCCATTCACTTTTCTGCCACAAGCTGTAGGACTCTGGATTAAGTCCTTTTGGCTCTGGATCCATGGCCATTCCGGAGAGCCGCTTGTGGCGGGCAACTCATGACCTCAGTAGGGCGTGAAGGGCGAGCCGGTACTGCCCCCCTTCCCATAAGACTGCAGTTGCCCAGTCACCGCTGGCTCATACCTGACTTTCCAAGAAGCTCTGAGGTGGCGGCCACCTTGTATGCAGATGCATTTCTGCCAAAAGCCGCTGGACTTTGAGATTCTGAGTCTCTGGGATCATGGCCATTAATTAGCTTGATCAGGAGCCAGAGAGGCCATTTGTAGGCGGCGACTCGGGGGCTTGCTGGTAGGGGGAAGAAAGGGCTGGTTCCACCCCCATCTGGTGAGGCCCCACGTGTCTCGTCACTGCAGGCCCAAACCTGACTGTCCAGTGGCCTCTGGAGGATGGTGGTCACCGGGCCGCCAAGGGGAACAGGCCAAGGCACGAAATCTATTCCCACCTGGAGTAGCTCAGCGCCAGTAACCTACTGCAGGAACAGGACACATTTCTGCCAAAAGCCTTTGGGTTCTGAGGGTCGTTTCAGAGTCTCTGGGCTCATGGCCATTAAACAGTTCAATCAGGAACCAGAGAGGCCATGCCTCCAATTATATAGCTGAGCCAGAGGTGGTTTGTGGGTGTGTCTCCCGCATACCTAACTGTTGGTTGTTTACTTTCTTGGTAAACTTTACCCCAAGTTTTTGGGGTCTGGCCAAAGGCACAGCAGCAATTTTGGGGTATCTGAAAGCCTGACGGTGCCATCAGGCTGCTGATGCACTCGCCTCACAGGTACAAACTGACCTGCTGGAGGCACCATATCTCCAAGGTCCTGGAGTTCTGTGTTTCGTTTGGGGCCACACCTGGTGCTCGGTCAGGACTTACTCCCAGCTCTGCACACAGGGATCACTCCTGGCGGACTCAGGGACTCGTACGGGTGTGTCTAAGGTAAATGCATGCAAGACAAACACCTGGCCTGCCCTGCTATCTCTCCGGCCTCTCTGAGTCAAGGAGCCACCATCCTGGCCTTTGGCCTCCCGGGATCCACTCAGCAGAGCACTCAGGATCACCCGGTAGCACCTGGGCAGCAGTGAGGGTATGAACTCAAGGCCTTGTGCTTGCAAGGAAGGTGCTTGAAGCCCCTGGACCTTCTTTCAGGCCCTTCTCTTTCCTTGAATAAGAGCTCCTGTACACCAGGAAACTGGGAAGGGTTATCTGGGTTACACCCAACAGTGCTCGGCAGCCACTCCTATCTCAGTGCTCAGGGGGGATTGTTCCTGGCAGTGTTCTGGGGACCAAATAGTGCTGGAGAATGAACTCAGATCAGCTGTATCCCAGGTCTTAACCCCTCAGAGTTTTGTTTTTTGATTTTGAGGCCACATCCAGCGATGCTCAGAGGTTATTCCTGGCTCTGCACTCAGGAATTACTCCTGGCAGTAGTTGAGGGACCATCTGGGGTGCCAAGGATTGAGCCCGGGTCAGCTGTGTGCAAGGCAAATGCTTACCGGCTCTACTATCTCTCTGCCCTGCCCCAGAGGTCTTAATCAATTAATTTTTGCCACACTCACAAGTGCTCAGGGGCTACTGTTCTGAACTCAGAGGCTGCTCCTTGCAAGTGCTCAGGGGGGCCACGCAGTCCCTGGGACTGAACCCAGGCCTCCTGTATGCAAAGTGAGTGCTCAACCTAGTGAACTGTCACAGTCACTGTCCTCCCGTTGTTCATCGATTTGCTCGAGCGGACCCAGTAACGTCTCTAAATTCCACCCTTTTTGAAGTGTCCGATTCAGAGGCCCCTAGGGAGAGCTCAGTTGACAAAGAGCCTGTTTAGGCCTGAGGTTCAGGGAGGCCTTGGTGCCATCCCCACCTGCCAAGCACAATCCTGGCAGCTCTGCCTATTAAAATCCCCAGTGCCACAAATATGTAATCTCTGGGATGCCCCAACCAAGTATGCGATGCCTCCTGGTAGCAACAACCGCTAAGGGAGAAGGCAAAGTGTACAATTTCTTGCGGCCAGAGCAATAGCACAGCAGGTAGGGCATTTGCCTTGCACGTGGCCGACCCAGGTTCGATCCCCAGCACCCCTTGTGGTCCTTCAAGCACCACCGGGAGTAATTCCTGAGTGCAGAGCCAGGAGCAATCCCTGAGCATCGCTGGGTGTGACCCAAAAAAGAAAAAAAAAAAGAGTGTGCAATTCCAAGCATTTTTGTTTGAAGTCACAGATGTCCAGGGATTGAACCCAGGATGGACTTCACACATGCAAGGCAGGTGCTCTACCATGGAGGCACATGTCTGTCCAAATTAGGGACTTATAAGAAAATTTCTCAACGGAACCACCATCTCCAAATGCAACAGTTATATATACCTAGGTCGAGAAATCAACATGATGAATGACCTGGCACCTGAGTTGTGCAGGAGGAAGAGAGCGGCTTGGAATGCCTTCAAGAGTGTTGAAGAAATAACTAAGAGGACAAAGAACCTCCAGCTACGAGCACATCTCTTTGATTCCACTGTTCTTCCTGCATTAACATATGCCTCAGAGACCTGGGCCCTACGAAAACAGGATGAGAACGCTATTCGGGTCTCTCAAAGAGGAATCAAAAGAGTTATGCTGGGAATATCACGATTCACTCAAATGAGAGATAGAATCTGGAGTTCTGATCTTCATCAACGCTCAAGAATCAGGGACGCTGTCTCATTTGCCAAGACATCAAAAATCAGATGGGCTGGACACGTAATGAAGTTTACAGACAACCGCTGGACTAGAGCCATTACTGATTGGATTCCATGGGACATCAAAAGATCGCATGGACGCCCACCTACAAGATGGTCAGACTTCTTCGTCAAGACCCTGAATGATCGGTTTGAGGCTCCGCATGTTCCTAGAACGAACAGATGCCATTGGGCTACGCTAGCACGCAACCGGGATGAATGGAGACTTACTGACATCCGCTTGAGTAAAGGATGAATAACAGGGATTAAGTGATTAAGAAAATTTGCATAACCTGCACCATCTCCATAAATTTGAGCATCTCTGCACCCTATTAAATCTCATACCTATAATTGGTCACTCATTTGGGCTTTCTCCATCTCTGCTGGGGTTGGGTTTTTTTTTTGTCTCCAAATATACATCTAGATTGGGGTTGGAGAGATAGTACAATGGGTAGGGCACTTGCCTTGTACATTGCCAACCTGGGTTTGATCCTCAGCATCTCTTATGGTTCCCCGAGCACTCTGGGAGTAATGCTTGACTGCGGAGCCAGGAGTAACCCCTGAGAATTGTCAGGTGTGGCCCCCCAAACAAAAAAACAAAAACAAAAGATTCATCTAGACTTAATGTGTCTGTAAATGGAACAGAAACCGTGTTGGCTACATACAAGGCAAGGCCCCTATCCTCTGTACTATCGCTCTGGCCCTAAATTATTTTTGTAGTATTTTTTTGGGGGGGGGGGTTGGGGGCACATCAGTTCAGGATCAGTACTCCTGGCTCTATACTCAGGGGTCACTTCTGGCAGGCTCGGGGGACCATATGGGATGCTGGGAATTGAACCGAGGTTGGCTGCATGCAAAGCAAATGCCCTATCTCTCTGGCACCCTTACTTTTGTAGTTTTTAAATGAATGGCCAGTTTGCCACCTTGGCTGAGTGGAGCACTGTCAACATTGATCCCTTTGGTAGCATCCACAGCGGAACTTCTGCAGGGCTGGATCCTATCATCCTATCACGGCCTCACAGTGAGTCCATCTATGCATCAGTGAACGGACGTTGACTCTGGCTACACTGGTTCTTCAGAAGAGAGATGCAGTGAACTTTATGAAGAGTGCCCCCTACACACACACACACACACACACACACACACACACACACACACCCCTACACACATACATTTTCAGTTCTCAGGGTGAAGTGCTGGGAAGTGTGATCATTTTGAGGCCCTGCCAGACTTGTCCAAAGTGGCGGCACCAGCTAACACGCCTGCCAACAGCGTGTGCGCCGTCCAATTTCCCCACAGCGCGACACTTATTACTGCCCTTGGCTTTTTAGAGGGCTCTTATTTTTAGCCTCCTCTCCCACGGGGCTGGGAAGAATCTGGGTGTGGGGAGGAGCTCCCCAATCCTCCCTGGCACCTCGGAGCTCACCTCCGGACTCCCCAAACACACACACACACCCATACACCCACACCCACACACCTACACCATCCTCCCCTCACACACACACAGCCACTGCCCAGACGTGCGTGGGTGAGCCCGAGGAGACGCGGGATCCAAGTGGGAAGGGCAGGGAGGGTCCCCCCGGGATCCCAGGACACGCGGCCCCTTCCCGTCTGGCCCCGCCCCTTCCTGGGAGCCGGGCCCGGCCCCGCCCCGCCCCCCACCCGGGTGCGCCCTGAGCGGGGCCGGGGTCCGAGGGGACCCCTCCGGCCGCTGCTCCCGGCCCTTGCACACCCGGGCTCAGTCCTGCCTGCTCTTCCAGGGGCTTCCATTCATTATGGGCCCAAAGGGGCTGCAGCCCGCCCCTTCACGCAGCCGGGAGGATGCAGGGCGCGAGGGAGGCGACACCTGGCCGGGGCGCCCCGCGGATGGAGGGGAGGAGGGGGGACGGATGGGGAAGGGGAGGAGGGGGGACAGAGGGGAAAGTTCTGGTCTCGCCCGAGCGACTGACCACCCGGGAGCACGGCATCGAACGCTGGAGGGCTTCCCGTGCGGACCGGGGACCCGAGGCAGAGGGGGACGCAGGAGGCTCGCGGGCCCGGGACCCCGAGGTGGGCGCGCGGGGAGGGTCCAGGTGCGCGGGCTGACACTCGGCGGGGCTCAGCGACGGCCGCCGGGCGCCGGGCGCCAGGGGCAGTGTCCAGGGCGGGAGGCGCGCCCGGCGGCGCCGCGGGGGACCGGGTGGGGGCCTGCGGCCAGCCGGGGGCGGAGAAGCGGGGGGTCGGGGTCCCTCCCCCTGGCGCGGGCTCAGGAATCCGCCGAGGGGCGGGCGGAGGCGCCGGGGTGGG
Organism: Sorex fumeus; assembly: GCF_029834395.1. NCBI lineage: Eukaryota > Metazoa > Chordata > Mammalia > Eulipotyphla > Soricidae > Sorex > Sorex fumeus. Next base: position 5,070,408 of record NW_026606150.1, on the reverse strand, counting down.
CCGCGCGGCGGGCGGCGGGCGGGGGGCGCTTCCTGGGGCCGCGCGTCCAGGGAGCTGCGCGTCCGCCCGTCCGCCCGTCCGTCCGCCCGTCCGTCCGCCGGTCCGTCCGCCCGCAGGCGCTGCCGAGCCGCCGAGCCGCCGAGCCCGGGCCGCGGGACGTCGCGGACCCGAGTGAGTGACCGAGCGGCCGGCCGCGGGGGCGAGGGCGCCAGCCGCGGCCCAGTCGGCCGCAGCCCGGGGCCCGGAGGCCCGGGGGGACCGGGCGGGGGCGGGGCGGCCGGGCTGGAACCCCTGGCCGGCGGGAGGAGTGGGGCCTCTGGTGGGGGGCGGCTCCGCGACCCCGGACCTGCGCGGGAGGCTGGACGGGCGGCGGAGACGCTGACCCCCGCGCCCCCTCCCTGCCCCAGGATGCTGCCCTGCGCTTCCTGCCAGCCCGGGGCGCTGCTGCTCTGGGCGCTGCTGCTGCTGCTGCTCTTGGGGGCCGCGTCTCCCCAGGACGCCGAGGAGCCGGACAGCTACACGGTGGGGACAGTGGGGACCTGGTCTGGGCCGGGACACGGCCACCGGAGGGGTAGCAGATGCTGGGGGGCGGAGGCTCCTCCCGGTGGGTGAAGGGGGGCATTGTTTGGAGCCGGCCGGAAGGGTGGCCGCGCTCAGGCCCTGGTTGGCATAAGCCTGGTCGTCGGAGGGGCGCAGGGGCGACCACTGGCCCCCTCTGGTCCCCTTGCAGGAATGCACAGACGGCTACGAGTGGGACGCCGACAGCCAGCACTGCCGGGGTGAGTGTGTTGTGTGGGGGGCTGACCCCCCTCCGGGAACTGGGGAGGGATCTGCCGCCCGGCCTGGGGGAGTGGACGCCCGAGCCCAGTGGCCCGTCCTCTGCCAGCGCCTGTGCTGGGGGCCGGCTCCGCGCTGGAGACTGGCCCAGGCCCTTCCTGCTCGGAGAACCAGGGAGCCCTGCCCCCACCCCATTAGCGGGAGAGCAGAGGGCACTGCCCCAGAGCTGGGCACCGGCCACCGCCCGGCGCTCTCCAGCCGGCCCTGCCCCTCAGCACCAGGGGCAGTGGCTGCCGGTGTGCAAGGCCCCCGTCAGACGGGCCACGCTGGGGCTTTCGGGGAGGGAGAGACGCTTCTGCAGGCAGGAGAATAAGGGCACTGTTGCAGCAGCCCTGCAGACCCCGCTGGGCGCAGGCCCCTGGACCCGCGCAGCCGTGCCCAGCAGGTTCTTCCCGCAGACGTGAACGAGTGCCTGACCATCCCCGAGGCCTGCAAGGGTGAAATGAAGTGCATCAACCACTACGGCGGCTACCTGTGCCTGCCGCGCTCGGCCGCCGTCATCAACGACCTGCACGAGGGGCCGCCGCCGCCAGTGCCTCCCGCCCGCCACCCGACCCCCTGCCCGCCGGGCTACGAGCCAGATGAGCAGGGCAGCTGTGTGGGTGAGTGGGTGGCCCTGGCACCCACCGAGCTTGAGCGCTCGGATGGACCTCACGCTCCGTCCTAGCTCTGCAGTGTCCTCGGGGTCGCGGGGGCAGAACTGCATCCAGAGCCTTCCTTTGTGTGGGGCCACTCAGTGGCCGGTGCCAGAGCTCCTCCTTATTCGGGCCCCCTTCCCGTCGAGATCCCGCCCTGAGAACTGCTGCTGGGGGTGGGGGGACCCCCACTCAGTCCCCTCCCCCCTTCATGCCTGCGCTCTAAACACATGACCCCAGGGTCCGTGCAGCGGGGTCCTTGCTGACCTGGCGTGGCCTGCAGCCCCCTGGGCTTTTGCCTGATAGACCTTGGCGGGTAGAGGGGACCCTCTGGGAAGAGTTTGGGGGGGTCTGCGCAGAACCCTGTTCCTGTTTGCCTGGCCGGCAGCTTGATTGCACTTTGGGGGAAGGAGCTGCCCCGGTCTCCTCTTTGGGGGCGCTGCGTTTTGGGGGAGTTGCCCCGGGCTCCTGTTTGGAGGGGCGTGCTGAGGGGGGAGCTGCCCGGACTCCCGTTCGGGGCGCTGCGGTGGGGGCGCAGCGGCTGAATGCTGTCTCCCGCAGACGTGGACGAGTGTGCCCACGCTCTGCATGACTGCCGCCCCAGCCAGGAGTGCCACAATCTGCCCGGCTCCTACCAGTGCACCTGCCCCTCCGGCTACCGCAAGATTGGACCCGAGTGTGTGGGTGAGTCCGGCCGCGCCCTGGCGTCTGACTCTCCGAACAGCGCCCTCCCCCGCCCTCCGACTGCGGCTCCCGCCACCCAGACCCAGCCAAGACCACCACCGGGGAGCCCAGGTCTGCCGTCACCCGAGCGCCCCCTGATCCCTGCCCCCGTGTGTCCCCTCCCAGACATAGATGAGTGTCGCTACCGCTACTGCCAGCACCGCTGCGTCAACCTGCCCGGCTCCTTCCGCTGCCAGTGTGAGCCGGGCTTCCAGCTGGGGCCCAACAATCGCTCCTGTGTGGGTGAGGCTGGGCCCAGCCCGGGGGGCAGGCAGCCCCCTTAATGACCAGCCCCAGTGAAGGGGGGGACTCAGAGCTGCTCTTCGGCTTTCACCCGCCCCTGTGTCCCCTCCTCCCACATCCTCAGATGTGAACGAGTGTGACATGGGGGCCCCGTGCGAGCAGCGCTGCTTCAACTCCTACGGGACCTTTCTGTGTCGCTGCCACCAGGGCTACGAGCTCCACCGGGACGGCTTCTCCTGCAGCGGTGAGACCCCCCAGCCGCCCTCCTCCCCCGCTGACTTCTGTACCCACACATCTCCCGTGTCCCCCAGTGCCACCAACCCCCAGGGGGAGCAGAGGCTGAGCAAGGATGTGGGTTCCCCTCCCCAGGGAGTCTGGCCCAGCTGGACTGTGAACCCGTCGCTTTTGTAAAGTGGGTGGCCTGGAGGGGTGAGTGGCACAGGACAGCGGAGACGAACGGTCCTGCGCAGTGGCACTTTGAAGTGCTTTGAACTGCCCCTTCTCCAGAACCTTCCCTCACCTCCTTGGCCTCATTTAATCCTGCCAACCAACCTATGAGGTGAGTAGGATTTTCTCCTTCCTCTGCAAAATGAGGACACTGATATCTCCCTCAAGGTTTGTCAGGCGGAATTACAAAACGCTAATAAGTCCCGCGTAGCCGATGATTCAGTGGAGAAGTTAATTGACCTGTGTGAGTGGCGTGGCCAGGGCGGTGCCAGGCGCTGCTGAGCTGTCTCCACCCTGCCTTCTTGCCCCTTGGCTGGCAGTGTTACCTGCCAGGTCCTGCTCTGTGGCCCTGGCACTGAGTGAGGCCGCAGGAGGGGAACCTGGGTGAGGCCTGTCTGGCGCTTGGCTGAAGGCGATTAGCAGGGACTGGGCAAGCTATTGAAAGTAGGGAGGATGTTCTGGGCTCTTCTGGGCTGTCCCACTCCTGCTTTGGGGGGATGTGGGTATAAGTCTTGGTTCACACTAGCTTACGGCTGACTCCTGGCTCTGTGCTTAAGGATCACTCCTGGCAAGGCTTAGGGAGTGATCCTCCCCCATGCTGTGCCAGGGAATGAACCTGGGTCAGCTGCGTGCAAAGCAGGAACCTTACCCACTGTACTAACTCCCTGGCACACCCTCTCCTTTCACGGACTGGGAAAACGAAGGTGCCCGAACTCAATAGGGTTTTTTTTTTTTTTGCTTTTTGGGTCACACCTGGCGATGCTCAGGGGTTACTCCTGGCTCATGCACTCAGGAATCACTCCTGGCGGTGCTCGGGGGACATATGGGATGCTGGGAATCGAACCTGTATTGGCCATGTTGGCTGCGTGCAAGGCAAACGCCCTACCCGCTGTGCTATCGCTCCAGCCCCAGGGTTTTTAAATGTTTATTTTTTGGCTTTTTGGGTCACACTCATCAATGCTCAAGGGTTACTCCTGGCTTTGCACTCAGGAATTACCCCTGGCGCTGCTCCAGGGAGACCATATGGGATGCTGGGGATCCAATCCAGGTTGGCCACCTCCGAGGGAAGCGCCCTCCCCACTGTTCCATCGCTGTGGCCCCCAAGGTTTTAAAATGCTTCATTTAAAATGCTCTGTCTGGGCCAGAGCACAGCAGGCAGGGCGTTTTGCCTTGCATGCGGCCAACCTGGGTTCGATCCCCGGCATCCCATATGGTCCCCCAAGCACCGCCAAGGAATAATTCCTGAGTGCAGAGCAAGGAGGAACCCCTGTCCATGGCCGGGTGTGACCCAAAAAGCAAAAATAAATAAATAAATAAAATGCTCTGTCCGAGACAGTGGTTTGTGGCCTGGGTGGGCCTTCTTTCAAAGCACTGTAGCCAAATATGCTTTCGGGGGCTGGGGGGCAGGTCTCGTACCCCCAGTTCTCACAGTCCGCCAGGGGGCGCGCCCTCAGCCAAGGCAGGTGTGTCTCAGGCCTTGCCCTGCGCGATGTCCTGACGCCCACCTTCCCGCAGACATCGACGAGTGCAGCTACTCCAGCTACCTCTGCCAGTACCGCTGCGTCAACGAGCCAGGCCGCTTCTCCTGCCAGTGCCCGGAGGGCTACCAGCTGCTGGCCACGCGCCTGTGTCAAGGTACAGGTTGCCCAGGTGGAGCGGGCAGTGACGTGAGGGGCTGGTAGCCTGACCGCCGGGTTCCAGCCCCTCTCCCCTGGTGCAGACATTGACGAGTGCGAGTCGGGTGTGCATGAGTGCTCTGAGGCCCAAACCTGCGTCAACTTCCATGGGGGCTACCGCTGCGTGGACACTAATCGCTGCGTGGAGCCCTATGTCCAGGTGTCCGACAAGTGAGTCAACACCATGGCAGGCAACCCTAGAAACTACAACTCCCAGAGGGCCTTGCAGCGGGGCGGCACCTCCTTGGCGAGAGAGTGCCCCGAGGGCTGATGGGAACTGTAGTCCTAACCACGGGTGCTCGTGTCTCGCACAAGCGGGACGATCCGGCGAGGACCGCGAATTTGGGGGAGATGGGCCAAGTTCAAGGGCTGGGCCGGGCCCTCATGCATATTCCCACGCGGGCCTCTAGCCGCTGCCTCTGTCCGGCCTCCAACCCCCTGTGCCGGGAGCAGCCGTCGTCCATCGTGCACCGTTACATGAGCATCACCTCGGAGAGGAGCGTGCCTGCCGACGTGTTCCAGATCCAGGCCACCTCCGTCTACCCCGGCGCCTACAACGCCTTCCAGATCCGTGCCGGGAACTCGCAGGAGGACTTCTATATTCGGGTACGGCACCCCCGCCCCTACCGCAGGCGGCCTTAAGGGGAATCCGGCTCCAAACTAGCGGCGCCCTCCCCTGAGCGCCCCCTGGTGGCGGCCCTGCTGCAAGAGGGAGGTAGGGGTGAATCAGCAGGGACAGAGGGTGACTTGCCAGCGGTTTGCCAGACCTGTCCTCCCCAGCAAGCACTTGTCCTGACCCGTTACATGCAGTTCCGGTGACACACTTGGACACCGGGTTCCAGGCCCTGTATTGGACCTTGGCCCCTTGGCCGGGATAAGAAGGGGAAGGCATGGGGGACTCCCGTTCCCCTCAGTGGAGCTGTCGGGACCCAGCGGTTCAGGACCCGGCGGTTCTGGCTATCAGTAAGGGTTGTCTGCTACCAGAATGATTTTTCCCCTTGCTGAAATGGGGTGCGCTGTGGGGGTGCGGGCTTCTCCAGATCCTAGAGGCCGCACCCCAGCCTGCATCACTAGCCCTGCTTAGATGGAAGCAAGCAGCACGGGAGACTCCTGGGGCCAGTGTATCCAGCTGGGTGGTCTCTGCCCCCATAGCCAGCTGGGGCTTAGAGACACAGGCATGGAGGCAATAGGGGAGGGGCCTGTGCCCAGGCTGACACCATCGGCATGTCCCCCACCCTGCAGCAAATCAACAACGTCAGTGCCATGCTGGTCCTCGCCCGGCCCGTGACGGGCCCCCGGGAGTACGTGCTGGACCTCGAGATGGTCACCATGAACTCCCTCATGAGCTACCGGGCCAGTTCTGTCCTGAGACTCACCGTCTTCGTGGGGGCCTATGCCTTCTGAGGAGGGAAGGGGCGTCCCTGGCGCTGGGGCTCAGGGAGGGGTGATGTGTTCTGTGTAAGGTGTGCGGGGGCGGTGAGAGAGGCAATAAAGGGAGAAAGACGGCGCTCCGGTGGTCGAGGTGGCTGGGTACTGCTGCAGTGAGCCCCGTGTTGGGGTGGCGGGGGTGGGTGCTGGTGGCGTAAAGGGGGCGTCTCTGCCCAGGACCTGCCTCCTGTGCCCCGCGGCTGGGACTGGTCTGAGTCCCCAGGGGAGGAGAGGGGCAGCTCCAGAGCCTGCTCCAAAACGGGCAGGTTAGTGTGCAGGGGTGCAGTGCAGCCCCTACCCCCACCCCTCCCACCATCCATCTGGGCACAGCCCCACTGCTTCCGGAGCCCCGTCTCCCAATCCATGCAGTGAAACACGCACACTCGTTACTGCATTCCACTCTCTCTCTTGCCAGCACCAGACCGCTGTGGGGCAACGCAGCCTTGACATGACCGAGAACCCTCAGAACCCAAAGTAGCTTCCAAGCTGCAGGGCCCCCCCAGGCCTGGATACTGGGGTTCCTCTGTAACACAGCAGGCCCGCGGGAGCTGAAGGGAGAGGCCGGCTGGGTTGGGGTGGCGGGGCAGGGGTGCCGCATGGCTCGGCTCAGGTCAGGGCACCTGTGCTGCAGTACAGCTGTGCCAAGGTCCTGCTGAGCACAGGGCCCAGGTTCCTGCAGAGGAGAGGCTGGTGAGAGGGGGCCCGGCTGGGCAGCCCCTGTCCCTCTGGGGTCCGGCGGTCGCTCACCTCTGCAGCCGGCCACACTTGATGGTGCTCAGTAACATCTCCTGTTCCTTGGGGGTGGCGCAGGCGTCGTAGGCGGCCAGGAGGCTGCGGTGTGGGAGGCACGCTGAGTTTCTGAGGCTTAACTAGTGCACTGCGGGGCTCACTCTGCTTGGCTATTTACTTTTCAGTTTTTTGGGTCACGCCCAGGGATACTCAGGGGTCACTCCTGGCTCTGCACTCAGGAATTACTCCTGGCAGTGCTTACGGGACCTTACAGGATGCTGGGGATTGAACCCCAGTCGGCTGTGTGCAAAGCAAACACCTTCCCCGCTGTACTATTGTTCTGATCCCGTGTGGCCATTCTTTTTTGTTTTGGGGCCACCCCTGGTGGTGCTCAGGGCTGACTCCCGACTTTGGCACAGGGATCACACCTGGTGGGGTGCTGGGGACTGAACCCGGGTATGCCATGGCTAAGACAAGTGCCCGACCCGCTGTCCTCTCTCACACTCCCCATCTGACCACTGGTCCAGAGGCCTTTCCCAGGAAGCATTTTCTGCTGTACCAGGACATCGGGTCCCCAGCTATCTCTGTCCTCACCGCCTGTCTCCATGAGCCCCTGGGGTTCGGCTGGGGCTCTCTAGAGTCAGATCCCTCCACCGAGCCTGGGTCCAGTGTGGCGCCCTGAGGAGGCGGGCATACCTGGCAGGGGTGCTATAGCGATCCACCAGTGCGGCCGCCTTCTCCCCACTCACTCCCCGAATCTGCATCAGCTGCCGAGCGAACACCTCCCGCACTGACTGGGCCTGCGGGGACAGGGGTGACCCGTGTCAGAGCGGGAGCAAGAGTTCTGGGGTTGGGAGGCCCCCCACCAGTTCAGGGCGCCTGGCGCCTGGCTGTGAGGACCCAAGGGCTCAGGCGGGATCTGCCGACACCCAGGGGGGCCATTCCAGCCACATGCAGCCCTGCCTGGGGACCGAGTGGGCCGGGCCTCGGGGACACTCATCCACCCCTTGGGCCCCTCTCCCCGGCCCCCACCTTGTTCTTCATGGCTCCAGCGTTGAAGTCACTGAAGGTGAGGAGGGAGCAGAGGGGGTTTGGCGGGGGGCCGGCCCCGGGTTCCGGGTCCCCTGAGGTGCCCCAGGGGCGGCTGCGGAGAGTGTGGCCCTGGGGGGAGAGGATGAAGACCCTCAGGTTCAGCGGGGCAGCGGGGCCGGGGGCTGCGCGTGGGCCCGGCTCACCTCATGCAGCCTCTGCAGGCCGCGGGTCAGGAGGGCGAGATAGGCCGCGGTCTCCTTGATGTCCGCCGTGCGCTTCACGAAGAAGCCATCGATGACCTGCGACAGACAGGGCCAGGAAGCAGGGGACTCCGGCCGCCCCGCCCCGCCCCCACGGGCCTGCCCTCACCTGGGTGTTGGTGATGGCCTGCAGCAGCGTGCTCTCGGGAAGGCTGAGGTTGTGCATGGAGCCAAAGGCCTCCACCAGGTACACCCGACGCCCCAGGCCGCAGCGCTTCAGCCGGAACTGGGGGGGGGGGAGGGAAAGTTGAGTGTGTGCCCCCCCCCCGTCCCCTGGGGGCCACCTGTCAAGCCCCCAGAGCGCCCGCGTGTACTCCCTGACTGGGCTCAGTCCGCAGCCAGCATGGGCCATTCGGGCCTCGTCACCCAGACCGCAGGGCCAGGCTTCCAGGGGTCCCACACAGACACTGCACCTTGCCCGCCCCCCCAGGATCTTCCAGGGGTCTGGCGTAGGGGCAACTGGCTGGAGTCCCCAGCCACCCAGAAGTGCCCCCGATTCCTGGCGGACACGGTACCTTCTGCTCCCGGAAGCGGCCGTCGATGATGCTGCTACATAGGTCATCTGTGCGCTTGCGCTCCACCACGTGGTCCAGGACCAGCTCCCGGGGGTTTGCTGCCGGCCGACGGGGAGGATCCCGTGAGCAGGCGTCAGTGCCCAGAGCCCCGCCGCTCCCGCCACTCTGGCCCCAGCCTTACCAGGGTCCTGGGGCTGGGTCTCCTGGGCCACCCACACGAAGTCCCCGACGTGGAGTCTGCGCACTGAGTGCGCCACGCGCAGCCGCTGCAGCTCCCGGAGCAGCTCGGCCCGGTGCCCTGCACTGCAGTGGCCAGGCGAGGTCAGGGCGGGCTGGCATGGGGGGCGCGGGGGCTTCCATCCGCCTCCCCCGCCCGCCTCACTCACCCTTTGGCCTCCCCGATGTCCACACACAGGAGCACCCGGTACTCGCCAGGCTTCAGCTCCAGCGCGGCTGGCTGCCCACTCCCTTCGCTGGCTCCGCTGCAGGGGTGAGGGTGGCAGGGTCCAGCTCAGCTATGGGTGGGTGATGGGGTGGGGGGGGCCTCAGCCCAGCCCCTCCTGCTCCCTGCTCGCCCCTGCCTCACCATTCAGCCGAGGCCTCTCGTGGGTCTTGGGGGTCCTCCCGGGGGGCTTCCCCGGACCCCAGGCCCACATCCAGTGAGCCCTGGCCCTCCGCCGCGGCCAGCTTCTGGGCCAGCGCCAGGCCCTCCGGGGTCAGTGAGTACCTGGCCGGCAGGGAGACACACAGGCCCGCTTCACCTCAAGGACTCGCCCCCGCTGCCTTTCCTAAGCCTGCAGGCAGGGCCACGCCTGCCATCCGTGGGCACCACGGAGACACGCACCTCCGGGGGATACTTCAGGGATGCGGTAATGGCTTCCAACACAGGCCAGCCCCCGGAGAAGCCTCCTGCAGTCCCGGAGTTCTGAGCCCGTTCCATGCAGCGTCCTCGGCAAAGCCACCCTGCCTGCACCCCCAGTTGGGTCCTCAGCAGCACTGCCCCTCATTGCAACCCACTTTGAGCTCTCAGACCCAGCAGTGCAGAAGCCAGGCTTGGGGGGAGGAAGGCTTTCCTTCCACGCTGCCCACCAGGGTGCGCTGCCCACCTGGCCGGTTGGTGGGTCCTGAGAATGAGGTTTCTGCTGAGCAGGGTCCGGAGGGCGGGCCAGCCTCGGGCATTTCCAGGGGCCGCCTGCCCATGGAGCAAGAGACCCTTAGGGACCTCATAACCCACACCCGGGGGTCCCCACAGTTTCCCCCCACCCACTGCTCACCCGTGGCGCTGTCTGGGCACACTTCTGCAGCAGCTCCTCCTTGGTGAGGAAGCCGTGGCCATCCGGGTTCTGGCGTTGGGTGGAGAGGGCAGGGTGAGGTCTGAGTGGGGGACACCCCACTCCCCAAACTACCCCCACCCCCGGCCAGGCACTGACCAGATGCTCCTGGAAGAGCAAGAGCAGCAGAGCCCGAGCCCTCGAGTGCCGGGCTGGCCAGTAGCTGCCGCGGCCTCCGGCTGTGGCCTCGCTCATTGTCTGGAAAGAGAAGGGGGCTGAGGGTCCCACCCCGCTGCACCCCCCTCTGTCAAGAGGGGCGAGAGGATGGGACAGCACACAGCAGGGGCACCTGCGTGAGTGCTGGGCGCAGGGCAGAGGCGCTAGGGGCGCAACACTCGGGAAAGTGACCCCACAACTTACAAAGCTTGGCTCCCCCAAACAGCCCAACTGGCCCCTTAACCAACGTAGACCGGAAACGAAGACCCTGGTGAAACAGGCCATTTGCTCCAGGCCAGGCACTCCTGGAGGCCAGGCCGGGGCCAGGGCCGTTAGTTCCGGGAGCCGGAAGCTCTGACTCCCACGCCCCCCAACTTTCTGCCCCACACCGCGCACCCCCTCCTCTCTGGCACCCAGGAGTCGCGGTACCTGCGTTTCCGCCTCTGCAGCTGGCCCTTCCCCGGTGGGGCTCGGGGCTCCGGATGGTGACGCGGAGGCCCGGTCACCTGCGGAAGGCCCGGGCGGTCACGCTGTGCTCGCGGAGGAGGCGAGGCCCGGGCGCGGGGGGCCAGAGGGGCGCACCTGGGGGCCGTCCCCGCCCGCGCTCACCGCCCGACGCCCGGTGCTGCTGCAGCCGCTGGTCCAGCATGCGGCAGAGCCCGTCTCCGAAGTGCTGCAGGATCTTGGCCTCTTTGCCGCTGCGCAGGGGCAGCGGGTACCGCCGCAGGGAGCGCAGCGCCTGCGGGAGGGGAGGAAGGGAGGGCGGAACCGCGTCGGGCCGGGCCGGGCCGGGCACCCCCCGCCGGCACCAGTCCCGCCTCGGGCGGCCCGGGACCCACCCTCTGAAACACGAAGCGCGTGCGATGCCCCTTGCTGGCGGCCTCGTCCCGCCACTCGGTCAGCCAGCGGACGAACAGCGGGTTGGGGCACACCGGCAGCGGGCGCTTCCGGCCCAGGCGGACCGGCGCCGCCATCAGCCGCGGGGCGGGACCCGTGGCGCCGTCTCCCGGGGGCGTGGGGCGGCCCCGGGATTCGAACACCCGGTTCGGGTGGGGCGGGGGCGGGACTTCCGGTCGCGTGGCCCCGCGGAGGGGGTTCTCGTAGCGCGGAGCCTCCCTCGACGCGGCAGGTGTCGGGCGGGAGCGCCGCGGCCCGCTCGGCCCCTCCCGCCCCCGTTTCGGATCAGCCTCGGACTCTCGCCTCCCGGACCCCGAACCTTGACCCGTGCCAGATTCCGAGAGCGGGTCCCCTCGGCGCCGCGACGGGGCCGACAGCGCCCCCGCTTGCCCTGGAGGACCGGCGGGGCCGGCGCCCGCTCACCCACCTGGGGCTGGGGGTGTCCCGCGCTCTCGCCCCTCTGGGCTGCAGGGAGAGCCCGGCAGGTGGGGCTGGGGGACACATCGGGGCCGGTGCTTGCAGGAGGGACAGCTAGGGACGTGGGGCGGGGGGGGGGACAGCCAGCCAGGGCACGAGAGGAGCGCAGGAGGAGCTGCTGGCCCCTCGGAGGAAGCGGTTGCTCCCGAGCCGGCTGCCAAGCCGGGCAGGAGCGCGGAGTCGAGGACCAGCGGGGGGAGCTCGGCGCTGGGAGGACAGGGGCGCGAGGACAGAGTCGGGAGCGAGGGGGACAAAGGAGCAGATGCCGGGCATCCTGGCGGGCTGGATCGGGGGACGGAGGGGGGCACGCGGTCAGATGTGGGGGTGCGGCCGAATGTTCAGAATCCAGGGGTTTGTGGCTCGTTGGAGCTGGAGGAGCCTCGGGAGGTTCGAGATGACGATCATACAAATGGATTCCCGGCTGAGAGACCCGTACAGAGGACCTGGGAATGAGGGTCTCACGGGGGGGGGGCGACGTGCCGGAAGCGGCGAGGGGCTGGCTGTCGGGGGGCCTTTGCAAGGAGCCGAGGGGTGGGGGGGTAGGCGGGCTCGAGGCGCCGGGCCCGCCCCTCCAGACTCCGCCCAGCCGCGGTCCCGCACCCCCAGGCGGCGGGAGCCCGCGACTCCCGCCCGACGCTGCCTTATAAGGAGCCTCCAGCCGGCGTTCGGGTTCGCCCCGCCCCCCCATGTCTCTTGTCCTAATAAGGACATGTAGGGCATCCCGCGGCTAGGGGCGGGCGGGAGCGCGTCTCCAGGGTAACTGCGAGGTCTCCCTCCCCCTTCTCGTTGCTCTAGGAAACTACGAGGCTTGCAAAAAAGGTGGAACCGGCCTCTTCTGGCAGGGACGCAGGCTGTGCGGGAGGAGGGGGGAAGGGGCCGAGCGGCGGTCCCAGGTGGGCAGGTGGAGGCCGCGGCCCGACCTCCACTGGAGGCACCCGGGAGCCGCGGAGTGTCTCCGACTACAAGTCCCGGCATGCTCCGCGGGCGCTCCGCTCTGGGGCGTCATTCTCTGGGGTTGAAGATCGGGCGTCCAGATCTTCAGTTGCACCCATTATTCTGCTAGTGGTGTGGGGTCCCTTGTTCCCTTCTTCCGCGAGCCTGTCTTCAGTTCTTGCGGAGAGGGAGGCCAGTTATTGTTCGAGGCCACCGGGATCTCTCCGCAGTCCCCCCACTCTGTTTTCTTTTTAATAAACCGGATGTTCTCAGATCTTGCGTCTCGCTTTTTTTCGGTTATCAAATTAAACGTATGCTTGGCTAACAACTCTAGAACGAAATTTAAGTGCGACTTATTATCGGTCTCTCTTTAGTAATAGTGGCGGCATTTCTTAAACCCCTTAAGAGATTAACTAAAAATCCTCTAAGGAAAAAAAAAGGGGGGGAAAGAGTTGGATGCAAAGACTCCCTGCCCCTTCTACCTTTATTACTTGGTGAACCTGCCAAACATGTTATAAAGCAAGGGTGAAATTCTATTCTCGAAGATTTCCTTGGAAATGTTTCCCCTTTTGTATGTTTTCCGCTTTAGTGAATTTGCAGACACTTTTTTTTTAGGTGGCATGGGGGGTTGCTCATTGATCAGTGCAAGATTCTTTAGACGTGCCAGTCCCTTAGTCAAGGACTGCATTTCTGGTCCATCGTGGCGTCGATTCAGAAGAGCAAAAGACTGACTCACTTGAGGCTTCTGAAGCCAGAATGGGTCAAGCTGGACCTTGGGAAAACCGTTTCCCTGCGCGGTAAAAAGCCGCGAAATCCGGGCTCATTTTCGGGTCAGATTACCAAGCGCCAGGGCCTCGGCTCAGCGCAGAGCGTTTCCTGAAAACTCGGGCCAATCGGCGAGCGCTCCGCGGCACGGCCCGCCCCCTGGGCGGAGACTTCCGGCCGGCAGTGCGGCGCGGCGCGAGCGGCTGCCTGCAGAGACTGTTACCCAGCGAGCCCGGGGGCGGCGCAGGCCCCTCGGACTCCATTTCCCGTCGGCCCGCGGGGGGAGCGCCGGAAGCCCGCCCCGCCCCTCATTGTGCGGCTCCTACTAAACGGAAGGGGCCGGGAGAGGCCGCGTTCAGTCGGATCCCGGCAGCAGCTGCGGCGCCCGCGTCTTCCCGAGCTCTCGTCGCCGTCTCCTTTTCGCTTCCGGAAACATGGTGAGCGCCGAGCCCCGGCGTCCGAGGGGAGGCGGCTGCGAGCCTGTCGCCGCGCGCGCGGCCGCGGAGGGCCGAGGAGGGCGACGCCGGCGCCCCCTCCCCCAGCGCCCCGGGCGGGATGGGGGTCTCGTGCCGAGGGGCGGGCGGCGGCGGGCCGCGCGTGCGCGCCCGCGGGCGGCGGCGAGGGCCGGTGCGGACGCCGCTCGCGCGCCCCCTGGACGCCCGCTCCCCTCCCCCACCCCGCTGGTGCGCCCGCGCGGACACCGGCCGTGGGGGAGGGGTCCGGGCCGCGCGCGCCCGCCCCTCGGGGGAACCAGCCGGGGGCGCGCGCCGCGGGCACACGCGGCTCCTCGGCCCGGCCCGGCGCGGCCGGGGGCGGCGGAGGAAAAGCGCGCGAGCGTCCGAGGCGCGCGCGCCCCACCCAGGCTGTTCCTGTCTCCTCGTCACCCGCCCTCGGCCGGCGGCTGGTGGCGAGCGCAGGTGGCGGGGATGCGGGACGCCCGGCGGGGGCGGCGGGGTGCGGGCGCCCGGTGGACGCGGCCCAGCTCGCGGCCCCAGCGGACTGCCGGGGTGCTGGCGGCCGGCGCGTGCGCACTCCGCGCCCGGGCGCGCGCGGCGGCCCCGGAGCCCGGGACCCGCGGGGGCCGCTCGCTTCCCCGGATGGGGCCCGAGGGTGGAGCCGAGTTTAGGGAAGTGACCCGGGCGGCCGCCGCCCGGAAGCCCCCGAGGCCCGCGGGAGCCGCAGCTTGGGTAACTCGGCCCCGGCGCGCACCCGCACCCCGGCGGCCTCCGCGGTGACGGCGCTGCGGCCGCTGCCTGCGGACTGCGCTCCGGGAGGGGACCGGGCCGGGCCGGCCGCTGGCCCCGCCTACTCCGGAAGCGGCGGCATCACGTGGCCCGCTTCCTCTGCAGTTCCGGGAGGGGGGGCGCGACCGATTTCGCTAGGGACCGGCGCCCCGTCCCGGCCAGGATGTCCTTAGCAGCGCCCCGACGTTTCGGGGCGCGCCGTGTGCCTGTTCCCCGCCAGAGGTCTGGACCCGCGTTGGTCACCGCGGCGGGGTCGCTGGCGGGGGCACTCCCGCGGAGAAGAGCATCGTGTAGGGAGTAAGTGCCCTTGCAGTGGGACAGCCGCGTTGGAGCGCAGCGCAGTTAGTGTTCCCTCTAGCATTGGGGGCCTGGGAGCAGGGGACAGTAGCTGCTGGCAGATGTGTCCGGGTCCCTCCCTTTCTCGGGTCTGGGAAGCTGCGTCAGCACTCTGGACTCGAAGCTGACGGGTCCCCCGAGCTGGGAGTTGGGGCTCCTGGTCCTCTGGTCCCCTTGTGGGGCTCCGTGTCTAGCCTGAGGGGTGGGGACGGCGCTGCTCTCCCTGGGGACAGTCCCTGCTGCCCCTTGACTCTGGGCGTGGCGTGATCCTTTGCGATGTGGGTGGGGAAACTGGCACCTGTCAAGGGAAGGAGTGGCTCGGCCTGGGGGCTCTTCTCGTGGCACCCTATCTCCCGAGAGAGCAAGGGCAGCAGTTCCCGGAGGCTCTTCCTCACCGGGCGGGTGTGGCTTGTCCCCCAGGCTTCCGGCGTGGCTGTGTCCGATGGTGTCATCAAGGTGTTCAATGACATGAAGGTGCGCAAGTCGTCCACCCCCGAGGAGGTGAAGAAGCGCAAGAAGGCAGTGCTCTTCTGCCTGAGCGAGGACAAGAAGAACATCATCCTGGAGGAGGGCAAGGAGATCCTGGTGGGCGACGTGGGCCAGACCGTGGACGACCCCTACGCCACCTTTGTCAAGATGCTGCCCGACAAGGACTGCCGCTACGCCCTCTATGACGCGACCTACGAGACCAAGGAGAGCAAGAAGGAAGACCTGGTGTTCATCTTCTGGTGAGCCCTGGCAGCTGCCTCCAGGGACCTCTGTGGCTCTGGGCCCTCCCTGGGAGGGGGTGTCTGTGCTGAGGCGGACTGGTAACAGCCAAGTGTGGGTGCTAGTGGCCAGCCCAGGGGGGGTCTTAGAGGGCGGTAGGCCATTAGCTCTGAGTAACAGGCGCCTTCCCTCCCAGGGCCCCAGAGTCTGCGCCTCTTAAGAGCAAAATGATCTACGCCAGCTCCAAGGATGCCATCAAGAAGAAGCTGACGGGTAAGGGCCAGGGTTGGGGCCTGGGCCGGGCGGGCGCGCCGCTTCCCTTCCTCCCATCTGTTCTGTGGGCTCCTTCCCAGCCGCAGCCCCTCCCCCTCCCGCTCACAGATGCTCCCGCTTTTCCCTGCAGGAATCAAGCACGAATTGCAAGCAAACTGCTACGAGGAGGTCAAGGACCGCTGCACCCTGGCAGAGAAGCTGGGGGGTAGCGCCGTCATCTCCCTGGAGGGCAAGCCGTTGTGAGCCCCCTCCAGCCCCCTGCCTGGAGCATCTGGCGGCCGAGCTGCCTCCGGGGGTTGCAGGCTGCCCCCTTCCTGCCAGACCTGAGGGGCTGGGGGATCCCAGCAGGGGGAGGGCAAACCCTTCACCCATTTGCCAAACAGCCCCCCCACCCCCCGGACCTTCCTCTTCCCTCCATCCCCGACGGTTCTGGCCTTCCCAAACTGCTTTTTGATCTTCTGATTCCTCTTGGGTTGAAGCAGACCAAGTCCCCCCCCCCCAGGCACCCCAATTTTGGGGGACCTGTATTTTTTTTAACGACACCCCACCTCCCCACCTGCTTCCCCTTTCCCATGCTGCCAACTCTAACCACAATAGTGACTCTGTGCTTGTCTGTTTAGTTCTGTGTGTAATGGAACGTTGTGGAGATGACCCCCTCTGCGCGCCTCACCCCTCCCCTCCCCTTGGCCTCTCCACTCCTGGAGCACTAAGACTAAGGGACCTTCAATTAAAAAAACACAACAATAAAAAGCCTCCTGGTGTGGTCTTTGTCTCAGGCTCGGGGCCCACAGGTAGCAGAGGAAGGAGCCCCAGACCTGACCTCGGCCAATTCCTGCTCGTCCTCTTTGCTCCCCAAGACCGGCCCTCACGTTCTCAGGTGGTCCCGGCTGGTGTCTGGCTACTTGAGAAAGTGGAGCCGGGGTTCAGGCTGCAGGGACCCCGACTGCCGACTCCAGGCCTGCTAGCTGCCCCGCCCTGCCCAGAGGAAGGCAGCTGTGGAGTGAGCAGGCCAGGCTCCCTCATGGGCACTGTCTCTCCGTCTCAGCCCTGGCCTCTGCCTTCCTCACGGGCGGGCCGCGTGGCTGACTCACGAGGGCGGGTTGGGCCCAGGGTTGCTGTGCGTCAGAAGTGAGCTGAGCATTTAGCACACTGGGCAGGGCCGGTCAGGTGCAGCCAGGACTTCAGACCCAGTGTCCCAGCCCTGCTCCCTGTATTTAACCAAGAGGGTGTTGGCTGGGGCTCAGCGCCTTGGCCAACCTTGCCCTGGGCTCTGGCCTGCCTGTAGGGCCATTACCTGCCAGGCAGGTGAGGGTGTTCTAGAACCCTCCCAGGGTCTGCCGAGATGGTGACTTGAGACTTCTAGTTTCTGTGCCATCGACCTAAGCAGCTGGGGTGGGGGTGGGGTGGGGTCGGGGGCGTTTTCCATTGCAGGTTGGTGCATGCCGCCCTCCAGTCCAAGGGGGGTGGGGGTGGCGGCGAGCCTTGACACTGTTCTGGAGTTGAGTGTGGGCTTTGTGGGGTTCGGAAGGACCTGCTGAGCCTGGAAGCAGTTGAGGGTTCCCGCGGGGGAGCCCCGTGGAGTGTCCCTGGGGTCTGGCTTCCAGAGTGCCCCAGGAGGCCGTGGGAGTGAGGAGACGCAGTGCCGGCCGCGGTTATACAGAGCCAAGCTTTATTTCATAGGAAACAGACTGGAATGGTTGGGGCGGGTGCTCAGTCCTGGGTCTAGCGGGGCTGGCTCCGGCTTACCTGTGGCCCAGGGTGCCCATGCTGCCTTGCCATCTTGCAGGGCCTGGCACCCTGAGATGGGATTGGGGCTCGGGTCCACCTTGGGAGGTCATAGGGTATAAACCGGTGGCTACAGTGGGGGAGAGCTGGGGTCCGAGTAAAAATGTCGGTTGCGGTGGTTGCTCTAGGACTCCCCCTTGAGGGCGACAAGGGTGTTGCGGAGAAGCAGCGTGCTGGCCTGCAAGGAAACCGTCCTCCAGGTCCCTGGCCTGCCCCGCCCCAAGCCAAGGCTGCACTTCAGATAACTCGAGGCCCTGCCCTCCGCACCCCTGTTCTCAGCAAGGTGGGAGTCCTGGCAGGGCTCCTGCAGGGAGGGAAGGGTCCCGCCAGGACCTGGGGCGGGAGGGGCACTCGGATGGCCAACTCACCTTGGCGTGTTTGAGCTCCAGCTCTGCCAGCTCAACCAGGTTCTTGCGGAAAGAGGAGACGCGGCGGGACTTGAAGTCCATGAGCTCTGCGGGGAGAGGGCAGGGGATTGGGGACCCCTGGGGGCAGAGCCAGCCTCGCAGGGGACCCTGGCCCATGCCCCTTACCCTGCTTGGCCGAGTCCGAGAGTCGCTCGAAGCGCTGGCAGCACAGCTGCTGGTGGCTCTCAGCGGTCCGCACCTCCCGGTTCTTGGTGCGCGCCTTGTCCAGCGCCCTGTTGGCGTTCTCATAGTCTGCCAGGGCCCGCAGCCTCCGGTACAGCAGGTCCTGCGGCCGACGCGCCACAGGCTCACCCCGGCCCCTCGGACCCTCACCTGCCTGGCCTCCCCGTGACCCACCCCACCGGCTGCGGCCCTGAGCGCGGCCTCACCTTGGCCGCCTGTGAGTCCCGCAGGTAGTAGCGCAGCATGTCGGAGAGTTTGAGGTCCTCATCCGACGCCACCCGGCCCTCCAGCTTCTGAATCAGAGAGGTGAGGGCTGGGAAGGAACTTTGGGAGCTCTCAGGGGCCAGGGGATGCACCAGGGAAGGCTTCCCGGAGGTGGCACCTGGACCTTGGCAGGGGCCCGGGGTGGGGGTGAGGAGGAATTATGTGTGAGCCCAGGTGCTCAGGGAACCCCAAGTTGCTAGAATGGCCTTAAGTGCAAGCTAAGGACTTTGCACCTTGCATCTCGGGCAGTTTCTAGCAGGCACAGGATCGCTGGCGGGTCTCAAGCAGGGACAAGCGGCAGGCGGACAGACGTTAGAAAGGTTGGCACACACCAGTGACTTTCTTGGAAAAGAGTTCAGGAAGTGTGTGTCTGGGCCAGGATACTGGCAGCACGGTGCGGCTGGCCAGAGGCGCGTGGCACCTCCTTCACCAAGCCAGGTTTCCTGCTGCCCCCGCCACAGAATTGAGGCTCTGCCCTGCCGCCTGTTAAGCTGGCCTGGGTGGGGGCGGTCAGGGGGAGTCTCCAGCGTCACGGGGCCCAAGTTATTCCTGAACATTCCAAAGTGATCCCCTAGTAACAGCGGGGAGGGTTCCTGCCTTGCACACGGTTGACTCGGGTTCAATCCCCGGCATCCCATTTGATCCCCGGAGCCTGCCAGGGATGAACCCTGAGTGCAGAGCCAGGAGTCATCCCTGAGCACTGCTGGCTGTGACCCCAAAATGGAAAACGAACGACAAAGCGATCCCCTGCGCTCTCCTGCCCGCTGTGCCTTCCGGACAAAGAATCCCTTGGTGCTCCTTCAACCCAGTGGGCCAGACTCACCCTCAGTCGTTCAAAGAGTTCGGCCAATTTGAGGAAGCTCCTAGGAGGCAGTGGGCGGAGTCAGGCTCCCAGCCCCGAGCCTCTTGATAGGGAACGCGCCCCCTTGTGCAGTCTCCCGAACCCCTAGCCCAAAGCGCCCACCCAGGACTTGCAAGTACCTCCCCCCACCCCGAGGAGCGACCCCTGGCGGGCACCCCCGGAATTGCAGGCGGAGACAGGCAAGGGGCGCCCTCACGTCTTCAGCTGGTTCACTTCCTGTGCTCCCAGGCTGCTCAGTGCCGCCGAGATGGGGATGTAATCGTCGGCCAGGCCTGCGGGGGACAGTCCTCTATCAGCCGTTCCCCGGGCCCTGCGGCCGTGCGTGGGCCGGGAGGGGGGTGGGGGAGCGGGACGGGCACCGTACACTTGTGGGCGTGCATGACGCGGTCGGCCCGCAGGCAGGCGTCCCTGATGCGCGCGTGGTACTCCAGCAGGAAGGTCCGCTCGTGCTCGAAGAAGTCGTCCACCTCCTGCGGCGGGCAGAGCGGCCCCTGAGTCCGGCGGCCACGCCTCGCGTGGGGTGAGGCCAGGACGGGCCTGCGCTCACCTTGAGGCCGGCCACGCCGGTGATGAGGGCTTCGTCCGCCGACTTGGCGATATTCCTCAGGAAGCCCCCCAGGACCTCCTTCCTGTTCTTCCGCCGCACGCTCAGCTGACGCACGGATGGGGGTGGGGGGTGAGCTGGGCGTGGGGGGGTGCTGCACCCCATCGCGGTCCGGCCTGTCTCCAGCCTCCCCGCGCGCCCCGCCCCAGCCCCAGCCCCGGTCCCGGCCCCGGCTCACATCCTGGCCGTACTCCAAGAAGACAAAGAAGTTGTGGTCTCGGTGCAAGGTGGGATGCGCCGCCAGGCGCTGCAGAAAGCGCTCGTGCATGGCCACGGTCTTCTTGAAGATCGCCAGGTATTCCCTGCGGCGGACGGCGGACGAGGCTGGACCCCAGGCTTGCAAGGCTCCCCTGCACCCCCCAGTGGCGAGTGGACAGGGCAGGGCAGGGCAGGGAGCGGCCACTCACGCTTCCAGCTCCTGCTTCATCTTGGCGAACTCTTCCCGCGGCACGGAGCCGTCGCCCTCCCCGAGTTTCTGCAGCTTTTCCCTGGAAGCCTCGAAGTCGGGCCTCGGGGGAGCCGGCGGGATCTGCGCAGAGAGCAGCGGCGGGCTGAGTCGCGCACCCCGGCCCCCCGCCGCTGCACCCCCACACCCGGGGCCCCGCGCCTCACGATCAGGCCGGCGTATTCCTCGTTGTCCACGTAGGTGTCGTGCAGCCAGACGAACTCCTCGTGCTGCCTGACCACGCGGAACTCGGGCTGCGCGAAGTGCGGCAGGCAGCTCTGGAAAGGGGGCGGCGCGTGGCAGGGGTCTGCCCTTCCCCGCGAACCCTCGACCCCCGCCCCAAGCCTCCAGGGTTACCCAGCTGGGGGCCCAGGGCCAAGCTGGCACCTGCCTGCCATCCCACAGGCCAGCTCCCGGGCTCACCACCTGCGCAGGCGCACCTTGGTCTGTACGGTGAACTTCACCTTGTCCCGTTCGCTCACGGCGTCGGAGATCTCCACCTGCAGGGAGGTCTCCGCGGGGTCCTGGGAGCCAGGGGGCTGTGGGGAGGGGGCGCCTGATACCACTGGCCACGCCCCTTGGCCCCCCCTTTCCTGCCCGCCGTCCTCAGGTTTCCACAGTGCCTGTTGGGCTCTCACCCCACCCTCCTCATCCCCCTCTTTTTTTTCTTTCTGGGTCACATCCAGCGATGCTCAGGGGTTACTCCTGGCTCTGCACTCAGGAATGACTCCCGGCGGTGCTGGGAGGCCATATGGGATGCCGAGGATCGATCCCAGGTTGGCCGCATGCAAGACAAATGCCCTCCCGGCTGGACTACAGCTCTGGCCAACCCCCTCTTTTTTTTTTTTTCTTAATGGAATCCAACCCAGGGCCTCACAGACCAGTGCTCTATGGCCGAGCAACCTCCCCAGTCCAAGTCTCCCCATTTTACAGGTGCGGGAGCTGAGCCCCCCCAGAGGAGAGGAAGAACCCCCCCAGGCTGGAGGGCTGAGCTGCGAGGTGTCCAGGCTGCGCTAATTCCTGCCTCAAGCTCTTACTCAGCCACCTGAGACATGCTTACCGGTAGAAAGTGAGCGGGTGGGGACGCTGGGGTTCTGGGGTTCTGCTGCCACTCTGCCCCCTACTTTCCCTCCCTCAGAAAGGAAGCACGTGTCCTTTGCCCAGTGAAAAGGTCCTTGAGGCACTGAGCGACCTGGTTATTGTTTTTCATTCTGGGGGTCAGGAATTGAACCCAAGGCTTCCTTGGCTGAGCCACACCCCAGCTGACTTGCTCATTCTTTTTTCTTTTCTTTTTTTTTTTAGGTCACACCTGGCAATGTTTAAGGGTTCCTCCTGGCTCTGCACTCAGGAATCACTCCTGGTGATGCTCAGGGGATCATATAGATGCCGGGATCGAACCCAGATGGGCCACATGCAAGGCAAACGCCCTCCCCCCTGTACTATCACTCCCGCCCCTGGCTTGCTCATTTTCAGTAGTTTGTTTGGGGGCCCACACCCAGTGATGCTCAGGGGTTATTCCTGGCTCTGGCTCTGGAATCACTCCAGGCCATGCTGGAGACCGAACCCGGGTCAGCTGCATGCAAGGCAAACGCCCTACCCACCGAACTGTCACTCTGGCCCCCGCTTGCTCATTCTCGCACTGAGCGAAAGGGTTTACTGAAGGCCGCCGGTGTCCACAGGGGTGAAACAAAGAAGGACGAAGGCTCGGGGCCACTCAGCTCGCCAGCAGGCTCGCAGTATCGAAACCCACCACCTGCCCGCCTCTCCCCTGCAGGCTCTGTGATCAGCGGGCCACAATCCTGACTTCTCTCATCATGACTTGCCCTGACCTTGAACTCCAGAAACGCTGGGTGACAGTGTATGAGCCCTAGTGCGGCCCTGGTCACTGTCAGCCCCGTGCACAGAGAATGCGACTGTCTCACTGCCTGCCGCGCTTGTTATCTGGAGGCCCTTGGCCAACATGCCCCCTCCCTTTGGTGGGCCCTGCATGATTCGAGCTTGCGGTGGCATGAATACAGTTGGCGTGTACATTCTTGCCTAAGACATTTGAAGGACACTAGGGCTCATTCCTGTGGGAATGCCTGGTCACTGCAAGGGGACGTGGGTAAAACCCAGGCACGTGTGTAAAACTCAGGGGCTGGTGAGATAGTACGGGGTAAAGCACTTGCCTTGCACGTGGCTGACCCAGCTGAATCGGTCACCACAGATGGTCCCCTGAGTCCTACCAAGGGTCACTCCTGAGCACAGAGCCGGGAATAGCCTCTGAGCACGGACAGGCACGACTCAAAACAAACACACGCAAAAGAGAACGCTCTTACGGATACCGTAATGTGATTTTTCCATGGGGTTATAGTAACGTATTCTCCCGTCAGCGCTGCATGACTCTTCCGGTCGCCATGCGTCTGCTCTGACAGTGCTCAAGGCTTACTCGTGGTTCTGTGCTCAGCGATTACTCCTGGAATGCTTTGGAGGGCCATATGGGGTGCTGAGGGTCGAACCCAGGTCAGCCAGGTGCAAGATAAGCATCTAACCCACCTTTTTTTTTTTTAGTTAAATTTTTAAAGTTTATTTATTTTTGATTTTGGGGCTATACCCAGTGGTGTTCAGGAGTTACTCTTGTTTTGCTTTTTGGGTCACACCTGGCAATGCACAGGGGTTACTCCTGGCTCTGCTCTCAGGAATTACTCCTGGCGGTGCTCAGGGGACCATATGGGATGCTGGGAATCGAACCCGGGTTGGCTGTGTGCAAGGCAAACGCCCTACCCACTGTGCTGTCGCTCCAGCCCTCTGGGGTTACTCTTGGCTCTACCCTCCTGGCAGTGCTCAGGGGATATATGGAATGCCAGGGATCAAACCCAGGTTGGCTTCATGCATGGCAAGCACCTTCCCTGTTGTACTCTCTCTCTGGCCTCTCCTCCGCACCATTTCTCCAGCCCCTTATTTACAATACTGACCTTCTCTTGTGGATGGAGCAACAGCACAGCAGATAAGGCGCTTGCCTTTCATGCAGCCTATCTGCAGTTGATCCCGTATGATCCCCTGATCTCACTAAGGGTGATCCCTGAGCACAGAGCCAGAAGTAAGCCCTGAGCATTGCTGGGTATGACCCCAAAACAAAAAGCAAATTTTAAAAAATTGTAATATTGACCTTCTAATGATCACAGACCATCTTTGCAATGAGTAGCATGTCTTTATTTTTTCTCAATAATGTGGGTTGGGTTTGGTGTGGTTGGCAGGGCCGGGGATGGAACCCAGGGCCTCACCCATGCCAGGCAAGGGTTCCACTACAGGGCATCAACTCCTGCTTTCCAGTCTTACGTAACCTTCTTTGTAGGGTTGGAGTTTTGTTTGTTTTAATTTGGGGGCGACACCTGACTGTGCTCAGGGATTACTCCTTGCTCGGCTGAAAGCTCACTCCTGGCAAGATTGGGGGACCATATGGGGTGCCAGGGATGAAACCCGGGTCGGCTGCATTCAAGGTAAATGCCCTCCCTGCTGTACCACTGCTCTGGCTCTGCCTCCGAGTTTAAATGTACTGGATGAATTTGTTACGATTTCATTTTTATTTATTTTAGTTTTGCTTTTGGGTCACATGTGCGTGAGCCTTACCGCTGGCTATCACTCAGGGATCAGTCCTGGCAGTGCCCTGGGGGCCGTATGGAGTACTGAAGATTGAGTCTGATCTGCTGTACTATCTCTGCGGCCCCAGGCTGCTCTTCCTGGCCTTCGCCCTCACACAAGTATTTGTGTTTGTTTTGTTGTGGGGCCTCACCCAGCAGTGCTCAGGACTTCCTCCTGGCTCTGCACTCAGGGACCACGCCTGGCAGGCTCAGGGAACCACGAGGTGCCAGGGATCAAACCTGGGTAGGCCTTGTGCAAGGCAAGCACCCTGCCTACTGTACTATTGCCCTGGCCCCAGAAAATGAATTTTTGTTTCTTTGGGGGTTACTCTAGGGGTGCTCAGGGCTACCTCCTTGCTCTGTGCTGCTCAAGGCTCATTCCTGGCGGTGTTCAGGGGACCATAAGATGCTGGGGATCAAATCTGGGTATGGTACGTACAAGGCAAATGCCCTTCCCATTGTACTCTCTCAGTACTCTTAAAATTCAGTAAAAAAAAAAAATACTGAATTTTTCTTTTAACTGTAGGAATTACTGAGCCTTTTGTTAGACCTCCTAAGAGTAAGCGTAGGATTTTCTACAACCCATTTTAGTTTTGTCATCTTGGATTGTGCAGATTTTGAAAATGTTTTAGATACCTAGAGATTTAGGATTCTTCCATTTTCCTTGACCTTTTTTTTTTTTTTGCTGTTGTTTGCTTTTGTGCCACCCCTGGCAGTTCTCAGGGGTTATTCCTGGCTCTGTGGCCAGGGGTCCCTCATGGAGGAGCTTGGAAGACCACATGTGTGCTGGGGTCCAAACCAAGGTCAGACTCACATAAGGCCAGTGTCTTCACACTCTACTCGTATTTGGCTCCTGAATTGACTTGGTGTTTTTTGTTTGTTTTTGCTTTTTGGGTCACACCCAGCGTTGCTCAGGGGTTACTCCTGGCTCAGCACTCAGGAATTATTCCTGGCCGTGCTTGGGGGACCACATGGGATGCCAGGGACTGAACCCGGGTCAGCCGCGTGCAAGGCAAATGCCCTCCCCACCGTACTATTGCTTCAGCTCCTGAATTGAGGGTTAAACGCTGTAAAATGCCCCTTTTCTTTGTTGGTATGGTTTGGGGCCACACCCAGCAGTGCTCAGGTGCTACTCCTGACTCAGTGCTCAGGGGTCATCTCTGGTGGTGCTCAGGACACCAGTGGTGGGGAGTAAACCTGGGTTTCTGGCATACAAAGCTTGTGCACATGCCTTTGAGTTAATTCCCCAACCCTAATGCGTCCCTCTATATTTAAGAACAAGTATTGTGTCAATTTGCGGCCACACCTGCTGGTGCTCAGGGACTTCTCCCAGCTTGGTGTTCAGGAGGGGCTACTTCTGGCTTGGTGCTCAGGGGACCAGCATTGCCAGGAATTGAACCCGGGTTTCCTGCATGCGGAGCACATAGTGGGCCTACTGAGTAATCTCCCTGGCCCTAAAATGTCCCTCTTTATTTCTAGTAATAATTCTCTGAATTATAGTCTACTTTGAAATTAATATAACCACCATAGCATCCTTTTTAAAAATCAATTTTATTTATGTATTAATTTATTTTGGGCTTGGGGGGCATACTGTCAGTGTTGAAAGCTCCTTCCTGGCTCTTGCTCAGGGCCCACTCCGGGCAGTGCTTGGGTGGCCATATGTGGTGCTGGTAAAAAAGTGAGGTTGGCTTTATGCAGGCAGGCGTTTTATCCGCTGTACTATTTTTTCATCCCGAATTTATGTTTTGAATGGTTATTATTTTTTTAAAAATAATTGTTTTAGGGGCTGGAGCAATAGCAAAGCGGGTAGGGCGTTTGCCTTGTACGCGGCCAACCCGGGTTCAATTCCCAGCATCCCATATGGTCCCCTGAGCACTGCCAGGAGTAATTCCTGAGCGCAGAGCCAGGAGTAACCCTTGTGCATTGCCGGGTGTGACCCAAAAAGTTAAAAAAGAATGTTTTAATTGAATCACAGTGAAATACAGTGACAAAGTTGTTTGATTGGATTTCAATCATAAAATGTCCCAACACCTAGCCCTTCACCAGTGTACATTTTCCATCACCGGTGCCCCAGTTTCCCGTTGCCCACCCCTACCTCTATGGCAGGCACTTTTTTTTTTTTTGCTTTTTGGGTTACACCCGGCGATGCACAGGGGTTACTCCTGGCTCCGCACTCAGGAATTACCCCTGGCAGTGCTCAGGGAACCATATGGGATGCTGGGAATCGAACCCGGGTTGGCCGCGTGCAAGGCAGATGCCCTACCCGCTGTGCTATTGCTCCAACCCCTATGGCAGGCACTTTTATCCTCTCTCTTTGTCTCTGTCTCTGTCTCTGCCACTTTCTGTTTCTCTGTTTCCGTCTCTCTCTCACCTTTTGGGTCAAGGTGATTTGAGCCCAGGCCATGTTTCAGGAATTCCTGTGACTTTATTTTTTTTTTTTCAACTTTTTTCATTTGCTTTTAGACCATGCCCAGAGATTCTCCAGGGTGACTCCTGCCTCTGCATTCAGGAATGCTTGGGAGACCATATGTTCATCCCAAATTTATTAATTTTGATGTTTCCCTTTCATCATTGTTCTTGTTGTGATGATAGGGACGAGGGCGGCACAGACTCCTATCTCTAGTTCATGCACATTTAGAGGTGGTGCACGCATATTTAATGGTGGTTCTCTTTGGGGATGCATCAGGTTGCAGTGCTCTTAGCTGCACTGCTCAACACCAGATCTCTTTGGTCAGATGTTAACAGTGCACAATTTTAAATCCCAAACACATTTCTCTGAAAAAAAATTTAAAAAGAAAAAAATTTTCGGGGGGGGGCTGGAGAAAACTTAAATTCTGGAGTGCATGACTTGCCTGCAAAGACCCCAATTCAATTCCCAGAACTCCATGCCCCCTGAGCACTGCCTGGTGTAGCTTCTGTGGTCCCGTATCACGGGGCCCAGCAACTCCATTTCTCTAGGTTGAAGCACATGCATGGCTGGGGGGGGTCCCTGATGAGCTTCATCATCCTACATTTAAAGTATGTCTCTTAGGGGTGAGGAGATAGCTCAGTGGGCCGACAAAGCTTCATAAGCAGGAACGCCCGGGACGATCCCTGCATCACATGATCCCCTGAGAACCCAGAACTATGGGGACCAACCACTGAGACCTTAGCCAGGAGAAGCCCCCAAACACTGAGTGTGGTCCCAAACAAAAACAAACAAAAATGTCGTATTTCAAGCTGGATGATAGTACAGTGGGGAGGTTGTTTGCTCCGACCCGGGTTTGATCCTCAGCATCCCCGAGCACCGTCAGGAATAATTCCTGAGCGCAGAGCCAGGAGTAACCCTTGAGCATCACCAGATGTAACCCAAAAAGCCAAAAAAAAATCTAAAAGTTATATTTCTTTTTTAAGCAAAGAAATGTTATTAAGGGGCTGGAGAGATAGCACAGCGGATAGGGCGTTTGCCTTGCATGCAGCCGACCCAGGTTCGATTCCCAGCATCCCATATGGTCCCCCGAGCACCGCCAGGAGTAATTCCTGAGTGCAGAACCAGGAGTAACCCCTGTGCATTGCCGGGTGTGACTAAAAAAAATGTTATTAAAAGGAGAGAAAAAGTGCTGGAGAGACAGTATAGCAAGTAGGGTACTTGCTTTGCACATGGTTGACCCAGGTTTAATCCCCAGCATCCCATATGGTCCCCTGAACACTACCTGGAGTAATTCCTGAGTGCAGAGCCAGGAGTAACTTCTGAGCATCACTGGCTGTGCCCCAAACACAAAATAAAAGAGAGAGAGAGAGAGAGAGAGAGAGAGAGAGAGAGAGAGAGAGAGAGAAATAACGTGTTTAAGAGAGAATGTGGGCTTCTCAGAGAGAGGAGGGTGCTCATGGGTTACTCCTGGTTCTTCACTCAGAAATTACTCCTGGCAGTGCTGGGGGACCGTATGGGATGCTGGGGAATGAACCTGGGTCAGCTGCGTGCAAGGCAAACGCTCTACTTGCTGTACAATCACTCCGACCCCAGATTACTCATTTTATATTTTTTTCTCCTCTATGACATTTGCATTTGCGTCTTCATCAATTATTCTATTCCTTCATATTTCAAGGCTGGAGCTGGAGCGATAGCACAGCGGTAGGGCGTCTGCCTTGCACGCAGCCAACATGGCCATCCGAGTTCGATTCCTCCGCCCCTCTCGGAAAGCCCGGCAAGCTACCGAGAGTATCTCGCCCGCACGGCAGAGCCTGGCAAGCTCCCCGTGACATACTCGATATGCCAAACACAGTAACGTCTCACGATGGAGACGTTACTGGGCCTGCTTGAGCAAATCAATGATCAACGGGAGGGCATATTTCAAGGAGAATCTTTTTTTTTCTTTTTTTGGGTCATACCTGGCAATGCACAGGGGTTACTCCTGGCTCTGCACTCAGGAGTTACTCCCGGCGGTGCTCAGGGGACCATATGGCATGCTGGGAATCGAACCCGGGTCGGCCGCGTGCAAGGCAAACTCCCTACCCACTGTGCTATCTCTCCAGCCCCCACAAGGAGAATCTTAGGAGAAAATCTACTGGTGGACTTTCAGAGAATCTGACACGAAGGCTAGGGGTGAGAATGTCAGGCTGAGAGCCCAGCCTAGCCCTAGGACACAGACCAGCCCTTATGGCAACAGTGCTAATAACAGTAACAAAAATAATATGGCAATCCACACTATTTATGTTCTTAAATCGTTATTATTTTTGTTGTTGTTTGGGGGTCACACCCAGTGGTGCTCAGGGCTTACACCTAACTCTGAGCTCAGGAATTACTCCTGGTGGTGCTTGAGGGACCATATGGGATGCTGGGGATCAAACCCGGGTCAGCTGCGTGCAAGATAAATGCCCTCCCCGCTGTCCTATTTCTCCAGCCCCTGTGTTCTTGCATTATGCCAGGCACTGTTGGAGCATTTATATATGTTGACTTAGCCATAAATGTGAACGCAGAGAGGCCACGAAAGAGACACCGTCCTGCCCTCCGTCCACCTGCTGCCTCCCGCTGCAGTCTGGCTTGGGGCCGCCTTATCTCCTCCCAGCCGCTCCTGTGTAATCTACACTGGCCCGGGCAGTTCTTGTTAAGTGCTGGCGGGAGCTGGGACCTCCAGGAGGGATTACGGTGGTTCCATCCTTATCCTCAGTCACAGCCCCTCTACCCATGCCTCCACCCTCCCCAAAGAGTGTGCCTCTGGGTGCCCAGCCCCAGAACCATCCTTGGCACAAGGACACTCAAAAACTATTTCATCGAATGAAGCCCGAGGGTGATGTGAGGCGCATGTATGTGGACACAGATGAGCACAGGCAGCCATTCAGTGCTGGAGCCGGGACTTTCCCTCTCCCGTCCCAGTCGCCCACCCGCCTCTCCCCTTCTTCCCATCAAGCCACTCTGAGCTGCCCTTGGGAGAAGTGACAGTGTCGGAGCCTTTCCTATCTGTCGGGGCAAAGGTAAACCAAGCCCTGCCTCCTTTGGCATCCTCAGCGGTCCCCATGCAGGTGCGACAGTGGTATCCCACCCCCCCTCGCTCGGTCTTCCTTCTCCAGCTCATGCATGGGGGGGCGGGGCGTCCCCCCAGAGGTGGTCCCACCCCCTCGTTCGGTCTCCCCTCTGCAGCTCACGCATGCGGGGGTCGAGACACACACACACACACACACACACAGGTATCCCAACCCCCCTCGCTCGTCTCCCCTCTCCAGCTCATGCATGCAGGGGGCGCCACACACACACACACACACACACACACACACACACACACACACACACACACAGGTGTCCCAACCCCCCTCGCTCGTCTCCCCTGTCCATGCATGCAGGGGGCGCCACACAGACACACACACACACACACACACACACACACACACAGATCCCGCTCCCCTCCTGCACGCCCCGGCTGGGGTCCCCGGGTCCCCGGGAGGGAGACGGCGGCTCGACGGGCTCTGCAGCCTTCCTTTACCTTGCTCTCCTTCCCATCCTCTAGGTGCTCCTCCATCCCCAGCCCTTTCCGTGCAGCTGCACACCGGCAAGATTCCGCGGCTGTCCCCGGTCAGCGTGCTCCCGCAGCCCGGTGCCCAAGAATCCCGCCCCACCCCCGACAGGCCGCGCGAAGGGGGACCCTATCAGCTGACC
This sequence comes from Sorex fumeus, assembly GCF_029834395.1. Taxonomy (NCBI): domain Eukaryota; kingdom Metazoa; phylum Chordata; class Mammalia; order Eulipotyphla; family Soricidae; genus Sorex; species Sorex fumeus. Next base: position 5,040,463 of record NW_026606150.1, on the reverse strand, counting down.
GAGACCCCCTCCGCTCCGCCGGGCGGCCGCCTGCAGCCGGGAGTGGTTCCCGCCCCATCTGGAAGCCGCGCCTCCTCACTGGCTGGCGGCTCTGCCACCCGCCACGCCATTGGTCGAGACGCCTGTCGCCCCCGCGCCGGCCCCCCGCCTTTCAGGGCGCCGGAACGGGCGCCGGGCGGGCGTGGGGGCGGGGGACTCCCGGGCCGCGGGGTCGCGGGCCGCGGCCCCTTCCCCTGACGTCGAGCCGGCGGGTCCCCGGCCGCCCCGCCCAACGGCCCCGCGCGCTCTGCGTGGGCGTGGCGCCGCGCCTCGCGCCCCGCCGCCGGTGGGCGGGGCGGGCGGGGGGCATGGGGTGCGGGGGCGCAGGCCGGGGGACCAGGGACCAGGGCCGGGGGGCTTGTCCGGGGAGAAGGGCTTCCGTGGGGGGCTCCGCCGCCGCGCGGCATGAAGGGGCGTCGAAAGAAGGCGCGCCGGGCGGCGAGGGGGCGCCACCACGCCGGCGGCCCGGGCGCCGCTGACCGGCCGCGGGCCTCCCGGCGGGGGTTACCGCAGCCGGCCGGCCGCGAGGCGCTGCGCGACCCGGAGTGGGTGCCCCGCGACGGGCTCATCGTCATCGGCAAGCGGATGGAGCTGCGGGGCCGCAGGAACACCAAGCCCGGCCCGTGGGAGCCGAGGCCGGAGCCCGGCGAGTGGCGGCTGGACGCGGACGGGGCCCGGGCGGGGCCCGCGCTGCGGGGGTCCGACGCCGAGCCCCGGTCCCCGGCCGCGAGCGCGGGCCCCGGCAGCCCGCAGGGGGACCCCGCGGCGCCGACGACGCGGGCGGGCCGGGAGGCCGACAGGGACCGGGCCCGGCTCCGCGGCCAGAGCCCCGCCGAGGGCTGGCGGGCCCGACGCCAGCTGCTGGGCCCCAGCAAGGAGGACCTGGGCGCGGGCAGCGAGAAGCTGCGCTGGAGCAGCGAGACGCTGCGGCCGAGCGCCGAGAGGCTCAGCAGGGAGCGGCCGAGCGGGGAGAAGCTGAGTCTGAGCGGGGAGAAACTGAGGCTGAGCGAAGAGCGGCCCGGGAGGGAGCGGTGGGCCCTGGAGAAGAGGAGGAGCGGGGAGCGGCGGGGCTCGAGCGCCGAGAAGCGGGGCTCGGCGGAGGAGAGCCTGAGGTCCAGCCTGGAGGGCCGGCGCCCCAGCCCCGGGTCCGGGAGATCCAGCGCGGACGGGCGGAGACCCAGCGCGGAGGGCCGGAGACCCAGCCTGGAGGAGCCGCGGTCCAGCGCCGGCGCGGGGAGACCCGGCGCGGAGAGGCGGAGAGCCAGCGTCGGGGGGCCGAGGCCGAGCACGGAGAGGCGGAGAGCCAGCGTGGGGGGCCGGAGAGCCAGCGTGGGGGGGCCGAGGCCCAGCGTGGACAGCCGGAGGCCCAGCATGGAGAGCCGCAGGCCCAGCGTGGCCGAGCCCAAGCCCAGCCGGGAGCGGCGGAGATCGAGCGTCGAGGCGCCGAGGTCCGCCCTGGAAGGCCGGAGATCCAGCGCCGGCACCGAGAGGCGGAGATCCGTCTCCGAGAGGCGGAGATCCACCGGCGGCGAGCGGCGGAGATCGGCCGCCGAGAGGCGGAGATCCGTCGCGGAGACCGTGGAGAGCGGCGGGAAGACTTGGGAGGAGTCGGCGGCCAAGGATGAGGACGAAGAGATGGAGGGCGATCTGGAGGGGCCCTTGGAGGGGCTTCCCGAGCCCGAGCCCCTCGAAGGAGGGGGAGTGGAGGAAGAGGAGGGCGTGATGGAACGAGAGATTGTGGAGGATGAGGAGGAAGATTTGCTCGAGGAGGAAGCTATCGAGGTTGACAACGACGAGGACGCGGAAGATTGAAGGACGGAAGCCAAGGAAGGGGAAGAGAAGTTGATGAAAGTCCTCCCGGAGCCAAAGACATCATCGTCACTGACCCCGAAGGTGCAAAAGACAAGACGGGAAGGAGGAGTTAGAGAAAGGAACACCCAGAAGGAGACCAGGTCCAAAGGCAGGGAGGCGGAAAGCAGGAAATAAGGAAAAGGTTTAAAAGGTTTAAGATGATGGTTGAAGCAGCTGCCTGCTGGTTTCTGTTAAAACATCCAGAAGCAGCAGCAGCAGCACCAGGGGAAAAGCTCGAGAATGCCTTTGGGATGGGCCCCAGGGACTTGGTTCACACCCAGTTGGGGCTGGAAATGTAGGAGAAAGCATCGCAAGACAAATGGAAAATCAGGCTCAAGGGTAGGAGGAGAAGGGTGCGGAAGATGATGGGGGCTGAGACTCGGCGATTCTGTGAAAGTGGGTCCTGAAGAAGAACCACAGTTTCCAGAGTGACAAAAGAGAAGACAATAAGTGAAAGGAAAAAAGTAAGAAATCCCATAATTACGATTCTTCTGGTTAGGTTTTTAAGTCGTTTTCTACAGTACTACCCCGCCCCGTGACCAAGTTGACAGCTGTTGGGCCAGGCCTCTCAGAGGGCCCCTCCTTCTTGGGTTTCCCTCCAGCAATCCCCAAATTGCATCCAGATTGGAATTCCTGGAGTCCTATTAGAGTCACTTTGCAATTTCCACACTCTCCTCACATCCACGTTAAGGTTAATTTGATCACACTTTAGGTAACTCGCTCGGTCCCATTATTGTGGGGTTTTTTTTTTCTTTTTGGGTCACACCCGGCAATGCGCAGGAGTTACACCTGGTTCGTGCACTCAGGAATTACTCTTGGCGGTGCTCGGGGGACCATATGGGGTGCTGGGAATCGAACCTAGGTCGGCTGCGTGCTAGGCAAATGCCCTACCCGCTGTGCTATTGCTCCAGCCCCCCATTATTGTTTTTGTCTTTGATTTAATTATCTAATCACATGGGCTTTCTTTCTTTTTTTTTTTTTTTTTTTTGGTGTGTGGCAGAATTGAACTCTTGTCACAGGGAAGAGGGAAGACCCCGAGCAGATACAGCGAAGACATGAACATCACGGGGCCAGAGCCATAGTCCAGCGGATAGGGGCGCTGCCCTTACACATGACCAGATTCGATCCCCGGTGCCCTCTATGATCCCCTGAGCCACATCAGGAGTGATCTTGAGCATAGCGTCAGGAGTAAGCCTTGAATGCCTCCAGGTTTGGCACAAAAAAAAAAATAAATAAAAACAAGGAGCGAGAGATAGTATAGTGGGAAGGTGTTTGTCTTGTACGAGGCCAACCTGAATTCCATCCTTGGCATCCTATGGTCTGGCATCCCGTCTGATCCCTGAGCTCACCAGGACTAATTCCTGAGCACAGAGCCAGGAGTAACCGTGAGCACTGCTAAATGTGGGCGCCCCTCCCATCCCCCCAAAAGAAGGAAAGTCAAGACTACTGTTCTTATTTTCTTTTTGTGTTTTTGTCAGAGTGGGGTTGCTCTTGGTGGTACTCAGGTACTGGACGGTGTCAGACAGAACTCAGATGTCCAGCTCCAACGCTTTGAGCACTCTCCCTTGCCCCAGGATTTCCGTTATTAGATTCTGTCCGTCGCTTGGATGGGCATTTGAGGGGTGACAAAAGGCAGCCATGGACATTCCGACAAAATGAATACTGACCCTTTTCTCCATGAACTTGATTGATTTGCTTTTTTGGGCACCGTACCCAGCAGTGCTGGGGTGGCCGGCATTCAGTACTGGACACAGGAACCAGGGCCTGTGCTCTACCCCTCGCGTCAATGCTCTGGACTCATTCCGTGTACTAAGAGGTTTTGTAAATAGGGCTGGAGTGATAGTACAGAGGGTAGGGCGTTTGCCTTGCACGCAACCAACCCGGGTTCAATTCCCAGCATCCCATATGGTCCCCCAAGCATCGCCAGGAGTAATTCCTGAGTTCATGAGCCAGGAGTAATCCCTGTGTGTCACTGGGTGTGACCCAAAAAGCAAAAAAAAAAAAAGGATTTTGTAAAATTTCTTTTTTTTTGGGGGGGGGGGGGAGTTGTCACGCCTGGCAGTACTCAGGGGTAACTCCTGGCTCTGCACTCAGGAATTACTCCTGGCGGTGCTCAGGGAATCCCTGACTATATGGGATGCCAGGGATCGAACCCAGGTCAGCCGCATGCAAGGCAAATACCCTACCCACTGTACTATTGCTCCAGCCCCAAGTTTTTGTAAAATTTCTAAAGCATAAGGTTCCAGGTTCCTTATTCCAAAATGACAGTGGTTCTGACACGTGTGTCCAATCTGGATTCAGTGTCCTGAGCATCACTGGATGCAACCCTGAGAGCACAAATTTGTGCCAAATGTGGCCCCGGAGGTCCTCATCACCACTGCTTCCTCGGACCTTCACACTGAACAGACTGCCTGCTTGGCCAAGTATGACAGGGGTGACCCTAGGGCTCTCCTATAGGCCGCTTGGCAGACACCCACCAAAAACCAAAATTCTTATTTATTTATTTATTTATTATTAGTGAAACATCATGAGGTACAGTTGTAGACTTACAAACTTTTGTGCTTGGGTTTCAGTTGTACAATGATCGAGTACCCATCCCTCCACCAGTGCCCATTCTCCACCACCAATGATCCTAGTAGCCCTCCCACTCCCAAACCCTTCCTCCCCACCCTGCCTCTGTGGCAGGGCATTCCCTTTTGCTCACTCTTTCCTTTAGGGTGTTGTAGTTTGCAACAGAGGTTTTGAGTGGCCATCGTGTTAGATCTATAGTCTACTTTCAGCACGCTTCTCACATCCCAAGCTAGTCCTCCAAACACCTTTACTTGGTGTGTTTCCTTCTCTATCTGAGCTGCCGCCCCCCCCCCCCCTCCCCGCATGTGAGGCCAGCTTCGAAGCCCTGGAGCAGACCTCCTGCAAAAACCAAAATTCTAAGGAGTAAAACTTAGAGTAACACAAGTAACATAAGATAAGTGTATGACAACTTCATGCTTTAACTTACATTTTCTGCAACACTCCTTGCTAATTTCTCCCAAAGGTTCCAAAAGATCAGTAACCCTCTGACATTTTTTTTTTTTTATGTTCAGATAGTCAAACCTAACAGCTAACCAACAATTCCATTTTATCCCTGGATGTTCTTTCTTGGAATCTTCTCTCCTCTGGGTCCGGTAGAAGGTGGCTGCATTCCAGGCTCACTCTGTGGCTGGTTTCCTGGTTTCTTCAAACTTTGCTCTTCCATGTTGGGTCTCCTTTCCCTTCGCTTTCTTGTTTTACAGCTTTTGATCAACCATGGCATGTAGAGAAAGCAGCCTTGGGAGATAAACTTTGTGACACCTTGTCCATATAAAAAACTATATGGCTCTCATATTCGATCCATAGTTGAGCTGGGTATAGGACTGTAGCTTGGAAATACTTTCCTCTGAGCATTTCCCTCTTTCCTTTCCTGTTGTTGTGCTGTTGTCTAGAGGTTGCACAACTGTAATGCTATGGGTTGCACATTTGGTTGTGGGAGTCGTGGCTTATACTTGTGACACCAGAAATCACACCAGCAGTGCTAGGATAGCATGGTGTTGGGTGTCAAACTCTTAGTTTTAAGTATGCAAGGCAGATACTCTACTGCTAAGCCACATCCCTGGGCCCACCCGAAAGAATTTGACTTTATCCTGTTATCTTCTGATTCCCAAGGACTGATGGTTTTATTTTTGTTTGCTTGTTTTTGTTTCTGATTTTTGTTTTGTGGCCACACCTGGCTGAGCGCAGGGCTAATTTCTGGTTCTGGGCTCAGGGATCACTTCTGGTGGGCTCAGGAACCATATAGGATGCCAGGGATTGAATCTGGGTCGGATGCATACAAGGCAAACACCCTATCAGTTTCATTATCTCATCATCTCTTTGGACCCCCAAGGATTGTTGCTTTATTTATTTATTTTTGGCCTTTTGCGTCACACCTTGGGATGCTCAGGGGCTACTCCAGGCTCTGCACTCAGGGATTACTCCTGGTGGTACTTTGGGGACCATATGGGATACTGGGAATTGAACCCCGGTCCTCTGTGTGCAAGGCAAATGCCCTACCCACTGTACTATCACTCCGGTCCAGGATTGCTGCTTTATAAGTCCATTTTTATAGTACTTATATAAAAGTGTTATATATAACTCTATTTATAGTGTTATATATAAAACACTATATATAACACTATATATATATATAACACTATATATATATATATATATATATATATAACGAGGAGAAAAGAATGCAAGGTTTAAGAAGAGGTCTCCCAGAACAACCACCAACTGGGAACTCTTTGGCTCTGTTGCGGCAACATGGGAAGATGCCGTCATTGACAACATTGATGAGGAATACGATCGAATGATTCAGCACCTCCATGATTGTGCAAGGAATGCCAAGAGAGAGATAACCACAAAAAACCGTCTTTCTTCGAACACTCTTGAACTTATTCGCCAACGTGGCTTGGCACGTGCCTCAGGCAACCATAAGCAAACGTCCGAACTGGCAAAACAGTGCAGAGAAGCCATCAAGGATGACCTCAAAAACAGGAGAGCAGCAGTACTGGTAGATGCAGCAGAAGCTGGAAAAAACATTCGTAATGCCCGCCTGTCCTTCACCAACTACAAAACCAAGATGACTGCCCTCCGACATCATGATGGATCTATCACATCTTCCAGAAGGGCAATGGAGAAGATTATTCATGACTTCTACTCAGATCTCTTTAATAGCCACATCCACTTGCCCACATACCACATACCACATGATGGATATGTCGTTCCCAATGTTCTCCCTTCCGAAATCCAACATGCCATCTCGTCTGTAAAGAAACAAAGAGCACCTGGCCCAGACAAGATCAGACCTGAACACCTGAAGAACTTACCATCAGTACTCATCAATACATTGGCTCGGCTCTTCACACGCTACCGGTCTGAATGCAAGGTTCCATCCCAATGGAAAACCAGCAAGACTGTACTACTATACAAGAAAGGAGACATCCACGACATTGGCAACTATCGCCCAATCTGCCTATTGTCTGTCATCTACAAACTATTCACTCGAGTCATCCTGAATAGGATTAGCAGAACACTAGATGAGGGACAACCATGTGAACAAGCTGGATTCCGAAAAGGATTCAGTACCATCGACCATATCCACACAGTAACCAAGCTCATTGAGGTATCTCGGGAGTTCAAGATGCCGCTCTGTCTAACGTTCATTGATTTAAAGAAGGCCTTTGATTCTGTTGAGACGGAAGCGGTCATGGAAGCCCTAGCCAATCAGGGCGTACAAACTCAATACATCAGGATCCTTCGTGAGCTCTATTGCGGATTCACTACCAAGATCTCACCATTCTACAAAGAAGTAATCATCCATATCAAGAGAGGGGTTCGGCAGAGTGATACCATTTCACCAAAACTCTTCAGTGCCACCCTCGAGAACATCATGCGATGGCTGGAATGGGAAAACATGGGAGTGAAGATAGATGGTCGGCAACTACACCACCTCCGCTTTGCTGATGACATTGTTTTAATAACACCAAACATCAGCCAAGCGGCACAAATGCTGGCCGACTTTGACCATGAGTGTGGAAAGGTAGGACTACAGCTGAATCTTGCGAAGACAATGTTTATGAGAAACAGCCTTGTTCCTGACGCTCCATTCGCTCTCAACGGAACCACCATCTCCGAATGCAACAGTTATATATACCTAGGTCGAGAAATCAACATGATGAATGACCTGGCACCTGAGTTGCTCAGGAGGAAGAGAGCGACTTGGAATGCCTTCAAGAGCATTGAAGAAATAACTAAAAGGACAAAGAACCTCCAGCTACGAGCACATCTCTTTGATTCCACTATTCTTCCTGCATTAACATATGCCTCAGAGACCTGGACCCTACGAAAACAGTATGAGAACACTATTCGGGTCTCTCAAAGAGGAATCGAAAGAACTATGCTTGGAATATCACGATTCACTCAAATGAGAGATAGAATCCGGAGTTCTGATCTTCGTCAACGCTCCAGAATCAGGGACGCTGTCTCATTTGCCAAGACATCAAAAATCAGATGGGCTGGACACGTAATGAGGTTTACAGACAACCGCTGGACTAGAGCCATTACTGATTGGATTCCACGAGACATCAAAAGATCACGTGGACGCCCACCTATAAGATGGTCAGACTTCTTCGTCAAGACCCTAAATGATCGGTTTGAGGCTCTACATGTTCCTAAAATGAACGGATACCATTGGGCTACGCTAGCACGCAACCGGGATGAATGGAGACGTTACTGGCACCCGCTCGAATAAATCGATGAATAACGGGGATTAAGTGATTAAGTGATATATATATACACTATATATATATACACTATATATAGTGTTATATATACACTATATATGTATATAGTGTTATATATACAACACTATTTGCTCCAGCCTATATATATAGGTTGGAGCGATAACACAGACTATATATATGTGTGTGTGTGTGTGTGTGTGTATATGTATATATATGTGTATATATATATACATATATATATATATATATATATATATGAGAGCCCTCTCAGAGAGCCCGGCAAGCTACTGAGAGTATCCCACCTGCACGGCAGAGCCTGTCAAGCTCCCCATGGCATATTTGATACTCAAAAACAGTAACAAGTCTCACAATGGAGACGTTACTGGTGCCCGCTCGAGCAAATCGATGAACAACAGGAGGACAGTGCTACAGTGGACAGTGCTTTATATATATGTATATATATATACATATATATAAAATATATTTGTTTTATTTTGTTTTGAGGCCATACTACCAGTCTCTGGGCTTGCCCCTGGCTCTACCCTGGCTCTACCCTGGCTCAGGTGTCACTCCTGGTGGGGCTCAGTAAACCATCAGTAGTACTGAGGACCAAACCCAGGTGGACCCACGTGCAAGAGCCCTGCCCACCTACGGTACACTCTCTCTGGCCCCCGTTTTGTTCTTTTAAAAAAAATAAACTTAATTAATTTGGGGCTCCTGAGGGCCTTCCCTGGCACTTCTCAACCAACCAGGCTGGCAGTTTAACGCAAGGACCCAAAGGTGTGATGCTGCTTGGGGTCTGTGGTGCTGGGGATTATCTCGCCACCCTGGCGGTACTCAGGGGCCACGCCTGGAGATGCTATTCCCAGTGATGCTTGGGGGCCTATGTGGTGCCAGGGATCAAAATGGATATGGTCCCACGTGAGGCACACACCTTAATGCTCGCATGGTCTCTCTAGCCCCCAGTCTTACTCTCTTGTGTTCTCACGTGTTCCCCTAAATTCCTCCAGGAGTGACCCCTGAACACAGAGCAGGGAGTTCCCCCCGCCCCATTTTTTCTCCTCCACAGCCTGTGGAAACCTAAGTGGGCCGTCTTCCCCTCTTCTCTGTTGCCAGGTTTTGCTTTTCTGCCCCTGTTTTGTTTGGTCCTCTGGACGGTTTCATTCGTTTTATCTTCACATTCTTCTTTCTGAATATCAAAGTTTTAAGTCTCTTGTTCCTGGTTCCTGGATTGTTTTTTCTTTAGAGCTCTGAATTTATCTCTAGCCCTGGCTCGCTTCTGTTTTGTTTCATCTCCCGGCCCTCTTAAGCTCCAAGGAGTTTTCCTGTTTCCTTCTGTGTTTCACATTGTTTCCTCTGAAGTCCCCTTTTATCCCAACCCCCCTTTCCTCTGTGGTGTGTGTGTTTCTCAGATGTTGAGATGTTGTTTTGTTTGATTGTTTTGGGACCACACTCCGTGGTGCTGAGGGCTTACTCCTTGCTCTGTGTTCAGGGGTTCCTCCTGGAGGAACTTAGGAACTATGTGAGATGCGAGATGCTGAGGACCAAACCCAAGTTGGCCATGTGCGAGACAAGTGCCCTCCACACTGGATTGTGCAGCATTGGACTTCTTTTCCGTTCTCTATCGTTTAATTCTTCCGATAGTTCTCTGAGATAGGAACTGAAATCTTAGTGCAACTACCCCATCAACTAGAAAGTATCAGTTAGGCCCTGGGCCCCGTGCCCAACTTTGCTGAAGTTCCTGGTAGACAGACACCCCCGACTCCTAGCCCAGGGCCAGAGCCAAAAGATGGAGGTGACAAGTGCCAACCCTTTCCATGCGTTCCATTCTAGGATCTGGGATCACTTGCTGAATGTGCCTTTTGGTGGCCGGCTTTTTATTTATTTTTATTTTTTAATTTTTTTACTTTTTGGGTCACACCCAGCGATGCTCAGGGGTTATTCCTGGCTCTGCACTCAGGAATTACTCCTGGAAGTGCTTGGGGGACCATATGAGATGCCGGGGATCTAACCCAGGTTGGCCACGCGCAAGGCAAAAGCCCTATCTACTGTGCTATCACTCCGGCCCGGTGGCCAGCTTTTTAAGAACATGAAAGTCACACACATTTCTTTTCATTCATTCCAGAACTCTGTGCCCCCGACATCCTCCACCTCTGGCTCCTCTGGTGACTCCGGGCACTCTTACCATCCCCGGGGACACAGGCCGCTTCCAGTCGATGGGTCTGTCCCAAAGATTGCGCCCCTGCATGGCATAAAAATTCTCCGCCAAACAAGAGGGCCGCTTCTTAGCTGCATTTGACTTTCTCCCTCTCCCGGGCCACAGGAAGACGAAAGAGCAGATGGAGATTTTGAGAAATGGCAGCCACTTTGTAAGTCAGAACTTTTATATAGACAGATTTGTATGTTTGTTTGTTGGTGGGATTTTTAGTTTAGGGCCACACCCAGCAGAACCTAGGGGTCACACCTAGTGTTACTTGGGGCATCATATAGAACCTGGGCCTTGTACGTGCAAAGCATGTGCCCTGGCCCTTGGAACCATCTCCCCAGCCTGTGGATAATTCATTTTTAAACTTCTTTTAAAACTTAAAATTAACCAGAATAGGGCCGGAGCGATAGCACAGCGGGTAGGGCGTGTGCCTTGCATGCGGCCGACCTGGGTTTGATCCCCGGCATCCCATATGGTCCCCCAAGCACCGCCAGGAGTAATTCCTGAGTGCAGAGCCAGGAGGAACCCCTGAGCATCGCTGGGTGTGATCCAAAAAGCAACGAGCAAAAAAAAAAAAAATAGTACTTTGGCGTGACTGGGGTGCTGCACCCTGGAACTTTGCCTTGTTTCTGTAGGAGATGGAACACAGCCCCTTCAGATCTTTGCTCTCCTGAGTTTCAGGCCAAGAAGAGGCATTGCCTGGATATGGGAGGGTGTGGCAGGCCGAGCCGGAAGGGGCCGGGCGGACAGGGGGTGCGCTGACAGAGGCTGTCAATGATTGATTAGGTTATTCCTGGGAGTTCACGAGGGTGGAGCTGCCTTGGTGCCTGCCAGCCTTCCGGGGTTTGCTGCTCCTTCGCTCATGGCAGGGAAGAGGCACAAGCTGCCCTGTCCCATCAGTGCTCACTGTGTTGGGAGCTTTGCCCATAGCATCTCATTTAATTCCCAGGAGGAGAAGGGCCTGTATTATTTATCCACCTTGAGTGAAAGAGGAAGTTGGAGGTTGGGTTCTCAATGTAGGGCTAACATTTCTTGGTATTTGTTTTGTTTTGTATCACACCCAGTTTAGGCTCTACGCTCAGGAATTACTCCTGGCCGTGCTTTGGGAACCCTACGGGATGCCGGGGATCGAACCTGGGTCGGCTACGTGCAAGGCAAACTCTTTCCACGGCACTTTTGCTCCGGCCCCAGGGATAAACATCCGAACCTAAGGAACCACCACCCTTCCTCAAGGCGGTGGCCCGAGCCGCGGTGCGGGTGTCAGTGCTGGTGAGGTGAGCGGAGCACCGAGGAGGCAGTTGGTGGGGGGCGGTTTGGGGCTGGAGCCCACTCAGCCCCGTCGCTCCCAGCCGCTCCTGCCAGGTTCCCAGATGCTCCATCAGGAGGTGCATCAGGTGAGGCGGGGACATGTGGGCGTCAACCCCCGGGGGCGATCCCGGCTGCGCCCAAACCCAAACCGGATGAGCTGACCAAAGCCAAGGAGGCTGGGAGACGGCTCCGAGGCCCGAGCGTGGCTTTGCCTGCAGGAGGCCCAGGTTCGATCCCGGCATCACCACCAGGAGTGGCCCTGGAGCGCGAGGCTGGGCGGGAGTGGCCCCTGGGTGCTGCTGTAGTGGCCCCCAAACGCAGCCAACGACCAACTGCGCCAAAAGGCGGCGTCTGTGTGCCGGACCGACCCTCGAGTAACAGGAAACCGGTTCAGAACTTACTGATAACGTTAACATGTGGGGCTTTCACATAAAAACTTGCCTTTCTGGCTTCTCTTGAAAACCGAGGCCAGGCCGTGGAGCCGGGCACGGCAGAGCTGCGGCTGTGCGCCCCCTTCATCAGCCCAAGCCTGCCCACCCCGGGCCCCCAGCGCCCCTGTGCATCTCAGTTCGCCAGTTTGGTGCCGGAGCTGTTCTCTCTGTCTCTGTCTCTGTCTCTGTCTCTCCCTCTCCTTCCCTCCTCTCCTTCCCTTCTTCCCTCCCTCCTTTCTTCCTTCCCTCCTTCCCTCTCCCCATTCCCTCTACCTTCCTTTCTCTCTCCTTCCCTCCTTCCCTTTTTTGCCTCCCTCCTTCCACCCTTCTCTCATTCCCTCCCTCTCTCTTTTTTTTTTTTTGCTTTTTGGATCACACCTGGAGATGCACAGGGGTTACTCCTGGTTCTGCACTCAGGAATCACCCCTGGTGGTGCTCAGGGGACCATATGGGATGCTGGGAATCGGACCCGGGTCTGCTGCATGCAAGGCAAACGCCTACCCGCTGTGCTATTGCTCCAGCCCCTCATTCCCTCCCTCCCTTCCTTCCTTCCTTCCTTCCTTCCTTCCTTCCTTCCTTCCTTCCTCCCTCCCTCCCTCCCTCCCTCCCTCTCTTCCTTCCTCCCTCCCTCCCTCCCTCCCTCCCTCCCTCTCTTCCTTCCTCCCTCCCTCCCTCCCTCCCTCCCTCCCTCCCTCCCTCTCTTCCTTCCTCCCTTCCTCCCTCTCTTCCTTCCTCCCTTCCTTCGCCACACCTGGTGGTGCTCAGGAGTTATTTCTGCTCTGCGCCATGCTTGAGGGTGGGGTTCTCTCCAGGCAAGGCTCGGGGGATCCCCAGTCACCTCCTGCGTGTGACGCTTGTACTTGGCGCCCAGAGGCAGGGCTCTGGCCCTAAGCTTGTGTTTTAAATTTGGCAAGTCCGGGTCTCTGTGTTATGGGCAGAAAGCTAAACCCACTTTATTAAAGTTCCGGGAATACCTGCCGAAAAGCACATGTTTGGCTCCGTTGGTTTTTCCCTGCATGCAGCGGAACGAGGAAGCAAAAACCCCTTCAGGCCTGAGCCCAGGGAGGAGGGAGTGCAGGTCAAAGGTGAAGGGTTCCGGAAACGGCACCCATTAAAATGAATTTGTACCAAGGAACTTCACGCCATGGAAAATAGCAAAAGTCGTGGCAGATATACGAATCATATTATGATTTCCCCCCCTATTTTATCTGTTCTGAGATTCATAATTTACCTGAATTTTGAGCTGTCTGCTTTGGCTATATTATGAGGAATCTTTTGAGGAAAATACATCTGTATGAGTGTCCCATAACTTGCATTGTTTGGAATTTGGGGCACAACAATTGGAACGTATTTTTTGGGGGAGGAGTTTGAGCCACACGCAGCTCTGCTCAGGAGCTCTTCTGGCAGTGCTCTGAGGCCCGTGTGTGATGCGGGGATTGAGCCCGAGATAGCCGAGGTGGCCCCTCAAGGCGAGCGTCTCATCTCCTGTGGACTCTCACTAGCCCTCGGGACAGTTATAAGAATGTTTTGCGATTGATTAGAGCTGGAAAACCTGCAGTTAAATTGGGTCATGTGGTCTGGGCTGGCTTTTGCCTGTGGGGGTCCTGGGTTTGATCTCTGACCATTGCCTGTGTCCCAAAGAGCGAGCCCCAGTGTGGCGCCCCACAAATGAGCAAAAAAGAAACGAGTGAGGCCGAGCTGGTCCGCTTTCTGATGTCCGGTTACATTTAAGAAGAAGAAGAATAGGGGGCTGGGGCTATCATACAGTGGGTAGGGCCTCGGCCTTGCATACAGCCGACCCGGGTTCGATTCCCAGCATCCCATAGAGTTCCCTGAGCACCACCAGGAGTAATTCCTGAGTGCAGAGCCAGGAGGAACCCCCAAGCACCACCAGGTGTAACCCAAAAGGCAAAATAATAATAATAATAATAATCCCCTTGGACGTGGTCACTGAGCCAAACAGTAGAATGTGTGTGTGCATGTGTGTGCATGTGCGTGTGCGTGTGTGCGTGTGTGTGTGTGTGTGTGTGTGTGACTTTGTGATTTGTCAGATGCCCTGGAGAGCCTGGCTATCTTCCGGGTGTGTGGAATAGAGCTCGTCACGACGCTCCTGTGTGGCCGCGCCCCTCATGCCAGCTCTAGACCCCAGCCTGGAGGAAGTGTCTCTGCTCGGCTTTTTTCCCAGAGGCCACTCGTGTGTTTGTTCTGGGGTGACTGGTGCCCGTCAGGGGTTTACGGTCCTCCCAAGTGGCCTCCTTCCCTCAGCCCACACGGAGCCGACGCCCGCATGGTCAGCCCGATCGGCCTCGCCCCGGGAGTGAGAATTAATGGACACATTTCACGTGGCAGATGAGTTTTGTGCCGGAAGTCATTTCTGCTCCAATTCCATGGGGCTGGTGGGGCCGCATGGCTGCTCCTGGACTCTTGACCCTTGCCCTGCGCCTCCTTCCTCCTCCTTCCCTCCCCCCTCCCTGCTAGACTCCTCCACCCCATGAGTCTGCTCCCAGGATGGCACCGGATGTGAGTGTTCGTGTTCGGTGCCATCTGCATCACCCAGCTCCCGTCGCTTCTTCCCGCCTTGGAGTGGACAAGCGTGTGATAGCAGGGGTGGCGCCTGCCCCGAGAGGAGGGGCCAAGGTCACCGACTGGTGGACAAGGGGGTCCTTTGCTGTGATTCGTGAATAACAGATTTGATCTTGGTCACATGACAATTTTATTTTTGTGATGTGACCCCCAAAAGGCGAGATTCAGCCAAGTTCATGGGACAGTTCTACCACTTAGTCATTCATTCCTTTATTTGGTTTTGGGCCACACCTGATAGTGCTCAGGAATGACTCAATGACTCCTGGCTCAGTGCTCAGGGGTCATTCCTGCTGGGCTCAGAAGACCACATATGGTGCTGGGGATCGAACCCCTGACACCCATGTGCAAAGCAAGCAAAATCCACTGTACCGTCTGGACCCCAACAACAAGCTTGGTTTTTTTTTTTCCCTTTCTAGTTTTGGGCCACACCCAGCGGTGCTCAGGGCTTCCTTCTGGCTCTGCGCTCAGGGATCACTCCTGGCTGTACTGGGGGCACCGTATGTGGTACCAGGGATTGAATCGGGTTGTCTATATGTAAGGCAACCCTAGCCCTGACTATCTCTCCAGACCACCTCTAACAGCTATTTATGAAAGGCCCATTGTATGCCAGACACTATCCTACATGGCAGGATAACCAAAAGTGACCAGCAGTCTTGTCATTTTGAAGCTTAGTCTTTGGTAGAAGAGACAGAAAAATTGGGTCAGTGAGCAACAGAAGGTAATAGTCTGAAAAAGGAAAAGCAAGTGAGGTGGGGGTGAGGGTGATGGGCAGGTCGAGGACGATGGGGCGTGTCCTCCCTGTGAAGAGGCTGGTTTGCGGGAAGTCACTGGAGTGTTCGAAAAGGGTGGGAGGGAAACAGGAAGTCAGTCTCCCCCCACCCCTCTTTCTTTTTTTTTTGCTTTTTTTTTGGGCCACACCTGGTGAGGCTCAGGGATTCCTCCTGACTCTGCACTCAGGAATTACTCCTGGCGGTGCTCGGGGGACCATATGGGATACCGGGAATCGAACCCAGGTCAGCCGCGTGTAAGGCAAACACCCTACCCACTGTGCTATTGCTCCGGGCCCCCCCCACCCCTCTTTATTTACAAAGTTGTTCATGGTGATTTGGTAAAACAAACAAACAAAAAAAGGCCCTCCCGTTGATCATCGATTTGCTGGAGTGGGCCCAGTAACGTCTCCATTGGAGACTTTGTTGTTACTGTGTTTGGCATATCTAATACGTCACGGGGAGCTTGCCAGGCTCTGCCGTGCGGGCGAGACACTCTCGGTAGCTTGCCGGGCTCTCCGAGAGGGGCGGAGGAATCGAACTCGGGTCGACCATGTTGGCCGCTTGTAAGGCGAACGCCCTACCCGCTGTGCTATCGCTCCAGCCCAGGTGATTTGGTAGGGGCCTGCATATTCCGGCCCCAGTCCCACCACCTCTGTCCCCTTCCTTCTACCATTGTCTTCGTTTTTCCCACTCACCCATCAAGCTTGTCCCCACAGCAGACCCACAGCATTTATTTATTTTTTTATTATTATTTTTTTTCTTTTTGGGTCACACCCAGTGATGCACAGGGGTTATTCCTGGCTCTGCACTCAGGAATTACCCCTGGCGGTGCTCAGGGAACCATATGGGATGCTGGGAATCGAACCCGGGTCGGCGATGTGCAAGGCAAACGCCCTACCCGCTGTGCTATCTCTCCAGCCCCAGCATTTATTTATTTTTTATTGCTTGTTACCACTAAATGGCTAACAGGATGATCGAAAAATATTTCCACGGAAGAAAATTTGTGAAAATTCTTGCATCTCCTCATGGGGACGTGAAGTCCTTGTCTGAGCGTTTACTGAGCGGTGGTTGCAGATAATCCTTCCGCGTTAATGCTTTTGTGAGTTGAGATTGGTTGGCGTCTACACCACAGCCCATCCCATCCGCTGTGTTCCTACTGGGATGTCAGTGTTGTGAATGTCCAGGAAATCCAGAATATTTAAAACGGAGCAGTCCGACCAGATTGCCAGGCATGGTGGTGGCTTTGGGGTGTGCCAACGGCTGCCGGGGCCTTATCTGGACAGGAGCTTTCTCCCCACCCTCCCAAGATTGCCCTGGAGGTGCCATCCGAGAATAGGTGTCTGAGAAATTTTTGCTGCTAGTTGATCTCTCCCCTCTTCCGAGATTTATTTCTGAGTCTCTGGAAAAGGGCTGGTCGGTGAGCTAACCAGGCAGCGGGGAGACGTGGAGGACGCCAGCCTTTGATCCTGTTTCCTCATCTGTAAGGCCAGGGCCTGGGAGGGACAAATGAAATACTTTATGTGGAAGTATTTATGGAAACCATCAAGCATTGTGTCAAAGTTGTTCTCCTCTTATTGACTTTGTTAAACATTTGTAGAGTGTCTAACTCCTCACGGGGCCGTAATTACTCTGTCACAGCTCTGCCCTTTCATTTGTTTTATTGTTGAGGGGAAATTCTTGTAAGGTCTAATTCACTGCTTACTGGGCAGAGCCGGTGACATGTCATGCCGTCTTGTGAAACCCCATCTCACTGGCTTGCAAAGCCTCGTGCCGCCCCCCCCCCCCGCCACTTCCTTGAGGTTACGTTATCGCTCAAGAAATAGGGCCCCCCCGTATTTGACTTTGCCCTTTCTGTTCCTGCCTGGCCCTTGCTGGTTCCCGTGATTCATCTGCATGTTTACTCAGCAGACAGTGAGCATGTGTGCAGTCGGCACTGTGCCAGGCAGGTCATGGGGCAGGGGGACATGGGACCCCCCAACTCCCTGCAGGGAGGCGACTCCATTGAGTGGATTATTATTATTATTAAATTATTGTTGTTGTTATTATTACTTGCTTTTTAGGTCACACCCGATGATGCTCAGAGGTTACTCCTGGTGGTGCTCGGGGACCATATGGGATGCTGGGAATCGAACCCAGATCGGCCACATGCAAGGCAAGTGCCCTACTTGCTGTGCTATCACTCCAGCCCCTCAAGTGGATATTTAGACACTGGGCCGAGGACTAGAAAAACAGTTTACATTAGCAAATGCTTGCAAGGAGTAAAAGGATTTGGAAACTGTTTTAAACATTTGTGATGGGGCCAGAGTGATAGTACAGCAGGTACGACGTTTGCCTTGTACATGGCCTACCAGGGTTTGATCCCTTGGTATCCCATAGGGTTCCCCAGCACCTCCAGTGGTAATTCCTGAGTGCAGAGCCAGGAGTAAGGAGTAAGCCCTGAGCACCGCCAGGTGTGACCCAAAAAGCAAAAAAAAAAGTGAAAAAAGAAAAACATAACCAATCCCTTCCCCCCATTTGTGACATTCTTCAAGCACGTAGAAATGGACTGCCACTTGGGCCAGTCCAAGGCTGAAGAGCAAAGTGAGGGCCACGCCCCGCGTTCATGAGCCAGTGACTAGAAAGGTAGGCCACCGGGGCCACCAGAACAGCGGGGATTTCCTTTCCTCCGAGGTGCAAGGACAGACTAGCGTTAGCATCCAGCCTCGTTCAAGAGACACACAGACCTAGACGCGGCTGGCCTTCCGGCTGACAAGCGCCACGGCCGGTAGGGGGCGGTCGCACACCGGCCTGGAGGACCCGCTCCCTTTGGGCATCCTCCCGGGAGAGGGCGCTGCTCGGCCGTCCCAGAGGCCCAGCAGGTCCAGACATCCCCTGGCCTGTTGCATCCCCCACCCGCCCCGCCCCACCCCAGCTCTCAGCTCCTTCAGGCCTCCTCTTGCACGCTAACGCGGGCTCTGTGACTGTTTCTGAATCACGCTGTGGAAAAACAAATCAGGGTGAGCAACCCTAGTCACCTCAAGTGATGAGCTAGTGATCCCCAAAACACAGGTACAGCCCCAGGGCGGGGCGCCGCCGAGAACAGCTGGCGTGGTCCTTGGCCACGTGGCGTGGTGCCCCTGCGTGGTGCAGCCACCCGGGCTGGCACGTCCGTCACGCCGCACTCCGGGCTGCTGTCAGCAAGGTGACCCGGCCGCTCCCCCACCCCACCCATAGCTAGTTTCGCTTTCCCAATGCTGTTAAAAATTGCCTTCTAACCGGAGGGTGGCGAAACAGGTTCCAACATTTGGCTTAATTTTTTATATGATCATCTGTTTCAGGTTTCTTCATTCTAATAGGGCTCTTTCCTTTTCCCTCGGGAAGATGCCCAGAACCGTCCACTCTGGCATGTGTCCAAAGTCCAGGTTCTAATAGCTTCAGGGCTGTGGTTTAATTTTAACCATAACTTCTTGGGGCATAATGACTTTTTAATCTGGAAAGAGCCAGTTTGATACAGACAGTAACGTTTTCCACCGGGAATCAGTAGGCACAGTTAATTGCTCTCTTTATTTTTGTTTTATTTGGGGACCGGGGGATCTTCCCCACAATGCTGGCGGCTACCGGTGGTGCTCGGGAGGCCATGAGGTACCGGGGATCGAACCTAGGGCCCTGTGCATGCCAAGTGAGTGCTCCAGCCTTGGGAGCTGTCTTCCCAATTCCTTGCTTATCTCGTTTGGAAAGGGGAGATTGATTTGGCAGGGGAAATGCTAACGTGCTGGATCAGCTTGGAGAACTGTTTTGGGGTTTTGTATGGTAGTTTTGACCATCACACCTGTGTGAGACAAGGGCTCTGCCATTTCCTGCGTTTGTGGCCTTGGAGGACTGTTAGAATGCCTGTTTTCCCCAAGTACTAAAGTTTGGTCTCTCGGGAGAACGGGCTGAGGGGCGGGAAGCCCAGTGGTTAGGAAGCTGAATGCATCCTGAGTGGTTTTTCCAGCCTGGCTGGCCACAGGGCATCTTCGTGGGCAGTCTCAGTTTGAGACAGAAAATTCATAGGCCCATTGATTAGGCCACACATGGACTGCCCCCCATTCTGTTCTGCAAACGTGGCCCCCCAGGAAGTCTTCCCGCAGCCTGGGATGACCTTTCCTGGGCAGCGGAGTCCCCCAGAGTGCCCCGGGCACCGGCCGGGTTCTCCTAGCCTCCTTGGCCATGACAGTGCTGGTCTTGAGGCAGTCCTTGTTTCCTGTTGAACAGAAACTTTGGTGGTACAGAAGTTTTGTCGAGGCCAGGCGGAAATTGGTTCTCTTTTTTGCAGTTTAGGTGGTAAACCTCGTCTTTCGGTTAATAATTAAAATCGAAGATGAAAGAAAACGAGATATGTGAAGGAGACCCACTGCAGAGGGAAAGGCTGCGCCCTTCCTGGCGCAACCAACAGCTTTGTGGAGACCGTCCTTTCAATCATTGAGTTGTCTGTTTTGTTTTGTTTTGTTTTTTGAGTCACACCTGGTGATGCACAGTTTACTCCTGGCTCTGCACTCAGACTCCTGGCGGTGCTCAGGGGACCCTATGGGATGCTGGCAATCGAACCCGGGTCGGCCGCGTGCAAGGCAAACGCCCTCCCCGCTGTGCTATTACTCCAGCCCCACAGTCATTGATCTTTACCCGAACTCAAACTCAGACCTCCAAACACAAGGCACAGGCTCTGAGCTATGACCCCCGCACCTCCAGATAACATTTTTTAATTTTTTTTTCCTTTTGGTTTATACCCGGCAATGCACAGTGGTTACTCCTGGCTCTGCACTCAGGAATTACCCCTGGCGGTGTTCAGGGGACCAGATGGGATGCTGGGAATCGAACCCGGGTCATGCAAGGCAAACGCCCTCCCCGCCGTGCTGTAGCTCCAGCCCCTTTAAACTGAAAGCTCTTCTGGAGCCGTTCAGGGGGACAGAGTCATCAGAGGCTGGCCAGGAAGAGGAATCTAAAATGCAAGCAAAGTTCCGCTTCCCCGGGGTCAGAAGGCCGAGGCTTTATTGCAGCCCGGCAGATGGGATCTGGGGCGACGTGAGGCCGGGCGGGAGGCTGGGAGGCTGCCAGGGGCAGCTGCTGTCTCCGACGGCTCAGCGCTGGCTTCCTGGTTCAGGCACTGGATGAATGTCAGATGGGCGTGTGGATCGGCTGCATTTGACGTGCGGCAGGCCCAGCCATCGTTGTCGTGGGATCTAATCTGGCCCGGGATCGGGTCCCTGTGCTTCTCGCTTCTCCCTGAAGAGGAATGAAGGAGAAAGAACACACGGAGTTTCACATGCCCAGAGGAAAACAGATTCTGCAGACATGCAGGGGGTGGGGGCGGGGAGGGGGAGGACAGAATCAGCCGGGCCCATCTGGGCGTGGCCTGCGGCAGGGTTTCGTCATCCTCACGCCCTCCAGCTCAGCACCCACACTTTCGGGTTTTCTAACTCCCCCCCTCCCCACACACCCATCACACCCCCACCCCCCACCCCCCACCCCCCGTCCCTGGTGCAGATTCTCCCTCAGGCCTAGGCTCTCCATGACATTCTGTCATGTCTCACGTCCCTGCCAAAGGGTGGCACTCGGAAGGAAGCGGAGTGATAGCACAGCGGGCAGGGCGCTTGCCTTGTATGGAGTCGACCAGGGTTCGATTCCCGATTCCCTCAAGTGCAGAACCAGGAGTGAGCCCCGGGCACCGCTAGGTGTGGCCCCAACACAAAACCAAAAGATCTTCAAGCCAAAGGGTGACAATCAGGGTGATCATCCTCGGGCACCAAAGGAACCTGCGCCCGCCGCCCCCCGCCCCAGAGTAGCCGGCTGGATTGGGCACGGAGCCAGGATTGGGAGAGAAGGAGCCCGGGCCGTGCCTGGGGTCAGCCAGCCACCTGGCTCGGGCCAGTTCGGCACTGGGATTGTGGAATCAGGAACTTGTGCGTCACCGAGGCTGAGGATGTCGGGCCGGTTCCGTCGAGCCACCCCCAGCCGTCAGCTCTTACCCTCACCCAGGAGACCCAAGGTTAGGGCCCCGGTTGGAAAGCCTCCGGGACAAACGGTAGCCAGCTGAAAAACCAAAGCTGAGGTGGGCTAAGGCTCGGAGCCAGGAGTGGGGGCTGTTACGGGGCAGGGAAACTGCGGGGGTGACGGAAGGGAGGGGTGCCCCGGTGCGCGGGGTGATGCAATGACATCCTCCCTCCCTGCGCACTTTCTGAAGATGTGGACAGAGGCAGGGGCCTGGGCATCCTGCCGCGGGGCCCGAGGGCACCTAGCTAGAAGGCTGTCCGTCTGTCTGTTCGTCTGTCTAATAGTTCCCTGGGGTGGGAGGGCCAGTGTTGGCCGGAGCCTCCAGAAAAGGTGGCAAGGGAGAGGACAGGTCGCTGTCTCCGGTGCGCACAGTTCAGAAAGGGGAAACTCAGAGGGGGCGTCGAAAGTTCTTTCTGAGAAACCCACCAGGAGTCGCAGAGGCTGGGGCTGGGGGCACCCACAGATGCCTCTAGGGAGCCTCGGAGGTTGAATGGGGTTGAGCATCCCCCGCGGCAAAAACACTGTTGATGGGGCTGGAGCGATAGCACAGCGGGTAGGGCGTTTGCCTTGCACACGGCTGATCCGGGTTCGATTCCCAGCATCCCATAGGGTCCCCCCAAGCACCACCAGGAGTAATTCCTGAGTGCAGAGCCAGGAGTAACCCCTGTAGCCTAGTGTGACCCAAAAAGAAAAAACAACAACAGCACCGTTGACGTGATTTGCCGGCCAAGTTGTGGCACATTGTAATCAGGATCTTTACAGCCGGGTTTCCTGAAAGTGTCGACACCCTGTTGGTTGCAAGTCACCATGGCAAACAATGGGCGAGCTGGGTGCTGGCGCCCCGGAAGGCGGGACTCCGGAGGCGGTTATGGAGGAGGGGAACGGTCCTGGCTCCTTGCTTGTTGGCGGCCAGCAGGGAGCTGCAGGAAGGACGGGGAGGGAAGGAGAGAGCAAAGGCCGGTCCACAGCGTTGAGTCCCAGCAGCTGCGCTCATCCTGGGCGTTAGAAGGCGTGGGGACACTCCAGATTTACAAGCCCATTAAACTGGTGTTTTTGGCCGTCTACACCTCAGGCTTCAGAGAAAACCCAGCCTGCTTCCAGCCCCGCCTTCTCGAGCCACTTAGCTGGCAGTTTTTCCTTCTCCTTCCTCCGCCAGCAAGCGTCTGTCATTTACCTATCTGTCTGTCACTTACCTGTGCCTCAAAAGGTGAGCGGGGTGGTGTGCTGTCACCCTGTCAGCTTCCTCCGGCCAGCTGGGGCTCCCCTTCCCATCCCCTCGTAACCCGTGACCCGATAGGCCCACACCGCTTCTTCCTCTTCTCTCTTCGCCTCCTCCTGCAGGTGGGGATGTGCAGGGGACAGAGGCCCTGAGGAGCACTGAATCATTCTAGGAGTGCGCGAGGGCCATCCTGGGGTTCCCCGAGTGCCTTGGGGTTCCCAGCCAGGCCGCACCGCTGTACTTTGGGGGAGTGACTCCTTCCTGACCGGGACACCAATTCCCTTATCTCCAGAAGCGGGATAAATGCTAGTGGGGCCCGCAGTCTCCTGGGGCAGCTGTGCCCAGCCCGGCCAGAGCCCAGAGGGGCCTCATGGGAAGTCGGTTCCATCCGACGCACACAGGCCCACACGGAGCATGTTTCCAAGCAGTTTCCACAGATGAGCCTCGGGAATGCAGGGCGCCTGATGCCAGGGGCTGGCTGGGGCCCACAGATGCCCAGAGGGACCCTGGGAAGGTTCTCTTCAGGGCTCAGAGGGTCCACTCGGAGAGCACTTTTCCGGGAAGAGTTGCTTTTTTTTTTTTTTTTTTTTTTTTTTGCTTTTTGGGTCATACCTGGCAATGCACAGGGGTTACTCCTGGCTCTCCACTCAGGAATTACTCCTGGCGGTGCTTGGGGGACCATATGGGATGCCGGGGACTGAATCCCCCACGTGCAAGGCAAACGCCCTACCTGCTGTACTACTGCTCTGGTCCCAAGAGTTGCATTTCTTATTTTTTTTTTTTTTTTTGCTTTTTGGGTCACACCCGGCAATGCACAGGGGTCACTCCTGGCTCTGCGCTCAGGAATTACCCCTGGCAGTGCCCAGGGGACCATATGGGATGCTGGGAATCGAACCCGGGTCAGCCACGTGCAAGGCAAAAGCCCTACTCGCTGTGCTATCGCTCCAGCCCCGAGTTGCATTTCTTAGACGGGGCATCACCCTAGCAGAGGACCCGTGCAACCCGGAAGGGTCATTCACCAGAGGAGCCTCAGACCATCTCCACAGTGTGGGGCCGAGGGCGGCTGAGACTATAGGAGACCCACAGCGGGCCCCAAACCCAGTGGTCAGCCCCAAGTCCTTCTTGAGGATAGTTGCTGGGGTGGTTTGCGAAAGTGGGGGTGACGGCAAAGAGGAAGGAGGGGCCCTGCAGAAGCCAGGGCTGACCAGCCCCTCGCTCACTCCTCCCGCACCCCCTGTGCTTGCAGGTGACAAGGACGAGCTGGCTGGTGGCGCCATGCTTGCCCTGGTGGCATTTGCTGGCTCAGAGACTTTTGGCGGAGGTGCTGGCTCTCGTGCTTGGAGGCGTAGCGCTCCATGGCAGTGCCACACACGTTCAAGTTTGTTGCCTCGGGACGGGTCACGGGTACCAGCACACAGGCTTGCTGGGGGTCGCACCTCGGCTCACAGTGCTCGCCCAGCTTTAGCTTGGGCTTTGGCTTGATTTCCTGCGGCGCCAGGGATTGAACTCGGGACCTGATGCTCGCATACGGTGTGTGCTAAGGCGTCAGCCACAGGCCCGGCCCCGCCACACATCGTTATTGTGGCGCTCGCCAAGGGTCCCAAGTCCTAGATCCGATGATCACACACGCCAGATGATAGGGTGGGGTGGGGTCCCAGACAGCGGAGGTGTGGGAAGGCCCCAGAGGCGTGACCCGCAGCCTCAGGCACGCCCGGCAAGAATTTCAGCTGCTGTGCCATCCGGGACCCCGGAACTAGCTAGCGGGACCCTTTGCTTGCCAAAAGTGCTCTTGGCAGAAAAAAATTGCAAAAAAAACACCTTGACTGGGATTTGACAAAGGCCTCTGGCAGCACTTTTTGAGGAGAGCGAGCGGCCTCGCAGACCCGAATGAGTCGTGTGTGTGGAAAGTGTGCCAGTTGGCTGGCGGGAATCCACACTGCGTGCGCGCCCACCTGGACTGTGGGTCACCTCAGGCGGTTCTGGGGTGTGAGGCAACGTCACAGGCAGTTTCAGAAAACTAGGCTGTGTACGGGCCCGCTCGGGGCGGGAGGTCCTCCCTGACCCTCCTCCCGTCACCCTCGCGCCAACGCCTCCCCCAGGAAAGCCGGGGTCTGCCCTGGGCTGTGCGGGTGGGGATCGGACAGGGGGTCCCCTGGTCTGCTGAGGACTTGGAGCCGAGCTGAGGGGGAGCGAGGCTGGCCCCGGCGCCCGAGGTAGGAGCGGGTTATGGTTCCAGGTGCTGTGGGGGCCTGTCTCCAGAGCCCCCGGCACGAGAGTTGGGAGAACTGAGACTCGGGTGGATTTTGAACAGGAAAGTCAAGCTGGTCAGAGAGGAGAGACCTGGACAGCCCTCGCGGGCGTCTGAGCGGCCTCTGGCTTCCCCCCGCTGAGCTGTGACCACAGCAGGTCAGTGGGTCAGCCGTGCACCCAGAACCTGCCTATGTGTTTCCGTGGGTCCCTTCTCCACGTCGGCCCTGGTGCTGGGCTGGGAGCCCCGCGCCAGAAGCCCTGGCCACTAAGACATGGGTGGGGAGCTGAGTGTCCCCATGGCGTGGCCCCGGAGAAGCCCGGGATATGGGGACAGAGAGTGCCGTGAGTTGGACCTAGAGTGACAGCCCGGCCTGGGAGGAAGTGTCCTGCCCTCCGGCCCATCCCTGCCTCTCTCCTTGGCAGGGCAGGAGGGAGCTGGTTGGGATCCAGGTGGCCAGGTCCCGGCCCCCGCGTGTCTACAGCGCCCAGTCCTGTCCCCGCCACCGCCGCCGCCCCTGTAAACAGCAGGTTGATTCCAACTAGCAGGCATTGGGAAACCCCTTGGGCAGGAGATTTCGAAATGAGATTCAGATCAGAAAAAAAAAAAAACACAGCGGGTGAGGTTCTAAGGAATGAACGAGACGGAAGAGCGTCCCGTCCTGGCACTCAGTAGGATAGCGGGGAGGGAGGGAAGAATCTAGAAGGTGTAGGTGTGTGTGTGCGGGGGGGCACTCCAAGGCCATCCCAGCTGCAGCTGCGTCTCCCTCTCTGGTTCGCCCCCACCCCACCCCTGCCCTCGCGCCCCCCAACGGGTCTCCCGTCCTCATCTCAGGCTCAGCAGCTGGCGAAACGATTCTCAGAGCGCTCAGCCGGGCATGTCCGCACAGCAAAGTGCAGACAAGTCAGAGGCTTGGCGAGGAGGGAGGGACGGAGGGCAGGGCTGGAGGGTGGCGGGACTGATAGGGGGAACTTGCCCCGGAAGGCTCGAAAGGCCCATCTTGGATGAGTCTGTCAAAAAGGGGGGCCCGGAGGGACCGGGAGAGTTAGTCCAGCAGGTAGGGCGCTTGCCTTGCATGTGATCGGTCTGGGTTCGATTCCTGGCATCCCAGATGGTCTCCCAAGCACCACCAGGAGTGACTCCTGAGTTTCCCCTGAGTAACGCTGGGTGTGGCTCAAAAACAGAAAAAGAGAAGAAAAGAAAAGGAAGACCAGAGTGACTCGTGAAAGCCAAGCCTCAGCTCGGGGTGGGGGGCAGGAACCGGCCCCCCCACCCCCCTTTTCCAGAGGCTCTCCAAGGCTCCCCGCCCTGGCGTCAAGGGCTGACTCCCAGTGGCAGTGATGCTAGTGTGAGCAGGAAGTAGAGGGGAGGAGGGTCCCAGGAGAGGAGGAGCAAGGAAAGAATGGGGGTCACGGTGGGCTCAAGGGCAGGGTTCAGTGGCCTGGAAAACACCAACAATCCAAGCAGAGGGTCCCGGGAGGGGGGGCATTCTGCAAAAGGCAAAAGAGGGGGCCCAGAGTGGCAAAGCCCCGCATGGTGTCTGCAGGCCTCGAAGCTGGCGGCCGAGGAGTCTAAACATGGGCCCCAGAACGACCTCTTGGGTGCAAACAGTGCCACGGCCCATCTGCTGGCCATGGAGACAGGGGGCCACACCGCGGGCCAGGCGGGACGGGCGCCGAACACCCCGGCTGACCTGTTATGAACAAGAGGGGCTAATGATTCACGCCACCCCCGCCCAGAAGCCACGGCCGCCCCCATCCCGTGCGGGGTGGGGACCCACCTAACCGGAACCGCCGGCGGCCTCTCCCAGTCTCCTTAGATGACGAGCTGTGGCATCCTTGGTCCACCCAACTCAGCCCCCAAGCATGTTCCCCAGATAGCAGTAAACAAGCGCAGGTGACGGGCGCCCCTGCCACGCTCCCCGCTCTGCGTGACGGCGCCTGACTCACCCGGGAGCTGGCATCATCGCAAAGGGGGAGCAGAAGGTCCCCAAAGGCTTCCCCAAGAGTTGGGAGACCTGTCTTTCACCCCGGGGTGCCAGCGCCTGCAGCCAACTCGCTCTCCGGGGAAGGTGTCGGACTGTTATTAACTTCGGTGTCTCCCTGCTCTGGTGGCTGTCCTGGCCCAGGAGTCCCACATTCCTGTGCCTTCAGTGCCCCAGATGTCAAGTCTCAGGACACCAAAGCCAGTAGAATTAGACTTCTCGCAGTCCACCCCAAATTCTCCCTTTACTAGATGGGGTCCTGAGCTGATGTCTGGCAGATGTCTGGGGATTGTCAGAGTTGGGGTTCCCGATCTTCCTTCTGACCCCCGCTAACCCAAACCTCAGTCTTCCGTTCTGCCCACCTCTGCTTGGAGAATCGTCTCTGCATCCTTGTAAAAGCAGTCAGGGGGCCAGAGATATAGTGCAGTGGTCAGGGCTGCCTTGCATGCAGCCGACCCGGGCTCCCTGTAGGATCCCCTGTGCCTTGCCTGGAGTGATCCCTGAGCACAGATCTAGGAATAAGCCCTGAGGACTGCCTGGTGTCCCCCCACCACACACACACACCAAAAAAAAAAAAAAAGAAAGAAATCTGGGGGATTTTAGAAAAAGTAGAAAGTATAAAACAGGCCCAAGCCTGGAAAAGTCTGTTTCCCTGTGGAGCACTCACTCAGCTTGGGGAGCTGAGTACTAACTCACTACGTGGCCCCCTCGACCGTGTGATGTACCACTGTCCTCACTTGTGTTCCCAATCATGGAAAATTCACTGGTAACAGTTTTGGGACTTGATTTCAAATTGAACATAGTACAAATGCTTTCCTTTTGTAATCACAAATTCAGTAGCTACATAAGGTTCAAAAGGTACATAGCTTGGGGCTGGAGAGATAGCTCAGCGGGGAGGGCGTTTGCCTTGCATGCGGCCGACCCGGGTTCGATTTCCAGCATCCCATATGGTCCCCCGAGCACTGCCAGGAGTGATTCCTGAGTGCAAAGCCAGGAGTAACCCCTGAGCATCACCGGGTGTGACCCAAAAAGCAAAAAAAAAAGTACATAGCTTTATTAATTTTTTTTTGGTTTTGTTTTTGTTTCTGGGCCCCACCTGGCAGTGCTCCGGAACTACTCCTGGGGGCTGCTCCTGGTGGTGCTAGGTGGCCCATGTGGTTCCGAGGATTGAACCAGAGCATCCCGCATGCAAAGCACATGCTCCAGCCTCTTGAACCATCTTCTTATAAATTATGAATTCTTCTCATGAATTATGAATGCCCAAGATTTCATCATTCTTGGGGCTGAACGGAGAGCACAGTGGGCAGCGTGCTTGCCTGGCCTGTGGCCAACTCAGGTGATCCCTGGCACCCTATAGGGTTCCCCAAGCACTACCAGGAGTGATTCCTGAGCACGGAACCAGGAGGAAGTCGTGAGCACAGCCGAGTATGACCCAAAAGCCAAAAAAAATTTTAAGTAGTTTTCTGACAGACTTCTGCCACTGCTACCTTTGGGGAAAAGACCTCCCCACTGTGTTCAGGAGTCCCAGGCGCCACCAGTCCTCATGGTACTTTGCCAGCCAGGCTGGTGATTTAGTGAAAAGGCCTGAGGCGATTCTGCTCGGGACCCCTGGGCAATACCCAGCAATATTCAGGGGCCACCAGGGAGAAAACCCACTAACATCTCCCAGCCCCTAACCGATGTGAATTTTCACTTCTTTAATTGTCAGTGAAAATTCACATAATTTTATATTTTTTATTATTTTATTTATTTTTGTTTGGGGGCCACATGCGGCAGTGCTCAGGGCCTGCTCCTGGCCCTGCACTTGGATATTTCTCCTAGTGGTGTTCACAGGACCAGATGGGATGCCAGGGATTGAACCCCTTGCGCAAGGCAAACACCCTCCCCGTTGTACTATTACTCCAGTCATTGTACTATTGCTCCAGCTCTTGTATTTATTTTTCAGTTAAAAATATTCTTTGGCGGGGCTGGAGTGATAGCACAGCGGGTAGGGCGTTTGCCTTGCACGCGGCCAACCCGGGTTCAATTCCCAGCATCCCATATGGTCCCCTGAGCTCTGCCAGGAGTAACTCCTGAGTGCAGAGCCAGGAGGAACCCCTGTGCATCGCTGGGTGTGACCCAAAAAGCAAAAAAATATATATATATTCTTTGGGGGCCAAAATGCTAGCAGAGGGGGGAAGGCCTGGCATGTGGCTGGCCTGGTTTGGGCCCAGCAACTTAAAGTCTTCGGCCCACCACCGGGAGTGACTCCCGAGCACCCGAGAACTGCCCTCCAGCTCACACCAAAGCGACAGTTTTATCTGCTAGAGGCTGATTTGCATCTCCTTTTGCACCATCTTTTACGTTTCTTTTGTTTGCTCTGGGGCCACATCCTGAGGCGGTTTGGGGCTCCTCCCGGCCAGAGACCTGGGACCCTGGTGCCAGGCGTAGGATCTGGGCCTCCTGCGAGAAAGCACGTGTCAGCCCGCTAAGCTGTCTTCATTTTTGGTTTTGTATTGGGGCCATGTCCGGTGATACTTGGGGGCTACTCCTGGCTCTGTGCTCAGGGGTCACTTGCAGGATGGCTCAGGGGTCCGGGCAGTGCCAGGGATCCAGGCTGGACCTCCTGCAAGGAGGCCTGTGGCAGCCCGCAGTGCCATCCCTGCCCGCTGCTCGTCTCCCGGGTGCCGTGGCTCCGTCTGGATTTGGTTTCCTAGTGATTTGTTCCGACTCCCCGCCTAGACCACAGTGCTCTGTTCCCTGTTCCCTCTCTCTCTGACAGGTGCCCCCTACACTTGTAACTTGGTGACATTCCAAACCCCAAAGCAAACTTGGCCTCCTCCAAGCTGCCCCCGGAGGGTCCTGGCCACTGGGACAAGGCCAGTCCTCCGTGGCTGGGCACCTAGCAGTGCAGTCAGACCACCCCGTCCCCCGGGCCTGTCGCCCTCCACCCTTCTGCCCAGTCTCTGCCTGGGGGTGATGGTGAGGGGCTTCAGAAACCCTAACAAGGACCCCTGCAACGCCAGCCTGGCGCACCGGAGCAGTCTTCCTTGGGGTGGGAGGAAGCCCCGGGGCCTGCCCCGAGAGGCAGGAGCGAGCCCCGTCTGGGCGCCTCTCATTCCCCGGGGCCGGCCGGCTGCCTCCTCTCTCCGAGCGGGCGTCAGGCGGGCCCGCTCCTTCGCCCTGTTATTACCGCTGGCAGGTCCGTGCCCTTGGTACCAGGCACGCAAGTCCTACCAGTTCTTCTGGCCTTCAGCAACTCAGCCGCTGCTGCGCGTGGGGCGGGGAGGCGCCCGGGCCTGTTACCTGGGGTCCCCCGCACAGAGGCGGCCCGCCAGGAGCTGGCTGGACCGGACAGGCCGAGGTGGCCGGCAGGATGAGTCTCTTAGGAGCGGGCACTGCAGGGGCCGGGGCGGGCACGCAACTGTGGTCGGCTTCGTGGGCTTGGAACGCGCTGGCCCCCGCCCGGCCCTCCGCACTTACTTCCTGGCTGTTTGGAAGCCGCAGACCCCGCGACCGTGTTCCCGGTCCCAAGCACAGGTCTGCGGCAGGAGCTCCCCCACCCCCAACGTTTCCCCCTTACCCCCTTCCTGTCTCCTTCTCGGGGACACTCATCTGCACTTGGGCCTGGCAGTTTCCAGAACTCTCTTTCTCATTTTTGTCTTTTTCTTTCTTTTTTTTTTTTTCAGCCTATACAGAGTGGTGCCTTGGGGGTGTCACTGGCTCGGTACTCAGGGAGGCTCTGGGCGGTGCTGAGGGCCATGTGGTACCGAGTCCAAACCCAGGGCTCCCACATGCTAAGCCTGTGCTCCGGGCCTTTGAGCCTCTCCCTGGCCTCTCGGTCCTTTAAGTCTGTTTTGGGGGCCACTCCCGGTGATGCTCAGGGAGCCACGGGGTGCCGGGGTGGGGCCCCAGCCCTGCTCTTGTGCTTACCTCCTGCGTCCCGTCGCCAACGCTGGCCTCGACCCCGTGACAGTGGTGTCCTAAACGTCCTATTGGGGGGCTGGGGCTGTGGCCTGGTGCTGAGGCAGGCACATGCGTGCTTGAGCCCTGGTCCCATCGCTGTCCATGACAAGAGCACCAACGTCTTACAGGTGCCAGCCACAGGTCTGCAGTTGTCTGGTCTGCCAGGCGGCCGGAGCCATGCTGACCCGACAGACTCTTAACCTCTTTTTTTTTTTTCTTTGCTCTTTGGGTCATGCCCGTCAATGCACAGGGGTTACTCCTGGCTCTGCACTCAGGAATTACTCCTGGCGGTGCTCGGGAGACCCTATGGGATGCTGGGAATCAAACCAGGGCAGGCCGCGTGAAAGGCAAATGCCCTACCCACTGTGCTATCTCTCCAGCCCCTCTTAACCTCTTTTATGGGGGATGCTCTCTGCAGTGCTGACCAGGCAGTGCTCAGGGGTCCGAGCGCCATGTCCAGCAGTGCTGAGGGAGGGCGTCGGGGCACCCACCGGTGTGTTGGTAGGCCTTTCCCACTTGATCTCTCCAGCTCTGGCTGGACAGGCCTTCTCTGGGGAGAAGGTGAAGCCCCCACAAAGGTTCCGGTGGGGGGCAGGGCTTGCCTTGCTCTCCCTCCTGCCCGTTGGCCCAGCTTTTCTGACAAAGGTGACATCTGGGGGTGGCGGGAATGGCCACTGGAGGCTGGCGGGGGGCTGGGGGTCTTGCCCACCAGGAGTGTGCCTCATTCACCCCCAGCGCAGAGCAGGTACCCAGATGGGCAGTGGGGAGCCAAGGCCGCACAGCGCCGCGTCCAGACCTCACGCTCCAGCGGGGCCTCGCGACTTCCTGCCCATGTGACCCTGAGCAAGCGCCATATCCCCGAGCCTCGACTGCCCTGGCTAAAAATAGGCGCGCTAATCACTACCTCGGGGGTTGTTGTGGGATCAGCGATGACGCAGGGAGAAGCGCTGCCTGGCGCGTAGTAGCAGCTCAATAAACGCCATGGCCATGAGTGGCCCGTGGAGACCTGCCCACGCGGGTGCATGAGCCATGAGTCCAGCAGAGCCCATCCTAGTCGGAGCCCACGGCCCTGCGGTCTCTGGCAAGCACCGGGACATCATGGGGGTCTCAGGACCACCAGCGCCTCATGATGGGGGAGCTGAGGAAATCTCTACCCCAGCTCCTCCCTGGGAAATAGAACCTGGGCGGGGAGTCCGACTCTCAGTGTGTCCCTCCCAGCCCTGAGTCCCACCGCTCGCTCGACCTCCCAGGTGGCCAGTAGGTGGGCAGCGGCCGGTGCTTGGGGTGACTGCAGGATAGCGAAGCAGCTAAGACACGGGGGTGGGGGGCAGGTTGAGGGAAGAGGGCCCCGCCAGCGACAGGGGCAAGGAAGAGGCCCCCGGACCTGGCATTCGTCACTCCCCGCCCCGACTGGCCCTGCACACCCCCAAGCTTTCCTCCTCACTCCACTCTGTTCCCTGTCCCACTGGGGCCCCACTTCGGAGATTCCCGGGGTGCACAGAGCCCCCAGCCCCACCGTGGGGCACCCCAGTTGTTCCCGCCTCCACAGCCCACTGCTGGGGCATGCCAGGCTTCACCAGCGCCCGGATGGGGGGGGTCCATGCCTGCGTCCCACCTCTCACCGGGGTCCTCACCTCACGCTGCAGCTTCCACTTGGGGCGACAGGTTGGGGTTCCATGACGGACACGGACCCTTTAGTACAGGAGGGGCCTGAGAGGGGGCAACCCTTCATTTTGGGCGGCCCACGCCAGTGGCCTGCCTGGACCTGAAGGAGCGATGCCCCCAGTGCCCCGCTGAGGGTGGGTTTGGGCCTTGTCTCCGGCTCCCGACCACAACCCTGTCCCCTCGGTACCAGCCTCCCCTCACTGGCCAGTCAGACCAGCTCCCAGGGACTCCCGGGGGCTCCCGGGGTTGTTCTCAGTTCTGGGGGAGGGAGGCCGGAGAGACAGCACAGCAGGGAGGGCGTTTGCCTTGCATGCGGCCCACCCAGGTTCGATCCCCGGTAATACATATGGTCCCCGAGCACTCAATGCTCACCAGCCCCTCACCCCTCGCCCTGCCTCTCCCCTGCCTGGCCTGCCGCCTCCACCAAGCTTCTCCCCGGGTCCTCCTCACCCTCCTCGGCCAGGGCCCCTGCATGGGAACTTGCATGCTGCTCGCTCTGAGTCCCGAGGTCGAGGTGCACATGGGCCCAGCTTGCTAGGGGGCAGGGGGGAGTGGGAGAAGCAGGAAGGAGGGGCAGGAAGGAGCCCCACCTTTGGGTGCACCTGCCCCCAGCTGCGGCTCAGCTGCGGCCCCCTCCTGCCCCCAGCTGTTGCGCTACTCACCTGGGGACTGACCCTGGGCTGACTGACCTTTCACCCCAGACAATTTGGGACTGAGATCGCAGGTCGAAGGGGCTCCCCCTTCTCCTTTCTCCTCACTGCCCCTCACCCCCCAGCTGCCTCCTTGCTCATCTGACGGGCGTTGGTGTTGGGATGGTGATCCGGGCTTTGGGGACAGGTCAGTTGGGAGAGTCTGAATGTCCCTGGCTGCCACCCGCAGCCTGGCCACAGACCGGGGGGCTGCCTGAGCCTGGCTTTCGGGGTTACTCTAAGGCCTTACTTAGGCCAGCTCCCCGCTCAGCTTTGCAGGATGGTGCTGGAAGGCTCTGGAAGATGGAGTCAGCTGATTTGCATAAATATCCCTGTGATGCGCGCGTGGTCGGGCGCAGCTGCGGCCGAGACTGTATGAGTGGGACCCCAGCTTCTCCCTGAGAGGAACTGGCTCAAATTTGAATAGATGACCTCTCCCCAGTGCTGCATGGACCTGGGTCTGAGCCAGGGCTACCCCAGCAGTGCTCAGGGAAGCACTCATGTGCCCTGAACCCTGTGTGATGCCCCCCACCCGGTGCCAAATCAATTTCCCCGCAAAGGGAAAAACAGAGGTGAACAGACAACGCAGGCGTGCGGAGAAGGGCGTTCTTTGATTTTAATAGTTGGGGGGGGGGAAGCTATAAAAGACAGCAGGGAGCCCTGGGCTCCCTCAGATCACAGTGAATGGAAGGGACAGAAATATAATGTAAACAAAATAGAGCTTTCGGATAACGTTACACTACTCTACTTCCAGATTACAGCAGATCGATCCCAGACACGCCGACAGTCAAACGAGGCTCTTTGGAACGAGGTAGAGCCCCAGGGAGCCTGCGAAGGCCCGGCCGGAGCCATAGCACAGCGGGGAGGGCGCTTGCCTTAACAGGCAGCCGCCCCTGGTTCAATCCCCGGCGTCCCATATGGTCCCCTGAGCATCGCCAGGGGTGATTCCTGAGTGCAGAGCCAGGATGAGCCTGAGGATTGGCCTCTCGGCCACCCCTGGGCTCCCACCGGCTCCAGAGTTGCCCCCTCATTCTTCCACAGGCTTCTCCCAGCTCCTGAGGGTCCTCAGGGTAGCCAGACGCTCAGCCCAGCCGGGAAAACAGCCAGAAAGGGGCAACAGAGAGAGTTCGGCAGCCAGGCCCGGAGGCCCCGCCGCCCCACTGGACACAGCCTTCACCCCGGAACCGCAGAGCGGTGAGTTGTTCCAAAGTTCTCGGGGCAGCCCCAGCGCGCCAGGGGGCACCCAGGACGCGCAGCGCCCCGGGCAGGGCGGGAGGTGGCGGGCACAGGCGTGAGCAGGGTGGAGTGTCCGGGAGAAGTAGAACCACGCGGGGAGGAGAAAAGCCAGCTCCATCCTCTCTTCGAAACAGCTGCCACCGGCGGCAAAAAATATATTAATCCTATCTGTACACGTGTCGTCTTGGACAGAAGGGAGGGGGGCCTCCCTGGCACCTTGGAGGGGCTCTCTTGAAAATGAGGTGATGTGTGGACGGGTCCCGCGGGAGGGCGGGGAGCCCGGCGTCGGGGACGCTGTGGGCCTCGCCTGCTCCCCAACGACGACGACGAGGACGACGACGACGACGCCCGCCTTGGCAGTTCGCTCTGAGCCCGGGGCGGGGACAGCCCAGGCAGGGACCCCGGCGCCTCCCGCGGGTCAGATGTGCTGGTTGCCCTGCAGCAGGGAGGTGACCGTGTTCTGCAGCGCCACCGCCACCTTCTTGGAGGTCTTGCGCAGCAGCGGGCTGTCGGGGTGGCGCTCCTTGAGGTGCAGGACGTGGCCCTCCTGGCTCTCGGAGGTGCAGCCACACTCCTCGCACACGTACAGCTTGGCGCGCCGCTCCTTGTACGCGTACTTCTGCTGCACGCCGTGGATCTTCTTGAGGTGCGACTCGAGCGAGCAGCGCTGCGTGAAGGCCTTGTCGCACAGGCTGCACTTGTAGGGCCGCACGCCTGGGGGGGGACAGGGCCAGGGTCAGGTCAGGGGCCCCGGGGCGCAGCGTGGGGAGCAGGGCGCGGGGGTGGGGCGCGGGGTGGGGGGGCGGCGCTCACCTGTGTGGGTGCGCACGTGCCTCTTGAGGTCGAAGGTGTCGTTGAAGCCCTTCCCGCAGTAGGTGCACAGGTGCCGCTTCACGTCGTTGTGGCACTTCATGTGGCGGTTCAGCATGCGCTGGTAGGTGAAGGCCTTCTGGCACACGTGGCAGGTGAAGACGCCCCCGCTCGGGCTGTCCCCCAGGGTCACCTGTGGGGCGGGACGGGTCTGTGACGGGGCACCCGCCTCCCCGTGCTTCCCAGAGCCGGTTGGGGGCTCTTCGTGGGTCCCCCGCCCCTCCGTCCTACCTACACCCCGGAGAAGGGGCCTGCTGGACACGTCTGGGTCCACTGAGCCCACCTCAGCCTCACTCTGTGGTTGGGCTCAGAACCCGGGGTGGCCTTAAGTCCGAGGCCATTGAGCAGAGCCTGGGGACCCTCAGGGCCAGGCCAGCACCCTATCCCTGCCTCGCCTGGCCCAGTCCACGGTGCTCACGGCCAATGCCCAGCGTCTCCTGAGGCAGAGATGGGCACGAGGTCGCGGGCGTGGCCCTCTCTCCTGCCCGGGGGCTGCTTGTCCTTCCCTCGGGGGTCCTGGGTGGGGGGGTTGAACCACTGCCCGGCCTGTACCTGCCCGTGGCTCGGATGGAGCCCGGCTGGCAGCTCTGGGTCTCGGGGCACACGGCTCTCCCTGCCCTGACTGCTGGGTCTCTGGGGCCCCTCCCTGCTTCTCCCGGGACTGTCGTGTGAGCAGGGGCGCCCCGAAAAGGCACAAGGAACGGAGCCAGGTCCAGCGCGGCCTCCACGGGGCCCGGCGGTTCGCACTTCACTCGCCTTCCCCGGGGGTCCTCATGCTCTCCACCCCCATCCCCGCATCTCCCTGCCCTGCAAGTACCTTCATCTTGGTGCGCAGGAAGCCATGCTCTCGGCTCTGAGTCTCCGCCAGGCGGCCGGGGTCTTCCGAGGGCAGCTGGGCCACCACGCAGGGCCCGGGGACCACGCTGTAGCCGGGGTCCCGGAGGCTCATGTCCAAAGCCAGCGGGCAGGAAGGGGGCTCGGCCACCGACGGCTCCGGCTCACAGTAGGGCTGCGGGGGGCAGAAGCCCAGGCTCACTGCGGAGAGAAGAGGGGCCAGATGAGGCGCTTGTGGGGGCAGGGGGGTCCTCAGGGAGGCAGAGCCGGGTCCCCAGCCCACTCGGTGCCTACCCCTGCCTGCCCCAGGAAGGGAATTAGCTGCCACCAGGCGACCGATGCCCACTGAGTAACTTGTGTCTTAGCGGAACTGGGAGGGTCTGGGCTCCCTGGCCGGTTCCCCACCTGGGCCGATCCCCTGGATTCCAGGCCTCGTCCACTCTCCTGGGGGACAGGGACACATCCTCACCCCACCGGGTTCAGGGGAACCACACCACCCCGGCCTCCGCTCTGACTGACGTGGCTGTGGGCCTTCCTGGCGCAAGCAGGAGGGTACCTTGCTCCCCTGGCGGCCCGGGGGAGGCGGGGGTGGGCACCCGCCAGGGCTCCACACCCCCGTAGGCTGCCACAGGCCCGCGGCGGAGCGGGAGGAGGTCAGGGAGCAGCAGGTGGATGCGGCCTAACAGTCTGCTGGGCGCCCTGCCCGGCCTTACGCAACTTCCCCGCAGCAGGACCGCTGAGACACGAGGGCCGGCCTCGCCCTGCCGGCACCGATACCTGGCAGCCCTCACGCGGCCGCTCCCTGTGGCGTGCAGACACCTCACGCTGAACGCTAACCGGGACAAGAGGCCGGGCCAGCGCCTCCCAGAGAGGAGGCGGGACACAGCTCCCAGCTGCAGAGATACAGAGCTACTGAACCACAGGGCCACGGGCCAGGGGGCCACAGGGCCAGAGAGTCACAGGGCCACAGAGCCACAGGGCCACAGAGCCACAGGGCCACAGAGCCACAGGGACACAGAGCCACAGGGACACAGAACCACAGGGACACATCCACAGGGACACAGGGACACAGAGCCACAGGGACACAGGGACACAGACACAGAGCCACAGGGCCACAAAGCCAGAGTCCAGAGCCACAAGGCCACAGGGCCACAGGACCACAGAGCCACAAGGCCACAGGGCCACAGAGCCACAGGGACACAGAGCCACAGGGACACAGAGCCACAGGGACACATCCACAGGGACACAGGGACACAGAGCCACAGGGACACAGGGACACAGACACAGAGCCACAGGGCCACAAAGCCAGAGTCCAGAGCCACAAGGCCACAGGGCCACAGGACCACAGAGCCACAGGGCCACAGGGCCACAGAACCATCGCGCCACAAGGCCACAGAGCTGCATCACAGAAGCCACAGAGCTGCAGGGCTGGGCCAAAGAGCTCAAAGTTGCGACCATGCAGTTTAGACTTTCTTTGCAAAAAGGCAAGGCTCGGGGCCGGAGCAACAGCACAGTCACAGCGGGAAGGACGTTTGCCTTGCAGGCGTCTGTCCTGGGTTCGATCCCCATCATCCCATATGGTCCCCCGAGCACTGCCAGGAGTAATTCCTGAGGGCAGAGCCAGGAGTAACCCCTGGGCATCGCTGGGTATGACCCCAAAGAGTCAAAGAAAAAAACAGGAAAGGCTCGTACCCGAGCAATATTTTCCACACTTCAAAGGAAAAGTCGAGGGGCTGGTGTAGGAAAAGCTGCCCGTGCCGGGACAGGAGGGACTGTGGAAGTTCCCGAGGGTCACAGTTGTGCTCACGGCCTCTGGCCACAGCTGGGAGCCAGGACAGCCCGAGGGCAGGAGGGCTCTTGCGCCCAGGGTGGACGGGGGGAGCCCCGGGCAGGCAGGAGCGTGTGGAGGGAGGAAGGTGACTGTGAAAGCACCCAAGTTTCGGGAGAGGCCCCAGTTCTCGCCCCCTCAAAACACAACAAAGCTCGGCCCGGGGAAGAATGCGCCCGCCCGCCCGCCGCCCAGAACTCGTTCTGCTGCCACTGGCGTCCGTCTGTCCGGGGACTTTAATGAGCCACCTCATTCCAGGGGTTGATTCACCAGCGCCTGGCCCTGGCCTGGCCTCTGAGCTGGCACGGGGCCAGGTCGCAGCCTGCCCGAGGGGCCGCACAGTGGGCGGACTGGAGCCTCGGGCCTCCCGCCCGCGGTAACTGCGCCCTGCGCCCGGTGTGCCGCCGCTTCTGTGCAGTTATCCGGGCTCCACACCCAGGAGCCGCCGCTGCTCCATCCAGGCCTCCAGTCCTCCCCTTCTCTGTCTTCCAGCCTCAGACTGCCGAGCGAGGACCCCCGCAAAGCCGGAGCCCCCCGCCCCCACCCCCATTCCTGGAGGACAGCAGGTAAGAGAAAGCGGAACCCCTGGGTGTTCAGGGTGGGGGTGGGGCGAGGAGCCCCTCATTTGGGGGACCAGATTTTGCTCTAAAGGGGCTGGATGGGCAGCGGAGGTGTTTTCCCCCACCCAGTCCACACCTGGGCGCGGGCCGTGCCACCACCACACACAGGCAGTGCTCCTGGCCCTGCCGCTCCTGTCCCTGGGTGTCACCAAGTGGCACCCAGTGGCAGGAAGCAGAACTGGTTGGGCCCTGCTATGTGGCTCGCTGTCCCCTAATTAGATGTTTCCGGTGAGGCAGTGGCCTCTGGCTACCCGGTGCCCGCCTACAGCTCGGGAGTGTGGCAAGACGGTGCCAGCCAGGCCCTCTCCCTGCCCCCTCGGGGTTGGGGCGCCCCTTTATGCCTCCCCCTGCGCAAGGGCAGGGGAGCCGGGCATGGGGGCGGGGAAACAGGGGTGACTCCCCTCTGCCCGGTGCCCATGGAGCCGTGTCAGCTCACCTGGGCGCTGGGGTGACGGCCCCATGGCAGATGGGGAAGCCCCTGCGTGACACCCCCGCTGCCCACCTCCAGGCCATCAGCTGGCAATGCCCCAAAGGAAGCCAGTGCCAGTGGCCGGCAGAGGTGGGCAGCGCTGCAAACGGGCATACAGGAAGGCGTCCGCACAGACGCGAGGGGCGTCCAGCCCACACGGGGACGGGGGAGTGGGCTCTGGGCCACGTCCTGCCCAGTGTTGGGGAGCACGGGCGGACAGCAGCCCAACCTGCTCCCATGATGACCATCTGGTACAGCGGGCCCGGGGCCAGCGGGCGGGGCAGCATCCCGGGTGCTGAGGGCCACATGTTGTGAGGGGCCTCAACCTGGCCTGCTTGGCCTATGTGCCTGGCCTGGACTCGGGGGGGGGGGGGGGGGCAGGGTTCCATGAGAGGCAGAGCTGCAAGGCGCCTGGCAGGCAGAGGGTCCGGTGTGTGTGTGTGGGGGGGGAATGCGCCCCCTTCCAGCGCTGCCTCTCCCCATATCTCTGCCTGCTGTGGCCCCAACTGTCCCTTTTTCCCATTTCCAGAGATGACAGGGAAACCCCAGGGAATATACACCTTCAGTGACTCCCTCCCAGAGTGCCTCCTGGCCCCCTCAGAGCCCCAAGCACCAACGTCAGGACTGCCCCACACCAAGACGTACGCAACACAACAACACAACAAACCAAGGCGGCAAGAGCCGTGGGTCCTGCCAGCAGCCAGTGACCCCCGCTGGGCCTTCCCGTGGTTGGGGGAGGACCCAAGAGGCCTGGGATGGACAAGATTCCATAACCGTACCCCAGAGGCCGGCAGGCTTCAGCCTGGGCTGGTCCTTGCAGGGGTGCTGAGGGTCTCAGAAGACCCCGGCAGCAAAGTCACACCTCAAACGCCTTCCTGTCCCCCCATTTCCTCCCAGCACCCCTCCCTGCCGAGCGGGGTCAGGGCTTAGCTGGTCACAGCGTGCCTGGCTGGGAGTGGGTGAGGGAAACGTGTCCAGTCGGCTCCCGGGGTCACGCTCGGCTGGTGATGGAATGGCCCGGCCAAGGGACAGGCCACCACAAACACCACCCCCCTCTCCAGCCAGCTGAGGCACCCGAGCGTGGCCCCAGAACATTCCCTCTCATTTCCAAAACCTGTGGGAAAACATCCTGAGGGCCCGCGGGCCTTGGAGAGGCCACGCCGAGTTGTTGACGGCTCCCCTTTCCTGACCCCGCAGGCCTCTCTCCCTGGCCGCCACCAAGAGGGTCCATTCTCCCCTGCGCGCCCAAGGCCAGGCCGCCCACCCTGCACCCACGGAACAGCCGCACGCAGACGCGAAGCCCACCCTGACCCGGCGCCTGGACCCTTGGGGTGTGGGTGTGCCAAGCAAGAGCGGCCCAGGATTGGACGCAGCGGCCGTTGCCGGCCCTTCGTAAGTCAGCGCCCGATCTGTTCCCCTCAGGGATGTGAAGTAAAGCTACGAACCACCTCGCGGCCAGCCGGCCTCACCTTTACCACAGTCTGAGTTCAGTTATCAGATCCGGGGTGCAGCGGCTACACCGCCCAGGCGCGGAGGTGGGCGGGTGCACAGGGACCAGGGGGCTCAGCCTTGAGGGGGGGGTGGGACCCACTCCTGTCCCCGCCACAGGGAGCCTGGCCAGCAGCACCCAGGAGCCTGACTTGGGGGGGGGGGACAGAAGGACGTGCCCCTCTCTCTTTGCTTCAGTTTCCCCAGGGGGTCATCCCTTGTCAGGCACAGTTCCCTCCTGAGGAGCTGGGGAAGGGGGGGGGTTACACGGGCTGCTGGCCTTCCTGCCAGAGACCTCACTACATCCCGCCGTTTGGATAGCTGATCCGGGAGAGAAACTGAGGCCAGAGCCCTCCCGGGGCCGCTGGGCACCCTGTTCCCCCAGTTTCCCACACGGCCTGGGGCCTTGCCAGCGCCTGCAGATCAAGGGTCAAAGTGGGTTGGTTAATTACAACCTCTCCCCTCGAAGGGCAGGAGGCGCACCCCGCCCTCTGCCTGGAGGAGGTGTTCCCAAGGAGAGACCCCGCTCGGGTCCGTGGGGTGGGGAGCCCAGGGCGGCAGGAGGAAGCGCGTTCGGACGCTGTCCAGGCTGCTCCCCGCGGCAAACGGGGCGCCCGGGTGCCTGCGCGTCCCCCTGCCCACCCAGTCAGTGTCTGCGCGGTTCCAGGCGGTCCGGGCCGAGCCCACTTGGGTCCTGGGGGCGAGCCGGGCGCGCCGGCCTTGGGAAGAGCCCGGGACTCGCCTTTGCGTTTTCCGCAACCCCCGGCTCGCTGCACCCGGGCCGCGGAGGCTCCGCTCCAGTGCCCTCTCCCGCCTCGTAAAAGTCCGGGCCGTCGGGATTTATGAGCCCGGAGCGGAGGGTCGCCGGGGCGGTGACACACCCCGTTACCTCCCGAGCGCGCGCGCGGCCGGCCGGCCCGGGGTGGCCGGGGACCCTGGGAACCGCCCCGCCCCCGCGCCGCGGCGCGCTAACGGGACCCCCAGCCCCCCGCCCCGCACGGGCCCGCGCCGTCGGGGCGCCGCACCTGGCACGTAGATCTCGCCGCGCTCCTCGTCGGGGAGCTCGCTCCAGTTGCGCTTGCACGTGGACACGCACGGCTTCTTCACCAGGAACGCGCGGGGCATCGTGGAGGCCGCCGGCCGGCCCGCGGCCGCGTCTGTGCCTGGAGCCGGTCGGGGCTGCGCGGGGCCGGGGCCGGGGCCGGGGCCGGGGCCGGCGCGGGGCGGGGCGGAGGGCGCGGCCGGGCGCGGGGCGCGGGGCGCGGGCGCGACCCCGCAGCAGGCCGGGACGGCGCGCGCCCGGGGCGAGCGGCTCGGCGGGGCGGGCGCGGGGTCCCGGGCGAGGGGCGCCAGGTGCGGCGCGCGGCGGGGACGCGGCGGGGACGCGGCGGGAGGCTCGGCTCGGCTCGGCGCGGCGCGCCCGGCTCGACTGGCGTCCCCCGCGGCCGCTCGGGAAGTCTTAAAGCGCGACCGGCCCGACGGGTTCACGCTTTATTGGCTCGCGGCGGTGCGTGTTGGTGGCTGGGGCGGGGTGGGGGTGATCCGAGCTAATTACTCGGAGTGGCCCGGGCGGCGACGGCGCATGCGTTGGGAAATAACGGTGACGACCCACCTATTTGTTACCTGTCGAACCGGTTTTCGGGCCGCTGCGGGTGAGGTGGCCTCGCGGCCGGGGCGGGGTGGCCGGGCGGGGGCGGGGGCCGGGCGCCGGGGGCCCCCACCCCGCCCGCCCGCCCGCCCGCCCGCCGGCCGCCGCCCGCGGGGACCTCCCAGCCGGGCGTGCCGGCGTCGGCCAACGGGAGTTTCGGCGGAGCGGCGGGCGGGCGGGCGGGGGCAACGTTACTCGCAGCACCGGCGCCCGCACGCTCGGCCGCTGATGCAATGAGACTCGCCCGGCCCGGCCCGGCCCGGCCCGGCCCGGCCCGGCCCGGCCCGGGAGGCGCGAAGCCGTCGGGCGGGAGCGGGCGGCGCGGCCCGCACCGGTCGAACCGGGCCCTCTGTCCCGCTGGGACCCCCGAGTGAGCAGTGGGGGGTTCCGGCCAGAGGTGTTTGCTTGCCCGGCGCCAGATCGGGGCTGGCGGGCGCGCGCGGGGCCCAACGGTGGGCGGGCAGGCCCCGACCCCGACGGGACGCACGACGTTGGAGCTGCTCGGAGCCCACCGAGGTTGAGAAGGACGCCCGCGTCGTTAGGACGCACACACGTACACCCCCCAAACCAACATGTCCAGATTGTAGGCGCTACAAACGCCAAGCCGGAGACTCCGGGAAGGAAGAAGGCTGCGTGCGAGCTGCACCTCCCTGCCGGGGGTCGCTGGAGTCCACCCTGGCGGAGCCTAAGCCCGAGTCCCCCCTCCAGCGGTTCCTCATGCTCTGTGTGGCCACCACTAGCAAGTGACTGGCCCCAGGCCAGCGTTGGGCATCTCTCGCCTGCTGACCCAGCAAGGCCGGAAGAGATCCTCTTCCTCCTCCTGGCATGCCCCCCCCTCCTAAAATCAAAGACCGTTTTCAAATCCTGGTGACATAAACTCCTTTCTCGGATTCAGTCTGGGACAGAGGAGGAAGTGAGTGATAAATGGACTCACACGGTTCAAAAGTCAAGAGGCAAAACGGGGCAGCTGATAGCGCTCTCGCAGGAGTCCGGCCGGGAAGATAGCAGAGGGGGCGGGGGTGGGGTGGGGGGGCGGATGGGGGGAGTTGCTTCCAGCCGCTGTCACCCCTCTCCACTTCTCTGGAGCACGCCCTGGGCTGCT
Organism: Sorex fumeus; assembly: GCF_029834395.1. Classification (NCBI taxonomy): domain Eukaryota; kingdom Metazoa; phylum Chordata; class Mammalia; order Eulipotyphla; family Soricidae; genus Sorex; species Sorex fumeus. The sequence continues at coordinate 4,997,119 of NW_026606150.1, read as the reverse complement.
GGGGAGAGTGTGGCTTTCTGGGGTCCCCAAGGGGCCTTTGGATTTGACTGGAATGTGTGGCTTTCCAGCCCTCTTCCTCATCTGCTCACCTACTTCTTGGGGTCCCCTGAAAAATGATGCAATAAGACCTCTGCGGGAGGGGCCACAGTGACCTTTGCCCCCTTCCCTTTCCTTGGGGGGGGGTCTGCCTTCCCGTGGTCCACACTTCCCTCCGCTCCTGCTCTGCCCCCTTTCTGCCGTGGATGTGAATGGGCTTTCCCTGGAATAGCCTAGGAGAGACCATGGCCGGGAGGGCAGCCCGGGGGGGCCCCCTGAGGGAGGACTGTCCCCAGGGCCTTTACCCTCGCTGGCACCTCGCTGGGCGTGTGTCCACCTCCGTGGAGAGGAAAGCCCAGCACTGTCGCCGTCCACGAAGAGCAGGAAATCCAGATTTGTACATGAACTCAGCTGATTTGTAAATGTTGACTTAGAAATTGCCCCAAGGGTGGGGCTGGAGAGATAGGACAGCAGGCAGGGCGCTGGCCTTGCACGCGGCTGACCTGGGTTCGATCCCCAGCACCACACATGGTCCCCTGAGCACTGCCAGGAGTGATCCCTGAGCACCACGGGGTGCAGCCTGAAAAGGAATAAAAAGTTGTTGGGGGGTTGAGGAACGCTGAGGGAACATACGGAGACCGAGGCACTTGTCTTGCTTGCAGCCCTGAGCACCGCCCAGGCTGATCCCTGAGCACAGAGTCGGGAGTAAATGCTAAGCAGTGGCAGGTGTGGCCCCCAGACAGCAAAAAAAGAGTTTCTTTGGGGTTGGAATGGTAGGTTAGGGGGCTGAGTGCATGCTTTTTCTTTATTATCTGTAAGATTGTTTGGTTTGGGGTCACACTCAGCGGTGCTCAGGGTTTACTCCTGGCTCTGTGCTCAGGGATCACTCATGGTGGTGCACAGAGGACCATATGGGATGTCAGGGATCGAACCAGGGGCAGCTGTGTACAAGGCAAGCACCTTAGGCCTGGAGAGTAGGACAGCGAGTAAGGATCTTGCCTTGTGCTGGACCCACCCTGGTTTAATCCCCAGCATCATGTCTGGACCCCTGAGCACCACAGGAATAATCCGAGCACTGTTGGGTGTGGCCCCAAAACAAACTTAAAAAAAAAACACGTACCCCCTGTACTCTGGCCTCTTTTTATTCCGGGCGGAGGGGTACACACCTCGCAGCACCCCTTGCGGTGCCAGGATTCTAACCACGTGCTCTAACCTCCATCCTGTCTCTCTGGCGCTCTGAGCACATGCTTTGCAGGCAGGCGACCCAGGTTTGATCCCCAGCACCACTTTTTTTTTTTTTTTGCTTTTTGGGTCACACCTGGTGATGCACAGGGGTCACTCCTGGCTCTGCACTCAGGAATTATCCCTGGCAGTGCTCAGGGGACCAAATGGGATGCTGGGAATCGAACCTGGGTCGGCTGCATGCAAGGCAAACGCCCTACCCGCTGTGCTATCACTCTCTCCCCCCTCCCCCCCCGCACCACATTTGGGGCGTGAACCCCAAGCACAGAGCCAGGAGTTGTCCCTAAGCACCACCGGGTATACCCGCCCTCCCCAACCCCCGCCTCAACCAAAACAAATTTAAAATGTGTACGACGACGTGGACTGAGCCAAGGAAATGGCTTGCTGGGTCCCCTCTGACCCAGAGGGGGGAGCCCACTGCAGCCTGTGTGAAGCTGGGGGGGACGCGGCGCTGAGCGGCGCGCCCTGTGCGGGCAGGCGCCGGCCCTCTGCTCCCACGGCGCCAGTTAGAAATCGCTCCCTCATGCCCGGCAGCCGCAAATATTGACAGAGCACCTGCCATCTGCCCGCCGCGCCCTCCGGGAGCTGATGGGGACAGGGGAGGCAGGCGAGCCAGGGAGGGCCAGAGCCCAGGGGTCACGGACAGGCGGGCCAGGACTGGGCAGTCTGATGTGCAGAAGGTTCCAGATAGGGGCGGGAGGAGAGGGGCTGGACCTGGGTCGGGGGAGGGGGTGGCGGGTGGTGTCAGAACTGGGGTTGACCAAGAGGCTGGAGGTACCGTGGGTTGCCCCTGGGGAGGCCACGGCGTGTTCTGAGCTCACTCTGCGTCTCCTGAGGGGACGGGGTGTGATACTGATAGCCACTAGGACAGGGGACTCTAGGACCTTCTCGGCATGGGGGTGGGCAGGTCCCCTTTCTGAAGGCCCAGCAGCCCGCAGCCTCACACCTTCCCCCATAGCAACAGCCCAGCTCCACCACTGAACCTCATCCGACTGCCAAGCTACCACATTGTCGCAGGTCTATAACTTGTGGACCGTGTGGCCACACCACCTCTAATTTTTTTGTGGGGGGGGGGGGGTAACACCTGGTGATACTCAGGGGTTCTTCCTGGCTCTGCACTGAGAAGTTACTCCTAGCAGTGCTCGGGGAACTACAAGGGATGCTGAGGATCGAACCCGGGTGGCCGCGTGCAAGGCAAACACCCTCCCTGCTCTACCATCGCTCCGGCCCAACACCTCAACATTTCTACAGTGCTGGGGCTGGAGAGATAGCACAGTGGGGAGGGTGTTTGCCTTGCACGTGGTCGACCTGGGTTCGATTCCCAGCATCCCATATGGTCCCTTGAGCACTGCCAGGAGTAACTCCTGAGAGCAGAGCCAGGAGGAACCCCTGTGCATCGCTGGGTGTGACCCAAAAAGAAAAAAAAATTTCTATAGTGCTGTCAGCTCAGTGGGATCCCAGCAAGTCTGATGGGAAAGTTCTCAGAAGCCCAGCAAGCTCATGAGCCTGAACAGTAACAGACGGCTCAGCGGGCACCAGCGGGCACGGCAGTGGTCACAAATGGGCTCTTATTCATCTAAGATTTGATCGGCCCATTTGCCTTTGTGTTGTAACAAACAATATGAGGTGAATATGCTTGTGCCTGTGAAGGGAGCACGCTGGGGTCGGGGTGGGAAACTGAGGACACTGGCGGACGGAAGTTCAAACTAGTGGTGGGACGGTTGTTGGAACATCGAGTGCCTGAACCAACGTATGATGAACAACTTGGTAAGGCACGGTGTTAAAATAAAAATTTAAAAAGGGGCTGGAGCGATAGCACAGCGGGTAGGGCGTTTGCCTTGTATGCGGCCGACCCCGGTTTGATTCCCAGCACCCCATATGGTCCCCCGAGCACCGCCAGGAGTAATTCCTGAGTGCAGAGCCAGGAGTAACCCCTGTGCATCACTGGGTGTGACCCAAAAAGAAAAAAAGAAAAACTCAGTGGAATTAAAAATAAAACCTCAATGGAGGTGCAAAGCCCCAAGCTGGGTGGGGGTGGGGTGCGCCTCCCTTCTCTGCAGAGCTGCCACCGGCCTCCCAGCCCCCAGCCTGGAGACTCCGGCGGGGGGGGGGGGGGGGAATACTGCCGAGTGGACGGAAGCCTCCTGAGGTAGAGCTGAAGAGGCAGCCCCCAGGGCCACCCGAGACCTCAGCCAGGGGTGCTGAGGCATGTGCCCGCTGGTGGCTCAGGGCTGGGGACACAGCACTGTCCAGCCTCCCCGCTCCTTCCTGGCTCAGTGCTAGCCATGGGCCCCCGGGGTCATCCTTCCCAGCACACCCACCCACCTGAACCCCCACCACCCCAGGCTACCATCCCACATCAGTCACTCGCCTCATCCCCACCCACTCTCCCAAAGCCAGCTGTCCCGTTTGCACCCTTGGCAGGGGCCCATCACCATGGCCTCCTGTAGGTCCCGGACTGGCTGGCTCAGCCTCCTCAGACTCCCAGCCTCCTCCCAGCCTCCCCTCAGACTCCTCCCAACGTTCCCGCAGTCCCCTCTCAGCTCCCCCCAGCCTCCCCTCAGTCTCCCTTCAGCCTCCTCCCAGTTTCTTCTGCCTCCTCTCCGCTGCTCCTCCTGGGCCTTTGGTCAAGAATACAGACTCCGCTTTCAGCCGGATACCCCGTCTCCGACAGGCCTCTCCCCTGCTCAGGGTCCTTGGTGCATCTTTGACTCTTTAAAGAGACTTGGGGCTATCTGTGGGACGCCTCTCACACCGTCTCCAGTGGCCCACACTGTAAAATCTGCCTTTTTTGTCTTATTAGGGGTGTGTGTGTGTGTGTTGGGGGGGTTAGCCGTGCCTAGCAGCGTTCAGGAACTGCTCTCAGCTCTGTGCTCAGGAGCACTCCTGGCTGCGCTCAGGGGGCCCACCTGGGTTGGCTGTGTGCCAGGCCAGCACCTTAGTGCTGGCACTCCCCTCTCTGGGCCCCAACTCTGTGGCTCAGCGCTGGGCATTGCGCGGCTTCCGGCCGGCCCTGGACACCACAGGATCTGAGCAGCTATATCCTCTGTCCCTTGCATTAAACCACTGACCCAGCTGGCCAAGTGTCTTCTGGGAGTGGCCCCTGTGGCCCCTGGATACCATTTAGGAGACCCCCAAATCCACTATTTAGAGTATACTGCCTTCTAGGACAATGTCATCACCCCCAAAGAAACCCACTAGCACTGCCCACCAGGCATCCCAGCCCGCCTCATTTCTCTGTGGATCTGCCTGTCGCCTGTCCATTTGAGTTTCACGTCTCTGGGCACCTTGTCTCCCATTGCCCACTACAGATGAGGAAACAGGTTCAGGATCCCGCAGGACTCTGGGGTCCCTCGAGAGGGAGTGGGGTGTGAGCGCGGGCAGACAGGGAGGGGTCTGGCTGCCGGGCTGGGACTCAGGTCCAGTCTGAGCCGCTGTGGCCTCAGCGAGGGGTGGGGCAGGCCCCACCCTGAGCCTGGTCAGTGGCTGGGGGGTCCTCGCAGAGGTTTGGAGGGGGCTGCCCGTGAAGGCCGGCGGGGGACAAATGACAGCCCCTGGCTGGGCCTCCGTCCTGTGAGCGGCTCCTCCGCTGGCCCCACAGGCAGCTGGGAGCAGTGACTCCTGCAGATGTGTCCCCTGTGGGCTCCTCCTGTCTAGACCCGCGGCGCCCTGAGCTGCTGGCAGAGGCTGAGCAGGGGCCAGCGTCGGATTTCCTGCGCCTTTGAAGCCCGGCTGCTCAAGTGTAAAAGGGGTTTAATAACTGTGAGCGGGAGGGTTGGGGTGTGCAGTTATCAGCACCCCTGGGCCTCAGACAGGGAAACCAGACAGACCCGGTTCCCCCCTCGCGGCCTTCCCTCCCGGCTGCTCTCAGCCTGCCCCCTTTCATCTGAGGGTTAATTAGTCGGGCCGCCGCACCCCACAACCTCCTGGGCAGGAGTCATCGCTCCATTTTACAGACGGGGAAACTGAGGCACCTAGGGGGAAGTGGTTTGGGGCTGCCGCCTGTGAGTCAGCAGCGGAGCCAGGGCGCTCCACAGCCGGGACCGGGCCTTCCAGCCGGACCCGTCCTTCGCGTCCTCCGCGGTGGATCTGTCTCCGTGCCCCTGGCACCCGGGGGACCCCAGGAAGCTTCTCCTCCAGCTCCCGGCCCCGCCCCGCGCAGTCCCCACCAGCTCGTGGAGAGACGTTGGCAGCGCACGGGGGCTCAGAACTGTTTCATCTTCAAAGCGGGCTAATTAGAGCCCGAGGCCTTAGTCACGGGCCGGCGGTGGGGTCCGGGCGGCGGCGGTCACTGGGGCCAGCGCAGCCTGAGCCCCGGCGCCCGGGATCCAGCCCCCTGGACAGGCTCGGCCCGGGTGGCCCGTGGGTGCGGGCTCCGGGCGCACGTCGTGCGCGTCCAACCGTTGTCTCCCGGCGTGGCCCGGCCCCGCCCGCGGCCCCCGGGCCCCGACGGCCTCGACCCTCCCCGGCCCGCGGCACAGCCCGCGGCAAAGGTCAGCCGCTTCCGCCGCCGCGACCCAGGCGCCGGCTCCGCGCCCCCAAGCCCAGCGGGTGGGGGGCCGGGCCGGCGTCGGCCAAGCCAAGCCAAGCCCTGCGGCGCCCGCCCGACCGGTTCAGCCGGGGCCGCGGCGCGCGCTTCCTGCGGGCGCCCTGGGACCGCACCTTGAACCCCGCCGCGGCCACCTGGGCGCCCGGGGCCCCGCACCCAACGCTGCCCCGAGGGCGCGGCCCGGGTGCGGGGCGCGGCGAGGTGCACGCAGCGGGGGGGGAGGGGAGGGGAAGGGGCGCCCTGCCCGGCCCCGGGCTCTCAGCTCGCGCGCACGGTCCGGGGCGTCGGGGACCCCCCGGCATCCCGGAAACCGGGGCCCACCCAGCCCCGCCGCCCCTGCCCGGGCCTGCGGCGGTTTCGGCAAAGGGGGGCAGCGCGCAGCGGGACAGTTACTCAGCCCCAGCGAAACCGGCGAGTCGGCACCTGCCGGCGGGCGGGGGAGCGGCCGCCCCGTTAGGCCCCGCCCCGCCCCGCCCCTCCCCGTTAGGCCACGCCCCGTACAGCCCCGCCCCGCCCACCCGGAAGCCGCCGGCCGGCCCCGCGCCCCCGGCGGCTGAGTCAGGCGCGGAGCAGCCGAGCCGGCCCGTTACCGCGGGCGCCGGGGGCCGGGGCGGCGCTGTGGTTTCGGTGGCGGCCGCGGGCGGGCGCCTAATGAGCTCTCGGCACGCACCCCGCGCCGGCGGCCCGCCCGGGCGTCACCCCCGAAACCTCGGGGTTTCTTCCGGGGGCCGGAGCGCGGGGTCCCCGCGGGCGCGTGCGCGGGGCCCGGGGCTGCGGGCCGGCGGCTCTGCGGGCGCGCGGGCGCCCCCTGGCGGGGTCCGACCCGCGCTCCCGGGCGGGTCTGCAGGGACCTGCGGCCCCGACCATGGGGCCCCTGAGCCGGGAGACGTGGGCCCAGCGCCTGGGCGCCTTCCGGGCCAGCCCCGCCGCTTTCCTGGCGGGACCTGAGGGTGAAGATCTGGGCCGGGACCTGCTGAGCGACCTCAGGAGTGACAAGCTGAGCGATCAGATCAAGGTAAGCCCTGCGCGAGCCTGTCACCAGCGGCGCCCGCTGCGTCCCCAGCCAGAGCCGCGCGGTGCCCACGCTCGTGCCCTCCGCAGGTTTCCTTGCTGGCCCTGAGCTTGGAGTACCCAACCGAACTGTGGCCTGAACCCCCCGCAGCCGAAGCAGCCGCCACCTGCCTGCTGGACACCCTCGTCCTTCTGCCCCCGCGGCCCACCCCGCTGCGGCGGCTCCTGTTGCTGGCGGCCACCACGGTGCTGGTGGCCGGAGAGGCGCTGGGCCCCACCTCCGCAGCCTCGTGCCGGCTCCTGCCGCTCCTGCTGGCCTTGGCCTCGGGCCGGGAGCTGGGGCGAGGCTTCGGGCCCGCCTCCGAGCAGCGCCCCCTGCAGGCCACGGCCTGCGAGTGCCTGCGGGAGCTGGAGAGCTGCCGGCCCGGGGTGCTGGGGGGCTGCCTGGGGCAGCTGTGCGCCCTGCTGGGACAGGACGGCCCGGTGCAGCCGTCCAGCCTGCTGCTGGCACTGGCCCTGCGCAATGCTTTGGCCATCCAGGCCAGGGCCGGGCTGCAGGGCCCGCTCCTGGCAGCGGACCCGCCCACGCAGGGTGGCCCCTGGAACTGGACCCTGGCCGAGGCCAGCGAAGGCCGCCTTCTGCCCCAGGCCCCCGTCTGGCCGGCAGCTGAGGATGGGGAGAGTGTCCTCGCCGCACCAGCGCCCGGCCCCGAGGAGGCCCATCAGCTGCGGACCACTGTCAACCAACTCCTGGACGCCTCGTACCTGCTCACCCCCACGGCGCAGGCGCAGCTCCTGTGGCTCTTGGGCTGGGCCCTGCGGGGCCTCCGGGGGCAGCCGCCTGCTCTCTTCAAGCCACAGCTGGTCCGGCTGCTGGGCACAGCTCAGCTGGCCCTCCTGCACGCCGTCCTGGCCCTGAAGGCGGCCTTCGGCGAGGCCCTGTTCACCGCCCAGGACGAGGCCTTGCTGCTCCGCCGGCTCACCCTGGCCGCCCAGCACCCGGCGCTGCCCGCCGCCACCCGCCTCTTCTACCTGCACTGCCTCCTCACCTTCCCCGAGAACTGCCCGCTGGGCCCGGCCCACGCCGCGGAGGCCCTCCCGCTGCTGCTCGGGCTCCCGTTGTGCCGGGGCCTCCTGCCCAGCCTCCTGGACGGCCCCCTGGCCTTCCTGGCCCGCCTGCAGCTGCTGTGCCTGCTCTGTGCCGAGGAGGAGGAGGAGGAGGAGAGGGAGGGGGAGAGCCAGGCGGGCCGGAGCCTCCGGCCCTACCTGGAGTCGCTGCTGGCCGGCCTGCGGCAGAGGGCGGCCCTGGAGGGAGCACCCCGCGCCGCTGTCACCCTCTGCTTCCAGGCCTCCTACCTGGTGGCCCGCTGCCTGCCCGGGCAGCCCGCGGTGCTGGCCGCGCTGACCCAGGGGCTGGCCCAGCTGTACCGTGCCCAGCCGGCGCTGGCTCCCCATTTCGTGGACCTCTTGGGTCGGGTGGGCCCCGAGCTAGGGGCACCGCTGCAGGGGGCGCTGCAGCAGGAGGTGGTGTCGAGCCCCGGCGGGGACGAGGCCCTCTGTTGGCATCTGCAGACGCTGGCCGCGGTGGCGGGTGGGGACAGCCAGCGGGCCACCCTGCGGTTCCTGCAGGCGGCTGCGGCGCGCTGCAACGACTGGGGCCTGGAGCAGGCCCTGCTGCGCGTGTGTCGCGCCCTGCTGCGCGCGGGGGACACGGGCGGCCTGGCCGACCTGCTGCAGGTGCTGGCCCGGGGGCTGCGGGACCCCGACGGGCGCGACCACGCCCGCCTCTACTACATCCTCCTCACCCACCTGGCGGGCCCCAAGCTGGGGGTGGCCCTGGCGCCCTCGCTGGCCGCCCCCGCGCTGGCCTCGTCGCTGGTGGCCGAGAACCAGGGCTTCGTGGAGGCGCTGATGGTGCAGGAGGCGCCGGCCCCCGTGCGCCTGTGCCTGGGGCCCCGCCAGGCCGCCGCCGCCAGCCCCGCGCCCTCCCTGCAGCTGCAGGTGGAGGCGCTGGAGCCTGTGTTCTCGCTGGAGTTGCGCTTTCAGGCGGAAGGTCACATCTACGGGCCCCTCGCGGCCGTCCACGTGCCCTGCCTGCAGCCCGGTCGCCCCGGTCCCCCGCTGCGGCTGCCCCTGCAGCCCCGGCGCCCCGCGCCCGCGCAGCTGGCCGTGCGCGCCCTCTACACCACGCCCGCCGGCCGCACCTGCCACGCGCGCCTGGCGCCCCTGGCCGTGCCCTTCGACCACCTCTTCCTGCCTTTCCCCCCGCCCGCTGCCGGGGCCGGGCCCGGCTTCTTCGAGGAGCTCTGGGCCTCCTGCCTGCCCCAGGGCGCCGAGAGCCGCCTGTGGTGCCCGCTCGGGCCCCTGGGGCTGGAGGACTTGGTGGCCCGCCACCTGCAGCCCTTTGTGGTGGCGGCCCAGCCCCCCAACAGCTACCGTGTCGCCATCCGCCTGCCCCCCGCGTCGCGGCTGCTGCTGCGGCTGGAGGGGCCGCAGGGGGACGGCGTGCCCGTGGCGCTGTGCACCGACGACTGGGCCGTGCTGGGCCTGGCCGCGGGCTACCTCCGGGGGCTGGCGGCCGCGGCCTGAGCCCGCCCTGGCCGGGGCCCCTGCCTTTTGAGGGGACCTGCCTGGTGGTACTGGTGGTGGGGGGGGGCTGTGCTGTCTGCTCAGCGGCTCCTTGTTCCCTCTGTGGATTTTTTTATGGGGGGTCCACCCCCAGCAATGCTCAGGGATCACTCCTGGAGGGGATGGGGGAAAACCGTGCGTGCCAGGATCCAACTGGGTCAGCCATGTACAAGGCGTGTGCCTTAAGTCACGTACTGTCTCCAGGCTCTCAAAAAATAAATTAATTAAAAAGTCTTACGTTAACCTGCAAGCCTCTTGGCTTTTTCTTTGGGGTCCTGGTTGGTGAAAGCAGATGTGGCTGCAGGGGTCAGAGGCTCCAGCCAAGTTTCCGGAGTCCTTCCGGTCTCCCTGCTGCTCTTCTCCAGAGTCAAGACCCCTCTGCTGCCCAGACAGGCTACGGGGGCGACTGGCAGGAGGGCCCAGCACCCCGACTTCCAGGCTGATGTGGAGCTGACTTTTTGTGGTCCAGTCCCGGGGAGCCCCAATCTGTGGGCCAAGGAAGTTGCTCCAGTTCCGAAGAGCTTCCCTGCCCGCCGTTGTCCAGTGTATTGGGATTCCCGCTGTCCAGCCTGGGGGCGAGGCCAACTGGTCCCCGAGCCTATGTCTTTCCACAGCGCCCCAGCTGATCAGCCAGCGTATTCTGCTCCCCAGCCGGACTGGGGTTCCATCACTGGGGTCACAGGCTTCACTGGGGCTCAGCCTTCAGGACCCCCTGCTGACAGTTTCACATGAGTCGTGCCCCTCTTCGAGAGAAGATTCTGGAACGTGGGAAGTGAAAGCGGGTGTGGCTTGAGCACATGTGTGACCTTGGCAGGGGCACCCAGGACAGCGGGGTCCTTAGCTGGGGGCTGGCCTGGGGCAGTTCCGGAACCGACTGTCCCTTCTGTGGCTCGTCCACCACCTCCCAACCGAGGAAGCCGGGCTGGCCCCCGGCCACTGGCACACGCTGCTCCTGAACAGCCCCTCCCGGCTCGGGGCCTCTGAACCACAGGGACTGTTCCCTCTGTCACGTGCCGATGTGGCGTGATCCTGTGCCCCCTCACCTCATCTGTCTGCCTTCCATGTCACCGTCCAACCTGTCTGCCCACCCTTGAGTGCTGGATGCTCGGTGACCCCAGGGAGGCCACAGGGGCACTCTGCCCCTTCCAGACCTGTCCCTGGGGTGCGCCCGGACCGGAATTACTGTCCCGGGATGCGCTTGTGCTGGACGGTCGTCGGGAGGCCAAAGAAATGAAGTTCTGGGCTGCACCTGTGGGCAGAGGGTTCTGCAGACAAGAGGGTGGGAACAGCCTCGAGCAAGCCGGCCCACAGCCCTCCCACTCTGCACCCTTATGACTTGTCCCTGTCACCCCAAGCTTCCCCAGAGCAGACCCCAAAGTCCCTGTCACCCCACCATCCCCCTTTGTGGCTGTGCCCCATATTCACCCACGCTGCCTGGCGACCTCCGCTTTGCTGATGCCATGTCAGGCGTTGGCCTGGCACACGCCAGCACCCACCTGCCAGCCCTCTGCAGCCGGGGACAGCCCGGGAGAGAGGGGGGTCCTGCCGGGAACAGGACAGCCGGTCACCCAGCACAGCTTCCTGTGGAGCCGGAGTCCCCCCTCCTGCCTGCAGCCTGCCGTGGCCACACTCAGCGCTGCCGGCATTTGCGAGCTGGGACGGCATGTGCACGGGTCAGCAAAACCACAAAGAACTTTCCCGTCAGAGCATGTCGCCAACACAGTATAGGTCACACGTAGAACCAAAGATGCAGCTTTTGGGGCTCGAGCAACGGGACAGTGGGGAGGCGTCACATGCAGCCGACCTGGGTTTGATCCCCGGCACCCCATATGAAACCCCCCCCCATCCCCGCCAGGAGTGATCCCTGAGCGCAGAGCCAGGAGTAAGCCCTGGGCATGGCCAGGTATGCCCACCCCCCCCCCCACACACACACACAAAAGACAAAGATGCAGCTTTCTCTTGGGGTTGGGGAGATGGTGCCAAGGGGCATAAGAGCTTGAGCCTGAGCCCTGGTACTAACTGGGCCCCCTTACCACGAGGTGTCGCCATGGAGCCCCTATAAACGTTAAAGTGTCACTTGCTCTGGGAACTTCTGCTTTTATAGGACATCCTGCATTTCATCTGTCCGCGCTGAGTGAGAACATTGCCCTGTGTCTGCGCCTTTGAGGAGGGGGTGAGTGGCCGTTCACAGGCATTGCTCAGGGAACCGCCGGTATAAATGGCGCCACTCAGGCCCAGCAGTGCTCAGGAGTCACCCCTGAGCTTAGGTAGTGCCCCATGGTGCCTGAGAGAACCCAAGTTCTCCCTCCTCAGGGATCTAACCTAGTGAGGTGTCCTTCCTTGGGACCCCGGGACCCAGAATCCTACCTGTACTGAGCATCTCTGGCCTTTGGGGATCGGGGAACATGAGCACCCAACAAAACAGTCCCCGGAGATGACCATGGCATTCTTGTCCCCTGTGTGCAGGCAGCACTGCCCCCCAAGAGATGCCCAGGAATAAGCGTTCCTCACACCAGCTGCCTCTCTGGGTTGGGACCCCCGGGACCACCGGCTGGAGAGATGGGCAGGAAAGCTGTGGTGAGGGACTTCCAGGCGGCTGAAGACAAGGGTGGAGCTCAGTCCCCACCCGACGCCCCAAAAAATGTGGAACCAAGAGATCAGTGGTTAAGGCACTTGCCTTGCATGCGGCTGACCCAGCTGCCATCCCCTGCACCACGTATGGTCTCCTGAGCACTGCAGGAGTGATCCCTGAGCACTGTTGAGAGTGACTTCAAAGCACCACCGGGTAGGCCCCCAAAAGTGAACTCATTTTGGGGCTGGAGCAATAGCACAGCGGGTAGGGCATTTGCCTTGCACGCAGCCAACCCGGGTTCGATTCCCAGCATCCCATATGGTCCCCTGAGCGCACCACCAGGGGTAATTCCTGAGCGCAGAGCCAGGAGTAACCCCTCTGCATCGCCGGGTATGAGCCAAAAAGCAAAAAAAAAAAAAAAAAAAAAAAAAAAAAAGTGAACTCATTTTGAAAAAGTTTAAAAAACAAAACAAACCATCTTTCTCGTTAGACCAGGGGAAATGCTATACTAAAAAGTGAATGCGGGACTGGAGAGATAGCACAGCAGGTAGGGCGTTTGCCTTGCACGCGGCTGACCCGGGTTTGATTCCCAGCATCCCATATGGTCCCCTGAGCATCACCAGAAGTAACTCCTGAGTGTAGAGTCAGGAGGAACCCCTGTGCATTGCCGGGTGTGACCCAAAAAGCAAATAAATAAATAAATAAAAAGTGAATGCAAGTGGGCTGGAGCAATAGCACAGTGGCTAGGGCGTTTGCCTTTTTGCCTTGTCCTCAGCCAACCCAAGTTCGATTCTCAGCATCCCATATGGTGCCCTGAGCACCGCCAGGAGTAACTCCTGAGCACAGAGCCAGGAGTAACCCCTGTGCATCACCAGATCTGACTCGAAAAGCCAAAAAAAAAAAGTGGGGTTGGAGCGATAGCACAGCGGGTAGGGCGTTTGCCTTGCACCTAGCCGACCCGGGTTCGATTCCCAGCATCCCATATGGTCCCCCGAGCACCACCAGGAGTAATTCCTGGGTGCATGAACCAGGAGTAACTCCTGTGCATGGCCAGGTGTAGCCCAAAAAGCAAAAATAAATAAATAAATAAATAAAAGTGAATGCAAGAGAGACTGGGGTCACAGCACAGAGGTGTGGAGCCTGCTTTGTGTTGGTCTCCCAGATTCAATCCCCGACACCCTGTGTGGTCCCCCCAAGCACAGCCAGGCGTGATTCCTGAGTGTAGAGCTAGGAGTAACCCCTGAGCATCACCGGATGTGCCTTCCTCGCCAAAAGAAAAATGTGAACCAAAAGGAAGAGTCCTACACGGAACCAAGCCCTCAGCTTGACCTGCAGACTCACTCAGGCTCTCACGGAGAGGAGGAACAGCCCGCTGCCTGCCGTGCTGAAAAACGCTGGGTGAAACAGAACAGCTTCCACATTTGATCTCCCCAGAAATGTCGCCCTGAGGTAAAAAAAAAATGTCAGGGCAGGGCTGAAGTGATAATACAGTGGGTAGGACGTTTGCCTTGCACCCGGCTGACCTGGGTTTGATCCCCGGCATCCCATATGGGCCCCTGAACACCGCCAGGAATAATTCCTGAGCATCGCCGGGTGTGACCCTGAAAGTCCAAAAAATAAATAAATAAAAATGAAAAGGGTTCAGACTGCAGGGAAGGGCTGTCTGCAGTTTGAAGAGGCAGCCTCTGAACCCCAGGGGTGCAGAGGCAGAGAGAGAAGCCAGGAGAAGCGCGTTCTTGGCATCTGGCGTGCAAGAGGAAGCAACAGCTATTTCGTGGGTCTGCAAGGCAAGGCCAAGCAGAGAGGCCCAAACTCCTCATCACCCCTAATAAGCAAAAGCATGAAAACGCGCAGACAGGTAGTTCTGGCAGAGGGTGGCATTCACCCAGGGACAGCTAAAGCATCAAATGTCACAAAAAAAAAAAATGGGCTCTTACAATTCCTTCTAAAGTAAAGTAAAGTAAAGTAAAGTAAAGTAAAGGCCCTTCCGTTGATCATCGATTTGCTCGAGCGGGCCCAGTAACGTCTCCATTGGAGACTTTGTTGTTACTGTGTCTGGCATATCGAATACGTCCCGGGGAGCTTGCCAGGCTCTGCCATGCGGGCAGGATCCTCTCGGTAGCTTGCTGGGCTCTCCGAGAGGGGCGGAGGAATCGAACTCGGCTCGGCCATGTTGGCTGCATGCAACGCAAACGCCGTACCGCTGTGCTATTGCTCCAGCCCTAAATATCAGAAAAGTTGCATCATCACCTACCAAGGGAAATTCACATGCACCCCGAGAAACCAGCAGAAGGACACGACACCATAGGACCCAGAACTGATGCTACTCAAAGCACGTTCCTGTGACCGGAGCTATGGCACAGGACGCAGGGCTTGCATGCAGCTGACCTGTGTTCCGTCCCCAGCATCCCATAGGGTCCCCTAAGCACCGCCAGGAGTGATTTCAGGGCCAGGAGTAGGCCCTGAACATCTCTCTGAGTGTGACCCAAAAAGCCAGAAACAAAACATATCCCTAGAGGTGTGCAAAGACATCAGGGGCGAGAAGTTTCAAAATAGAGGACGGGGCCAGAGAGATAGGACAGTGGGTCGGGTGTTTGCGTACATGGCTCTGGCTCTATCCTGGCCTCCGTATGCTCTGCTGAGCATCACTGGGTATAGCCCAGGGAAAAAATTATAAAAATGGAGAACAGCTGGGTCGGAGAGACTGTACATGGGTTAAGACACTTGGCTTGTCATCAGTGAACCCCAGTTTGATCTACAGCACCCCATAAGTGCCCCCATGCACTGCTAGGAGTAATCCCAGAGCACAGAACGAGCCCCCAAACTCTGCTGGGTTTGGAGACCATGGAACCCAGGAAGAAATGAAAAGTGAATTGACGACTTCAGGAAAAAACTGGGGGAAGAGAAAGCAGGGGGAGAGAATTTAAAAATAAAGATCGGGGGCCATGTTGATAGGACAGCAGGTAGGACATTTGCCTCGCATGCGGCCAATCTGGGTTCAATCTCCAGCCTCCCATCTGGGCCCCCAAACCTGCCAGAAGCAATCCCTGGGCATAGAGCCAGGAGTAAGCCCTGAGCACTGCTCAAACAAACAAACAAAACCCCAATTCTAAGGTACCCAAAGGAGAGCAGACACCAGTGAAAATATACTACTAAGGGCATAGCAGAAAGACAAAAACAGAAAGAAAAGGGGTGGGAGTGATAGCACAGTGGGGAGGGCGTTTGCCTTGCACGCGGTCAACTCAGGTTCGATCCCTGGCATCCCATATGGTCCCCTGAGCACCGCCAGGAATGATTCCTGAGTGCAGAGTCAGGAGTAACCCCTGTGCATCGCTGGGTGGTTCCCGCTCCCCTCAAAAAAAATCACAGAAAGAGAAAGATGACACAGGGAGAGTTTGATCCTCAGGGCACCAAGTACAATTTGGACAGTTCTGCCATCCGGGACTCTGGCACCCCAAAAGAGTGGGCACCAATCACATATGGCATCCGGGTAAGAACACAGCATGTGTGGGGGACCTTGGTCATTGCAACAGCAGAAAGGAAGGGATGGGAGGGATAAGAGGAAAGGAGAGGAGACAGGGAGAGAGAGCACAGGGCCTGAGGCATTTGCCTTGCATCCTGCAGACCCCAGTTTGAATCCTTGGCATCACATGTAGTTTCCTGAGCACCACTAGGAGTCACTCCTGAGCACAGCCAGGAATAGCCAGGTCACAACTGCAGGGTGTGACCCGCCCCCCCCCCCCCAATTTTTTTTTTTAAAGGGTAGGAGCGGGGCTGGAGCACAGCAGATAAGGGGGTTTGCCTTGCACGCGGCCGACCCGGGTTTAATTCCCAGCATCCCATATGGTCCCCCGAGCACCACCAGGAGTAATTCCTTAGTGCATGAGCCAGGAGTAATCCCTGTGCATAGCCGGGTGTGACCCAAAAAAGAAAAAAAATAAATAAATAAATAAAAAGGGTAGGGGCTGGAGCAGTAGCACAGTGGGTAGGGCATTTGCCTTGCATGCAGCCGACCCAGGTTTGATTCCCAGCATCCCATATGGTCCCCTGAGCACCGCCAAGAGTAATTCCTGAGTACAGAACCAGCAATAACCCCTGTGTATAGCTGGTTGTGACCCAAAAAGCAAAGAAAAAAAAAAACAGGGTAGAGAAAGAATCCTATTGGTTTCACTAGAGTGAGTGAGCACTGACACAGTGCTGCAGTGGCCCAAACTGGCCCAGCCACAAAAAATAAAGCTGCACGTGAAGGGTTGGGGCAATTGGGTGAGTGTGCGCTCCGCAAGGCATGACCCCACACTGTCCCCCTTCACCACTGGAATCAATCTGAGCATCACCGGGGGTCCCCCACCTCCCAACCTGTAAGTTGTAAGGAGCCAGTAGGAACCTTGGAAAGGACCCCAGCACCCCCCACCTGGAGACACGGCCTCCCGCAGCTTTTAGACTTCAGAGACGAAGAAATGGTCCTCCATTTCCACAGGTTACAGATGGGGGGACTGGCAGAGGCGAAAGAAGCCAGTGGCAGTAGGCGTCCCCCAAACTGCAGCTGGAGCAACCAAGCAAGAGCAGGCGTTGTTTTCCATTTATGCCAGCGGAGATTGTGGATGCGAACAGGGCGGCTTTGTATCAAGCCTCTGGAAAGCAGTTTTCTGGTTAGTTGAGCTGTTTTGTTTGGGATTCAGACCGGGTACTACTCACAGGCTCCTCTGTGGGTTCTGAGGATCGAGTGGGGTGGGGGGTAGGGGTTCCCCTCGTGCACAGCCTGTGAATAGACCCTTTGAGACACTCCCTGGCTCTGTTCTCTGTGCTTCAACAGCCGAGAGAATCCCCTGAGCTGAGAAGGGGCGAACACACAGGTGCCCCACCTGGAGTGAGAACACGGGAGTGTGAGTTCCCTTAGAACACTAAGGCGTGCAGTAAAATGCTTTGAAAGGCGGCAAAGTGGAAATAGTGGTGCGAGGGGCTGGAGCGATAGCACAGCGGGGAGGGCGTTTGCACGCGACTGGCCCAGGTTCGATTCCCAGCATCCCATATGGTCCCCTGAGCACCGCCAGGAGTAATCCTGAGTGCAAAGCCAGGAGTAACCCCTGTGCATGACCGTGTGTGACCCAAAAAGCAAAAAAAAGAAGAGAAAAAAAGAAACAGTGTCATGAAAGCACGGGAGGAGGGAAAGCAAGGAGTGGGGGACTTCCCCAACTCATCACTGCAGCAAGTTGGGGCTTCAACGTCTTTCCCAACCACCAGGCTCTGCTAGCTTTTGCCAATAGGGGGCGCAGCGGAGCCGCGCTGAGGGCAGGAGGTGCTTTTCCTGCAGCTGCACTGGCAGGCTAGGGCCGGGCTCCCAAGCAGTTGCAGTGCTCTGCAGTGACCAGTTCCAGTTCCTGCATGCACCTGCCCTCAGAAGCCTACAGCAGAGACCCCCAATTCCCCATGAGCACTTCCCCCTGGCCCCCTGGAGCAGTGCGCTCAATCTTCTTTCCTCAGTGGCCCCGTTTGGATCTTGCTTCCTTCCTCTGCACATGTGCCGAGTGGTTTCCAGCATGTTCCATGAGCTGCCTTTCAAGCTCCAGGCAGGGGTAAAAGCTTCCTGTCTTGAGGGGTGGGGGCTAGCAGGGCTCAGGGACTCCTGGTTTAGTGCTTAGAGGTTGCTCCTCAGGGGTCATGTGATGCTGGGGCTCAAACCTGGGGGTCCTGCATGCAAAGCATCTGTTCAACCACTTCTCCTTAGGGCTGAGAATAGGTCTGAGGGGCCTGAGGGAGTAAGCCCTGGGTGCGTATGGGTGGGAAGCTCGGGATACAGTCTGTCCTCCCTTCTGGTCCAAGCACCCCTGCCCTGCCCTTTGGTCCCGGGGAAGGACACTGTGTCCTTCCGGGCTACAGATCGGGTGCAGCTGAGGGACCCAGGTAGCTGGTGGAGCATGGATGGAAGCACCTTTCGGAGCCCTGACAGGGTCAGGCCAGACTCTTCTACCCCTGAACAGCTGCTCTTTCAGCCTCGTGCTGGATCTGCAGCTGCTGACCGTGTAATGGGAGCCCCAAGTCCCCCTTATCAGGGGATCTTCATTCAGTGGAACATAACCTAGAAAACTGTTTTCTGCACTCAAGGATCACTCCCGGGGCCAGAGCGAT
Source organism: Sorex fumeus (assembly GCF_029834395.1). Taxonomy (NCBI): domain Eukaryota; kingdom Metazoa; phylum Chordata; class Mammalia; order Eulipotyphla; family Soricidae; genus Sorex; species Sorex fumeus. Next base: position 4,978,955 of record NW_026606150.1, on the reverse strand, counting down.
AGGGCGTTTGCTTTGCATGTGGCCAACTGGGTTTGATCCCCAGCACCTAATATGATCCTCCAAGCACTGCCTAAGTGTGGAGCCAGGAGGAACCCCTGAGCATCGCCAGGTGTGGCCCAAAAGTCAAATAAAAAAATAAACAACAGGGGCCAGAGCAATATAGCAGGTAGGGCATTTGCATTTTAGTCAGCTGACTCGGATTCAATTCACGGCACCTTTTTTTTTTTTTAATTTTTATTACTGAAACACCATGAGGTATAGTTGTAGACTTACAAATTTTTGTGCTTGGGTTTCAGTTATACAATGATCCAGTACCCATCCCTCCACCAGTGCCCATTCTCCATCATTTACATTTTTTAAAAATTTTTGTTAGTGAAACACCATGAGGTACAGTTGTAGATTTACAAATTTTTGTGCTTGGGTTTCAATTGTACAATGATCAAACACCCATCCCTCCATCAGTGCCCATTTTCCACCGCCACGGGTCCCAGTATCCCTCCCACCCCACATCCCTCCCGTCCCACCCTGCCTCTGTGGCAGGGTATTCCCTTTTGTTTTCTCTCTCTCTCCTTTTGGGTATTGTGGTTTGCAAAAGAGGCATTGAGTCGCAATCATGTTTGGTCTGTAGTCTACTTTCTGCATGCTTCTCCCATCCTGGGAGGATCCTCCCAACACGCTTTATTTGGTGATCCTTTCTCTATCTGCGCTCCCTTTTCCCCCTAGAGTGTGTGGCTGGCCTCCAAGCCATGGAGCAAAACTCCTGGTACTAATCTCGGCCATTATTGGGTGTAAGTCCCCTATTTTGTTACTTTATGTTCCCCAGATGAATGCACTCTTTCTATGTATATCCCTCTCTTTCTGACTCATTTTGCCTAACATGATACTTTCCATGTAGAACCATTTGTATGTAAATTTCATGACTTCATCTTTTCTAACAGTCACGGCACCTTTGGTGGTCCCAAAGCTCTGCAGGAGTGATCCCTGAATACAGAGCCAGAAGTAAGCTCTGCATCACCACCAGTGACCCCAAATCCAAAACTATAAGAGGGGGAAAATAAAATAAACCAAAAAAATTAAAATAAATAATCATAGGAGGGGAAACATACAAAAACAAGAAATAGTGAAGAACTAAAACATGGGGGGGGGGGCCTGGAATGATAGCACAACGGGTAGGGCGTTTGCCTTTCACGCGGCCCACGCAGCCGACCCAGGTTCGATTCCTCCACCCCTCTCAGAGAGCCTGGCAAGCAACTGAGTATCTCGCCCGCACGGCAAAGCCTGACAAGCTACCCGTGATGTATTGGATATGCCAAACACAGTAACTCCAAGTGTCACGATGGAGACGTTACTGGGCCCGCTCGAGAAAATCAATGACAATGGGAGGACAATGCTACTGTGTGTGTGTGTGTGTGTGTGTGTGTGTGTGTGTGTGTGTATCCAGCTGTATCAATAGTCACTTTAGTGTGAACACTAAAGAAAAGATAGAATTGGGCCTGGGCCTGGGCTCACGGGGCTGAAGCACATGCTTGTGCATGCAAGAATCCCAGATTTGCTCCCCAGTACCGGCAGAGCACTGAGCTGGGAGCAGCCCTCCAGTCACCAGGTGTGACCTCAAAACCAAAACCTAAATCAACCCAGACTTATAAAACTCCATCCACAGGGGCCTCAGAGTTCAATCCCAGGGCCCCCACCACGGGCCCAGTGACAAGGGGGTGTGTGAGCACCACCACAAAAGGGTCTGCACCCCGGCAAGCACCACGGTACAACCAAGCTGTGTGACCCCCCAACATCACGACAGAGAAAGTGGGGATTGCCCATCAACCCGTGTGGGAGACAAATCACGAAATTTAGATAAAATGTTGAGGAAGGGGTGTTTTCCTCAGTAAGCTAAAAATTAGAAACCACCATCGATATAAAAAGCCATTTTCAGAACCGCTTTAATTTGTTCACACTTTATTTAGTTTGCTTTTTTGGTTCACACCTGGCAATGCACAGGGGTCACTCCTGTCTCTGCATTTAGGAGTTAGTCCTGGCGGTGCTCAGGGGACCATATGGGATGCTGGGAATCGAACCTGGATGGGCTGCGTGCAAGGCAAACACCCTACCCGCTGTGCTATCTCTCCAGCCCCTGTTCACACTTTAAAGGGCTGTTGGCCACGGGTGCGGTTTCGGGGCAAAGCACTCGCCTTGCGTGTGTGAGCCCCTGGGTTCAGTTTCCGGCACCTCCAAGAGTGGAGGGGGTGGAGGGCGGGGCGAAATAGTCTGTACTCGTCCAATTTCAGGGAATCTAACAGGGAGACGCCGCCTAGCAGAGGCCTCCGGCAGGGACTACACTTCCCAGAAGCCTCTGCGCCGCAGCCCGGCCTCCCGACAGGCCCCGCGCGTTTTCCGCGCCAGCTTTGGCCTCGGACCGCAAACGGCGACGGCGGCAGAAGATGGAGAGCGGCGACGACAAGTCCGTGGAGAAGCACCGCGTCCACCTGCGTCCCGACACGCTGCGCGAGGCCGCCCCTGCCACGCTGCACCTTCTGCCCTGCGAGGTCCCGGTGAACCGGCCCGCCCCGGTGGGGCGCTTCTTCACCCCGGCCATCCGCCGGGGTCCGGACGGTGAGCGCGCGCGGCCGGACTACAACTCCCGGCAGCCCCCGCGGCCGCGCCGCGCTGTCTCGGGCGGGCGTCGCCGCGAGGGCTTCTGGGGACTGTGGTCCGTGCGAAGGCGGCGGGCGGGCGGCTGCCGGGCTGCTGCCCCGCTGCACCGCTGCCCCGCTGCCCACTGAAGCCCGGCTCTGCCCCGACAGGGCTCCGGGTGTCGTTTCGGGGCCGCAGCCTGCGGGGCGAGGAGGTGGCGGTGCCGCCCGGCCTCGTGGGCTACGTGATGGAGATGGAAGACAAGGGAGAGGTGCTGGGGGAGCCGGACTTCTCGCCGAACCCGGGGGGAGAGCTCGGAGAGGAGCAGGAGCTGGAGCGCAACTTCGTGAGCAAGGGCGGGGGTTGGCCGCGGGGGTCGGGCCGACGGCGGAGGGGGGGAGGGGGGACGCCCGAGGCTGAACCCGGCCCCTCCCCCAGGACCGTTTCATGGGAGCCACGGCTAGTTTCAGCAGCTTCACCCTGTGGGGCCTGGAGACCGTTCCCGGGCCCGATGCCAGGGTGCGTGGAGCCCTGAGCTGGCCCAGCCTCGCCGCCGCGGTGAGTGGGTGACCGGGCCGCCCCGTCTGGCCCCAGGGTTTGCCCTGATTCGTCGGGATCCTGCCCCCCCACCGCGCGTGTGCCCCCGGCCCCGCCGCTAACGGGTCTCCTGCTGCAGATCCACGCGCCGGTGTCTGACGACTGAGCAGCCAGCGCGTCGCCCCAGTCCAGCAGCTCTTCTCCTTGGAGCCCCCGATTCCGCCACCCAATAAACGAGCGCTCCACAGCCACCTGCGAGCTGACAGGCCCCGGGACCCCGAGGACGACACTGCCCCTTTGCCCACGGGAACTTCACGTGGCTCTCTCTGGCCAGTAGTTTATTGCAGGGGAGGTGGGGGTAAGAGAGGCCAGACTTCACCCCGGTGCCCACCCCACCCCACCCCAAGTTTTACAAAAGTTATTTTACAGCACGACTCTCTGCAGAGTGCCCGCCCCTCACTGCACAGCTGCCCTGCCCCAGTCCGCCTCCTGCAGGCCGGGGCCTGCCGCCCGCCGTCCTGGTGCCGACCGGAGCCTAGAGCTCCATCGGGTGCTGGACACCAGCCAGCCCCTCCCGGGCCTGTCCTCTCCGCGGGGCCCTTGTCCTCAGCCCCGGCTCCCGGCGTGCCTCTTCGGGCTCCCGTAGGGACGGCTGGGGGGCTCTCAGCCCGGGTTCTGCCGTGGCTCGGCCCTGGTCACCACTTCCCCCTCTTGCTCCAGTCCTTGGGCGTGAAGTGTAGACATTTGGAGTCGATGCGAAGGAGCCGCTTGAGCATGGCCCGCTCGTGCCCGTCCACGATGTCCTCGGACAGCGTGAGGATGTACTGGCCCTTGTAGTAGTTGATGAGGTTGAGGTACTGCAGCGTGGAGATCACATCTTCCTTCTTGATGCTGGTGATCTCGCTGATTTCGCTGTGGGGGAGCAAAGGTCAGGTCCTGGGGGCCCTGACTGCCCCAGGCCCCCAAAAGGGGCACCTCGGACATCTGGCCCTGCTTGGCATGCACCCCGGGACCGCGGCCACGCTCACTTGATGGTGATCTGAGGCCTCTCCCCGCTCTCCGACTTCAGCCCCATCAGGATCTCCAGGATGGTCTGGGACCAGTAGCTGCGGTAGGAGAGCAGGCCGAGGTCCGAGAGGGGCTTCTCAGGGGTCCCCGTTTTCCCTTCCACCTTGGAAAGTTCATAGCCTGAAGCAAAGGAGCAAGTGGTGGGTGAGTGACCAGGTGCGTGCTGACAGCTTTACTTTGGGGATGGGTTGGGCCGTGGTACTTGGGATGGAAGCAGGCCAGCGGCACTTCGGGGACCTTAATGACATGTCCTGTCTGCGCTGTGCCTGCCAGTGGTCCCAGGGCGTGGAGGCAGCTAGGGCGAGGGACTGGCTCCAGGGAAAATCACCCTCTGGTATGTGAGGGTGGAATGGGGGACTCTACTTCTGGTTCAGGCCTGGAATGACCCAGGGATCCACAGCTGGGGAAGGCTGGTCTGGCTGGGCAGTGAGGAGCACAGAGTGCTGCCTCCGGCTGGAGAGGCCCTGCGACACCCGGGGTACCCCTATCTCTGGGGCAGTCTCCCTTCTCCGTCAGGACCCTTCCTCGCCGCCGTCATGCCCGGGACATGTGTGACAGGGCCTCCAGGCAGACCAGGGTGCACCTCCCTGCCCTTCCCGTGCCCTTCCAGCCCACCACACTGTGACTCTGAGCTGGCCCCTGGCAACTCGGCAGGACTGGGCCATCTGTGTGATCAGCCCTAGCAGCTCCACTGTGGAGACTTCCCGGGGGGGCCTGCTTGCACCCCTTCTCCAGGGAAATCTCAGGATCAGGCTTTGCTGGGTTTCCAAAAGTATCTGTCCTGAGCATGTGGCATCATTCTACAATCACTATCTTGTCTTTTTCTTCTTTCTGGAGAGGGCTACACCCTGCGATGCTCAGGGTACTCTGGGCTCTGCACTCAGGCTCCTGGCAGGCTCAGGGACCACACGGGATGCCAGGGATCAAGCCTGAATCAGCTGCACGTAAGGCAAGTGCCCTCGCCACTACACAATGGCTCTGCCCCCTACAGTCAAGTTCCTGGAGGGCCCAACCTATGCGTCTCCACCCTACAGCTAGGTGCCCCTCATTCTCCCAAGGGCCTGCTGAGAGGACTGGGATGGAGCGGCAGGATGCAGGAGCCAGAATGTGCCCAAGGGGGAGGTCTTGCTTTGAATGTATCAGGCCCTGGCCCACACCCCAAGCCCCCACAGGCGTGCCCCCTGCCAAAAGACTGGGAAGTACAGAGGGGCCACGGATGCAGGACAGCCGCTTGAGCAGACTGCCCTGCCCGCTGGCATGGAGCAGGGGACAAGGCCACCAACCCGAGGTGACCCGTCTACCAGGGCACAGGGGCAAGTGGGAGGAGGGAGGGGAGGAGCCCTGGCGCGGCACTCACTGAACTCGATCAGCAGCTTGCCGTAGCCTCGGCGCTGGTAGGGGGGCAGTGTCAGGATACACGCCACGTTGTAGTCTTCCGTGGACTCCTTCTCCTGGAGGAAGAGAAGGGTGGCGTGAGCGCAGGAGAGGTGGGCGGGTGAGGCGGGCTGGGTCAGGCCGTGGCACCCGAGAGCACCCACCTTGGAGAAGTAGCCCACGATGTGGAAGCCCTTGCAGTCGTACTCGGTCATGACGTAGAAGAGGAAGGGGTCTGTGTCGTAGTAAAGCGTCTTGTGGTCGAGGAAGCACTTGGCCAGGAGGCACAGGTTCTGGGAGTAGCTCTGCAGGGACAGGCCTGTCACACCCGGCCCTGGACACCCTATTTCTGCATGTCCCCTGTGGCTGGCCGGGGCCGTACCCCGGCCCCTCCCTCCGTGGCCTGGCTCCCCCCTGTATCCCCACCCAGACCTGGCGGCCTCCACAGGTCCCCTGTGTCGGGGCTCTGCCCACTGTCACCCCTCCAGAAACGGATCTGCTCATCTACCAGAGTGGTCAGAAGCTCGGGTTCAACAGGAACAACCCTTAGAGGTTTTTCCTGTTGCTTCCTCCTCTGCCCCTGCAGGGCCCTGCCCTCGGGATGCCCCCCCCCGGGTCCCTGAACTACTTTATCCCATCAGTTTTCTTCTGCTTTTGGGTCACACCCTGCGATGCTCAGGGCCGACTCCTGGTGGTGCTCGGGGGACCATATGAGATGCCGGGGATCAAACCCAGGCTGGCTGCGTGTAAGGCAAAGGCCTGCCTCACTCTGCTCTGTCTCTGGCCCCATGCCTGAGTGCTCTGAGCCTGCCTGCTTCTGCAGGCTGGAGATGGGAATCCTGTTCTCAAGTGTCTCCCGCTGCCCTGGCAGCCACGAAGGTGGTGGTGCCCACGGTGCCACTCCAGAGCACGAGTCCTGGTGCCAGTCCTGCCCTCGAGACTTTCACTGGCTAGACCCCTGTGGGTCCCCTTACCCACCTGTTCTCCCTGCCGCCATGCTAGGATCTGGGGGCTGTCTACCAACTCTCGCCTCTACCTCCAGCACCTGCCCAGTCGAGGGAGCCAATAGACAGGGCTAAAGGTGCGTTGGCTCTGGGGTCCGTCCCTAGACATCCGCGGCCGCGCCAATGACCTTGTTCTTGCGGCCGTCTATCTCGAAGAAGGAGATGGTGCCCTTGCGGTAGATCTCGTTGCCGGGTGGGTGCCGCAGGTCACACTTGGTCTGGAAGAAGAGAGCCGGTCGGGGCAGGCAGGGGCGGGGCAGGGAGGGCGGGGGCCCCAGGGACCCCACGTACCAAGTGCCGCTGCAGACACTTGAGGCTTCGGCCGTACTTGAGGCAGAACTCGCAGAGGTAGAGCACGGGCAGCGTGGTGAGCTCCTGCGGGTACGGGGAGAAGTACCAGGGCTTGAGGCGGTGCCGGCCCAGCTCGATGCACTCGATGTTCTTCATCCGCGTGACGATGTCGTCGTGGCTCCGGTCGGACACCAAGCTGCCGGTCATGCGCGGGGCCGACGGGATGCCATCCGAGCTGTCCTGGGAGTCCTGCCCAGAGCAGAGCACGGCTGTGTTATGGGGGAGTCTGGGGGCGGACCCCGCCTCAGACTCCCCCTTTGCAGCCCCACAGTCCCTATGGGGAAACGCTGCACCCCACTGTGCAGACAGGGCGATGGGCCCAGTGTGTTCCCCTCCAGCACCCAACTGCCAACTCTGCCTGGCTTCTGCCCCCGACCCTCCCCTTCCTCCCCAAAGCTGAGCGCGCCAGCCCAGCTTCCCCAGACCCACCTCATCAGTGCCCAAGCAATTCGATTTTCTTTTTCGGCCCGGCTGGGCAGCCACTGCCCTCCGGGCAGAGCCATTCTGCAGGAGAGACAGAGAGAAGGCAGCCGTGAGACCAGCCCGCAGCGGGCCACCCAGGGCAGGCGCAAGGGGAGACAAGAGAAGGTTCGGGCGCTCACCTGGGGAAACACCGAGGCCGGGGCTGTCTCGCTGGGCACTGGGGTCGCCGGTGAAACCACCTCCACCTTCCGTTTCTGCAGAGAGAAACCAAGAAAGGTGGGTCAGAAGGTAGAGAAGGCGGGACCTGAGAGGAAAGCGAGGTCCCTGGAATGGCTGAGGGTACCGTGGAGCGGTGGTTGGGCTGCAGGCAGGAGCTGGAGGAGAGCGGCTGGTCGGGCTCGCCACCGGGAATGACCTCCCGCTCCTTGGGCAGGTTGAAGCGGAGTGTGATCTGGACCGGGATTGGCAAAGTCTTCCCGCTGGCCTGGGCGGAGGCCGGCTGTGGAGACAGGTCCAGGATCTTCCTCTGGGGCGGGGGCGGTGGCGGGATGGGGAAGGGGTGCAGGAGCCCCCCGGTGTGGAGTGATCACACCCCACCCTCTGCCCTTTCAAGGACACGGGCATTAGACCACTGGGCCCTGGCCGCTACAACTGCACTGTGGCCCCCTTTTTTGCAAGCGGATGCCAGGGGGGGAACGGGGCGCGGCCTCCTGCCCAGCCGGGAGCCCCTGAGGCCAAGAGATGAGAGAAGGAGGAGGCAGAAGAGAGGAGGCGAATCAGGGGACCTACTCACCACCTCTCTCTCTGGCGAGCCGGGCCGGGACCCTGGGAGTCCGTTCTTGGTGGGAGTCTTGGCCTCTTTCTTGGGGAACTGGATCTTCTTTAGGTCCAGCCGCTCGTGGGTCACCCATTCATCCAGGCGTTTGTTGACTGCAGCGGTGGGGGTGGCTCAGGAAGGGATGCCAGAGGCGGCCCCCAGCCCTGCCCTGCCGCCCCACCTCTCCCGGTGCAGAACTCACAGTCAATGTAATGCACGTAGAAAAGCTTCCGGCCACTGATGTCCTTCACGCTCAGGATCTCGGCCAGGGCTGAGGGAGCAGCACAGGCAAAGGCCTAAGAAAGGCGCAGCCCGGCGGCGCCACCTCCCGACGACCCGGACCCCACCCCAGGCCTGAACCCCAGCCCCGGGAAGCGCCGGCTCTAGCCCCCGAGTGCCGCCCCCTCTCCAAGCCCCGCCCTGTCCAGCGCGGAGCGGCGGGAGGCCACGCCCCTCCGGAGACCTGCGCCCCGCCCGCCCCGGGAAGCCGGAGGCCCCGCCCCGTCTCGGGGGGGTTCCTCGGCGCCCGCCCGGCCCGCGCCCTTAGGTTCCTTGGCCCCGCCCCCCGACGTCACTCACGCCACTCATCTTCGTTGTCCTGGTTCCGCCGCAGCACTGGCAAGCGGCAGCCCTCGATTATCTCCCCCTGGGGAGACAGCGCGGCGCCAGGGTCGGCTACTGGGGGGCCTCGGGCTCTACCCACCTCCCCTGGCTCCCTCCGCCCCGCCCCGGGCACCGGACTCACCACCTCCGCCATCTTCCCTCCCTCCACTGCCACTTCCGGCCCCTCTGGGAGGCGTCACTTCCGGGAGGGCGCCTAGGCCCCGAGCCGGCCTTAGCCGTGGTCGGAGGGGGCCCTCGCGAGACTCCGCCGGCGGGTCGCGGGCGGGGAGTCAGCCCGTTTGGCCGGCGGGCGGATACGGGGCGTCGAAGCCCCGGGCCGGCTCCCGAGTGGAAGCCCCCGCGATGTGCACAACGATTGGAGGAAGACAGAGTCCGTCACGTGACGTCCACCGGCGCGACGCCGGTCACATGCTGCGGCGCCGCTCACGTGGGAATAGTGTTTGCGCTTGAAGGGCGGCGCCCGCGCGCCCGGCGCGGCGGGAGGCGTGGCCGGCGCGAACTGCGCATGCTCGGCTGAGCTGGGCGGCGGGGGTGGGCGGGGCCGCGGTGCTTAGCGAGGCACGGCCCTCGGTGTTGGCTTCTGTTTCTTTACTTTCTAGTTCTATGCCACATCCCGCTGTGCTTAGGGCGTACTGCTGGCTCTGCATTCAGGGATCACTCATATGGGGTGCCGGGGCTCGAACCCGAATCGACGCCTTGTAAGTATCCGCCTTACTCTCCCAACCCATCTCGAAAGACCGACTCCAGATCCAGAAAGAGTGGAGATGGTAAAGTGCATGCCTTGCATGCGAAGGACCCGGGTTCGATCCCCAGCATCCCATGTGGTTCCCTGAGCACAGCCAGGAGGTGACTCCTGAACACAGAACCAGGAGTAAGCCTTGAGCAACGCCGGGTGTGCACCCCTCAAAAAAGAGTTCCCGGTACATTCAGTAAGATGCTGGGCCCTGCAGTGAATGGAATACATCACCTGCCCTCAACTAACTAAAGCCTTAGAGGCTGGCACAAAAGGAAGGGCATAGCTAATACACAAAAAGTACTTGTCTGATCCGTTAGAGAGTGATAAGTGTTAAGGAGCCCTCCAAAACTAGCAAGGTAAAGGCAATAGGTAAGTGAATGAGGCCACCCTGAGATACTCAGGAGAGCACACACCAGATAGTCACCCACTTCTCTCCCGACAGCCGCCCTCTCCTCTTTCTGAAGCTCTCTCTACATATATATGTATATATATATATACACACACACACATATTTGTATAGATATACATATGAATCAAACTCAGGTCGGCCATATTGGCTGCGTGCAAGGCAAACGCCCTACCGCTGTGCTATTGCTCCAGCCCATGCACGCAGCCAATATGGCCAACCCGAGTTCGATTCCTCCAACCCTCTCGGCAGAGTCTGGCAAGCTACCTGTGACGTATTTGATATGCCAAACACAGTAACAGCAAAGTCTCCAATGGAGACGGTACTGGGCCCGCTCGAGCAAATCGATGAACAACAGGAGGACAGTGACAGTGATACATATGAATGGTGGGCGTTAACTAGTTTCATACTTCACTCAGGATATCGCTTGATCACTTGACATCCCATTACTCATGGATTTGCTCGAGTGGGCACCAGTAATGTCTCCATTTGTCCCTGTCGCGTGCTAGTGTAGCCCAATGGCATCTGCTCGCTCTAGGAACACGAAGAGCCTCAAACCGATCATTCAGGGTCTCGACAAAGAAGTCTGACCATCTCGTAGGTGGGCGGCCATGCGATCTTTTGACGGTCGGTGGAATCCAGTCAGTAACGGCTGTAGTCCAGCGGTTGTCTCCAAATCTCATTATGTGTCCAGCCCATCTGATTTTCGATGCCTTGGCAAACGAGACAGCATCCCTGATTCTTGACTGTCGACGGAGTCAGAACTCTGGATTCTTTCTCTCATTTGAGTGAAGTGTGTTACTCCAAGCATAGCTCTTTCGATTCCTCTTTGGGAGACCCGAATAGCATTCTCATCCTGTTTTTGTAGGGCCCAGGTCTCTGAGGCGTATGTTAATGCAGGAAGAACAGTGGAATCAAAGAGATGTGCCCAGAGCCGGAGGTTCTTCGTCCTCTTAGCTATTTCTTCGACACTCTTGAAGGCGTTCCAAGCCACTCTCTTCCTCCTGCACAACTCAGGTGCCAGGTCATTCGTCATGTTGACTTCTCGGCCTAGGTACACATGACCTAGGTACACATAACTGTTGCATTCGGAGATGTTCCTTCAGTTGAAAGCGAATGGAATGTCAGGAATGAAACTGTTTCTCATAAACACTGTCTTTGTGAGATTCAGCTGTATCCGACCTTTCCACACTCACAGTTGAAGTCAGCCAGCATTTGTGCCGCTTGGCTAATGTTTGGTGCTATTAGAACAATGTCATCAGCAAAGCTTACATTCAGACAGGTAGCATGTGAAAAGCTGAGCCAGTGTATTGATGAGTACCGATGGCAGATTCTTCAGGTGTTCAGGTCTGACCTTGTCTGGGCCTGGTGCTATTCGCATCTTTACTCACGAAATGGTATGTCAAATTTTGGAAGGGAGAATGTTGGGAATGACATATTCATCCTGCGGAATTTGGTATGTGGGCAGGTGGACATGACTTTTTATAGCCACAAAAAGACACCTGTCTTTCAGAACTCTTGAGCTTATTCACCAACATGGCTTGGCACAAGCCTCAGGCAACTGCAAGCGATTGTCCGAGCTCACAAAGCAGTGCAGGAAGCGATAAAGGAAGACCCCAAAGAGAGATGCGGCAGTGCTGGCAGATGCGGCAGAAGCTGGGAAAAGCATTTGCAACGCCCGCCTGTCTTTGCCAACTACAAGACCAAGATGATTGTCCTCTGAAGTCCTGATGGATCTATCACATCTTCCAGTAGGGCAATGGAGAAGATTATCCATGACTTCTACTCGGATCTCTTTGCTCAGAAAATATATATATATATGCGTATATATATATGTATATGTATATACCCTCATTTGCCCTCATTGACTTCACACATATGTTATCCTTACATATGTAATTATTTTCTAGTGATTTGTTTGGGGGGAGGGGCTTGAGTCACACCGAAGTACCCAGGAATCACTCCCTGGCAAGGATCCAGGGACTATATGGGGTGCCTGGAATCAAACCCAGAATGCCATGTATAAGGCAAACGCTCTGACCATTGTACCTTCCAGCCCTTGATATTTTGTTTGGAGGCAGCGTGCAACAGTGCTAGGGCTTGCTCCTGGCTCAGGGCTTGAGGGACCTGGAATCAATGTAGGGTGCCTGGAATCAATCCAGGGCAGTTTCATACAAAGGCTTCCCCACTGCATTATTTCTCCCGCCCTAATTTGTTCGATGTGGATTTCCCAGTCAGCCCAAAAAGAACCCAGAGGGGTAGGAGGAATTTTCCTCTTTTTCCATATAATTACAATTTTATTATTTTTTAAAAACTATATTTGTTTTTGGTTTGGGGCTCACACCTGGAAAATGCTTAGGGATTCTTTCTGGTGATGCTCAGGAAACCGTGTGGTGCTGGAGGATGAGCCACGGCCAGCCAGATGCAAGGCAAGTGCCTTATCCCCGGACTGTCTCCAACCCTCCTTCCCACTCCGGTCCCTACTCCGCTGTCCTTTGGAGAATCTAACTGGAGCGGCAGGAGCTGAGGGGCACCTTAGCTGTTGGGCAGAGACTCATGGGGACTGGGTCAAGGTCACAGTCTGGTCCATGGAGAAGCTTCACAGAGATTGTCAGCAAAGGCGACCTCACTCCCTCTCCCGTGAAACTTGCCTGGCTCCCGAAGTACCAGACACTCCCCATTTCCTTCTGATTTCCCCGGCCATTCCTTATCTCCCTAGCTGCTTCCTCTTCCTGTTCTCTAAATGTCCCCATGTTCCGTGCTGGACTTCATGTCTAACCCACACTCCCTTCCTGTCCCCTTGTGGCTCATGGTTTTCCATTTCATTCATGGTGTTAAAAATAGAAGAACTGCCGGAAGGATAGTACCATGGGTAGGGCATTTGTTTTGCACAAGTCCAACCCGGGTTTGATCCCCAACATCCCATATGGTCCCCCAAGCACCACCAGGACTAATTCATGAGTAACCCCTGAGCACCACTGGGTGTGGTCCAATAGCACCACCCCCCCGCCAAAAAAAAAAGTAGCTTGGAGGCCGGAAGATAGTACAGGCCTGTGCCCCATCCAGGTTTGATTTTTTTTTTTTTAATGTAGGAGTACAGCTATTTATTCAGCCACTGATTAGCTGATTGAATTGAGCGTGAACTCCACCTTACTTTTTTTTTTTTATCATTTTGTTTATTGAATCACCATGAGAGCAGTTATAAAGCTTTTGGGTTTAAGTCTGGGTCATACAATGAAACACCCGTCCCTTCACCAGTGCCCATTCTCCACCACCAAAAACCCCAGCATAGCCCCATCCCACACCCTCCCCCTACCTGTGGGGCAGATGATTTCCACATTACTCTCTCTCTACTTTGATCACATTCAGTGTTTTGACACCAGACCCACCATTATTATTTGGAATTTTACCCCAACACTCAGATCTGCTGAAAAGGCAACAGTAGACAATTTGTTTTCTATTGCTGGTTAAGAATAACATATGATGTCGCATGACTGCAGTAGTGGCCACGCAATTTTGAAATTCCAAAATTTTTACACTTAAATCTGGAGGGATTTCTGCCAAAACCTGCTGGGTTCCGAGATTTGTTCCTGAGTCTCTGGGATCATGGCTGTTAAGCAGCTTGGTCAGGAGCCAGAGAGGCCGTTTGTGGGCGGCAACTCGGGGTCTAATTGAGGTGGGGAGGAAAGGGCTGTCTCCACCCCATCCTGTGAGGCCCCGTGTGTCTCGTCACTGTGGGCCCAAACCTGACTGTCCAATGGCCTCTGGCGGATGGCGGCCACCGAGCCACCAAGGGGGAGCAGGTGGAGCGGAGGGACAGCACCCTATCCCCCTGATCCAGGTTTGATTCTCACACCACCTAAGCACTGAGGGGTGCATCCCTGGAGGCCCTGAGCACTGCGTGGTGGCCCAGGGATCCCCAGGCACAGGAAGGCCTGAGCAACACCGCGTCTCCAGGAGGTTGCATTGAACCACAGGCTTGGTTGGTGGAGAATTCGGTCGGGCCCCGGGACCTCCTGAACACTCTAACAGACCCCCAATATCAGGACCCAGAGCTAGTGATGCAGGTAATTAAGTCACTTGCCATGAATGTCCATAAATGTGGCTGACTCCAGTTTCATACCCGAGCACCTCCAGGAGTGACCCTGAGCACGGAGTCAGGAGTAGCCCCTGAGCACTGCCAGGTGTTACTAGAACAGTGTCTGATCCTCAAAGGGTTTAAGTCCGATGAAATGGACCAAACACTCGGTCAGCCCGGGGGGAATGACTAGCCCCCAGCTCAGAGGCCAGGTGGCCTCCCGGCTGATACCCGACCCTGGATAAGGGGGTGTTACAGACCTGGCTGAGGATGTCCCGACAATGAGGAAAGAGCAAAAGCAGGCGAATAAGGGCACTGGACAGCATTCATAGAGTGCCCACAGCCTGCTATCCCTCTCTGGAGTATATGGGGGGAAAAGAGGCCCTTGGCGGGTCCAGACTCCTGGCAAGGAACTGCGCCTGCGGGCGTCGGCCAGGATTCCTGCCACCTGCTGCGGCTTTAAGGGGTGACCTCGGGCTGGGCTGCTTCTGCAGACTCAGCTGAGCGCATCACCTTCGCGTCAAGGTGGACCAGACGCCTGAGCAGAAGCGCATCCCAGTGCTCGGGGTGGAGCCAAGGAGACCGGCTCGTCTCCCGCCTTGTGATTGGCCGGTGTTGGGGGTCATGTGCCTCTGCTCCGGCCAATCACGATGCCCAAGTGATGCCATTCCCGCCCCCTCCCACCTCTTATACCTCCCACGGTCTGCAGGGACTGGGACTCGCACCTGCCGGGGTCCAAGGTGTGGCTGCGTAGGTGGGGATCAGCCGGCCCTGCCATGTCCCCGTCCCCTGAACGATGAGAAGGGACGTCTTTGAATACATGGCAGAGGGTGTTTCTTGCAGAAGGAATAGCGAGTGCGTGGGGCTGGGGGCCGCTCGTGCCTCCGGGAAAGGGGTGAGGGGCCTGGAACCCAAGGGGGCGAGAAGGAGGGTTTTCCATCAGGAGCCGCAGACAAGGCTCTGAAGAATTGAGGGCAAGAAAATGAGGTAGGGAACCCAAATGGCTTGTATTTGGGTGAGTGATGAGTGGGGCACTTGGAAAGTGGAGCTCACACTCGGGGCACAGTGCTCCAGCCCCCTGCAGCTCATCTCCCTGGAGCTGTTGGTGTGTTTGGTTTGGGGGCCACACTCAGCTGTGCTTAGGGTTCACTCCTGTTGGAGCTCAGGAGATCCACATGTGGTACCCTGGTACTCTTGGCAGACCGTGTGGGGGCGGGGACGGTTCTGGGGATGGGCAGGGTCTCATAGGCAAGGCCCGTGCTCTGCTGGTGGGCTCCATCACCAGCCAGTGATGGAGATTTCAAAGCAGACCAAGGGATGATGCCCCTGGGAACAGGACCCGAGAACCAGCCTGGGAGTCGCTAGAAAGGCCAGAACATAAGGTGACTGGGGCTTGGGGTGAGACCCAAAATGTAGCAAGAGAAGAAGCCTGGCAGGAACCAGGCTTTGATCCTGTGGAGGCCAATGGGCCGGCTGGGATCTCGGAGACCCTCCTTCCAAACACTCTCTTCGGAAGCCTGATTATTCCCAGCGCGTAGGAACGTCAAGCTCCATCAAAATGCTGCTTGAACAGGTCCAGGTTCAATCCCCACACCACATGTGACCCCCCGAGCCCCACCAGCAGGGATCCCATTGCCAGGAGTAAGCCCTGAGCACAAACAGGATGTGTCCCAAAAAACAAACAAACAAACAATTTTTTTGGGGGGGTCATACCCAGCGATGCTCAGGGGTTACTCCTGGCTCTGCACTCAGGAATTACTCCTGGCGGTGCTCAGGGGACCATATGGGATGCCGGGGATTGCACCTGGGTCAGCCATGTGCAAGGCAAATGCCCTCCCCGCTGTACATATCGCTCCAGCCCCACAAACAAGAATATGAGAATATGTTGCCGTTAGTAGTAAGATGTAAAGTAGGAAGGGGGTGATATAATGAAAAATAAATCAGAAGGAAAAAAGACAAACACCGAATAATTTTACCTCTGTCCAATGAACAGACTAAATAAAATACGATAAGTCAGGGACTAGAGAGATAGTTCAGCTGGTGAGGTGTTTACCTTGCATGCTGCCAACCTGGGTCTGATTCCCAGTACCCCATATGATCCCCCAAATCCCTCCGGGAGTGATCCCTGAGCACAGAGCCAGGAATAAGCCCTGAGCCAATCTGGTTGTGGTCCCCAAACAAAAAAAATAAATCAAGCTTTGTAACTATCTCACAGTGATGAGAGAGAGAGAGAGAGAGAGAGAGAGAGAGAGAGAGAGAGAGAGAGAATAAATCAGTGGACAGTAGAAATAAAGTTATTGAAGAGGAGTGGGAAAGGAAAGGAAGATCTGGGGGGAGGGTATCAAAGCAAATAAAATGGGTAAACTGAGCCTCAGGACAGCAAGGAAAGCAGAGAAGCAGGAGCAGGTGTCGTTAAGGATAATCCTGCAACAAGGAAGCTTCACCAGCTGCATCGTAGCCCGGAGTCGGCCTGGCTCGTGGACAGGGGATATTGGCACATGAACCCTGGGCTCACGGTCTGTCTCTGCTCTGAGCGAGTCCTTTCTTTCTTTCTTTCTTTCTTTCTTTCTTTCTTTCTTTCTTTTTTCCTTTTGGGTCACACCCGGCGATGCACAGAGGTTACTCCTGGCTCTACACTCAGGAGTTACTCCTGGTGGTGCTCAGGGGACCCTATAGGATGCTGGGAATTGAACCCAGGTCAGCTGTGTGCAAGGCAAACGCTCTACCCACTGTGCTATCTGTCCAGCCCCAGAGCGAGTCCTTTCAAGTGAGAGCCCAGTGACCTGAAGGATTTTCTTTTTTCTTCTTTTTCTTTTTTATTTTTTTGGGTCATTCCCGGTGATGCTCAGGGGTTACTCCTGGCTCTGCACTCATGAATCACTTCTGGCAGTGCTCAGGGGACCATATGGAATGCCAGGAATCGAACCCCGGTCAGCCGAGTGCAAGGCAAATGCCCTACCCGCTGTGCTGTCGTTCTAGCCCCAAGGATTTTCACCTGTGGACTGTCCCTAACATCCCCAGCACCTTAGCGTTCCCTGCGGAAACATCGCCCCAACCAGCCCGGAGCACCCCCTTCCCCTCGCCTGCCCGTCCTGGCCGCGTGCTGATCAGTCTCATGTTTTACAGCTCTCGAGAAAGTATTTGCTAGAAGAAATACTGGTCAAGGCACCTCCTTCAAGGTGGCACCTGCCCTCTGCCCTGGGTCTGCCTCCCTCCCCTCCCCTCCGTGCTCTCCCCACCCCAGCCCTTCTCTTCCCGTTTCCCCTCGTTGTTGGCTATTGCAGGGCTCACACACGTCTCTGACCATGGGGCTCTGTGCACCTCGAACTGTGGCCATGCCCGCTGGCTTGAGGTGCTGACATCGTGGTGGCACTTGCTGGAATTTGCTGCTGTGCCCACACAGAAGCTTATCTCTTGGTCATGCATCTTCTTCATTGTGGTACTTGCTGGGCGTCACACCCCTTTCCGTGGTGTCTGAGGGTCGCCGGACACCATGGCAGTGCTGGGGATCACAGACAGCGCAGCTGCAACTCCCCTCAGTGCATGTGGTGGCACCAGGGGTTGAACTCATGACCACATGCTTTGCAAGGCAAGGAGTTCCAAGACACTGTTCTCTTCGCTGGGTCCCCAGCTGGACTGTTTGGCGGTGTAGGGGATTGTGCACTCTGCTGTGGTTTGGGAATTGCACTGGCTCTGAGGGCAGCGTTGGGGGACTCAGGACCTTACCTGCAAGGTGAGGATTCTACAGCTGGCCGCAGCTCTGGTCCTGGAAATACTTCTGTTTGTTTGTGGGGGCACACCCAGTGATGCTCAGGGCTGACTCCTGGCTCTGTGCTCAGGAATCACGGCTAGCAGGGCTCAGGGGACCATCTGTGGTTTGAGGGATTGAATTCAGGTCAGCTGTTTGCCTGGACTGTCTCTCCAGCCCTTATCGTACTTTGGAAGGAAACTGAAGTTTCAGAAGGAGCCTTGCCTGCCTCTTAGCTATGTTATTGCACAAGTAACTCCACTTCCCTGAATCTCCCTGTCCCAGCCCGTATGCCATGAGGAATGAAGCCTGACGTTGGTGGAAATAAAATCACTAGCAGGAACGCCGGGGAGCGGGGAGCGCACCCCAGAAATCTCTGCCCAAATGCGTTTCCATGACTGTGGGCTGCGTTTGGCTCTTGCGGGCTGTGACGCTGCAGCACTTCCTCGCTCTTTATTTGGGGGTGCAGAAACAAGGTGCTGTGTCCGGGGTGTGGACGGGTGGAGAGGCAGGAAGTGGGGAAGGGGAAGGAAAGGTGCAGAAGAGGTGCGGATGGGACCGGTTAGGGAATTGCCCGAGATCGGATGCAAATTCTCTCCTTTGTGACAGCTCACTAGGAGGGTGTCACAATTAGAGGCGGGACCCAGGAGCGAGCAAGGTGCTGGCTGGGAGTGGCGGGGAGGATGGACCAGCCCGAGCTGAGTGTCCGAGAGTCCCCAGGACGGGCTGCTGGGGTTTCCATGGGACTGGGCAGGCTGACAAACAGGAAGCAGAGGAGAGAGTTAGCCAGCTCGACAGGAGACCGAGGAGGAGGATTATGTCCCTCTGTCCACAAGAGTGCCACAGCTGCGTGCTGACCCCAATGAGATTTCTTTCTTCCTTTTTGGTGGAGGGTGAGTGGGAGGGTCACACCCGGCGATGCTCAGGGGTGATTCTGGCTCTGCACTCAGGAATCACTCCTGGTGGTGCTCCAAGGATCCTTTGGGATGCCGGGGATCCAACCCGGGTCAGCCATGTGCTAGGCAAGCGCCCTCCCCGCTGTACTGTTTCTCAGCACCCAGCGAGCTTTCATGTTCTCGAGGGTTTGCTTTAATCATCTTTGAGGGAGGCAGGTACCTCATCTCGGTGACTGATAGATTGGTTTTTATTTTAATTTAATTTAATTTAATTTTTGCTTTTCGAGTCACACCCGGTGTTGCACAGGGGTTACTCCTGGCTCTGCACTCAGGAATTACCCCTGGCGGTGCCTGGGGGACCATATGGGATGCTGGGAATCGAACCCGGGTCGGCCGTGTGCAAGGCAATCGCCCTACCCGCTGTGCTATTGCTCCAGCCCCTAGATTGATTTTTATTGGGGGCCACAACCCTGTCTCGTTCGCAGGTCCTCCGGGCCGGGGGTGCTCAGGGGGCCAGGCAGTGCTGGGAATTCTACCCCAGGCCTCCTGGCCACCTGTGCAGTCCCATCTCCCTGATCCAAATCACCATGATTTCTTGCCCTGAACTGAGGCTGAGGACGGAAGCACTCTCTGAATCATGGACCATCCGCGGGGACACTACTTCCACTACCCAGCCGTCGCCACACTCCAGGACGCTTTCCGGACCCGCGTGGCAGCTCCGGCCGAGACCCACGCACGACTGAAGACCCACAGAACAAGATAAGCAGAACTCTCTGAGACCTTGGACTCCAGGCTCAGCGGACCCAGGGACAGAGCTTCTCTAATTTTGCAACTAGAAAGGAGTTATTATTTTGGTGAACTCGGGACCATGTGGGATGCTGGCGATCGAACCAAGGTCAACCGCATGCAAAGCAAATGCCTTCCCCGCTGTACTATCTCTCTGGCTCTGTAAGTTATATTGAATATCTGGATACCATCTAAGTCAGACCGTGGGATGGTGGGGAGAGAGAACCTCTGACTCTTAAAAGCAAGACCCCCCAGGGATCAAACCATTTCAAATCAACTTATATACAAGAACAGAGCTAGATAACATAGGAATATAAAAATATCTTCCTATCCACAAGAAAAAAGAAAAGTAAAATTTACCTTGTCAGGCATTGAGTAAAAGGTTACAAACATGCAAAAACTTCAGGCAAACATGACCCATAGTGAAAAGGAAAATCAGTTCATTAGGATGGACAGGAAGGGATGGATGTTATAGTTGGCAGATAAAGACCTCTAGAAATAATTGTTGTTGTTGTTGTTTGGCTATTGGGGTCACACCTGGCTGTGCTCAGGGCTCACTCCTGATATTGCATTCAGGGATTACTCCTGGCAGGGATCAGGGAACTATATGGGATGCTGAGTATCGAACCCAGCTTTGTGTACGGCAAACGTCCTTGCTGCTGTCCTATGCCTCCGGCCCTAGAAATGATTATAATTAGATGCTGGGGATAGGGCTGAGCTGTGGAGCCTTTTCTGTATGAGGTTCTGGGTTTGAAAGTGGGCACTCGTCTCCCCAAATAATTATAATTGTATTCTGTAGGTTCCAGGGTGACCCGTGGACATCTTACAGGGGTCTCTGGCCTGACCCAAAGATCAAAACAAACTGAAAAATGACCTTAGGTTCAGAGAGCTAGAACAAGGGGACAGTGCTGGCCTTGTATACTGGTCAACCTTGGTTCTATTCGCAGCATCACATATGGTCCCCAATGAGCACTGCCAAGAGTGATCCTTGAGTACAGAGCCAGGAGTAAGCCCTGTGTTCCACCAAGTATGATCCAAAAACAGAACAGAATTAACCTTGAGGGGCTGGAGCGATAGCACAACAGGTTGGGCGTTTGCCTTGCACATGGCTGACCCCGGTTCAATTCCCAGCATCCCATAGGTCCCCCTAGCATTTGGCAGGAGTAATTCCTGAGTGCTTGAACCAGGATTAGCCTCTGTGCATCACCAGGTGTGACCCAAAAAGAAAAAAAATAACCTTGACTCTTTTATCAAAAACTAAGTCAAAGTAAACCAGGTGGGGCGGCAGGGAGATAACGCAGCATGTAAGGCACTTGCTTTGCGCACGGCTGACCCAGGTTGTTTTCGGGGTTTGGTTTGGGGCCACACCTGGCAATTATCGGGACTGATTTCTGGCTCTGCTGCGCTCAGGGATCACTCCTCACGGGGCTCAGGGACCATGCGGGGTGCTGGGGAATCGAACCTGAGTTGGCCACGTGCAAGGCAAGTGTCTGCGGTCCCATTGCTCTCGCCTCAGATATTCATGATCTTATGATGGTGATAGAAACCCAGATGTGCGTCTTCGTCACAACTCAGTGGCTGAACACTGGGACCCCAGCATTTGTCGTGTGTAAATACCTTCCTGTCTCCTGCTCAGCCTGTGGGGTGTCTGCTGGGTCCTTTGATAGCATCTTGGCTGGCCAGTCCCTGGGATGGACACTCCAGGAACCTGTTTCCCAGACCCTGATTCCAACCAGAGAGACCCTGGCTTCTCTCAGCCTTATTCCTGGGGGCACCAGACCGCCTCCAGCTCAGAAAAGCAGGGCTGAGAGTACCCTGCTCGCTCTGGGCTCTCTCTCTCTCTCTCTCTCTCTCTCTCTCTCTCTCTCTCTCTCTCTCTCCCTCCCTCTCCCCTCCCCTCTCTCTCTTATTTTGGAAACACACCTGCTCAGGGCTTATTCCTGACCTAGGGAGTTCCAGGCACCATCTGGGTGCCAAGGATCAAGCCTGGGTGGGACACTTGCAAGACAAACATCCACTGTGCTCTCTCTCTGGTCCTCTCTCTCATTTCTTTCTTTCTTTCTTTTTTTTTTTTGTTTTTTGGGTCACACCCGGTGATGCACAAGGGGTTACTCCTGACTCTGCACTCTGGCGGTGCTCAGAGGACCATATGGGATGCTGGGAATCGAACCCGGGTCGGCCGTGTGCAAGGCAAACACCCTACCCACTGTGCTATTGCTCCAGCCCCCTCTTTTTTATTTATTTTTTTATGTTTTTTTGGGCCATACCCGGTGATACTCAGGGGTTCCTCCTGGCTTTGCACTCAGGAATTACTCCTGCCAGTAATTACTCCTGCCAGTGTTTGGGGAACCCATGAGATGCTGAGGATCGAACCCGGCTCTGCCGCGTGCACTTTCCCCACTGTCCTATCGCTCCACCTCTTTCTCAGTTCTGCACTTGGGTGGGCGGGCGTGGGGCAGGGGGCCTCTGCGGGGTCTCCCCGCGGCTCAGAGGGGCCAGCTTGCTGGCTGGCTGGTCTTTTCTTCTCCCCAGGCTGTTGTTTATGATACCGAAACTGGCATTGTGACTGTTTGGTTCCTTTGTGTCCTGACAGGGTGACGCAATAGGGAGGGTTGTAGGCTAAGAGGAAGTGTGCGTGCGCATGTGTGTGTGTGTGTGTGTGTGTGTCTGTGTGAGCGCGAGCGCGCCATGTGCGTGTGCATGCCTGAGTGTGTGTTTGTGTGCATATGCGTGCAAGTCTGTGTTTTTGTGTGTGTGAGTGTGTGGCCTGTGAAACGCTCTCAATTGACTGCTCCCTGTGAGAGGGGAGCCAGGGGCGTTGTTGGAAGCTGCACCCACACTTGTTCCTCTGTCTCACCCCCCGGTACTGGCGCTGTGTTGGCAGAAGGGCCCATGCCAGGGAGGGCTGCACCGGGGCGGGCAGCAGCCCCGTCAGCTCTGGCTGGAGGGGTGCAGAGGGCTGGGCGGCCACCTGGCCAGGGAAAGCCGGACGTTCTCTTCGTTTTTTGCGAAGATTTACACAGTACCTGAGAGGCTTGTGGGGCAACCCAGGGTCAAGCCTGGGTGTCTGGGGGGCGGGGGGTTCTTTCTGCTGGGGTGTAAGGGATTCTCTTGGGTAGGAGCACGGGGCAGCCCCGGGGTCTGGGAGTCACAGCCCCGAGTTGTCACCGTGCTGCGCCACGTGGGGGTTCACCGCTGGCTCCCGTGTGATCTTGACCCTCCCCTGGAATGTGGAAATTCCAATGATCCTGGCACGCCCACTGCCCTGTGATCGTCTGGCAAGAGCTGGAGCTGCTGGGCTGGAGGCGGGCCGGTGGCCCCGGGGAGAACACGGGGACACTTTCCTTTCGACGTCAATCGGCAGGTGGGCAGCCGGAGGTTTCCTTAGTTGCCCAAGTGGCCTGGTTCTGATTGAGCCACCGCAGTGGTCACTGCAGAACGGGGAGGGGGTTGTTTCCAGCAGAGTCTCAGAGATGGGTTTGAAATCTGGACCCACTGCAGATCTCTGATGCCTGTGACGGATTGGCTCTAAGTCGGGGCCTGCTCTGTCAGGACCAGCTGCAGGGGACAAAAGCTACTTTGATTCTTTAGAGGTCAACGTTTACTCGTTTGATTTTATTAAACTCTCTTCATGTATGAAACTCTGCCTATGACAGGACCCTGGGGACCCCGGGAAAGGAAGTGGACCCTGGTGGGATTGGTGCTGGAACAGTTTTTATTTTTTGGGGGGGTCACACCCGGCAGTGCTCAGGGGTTACTCCTGGCTCTGTGCTCAGGAATTACTCCTGGTGGTGCTCAAGGTCCATGAGGATGGCAGGGATCGGACCTGGGTTGGCCACGTGCAAGGCAAATGCCTCCCTGCTGCACTATTGCTTCTACACCTAAAACTCGAGTAGGAATAAATAGGGAAATCTCAATGCCTTAGTATTTTTGAAAAAAAGAAAAAAAGCATGTTTTTAGGTGTAAAAATTTAAAAAATTGGGGCTGGAGCGATAGCACAGCGGGTAGGGCATTTGCCTTGCATGCGGCCGATCTGGGTTTGAATCCCAGCATCCCATAGGGTCCCCTGAGCACCACCAGGAGTAATTCGGGTGTGACCCAAAAAGCAAAAAAAAAAAAAAAAAACTTAAAAAATAATTTTAGGGGTTGGAGAGATAGCACAGCGGGTAGGGCGTTTGCCTTGCATGCGGCCAACCCGGGTTCGATTCCCAGCATCCCATATGGTCCCCTGAGCACCACCAGGAGTAACTCCTTTGTGCAGAGCCAGGAGTAACCCCTGTGCATCGCCAGGTGTGACCCAAAAAGAAATCATTTAAAATAAAATTTTGTATTAAGTGAATTGTTTGTAAAAGCAGTAATTTTATCAATAAAGATAAGAAAAGAACTGGTTTGGGGCCAGACCTATAGCAAAGTGGGTAGGACGTTTGCTTTACACACGGCCAACCCAAAGTCAATGCCTGGTACCCCATCTGGTTCCCCTACACAGATGATCCCATATGATCCCCTGACAATTTTGTCTCTGTCAATCCGTGAGCACTGCTGCCCGTGCACGCCCCACCCGGTAGTTGGTGAACTGCCCAGACATTCGTGCCAAGACGCCCGGAGTCTCTTGAGCTTCTGTAGGTTTCTGCCGGTCCTCTTCCGTAACGCGACCTTACGCAGCCAGGCCTGGTTACCTCCCGCCCTCGGAATGCCTTCCGCAGCTGCCAGCTTCCTGGCATGAGAACCACCTCACTGCGTGCTGCAGTGAGGTGTATGTTAGGTTTTTGAGGGTGCACACCCAGCAGAGATCACGGTGTGCAGTGCTCGGCGGATCAGGTGGTTCCCGGGATGGAACTCTGAGATCGAGCATGCGGACCTGAGCCACCTCCCCACCCGGCATCACTTTATTGTATTTTATTATAGCTTTGTTTGGGGGCCTCATTTGTTGGTGCTCAGGGCTTACTCCTAGCTCTGCACTCAGGGATCACTCACAGTGGGCCTTGGGGGACACTATGGGTGCCAGGGATTGAATTCTGGTCTCCCTGTGTGAGGCAAGCAAGCGCCCTGCCTACTACGATCTCTCTTGCCCCCTTGGGAGATTTAGGCTGATTGGAACTCTCTCTCTCTCTCTCTCTCTCTCTCGCTCTCGCTCTCTCGCTCTCACTCTCTTTTTCCAGGCAGAAGTGTCGCCCTGACTGGCCCCGTGTTGGCCATCGCTTCAGAGTGTCCCTCCAGGGCCTAGAGTGGGGAGGACAGTGGGGACGGTGTTTGCCTTGCACACGGCCAACCCGGGTTCAATCCCCAGCATCTCATATGGTCCCCTGAGCACTGCCAGGAGTAATTCCTGAGCACAGAGCTAAGAGTAACCCCTGAGAATCACTGGGTATGACCCAAAAAGACAAAAGCAAAACAAAACAAAAAGTGTGTCTCCCTCTAGCAGGACGCATCGCTCCCCGGCTGGCAGCTTAACCACACAATCAAGAGATCATTCCCGAATTCTCTTAAGTTAATGGCTTATGGGTGTCTGACAGCCGTTGGTGGTATTAGGGGGGTTGCTAGGATGAAAGGGGGCTCAGGGATGGGGGAGCATAAAATCATACCCAAGCTTCTCACCAGGCTACTCACCAAGCCAACACCTGGCGTGGCCTAAACCACCAGCCCCACTGCTTGTATCCCTGCCATGAACACTGGTGGGTAAAAAGTACTTCCACCTGCCGATTTGCACCCCAGGAGGACGGGGTACAGTAGGCCTTTTTGGGTTCCCTCTGGCTTCTCACACAGGCCTGTGCATAACCCCTAGAATCATCCTGTCCACCCACAGTTCATGGGGAATCCCTCTGGAGGTCAGAGGCCTCAATGAAGAGAGAGAGAGAGTGCTGTGACAGGCTAAGGGTCACGGGACCGACCTCTGCCCTTTGGGTCTGCTCAGGCCCCGCCTTGAGTCCTGCTAGCATGTAGCGGAAACTGTGCCAAGATCCGGAGAAGCTGAGCCCTCGTGTCTCCATCTGCAGGGCCGCACACCAGGCCGCCCGCAAGCCAGTGGGGAATAGCCCCGTGAGGGTCACCGTGAGGGTGCACTGCGCTCTGAGCCTGGCCTCGGAGCAATCCAAAGCACAGCGGGGAGGGGCACTTCCCTTGCATGGGGGCAACCCGGGTTCGATGGCCGGCAGGAGTCAGCCCTGAACACCACCAGAGCAATAGCACAGCGGGGAGGGCATTTGCCTTGCACGCGGACAACCCGAGTTCAATCCCCGGCATCACATAATGGTCCCCCAAGCACCACCAGGAGTGATCCCTGCCTGCAGAGCCAGGAGTAACCCTTGAGCATCGCTGGGTGTGACCCAAAAAGAAAAAAAAATCAGCAGATTCACAGGGCCCCTCATTTCCGTGGACCAAGGAAGAAGCTGTGTGAGCGTCACCCATGTGTGACCAGCGCACAGCTGGTCCCTCCACTAGCTTGGGGACAGCCGATCAGGCAGGTTACAGGCTCTTCCGGATAGGAAAAAGCGTCTAGCACCCCTGGGTTTTCTGAAAGCGATATCTTCAAATTTTACAGCAGGACCAAGACCGGGGCAGAGTACTAGAGCACATGGCATGTGTGCAAGAGGCCCTAGGTTTGATCCCTGGCACCAGAGAAAAGTAGGGCCAGAGTGATTATACAGAGGGGAGGGAACTTGCTTGCATGTGTCTAACCAGGGTTCGCTCCCCGGCACCAGCCTCCAGAGTCTACCAGCCCCCAGAGCCCACCAGCCTCTCCAGGGCCTAGCAGACCCCAGAGCCCACCAGCCCCCAGGGCCCACTCTGTGATCCCTGAGTGCAGAGCCAGGAGTCAGCCCTGAGCACCACCGGCTGTGGCCCAAGAACAACAACAAACAAACAAATAAATAAAACAATTTAAAATTTGTTCCAAAAGTGCCAGGGGACACTGCAGGGCTGGAAAAGGGATGTGCTAGGTCTGTGTCCTATACCGGCTCCTAGCAAATTTACTAGGATGGTATAAATACGACTGACAGTGTAGCGGGCAGGGCACTTGACTTGCACTCGGCCAACTTTGGTTTGATCCCCAGCACAGCAAGCCATCCCCTGAGCACACAACCAGGAGTCAGCCCTGGGTATGTATGGTTGGTTATGGCTCAAAACTCTAATATATATATATATATATATATATATATATATATATATATATACTGTATCGTTGTATCACTGTCATCCTGTTGTTCATCGATTTCCTCGAGCAGGCACCAGTAATGTCTCCTTCGTCCTAGCCCTGAAATTTTAGAAAGTGCCACATTCGAGGCTCTTTCAGGGCCAGGATAATGAGACCCATCATTGTTACTGGTTTTTGGCATATTGAATACGACATGGGGAGTTTGCCAGGCTCTGCCGTGCAGGCAGGATACTTTCAGTGGCCTGCCAGGTTCTCCAGAATAAGATATATATATATATATATATATATATATATACACACACATATATTTAAATTTAAAAAGGGTTGGAGAGATAGGACAGAGGTGAGGTACTTGCCTTGCACGCGGCTGACCCAGGTTCTATGCCTGGCATCTCCCATGGTCCCGCATGCATCATAAGGAGTAATTCCTGAGGGCAGAGCCAGGAGGAACCCCTGAGCACTGCTGGGTGTGATCCCCACCCCCGCCCCCCAAAAAGACTGAAATTACTGGCCAGAGGGTGACTGGAGGTTTAACGTGGAATAGACTGAGCAGTCCCCTGAGCAGATACGCCAGTTCACGCTCTCCCTGGACAGCGACCACGGCACTCTCGTTAACTGTTAGACGTTGGATGGCTCATTCGAAGATGGGTGAAGGGCAGTGGGAGTGGGGTCACACTGGACAGTGTTCAGGACTTGGTCCCAGTGTGCCAGGGAGCCAGGGAGCCAGATACAGAGCTGGGCCTTGACCAGGATCGACCACATGTCAAGCCGTCAGTGTCCCTTGTAGCTTCTCTCAAGCCCTGTGAAATGGAATGTCCTTACACTCTAGCAAGACTTTTCTTTCTTTTTTGAAGTTTTGGGGAGGTTTTTAGGAAGGGGAAGGAGGGAGAGAGAGTAATGCACTCAAGAGAGAACCCTGGTTTCTCCAAGGATGGAGAGAGCCCCTGACACACACCCCGGGATTAGATAGGACAGTAAACATCTCAAGAGGTGACACATACACTCGGGCACCGCGTGTGCTCGGCCACGTGGGCACAAGCAGCACATGGGCTCGAGCAGCAGATATGCCTCTTGCAAGGCTTTTGGCAGAAGTCTTTCCCCATCATTTTGGACCATGTATTTGCATATCTTTTGGAAGTGTCTGTTCAAATCTTTTGCTAAACTCTTACTGTTCCTATGGTCTGGAGCGATAGCATAGTGGGTAGGGCATTTGCCTGGCACGCGGCCAACCCTGCCGACCCAGGTTCGATTCCTCCGCCCGTCTCAGAGAGCCCGGCAAGCTACCGAGAGTAACTCGCCCGCATGGCAAAGCCTGGCAAGCTACTCGTGACGTATTCGATATGCCAAACACAGTATCAAGTCTCAAAATGGAGATGTTACTGGGCCCGCTGGAGCAAATTGATGAACAACGGGAGGATAGTGTTTGTGTTTGTAGGAGTTAAAACAACAAACAAAAAAACTATGGAGCCATAGAAATAGTTCAACAGGCGAGAGCGCGTGCTCAGCAAATGGGCAGCACCAGCTCAATGGTCCCTGGCACCCAGCGGCACCCCAAGTCCAAGCCAGGGGCAGCGTCCCAAGCACTGCTAGATGAAACAGAAAATAGGGGCCGGAGCGATAGTACAGCTGAGTACTTGCTTTGCACGTGGCCGACCCCGGTTCGGTCCCCAGCATCCCCTTGGGCCCCCAAGTGTGAGTTTCCAAGAGAAAGGTGCGTGGGATGCACAGGGGACTCCAGCATTCAGTGGCTGAGAATCATCTTCCCAGGCCGGAGGATGGAGATGCGCAGCGAAGGACCAGGGAACCAGAGAAACGGCCCCAGGCCCCACACTGCTCACAGTTGATTTATTTCTCCTCCCCGGCTAGTCTGATCTCTAGCCCCTTACAGCGGCGTAATCGCAGTCCTCGTTTTGGTTGTAGTCCC
This sequence comes from Sorex fumeus, assembly GCF_029834395.1. Lineage (NCBI taxonomy): Eukaryota > Metazoa > Chordata > Mammalia > Eulipotyphla > Soricidae > Sorex > Sorex fumeus. The sequence goes on along the minus strand of NW_026606150.1, from coordinate 4,950,405 downwards.
AGTCATCATAGCTCCATCATCCTAGTCTCCTAGTCTAGACCTCAAAGCCCTCTCTTTCCTGCTATCTTCTTCCTCGTCTCTTCGTAGTCTCATAGTCCTCTACTTCCAACCATCGTGTCATCTAGTCCTTCTAGTCCTCAAAGTCCCAAAGTCACCATTCTCCTCCTGTAGCCTTCACTGTCTAGTCGTGGACGTTCTAGTCGCCTCTTACCCCTTACAGCACAGTTATATAGAAATCATGAGGGGTGGGGGTACAGAAAGGTGGGATTGAACATTGTCATAACAACAAACAGATACAAAGCCACTCCTTCAGGAGATTCACTCAAGGACAAAATCTCATCTGAGGGCTCAGCACTCCGGATTACTAGGAGATCCGCTCAAGGTGGGATTCCATCCAGGGTGTATTGCTTTCTCCTTTCCTCAGCTAGTAATCCATTTAAACAATCATAGTAGGGACTGGAGCAATAGCACAGTGGGTAGGGCGTTTGCCTTGCATGCGGCCAGCCCAGGTTCGATTCCCAGGTTCGATTCCCAGCATCCCATATGGTCCCATGAGCACTTCCAGGAGTAATTTCTGAGTGCAGAGCCAGGAGTGACCCCTAAGCATTGCTAGGTGTGACCCAAAATAGAAACAAAAACAAAGAAAAAAATCATAGTAAATTTACTTCTTATAATATTTCTAGTCATTTTGTATGAACACACTGAGAGATATAATTTGTTTGCTTGTTTGTTTGTTTGTTTTTTGGGTCACACCTGGCAATGCTCAGGCGTCACTCCTGGCTCTGCACTCAGAGATTACTTCTGGCGGTGCTCGGGGAACCATAAAGGATGCTTGGGACCAAACCTGGGTCAGCTGTGTGCAAGGTAAACACTCTACCTGCTGTATTATCACTCCAGCCCTGAGAAATATATTAAGTTTAAAGGTTGGCTCTTCCTGGGGACATCTCACTATATATTCCAGACCACAGTCCTTAGGCCAGGTTAATCTTTCCTAACCCCAGCAGGGTCCTTATTCAGTTACTTTTTTTTGGATCATGACAGGGTTTGCCCATGACCATGCTCTTAACTTATAGTTAAGTATTATAGCACTTTAGCCCAAACCATTTTGATGCCAGGGTAGCTCACACCTTGCCCTGGATCCATCCAGTCCCTCGTCGGGACCCTGCTTTTGGAATGCTAGGAACTAAGGGCAACTGAGGCTTAAGTCGAGTAAATATGAATGCCCAGGAGTAAATATTATTTTGGAGTCAATTAGCTCTCATGTTACAAAGCATAGCATGAACTGTCTTCCTGTGTCTATCCAAAAAGGACATTGCTAAGTAAACCATGCAAAATGACATAAAGGAAAGAGAAAAACAATATAGGACTATTAGTGCTTGATGGAATTGGGTGTGCCTCAGTTGCACTGTTGTGGGAGTGGCTCAATGAACCTTAAGCTCCCAGTGGGAAGAGCAAGGACAACCCAATATTATCTAACACCTGAGCACTGCCAGGAGTGATTCCTGAGTGAAGAGCCAGGAGTAACCCCTGAGCATCGCCAGGTGTGACCCCCAACCAACCCAAATATATATATATATACAAATATATATATATACACACACATATATGTATGTATATATGTATATATATATAAATCAATCTATTTGGGATACGGGCTGGAGCGATAGCACAGCGGCAGGGCATTTGCCTTGCGCGCAGCCAGCCCAGCCGAGCCGGGTTCGATTCTTCCACCCCTCTCAAAGAGCCCGGTAAGCTACTGAGAGTATCTCGCTGCACTGCAAAACCTGGCAAGCTACCCGTGACGTATTCAATATGCCAAACACAGTAACAACAAGTCTCAAAAAAAATGGAGACGTTACTGGGACCGCTCAAGCAAATCAATGAACAACGGGAGGACAGACATACAGACATTTGGGATACAATACTTTCTCAGCTATATGTACCACAACAATATTGTTATTGTCACATGTGGACCCCAAACAAAAACAATGAGATCTACTGGATAAACTGAGATAAACTGGAAAAGTTGCAGGAGCCAGCCCCAGGGGGGAGCTCAAAAGGCCAGGTGCACTCTATGCTGAGGACCTGGGTTCACCCTCAGTATTACATGGTCCCCTGAGCACCCCCAGGGAGCAGTATCAGAGCACAGAGCCAGGAGTAGTGCCAAGCAAGAGGTGTAACCCCCAAATTCAAACCTCACCTCCTCACCAATAAAACAGGTAAAATGAAACAATTGCTTTAAAATACTCCATCACTCGGGGCTGTTGATAGCACAGCGGGTAGGGCGTTTGCCTTGCATGCAGCTGACCCGGGTTCAATTCCCAGCATCCCATATGGTCCCCTGAGCACCGCCAGGAGTGATTCCTGAGTGCAAAGCCAGGAGTAACCCCTGTGCATCGCCGGCTGTGACCCAAAAAGCAAAAAAAAAAAAAATACTCCATCACTCTCCCCACCCACAGTGGAGACATGAAATAAAAATACAAAATTGATAATTCAGGAAAAAGATGGGTATATGAGACAGTATCTGTGCCATCTCTGTGATATGGGATGCTTGAAGATGTTGGTAATGAGGGCCTGAGAGACAGGCCTTGCCCATAGCCAACTTGGTTCAAACTCTGGTACTCCATATGGTCGCCCAGGCCTGCAGGAGTAATCTCTGAGCACTGCCAGCTATAGCCCAAAACCAAACAAAGATGTTTTTAATGAAAAGGCTAAAATTCATAAATTCAGTCCCCCTAGGGGAAAATATGAACCATGGGCAATTTACGGGTACATTTTATCAGACATTCACTAATAAAATAACTTACACAAAAGGAATGTGGGCTCCTCCAGAGAATCAAACAAGGAGGACTTTCCTCAAACCATTCTGTCAAAGTACAGTGGGAAAGGTTTTTGTCTTGAATGC